>NC_082654.1:81071094-82289522 GCF_028023285.1 Balaenoptera ricei
TAGGAGTAGTAGTGTCAGTGGTAGTAGTAGTTGCACTCGTGGTGGTGGTAGGAGTAGTAGTTTATGTGCTAGAAGTACTTGTGCTCGTGGTGGAGGTAGTAGTATTGTCTGTGGTAGAAGTACGGGAACTCGTGGTGGTGGTAGGAATAGTTCTGTCTGTGGTAGAAGTTGTTGTGCTCGTTCCCGTGGTATTAGTAGTAGTTTCTGTGGTAGAAGTAGGAGCGTTCCTGTTGGTGGTAGGAGTACTAGAGTCTGTACTAGAAGTAGGTGCGCTCGTGGTGCTGGTGGGTGTTTTAGTTTCTGTGGTTGAATTAGGAGCGCTCATTGTGGTGGTAGGAGTTGCCGTGCCTGTGGTAGAAGTAGGTGCTCTCGTGGTGGTACGAGTAGCAGGGTCTCTGTTAGAAGTAGTTTTGCTCGTGGTTGTGGTAGGAGCAGCATGTTCTGTGTGAGAAGTAGGAGCGCACTTGGTGGTGGTAGGAGTTGCACAGTCTGTGGAAGAAGTAGGAGCGTTCGTGGTCTTGGTAGTAGTAGTTTCTCTAGTAGAAGTAGGAGAGCTCGTGGTGGTGTTCAGAGTACTAGATACTTCCTTAGAGGTAGGAGCGCTCGTGGTGGTGGTAGGAGTAGGACTGTCTGTGGTAGAAGTAGGAGCGCTCGTGGTGTTGGTGGGAGTAGTGGTGACTGTGGTAGAAGTAGGAGCACTCATCTTGGTTGTAGGTGTATTAGTGTCTGTAGTAGAAGTTGTTGCGCTCGTGCTGGTGGTAGGAGTAGTACTTTCTGTGGTAGAAGCAGGAGCGCTCGTGGTGGTGTTAGGAGTAGTTGATTCTGTGGTAGAAGTAGGATTGCTCGTGGTGGTGGTAGGTGTAGTAGTGTCTGTGGTAGAAGTAGGATCGCTCGTGGTGGTGGTAGGCATAACAGGTTTTGTGGTAGAACAAGAAGCACTCGTGGTGTTTGTGGTAGTAGTAGTTTCTAGGGTAGAAGTAGTGGCTCTCGTTCTGGTGGTAGGAGTAGTAGTGCTCTGGTAGAAGTAGTTGTGCTCGTGGGGGTGGGAGAACTAGTAGTTTCTTTGGTAGAAGTAGGAGCACTCTTGGTGGTAAGAGCAGTAGATTCTGTGGTAGAAGTATGATCGCTCGTGATGGAGGTAGGAGTAGCAGGGCCTGTGGTAGAAGTAGGTGCTCTCGTCATGTTGGAAGGAGTAGCATATTTTGTGGTACAAGTAGTTGCACTCGTGGTGGTGGTAGGAGTAGCAGGTTTTGTGCTAGAAGTAGTATCGCCTGTGGTGGTGCTTGGAGTTGCATGTTCTGTGGTAGAAGTAGGAGTGTTCATGGTGGTGGTAGGGTAGTAGTTTCTTTGGTAGAAGTAGGAGTGCTCATTTTGTTGGTAGGAGTAGTAGTGTCTGTGGTAGATGTAGGAGTGCTCGTGGAGGTGCTTGGAGTAGTAGTGTCTGTGGTAGAAGTAGGAGCACTGGTGGTGGTGGTAAGAATAGTGTTCTCTGTGGTAGTAGAAGCTGTGCTCGTGGTGGAGGGAGAATTAGTAGTTTCCGTGGTAGAAATAGGAGTGCTCGTGTTGGTGGTAGTAGTAGTAGTTTCTGTGGCAGAAGTAGGAGCGCTCAGGGTGTTGGTAGGAATATCAGGGTCTGTGGTAGAAGTAGGTGCTCCCGTGGTTGTGGTAGAATTAGTAGTGTTTGTGATAGCAGTAGTGGTGGTCGTAGTGGTTCTAGGAGTAATAATGTCTTTGGTAGAAGTATGAGCGCTCGTGGTGGTTGAAGGTGTAGTAGTGTCTTTGGTAGAAGTATGAGCGCCCATGGTGGTGTTACGAGTAGTAGTTTCTGTGGTAGAAGTCGCAGTGCTCGTGGTGGTGATAGGAATAGCAGGGTCTGTGGTACACATAGGTTCTCTCGTGATAGTGGTAAGAGTAGTAGTGTCTGTGTTAGAAGCAGTGGTTCTCGTGGGTGTGGTAGGAGTAGTATTCTGTTTTGTATTTGTATGAGCATTCGTGGTGGTGACAGGAGTCGTAGTGTCTGTGGTAGAAGTAGTTGTGCTCATGGTGGTGGTAGAAGTAGCAGGTATGGTGGTAGAAGTAGGAGGGCTAGTGATGGAGGTAGGCGTAGTAGTGTCTGTGTTAGAAGGAAGAGCGCTAGTCCTCCTGGTAGTAATTGCACGGTCTCTGATAGAAGTAGGAGGCTCATGGTTGTGATAGCAGTAGAAATGTCTGTGGTAGAAGTAGTTGTGCTCGTGGTGGGTGTAGGAGTAGTAGTTTCTGTGGTAGAGTACTGGCACCAGTGTTGGTGGTAGGAACACTAGTGTCTGTGGTAGAAGTATTTGCACTCGTGGTGGTGGTAAGAGCAGTAGTGTCTGTGGTAGAAGTACTTACACTCGGGGTGGTGGTAGGAGTAGTACGGTCTGTGGTAGAAGTAGTTGCGCTCGTGGTGGTAGTAGGAATAGTAGTTTCTGTAGAAGAAGTAGGAGCTCTCTTCCTGTTGGTAGGAGTAGTAGTTTCTGTTGTAGAAATAGGATCTCTCGTGATGGAGGTAGAGGTAGCAGGGCCTGTGGTAGAAGTAGGTGCTCTCGTTGTGTTGGTAGGAGTAGAAGGCTTTGGGGTACAAGAAGATCCACTCGCGGTGGTGGTAGGAGAAGCAGGTATTGTGGTAGAAGTAGTAACACTTGTGGTGGTGGTCTGAGTTGCATGTTCTGTGGTAGAAGTAGGAGCGTTCATGTTGGTGGTAGGGTAGTAGTTTCTTTGATAGAAGTAGGAGCGCTCGTTGTGTTGGTAGGAGGAGTAGTGTCTATGGTAGAGGGAGGAGAGCTCATGGTGTTTCTTGGAGTAATAGTGTCTGTGGTAGAAGTAGGAGCGCTCGTGATGGTGTTAGGCATAGTAGTGTCGGTGGTAGATGTAGTTCGTTCGTGGTGGTGGTAGGAGCAGTAGTTTCTGCAGTAGAAGTAGCAGTGTTCATTGTGGTTGTTGGAGTAGTGGTTTCTGTGGTAGAAGTAGGAGTGCTCTTGGTGGTGGTAGGAGTAACAGGGTGTGTGGTACAAGGAGGTGTTCTTCTGTTGGTGGTAGGTGTAGTAGTTTCTGTGGTTGAAGGACTGGTGATCGTGGGGCAGGTAGGAGTAGTAAAGTCTTTCGTAGAAATATGCGCACTCGTGGTGGTGGTAGGAGTAGTAGTGTCAGTGGTAGTAGTAGTTGCACTCGTGGTGGTGGTAGGAGTAGTAGTTTATGTGCTAGAAGTACTTGTGCTCGTGGTGGAGGTAGTAGTATTGTCTGTGGTAGAAGTACGGGAACTCGTGGTGGTGGTAGGAATAGTTCTGTCTGTGGTAGAAGTTGTTGTGCTCGTTCCCGTGGTATTAGTAGTAGTTTCTGTGGTAGAAGTAGGAGCGTTCCTGTTGGTGGTAGGAGTACTAGAGTCTGTACTAGAAGTAGGGGCGCTCGTGGTGCTGGTGGGTGTTTTAGTTTCTGTGGTTGAATTAGGAGTGCTCATTGTGGTGGTGGGAGTTGCCGTGCCTGTGGTAGAAGTAGGTGCTCTCGTGGTGGTACGAGTAGCAGGGTCTCTGTTAGAAGTAGTTTTGCTCATGGTGGTGGTAGGAGCAGCATGTTCTGTGTGAGAAGTAGGAGCGCACTTGGTGGTGGTAGGAGTTGCACAGTCTGTGGAAGAAATAGGAGCGTTCGTGGTCTTGGTAGTAGTAGTTCCTCTAGTAGAAGTAGGAGAGCTCGTGGTGGTGTTCAGAGTACTAGATACTTTGTTAGAGGTACGAGCGCTCGTGGTGGTGGTAGGGTAATAGTTTCTTTGATAGAAGTAGGAGCGCTTGTTGTGTTGTTAGGAGGAGTAGTGTCTGTGGTAGAGGGAGGAGATCGCTCATGGTGCTTCTTGGAGTAATAGTGTCTGTGGTAGAAGTAGGAGCGCTCGTGATGGTGTTAGGAGTAGTAGTGTCTGTGGCAGATGTAGTTCGCTCGTGGTGGTGATAGGTGCAGTAGTTTCTGCAGTAGAAGTAGGAGTGTTGGTTGTGGTGGTTGGAGTAGTAGTTTCTGTGGTAGAAGTAGGAGTGCTCTTGGTGGTGGTAGGAGTAACAGGGTGTGTGGTACAAGGAGGTGTTCTTCTGTTGGTGGTAGGTGTAGTAGTTTCTGTGGTTGAAGGACTGGTGATCGTGGGGCAGGTAGGAGTAGTAAAGTCTTTTGTAGAAATATGCGCACTCGTGGTGGTGGTAGGAGTAGTAGTGTCAGTGGTAGTAGTAGTTGCACTCGTGGTGGTGGTAGGAGTAGTAGTTTATGTGCTAGAAGTACTTGTGCTCGTGGTGGAGGTAGTAGTATTGTCTGTGGTAGAAGTACGGGAACTCGTGGTGGTGGTAGGAATAGTTCTGTCTGTGGTAGAAGTTGTTGTGCTCGTTCCCGTGGTATTAGTAGTAGTTTCTGTGGTAGAAGTAGGAGCGTTCCTGTTGGTGGTAGGAGTACTAGAGTCTGTACTAGAAGTAGGGGCGCTCGTGGTGCTGGTGGGTGTTTTAGTTTCTGTGGTTGAATTAGGAGCGCTCATTGTGGTGGTAGGAGTTGCCGTGCCTGTGGTAGAAGTAGGTGCTCTCGTGGTGGTACGAGTAGCAGGGTCTCTGTTAGAAGTAGTTTTGCTCGTGGTGGTGGTAGGAGCAGCATGTTCTGTGTGAGAAGTAGGAGCACACTTGGTGGTGGTAGGAGTTGCACAGTCTGTGGAAGAAGTAGGAGCGTTCGTGGTCTTGGTAGTAGTAGTTTCTCTAGTAGAAGTAGGAGAGCTCGTGGTGGTGTTCAGAGTACTAGATACTTCCTTAGAGGTAGGAGCGCTCGTGGTGGTGGTAGGAGTAGGACTGTCTGTGGTAGAAGTAGGAGCGCTCGTGGTGTTGGTGGGAGTAGTGGTGACTGTGGTAGAAGTAGGAGCACTCATCTTGGTTGTAGGTGTATTAGTGTCTGTAGTAGAAGTTGTTGCGCTCGTGCTGGTGGTAGGAGTAGTACTTTCTGTGGTAGAAGCAGGAGCGCTTGTGGTGGTGTTAGGAGTAGTTGATTCTGTGGTAGAAGTAGGATTGCTCGTGGTGGTGGTAGGTGTAGTAGTGTCTGTGGTAGAAGTAGGATCGCTCGTGGTGGTGGTAGGCATAACAGGTTTTGTGGTAGAACAAGAAGCACTCGTGGTGTTTGTGGTAGTAGTAGTTTCTAGGGTAGAAGTAGTGGCTCTCGTTCTGGTGGTAGGAGTAGTAGTGCTCTGGTAGAAGTAGTTGTGCTCGTGGGGGTGGGAGAACTAGTAGTTTCTTTGGTAGAAGTAGGAGCACTCTTGGTGGTAAGAGCAGTAGATTCTGTGGTAGAAGTATGATCGCTCGTGATGGAGGTAGGAGTAGCAGGGCCTGTGGTAGAAGTAGGTGCTCTCGTCGTGTTGGAAGGAGTAGCATATTTTGTGGTACAAGTAGTTGCACTCGTGGTGGTGGTAGGAGTAGCAGGTTTTGTGCTAGAAGTAGTATTGCCTGTGGTGGTGCTTGGAGTTGCATGTTCTGTGGTAGAAGTAGGAGTGTTCATGGTGGTGGTAGGGTAGTAGTTTCTTTGGTAGAAGTAGGAGTGCTCATTTTGTTGGTAGGAGTAGTAGTGTCTGTGGTAGATGTAGGAGTGCTCGTGGAGGTGCTTGGAGTAGTAGTGTCTGTGGTAGAAGTAGGAGCACTGGTGGTGGTGGTAAGAGTAGTGTTCTCTGTGGTAGTAGAAGCTGTGCTCGTGGTGGAGGGAGAATTAGTAGTTTCCGTGGTAGAAATAGGAGTGCTCGTGTTGGTGGTAGTAGTAGTAGTTTCTGTGGCAGAAGTAGGAGCGCTCAGGGTGTTGGTAGGAATATCAGGGTCTGTGGTAGAAGTAGGTGCTCCCGTGGTTGTGGTAGAATTAGTAGTGTTTGTGATAGCAGTAGTGGTGGTCGTAGTGGTTCTAGGAGTAATAATGTCTTTGGTAGAAGTATGAGCGCTCGTGGTGGTTGAAGGTGTAGTAGTGTCTTTGGTAGAAGTATGAGCGCCCATGGTGGTGTTACGAGTAGTAGTTTCTGTGGTAGAAGTCGCAGTGCTCGTGGTGGTGATAGGAATAGCAGGGTCTGTGGTACACATAGGTTCTCTCGTGATAGTGGTAAGAGTAGTAGTGTCTGTGTTAGAAGCAGTGGTTCTCGTGGGGGTGGTAGGAGTAGTATTCTGTTTCGTATTTGTATGAGCATTCGTGGTGGTGACAGAAGTCGTAGTGTCTGTGGTAGAAGTAGTTGTGCTCATGGTGGTGGTAGAAGTAGCAGGTATGGTGATAGAAGTAGGAGGGCTAGTGATGGAGGTAGGCGTAGTAGTGTCTGTGTTAGAAGGAAGAGCGCTAGTCCTCCTGGTAGTAATTGCACGGTCTCTGATAGAAGTAGGAGGCTCATGGTTGTGATAGCAGTAGAAATGTCTGTGGTAGAAGTAGTTGTGCTCGTGGTGGGTGTAGGAGTAGTAGTTTCGGTGGTAGAGTACTGGCACCAGTGTTGGTGGTAGGAACACTAGTGTCTGTGGTAGAAGTATTTGCACTCGTGGTGGTGGTAAGAGCAGTAGTGTCTGTGGTAGAAGTACTTACACTCGGGGTGGTGGTAGGAGTAGTACGGTCTGTGGTAGAAGTAGTTGCGCTCGTGGTGGTAGTAGGAATAGTAGTTTCTGTAGAAGAAGTAGGAGCTCTCTTCCTGTTGGTAGGAGTAGTAGTTTCTGTTGTAGAAATAGGATCTCTCGTGATGGAGGTAGAGGTAGCAGGGCCTGTGGTAGAAGTAGGTGCTCTCGTTGTGTTGGTAGGAGTAGAAGGCTTTGGGGTACAAGAAGATCCACTCGCGGTGGTGGTAGGAGAAGCAGGTATTGTGGTAGAAGTAGTAACACTTGTGGTGGTGGTCTGAGTTGCATGTTCTGTGGTAGAAGTAGGAGCGTTCATGTTGGTGGTAGGGTAGTAGTTTCTTTGATAGAAGTAGGAGCGCTCGTTGTGTTGGTAGGAGGAGTAGTGTCTATGGTAGAGGGAGGAGAGCTCATGGTGTTTCTTGGAGTAATAGTGTCTGTGGTAGAAGTAGGAGCGCTCGTGATGGTGTTAGGCATAGTAGTGTCGGTGGTAGATGTAGTTCGTTCGTGGTGGTGGTAGGAGCAGTAGTTTCTGCAGTAGAAGTAGCAGTGTTCATTGTGGTTGTTGGAGTAGTGGTTTCTGTGGTAGAAGTAGGAGTGCTCTTGGTGGTGGTAGGAGTAACAGGGTGTGTGGTACAAGGAGGTGTTCTTCTGTTGGTGGTAGGTGTAGTAGTTTCTGTGGTTGAAGGACTGGTGATCGTGGGGCAGGTAGGAGTAGTAAAGTCTTTTGTAGAAATATGCGCACTCGTGGTGGTGGTAGGAGTAGTAGTGTCAGTGGTAGTAGTAGTTGCACTCGTGGTGGTGGTAGGAGTAGTAGTTTATGTGCTAGAAGTACTTGTGCTCGTGGTGGAGGTAGTAGTATTGTCTGTGGTAGAAGTACGGGAACTCGTGGTGGTGGTAGGAATAGTTCTGTCTGTGGTAGAAGTTGTTGTGCTCGTTCCCGTGGTATTAGTAGTAGTTTCTGTGGTAGAAGTAGGAGCGTTCCTGTTGGTGGTAGGAGTACTAGAGTCTGTACTAGAAGTAGGGGCGCTCGTGGTGCTGGTGGGTGTTTTAGTTTCTGTGGTTGAATTAGGAGTGCTCATTGTGGTGGTAGGAATTGCCGTGCCTGTGGTAGAAGTAGGTGCTCTCGTGGTGGTACGAGTAGCAGGGTCTCTGTTAGAAGTAGTTTTGCTCATGGTGGTGGTAGGAGCAGCATGTTCTGTGTGAGAAGTAGGAGCGCACTTGGTGGTGGTAGGAGTTGCACAGTCTGTGGAAGAAATAGGAGCGTTCGTGGTCTTGGTAGTAGTAGTTCCTCTTGTAGAAGTAGGAGAGCTCGTGGTGGTGTTCAGAGTACTAGATACTTTGTTAGAGGTACGAGCGCTCGTGGTGGTGGTAGGGTAATAGTTTCTTTGATAGAAGTAGGAGCGCTTGTTGTGTTGTTAGGAGGAGTAGTGTCTGTGGTAGAGGGAGGAGATCGCTCATGGTGCTTCTTGGAGTAATAGTGTCTGTGGTAGAAGTAGGAGCGCTCGTGATGGTGTTAGGAGTAGTAGTGTCTGTGGCAGATGTAGTTCGCTCGTGGTGGTGATAGGTGCAGTAGTTTCTGCAGTAGAAGTAGGAGTGTTGGTTGTGGTGGTTGGAGTAGTAGTTTCTGTGGTAGAAGTAGGAGTGCTCTTGGTGGTGGTAGGAGTAACAGGGTGTGTGGTACAAGGAGGTGTTCTTCTGTTGGTGGTAGGTGTAGTAGTTTCTGTGGTTGAAGGACTGGTGATCGTGGGGCAGGTAGGAGTAGTAAAGTCTTTCGTAGAAATATGCGCACTCGTGGTGGTGGTAGGAGTAGTAGTGTCAGTGGTAGTAGTAGTTGCACTCGTGGTGGTGGTAGGAGTAGTAGTTTATGTGCTAGAAGTACTTGTGCTCGTGGTGGAGGTAGTAGTATTGTCTGTGGTAGAAGTACGGGAACTCGTGGTGGTGGTAGGAATAGTTCTGTCTGTGGTAGAAGTTGTTGTGCTCGTTCCCGTGGTATTAGTAGTAGTTTCTGTGGTAGAAGTAGGAGCGTTCCTGTTGGTGGTAGGAGTACTAGAGTCTGTACTAGAAGTAGGGGCGCTCGTGGTGCTGGTGGGTGTTTTAGTTTCTGTGGTTGAATTAGGAGCGCTCATTGTGGTGGTAGGAGTTGCCGTGCCTGTGGTAGAAGTAGGTGCTCTCGTGGTGGTACGAGTAGCAGGGTCTCTGTTAGAAGTAGTTTTGCTCGTGGTGGTGGTAGGAGCAGCATGTTCTGTGTGAGAAGTAGGAGCACACTTGGTGGTGGTAGGAGTTGCACAGTCTGTGGAAGAAGTAGGAGCGTTCGTGGTCTTGGTAGTAGTAGTTTCTCTAGTAGAAGTAGGAGAGCTCGTGGTGGTGTTCAGAGTACTAGATACTTCCTTAGAGGTAGGAGCGCTCGTGGTGGTGGTAGGAGTAGGACTGTCTGTGGTAGAAGTAGGAGCGCTCGTGGTGTTGGTGGGAGTAGTGGTGACTGTGGTAGAAGTAGGAGCACTCATCTTGGTTGTAGGTGTATTAGTGTCTGTAGTAGAAGTTGTTGCGCTCGTGCTGGTGGTAGGAGTAGTACTTTCTGTGGTAGAAGCAGGAGCGCTCGTGGTGGTGTTAGGAGTAGTTGATTCTGTGGTAGAAGTAGGATTGCTCGTGGTGGTGGTAGGTGTAGTAGTGTCTGTGGTAGAAGTAGGATCGCTCGTGGTGGTGGTAGGCATAACAGGTTTTGTGGTAGAACAAGAAGCACTCGTGGTGTTTGTGGTAGTAGTAGTTTCTAGGGTAGAAGTAGTGGCTCTCGTTCTGGTGGTAGGAGTAGTAGTGCTCTGGTAGAAGTAGTTGTGCTCGTGGGGGTGGGAGAACTAGTAGTTTCTTTGGTAGAAGTAGGAGCACTCTTGGTGGTAAGAGCAGTAGATTCTGTGGTAGAAGTATGATCGCTCGTGATGGAGGTAGGAGTAGCAGGGCCTGTGGTAGAAGTAGGTGCTCTCGTCGTGTTGGAAGGAGTAGCATATTTTGTGGTACAAGTAGTTGCACTCGTGGTGGTGGTAGGAGTAGCAGGTTTTGTGCTAGAAGTAGTATCGCCTGTGGTGGTGCTTGGAGTTGCATGTTCTGTGGTAGAAGTAGGAGTGTTCATGGTGGTGGTAGGGTAGTAGTTTCTTTGGTAGAAGTAGGAGTGCTCATTTTGTTGGTAGGAGTAGTAGTGTCTGTGGTAGATGTAGGAGTGCTCATGGAGGTGCTTGGAGTAGTAGTGTCTGTGGTAGAAGTAGGAGCACTGGTGGTGGTGGTAAGAATAGTGTTCTCTGTGGTAGTAGAAGCTGTGCTCGTGGTGGAGGGAGAATTAGTAGTTTCCGTGGTAGAAATAGGAGTGCTCGTGTTGGTGGTAGTAGAAGTAGTTTCTGTGGCAGAAGTAGGAGCGCTCAGGGTGTTGGTAGGAATATCAGGGTCTGTGGTAGAAGTAGGTGCTCCCGTGGTTGTGGTAGAATTAGTAGTGTTTGTGATAGCAGTAGTGGTGGTCGTAGTGGTTCTAGGAGTAATAATGTCTTTGGTAGAAGTATGAGCGCTCGTGGTGGTTGAAGGTGTAGTAGTGTCTTTGGTAGAAGTATGAGCGCCCATGGTGGTGTTACGAGTAGTAGTTTCTGTGGTAGAAGTCGCAGTGCTCGTGGTGGTGATAGGAATAGCAGGGTCTGTGGTACACATAGGTTCTCTCGTGATAGTGGTAAGAGTAGTAGTGTCTGTGTTAGAAGCAGTGGTTCTCGTGGGTGTGGTAGGAGTAGTATTCTGTTTCGTATTTGTATGAGCATTCGTGGTGGTGACAGGAGTCGTAGTGTCTGTGGTAGAAGTAGTTGTGCTCATGGTGGTGGTAGAAGTAGCAGGTATGGTGATAGAAGTAGGAGGGCTAGTGATGGAGGTAGGCGTAGTAGTGTCTGTGTTAGAAGGAAGAGCGCTAGTCCTCCTGGTAGTAATTGCACGGTCTCTGATAGAAGTAGGAGGCTCATGGTTGTGATAGCAGTAGAAATGTCTGTGGTAGAAGTAGTTGTGCTCGTGGTGGGTGTAGGAGTAGTAGTTTCTGTGGTAGAGTACTGGCACCAGTGTTGGTGGTAGGAACACTAGTGTCTGTGGTAGAAGTATTTGCACTCGTGGTGGTGGTAAGAGCAGTAGTGTCTGTGGTAGAAGTACTTACACTCGGGGTGGTGGTAGGAGTAGTACGGTCTGTGGTAGAAGTAGTTGCGCTCGTGGTGGTAGTAGGAATAGTAGTTTCTGTAGAAGAAGTAGGAGCTCTCTTCCTGTTGGTAGGAGTAGTAGTTTCTGTTGTAGAAATAGGATCTCTCGTGATGGAGGTAGAGGTAGCAGGGCCTGTGGTAGAAGTAGGTGCTCTCGTTGTGTTGGTAGGAGTAGAAGGCTTTGGGGTACAAGAAGATCCACTCGCGGTGGTGGTAGGAGAAGCAGGTATTGTGGTAGAAGTAGTAACACTTGTGGTGGTGGTCTGAGTTGCATGTTCTGTGGTAGAAGTAGGAGCGTTCATGTTGGTGGTAGGGTAGTAGTTTCTTTGATAGAAGTAGGAGCGCTCGTTGTGTTGGTAGGAGGAGTAGTGTCTATGGTAGAGGGAGGAGAGCTCATGGTGTTTCTTGGAGTAATAGTGTCTGTGGTAGAAGTAGGAGCGCTCGTGATGGTGTTAGGCATAGTAGTGTCGGTGGTAGATGTAGTTCGTTCGTGGTGGTGGTAGGAGCAGTAGTTTCTGCAGTAGAAGTAGCAGTGTTCATTGTGGTTGTTGGAGTAGTGGTTTCTGTGGTAGAAGTAGGAGTGCTCTTGGTGGTGGTAGGAGTAACAGGGTGTGTGGTACAAGGAGGTGTTCTTCTGTTGGTGGTAGGTGTAGTAGTTTCTGTGGTTGAAGGACTGGTGATCGTGGGGCAGGTAGGAGTAGTAAAGTCTTTTGTAGAAATATGCGCACTCGTGGTGGTGGTAGGAGTAGTAGTGTCAGTGGTAGTAGTAGTTGCACTCGTGGTGGTGGTAGGAGTAGTAGTTTATGTGCTAGAAGTACTTGTGCTCGTGGTGGAGGTAGTAGTATTGTCTGTGGTAGAAGTACGGGAACTCGTGGTGGTGGTAGGAATAGTTCTGTCTGTGGTAGAAGTTGTTGTGCTCGTTCCCGTGGTATTAGTAGTAGTTTCTGTGGTAGAAGTAGGAGCGTTCCTGTTGGTGGTAGGAGTACTAGAGTCTGTACTAGAAGTAGGGGCGCTCGTGGTGCTGGTGGGTGTTTTAGTTTCTGTGGTTGAATTAGGAGTGCTCATTGTGGTGGTAGGAATTGCCGTGCCTGTGGTAGAAGTAGGTGCTCTCGTGGTGGTACGAGTAGCAGGGTCTCTGTTAGAAGTAGTTTTGCTCATGGTGGTGGTAGGAGCAGCATGTTCTGTGTGAGAAGTAGGAGCGCACTTGGTGGTGGTAGGAGTTGCACAGTCTGTGGAAGAAATAGGAGCGTTCGTGGTCTTGGTAGTAGTAGTTCCTCTAGTAGAAGTAGGAGAGCTCGTGGTGGTGTTCAGAGTACTAGATACTTTGTTAGAGGTACGAGCGCTCGTGGTGGTGGTAGGGTAATAGTTTCTTTGATAGAAGTAGGAGCGCTTGTTGTGTTGTTAGGAGGAGTAGTGTCTGTGGTAGAGGGAGGAGATCGCTCATGGTGCTTCTTGGAGTAATAGTGTCTGTGGTAGAAGTAGGAGCGCTCGTGATGGTGTTAGGAGTAGTAGTGTCTGTGGCAGATGTAGTTCGCTCGTGGTGGTGATAGGTGCAGTAGTTTCTGCAGTAGAAGTAGGAGTGTTGGTTGTGGTGGTTGGAGTAGTAGTTTCTGTGGTAGAAGTAGGAGTGCTCTTGGTGGTGGTAGGAGTAACAGGGTGTGTGGTACAAGGAGGTGTTCTTCTGTTGGTGGTAGGTGTAGTAGTTTCTGTGGTTGAAGGACTGGTGATCGTGGGGCAGGTAGGAGTAGTAAAGTCTTTCGTAGAAATATGCGCACTCGTGGTGGTGGTAGGAGTAGTAGTGTCAGTGGTAGTAGTAGTTGCACTCGTGGTGGTGGTAGGAGTAGTAGTTTATGTGCTAGAAGTACTTGTGCTCGTGGTGGAGGTAGTAGTATTGTCTGTGGTAGAAGTACGGGAACTCGTGGTGGTGGTAGGAATAGTTCTGTCTGTGGTAGAAGTTGTTGTGCTCGTTCCCGTGGTATTAGTAGTAGTTTCTGTGGTAGAAGTAGGAGCGTTCCTGTTGGTGGTAGGAGTACTAGAGTCTGTACTAGAAGTAGGGGCGCTCGTGGTGCTGGTGGGTGTTTTAGTTTCTGTGGTTGAATTAGGAGCGCTCATTGTGGTGGTAGGAGTTGCCGTGCCTGTGGTAGAAGTAGGTGCTCTCGTGGTGGTACGAGTAGCAGGGTCTCTGTTAGAAGTAGTTTTGCTCGTGGTGGTGGTAGGAGCAGCATGTTCTGTGTGAGAAGTAGGAGCACACTTGGTGGTGGTAGGAGTTGCACAGTCTGTGGAAGAAGTAGGAGCGTTCGTGGTCTTGGTAGTAGTAGTTTCTCTAGTAGAAGTAGGAGAGCTCGTGGTGGTGTTCAGAGTACTAGATACTTCCTTAGAGGTAGGAGCGCTCGTGGTGGTGGTAGGAGTAGGACTGTCTGTGGTAGAAGTAGGAGCGCTCGTGGTGTTGGTGGGAGTAGTGGTGACTGTGGTAGAAGTAGGAGCACTCATCTTGGTTGTAGGTGTATTAGTGTCTGTAGTAGAAGTTGTTGCGCTCGTGCTGGTGGTAGGAGTAGTACTTTCTGTGGTAGAAGCAGGAGCGCTTGTGGTGGTGTTAGGAGTAGTTGATTCTGTGGTAGAAGTAGGATTGCTCGTGGTGGTGGTAGGTGTAGTAGTGTCTGTGGTAGAAGTAGGATCGCTCGTGGTGGTGGTAGGCATAACAGGTTTTGTGGTAGAACAAGAAGCACTCGTGGTGTTTGTGGTAGTAGTAGTTTCTAGGGTAGAAGTAGTGGCTCTCGTTCTGGTGGTAGGAGTAGTAGTGCTCTGGTAGAAGTAGTTGTGCTCGTGGGGGTGGGAGAACTAGTAGTTTCTTTGGTAGAAGTAGGAGCACTCTTGGTGGTAAGAGCAGTAGATTCTGTGGTAGAAGTATGATCGCTCGTGATGGAGGTAGGAGTAGCAGGGCCTGTGGTAGAAGTAGGTGCTCTCGTCGTGTTGGAAGGAGTAGCATATTTTGTGGTACAAGTAGTTGCACTCGTGGTGGTGGTAGGAGTAGCAGGTTTTGTGCTAGAAGTAGTATTGCCTGTGGTGGTGCTTGGAGTTGCATGTTCTGTGGTAGAAGTAGGAGTGTTCATGGTGGTGGTAGGGTAGTAGTTTCTTTGGTAGAAGTAGGAGTGCTCATTTTGTTGGTAGGAGTAGTAGTGTCTGTGGTAGATGTAGGAGTGCTCGTGGAGGTGCTTGGAGTAGTAGTGTCTGTGGTAGAAGTAGGAGCACTGGTGGTGGTGGTAAGAGTAGTGTTCTCTGTGGTAGTAGAAGCTGTGCTCGTGGTGGAGGGAGAATTAGTAGTTTCCGTGGTAGAAATAGGAGTGCTCGTGTTGGTGGTAGTAGTAGTAGTTTCTGTGGCAGAAGTAGGAGCGCTCAGGGTGTTGGTAGGAATATCAGGGTCTGTGGTAGAAGTAGGTGCTCCCGTGGTTGTGGTAGAATTAGTAGTGTTTGTGATAGCAGTAGTGGTGGTCGTAGTGGTTCTAGGAGTAATAATGTCTTTGGTAGAAATATGAGCGCTCGTGGTGGTTGAAGGTGTAGTAGTGTCTTTGGTAGAAGTATGAGCGCCCATGGTGGTGTTACGAGTAGTAGTTTCTGTGGTAGAAGTCGCAGTGCTCGTGGTGGTGATAGGAATAGCAGGGTCTGTGGTACACATAGGTTCTCTCGTGATAGTGGTAAGAGTAGTAGTGTCTGTGTTAGAAGCAGTGGTTCTCGTGGGGGTGGTAGGAGTAGTATTCTGTTTCGTATTTGTATGAGCATTCGTGGTGGTGACAGGAGTCGTAGTGTCTGTGGTAGAAGTAGTTGTGCTCATGGTGGTGGTAGAAGTAGCAGGTATGGTGATAGAAGTAGGAGGGCTAGTGATGGAGGTAGGCGTAGTAGTGTCTGTGTTAGAAGGAAGAGCGCTAGTCCTCCTGGTAGTAATTGCACGGTCTCTGATAGAAGTAGGAGGCTCATGGTTGTGATAGCAGTAGAAATGTCTGTGGTAGAAGTAGTTGTGCTCGTGGTGGGTGTAGGAGTAGTAGTTTCTGTGGTAGAGTACTGGCACCAGTGTTGGTGGTAGGAACACTAGTGTCTGTGGTAGAAGTATTTGCACTCGTGGTGGTGGTAAGAGCAGTAGTGTCTGTGGTAGAAGTACTTACACTCGGGGTGGTGGTAGGAGTAGTACGGTCTGTGGTAGAAGTAGTTGCGCTCGTGGTGGTAGTAGGAATAGTAGTTTCTGTAGAAGAAGTAGGAGCTCTCTTCCTGTTGGTAGGAGTAGTAGTTTCTGTTGTAGAAATAGGATCTCTCGTGATGGAGGTAGAGGTAGCAGGGCCTGTGGTAGAAGTAGGTGCTCTCGTTGTGTTGGTAGGAGTAGAAGGCTTTGGGGTACAAGAAGATCCACTCGCGGTGGTGGTAGGAGAAGCAGGTATTGTGGTAGAAGTAGTAACACTTGTGGTGGTGGTCTGAGTTGCATGTTCTGTGGTAGAAGTAGGAGCGTTCATGTTGGTGGTAGGGTAGTAGTTTCTTTGATAGAAGTAGGAGCGCTCGTTGTGTTGGTAGGAGGAGTAGTGTCTATGGTAGAGGGAGGAGAGCTCATGGTGTTTCTTGGAGTAATAGTGTCTGTGGTAGAAGTAGGAGCGCTCGTGATGGTGTTAGGCATAGTAGTGTCGGTGGTAGATGTAGTTCGTTCGTGGTGGTGGTAGGAGCAGTAGTTTCTGCAGTAGAAGTAGCAGTGTTCATTGTGGTTGTTGGAGTAGTGGTTTCTGTGGTAGAAGTAGGAGTGCTCTTGGTGGTGGTAGGAGTAACAGGGTGTGTGGTACAAGGAGGTGTTCTTCTGTTGGTGGTAGGTGTAGTAGTTTCTGTGGTTGAAGGACTGGTGATCGTGGGGCAGGTAGGAGTAGTAAAGTCTTTTGTAGAAATATGCGCACTCGTGGTGGTGGTAGGAGTAGTAGTGTCAGTGGTAGTAGTAGTTGCACTCGTGGTGGTGGTAGGAGTAGTAGTTTATGTGCTAGAAGTACTTGTGCTCGTGGTGGAGGTAGTAGTATTGTCTGTGGTAGAAGTACGGGAACTCGTGGTGGTGGTAGGAATAGTTCTGTCTGTGGTAGAAGTTGTTGTGCTCGTTCCCGTGGTATTAGTAGTAGTTTCTGTGGTAGAAGTAGGAGCGTTCCTGTTGGTGGTAGGAGTACTAGAGTCTGTACTAGAAGTAGGGGCGCTCGTGGTGCTGGTGGGTGTTTTAGTTTCTGTGGTTGAATTAGGAGTGCTCATTGTGGTGGTAGGAATTGCCGTGCCTGTGGTAGAAGTAGGTGCTCTCGTGGTGGTACGAGTAGCAGGGTCTCTGTTAGAAGTAGTTTTGCTCATGGTGGTGGTAGGAGCAGCATGTTCTGTGTGAGAAGTAGGAGCGCACTTGGTGGTGGTAGGAGTTGCACAGTCTGTGGAAGAAATAGGAGCGTTCGTGGTCTTGGTAGTAGTAGTTCCTCTAGTAGAAGTAGGAGAGCTCGTGGTGGTGTTCAGAGTACTAGATACTTTGTTAGAGGTACGAGCGCTCGTGGTGGTGGTAGGGTAATAGTTTCTTTGATAGAAGTAGGAGCGCTTGTTGTGTTGTTAGGAGGAGTAGTGTCTGTGGTAGAGGGAGGAGATCGCTCATGGTGCTTCTTGGAGTAATAGTGTCTGTGGTAGAAGTAGGAGCGCTCGTGATGGTGTTAGGAGTAGTAGTGTCTGTGGCAGATGTAGTTCGCTCGTGGTGGTGATAGGTGCAGTAGTTTCTGCAGTAGAAGTAGGAGTGTTGGTTGTGGTGGTTGGAGTAGTAGTTTCTGTGGTAGAAGTAGGAGTGCTCTTGGTGGTGGTAGGAGTAACAGGGTGTGTGGTACAAGGAGGTGTTCTTCTGTTGGTGGTAGGTGTAGTAGTTTCTGTGGTTGAAGGACTGGTGATCGTGGGGCAGGTAGGAGTAGTAAAGTCTTTCGTAGAAATATGCGCACTCGTGGTGGTGGTAGGAGTAGTAGTGTCAGTGGTAGTAGTAGTTGCACTCGTGGTGGTGGTAGGAGTAGTAGTTTATGTGCTAGAAGTACTTGTGCTCGTGGTGGAGGTAGTAGTATTGTCTGTGGTAGAAGTACGGGAACTCGTGGTGGTGGTAGGAATAGTTCTGTCTGTGGTAGAAGTTGTTGTGCTCGTTCCCGTGGTATTAGTAGTAGTTTCTGTGGTAGAAGTAGGAGCGTTCCTGTTGGTGGTAGGAGTACTAGAGTCTGTACTAGAAGTAGGGGCGCTCGTGGTGCTGGTGGGTGTTTTAGTTTCTGTGGTTGAATTAGGAGCGCTCATTGTGGTGGTAGGAGTTGCCGTGCCTGTGGTAGAAGTAGGTGCTCTCGTGGTGGTACGAGTAGCAGGGTCTCTGTTAGAAGTAGTTTTGCTCGTGGTGGTGGTAGGAGCAGCATGTTCTGTGTGAGAAGTAGGAGCACACTTGGTGGTGGTAGGAGTTGCACAGTCTGTGGAAGAAGTAGGAGCGTTCGTGGTCTTGGTAGTAGTAGTTTCTCTAGTAGAAGTAGGAGAGCTCGTGGTGGTGTTCAGAGTACTAGATACTTCCTTAGAGGTAGGAGCGCTCGTGGTGGTGGTAGGAGTAGGACTGTCTGTGGTAGAAGTAGGAGCGCTCGTGGTGTTGGTGGGAGTAGTGGTGACTGTGGTAGAAGTAGGAGCACTCATCTTGGTTGTAGGTGTATTAGTGTCTGTAGTAGAAGTTGTTGCGCTCGTGCTGGTGGTAGGAGTAGTACTTTCTGTGGTAGAAGCAGGAGCGCTCGTGGTGGTGTTAGGAGTAGTTGATTCTGTGGTAGAAGTAGGATTGCTCGTGGTGGTGGTAGGTGTAGTAGTGTCTGTGGTAGAAGTAGGATCGCTCGTGGTGGTGGTAGGCATAACAGGTTTTGTGGTAGAACAAGAAGCACTCGTGGTGTTTGTGGTAGTAGTAGTTTCTAGGGTAGAAGTAGTGGCTCTCGTTCTGGTGGTAGGAGTAGTAGTGCTCTGGTAGAAGTAGTTGTGCTCGTGGGGGTGGGAGAACTAGTAGTTTCTTTGGTAGAAGTAGGAGCACTCTTGGTGGTAAGAGCAGTAGATTCTGTGGTAGAAGTATGATCGCTCGTGATGGAGGTAGGAGTAGCAGGGCCTGTGGTAGAAGTAGGTGCTCTCGTCGTGTTGGAAGGAGTAGCATATTTTGTGGTACAAGTAGTTGCACTCGTGGTGGTGGTAGGAGTAGCAGGTTTTGTGCTAGAAGTAGTATCGCCTGTGGTGGTGCTTGGAGTTGCATGTTCTGTGGTAGAAGTAGGAGTGCTCATGGTGGTGGTAGGGTAGTAGTTTCTTTGGTAGAAGTAGGAGTGCTCATTTTGTTGGTAGGAGTAGTAGTGTCTGTGGTAGATGTAGGAGTGCTCGTGGAGGTGCTTGGAGTAGTAGTGTCTGTGGTAGAAGTAGGAGCACTGGTGGTGGTGGTAAGAATAGTGTTCTCTGTGGTAGTAGAAGCTGTGCTCGTGGTGGAGGGAGAATTAGTAGTTTCCGTGGTAGAAATAGGAGTGCTCGTGTTGGTGGTAGTAGTAGTAGTTTCTGTGGCAGAAGTAGGAGCGCTCAGGGTGTTGGTAGGAATATCAGGGTCTGTGGTAGAAGTAGGTGCTCCCGTGGTTGTGGTAGAATTAGTAGTGTTTGTGATAGCAGTAGTGGTGGTCGTAGTGGTTCTAGGAGTAATAATGTCTTTGGTAGAAGTATGAGCGCTCGTGGTGGTTGAAGGTGTAGTAGTGTCTTTGGTAGAAGTATGAGCGCCCATGGTGGTGTTACGAGTAGTAGTTTCTGTGGTAGAAGTCGCAGTGCTCGTGGTGGTGATAGGAATAGCAGGGTCTGTGGTACACATAGGTTCTCTCGTGATAGTGGTAAGAGTAGTAGTGTCTGTGTTAGAAGCAGTGGTTCTCGTGGGTGTGGTAGGAGTAGTATTCTGTTTCGTATTTGTATGAGCATTCGTGGTGGTGACAGGAGTCGTAGTGTCTGTGGTAGAAGTAGTTGTGCTCATGGTGGTGGTAGAAGTAGCAGGTATGGTGATAGAAGTAGGAGGGCTAGTGATGGAGGTAGGCGTAGTAGTGTCTGTGTTAGAAGGAAGAGCGCTAGTCCTCCTGGTAGTAATTGCACGGTCTCTGATAGAAGTAGGAGGCTCATGGTTGTGATAGCAGTAGAAATGTCTGTGGTAGAAGTAGTTGTGCTCGTGGTGGGTGTAGGAGTAGTAGTTTCTGTGGTAGAGTACTGGCACCAGTGTTGGTGGTAGGAACACTAGTGTCTGTGGTAGAAGTATTTGCACTCGTGGTGGTGGTAAGAGCAGTAGTGTCTGTGGTAGAAGTACTTACACTCGGGGTGGTGGTAGGAGTAGTACGGTCTGTGGTAGAAGTAGTTGCGCTCGTGGTGGTAGTAGGAATAGTAGTTTCTGTAGAAGAAGTAGGAGCTCTCTTCCTGTTGGTAGGAGTAGTAGTTTCTGTTGTAGAAATAGGATCTCTCGTGATGGAGGTAGAGGTAGCAGGGCCTGTGGTAGAAGTAGGTGCTCTCGTTGTGTTGGTAGGAGTAGAAGGCTTTGGGGTACAAGAAGATCCACTCGCGGTGGTGGTAGGAGAAGCAGGTATTGTGGTAGAAGTAGTAACACTTGTGGTGGTGGTCTGAGTTGCATGTTCTGTGGTAGAAGTAGGAGCGTTCATGTTGGTGGTAGGGTAGTAGTTTCTTTGATAGAAGTAGGAGCGCTCGTTGTGTTGGTAGGAGGAGTAGTGTCTATGGTAGAGGGAGGAGAGCTCATGGTGTTTCTTGGAGTAATAGTGTCTGTGGTAGAAGTAGGAGCGCTCGTGATGGTGTTAGGCATAGTAGTGTCGGTGGTAGATGTAGTTCGTTCGTGGTGGTGGTAGGAGCAGTAGTTTCTGCAGTAGAAGTAGCAGTGTTCATTGTGGTTGTTGGAGTAGTGGTTTCTGTGGTAGAAGTAGGAGTGCTCTTGGTGGTGGTAGGAGTAACAGGGTGTGTGGTACAAGGAGGTGTTCTTCTGTTGGTGGTAGGTGTAGTAGTTTCTGTGGTTGAAGGACTGGTGATCGTGGGGCAGGTAGGAGTAGTAAAGTCTTTTGTAGAAATATGCGCACTCGTGGTGGTGGTAGGAGTAGTAGTGTCAGTGGTAGTAGTAGTTGCACTCGTGGTGGTGGTAGGAGTAGTAGTTTATGTGCTAGAAGTACTTGTGCTCGTGGTGGAGGTAGTAGTATTGTCTGTGGTAGAAGTACGGGAACTCGTGGTGGTGGTAGGAATAGTTCTGTCTGTGGTAGAAGTTGTTGTGCTCGTTCCCGTGGTATTAGTAGTAGTTTCTGTGGTAGAAGTAGGAGCGTTCCTGTTGGTGGTAGGAGTACTAGAGTCTGTACTAGAAGTAGGGGCGCTCGTGGTGCTGGTGGGTGTTTTAGTTTCTGTGGTTGAATTAGGAGTGCTCATTGTGGTGGTAGGAATTGCCGTGCCTGTGGTAGAAGTAGGTGCTCTCGTGGTGGTACGAGTAGCAGGGTCTCTGTTAGAAGTAGTTTTGCTCATGGTGGTGGTAGGAGCAGCATGTTCTGTGTGAGAAGTAGGAGCGCACTTGGTGGTGGTAGGAGTTGCACAGTCTGTGGAAGAAATAGGAGCGTTCGTGGTCTTGGTAGTAGTAGTTCCTCTAGTAGAAGTAGGAGAGCTCGTGGTGGTGTTCAGAGTACTAGATACTTTGTTAGAGGTACGAGCGCTCGTGGTGGTGGTAGGGTAATAGTTTCTTTGATAGAAGTAGGAGCGCTTGTTGTGTTGTTAGGAGGAGTAGTGTCTGTGGTAGAGGGAGGAGATCGCTCATGGTGCTTCTTGGAGTAATAGTGTCTGTGGTAGAAGTAGGAGCGCTCGTGATGGTGTTAGGAGTAGTAGTGTCTGTGGCAGATGTAGTTCGCTCGTGGTGGTGATAGGTGCAGTAGTTTCTGCAGTAGAAGTAGGAGTGTTGGTTGTGGTGGTTGGAGTAGTAGTTTCTGTGGTAGAAGTAGGAGTGCTCTTGGTGGTGGTAGGAGTAACAGGGTGTGTGGTACAAGGAGGTGTTCTTCTGTTGGTGGTAGGTGTAGTAGTTTCTGTGGTTGAAGGACTGGTGATCGTGGGGCAGGTAGGAGTAGTAAAGTCTTTCGTAGAAATATGCGCACTCGTGGTGGTGGTAGGAGTAGTAGTGTCAGTGGTAGTAGTAGTTGCACTCGTGGTGGTGGTAGGAGTAGTAGTTTATGTGCTAGAAGTACTTGTGCTCGTGGTGGAGGTAGTAGTATTGTCTGTGGTAGAAGTACGGGAACTCGTGGTGGTGGTAGGAATAGTTCTGTCTGTGGTAGAAGTTGTTGTGCTCGTTCCCGTGGTATTAGTAGTAGTTTCTGTGGTAGAAGTAGGAGCGTTCCTGTTGGTGGTAGGAGTACTAGAGTCTGTACTAGAAGTAGGGGCGCTCGTGGTGCTGGTGGGTGTTTTAGTTTCTGTGGTTGAATTAGGAGCGCTCATTGTGGTGGTAGGAGTTGCCGTGCCTGTGGTAGAAGTAGGTGCTCTCGTGGTGGTACGAGTAGCAGGGTCTCTGTTAGAAGTAGTTTTGCTCGTGGTGGTGGTAGGAGCAGCATGTTCTGTGTGAGAAGTAGGAGCACACTTGGTGGTGGTAGGAGTTGCACAGTCTGTGGAAGAAGTAGGAGCGTTCGTGGTCTTGGTAGTAGTAGTTTCTCTAGTAGAAGTAGGAGAGCTCGTGGTGGTGTTCAGAGTACTAGATACTTCCTTAGAGGTAGGAGCGCTCGTGGTGGTGGTAGGAGTAGGACTGTCTGTGGTAGAAGTAGGAGCGCTCGTGGTGTTGGTGGGAGTAGTGGTGACTGTGGTAGAAGTAGGAGCACTCATCTTGGTTGTAGGTGTATTAGTGTCTGTAGTAGAAGTTGTTGCGCTCGTGCTGGTGGTAGGAGTAGTACTTTCTGTGGTAGAAGCAGGAGCGCTTGTGGTGGTGTTAGGAGTAGTTGATTCTGTGGTAGAAGTAGGATTGCTCGTGGTGGTGGTAGGTGTAGTAGTGTCTGTGGTAGAAGTAGGATCGCTCGTGGTGGTGGTAGGCATAACAGGTTTTGTGGTAGAACAAGAAGCACTCGTGGTGTTTGTGGTAGTAGTAGTTTCTAGGGTAGAAGTAGTGGCTCTCGTTCTGGTGGTAGGAGTAGTAGTGCTCTGGTAGAAGTAGTTGTGCTCGTGGGGGTGGGAGAACTAGTAGTTTCTTTGGTAGAAGTAGGAGCACTCTTGGTGGTAAGAGCAGTAGATTCTGTGGTAGAAGTATGATCGCTCGTGATGGAGGTAGGAGTAGCAGGGCCTGTGGTAGAAGTAGGTGCTCTCGTCGTGTTGGAAGGAGTAGCATATTTTGTGGTACAAGTAGTTGCACTCGTGGTGGTGGTAGGAGTAGCAGGTTTTGTGCTAGAAGTAGTATTGCCTGTGGTGGTGCTTGGAGTTGCATGTTCTGTGGTAGAAGTAGGAGTGTTCATGGTGGTGGTAGGGTAGTAGTTTCTTTGGTAGAAGTAGGAGTGCTCATTTTGTTGGTAGGAGTAGTAGTGTCTGTGGTAGATGTAGGAGTGCTCGTGGAGGTGCTTGGAGTAGTAGTGTCTGTGGTAGAAGTAGGAGCACTGGTGGTGGTGGTAAGAGTAGTGTTCTCTGTGGTAGTAGAAGCTGTGCTCGTGGTGGAGGGAGAATTAGTAGTTTCCGTGGTAGAAATAGGAGTGCTCGTGTTGGTGGTAGTAGTAGTAGTTTCTGTGGCAGAAGTAGGAGCGCTCAGGGTGTTGGTAGGAATATCAGGGTCTGTGGTAGAAGTAGGTGCTCCCGTGGTTGTGGTAGAATTAGTAGTGTTTGTGATAGCAGTAGTGGTGGTCGTAGTGGTTCTAGGAGTAATAATGTCTTTGGTAGAAGTATGAGCGCTCGTGGTGGTTGAAGGTGTAGTAGTGTCTTTGGTAGAAGTATGAGCGCCCATGGTGGTGTTACGAGTAGTAGTTTCTGTGGTAGAAGTCGCAGTGCTCGTGGTGGTGATAGGAATAGCAGGGTCTGTGGTACACATAGGTTCTCTCGTGATAGTGGTAAGAGTAGTAGTGTCTGTGTTAGAAGCAGTGGTTCTCGTGGGGGTGGTAGGAGTAGTATTCTGTTTCGTATTTGTATGAGCATTCGTGGTGGTGACAGGAGTCGTAGTGTCTGTGGTAGAAGTAGTTGTGCTCATGGTGGTGGTAGAAGTAGCAGGTATGGTGATAGAAGTAGGAGGGCTAGTGATGGAGGTAGGCGTAGTAGTGTCTGTGTTAGAAGGAAGAGCGCTAGTCCTCCTGGTAGTAATTGCACGGTCTCTGATAGAAGTAGGAGGCTCATGGTTGTGATAGCAGTAGAAATGTCTGTGGTAGAAGTAGTTGTGCTCGTGGTGGGTGTAGGAGTAGTAGTTTCTGTGGTAGAGTACTGGCACCAGTGTTGGTGGTAGGAACACTAGTGTCTGTGGTAGAAGTATTTGCACTCGTGGTGGTGGTAAGAGCAGTAGTGTCTGTGGTAGAAGTACTTACACTCGGGGTGGTGGTAGGAGTAGTACGGTCTGTGGTAGAAGTAGTTGCGCTCGTGGTGGTAGTAGGAATAGTAGTTTCTGTAGAAGAAGTAGGAGCTCTCTTCCTGTTGGTAGGAGTAGTAGTTTCTGTTGTAGAAATAGGATCTCTCGTGATGGAGGTAGAGGTAGCAGGGCCTGTGGTAGAAGTAGGTGCTCTCGTTGTGTTGGTAGGAGTAGAAGGTTTTGGGGTACAAGAAGATCCACTCGCGGTGGTGGTAGGAGAAGCAGGTATTGTGGTAGAAGTAGTAACACTTGTGGTGGTGGTCTGAGTTGCATGTTCTGTGGTAGAAGTAGGAGCGTTCATGTTGGTGGTAGGGTAGTAGTTTCTTTGATAGAAGTAGGAGCGCTCGTTGTGTTGGTAGGAGGAGTAGTGTCTATGGTAGAGGGAGGAGAGCTCATGGTGTTTCTTGGAGTAATAGTGTCTGTGGTAGAAGTAGGAGCGCTCGTGATGGTGTTAGGCATAGTAGTGTCGGTGGTAGATGTAGTTCGTTCGTGGTGGTGGTAGGAGCAGTAGTTTCTGCAGTAGAAGTAGCAGTGTTCATTGTGGTTGTTGGAGTAGTGGTTTCTGTGGTAGAAGTAGGAGTGCTCTTGGTGGTGGTAGGAGTAACAGGGTGTGTGGTACAAGGAGGTGTTCTTCTGTTGGTGGTAGGTGTAGTAGTTTCTGTGGTTGAAGGACTGGTGATCGTGGGGCAGGTAGGAGTAGTAAAGTCTTTCGTAGAAATATGCGCACTCGTGGTGGTGGTAGGAGTAGTAGTGTCAGTGGTAGTAGTAGTTGCACTCGTGGTGGTGGTAGGAGTAGTAGTTTATGTGCTAGAAGTACTTGTGCTCGTGGTGGAGGTAGTAGTATTGTCTGTGGTAGAAGTACGGGAACTCGTGGTGGTGGTAGGAATAGTTCTGTCTGTGGTAGAAGTTGTTGTGCTCGTTCCCGTGGTATTAGTAGTAGTTTCTGTGGTAGAAGTAGGAGCGTTCCTGTTGGTGGTAGGAGTACTAGAGTCTGTACTAGAAGTAGGGGCGCTCGTGGTGCTGGTGGGTGTTTTAGTTTCTGTGGTTGAATTAGGAGTGCTCATTGTGGTGGTAGGAATTGCCGTGCCTGTGGTAGAAGTAGGTGCTCTCGTGGTGGTACGAGTAGCAGGGTCTCTGTTAGAAGTAGTTTTGCTCATGGTGGTGGTAGGAGCAGCATGTTCTGTGTGAGAAGTAGGAGCGCACTTGGTGGTGGTAGGAGTTGCACAGTCTGTGGAAGAAATAGGAGCGTTCGTGGTCTTGGTAGTAGTAGTTCCTCTAGTAGAAGTAGGAGAGCTCGTGGTGGTGTTCAGAGTACTAGATACTTTGTTAGAGGTACGAGCGCTCGTGGTGGTGGTAGGGTAATAGTTTCTTTGATAGAAGTAGGAGCGCTTGTTGTGTTGTTAGGAGGAGTAGTGTCTGTGGTAGAGGGAGGAGATCGCTCATGGTGCTTCTTGGAGTAATAGTGTCTGTGGTAGAAGTAGGAGCGCTCGTGATGGTGTTAGGAGTAGTAGTGTCTGTGGCAGATGTAGTTCGCTCGTGGTGGTGATAGGTGCAGTAGTTTCTGCAGTAGAAGTAGGAGTGTTGGTTGTGGTGGTTGGAGTAGTAGTTTCTGTGGTAGAAGTAGGAGTGCTCTTGGTGGTGGTAGGAGTAACAGGGTGTGTGGTACAAGGAGGTGTTCTTCTGTTGGTGGTAGGTGTAGTAGTTTCTGTGGTTGAAGGACTGGTGATCGTGGGGCAGGTAGGAGTAGTAAAGTCTTTCGTAGAAATATGCGCACTCGTGGTGGTGGTAGGAGTAGTAGTGTCAGTGGTAGTAGTAGTTGCACTCGTGGTGGTGGTAGGAGTAGTAGTTTATGTGCTAGAAGTACTTGTGCTCGTGGTGGAGGTAGTAGTATTGTCTGTGGTAGAAGTACGGGAACTCGTGGTGGTGGTAGGAATAGTTCTGTCTGTGGTAGAAGTTGTTGTGCTCGTTCCCGTGGTATTAGTAGTAGTTTCTGTGGTAGAAGTAGGAGCGTTCCTGTTGGTGGTAGGAGTACTAGAGTCTGTACTAGAAGTAGGGGCGCTCGTGGTGCTGGTGGGTGTTTTAGTTTCTGTGGTTGAATTAGGAGCGCTCATTGTGGTGGTAGGAGTTGCCGTGCCTGTGGTAGAAGTAGGTGCTCTCGTGGTGGTACGAGTAGCAGGGTCTCTGTTAGAAGTAGTTTTGCTCGTGGTGGTGGTAGGAGCAGCATGTTCTGTGTTAGAAGTAGGAGCACACTTGGTGGTGGTAGGAGTTGCACAGTCTGTGGAAGAAGTAGGAGCGTTCGTGGTCTTGGTAGTAGTAGTTTCTCTAGTAGAAGTAGGAGAGCTCGTGGTGGTGTTCAGAGTACTAGATACTTCCTTAGAGGTAGGAGCGCTCGTGGTGGTGGTAGGAGTAGGACTGTCTGTGGTAGAAGTAGGAGCGCTCGTGGTGTTGGTGGGAGTAGTGGTGACTGTGGTAGAAGTAGGAGCACTCATCTTGGTTGTAGGTGTATTAGTGTCTGTAGTAGAAGTTGTTGCGCTCGTGCTGGTGGTAGGAGTAGTACTTTCTGTGGTAGAAGCAGGAGCGCTCGTGGTGGTGTTAGGAGTAGTTGATTCTGTGGTAGAAGTAGGATTGCTCGTGGTGGTGGTAGGTGTAGTAGTGTCTGTGGTAGAAGTAGGATCGCTCGTGGTGGTGGTAGGCATAACAGGTTTTGTGGTAGAACAAGAAGCACTCGTGGTGTTTGTGGTAGTAGTAGTTTCTAGGGTAGAAGTAGTGGCTCTCGTTCTGGTGGTAGGAGTAGTAGTGCTCTGGTAGAAGTAGTTGTGCTCGTGGGGGTGGGAGAACTAGTAGTTTCTTTGGTAGAAGTAGGAGCACTCTTGGTGGTAAGAGCAGTAGATTCTGTGGTAGAAGTATGATCGCTCGTGATGGAGGTAGGAGTAGCAGGGCCTGTGGTAGAAGTAGGTGCTCTCGTCGTGTTGGAAGGAGTAGCATATTTTGTGGTACAAGTAGTTGCACTCGTGGTGGTGGTAGGAGTGGCAGGTTTTGTGCTAGAAGTAGTATCGCCTGTGGTGGTGCTTGGAGTTGCATGTTCTGTGGTAGAAGTAGGAGTGTTCATGGTGGTGGTAGGGTAGTAGTTTCTTTGGTAGAAGTAGGAGTGCTCATTTTGTTGGTAGGAGTAGTAGTGTCTGTGGTAGATGTAGGAGTGCTCGTGGAGGTGCTTGGAGTAGTAGTGTCTGTGGTAGAAGTAGGAGCACTGGTGGTGGTGGTAAGAGTAGTGTTCTCTGTGGTAGTAGAAGCTGTGCTCGTGGTGGAGGGAGAATTAGTAGTTTCCGTGGTAGAAATAGGAGTGCTCGTGTTGGTGGTAGTAGTAGTAGTTTCTGTGGTAGAAGTAGGAGCGCTCAGGGTGTTGGTAGGAATATCAGGGTCTGTGGTAGAAGTAGGTGCTCCCGTGGTTGTGGTAGAATTAGTAGTGTTTGTGATAGCAGTAGTGGTGGTCGTAGTGGTTCTAGGAGTAATAATGTCTTTGGTAGAAGTATGAGCGCTCGTGGTGGTTGAAGGTGTAGTAGTGTCTTTGGTAGAAGTATGAGCGCCCATGGTGGTGTTACGAGTAGTAGTTTCTGTGGTAGAAGTCGCAGTGCTCGTGGTGGTGATAGGAATAGCAGGGTCTGTGGTACACATAGGTTCTCTCGTGATAGTGGTAAGAGTAGTAGTGTCTGTGTTAGAAGCAGTGGTTCTCGTGGGGGTGGTAGGAGTAGTATTCTGTTTCGTATTTGTATGAGCATTCGTGGTGGTGACAGGAGTCGTAGTGTCTGTGGTAGAAGTAGTTGTGCTCATGGTGGTGGTAGAAGTAGCAGGTATGGTGATAGAAGTAGGAGGGCTAGTGATGGAGGTAGGCGTAGTAGTGTCTGTGTTAGAAGGAAGAGCGCTAGTCCTCCTGGTAGTAATTGCACGGTCTCTGATAGAAGTAGGAGGCTCATGGTTGTGATAGCAGTAGAAATGT
This sequence comes from Balaenoptera ricei, assembly GCF_028023285.1. Lineage (NCBI taxonomy): Eukaryota > Metazoa > Chordata > Mammalia > Artiodactyla > Balaenopteridae > Balaenoptera > Balaenoptera ricei. The sequence goes on from NC_082654.1 coordinate 81,098,485, forward strand.
CTGTGGTAGAAGTAGTTGTGCTCGTGGTGGGTGTAGGAGTAGTAGTTTCTGTGGTAGAGTACTGGCACCAGTGTTGGTGGTAGGAACACTAGTGTCTGTGGTAGAAGTATTTGCACTCGTGGTGGTGGTAAGAGCAGTAGTGTCTGTGGTAGAAGTACTTACACTCGGGGTGGTGGTAGGAGTAGTACGGTCTGTGGTAGAAGTAGTTGCGCTCGTGGTGGTAGTAGGAATAGTAGTTTCTGTAGAAGAAGTAGGAGCTCTCTTCCTGTTGGTAGGAGTAGTAGTTTCTGTTGTAGAAATAGGATCTCTCGTGATGGAGGTAGAGGTAGCAGGGCCTGTGGTAGAAGTAGGTGCTCTCGTTGTGTTGGTAGGAGTAGAAGGTTTTGGGGTACAAGAAGATCCACTCGCGGTGGTGGTAGGAGAAGCAGGTATTGTGGTAGAAGTAGTAACACTTGTGGTGGTGGTCTGAGTTGCATGTTCTGTGGTAGAAGTAGGAGCGTTCATGTTGGTGGTAGGGTAGTAGTTTCTTTGATAGAAGTAGGAGCGCTCGTTGTGTTGGTAGGAGGAGTAGTGTCTATGGTAGAGGGAGGAGAGCTCATGGTGTTTCTTGGAGTAATAGTGTCTGTGGTAGAAGTAGGAGCGCTCGTGATGGTGTTAGGCATAGTAGTGTCGGTGGTAGATGTAGTTCGTTCGTGGTGGTGGTAGGAGCAGTAGTTTCTGCAGTAGAAGTAGCAGTGTTCATTGTGGTTGTTGGAGTAGTGGTTTCTGTGGTAGAAGTAGGAGTGCTCTTGGTGGTGGTAGGAGTAACAGGGTGTGTGGTACAAGGAGGTGTTCTTCTGTTGGTGGTAGGTGTAGTAGTTTCTGTGGTTGAAGGACTGGTGATCGTGGGGCAGGTAGGAGTAGTAAAGTCTTTCGTAGAAATATGCGCACTCGTGGTGGTGGTAGGAGTAGTAGTGTCAGTGGTAGTAGTAGTTGCACTCGTGGTGGTGGTAGGAGTAGTAGTTTATGTGCTAGAAGTACTTGTGCTCGTGGTGGAGGTAGTAGTATTGTCTGTGGTAGAAGTACGGGAACTCGTGGTGGTGGTAGGAATAGTTCTGTCTGTGGTAGAAGTTGTTGTGCTCGTTCCCGTGGTATTAGTAGTAGTTTCTGTGGTAGAAGTAGGAGCGTTCCTGTTGGTGGTAGGAGTACTAGAGTCTGTACTAGAAGTAGGGGCGCTCGTGGTGCTGGTGGGTGTTTTAGTTTCTGTGGTTGAATTAGGAGCGCTCATTGTGGTGGTAGGAGTTGCCGTGCCTGTGGTAGAAGTAGGTGCTCTCGTGGTGGTACGAGTAGCAGGGTCTCTGTTAGAAGTAGTTTTGCTCGTGGTGGTGGTAGGAGCAGCATGTTCTGTGTGAGAAGTAGGAGCACACTTGGTGGTGGTAGGAGTTGCACAGTCTCTGGAAGAAGTAGGAGCGTTCATGGTCTTGGTTGTAGTAGTTTCTCTAGTAGAAGTAGGAGAGCTCGTGGTGGTGTTCAGAGTACTAGATACTTCCTTAGAGGTAGGAGCGCTCGTGGTGGTGGTAGGAGTAGGACTGTCTGTGGTAGAAGTAGGAGTGCTCGTGGTGTTGGTGGGAGTAGTGGTGACTGTGGTAGAAGTAGGAGCACTCATCTTGGTTGTAGATGTATTAGTGTCTGTAGTAGAAGTTGTTGCGCTCGTGCTGGTGGTAGGAGTAGTACTTTCTGTGGTAGAAGCAGGAGCGCTCGTGGTGGTGTTAGGAGTAGTTGATTCTGTGGTAGAAGTAGGATTGCTCGTGGTGGTGGTAGGTGTAGTAGTGTCTGTGGTAGAAGTAGGATCGCTCGTGGTGGTGGTAGGCATAACAGGTTTTGTGGTAGAACAAGAAGCACTCGTGGTGTTTGTGGTAGTAGTAGTTTCTAGGGTAGAAGTAGTGGCTCTCGTTCTGGTGGTAGGAGTAGTAGTGCTCTGGTAGAAGTAGTTGTGCTCGTGGGGGTGGGAGAACTAGTAGTTTCTGTGGTGGAAATAGGAGCACTCTTGGTGGTAGGAGCAGTAGATTCTGTGGTAGAAGTATGATCGCTCGTGATGGAGGTAGGAGTAGCAGGGCCTGTGGTAGAAGTAGGTGCTCTCATCGTGTTGGAAGGAGTAGCATATTTTGTGGTACAAGTAGTTGCACTCGTGGTGGTGGTAGGAGTAGCAGGTTTTGTGCTAGAAGTAGTATCGCCTGTGGTGGTGCTTGGAGTTGCATGTTCTGTGGTAGAAGTAGGAGTGCTCATGGTGGTGGTAGGGTAGTAGTTTCTTTGGTAGAAGAAGGAGTTCTCATTTTGTTGGTAGGAGTAGTAGTGTCTGTGGTAGATGTAGGAGTGCTCGTGGAGGTGCTTGGAGTAGTAGTGTCTGTGGTAGAAGTAGGAGCACTGGTGGTGGTGGTAAGAGTAGTGTTCTCTGTGGTAGTAGAAGCTGTGCTCGTGGTGGAGGGAGAATTAGTAGTTTCCGTGGTAGAAATAGGAGTGCTCGTGTTGGTGGTAGTAGTAGTAGTTTCTGTGGTAGAAGTAGGAGCGCTCAGGGTGTTGGTAGGAATATCAGGGTCTGTGGTAGAAGTAGGTGCTCCCGTGGTTGTGGTAGAATTAGTAGTGTTTGTGATAGCAGTAGTGGTGGTCGTAGTGGTTCTAGGAGTAATAATGTCTTTGGTAGAAGTATGAGCGCTCGTAGTGGTTGAAGGTGTAGTAGTGTCTTTGGTAGAAGTATGAGCGCCCATGGTGGTGTTACGAGTAGTAGTTTCTGTGGTAGAAGTCGCAGTGCTCGTGGTGGTGATAGGAATAGCAGGGTCTGTGGTACACATAGGTTCTCTCGTGATAGTGGTAAGAGTAGTAGTGTCTGTGTTAGAAGCAGTGGTTCTCGTGGGGGTGGTAGGAGTAGTATTCTGTTTCGTATTTGTATGAGCATTCGTGGTGGTGACAGGAGTCGTAGTGTCTGTGGTAGAAGTAGTTGTGCTCATGGTGGTGGTAGAAGTAGCAGGTATGGTGGTAGAAGTAGGAGGGCTAGTGATGGAGGTAGGCGTAGTAGTGTCTGTGTTAGAAGGAAGAGCGCTAGTCCTCCTGGTAGTAATTGCACGGTCTCTGATAGAAGTAGGAGGCTCATGGTTGTGATAGCAGTAGAAATGTCTGTGGTAGAAGTAGTTGTGCTCGTGGTGGGTGTAGGAGTAGTAGTTTCTGTGGTAGAGTACTGGCACCAGTGTTGGTGGTAGGAACACTAGTGTCTGTGGTAGAAGTATTTGCACTCGTGGTGGTGGTAAGAGCAGTAGTGTCTGTGGTAGAAGTACTTACACTCGGGGTGGTGGTAGGAGTAGTACGGTCTGTGGTAGAAGTAGTTGCGCTCGTGGTGGTAGTAGGAATAGTAGTTTCTGTAGAAGAAGTAGGAGCTCTCTTCCTGTTGGTAGGAGTAGTAGTTTCTGTTGTAGAAATAGGATCTCTCGTGATGGGGTAGAGGTAGCAGGGCCTGTGGTAGAAGTAGGTGCTCTCGTTGTGTTGGTAGGAGTAGAAGGTTTTGGGGTACAAGAAGATCCACTCGCGGTGGTGGTAGGAGAAGCAGGTATTGTGGTGGAAGTAGTAACACTTGTGGTGGTGGTCTGAGTTGCATGTTCTGTGGTAGAAGTAGGAGCGTTCATGTTGGTGGTAGGGTAGTAGTTTCTTTGATAGAAGTAGGAGCGCTCGTTGTGTTGGTAGGAGGAGTAGTGTCTATGGTAGAGGGAGGAGAGCTCATGGTGTTTCTTGGAGTAATAGTGTCTGTGGTAGAAGTAGGAGCGCTCGTGATGGTGTTAGGCATAGTAGTGTCGGTGGTAGATGTAGTTCGTTCGTGGTGGTGGTAGGAGCAGTAGTTTCTGCAGTAGAAGTAGCAGTGTTCATTGTGGTTGTTGGAGTAGTGGTTTCTGTGGTAGAAGTAGGAGTGCTCTTGGTGGTGGTAGGAGTAACAGGGTGTGTGGTACAAGGAGGTGTTCTTCTGTTGGTGGTAGGTGTAGTAGTTTCTGTGGTTGAAGGACTGGTGATCGTGGGGCAGGTAGGGGTAGTAAAGTCTTTCGTAGAAATATGCGCACTCGTGGTGGTGGTAGGAGTAGTAGTGTCAGTGGTAGTAGTAGTTGCACTCGTGGTGGTGGTAGGAGTAGTAGTTTATGTGCTAGAAGTACTTGTGCTCGTGGTGGAGGTAGTAGTATTGTCTGTGGTAGAAGTACGGGAACTCGTGGTGGTGGTAGGAATAGTTCTGTCTGTGGTAGAAGTTGTTGTGCTCGTTCCCGTGGTATTAGTAGTAGTTTCTGTGGTAGAAGTAGGAGCGTTCCTGTTGGTGGTAGGAGTACTAGAGTCTGTACTAGAAGTAGGGGCGCTCGTGGTGCTGGTGGGTGTTTTAGTTTCTGTGGTTGAATTAGGAGTGCTCATTGTGGTGGTAGGAATTGCCGTGCCTGTGGTAGAAGTAGGTGCTCTCGTGGTGGTACGAGTAGCAGGGTCTCTGTTAGAAGTAGTTTTGCTCATGGTGGTGGTAGGAGCAGCATGTTCTGTGTGAGAAGTAGGAGCGCACTTGGTGGTGGTAGGAGTTGCACAGTCTGTGGAAGAAATAGGAGCGTTCGTGGTCTTGGTAGTAGTAGTTCCTCTAGTAGAAGTAGGAGAGCTCGTGGTGGTGTTCAGAGTACTAGATACTTTGTTAGAGGTACGAGCGCTCGTGGTGGTGGTAGGGTAATAGTTTCTTTGATAGAAGTAGGAGCGCTTGTTGTGTTGTTAGGAGGAGTAGTGTCTGTGGTAGAGGGAGGAGATCGCTCATGGTGCTTCTTGGAGTAATAGTGTCTGTGGTAGAAGTAGGAGCGCTCGTGATGGTGTTAGGAGTAGTAGTGTCTGTGGCAGATGTAGTTCGCTCGTGGTGGTGATAGGTGCAGTAGTTTCTGCAGTAGAAGTAGGAGTGTTGGTTGTGGTGGTTGGAGTAGTAGTTTCTGTGGTAGAAGTAGGAGTGCTCTTGGTGGTGGTAGGAGTAACAGGGTGTGTGGTACAAGGAGGTGTTCTTCTGTTGGTGGTAGGTGTAGTAGTTTCTGTGGTTGAAGGACTGGTGATCGTGGGGCAGGTAGGAGTAGTAAAGTCTTTCGTAGAAATATGCGCACTCGTGGTGGTGGTAGGAGTAGTAGTGTCAGTGGTAGTAGTAGTTGCACTCGTGGTGGTGGTAGGAGTAGTAGTTTATGTGCTAGAAGTACTTGTGCTCGTGGTGGAGGTAGTAGTATTGTCTGTGGTAGAAGTACGGGAACTCGTGGTGGTGGTAGGAATAGTTCTGTCTGTGGTAGAAGTTGTTGTGCTCGTTCCCGTGGTATTAGTAGTAGTTTCTGTGGTAGAAGTAGGAGCGTTCCTGTTGGTGGTAGGAGTACTAGAGTCTGTACTAGAAGTAGGGGCGCTCGTGGTGCTGGTGGGTGTTTTAGTTTCTGTGGTTGAATTAGGAGCGCTCATTGTGGTGGTAGGAGTTGCCGTGCCTGTGGTAGAAGTAGGTGCTCTCGTGGTGGTACGAGTAGCAGGGTCTCTGTTAGAAGTAGTTTTGCTCGTGGTGGTGGTAGGAGCAGCATGTTCTGTGTTAGAAGTAGGAGCACACTTGGTGGTGGTAGGAGTTGCACAGTCTGTGGAAGAAGTAGGAGCGTTCGTGGTCTTGGTAGTAGTAGTTTCTCTAGTAGAAGTAGGAGGGCTCGTGGTGGTGTTCAGAGTACTAGATACTTCCTTAGAGGTAGGAGCGCTCGTGGTGGTGGTAGGAGTAGGACTGTCTGTGGTAGAAGTAGGAGCGCTCGTGGTGTTGGTGGGAGTAGTGGTGACTGTGGTAGAAGTAGGAGCACTCATCTTGGTTGTAGGTGTATTAGTGTCTGTAGTAGAAGTTGTTGCGCTCGTGCTGGTGGTAGGAGTAGTACTTTCTGTGGTAGAAGCAGGAGCGCTTGTGGTGGTGTTAGGAGTAGTTGATTCTGTGGTAGAAGTAGGATTGCTCGTGGTGGTGGTAGGTGTAGTAGTGTCTGTGGTAGAAGTAGGATCGCTCGTGGTGGTGGTAGGCATAACAGGTTTTGTGGTAGAACAAGAAGCACTCGTGGTGTTTGTGGTAGTAGTAGTTTCTAGGGTAGAAGTAGTGGCTCTCGTTCTGGTGGTAGGAGTAGTAGTGCTCTGGTAGAAGTAGTTGTGCTCGTGGGGGTGGGAGAACTAGTAGTTTCTTTGGTAGAAGTAGGAGCACTCTTGGTGGTAAGAGCAGTAGATTCTGTGGTAGAAGTATGATCGCTCGTGATGGAGGTAGGAGTAGCAGGGCCTGTGGTAGAAGTAGGTGCTCTCGTCGTGTTGGAAGGAGTAGCATATTTTGTGGTACAAGTAGTTGCACTCGTGGTGGTGGTAGGAGTAGCAGGTTTTGTGCTAGAAGTAGTATTGCCTGTGGTGGTGCTTGGAGTTGCATGTTCTGTGGTAGAAGTAGGAGTGTTCATGGTGGTGGTAGGGTAGTAGTTTCTTTGGTAGAAGTAGGAGTGCTCATTTTGTTGGTAGGAGTAGTAGTGTCTGTGGTAGATGTAGGAGTGCTCGTGGAGGTGCTTGGAGTAGTAGTGTCTGTGGTAGAAGTAGGAGCACTGGTGGTGGTGGTAAGAGTAGTGTTCTCTGTGGTAGTAGAAGCTGTGCTCGTGGTGGAGGGAGAATTAGTAGTTTCCGTGGTAGAAATAGGAGTGCTCGTGTTGGTGGTAGTAGTAGTAGTTTCTGTGGTAGAAGTAGGAGCGCTCAGGGTGTTGGTAGGAATATCAGGGTCTGTGGTAGAAGTAGGTGCTCCCGTGGTTGTGGTAGAATTAGTAGTGTTTGTGATAGCAGTAGTGGTGGTCGTAGTGGTTCTAGGAGTAATAATGTCTTTGGTAGAAGTATGAGTGCTCGTGGTGGTTGAAGGTGTAGTAGTGTCTTTGGTAGAAGTATGAGCGCCCATGGTGGTGTTACGAGTAGTAGTTTCTGTGGTAGAAGTCGCAGTGCTCGTGGTGGTGATAGGAATAGCAGGGTCTGTGGTACACATAGGTTCTCTCGTGATAGTGGTAAGAGTAGTAGTGTCTGTGTTAGAAGCAGTGGTTCTCGTGGGGGTGGTAGGAGTAGTATTCTGTTTCGTATTTGTATGAGCATTCGTGGTGGTGACAGGAGTCGTAGTGTCTGTGGTAGAAGTAGTTGTGCTCATGGTGGTGGTAGAAGTAGCAGGTATGGTGATAGAAGTAGGAGGGCTAGTGATGGAGGTAGGCGTAGTAGTGTCTGTGTTAGAAGGAAGAGCGCTAGTCCTCCTGGTAGTAATTGCACGGTCTCTGATAGAAGTAGGAGGCTCATGGTTGTGATAGCAGTAGAAATGTCTGTGGTAGAAGTAGTTGTGCTCGTGGTGGGTGTAGGAGTAGTAGTTTCTGTGGTAGAGTACTGGCACCAGTGTTGGTGGTAGGAACACTAGTGTCTGTGGTAGAAGTATTTGCACTCGTGGTGGTGGTAAGAGCAGTAGTGTCTGTGGTAGAAGTACTTACACTCGGGGTGGTGGTAGGAGTAGTACGGTCTGTGGTAGAAGTAGTTGCGCTCGTGGTGGTAGTAGGAATAGTAGTTTCTGTAGAAGAAGTAGGAGCTCTCTTCCTGTTGGTAGGAGTAGTAGTTTCTGTTGTAGAAATAGGATCTCTCGTGATGGAGGTAGAGGTAGCAGGGCCTGTGGTAGAAGTAGGTGCTCTCGTTGTGTTGGTAGGAGTAGAAGGCTTTGGGGTACAAGAAGATCCACTCGCGGTGGTGGTAGGAGAAGCAGGTATTGTGGTAGAAGTAGTAACACTTGTGGTGGTGGTCTGAGTTGCATGTTCTGTGGTAGAAGTAGGAGCGTTCATGTTGGTGGTAGGGTAGTAGTTTCTTTGATAGAAGTAGGAGCGCTCGTTGTGTTGGTAGGAGGAGTAGTGTCTATGGTAGAGGGAGGAGAGCTCATGGTGTTTCTTGGAGTAATAGTGTCTGTGGTAGAAGTAGGAGCGCTCGTGATGGTGTTAGGCATAGTAGTGTCGGTGGTAGATGTAGTTCGTTCGTGGTGGTGGTAGGAGCAGTAGTTTCTGCAGTAGAAGTAGCAGTGTTCATTGTGGTTGTTGGAGTAGTGGTTTCTGTGGTAGAAGTAGGAGTGCTCTTGGTGGTGGTAGGAGTAACAGGGTGTGTGGTACAAGGAGGTGTTCTTCTGTTGGTGGTAGGTGTAGTAGTTTCTGTGGTTGAAGGACTGGTGATCGTGGGGCAGGTAGGAGTAGTAAAGTCTTTCGTAGAAATATGCGCACTCGTGGTGGTGGTAGGAGTAGTAGTGTCAGTGGTAGTAGTAGTTGCACTCGTGGTGGTGGTAGGAGTAGTAGTTTATGTGCTAGAAGTACTTGTGCTCGTGGTGGAGGTAGTAGTATTGTCTGTGGTAGACGTACGGGAACTCGTGGTGGTGGTAGGAATAGTTCTGTCTGTGGTAGAAGTTGTTGTGCTCGTTCCCGTGGTATTAGTAGTAGTTTCTGTGGTAGAAGTAGGAGCGTTCCTGTTGGTGGTAGGAGTACTAGAGTCTGTACTAGAAGTAGGGGCGCTCGTGGTGCTGGTGGGTGTTTTAGTTTCTGTGGTTGAATTAGGAGTGCTCATTGTGGTGGTAGGAATTGCCGTGCCTGTGGTAGAAGTAGGTGCTCTCGTGGTGGTACGAGTAGCAGGGTCTCTGTTAGAAGTAGTTTTGCTCGTGGTGGTGGTAGGAGCAGCATGTTCTGTGTGAGAAGTAGGAGCGCACTTGGTGGTGGTAGGAGTTGCACAGTCTGTGGAAGAAATAGGAGCGTTCGTGGTCTTGGTAGTAGTAGTTCCTCTAGTAGAAGTAGGAGAGCTCGTGGTGGTGTTCAGAGTACTAGATACTTTGTTAGAGGTACGAGCGCTCGTGGTGGTGGTAGGGTAATAGTTTCTTTGATAGAAGTAGGAGCGCTTGTTGTGTTGTTAGGAGGAGTAGTGTCTGTGGTAGAGGGAGGAGATCGCTCATGGTGCTTCTTGGAGTAATAGTGTCTGTGGTAGAAGTAGGAGCGCTCGTGATGGTGTTAGGAGTAGTAGTGTCTGTGGCAGATGTAGTTCGCTCGTGGTGGTGATAGGTGCAGTAGTTTCTGCAGTAGAAGTAGGAGTGTTGGTTGTGGTGGTTGGAGTAGTAGTTTCTGTGGTAGAAGTAGGAGTGCTCTTGGTGGTGGTAGGAGTAACAGGGTGTGTGGTACAAGGAGGTGTTCTTCTGTTGGTGGTAGGTGTAGTAGTTTCTGTGGTTGAAGGACTGGTGATCGTGGGGCAGGTAGGAGTAGTAAAGTCTTTCATAGAAATATGCGCACTCGTGGTGGTGGTAGGAGTAGTAGTGTCAGTGGTAGTAGTAGTTGCACTCGTGGTGGTGGTAGGAGTAGTAGTTTATGTGCTAGAAGTACTTGTGCTCGTGGTGGAGGTAGTAGTATTGTCTGTGGTAGAAGTACGGGAACTCGTGGTGGTGGTAGGAATAGTTCTGTCTGTGGTAGAAGTTGTTGTGCTCGTTCCCGTGGTATTAGTAGTAGTTTCTGTGGTAGAAGTAGGAGCGTTCCTGTTGGTGGTAGGAGTACTAGAGTCTGTACTAGAAGTAGGGGCGCTCGTGGTGCTGGTGGGTGTTTTAGTTTCTGTGGTTGAATTAGGAGCGCTCATTGTGGTGGTAGGAGTTGCCGTGCCTGTGGTAGAAGTAGGTGCTCTCGTGGTGGTACGAGTAGCAGGGTCTCTGTTAGAAGTAGTTTTGCTCGTGGTGGTGGTAGGAGCAGCATGTTCTGTGTGAGAAGTAGGAGCACACTTGGTGGTGGTAGGAGTTGCACAGTCTGTGGAAGAAGTAGGAGCGTTCGTGGTCTTGGTAGTAGTAGTTTCTGTAGTAGAAGTAGGAGGGCTCGTGGTGGTGTTCAGAGTACTAGATACTTCCTTAGAGGTAGGAGCGCTCGTGGTGGTGGTAGGAGTAGGACTGTCTGTGGTAGAAGTAGGAGCGCTCGTGGTGTTGGTGGGAGTAGTGGTGACTGTGGTAGAAGTAGGAGCACTCATCTTGGTTGTAGGTGTATTAGTGTCTGTAGTAGAAGTTGTTGCGCTCGTGCTGGTGGTAGGAGTAGTACTTTCTGTGGTAGAAGCAGGAGCGCTTGTGGTGGTGTTAGGAGTAGTTGATTCTGTGGTAGAAGTAGGATTGCTCATGGTGGTGGTAGGTGTAGTAGTGTCTGTGGTAGAAGTAGGATCGCTCGTGGTGGTGGTAGGCATAACAGGTTTTGTGGTAGAACAAGAAGCACTCGTGGTGTTTGTGGTAGTAGTAGTTTCTAGGGTAGAAGTAGTGGCTCAGGTTCTGGTGGTAGGAGTAGTAGTGCTCTGGTAGAAGTAGTTGTGCTCGTGGGGGTGGGAGAACTAGTAGTTTCTGTGGTGGAAATAGGAGCACTCTTGGTGGTAGGAGCAGTAGATTCTGTGGTAGAAGTATGATCGCTCGTGATGGAGGTAGGAGTAGCATGGCCTGTGGTAGAAGTAGGTGCTCTCGTCGTGTTGGAAGGAGTAGCATATTTTGTGGTACAAGTAGTTGCACTCGTGGTGGTGGTAGGAGTAGCAGGTTTTGTGCTAGAAGTAGTATCGCCTGTGGTGGTGCTTGGAGTTGCATGTTCTGTGGTAGAAGTAGGAGTGCTCATGGTGGTGGTAGGGTAGTAGTTTCTTTGGTAGAAGTAGGAGTGCTCATTTTGTTGGTAGGAGTAGTAGTGTCTGTGGTAGATGTAGGAGTGCTCGTGGAGGTGCTTGGAGTAGTAGTGTCTGTGGTAGAAGTAGGAGCACTGGTGGTGGTGGTAAGAGTAGTGTTCTCTGTGGTAGTAGAAGCTGTGCTCGTGGTGGAGGGAGAATTAGTAGTTTCCGTGGTAGAAATAGGAGTGCTCGTGTTGGTGGTAGTAGTAGTAGTTTCTGTGGTAGAAGTAGGAGCGCTCAGGGTGTTGGTAGGAATATCAGGGTCTGTGGTAGAAGTAGGTGCTCCCGTGGTTGTGGTAGAATTAGTAGTGTTTGTGATAGCAGTAGTGGTGGTCGTAGTGGTTCTAGGAGTAATAATGTCTTTGGTAGAAGTATGAGCGCTCGTGGTGGTTGAAGGTGTAGTAGTGTCTTTGGTAGAAGTATGAGCGCCCATGGTGGTGTTACGAGTAGTAGTTTCTGTGGTAGAAGTCGCAGTGCTCGTGGTGGTGATAGGAATAGCAGGGTCTGTGGTACACATAGGTTCTCTCGTGATAGTGGTAAGAGTAGTAGTGTCTGTGTTAGAAGCAGTGGTTCTCGTGGGGGTGGTAGGAGTAGTATTCTGTTTCGTATTTGTATGAGCATTCGTGGTGGTGACAGGAGTCGTAGTGTCTGTGGTAGAAGTAGTTGTGCTCATGGTGGTGGTAGAAGTAGCAGGTATGGTGGTAGAAGTAGGAGGGCTAGTGATGGAGGTAGGCGTAGTAGTGTCTGTGTTAGAAGGAACAGCGCTAGTCCTCCTGGTAGTAATTGCACGGTCTCTGATAGAAGTAGGAGGCTCATGGTTGTGATAGCAGTAGAAATGTCTGTGGTAGAAGTAGTTGCGCTCGTGGTGGGTGTAGGAGTAGTAGTTTCTGTGGTAGAGTACTGGCACCAGTGTTGGTGGTAGGAACACTAGTGTCTGTGGTAGAAGTATTTGCACTCGTGGTGGTGGTAAGAGCAGTAGTGTCTGTGGTAGAAGTACTTACACTCGGGGTGGTGGTAGGAGTAGTACGGTCTGTGGTAGAAGTAGTTGCGCTCGTGGTGGTAGTAGGAATAGTAGTTTCTGTAGAAGAAGTAGGAGCTCTCTTCCTGTTGGTAGGAGTAGTAGTTTCTGTTGTAGAAATAGGATCTCTCGTGATGGAGGTAGAGGTAGCAGGGCCTGTGGTAGAAGTAGGTGCTCTCGTTGTGTTGGTATGAGTAGAAGGTTTTGGGGTACAAGAAGATCCACTCGCGGTGGTGGTAGGAGAAGCAGGTATTGTGGTAGAAGTAGTAACACTTGTGGTGGTGGTCTGAGTTGCATGTTCTGTGGTAGAAGTAGGAGCGTTCATGTTGGTGGTAGGGTAGTAGTTTCTTTGATAGAAGTAGGAGCGCTCGTTGTGTTGGTAGGAAGAGTAGTGTCTATGGTAGAGGGAGGAGAGCTCATGGTGTTTCTTGGAGTAATAGTGTCTGTGGTAGAAGTAGGAGCGCTCGTGATGGTGTTAGGCATAGTAGTGTCAGTGGTAGATGTAGTTCGTTCGTGGTGGTGGTAGGAGCAGTAGTTTCTGCAGTAGAAGTAGCAGTGTTCATTGTGGTTGTTGGAGTAGTGGTTTCTGTGGTAGAAGTAGGAGTGCTCTTGGTGGTGGTAGGAATAACAGGGTGTGTGGTACAAGGAGGTGTTCTTCTGTTGGTGGTAGGTGTAGTAGTTTCTGTGGTTGAAGGACTGGTGATCGTGGGGCAGGTAGGAGTAGTAAAGTCTTTCGTAGAAATATGCGCACTCGTTGTGGTGGTAGGAGTAGTAGTGTCAGTGGTAGTAGTAGTTGCACTCGTGGTGGTGGTAGGAGTAGTAGTTTATGTGCTAGAAGTACTTGTGCTCGTGGTGGAGGTAGTAGTATTGTCTGTGGTAGAAGTACGGGAACTCGTGGTGGTGGTAGGAATAGTTCTGTCTGTGGTAGAAGTTGTTGTGCTCGTTCCCGTGGTATTAGTAGTAGTTTCTGTGGTAGAAGTAGGAGCGTTCCTGTTGGTGGTAGGAGTACTAGAGTCTGTACTAGAAGTAGGTGCGCTCGTGGTGCTGGTGGGTGTTTTAGTTTCTGTGGTTGAATTAGGAGCGCTCATTGTGGTGGTAGGAGTTGCCGTGCCTGTGGTAGAAGTAGGTGCTCTCGTGGTGGTACGAGTAGCAGGGTCTCTGTTAGAAGTAGTTTTGCTCGTGGTGGTGGTAGGAGCAGCATGTTCTGTGTGAGAAGTAGGAGCGCACTTGGTGGTGGTAGGAGTTGCACAGTCTGTGGAAGAAATAGGAGCGTTCGTGGTCTTGGTAGTAGTAGTTCCTCTAGTAGAAGTAGGAGAGCTCGTGGTGGTGTTCAGAGTACTAGATACTTTGTTAGAGGTACGAGCGCTCGTGGTGGTGGTAGGGTAATAGTTTCTTTGATAGAAGTAGGAGTGCTTGTTGTGTTGTTAGGAGGAGTAGTGTCTGTGGTAGAGGGAGGAGATCGCTCATGGTGCTTCTTGGAGTAATAGTGTCTGTGGTAGAAGTAGGAGCGCTCGTGATGGTGTTAGGAGTAGTAGTGTCTGTGGCAGATGTAGTTCGCTCGTGGTGGTGATAGGAGCAGTAGTTTCTGCAGTAGAAGTAGGAGTGTTGGTTGTGGTGGTTGGAGTAGTAGTTTCTGTGGTAGAAGTAGGAGTGCTCTTGGTGGTGGTAGGAGTAACAGGGTGTGTGGTACAAGGAGGTGTTCTTCTGTTGGTGGTAGGTGTAGTAGTTTCTGTGGTTGAAGGACTGGTGATCGTGGGGCAGGTAGGAGTAGTAAAGTCTTTCGTAGAAATATGCGCACTCGTGGTGGTGGTAGGAGTAGTAGTGTCAGTGGTAGTAGTAGTTGCACTCGTGGTGGTGGTAGGAGTAGTAGTTTATGTGCTAGAAGTACTTGTGCTCGTGGTGGAGGTAGTAGTATTGTCTGTGGTAGAAGTACGGGAACTCGTGGTGGTGGTAGGAATAGTTCTGTCTGTGGTAGAAGTTGTTGTGCTCGTTCCCGTGGTATTAGTAGTAGTTTCTGTGGTAGAAGTAGGAGCGTTCCTGTTGGTGGTAGGAGTACTAGAGTCTGTACTAGAAGTAGGGGCGCTCGTGGTGCTGGTGGGTGTTTTAGTTTCTGTGGTTGAATTAGGAGCGCTCATTGTGGTGGTAGGAGTTGCCGTGCCTGTGGTAGAAGTAGGTGCTCTCGTGGTGGTACGAGTAGCAGGGTCTCTGTTAGAAGTAGTTTTGCTCGTGGTGGTGGTAGGAGCAGCATGTTCTGTGTGAGAAGTAGGAGCACACTTGGTGGTGGTAGGAGTTGCACAGTCTGTGGAAGAAGTAGGAGCGTTCGTGGTCTTGGTAGTAGTAGTTTCTCTAGTAGAAGTAGGAGAGCTCGTGGTGGTGTTCAGAGTACTAGATACTTCCTTAGAGGTAGGAGCGCTCGTGGTGGTGGTAGGAGTAGGACTGTCTGTGGTAGAAGTAGGAGCGCTCGTGGTGTTGGTGGGAGTAGTGGTGACTGTGGTAGAAGTAGGAGCACTCATCTTGGTTGTAGGTGTATTAGTGTCTGTAGTAGAAGTTGTTGCGCTCGTGCTGGTGGTAGGAGTAGTACTTTCTGTGGTAGAAGCAGGAGCGCTTGTGGTGGTGTTAGGAGTAGTTGATTCTGTGGTAGAAGTAGGATTGCTCATGGTGGTGGTAGGTGTAGTAGTGTCTGTGGTAGAAGTAGGATCGCTCGTGGTGGTGGTAGGCATAACAGGTTTTGTGGTAGAACAAGAAGCACTCGTGGTGTTTGTGGTAGTAGTAGTTTCTAGGGTAGAAGTAGTGGCTCAGGTTCTGGTGGTAGGAGTAGTAGTGCTCTGGTAGAAGTAGTTGTGCTCGTGGGGGTGGGAGAACTAGTAGTTTCTGTGGTGGAAATAGGAGCACTCTTGGTGGTAGGAGCAGTAGATTCTGTGGTAGAAGTATGATCGCTCGTGATGGAGGTAGGAGTAGCAGGGCCTGTGGTAGAAGTAGGTGCTCTCGTCGTGTTGGAAGGAGTAGCATATTTTGTGGTACAAGTAGTTGCACTCGTGGTGGTGGTAGGAGTAGCAGGTTTTGTGCTAGAAGTAGTATCGCCTGTGGTGGTGCTTGGAGTTGCATGTTCTGTGGTAGAAGTAGGAGTGCTCATGGTGGTGGTAGGGTAGTAGTTTCTTTGGTAGAAGTAGGAGTGCTCATTTTGTTGGTAGGAGTAGTAGTGTCTGTGGTAGATGTAGGAGTGCTCGTGGAGGTGCTTGGAGTAGTAGTGTCTGTGGTAGAAGTAGGAGCACTGGTGGTGGTGGTAAGAGTAGTGTTCTCTGTGGTAGTAGAAGCTGTGCTCGTGGTGGAGGGAGAATTAGTAGTTTCCGTGGTAGAAATAGGAGTGCTCGTGTTGGTGGTAGTAGTAGTAGTTTCTGTGGTAGAAGTAGGAGCGCTCAGGGTGTTGGTAGGAATATCAGGGTCTGTGGTAGAAGTAGGTGCTCCCGTGGTTGTGGTAGAATTAGTAGTGTTTGTGATAGCAGTAGTGGTGGTCGTAGTGGTTCTAGGAGTAATAATGTCTTTGGTAGAAGTATGAGCGCTCGTGGTGGTTGAAGGTGTAGTAGTGTCTTTGGTAGAAGTATGAGCGCCCATGGTGGTGTTACGAGTAGTAGTTTCTGTGGTAGAAGTCGCAGTGCTCGTGGTGGTGATAGGAATAGCAGGGTCTGTGGTACACACAGGTTCTCTCGTGATAGTGGTAAGAGTAGTAGTGTCTGTGTTAGAAGCAGTGGTTCTCGTGGGGGTGGTAGGAGTAGTATTCTGTTTCGTATTTGTATGAGCATTCGTGGTGGTGACAGGAGTCGTAGTGTCTGTGGTAGAAGTAGTTGTGCTCATGGTGGTGGTAGAAGTAGCAGGTATGGTGGTAGAAGTAGGAGGGCTAGTGATGGAGGTAGGCGTAGTAGTGTCTGTGTTAGAAGGAAGAGCGCTAGTCCTCCTGGTAGTAATTGCACGGTCTCTGATAGAAGTAGGAGGCTCATGGTTGTGATAGCAGTAGAAATGTCTGTGGTAGAAGTAGTTGCGCTCGTGGTGGGTGTAGGAGTAGTAGTTTCTGTGGTAGAGTACTGGCACCAGTGTTGGTGGTAGGAACACTAGTGTCTGTGGTAGAAGTATTTGCACTCGTGGTGGTGGTAAGAGCAGTAGTGTCTGTGGTAGAAGTACTTACACTCGGGGTGGTGGTAGGAGTAGTACGGTCTGTGGTAGAAGTAGTTGCGCTCGTGGTGGTAGTAGGAATAGTAGTTTCTGTAGAAGAAGTAGGAGCTCTCTTCCTGTTGGTAGGAGTAGTAGTTTCTGTTGTAGAAATAGGATCGCTCGTGATGGAGGTAGAGGTAGCAGGGCCTGTGGTAGAAGTAGGTGCTCTCGTTGTGTTGGTAGGAGTAGAAGGCTTTGGGGTACAAGAAGATCCACTCGCGGTGGTGGTAGGAGAAGCAGGTATTGTGGTAGAAGTAGTAACACTTGTGGTGGTGGTCTGAGTTGCATGTTCTGTGGTAGAAGTAGGAGCGTTCATGTTGGTGGTAGGGTAGTAGTTTCTTTGATAGAAGTAGGAGCGCTCGTTGTGTTGGTAGGAAGAGTAGTGTCTATGGTAGAGGGAGGAGAGCTCATGGTGTTTCTTGGAGTAATAGTGTCTGTGGTAGAAGTAGGAGCGCTCGTGATGGTGTTAGGCATAGTAGTGTCAGTGGTAGATGTAGTTCGTTCGTGGTGGTGGTAGGAGCAGTAGTTTCTGCAGTAGAAGTAGCAGTGTTCATTGTGGTTGTTGGAGTAGTGGTTTCTGTGGTAGAAGTAGGAGTGCTCTTGGTGGTGGTAGGAATAACAGGGTGTGTGGTACAAGGAGGTGTTCTTCTGTTGGTGGTAGGTGTAGTAGTTTCTGTGGTTGAAGGACTGGTGATCGTGGGGCAGGTAGGAGTAGTAAAGTCTTTCGTAGAAATATGCGCACTCGTGGTGGTGGTAGGAGTAGTAGTGTCAGTGGTAGTAGTAGTTGCACTCGTGGTGGTGGTAGGAGTAGTAGTTTATGTGCTAGAAGTACTTGTGCTCGTGGTGGAGGTAGTAGTATTGTCTGTGGTAGAAGTACGGGAACTCGTGGTGGTGGTAGGAATAGTTCTGTCTGTGGTAGAAGTTGTTGTGCTCGTTCCCGTGGTATTAGTAGTAGTTTCTGTGGTAGAAGTAGGAGCGTTCCTGTTGGTGGTAGGAGTACTAGAGTCTGTACTAGAAGTAGGTGCGCTCGTGGTGCTGGTGGGTGTTTTAGTTTCTGTGGTTGAATTAGGAGCGCTCATTGTGGTGGTAGGAGTTGCCGTGCCTGTGGTAGAAGTAGGTGCTCTCGTGGTGGTACGAGTAGCAGGGTCTCTGTTAGAAGTAGTTTTGCTCGTGGTGGTGGTAGGAGCAGCATGTTCTGTGTGAGAAGTAGGAGCGCACTTGGTGGTGGTAGGAGTTGCACAGTCTGTGGAAGAAATAGGAGCGTTCGTGGTCTTGGTAGTAGTAGTTCCTCTAGTAGAAGTAGGAGAGCTCGTGGTGGTGTTCAGAGTACTAGATACTTTGTTAGAGGTACGAGCGCTCGTGGTGGTGGTAGGGTAATAGTTTCTTTGATAGAAGTAGGAGTGCTTGTCGTGTTGTTAGGAGGAGTAGTGTCTGTGGTAGAGGGAGGAGATCGCTCATGGTGCTTCTTGGAGTAATAGTGTCTGTGGTAGAAGTAGGAGCGCTCGTGATGGTGTTAGGAGTAGTAGTGTCTGTGGCAGATGTAGTTCGCTCGTGGTGGTGATAGGAGCAGTAGTTTCTGCAGTAGAAGTAGGAGTGTTGGTTGTGGTGGTTGGAGTAGTAGTTTCTGTGGTAGAAGTAGGAGTGCTCTTGGTGGTGGTAGGAGTAACAGGGTGTGTGGTACAAGGAGGTGTTCTTCTGTTGGTGGTAGGTGTAGTAGTTTCTGTGGTTGAAGGACTGGTGATCGTGGGGCAGGTAGGAGTAGTAAAGTCTTTCGTAGAAATATGCGCACTCGTGGTGGTGGTAGGAGTAGTAGTGTCAGTGGTAGTAGTAGTTGCACTCGTGGTGGTGGTAGGAGTAGTAGTTTATGTGCTAGAAGTACTTGTGCTCGTGGTGGAGGTAGTAGTATTGTCTGTGGTAGAAGTACGGGAACTCGTGGTGGTGGTAGGAATAGTTCTGTCTGTGGTAGAAGTTGTTGTGCTCGTTCCCGTGGTATTAGTAGTAGTTTCTGTGGTAGAAGTAGGAGCGTTCCTGTTGGTGGTAGGAGTACTAGAGTCTGTACTAGAAGTAGGGGCGCTCGTGGTGCTGGTGGGTGTTTTAGTTTCTGTGGTTGAATTAGGAGCGCTCATTGTGGTGGTAGGAGTTGCCGTGCCTGTGGTAGAAGTAGGTGCTCTCGTGGTGGTACGAGTAGCAGGGTCTCTGTTAGAAGTAGTTTTGCTCGTGGTGGTGGTAGGAGCAGCATGTTCTGTGTGAGAAGTAGGAGCGCACTTGGTGGTGGTAGGAGTTGCACAGTCTGTGGAAGAAGTAGGAGCGTTCGTGGTCTTGGTAGTAGTAGTTTCTCTAGTAGAAGTAGGAGAGCTCGTGGTGGTGTTCAGAGTACTAGATACTTCCTTAGAGGTAGGAGCGCTCGTGGTGGTGGTAGGAGTAGGACTGTCTGTGGTAGAAGTAGGAGCGCTCGTGGTGTTGGTGGGAGTAGTGGTGACTGTGGTAGAAGTAGGAGCACTCATCTTGGTTGTAGGTGTATTAGTGTCTGTAGTAGAAGTTGTTGCGCTCGTGCTGGTGGTAGGAGTAGTACTTTCTGTGGTAGAAGCAGGAGCGCTCGTGGTGGTGTTAGGAGTAGTTGATTCTGTGGTAGAAGTAGGATTGCTCGTGGTGGTGGTAGGTGTAGTAGTGTCTGTGGTAGAAGTAGGATCGCTCGTGGTGGTGGTAGGCATAACAGGTTTTGTGGTAGAACAAGAAGCACTCGTGGTGTTTGTGGTAGTAGTAGTTTCTAGGGTAGAAGTAGTGGCTCTCGTTCTGGTGGTAGGAGTAGTAGTGCTCTGGTAGAAGTAGTTGTGCTCGTGGGGGTGGGAGAACTAGTAGTTTCTTTGGTAGAAGTAGGAGCACTCTTGGTGGTAAGAGCAGTAGATTCTGTGGTAGAAGTATGATCGCTCGTGATGGAGGTAGGAGTAGCAGGGCCTGTGGTAGAAGTAGGTGCTCTCGTCGTGTTGGAAGGAGTAGCATATTTTGTGGTACAAGTAGTTGCACTCGTGGTGGTGGTAGGAGTAGCAGGTTTTGTGCTAGAAGTAGTATCGCCTGTGGTGGTGCTTGGAGTTGCATGTTCTGTGGTAGAAGTAGGAGTGCTCATGGTGCTGGTAGGATAGTAGTTTCTTTGGTAGAAGAAGGAGTGCTCATTTTGTTGGTAGGAGTAGTACTGTCTGTGGTAGATGTAGGAGTGCTCGTGGAGGTGCTTGGAGTAGTAGTGTCTGTGGTAGAAGTAGGAGCACTGGTGGTGGTGGTAAGAGTAGTGTTCTCTGTGGTAGTAGAAGCTGTGCTCGTGGTGGAGGGAGAATTAGTAGTTTCCGTGGTAGAAATAGGAGTGCTCGTGTTGGTGGTAGTAGTAGTAGTTTCTGTGGCAGAAGTAGGAGCGCTCAGGGTGTTGGTAGGAATATCAGGGTCTGTGGTAGAAGTAGGTGCTCCCGTGGTTGTGGTAGAATTAGTAGTGTTTGTGATAGCAGTAGTGGTGGTCGTAGTGGTTCTAGGAGTAATAATGTCTTTGGTAGAAGTATGAGCGCTCGTGGTGGTTGAAGGTGTAGTAGTGTCTTTGGTAGAAGTATGAGCGCCCATGGTGGTGTTACGAGTAGTAGTTTCTGTGGTAGAAGTCGCAGTGCTCGTGGTGGTGATAGGAATAGCAGGGTCTGTGGTACACATAGGTTCTCTCGTGATAGTGGTAAGAGTAGTAGTGTCTGTGTTAGAAGCAGTGGTTCTCGTGGGTGTGGTAGGAGTAGTATTCTGTTTCGTATTTGTATGAGCATTCGTGGTGGTGACAGGAGTCGTAGTGTCTGTGGTAGAAGTAGTTGTGCTCATGGTGGTGGTAGAAGTAGCAGGTATGGTGGTAGAAGTAGGAGGGCTAGTGATGGAGGTAGGCGTAGTAGTGTCTGTGTTAGAAGGAAGAGCGCTAGTCCTCCTGGTAGTAATTGCACGGTCTCTGATAGAAGTAGGAGGCTCATGGTTGTGATAGCAGTAGAAATGTCTGTGGTAGAAGTAGTTGCGCTCGTGGTGGGTGTAGGAGTAGTAGTTTCTGTGGTAGAGTACTGGCACCAGTGTTGGTGGTAGGAACACTAGTGTCTGTGGTAGAAGTATTTGCACTCGTGGTGGTGGTAAGAGCAGTAGTGTCTGTGGTAGAAGTACTTACACTCGGGGTGGTGGTAGGAGTAGTACGGTCTGTGGTAGAAGTAGTTGCGCTCGTGGTGGTAGTAGGAATAGTAGTTTCTGTAGAAGAAGTAGGAGCTCTCTTCCTGTTGGTAGGAGTAGTAGTTTCTGTTGTAGAAATAGGATCTCTCGTGATGGAGGTAGAGGTAGCAGGGCCTGTGGTAGAAGTAGGTGCTCTCGTTGTGTTGGTAGGAGTAGAAGGCTTTGGGGTACAAGAAGATCCACTCGCGGTGGTGGTAGGAGAAGCAGGTATTGTGGTAGAAGTAGTAACACTTGTGGTGGTGGTCTGAGTTGCATGTTCTGTGGTAGAAGTAGGAGCGTTCATGTTGGTGGTAGGGTAGTAGTTTCTTTGATAGAAGTAGGAGCGCTCGTTGTGTTGGTAGGAGGAGTAGTGTCTATGGTAGAGGGAGGAGAGCTCATGGTGTTTCTTGGAGTAATAGTGTCTGTGGTAGAAGTAGGAGCGCTCGTGATGGTGTTAGGCATAGTAGTGTCGGTGGTAGATGTAGTTCGTTCGTGGTGGTGGTAGGAGCAGTAGTTTCTGCAGTAGAAGTAGCAGTGTTCATTGTGGTTGTTGGAGTAGTGGTTTCTGTGGTAGAAGTAGGAGTGCTCTTGGTGGTGGTAGGAGTAACAGGGTGTGTGGTACAAGGAGGTGTTCTTCTGTTGGTGGTAGGTGTAGTAGTTTCTGTGGTTGAAGGACTGGTGATCGTGGGGCAGGTAGGAGTAGTAAAGTCTTTCGTAGAAATATGCGCACTCGTGGTGGTGGTAGGAGTAGTAGTGTCAGTGGTAGTAGTAGTTGCACTCGTGGTGGTGGTAGGAGTAGTAGTTTATGTGCTAGAAGTACTTGTGCTCGTGGTGGAGGTAGTAGTATTGTCTGTGGTAGAAGTACGGGAACTCGTGGTGGTGGTAGGAATAGTTCTGTCTGTGGTAGAAGTTGTTGTGCTCGTTCCCGTGGTATTAGTAGTAGTTTCTGTGGTAGAAGTAGGAGCGTTCCTGTTGGTGGTAGGAGTACTAGAGTCTGTACTAGAAGTAGGGGCGCTCGTGGTGCTGGTGGGTGTTTTAGTTTCTGTGGTTGAATTAGGAGTGCTCATTGTGGTGGTAGGAATTGCCGTGCCTGTGGTAGAAGTAGGTGCTCTCGTGGTGGTACGAGTAGCAGGGTCTCTGTTAGAAGTAGTTTTGCTCATGGTGGTGGTAGGAGCAGCATGTTCTGTGTGAGAAGTAGGAGCGCACTTGGTGGTGGTAGGAGTTGCACAGTCTGTGGAAGAAATAGGAGCGTTCGTGGTCTTGGTAGTAGTAGTTCCTCTAGTAGAAGTAGGAGAGCTCGTGGTGGTGTTCAGAGTACTAGATACTTTGTTAGAGGTACGAGCGCTCGTGGTGGTGGTAGGGTAATAGTTTCTTTGATAGAAGTAGGAGCGCTTGTTGTGTTGTTAGGAGGAGTAGTGTCTGTGGTAGAGGGAGGAGATCGCTCATGGTGCTTCTTGGAGTAATAGTGTCTGTGGTAGAAGTAGGAGCGCTCGTGATGGTGTTAGGAGTAGTAGTGTCTGTGGCAGATGTAGTTCGCTCGTGGTGGTGATAGGTGCAGTAGTTTCTGCAGTAGAAGTAGGAGTGTTGGTTGTGGTGGTTGGAGTAGTAGTTTCTGTGGTAGAAGTAGGAGTGCTCTTGGTGGTGGTAGGAGTAACAGGGTGTGTGGTACAAGGAGGTGTTCTTCTGTTGGTGGTAGGTGTAGTAGTTTCTGTGGTTGAAGGACTGGTGATCGTGGGGCAGGTAGGAGTAGTAAAGTCTTTCGTAGAAATATGCGCACTCGTGGTGGTGGTAGGAGTAGTAGTGTCAGTGGTAGTAGTAGTTGCACTCGTGGTGGTGGTAGGAGTAGTAGTTTATGTGCTAGAAGTACTTGTGCTCGTGGTGGAGGTAGTAGTATTGTCTGTGGTAGAAGTACGGGAACTCGTGGTGGTGGTAGGAATAGTTCTGTCTGTGGTAGAAGTTGTTGTGCTCGTTCCCGTGGTATTAGTAGTAGTTTCTGTGGTAGAAGTAGGAGCGTTCCTGTTGGTGGTAGGAGTACTAGAGTCTGTACTAGAAGTAGGGGCGCTCGTGGTGCTGGTGGGTGTTTTAGTTTCTGTGGTTGAATTAGGAGCGCTCATTGTGGTGGTAGGAGTTGCCGTGCCTGTGGTAGAAGTAGGTGCTCTCGTGGTGGTACGAGTAGCAGGGTCTCTGTTAGAAGTAGTTTTGCTCGTGGTGGTGGTAGGAGCAGCATGTTCTGTGTGAGAAGTAGGAGCACACTTGGTGGTGGTAGGAGTTGCACAGTCTGTGGAAGAAGTAGGAGCGTTCGTGGTCTTGGTAGTAGTAGTTTCTCTAGTAGAAGTAGGAGAGCTCGTGGTGGTGTTCAGAGTACTAGATACTTCCTTAGAGGTAGGAGCGCTCGTGGTGGTGGTAGGAGTAGGACTGTCTGTGGTAGAAGTAGGAGCGCTCGTGGTGTTGGTGGGAGTAGTGGTGACTGTGGTAGAAGTAGGAGCACTCATCTTGGTTGTAGGTGTATTAGTGTCTGTAGTAGAAGTTGTTGCGCTCGTGCTGGTGGTAGGAGTAGTACTTTCTGTGGTAGAAGCAGGAGCGCTCGTGGTGGTGTTAGGAGTAGTTGATTCTGTGGTAGAAGTAGGATTGCTCGTGGTGGTGGTAGGTGTAGTAGTGTCTGTGGTAGAAGTAGGATCGCTCGTGGTGGTGGTAGGCATAACAGGTTTTGTGGTAGAACAAGAAGCACTCGTGGTGTTTGTGGTAGTAGTAGTTTCTAGGGTAGAAGTAGTGGCTCTCGTTCTGGTGGTAGGAGTAGTAGTGCTCTGGTAGAAGTAGTTGTGCTCGTGGGGGTGGGAGAACTAGTAGTTTCTTTGGTAGAAGTAGGAGCACTCTTGGTGGTAAGAGCAGTAGATTCTGTGGTAGAAGTATGATCGCTCGTGATGGAGGTAGGAGTAGCAGGGCCTGTGGTAGAAGTAGGTGCTCTCGTCGTGTTGGAAGGAGTAGCATATTTTGTGGTACAAGTAGTTGCACTCGTGGTGGTGGTAGGAGTAGCAGGTTTTGTGCTAGAAGTAGTATCGCCTGTGGTGGTGCTTGGAGTTGCATGTTCTGTGGTAGAAGTAGGAGTGCTCATGGTGCTGGAAGGATAGTAGTTTCTTTGGTAGAAGTAGGAGTGCTCATTTTGTTGGTAGGAGTAGTACTGTCTGTGGTAGATGTAGGAGTGCTCGTGGAGGTGCTTGGAGTAGTAGTGTCTGTGGTAGAAGTAGGAGCACTGGTGGTGGTGGTAAGAGTAGTGTTCTCTGTGGTAGTAGAAGCTGTGCTCGTGGTGGAGGGAGAATTAGTAGTTTCCGTGGTAGAAATAGGAGTGCTCGTGTTGGTGGTAGTAGTAGTAGTTTCTGTGGCAGAAGTAGGAGCGCTCAGGGTGTTGGTAGGAATATCAGGGTCTGTGGTAGAAGTAGGTGCTCCCGTGGTTGTGGTAGAATTAGTAGTGTTTGTGATAGCAGTAGTGGTGGTCGTAGTGGTTCTAGGAGTAATAATGTCTTTGGTAGAAGTATGAGCGCTCGTGGTGGTTGAAGGTGTAGTAGTGTCTTTGGTAGAAGTATGAGCGCCCATGGTGGTGTTACGAGTAGTAGTTTCTGTGGTAGAAGTCGCAGTGCTCGTGGTGGTGATAGGAATAGCAGGGTCTGTGGTACACATAGGTTCTCTCGTGATAGTGGTAAGAGTAGTAGTGTCTGTGTTAGAAGCAGTGGTTCTCGTGGGTGTGGTAGGAGTAGTATTCTGTTTCGTATTTGTATGAGCATTCGTGGTGGTGACAGGAGTCGTAGTGTCTGTGGTAGAAGTAGTTGTGCTCATGGTGGTGGTAGAAGTAGCAGGTATGGTGGTAGAAGTAGGAGGGCTAGTGATGGAGGTAGGCGTAGTAGTGTCTGTGTTAGAAGGAAGAGCGCTAGTCCTCCTGGTAGTAATTGCACGGTCTCTGATAGAAGTAGGAGGCTCATGGTTGTGATAGCAGTAGAAATGTCTGTGGTAGAAGTAGTTGCGCTCGTGGTGGGTGTAGGAGTAGTAGTTTCTGTGGTAGAGTACTGGCACCAGTGTTGGTGGTAGGAACACTAGTGTCTGTGGTAGAAGTATTTGCACTCGTGGTGGTGGTAAGAGCAGTAGTGTCTGTGGTAGAAGTACTTACACTCGGGGTGGTGGTAGGAGTAGTACGGTCTGTGGTAGAAGTAGTTGCGCTCGTGGTGGTAGTAGGAATAGTAGTTTCTGTAGAAGAAGTAGGAGCTCTCTTCCTGTTGGTAGGAGTAGTAGTTTCTGTTGTAGAAATAGGATCTCTCGTGATGGAGGTAGAGGTAGCAGGGCCTGTGGTAGAAGTAGGTGCTCTCGTTGTGTTGGTAGGAGTAGAAGGCTTTGGGGTACAAGAAGATCCACTCGCGGTGGTGGTAGGAGAAGCAGGTATTGTGGTAGAAGTAGTAACACTTGTGGTGGTGGTCTGAGTTGCATGTTCTGTGGTAGAAGTAGGAGCGTTCATGTTGGTGGTAGGGTAGTAGTTTCTTTGATAGAAGTAGGAGCGCTCGTTGTGTTGGTAGGAGGAGTAGTGTCTATGGTAGAGGGAGGAGAGCTCATGGTGTTTCTTGGAGTAATAGTGTCTGTGGTAGAAGTAGGAGCGCTCGTGATGGTGTTAGGCATAGTAGTGTCGGTGGTAGATGTAGTTCGTTCGTGGTGGTGGTAGGAGCAGTAGTTTCTGCAGTAGAAGTAGCAGTGTTCATTGTGGTTGTTGGAGTAGTGGTTTCTGTGGTAGAAGTAGGAGTGCTCTTGGTGGTGGTAGGAGTAACAGGGTGTGTGGTACAAGGAGGTGTTCTTCTGTTGGTGGTAGGTGTAGTAGTTTCTGTGGTTGAAGGACTGGTGATCGTGGGGCAGGTAGGAGTAGTAAAGTCTTTCGTAGAAATATGCGCACTCGTGGTGGTGGTAGGAGTAGTAGTGTCAGTGGTAGTAGTAGTTGCACTCGTGGTGGTGGTAGGAGTAGTAGTTTATGTGCTAGAAGTACTTGTGCTCGTGGTGGAGGTAGTAGTATTGTCTGTGGTAGAAGTACGGGAACTCGTGGTGGTGGTAGGAATAGTTCTGTCTGTGGTAGAAGTTGTTGTGCTCGTTCCCGTGGTATTAGTAGTAGTTTCTGTGGTAGAAGTAGGAGCGTTCCTGTTGGTGGTAGGAGTACTAGAGTCTGTACTAGAAGTAGGGGCGCTCGTGGTGCTGGTGGGTGTTTTAGTTTCTGTGGTTGAATTAGGAGTGCTCATTGTGGTGGTAGGAATTGCCGTGCCTGTGGTAGAAGTAGGTGCTCTCGTGGTGGTACGAGTAGCAGGGTCTCTGTTAGAAGTAGTTTTGCTCATGGTGGTGGTAGGAGCAGCATGTTCTGTGTGAGAAGTAGGAGCGCACTTGGTGGTGGTAGGAGTTGCACAGTCTGTGGAAGAAATAGGAGCGTTCGTGGTCTTGGTAGTAGTAGTTCCTCTAGTAGAAGTAGGAGAGCTCGTGGTGGTGTTCAGAGTACTAGATACTTTGTTAGAGGTACGAGCGCTCGTGGTGGTGGTAGGGTAATAGTTTCTTTGATAGAAGTAGGAGCGCTTGTTGTGTTGTTAGGAGGAGTAGTGTCTGTGGTAGAGGGAGGAGATCGCTCATGGTGCTTCTTGGAGTAATAGTGTCTGTGGTAGAAGTAGGAGCGCTCGTGATGGTGTTAGGAGTAGTAGTGTCTGTGGCAGATGTAGTTCGCTCGTGGTGGTGATAGGTGCAGTAGTTTCTGCAGTAGAAGTAGGAGTGTTGGTTGTGGTGGTTGGAGTAGTAGTTTCTGTGGTAGAAGTAGGAGTGCTCTTGGTGGTGGTAGGAGTAACAGGGTGTGTGGTACAAGGAGGTGTTCTTCTGTTGGTGGTAGGTGTAGTAGTTTCTGTGGTTGAAGGACTGGTGATCGTGGGGCAGGTAGGAGTAGTAAAGTCTTTCGTAGAAATATGCGCACTCGTGGTGGTGGTAGGAGTAGTAGTGTCAGTGGTAGTAGTAGTTGCACTCGTGGTGGTGGTAGGAGTAGTAGTTTATGTGCTAGAAGTACTTGTGCTCGTGGTGGAGGTAGTAGTATTGTCTGTGGTAGAAGTACGGGAACTCGTGGTGGTGGTAGGAATAGTTCTGTCTGTGGTAGAAGTTGTTGTGCTCGTTCCCGTGGTATTAGTAGTAGTTTCTGTGGTAGAAGTAGGAGCGTTCCTGTTGGTGGTAGGAGTACTAGAGTCTGTACTAGAAGTAGGGGCGCTCGTGGTGCTGGTGGGTGTTTTAGTTTCTGTGGTTGAATTAGGAGCGCTCATTGTGGTGGTAGGAGTTGCCGTGCCTGTGGTAGAAGTAGGTGCTCTCGTGGTGGTACGAGTAGCAGGGTCTCTGTTAGAAGTAGTTTTGCTCGTGGTGGTGGTAGGAGCAGCATGTTCTGTGTGAGAAGTAGGAGCACACTTGGTGGTGGTAGGAGTTGCACAGTCTGTGGAAGAAGTAGGAGCGTTCGTGGTCTTGGTAGTAGTAGTTTCTCTAGTAGAAGTAGGAGAGCTCGTGGTGGTGTTCAGAGTACTAGATACTTCCTTAGAGGTAGGAGCGCTCGTGGTGGTGGTAGGAGTAGGACTGTCTGTGGTAGAAGTAGGAGCGCTCGTGGTGTTGGTGGGAGTAGTGGTGACTGTGGTAGAAGTAGGAGCACTCATCTTGGTTGTAGGTGTATTAGTGTCTGTAGTAGAAGTTGTTGCGCTCGTGCTGGTGGTAGGAGTAGTACTTTCTGTGGTAGAAGCAGGAGCGCTCGTGGTGGTGTTAGGAGTAGTTGATTCTGTGGTAGAAGTAGGATTGCTCGTGGTGGTGGTAGGTGTAGTAGTGTCTGTGGTAGAAGTAGGATCGCTCGTGGTGGTGGTAGGCATAACAGGTTTTGTGGTAGAACAAGAAGCACTCGTGGTGTTTGTGGTAGTAGTAGTTTCTAGGGTAGAAGTAGTGGCTCTCGTTCTGGTGGTAGGAGTAGTAGTGCTCTGGTAGAAGTAGTTGTGCTCGTGGGGGTGGGAGAACTAGTAGTTTCTTTGGTAGAAGTAGGAGCACTCTTGGTGGTAAGAGCAGTAGATTCTGTGGTAGAAGTATGATCGCTCGTGATGGAGGTAGGAGTAGCAGGGCCTGTGGTAGAAGTAGGTGCTCTCGTCGTGTTGGAAGGAGTAGCATATTTTGTGGTACAAGTAGTTGCACTCGTGGTGGTGGTAGGAGTAGCAGGTTTTGTGCTAGAAGTAGTATCGCCTGTGGTGGTGCTTGGAGTTGCATGTTCTGTGGTAGAAGTAGGAGTGCTCATGGTGGTGGTAGGGTAGTAGTTTCTTTGGTAGAAGTAGGAGTGCTCATTTTGTTGGTAGGAGTAGTAGTGTCTGTGGTAGATGTAGGAGTGCTCGTGGAGGTGCTTGGAGTAGTAGTGTCTGTGGTAGAAGTAGGAGCACTGGTGGTGGTGGTAAGAATAGTGTTCTCTGTGGTAGTAGAAGCTGTGCTCGTGGTGGAGGGAGAATTAGTAGTTTCCGTGGTAGAAATAGGAGTGCTCGTGTTGGTGGTAGTAGTAGTAGTTTCTGTGGCAGAAGTAGGAGCGCTCAGGGTGTTGGTAGGAATATCAGGGTCTGTGGTAGAAGTAGGTGCTCCCGTGGTTGTGGTAGAATTAGTAGTGTTTGTGATAGCAGTAGTGGTGGTCGTAGTGGTTCTAGGAGTAATAATGTCTTTGGTAGAAGTATGAGCGCTCGTGGTGGTTGAAGGTGTAGTAGTGTCTTTGGTAGAAGTATGAGCGCCCATGGTGGTGTTACGAGTAGTAGTTTCTGTGGTAGAAGTCGCAGTGCTCGTGGTGGTGATAGGAATAGCAGGGTCTGTGGTACACATAGGTTCTCTCGTGATAGTGGTAAGAGTAGTAGTGTCTGTGTTAGAAGCAGTGGTTCTCGTGGGTGTGGTAGGAGTAGTATTCTGTTTCGTATTTGTATGAGCATTCGTGGTGGTGACAGGAGTCGTAGTGTCTGTGGTAGAAGTAGTTGTGCTCATGGTGGTGGTAGAAGTAGCAGGTATGGTGATAGAAGTAGGAGGGCTAGTGATGGAGGTAGGCGTAGTAGTGTCTGTGTTAGAAGGAAGAGCGCTAGTCCTCCTGGTAGTAATTGCACGGTCTCTGATAGAAGTAGGAGGCTCATGGTTGTGATAGCAGTAGAAATGTCTGTGGTAGAAGTAGTTGCGCTCGTGGTGGGTGTAGGAGTAGTAGTTTCTGTGGTAGAGTACTGGCACCAGTGTTGGTGGTAGGAACACTAGTGTCTGTGGTAGAAGTATTTGCACTCGTGGTGGTGGTAAGAGCAGTAGTGTCTGTGGTAGAAGTACTTACACTCGGGGTGGTGGTAGGAGTAGTACGGTCTGTGGTAGAAGTAGTTGCGCTCGTGGTGGTAGTAGGAATAGTAGTTTCTGTAGAAGAAGTAGGAGCTCTCTTCCTGTTGGTAGGAGTAGTAGTTTCTGTTGTAGAAATAGGATCTCTCGTGATGGAGGTAGAGGTAGCAGGGCCTGTGGTAGAAGTAGGTGCTCTCGTTGTGTTGGTAGGAGTAGAAGGCTTTGGGGTACAAGAAGATCCACTCGCGGTGGTGGTAGGAGAAGCAGGTATTGTGGTAGAAGTAGTAACACTTGTGGTGGTGGTCTGAGTTGCATGTTCTGTGGTAGAAGTAGGAGCGTTCATGTTGGTGGTAGGGTAGTAGTTTCTTTGATAGAAGTAGGAGCGCTCGTTGTGTTGGTAGGAGGAGTAGTGTCTATGGTAGAGGGAGGAGAGCTCATGGTGTTTCTTGGAGTAATAGTGTCTGTGGTAGAAGTAGGAGCGCTCGTGATGGTGTTAGGCATAGTAGTGTCGGTGGTAGATGTAGTTCGTTCGTGGTGGTGGTAGGAGCAGTAGTTTCTGCAGTAGAAGTAGCAGTGTTCATTGTGGTTGTTGGAGTAGTGGTTTCTGTGGTAGAAGTAGGAGTGCTCTTGGTGGTGGTAGGAGTAACAGGGTGTGTGGTACAAGGAGGTGTTCTTCTGTTGGTGGTAGGTGTAGTAGTTTCTGTGGTTGAAGGACTGGTGATCGTGGGGCAGGTAGGAGTAGTAAAGTCTTTCGTAGAAATATGCGCACTCGTGGTGGTGGTAGGAGTAGTAGTGTCAGTGGTAGTAGTAGTTGCACTCGTGGTGGTGGTAGGAGTAGTAGTTTATGTGCTAGAAGTACTTGTGCTCGTGGTGGAGGTAGTAGTATTGTCTGTGGTAGAAGTACGGGAACTCGTGGTGGTGGTAGGAATAGTTCTGTCTGTGGTAGAAGTTGTTGTGCTCGTTCCCGTGGTATTAGTAGTAGTTTCTGTGGTAGAAGTAGGAGCGTTCCTGTTGGTGGTAGGAGTACTAGAGTCTGTACTAGAAGTAGGGGCGCTCGTGGTGCTGGTGGGTGTTTTAGTTTCTGTGGTTGAATTAGGAGTGCTCATTGTGGTGGTAGGAATTGCCGTGCCTGTGGTAGAAGTAGGTGCTCTCGTGGTGGTACGAGTAGCAGGGTCTCTGTTAGAAGTAGTTTTGCTCATGGTGGTGGTAGGAGCAGCATGTTCTGTGTGAGAAGTAGGAGCGCACTTGGTGGTGGTAGGAGTTGCACAGTCTGTGGAAGAAATAGGAGCGTTCGTGGTCTTGGTAGTAGTAGTTCCTCTAGTAGAAGTAGGAGAGCTCGTGGTGGTGTTCAGAGTACTAGATACTTTGTTAGAGGTACGAGCGCTCGTGGTGGTGGTAGGGTAATAGTTTCTTTGATAGAAGTAGGAGCGCTTGTTGTGTTGTTAGGAGGAGTAGTGTCTGTGGTAGAGGGAGGAGATCGCTCATGGTGCTTCTTGGAGTAATAGTGTCTGTGGTAGAAGTAGGAGCGCTCGTGATGGTGTTAGGAGTAGTAGTGTCTGTGGCAGATGTAGTTCGCTCGTGGTGGTGATAGGTGCAGTAGTTTCTGCAGTAGAAGTAGGAGTGTTGGTTGTGGTGGTTGGAGTAGTAGTTTCTGTGGTAGAAGTAGGAGTGCTCTTGGTGGTGGTAGGAGTAACAGGGTGTGTGGTACAAGGAGGTGTTCTTCTGTTGGTGGTAGGTGTAGTAGTTTCTGTGGTTGAAGGACTGGTGATCGTGGGGCAGGTAGGAGTAGTAAAGTCTTTCGTAGAAATATGCGCACTCGTGGTGGTGGTAGGAGTAGTAGTGTCAGTGGTAGTAGTAGTTGCACTCGTGGTGGTGGTAGGAGTAGTAGTTTATGTGCTAGAAGTACTTGTGCTCGTGGTGGAGGTAGTAGTATTGTCTGTGGTAGAAGTACGGGAACTCGTGGTGGTGGTAGGAATAGTTCTGTCTGTGGTAGAAGTTGTTGTGCTCGTTCCCGTGGTATTAGTAGTAGTTTCTGTGGTAGAAGTAGGAGCGTTCCTGTTGGTGGTAGGAGTACTAGAGTCTGTACTAGAAGTAGGGGCGCTCGTGGTGCTGGTGGGTGTTTTAGTTTCTGTGGTTGAATTAGGAGCGCTCATTGTGGTGGTAGGAGTTGCCGTGCCTGTGGTAGAAGTAGGTGCTCTCGTGGTGGTACGAGTAGCAGGGTCTCTGTTAGAAGTAGTTTTGCTCGTGGTGGTGGTAGGAGCAGCATGTTCTGTGTGAGAAGTAGGAGCACACTTGGTGGTGGTAGGAGTTGCACAGTCTGTGGAAGAAGTAGGAGCGTTCGTGGTCTTGGTAGTAGTAGTTTCTCTAGTAGAAGTAGGAGAGCTCGTGGTGGTGTTCAGAGTACTAGATACTTCCTTAGAGGTAGGAGCGCTCGTGGTGGTGGTAGGAGTAGGACTGTCTGTGGTAGAAGTAGGAGCGCTCGTGGTGTTGGTGGGAGTAGTGGTGACTGTGGTAGAAGTAGGAGCACTCATCTTGGTTGTAGGTGTATTAGTGTCTGTAGTAGAAGTTGTTGCGCTCGTG
Organism: Balaenoptera ricei; assembly: GCF_028023285.1. NCBI lineage: Eukaryota > Metazoa > Chordata > Mammalia > Artiodactyla > Balaenopteridae > Balaenoptera > Balaenoptera ricei. Next base: position 81,129,557 of record NC_082654.1, read on the forward strand.
CTGGTGGTAGGAGTAGTACTTTCTGTGGTAGAAGCAGGAGCGCTCGTGGTGGTGTTAGGAGTAGTTGATTCTGTGGTAGAAGTAGGATTGCTCGTGGTGGTGGTAGGTGTAGTAGTGTCTGTGGTAGAAGTAGGATCGCTCGTGGTGGTGGTAGGCATAACAGGTTTTGTGGTAGAACAAGAAGCACTCGTGGTGTTTGTGGTAGTAGTAGTTTCTAGGGTAGAAGTAGTGGCTCTCGTTCTGGTGGTAGGAGTAGTAGTGCTCTGGTAGAAGTAGTTGTGCTCGTGGGGGTGGGAGAACTAGTAGTTTCTTTGGTAGAAGTAGGAGCACTCTTGGTGGTAAGAGCAGTAGATTCTGTGGTAGAAGTATGATCGCTCGTGATGGAGGTAGGAGTAGCAGGGCCTGTGGTAGAAGTAGGTGCTCTCGTCGTGTTGGAAGGAGTAGCATATTTTGTGGTACAAGTAGTTGCACTCGTGGTGGTGGTAGGAGTAGCAGGTTTTGTGCTAGAAGTAGTATCGCCTGTGGTGGTGCTTGGAGTTGCATGTTCTGTGGTAGAAGTAGGAGTGTTCATGGTGGTGGTAGGGTAGTAGTTTCTTTGGTAGAAGTAGGAGTGCTCATTTTGTTGGTAGGAGTAGTAGTGTCTGTGGTAGATGTAGGAGTGCTCGTGGAGGTGCTTGGAGTAGTAGTGTCTGTGGTAGAAGTAGGAGCACTGGTGGTGGTGGTAAGAATAGTGTTCTCTGTGGTAGTAGAAGCTGTGCTCGTGGTGGAGGGAGAATTAGTAGTTTCCGTGGTAGAAATAGGAGTGCTCGTGTTGGTGGTAGTAGTAGTAGTTTCTGTGGCAGAAGTAGGAGCGCTCAGGGTGTTGGTAGGAATATCAGGGTCTGTGGTAGAAGTAGGTGCTCCCGTGGTTGTGGTAGAATTAGTAGTGTTTGTGATAGCAGTAGTGGTGGTCGTAGTGGTTCTAGGAGTAATAATGTCTTTGGTAGAAGTATGAGCGCTCGTGGTGGTTGAAGGTGTAGTAGTGTCTTTGGTAGAAGTATGAGCGCCCATGGTGGTGTTACGAGTAGTAGTTTCTGTGGTAGAAGTCGCAGTGCTCGTGGTGGTGATAGGAATAGCAGGGTCTGTGGTACACATAGGTTCTCTCGTGATAGTGGTAAGAGTAGTAGTGTCTGTGTTAGAAGCAGTGGTTCTCGTGGGTGTGGTAGGAGTAGTATTCTGTTTCGTATTTGTATGAGCATTCGTGGTGGTGACAGGAGTCGTAGTGTCTGTGGTAGAAGTAGTTGTGCTCATGGTGGTGGTAGAAGTAGCAGGTATGGTGATAGAAGTAGGAGGGCTAGTGATGGAGGTAGGCGTAGTAGTGTCTGTGTTAGAAGGAAGAGCGCTAGTCCTCCTGGTAGTAATTGCACGGTCTCTGATAGAAGTAGGAGGCTCATGGTTGTGATAGCAGTAGAAATGTCTGTGGTAGAAGTAGTTGTGCTCGTGGTGGGTGTAGGAGTAGTAGTTTCTGTGGTAGAGTACTGGCACCAGTGTTGGTGGTAGGAACACTAGTGTCTGTGGTAGAAGTATTTGCACTCGTGGTGGTGGTAAGAGCAGTAGTGTCTGTGGTAGAAGTACTTACACTCGGGGTGGTGGTAGGAGTAGTACGGTCTGTGGTAGAAGTAGTTGCGCTCGTGGTGGTAGTAGGAATAGTAGTTTCTGTAGAAGAAGTAGGAGCTCTCTTCCTGTTGGTAGGAGTAGTAGTTTCTGTTGTAGAAATAGGATCTCTCGTGATGGAGGTAGAGGTAGCAGGGCCTGTGGTAGAAGTAGGTGCTCTCGTTGTGTTGGTAGGAGTAGAAGGCTTTGGGGTACAAGAAGATCCACTCGCGGTGGTGGTAGGAGAAGCAGGTATTGTGGTAGAAGTAGTAACACTTGTGGTGGTGGTCTGAGTTGCATGTTCTGTGGTAGAAGTAGGAGCGTTCATGTTGGTGGTAGGGTAGTAGTTTCTTTGATAGAAGTAGGAGCGCTCGTTGTGTTGGTAGGAGGAGTAGTGTCTATGGTAGAGGGAGGAGAGCTCATGGTGTTTCTTGGAGTAATAGTGTCTGTGGTAGAAGTAGGAGCGCTCGTGATGGTGTTAGGCATAGTAGTGTCGGTGGTAGATGTAGTTCGTTCGTGGTGGTGGTAGGAGCAGTAGTTTCTGCAGTAGAAGTAGCAGTGTTCATTGTGGTTGTTGGAGTAGTGGTTTCTGTGGTAGAAGTAGGAGTGCTCTTGGTGGTGGTAGGAGTAACAGGGTGTGTGGTACAAGGAGGTGTTCTTCTGTTGGTGGTAGGTGTAGTAGTTTCTGTGGTTGAAGGACTGGTGATCGTGGGGCAGGTAGGAGTAGTAAAGTCTTTCGTAGAAATATGCGCACTCGTGGTGGTGGTAGGAGTAGTAGTGTCAGTGGTAGTAGTAGTTGCACTCGTGGTGGTGGTAGGAGTAGTAGTTTATGTGCTAGAAGTACTTGTGCTCGTGGTGGAGGTAGTAGTATTGTCTGTGGTAGAAGTACGGGAACTCGTGGTGGTGGTAGGAATAGTTCTGTCTGTGGTAGAAGTTGTTGTGCTCGTTCCCGTGGTATTAGTAGTAGTTTCTGTGGTAGAAGTAGGAGCGTTCCTGTTGGTGGTAGGAGTACTAGAGTCTGTACTAGAAGTAGGGGCGCTCGTGGTGCTGGTGGGTGTTTTAGTTTCTGTGGTTGAATTAGGAGTGCTCATTGTGGTGGTAGGAATTGCCGTGCCTGTGGTAGAAGTAGGTGCTCTCGTGGTGGTACGAGTAGCAGGGTCTCTGTTAGAAGTAGTTTTGCTCATGGTGGTGGTAGGAGCAGCATGTTCTGTGTGAGAAGTAGGAGCGCACTTGGTGGTGGTAGGAGTTGCACAGTCTGTGGAAGAAATAGGAGCGTTCGTGGTCTTGGTAGTAGTAGTTCCTCTAGTAGAAGTAGGAGAGCTCGTGGTGGTGTTCAGAGTACTAGATACTTTGTTAGAGGTACGAGCGCTCGTGGTGGTGGTAGGGTAATAGTTTCTTTGATAGAAGTAGGAGCGCTTGTTGTGTTGTTAGGAGGAGTAGTGTCTGTGGTAGAGGGAGGAGATCGCTCATGGTGCTTCTTGGAGTAATAGTGTCTGTGGTAGAAGTAGGAGCGCTCGTGATGGTGTTAGGAGTAGTAGTGTCTGTGGCAGATGTAGTTCGCTCGTGGTGGTGATAGGTGCAGTAGTTTCTGCAGTAGAAGTAGGAGTGTTGGTTGTGGTGGTTGGAGTAGTAGTTTCTGTGGTAGAAGTAGGAGTGCTCTTGGTGGTGGTAGGAGTAACAGGGTGTGTGGTACAAGGAGGTGTTCTTCTGTTGGTGGTAGGTGTAGTAGTTTCTGTGGTTGAAGGACTGGTGATCGTGGGGCAGGTAGGAGTAGTAAAGTCTTTCGTAGAAATATGCGCACTCGTGGTGGTGGTAGGAGTAGTAGTGTCAGTGGTAGTAGTAGTTGCACTCGTGGTGGTGGTAGGAGTAGTAGTTTATGTGCTAGAAGTACTTGTGCTCGTGGTGGAGGTAGTAGTATTGTCTGTGGTAGAAGTACGGGAACTCGTGGTGGTGGTAGGAATAGTTCTGTCTGTGGTAGAAGTTGTTGTGCTCGTTCCCGTGGTATTAGTAGTAGTTTCTGTGGTAGAAGTAGGAGCGTTCCTGTTGGTGGTAGGAGTACTAGAGTCTGTACTAGAAGTAGGGGCGCTCGTGGTGCTGGTGGGTGTTTTAGTTTCTGTGGTTGAATTAGGAGCGCTCATTGTGGTGGTAGGAGTTGCCGTGCCTGTGGTAGAAGTAGGTGCTCTCGTGGTGGTACGAGTAGCAGGGTCTCTGTTAGAAGTAGTTTTGCTCGTGGTGGTGGTAGGAGCAGCATGTTCTGTGTGAGAAGTAGGAGCACACTTGGTGGTGGTAGGAGTTGCACAGTCTGTGGAAGAAGTAGGAGCGTTCGTGGTCTTGGTAGTAGTAGTTTCTCTAGTAGAAGTAGGAGAGCTCGTGGTGGTGTTCAGAGTACTAGATACTTCCTTAGAGGTAGGAGTGCTCGTGGTGGTGGTAGGAGTAGGACTGTCTGTGGTAGAAGTAGGAGCGCTCGTGGTGTTGGTGGGAGTAGTGGTGACTGTGGTAGAAGTAGGAGCACTCATCTTGGTTGTAGGTGTATTAGTGTCTGTAGTAGAAGTTGTTGCGCTCGTGCTGGTGGTAGGAGTAGTACTTTCTGTGGTAGAAGCAGGAGCGCTTGTGGTGGTGTTAGGAGTAGTTGATTCTGTGGTAGAAGTAGGATTGCTCGTGGTGGTGGTAGGTGTAGTAGTGTCTGTGGTAGAAGTAGGATCGCTCGTGGTGGTGGTAGGCATAACAGGTTTTGTGGTAGAACAAGAAGCACTCGTGGTGTTTGTGGTAGTAGTAGTTTCTAGGGTAGAAGTAGTGGCTCTCGTTCTGGTGGTAGGAGTAGTAGTGCTCTGGTAGAAGTAGTTGTGCTCGTGGGGGTGGGAGAACTAGTAGTTTCTTTGGTAGAAGTAGGAGCACTCTTGGTGGTAAGAGCAGTAGATTCTGTGGTAGAAGTATGATCGCTCGTGATGGAGGTAGGAGTAGCAGGGCCTGTGGTAGAAGTAGGTGCTCTCGTCGTGTTGGAAGGAGTAGCATATTTTGTGGTACAAGTAGTTGCACTCGTGGTGGTGGTAGGAGTAGCAGGTTTTGTGCTAGAAGTAGTATTGCCTGTGGTGGTGCTTGGAGTTGCATGTTCTGTGGTAGAAGTAGGAGTGTTCATGGTGGTGGTAGGGTAGTAGTTTCTTTGGTAGAAGTAGGAGTGCTCATTTTGTTGGTAGGAGTAGTAGTGTCTGTGGTAGATGTAGGAGTGCTCGTGGAGGTGCTTGGAGTAGTAGTGTCTGTGGTAGAAGTAGGAGCACTGGTGGTGGTGGTAAGAGTAGTGTTCTCTGTGGTAGTAGAAGCTGTGCTCGTGGTGGAGGGAGAATTAGTAGTTTCCGTGGTAGAAATAGGAGTGCTCGTGTTGGTGGTAGTAGTAGTAGTTTCTGTGGTAGAAGTAGGAGCGCTCAGGGTGTTGGTAGGAATATCAGGGTCTGTGGTAGAAGTAGGTGCTCCCGTGGTTGTGGTAGAATTAGTAGTGTTTGTGATAGCAGTAGTGGTGGTCGTAGTGGTTCTAGGAGTAATAATGTCTTTGGTAGAAGTATGAGCGCTCGTGGTGGTTGAAGGTGTAGTAGTGTCTTTGGTAGAAGTATGAGCGCCCATGGTGGTGTTACGAGTAGTAGTTTCTGTGGTAGAAGTCGCAGTGCTCGTGGTGGTGATAGGAATAGCAGGGTCTGTGGTACACATAGGTTCTCTCGTGATAGTGGTAAGAGTAGTAGTGTCTGTGTTAGAAGCAGTGGTTCTCGTGGGGGTGGTAGGAGTAGTATTCTGTTTCGTATTTGTATGAGCATTCGTGGTGGTGACAGAAGTCGTAGTGTCTGTGGTAGAAGTAGTTGTGCTCATGGTGGTGGTAGAAGTAGCAGGTATGGTGATAGAAGTAGGAGGGCTAGTGATGGAGGTAGGCGTAGTAGTGTCTGTGTTAGAAGGAAGAGCGCTAGTCCTCCTGGTAGTAATTGCACGGTCTCTGATAGAAGTAGGAGGCTCATGGTTGTGATAGCAGTAGAAATGTCTGTGGTAGAAGTAGTTGTGCTCGTGGTGGGTGTAGGAGTAGTAGTTTCTGTGGTAGAGTACTGGCACCAGTGTTGGTGGTAGGAACACTAGTGTCTGTGGTAGAAGTATTTGCACTCGTGGTGGTGGTAAGAGCAGTAGTGTCTGTGGTAGAAGTACTTACACTCGGGGTGGTGGTAGGAGTAGTACGGTCTGTGGTAGAAGTAGTTGCGCTCGTGGTGGTAGTAGGAATAGTAGTTTCTGTAGAAGAAGTAGGAGCTCTCTTCCTGTTGGTAGGAGTAGTAGTTTCTGTTGTAGAAATAGGATCTCTCGTGATGGAGGTAGAGGTAGCAGGGCCTGTGGTAGAAGTAGGTGCTCTCGTTGTGTTGGTAGGAGTAGAAGGCTTTGGGGTACAAGAAGATCCACTCGCGGTGGTGGTAGGAGAAGCAGGTATTGTGGTAGAAGTAGTAACACTTGTGGTGGTGGTCTGAGTTGCATGTTCTGTGGTAGAAGTAGGAGCGTTCATGTTGGTGGTAGGGTAGTAGTTTCTTTGATAGAAGTAGGAGCGCTCGTTGTGTTGGTAGGAGGAGTAGTGTCTATGGTAGAGGGAGGAGAGCTCATGGTGTTTCTTGGAGTAATAGTGTCTGTGGTAGAAGTAGGAGCGCTCGTGATGGTGTTAGGCATAGTAGTGTCGGTGGTAGATGTAGTTCGTTCGTGGTGGTGGTAGGAGCAGTAGTTTCTGCAGTAGAAGTAGCAGTGTTCATTGTGGTTGTTGGAGTAGTGGTTTCTGTGGTAGAAGTAGGAGTGCTCTTGGTGGTGGTAGGAGTAACAGGGTGTGTGGTACAAGGAGGTGTTCTTCTGTTGGTGGTAGGTGTAGTAGTTTCTGTGGTTGAAGGACTGGTGATCGTGGGGCAGGTAGGAGTAGTAAAGTCTTTCGTAGAAATATGCGCACTCGTGGTGGTGGTAGGAGTAGTAGTGTCAGTGGTAGTAGTAGTTGCACTCGTGGTGGTGGTAGGAGTAGTAGTTTATGTGCTAGAAGTACTTGTGCTCGTGGTGGAGGTAGTAGTATTGTCTGTGGTAGAAGTACGGGAACTCGTGGTGGTGGTAGGAATAGTTCTGTCTGTGGTAGAAGTTGTTGTGCTCGTTCCCGTGGTATTAGTAGTAGTTTCTGTGGTAGAAGTAGGAGCGTTCCTGTTGGTGGTAGGAGTACTAGAGTCTGTACTAGAAGTAGGGGCGCTCGTGGTGCTGGTGGGTGTTTTAGTTTCTGTGGTTGAATTAGGAGTGCTCATTGTGGTGGTAGGAATTGCCGTGCCTGTGGTAGAAGTAGGTGCTCTCGTGGTGGTACGAGTAGCAGGGTCTCTGTTAGAAGTAGTTTTGCTCATGGTGGTGGTAGGAGCAGCATGTTCTGTGTGAGAAGTAGGAGCGCACTTGGTGGTGGTAGGAGTTGCACAGTCTGTGGAAGAAATAGGAGCGTTCGTGGTCTTGGTAGTAGTAGTTCCTCTAGTAGAAGTAGGAGAGCTCGTGGTGGTGTTCAGAGTACTAGATACTTTGTTAGAGGTACGAGCGCTCGTGGTGGTGGTAGGGTAATAGTTTCTTTGATAGAAGTAGGAGCGCTTGTTGTGTTGTTAGGAGGAGTAGTGTCTGTGGTAGAGGGAGGAGATCGCTCATGGTGCTTCTTGGAGTAATAGTGTCTGTGGTAGAAGTAGGAGCGCTCGTGATGGTGTTAGGAGTAGTAGTGTCTGTGGCAGATGTAGTTCGCTCGTGGTGGTGATAGGTGCAGTAGTTTCTGCAGTAGAAGTAGGAGTGTTGGTTGTGGTGGTTGGAGTAGTAGTTTCTGTGGTAGAAGTAGGAGTGCTCTTGGTGGTGGTAGGAGTAACAGGGTGTGTGGTACAAGGAGGTGTTCTTCTGTTGGTGGTAGGTGTAGTAGTTTCTGTGGTTGAAGGACTGGTGATCGTGGGGCAGGTAGGAGTAGTAAAGTCTTTCGTAGAAATATGCGCACTCGTGGTGGTGGTAGGAGTAGTAGTGTCAGTGGTAGTAGTAGTTGCACTCGTGGTGGTGGTAGGAGTAGTAGTTTATGTGCTAGAAGTACTTGTGCTCGTGGTGGAGGTAGTAGTATTGTCTGTGGTAGAAGTACGGGAACTCGTGGTGGTGGTAGGAATAGTTCTGTCTGTGGTAGAAGTTGTTGTGCTCGTTCCCGTGGTATTAGTAGTAGTTTCTGTGGTAGAAGTAGGAGCGTTCCTGTTGGTGGTAGGAGTACTAGAGTCTGTACTAGAAGTAGGGGCGCTCGTGGTGCTGGTGGGTGTTTTAGTTTCTGTGGTTGAATTAGGAGCGCTCATTGTGGTGGTAGGAGTTGCCGTGCCTGTGGTAGAAGTAGGTGCTCTCGTGGTGGTACGAGTAGCAGGGTCTCTGTTAGAAGTAGTTTTGCTCGTGGTGGTGGTAGGAGCAGCATGTTCTGTGTTAGAAGTAGGAGCACACTTGGTGGTGGTAGGAGTTGCACAGTCTGTGGAAGAAGTAGGAGCGTTCGTGGTCTTGGTAGTAGTAGTTTCTCTAGTAGAAGTAGGAGAGCTCGTGGTGGTGTTCAGAGTACTAGATACTTCCTTAGAGGTAGGAGTGCTCGTGGTGGTGGTAGGAGTAGGACTGTCTGTGGTAGAAGTAGGAGCGCTCGTGGTGTTGGTGGGAGTAGTGGTGACTGTGGTAGAAGTAGGAGCACTCATCTTGGTTGTAGGTGTATTAGTGTCTGTAGTAGAAGTTGTTGCACTCGTGCTGGTGGTAGGAGTAGTACTTTCTGTGGTAGAAGCAGGAGCGCTTGTGGTGGTGTTAGGAGTAGTTGATTCTGTGGTAGAAGTAGGATTGCTCGTGGTGGTGGTAGGTGTAGTAGTGTCTGTGGTAGAAGTAGGATCGCTCGTGGTGGTGGTAGGCATAACAGGTTTTGTGGTAGAACAAGAAGCACTCGTGGTGTTTGTGGTAGTAGTAGTTTCTAGGGTAGAAGTAGTGGCTCTCGTTCTGGTGGTAGGAGTAGTAGTGCTCTGGTAGAAGTAGTTGTGCTCGTGGGGGTGGGAGAACTAGTAGTTTCTTTGGTAGAAGTAGGAGCACTCTTGGTGGTAAGAGCAGTAGATTCTGTGGTAGAAGTATGATCGCTCGTGATGGAGGTAGGAGTAGCAGGGCCTGTGGTAGAAGTAGGTGCTCTCGTCGTGTTGGAAGGAGTAGCATATTTTGTGGTACAAGTAGTTGCACTCGTGGTGGTGGTAGGAGTAGCAGGTTTTGTGCTAGAAGTAGTATTGCCTGTGGTGGTGCTTGGAGTTGCATGTTCTGTGGTAGAAGTAGGAGTGTTCATGGTGGTGGTAGGGTAGTAGTTTCTTTGGTAGAAGTAGGAGTGCTCATTTTGTTGGTAGGAGTAGTAGTGTCTGTGGTAGATGTAGGAGTGCTCGTGGAGGTGCTTGGAGTAGTAGTGTCTGTGGTAGAAGTAGGAGCACTGGTGGTGGTGGTAAGAGTAGTGTTCTCTGTGGTAGTAGAAGCTGTGTTCGTGGTGGAGGGAGAATTAGTAGTTTCCGTGGTAGAAATAGGAGTGCTCGTGTTGGTGGTAGTAGTAGTAGTTTCTGTGGTAGAAGTAGGAGCGCTCAGGGTGTTGGTAGGAATATCAGGGTCTGTGGTAGAAGTAGGTGCTCCCGTGGTTGTGGTAGAATTAGTAGTGTTTGTGATAGCAGTAGTGGTGGTCGTAGTGGTTCTAGGAGTAATAATGTCTTTGGTAGAAGTATGAGCGCTCGTGGTGGTTGAAGGTGTAGTAGTGTCTTTGGTAGAAGTATGAGCGCCCATGGTGGTGTTACGAGTAGTAGTTTCTGTGGTAGAAGTCGCAGTGCTCGTGGTGGTGATAGGAATAGCAGGGTCTGTGGTACACATAGGTTCTCTCGTGATAGTGGTAAGAGTAGTAGTGTCTGTGTTAGAAGCAGTGGTTCTCGTGGGTGTGGTAGGAGTAGTATTCTGTTTCGTATTTGTATGAGCATTCGTGGTGGTGACAGGAGTCGTAGTGTCTGTGGTAGAAGTAGTTGTGCTCATGGTGGTGGTAGAAGTAGCAGGTATGGTGGTAGAAGTAGGAGGGCTAGTGATGGAGGTAGGCGTAGTAGTGTCTGTGTTAGAAGGAAGAGCGCTAGTCCTCCTGGTAGTAATTGCACGGTCTCTGATAGAAGTAGGAGGCTCGGAGATTAACCAAGATGGCGGAGTAGAAGGACGTGCTGTCACTCCCTCTTGCGAGAGCACCAGAATCACAACTGACTGCTGGACCATCATTGACAGGAAGACCCTGGACTTCACCAAGGAGGATACCCCACGTCCAAGGACAGAGGAGAAGCCACAGTGAGACGGTAGGAGGGGCGCAAGCAGAGTAAAATCAAACCCCGTAACTGCTGGTTGGGTGACTCACAGACTGGCGAACACTTATACCACAGAAGTCCACCCACTGGAGTAAAGGTTCTGAGCCCCACGTCAGGCTTCCCAACCTGGGGGTCAGGCAACGGGAGGAGGAATTCCTAGAGAATCAGACTTTGAAGCCTAGTGGGAATTGGATTGCAGGACTTTGACGGGACTGGGGGAAACAGAGACCCCACTCTTGGAGGGCACACACAAAGTAATGTGTGCATCAGGACCCAGGGGAAGGAGCAGTGAGCCTGGGGGAGACTGAACCAGACCTACCTGCTGGTGTTGGGGGGTCTCCTGCAGAGGCGAGTGGTGGCTCTGTTTCACCGTGGGGATAAGGACACTGGCAGCAGAGGTTCTGGGAAGTTCTCCTTGGCGTGAGCCCTCCCAGAGTCTGCCATTGACCCCACCAAAGAGCACGGGTAGGCTCCAGTGTTGGGTTGCCTCAGGCAAAACAGCCAACAGGGAGGGAACCCAGCCCCACCCATCAACAGTCAAGTGGATTAAGGTTTTACTGAGCTCTGACCGCCACAGCAACAGGGAGGGAACCCAGCCCCACCCATCAACAGTCAAGTGGATTAAGGTTTTACTGAGCTCTGACCGCCACAGCAACAGTCAGCTCTACCCACCACCAGAGCCTCCCATCAAGCCTCTTAGATAGCCTCAACCACCAGAGGGCAGACAACAGAAGCAAGAAAAACTATAATCCTGCAGCCTGTGGACCAAAAACCACAGTTACAGAAAGATAGAGAAGATGAAAAGGCAGAGGGCTATGTACCAGATGAAGGAACAAGAAAAAACCCCAGAAAAACAACTAAATGAAGTGGAGATAGGCAACCTTCCAGAAAAAGAATTCAGAATAATGATAGTGAAGATGATCCAGGACCTTGGAATAAGAATGGAGGCAAAGATTGAGAAGATGCAAGAAATGATTAACAAAGACCTAGAAGAATTAAAGAACAAACAAACAGAGATGACCAATACAATAACTGAAATGAAAACTACACTAGAAGGAATCAATAGCAGAATAACTGAGGCAGAAGAACGGATAAGTGACCTGGAAGACAGAATGATGGAATTCACTGCTGCGGAACAGACTAAAGAAAAAAGAATGAAAAGAAATGAAGACAGCCTAAGAGACCTCTGGGATAACATTAAACGCAACAACATTCGCATTATAGGGGTCCCAGAAGGAGAAGAGAGAGAGAAAGGACCAGAGAAAATATTTGAAGAGATTATAGTCGAAAACTTCCCTAACATGGGAAAGGAAATAGCCACCCAAGTCCAGGAAGCGCAGAGAGTCCCATACAGGATAAACCCAAGGAGAAACACGCCGAGACACATAGTAATCAAAGTGGCAAAAATTAAAGACAAAGAAAAGTTATTGAAAGCAGCAAGGGAAAAACGACAAATAACATACAAGGGAACTCCCATAAGGTTAACAGCTGATTTCTCAGCAGAAACTCTGCAAGCCAGAAGGGAGTGGCATGATATACTTAAAGTGATGAAAGGGAAGAACCTACAACCAAGATTACTCTACCCGGCAAGGATCTCATTTAGATTTGATGGAGAAATCAAAAGCTTTACAGACAAGCAAAAGCTAAGAGAATTCAGCACCACCAAACCAGCTCTACAACAAATGCTAAAGGAACTTCTCTAAGTGGGAAACACAAGAGAAGAAAAGGACCTACAAACACAAAACAATTAAGAAAATGGTCATAGGAACATACATATCGATAATTACCTTAAACGTGAATGGATTAAATGCCCCAACCAAAAGACATAGACTGGCTGAATGGATACAAAAACAAGACCCATATATATGCTGTCTACAAGAGACCCACTTTAGACCTAGGGACACATACAGACTGAAAGTGATGGGATGGAAAAAGATATTCCATGCAAATGGAAATCAAAAGAAAGCTGGAGTAGCTATACTCATATCAGATAAAATAGACTTTAAATTAAAGAATGTTACAAGAGACAAGGAAGGACACTACATAATGATCCAGGGATCAATCCAAGAAGAAGATATAACAATTATAAATATATATGCACCCAACATAGGAGCACCTCAATACATAAGGCAACTGCTAACAGCTATAAAAGAGGAAATCGACAGTAACACAATAATAGTGGGGGACTTTAACACCTCACTTACACCAATGGACAGATCATCCAAAATGAAAATAAATAAGGAAACAGAAGCTTTAAATGACACAATAGACCAGATAGATTTAATTGATATATATCGGACATTCCATCCAAAAACAGCAGATTACACGTTCTTCTCAAGTGCGCACGGAACATTCTCCAAGATAGATCACATCTTGGGTCACAAATCAAGCCTCAGTAAATTTAAGAAAATTGAAATCATATCAAGCATCTTTTCTGACCACAACGCTATGAGATTAGAAATGAATTACAGGGAAAAAAACGTAAAAAGGACAAACACATGGAGGCTAAACAATACGTTACTAAATAACCAAGAGATCACTGAAGAAATCAAAGAGGAAATCAAAAAATACCTAGAGACAAATGACAATGAAAACACGACGACCCAAAACTTATGGGATGCAGCAAAAGCAGTTCTAAGAGGGAAGTTTATAGCTATACAAGCCTACCTAAAGAAACAAGAAAAAGCTCAAGTAAACAATCTAACCTTACACTTAAAGAAACTAGAGAAAGAAGAACAAACAAAACCCAAAGTTAGCAGAAGGAAAGAAATCATAAAGATCAGAGCAGAAATAAATGAAATAGAAACAAAGAAAACAATAGCAAAGATCAATAAAACTAAAAGTTGGTTCTTTGAGAAGATAAACAAAATTGATAAGCCATTAGCCAGACTCATCAAGAAAAAGAGGGAGAGGACTCAAATCAATAAAATCAGAAATGAAAAAGGAGAAGTTACAACAGACACTGCAGAAATACAAAGCATCCTAAGAGACTACTACAAGCAACTTTATGCCAATAAAATGGACAACCTGGAAGAAATGGACAAATTCTTAGAAAGGTATAACCTTCCAAGACTGAACCAGGAAGAAATAGAAAATATGAACAGACCAATCACAAGTAATGAAATTGAAACTGTGATTAAAAATCTTCCAACAAACAAAAGTCCAGGACCAGATGGCTTCACAGGTGAATTCTATCAAACATTTAGAGAAGAGCTAACACCCATCCTTCTCAAACTCTTCCAAAAAATTGCAGAGGAAGGAACACTCCCAAACTCATTCTATGAGGCCACCATCACCCTGATACCAAAACCAGACAAAGACACTACAAAAAAAGAAAATTACAGACCAATATCACTGATGAATATAGATGCAAAAATCCTCAACAAAATACTAGCAAACAGAATCCAACAACACATTAAAAGGATCATACACCACGATCAAGTGGGATTTATCCCAGGGATGCAAGGATTCTTCAATATACGCAAATCAATCAATGTGATACACCATATTAACAAATTGAAGAATAAAAACCATATGATCATCTCAATAGATGCAGAAAAAGCTTTTGACAAAATTCAACACCCATTTCTGATAAAAACTCTCCAGAAAGTGGGCATAGAGGGAAGCTACCTCAACATAATAAAGGCCATATATGACAAACCCACAGCAAACATCATTCTCAATGGTGAAAAACTGAAAGCATTTCCTCTAAGATCAGGAACGAGACAAGGATGTCCACTCTCACCACTATTATTCAACATAGTTTTGGAAGTCCTAGCCACGGCAATCAGAGAAGAAAAAGAAATAAAAGGAATACAAATTGGAAAAGAAGAAGTAAAACTGTCACTGTTTGCGGATGACATGATACTATACATAGAGAATCCTAAAACTGCCACCAGAAAACTGCTAGAGCTAATTAATGAATATGGTAAAGTTGCAGGATACAAAATTAATGCACAGAAATCTCTTGCATTCCTATACACTAATGATGAAAAATCTGAAAGAGAAATTATGGAAACACTCCCATTTACCATTGCAACAAAAAGAATAAAATACCTAGGAATAAACCTACCTAGGGAGACAAAAGACCTGTATGCAGAAAACTATAAGACACTGATGAAAGAAATTAAAGATGATACCAACAGATGGAGAGATATACCATGTTCTTGGATTGGAAGAATCAACATTGTGAAAATGAGTATACTACCCAAAGCAATCTACAGATTCAATGCAATCCCTATCAAATTACCAATGGCATTTTTTACGGAGCTAGAACAAATCATCTTAAAATTTGTATGGAGACACAAAAGACCCCGAATAGGCAAAGCAGTCTTGAGGCAAAAAAATGGAGCTGGAGGAATCAGACTCCCTGACTTCAGACTATACTACAAAGCTACAGTAATCAAGACAATATGGTACTGGCACAAAAACAGAAACATAGATCAATGGAACAAGATAGAAAGCCCAGAGATTAACCCACGCACCTATGGTCAACTAATCTATGACAAAGGAGGCAAAGATATACAATGGAGAAAAGACAGTCTCTTCAATAAGTGGTGCTGGGAAAACTGGACAGCTACATGTAAAAGAATGAAATTAGAATACTCCCTAACACCATACACAAAAATAAACTCAAAATGGATTAGAGACCTAAATATAAGAGTGGACACTATAAAACTCTTAGAGGAAAACATAGGAAGAACACTCTTTGACATAAATCACAGCAAGATCTTTTTTGATCCACCTCCTAGAGTAATGGAAATAAAAACAAAAATAAACAAATGGGACCTAATGAAACTTCAAAGCTTTTGCACAGCAAAGGAAACCATAAACAAGACGAAAAGACAACCCTCAGAATGGGAGAAAATATTTGCAAATGAATCAACGGACAAAGGATTAATCTCCAAAATATATAAACAGCTCATTCAGCTCAATATCAAAGAAACAAACACCCCAATCCAAAAATGGGCAGAAGACCTAAATAGACATTTCTCCAAAGAAGACATACAGATGGCCACGAAGCACATGAAAAGATGCTCAACATCACTAATTATTAGAGAAATGCAAATCAAAACTACAATGAGGTATCACCTCACTCCTGTTAGAATGGGCATCATCAGAAAATCTACAAACAACAAATGCTGGAGAGGGTGTGGTGAAAAGGGAACCCTCTTGCACTGTTGGTGGGAATGTAAATTGATACAGCCACTATGGAGAACAATATGGAGGTTCCTTAAAAAACTAAAAATAGAATTACCATATGACCCAGCAATACCACTACTGGGCATATACCCAGAGAAAACCGTAATTCAAAAAGACACATGCACCCGAATGTTCATTGCAGCACTGTTTACAATAGCCAGGTCATGGAAGCAACCTAAATGCCCATCAACAGACGAATGGATAAAGAAGATGTGGTACATATATACAATGGAATATTACTCAGCCATAAAAAGGAACGAAATTGAGTCATTTGTTGAGACGTGGATGGATCTAGAGACTGTCATACAGAGTGAAGTAAGTCAGAAAGAGAAAAACAAATATCGTATATTAATGCATGTATGCGGAACCTAGAAAAATGGTACAGATGAGCCAGTTTGCAGGGCAGAAGTTGAGACACAGATGTAGAGAATGGACATATGGACACCAAGGGGGGAAAACTGCGGTGGGGTGGGGATGGTGGTGTGCTGAATTGGGCGATTGGGATTGACATGTATACACTGATGTGTATAAAACTGATGCCTAATAAGAACCTGCAGTATAAAAAAACAAACAAAACAACTAATACTAAACTTTCATTGGGTTATTTGTATGGAAACATGTTAATATAAATGTTTCAGACATTACATGAAATTTCTAAAAATCTTATATTTGTATTTGTATGGAAATATGTATGGAAATATGTTAATATAAATGTTTCAGACATTACATGAAATTTCTAAAAATCATATTTGTATTTGTATGGAAATATGTATGGAAATATGTTAATATAAATGTTTCAGACATTACATGAAATTTCTAAAAATCTTATATTTGTACTTGTATGGAAATATGTATGGAAATATGTTAATATAAATGTTTCAGACATTAAAAAAAAAAAAAAAAAAAAAAAAAAAAAAAAAAAGAAGTAGGAGGCTCATGGTTGTGATAGCAGTAGAAATGTCTGTGGTAGAAGTAGTTGTGCTCGTGGTGGGTGTAGGAGTAGTAGTTTCTGTGGTAGAGTACTGGCACCAGTGTTGGTGGTAGGAACACTAGTGTCTGTGGTAGAAGTATTTGCACTCGTGGTGGTGGTAAGAGCAGTAGTGTCTGTGGTAGAAGTACTTACACTCGGGGTGGTGGTAGGAGTAGTACGGTCTGTGGTAGAAGTAGTTGCGCTCGTGGTGGTAGTAGGAATAGTAGTTTCTGTAGAAGAAGTAGGAGCTCTCTTCCTGTTGGTAGGAGTAGTAGTTTCTGTTGTAGAAATAGGATCTCTCGTGATGGAGGTAGAGGTAGCAGGGCCTGTGGTAGAAGTAGGTGCTCTCGTTGTGTTGGTAGGAGTAGAAGGCTTTGGGGTACAAGAAGATCCACTCGCGGTGGTGGTAGGAGAAGCAGGTATTGTGGTAGAAGTAGTAACACTTGTGGTGGTGGTCTGAGTTGCATGTTCTGTGGTAGAAGTAGGAGCGTTCATGTTGGTGGTAGGGTAGTAGTTTCTTTGATAGAAGTAGGAGCGCTCGTTGTGTTGGTAGGAGGAGTAGTGTCTATGGTAGAGGGAGGAGAGCTCATGGTGTTTCTTGGAGTAATAGTGTCTGTGGTAGAAGTAGGAGCGCTCGTGATGGTGTTAGGCATAGTAGTGTCGGTGGTAGATGTAGTTCGTTCGTGGTGGTGGTAGGAGCAGTAGTTTCTGCAGTAGAAGTAGCAGTGTTCATTGTGGTTGTTGGAGTAGTGGTTTCTGTGGTAGAAGTAGGAGTGCTCTTGGTGGTGGTAGGAGTAACAGGGTGTGTGGTACAAGGAGGTGTTCTTCTGTTGGTGGTAGGTGTAGTAGTTTCTGTGGTTGAAGGACTGGTGATCGTGGGGCAGGTAGGAGTAGTAAAGTCTTTCGTAGAAATATGCGCACTCGTGGTGGTGGTAGGAGTAGTAGTGTCAGTGGTAGTAGTAGTTGCACTCGTGGTGGTGGTAGGAGTAGTAGTTTATGTGCTAGAAGTACTTGTGCTCGTGGTGGAGGTAGTAGTATTGTCTGTGGTAGAAGTACGGGAACTCGTGGTGGTGGTAGGAATAGTTCTGTCTGTGGTAGAAGTTGTTGTGCTCGTTCCCGTGGTATTAGTAGTAGTTTCTGTGGTAGAAGTAGGAGCGTTCCTGTTGGTGGTAGGAGTACTAGAGTCTGTACTAGAAGTAGGGGCGCTCGTGGTGCTGGTGGGTGTTTTAGTTTCTGTGGTTGAATTAGGAGTGCTCATTGTGGTGGTAGGAATTGCCGTGCCTGTGGTAGAAGTAGGTGCTCTCGTGGTGGTACGAGTAGCAGGGTCTCTGTTAGAAGTAGTTTTGCTCATGGTGGTGGTAGGAGCAGCATGTTCTGTGTGAGAAGTAGGAGCGCACTTGGTGGTGGTAGGAGTTGCACAGTCTGTGGAAGAAATAGGAGCGTTCGTGGTCTTGGTAGTAGTAGTTCCTCTAGTAGAAGTAGGAGAGCTCGTGGTGGTGTTCAGAGTACTAGATACTTTGTTAGAGGTACGAGCGCTCGTGGTGGTGGTAGGGTAATAGTTTCTTTGATAGAAGTAGGAGCGCTTGTTGTGTTGTTAGGAGGAGTAGTGTCTGTGGTAGAGGGAGGAGATCGCTCATGGTGCTTCTTGGAGTAATAGTGTCTGTGGTAGAAGTAGGAGCGCTCGTGATGGTGTTAGGAGTAGTAGTGTCTGTGGCAGATGTAGTTCGCTCATGGTGGTGATAGGTGCAGTAGTTTCTGCAGTAGAAGTAGGAGTGTTGGTTGTGGTGGTTGGAGTAGTAGTTTCTGTGGTAGAAGTAGGAGTGCTCTTGGTGGTGGTAGGAGTAACAGGGTGTGTGGTACAAGGAGGTGTTCTTCTGTTGGTGGTAGGTGTAGTAGTTTCTGTGGTTGAAGGACTGGTGATCGTGGGGCAGGTAGGAGTAGTAAAGTCTTTCGTAGAAATATGCGCACTCGTGGTGGTGGTAGGAGTAGTAGTGTCAGTGGTAGTAGTAGTTGCACTCGTGGTGGTGGTAGGAGTAGTAGTTTATGTGCTAGAAGTACTTGTGCTCGTGGTGGAGGTAGTAGTATTGTCTGTGGTAGAAGTACGGGAACTCGTGGTGGTGGTAGGAATAGTTCTGTCTGTGGTAGAAGTTGTTGTGCTCGTTCCCGTGGTATTAGTAGTAGTTTCTGTGGTAGAAGTAGGAGCGTTCCTGTTGGTGGTAGGAGTACTAGAGTCTGTACTAGAAGTAGGGGCGCTCGTGGTGCTGGTGGGTGTTTTAGTTTCTGTGGTTGAATTAGGAGCGCTCATTGTGGTGGTAGGAGTTGCCGTGCCTGTGGTAGAAGTAGGTGCTCTCGTGGTGGTACGAGTAGCAGGGTCTCTGTTAGAAGTAGTTTTGCTCGTGGTGGTGGTAGGAGCAGCATGTTCTGTGTTAGAAGTAGGAGCACACTTGGTGGTGGTAGGAGTTGCACAGTCTGTGGAAGAAGTAGGAGCGTTCGTGGTCTTGGTAGTAGTAGTTTCTCTAGTAGAAGTAGGAGAGCTCGTGGTGGTGTTCAGAGTACTAGATACTTCCTTAGAGGTAGGAGCGCTCGTGGTGGTGGTAGGAGTAGGACTGTCTGTGGTAGAAGTAGGAGCGCTCGTGGTGTTGGTGGGAGTAGTGGTGACTGTGGTAGAAGTAGGAGCACTCATCTTGGTTGTAGGTGTATTAGTGTCTGTAGTAGAAGTTGTTGCGCTCGTGCTGGTGGTAGGAGTAGTACTTTCTGTGGTAGAAGCAGGAGCGCTTGTGGTGGTGTTAGGAGTAGTTGATTCTGTGGTAGAAGTAGGATTGCTCGTGGTGGTGGTAGGTGTAGTAGTGTCTGTGGTAGAAGTAGGATCGCTCGTGGTGGTGGTAGGCATAACAGGTTTTGTGGTAGAACAAGAAGCACTCGTGGTGTTTGTGGTAGTAGTAGTTTCTAGGGTAGAAGTAGTGGCTCTCGTTCTGGTGGTAGGAGTAGTAGTGCTCTGGTAGAAGTAGTTGTGCTCGTGGGGGTGGGAGAACTAGGAGTTTCTTTGGTAGAAGTAGGAGCACTCTTGGTGGTAAGAGCAGTAGATTCTGTGGTAGAAGTATGATCGCTCGTGATGGAGGTAGGAGTAGCAGGGCCTGTGGTAGAAGTAGGTGCTCTCGTCGTGTTGGAAGGAGTAGCATATTTTGTGGTACAAGTAGTTGCACTCGTGGTGGTGGTAGGAGTAGCAGGTTTTGTGCTAGAAGTAGTATTGCCTGTGGTGGTGCTTGGAGTTGCATGTTCTGTGGTAGAAGTAGGAGTGTTCATGGTGGTGGTAGGGTAGTAGTTTCTTTGGTAGAAGTAGGAGTGCTCATTTTGTTGGTAGGAGTAGTAGTGTCTGTGGTAGATGTAGGAGTGCTCGTGGAGGTGCTTGGAGTAGTAGTGTCTGTGGTAGAAGTAGGAGCACTGGTGGTGGTGGTAAGAGTAGTGTTCTCTGTGGTAGTAGAAGCTGTGCTCGTGGTGGAGGGAGAATTAGTAGTTTCCGTGGTAGAAATAGGAGTGCTCGTGTTGGTGGTAGTAGTAGTAGTTTCTGTGGTAGAAGTAGGAGCGCTCAGGGTGTTGGTAGGAATATCAGGGTCTGTGGTAGAAGTAGGTGCTCCCGTGGTTGTGGTAGAATTAGTAGTGTTTGTGATAGCAGTAGTGGTGGTCGTAGTGGTTCTAGGAGTAATAATGTCTTTGGTAGAAGTATGAGCGCTCGTGGTGGTTGAAGGTGTAGTAGTGTCTTTGGTAGAAGTATGAGCGCCCATGGTGGTGTTACGAGTAGTAGTTTCTGTGGTAGAAGTCGCAGTGCTCGTGGTGGTGATAGGAATAGCAGGGTCTGTGGTACACATAGGTTCTCTCGTGATAGTGGTAAGAGTAGTAGTGTCTGTGTTAGAAGCAGTGGTTCTCGTGGGGGTGGTAGGAGTAGTATTCTGTTTCGTATTTGTATGAGCATTCGTGGTGGTGACAGAAGTCGTAGTGTCTGTGGTAGAAGTAGTTGTGCTCATGGTGGTGGTAGAAGTAGCAGGTATGGTGATAGAAGTAGGAGGGCTAGTGATGGAGGTAGGCGTAGTAGTGTCTGTGTTAGAAGGAAGAGCGCTAGTCCTCCTGGTAGTAATTGCACGGTCTCTGATAGAAGTAGGAGGCTCATGGTTGTGATAGCAGTAGAAATGTCTGTGGTAGAAGTAGTTGCGCTCGTGGTGGGTGTAGGAGTAGTAGTTTCTGTGGTAGAGTACTGGCACCAGTGTTGGTGGTAGGAACACTAGTGTCTGTGGTAGAAGTATTTGCACTCGTGGTGGTGGTAAGAGCAGTAGTGTCTGTGGTAGAAGTACTTACACTCGGGGTGGTGGTAGGAGTAGTACGGTCTGTGGTAGAAGTAGTTGCGCTCGTGGTGGTAGTAGGAATAGTAGTTTCTGTAGAAGAAGTAGGAGCTCTCTTCCTGTTGGTAGGAGTAGTAGTTTCTGTTGTAGAAATAGGATCTCTCGTGATGGAGGTAGAGGTAGCAGGGCCTGTGGTAGAAGTAGGTGCTCTCGTTGTGTTGGTAGGAGTAGAAGGCTTTGGGGTACAAGAAGATCCACTCGCGGTGGTGGTAGGAGAAGCAGGTATTGTGGTAGAAGTAGTAACACTTGTGGTGGTGGTCTGAGTTGCATGTTCTGTGGTAGAAGTAGGAGCGTTCATGTTGGTGGTAGGGTAGTAGTTTCTTTGATAGAAGTAGGAGCGCTCGTTGTGTTGGTAGGAGGAGTAGTGTCTATGGTAGAGGGAGGAGAGCTCATGGTGTTTCTTGGAGTAATAGTGTCTGTGGTAGAAGTAGGAGCGCTCGTGATGGTGTTAGGCATAGTAGTGTCGGTGGTAGATGTAGTTCGTTCGTGGTGGTGGTAGGAGCAGTAGTTTCTGCAGTAGAAGTAGCAGTGTTCATTGTGGTTGTTGGAGTAGTGGTTTCTGTGGTAGAAGTAGGAGTGCTCTTGGTGGTGGTAGGAGTAACAGGGTGTGTGGTACAAGGAGGTGTTCTTCTGTTGGTGGTAGGTGTAGTAGTTTCTGTGGTTGAAGGACTGGTGATCATGGGGCAGGTAGGAGTAGTAAAGTCTTTCGTAGAAATATGCGCACTCGTGGTGGTGGTAGGAGTAGTAGTGTCAGTGGTAGTAGTAGTTGCACTCGTGGTGGTGGTAGGAGTAGTAGTTTATGTGCTAGAAGTACTTGTGCTCGTGGTGGAGGTAGTAGTATTGTCTGTGGTAGAAGTACGGGAACTCGTGGTGGTGGTAGGAATAGTTCTGTCTGTGGTAGAAGTTGTTGTGCTCGTTCCCGTGGTATTAGTAGTAGTTTCTGTGGTAGAAGTAGGAGCGTTCCTGTTGGTGGTAGGAGTACTAGAGTCTGTACTAGAAGTAGGGGCGCTCGTGGTGCTGGTGGGTGTTTTAGTTTCTGTGGTTGAATTAGGAGTGCTCATTGTGGTGGTAGGAATTGCCGTGCCTGTGGTAGAAGTAGGTGCTCTCGTGGTGGTACGAGTAGCAGGGTCTCTGTTAGAAGTAGTTTTGCTCGTGGTGGTGGTAGGAGCAGCATGTTCTGTGTGAGAAGTAGGAGCGCACTTGGTGGTGGTAGGAGTTGCACAGTCTGTGGAAGAAATAGGAGCGTTCGTGGTCTTGGTAGTAGTAGTTCCTCTAGTAGAAGTAGGAGAGCTCGTGGTGGTGTTCAGAGTACTAGATACTTTGTTAGAGGTACGAGCGCTCGTGGTGGTGGTAGGGTAATAGTTTCTTTGATAGAAGTAGGAGCGCTTGTTGTGTTGTTAGGAGGAGTAGTGTCTGTGGTAGAGGGAGGAGATCGCTCATGGTGCTTCTTGGAGTAATAGTGTCTGTGGTAGAAGTAGGAGCGCTCGTGATGGTGTTAGGAGTAGTAGTGTCTGTGGCAGATGTAGTTCGCTCGTGGTGGTGATAGGTGCAGTAGTTTCTGCAGTAGAAGTAGGAGTGTTGGTTGTGGTGGTTGGAGTAGTAGTTTCTGTGGTAGAAGTAGGAGTGCTCTTGGTGGTGGTAGGAGTAACAGGGTGTGTGGTACAAGGAGGTGTTCTTCTGTTGGTGGTAGGTGTAGTAGTTTCTGTGGTTGAAGGACTGGTGATCGTGGGGCAGGTAGGAGTAGTAAAGTCTTTCGTAGAAATATGCGCACTCGTGGTGGTGGTAGGAGTAGTAGTGTCAGTGGTAGTAGTAGTTGCACTCGTGGTGGTGGTAGGAGTAGTAGTTTATGTGCTAGAAGTACTTGTGCTCGTGGTGGAGGTAGTAGTATTGTCTGTGGTAGAAGTACGGGAACTCGTGGTGGTGGTAGGAATAGTTCTGTCTGTGGTAGAAGTTGTTGTGCTCGTTCCCGTGGTATTAGTAGTAGTTTCTGTGGTAGAAGTAGGAGCGTTCCTGTTGGTGGTAGGAGTACTAGAGTCTGTACTAGAAGTAGGGGCGCTCGTGGTGCTGGTGGGTGTTTTAGTTTCTGTGGTTGAATTAGGAGCGCTCATTGTGGTGGTAGGAGTTGCCGTGCCTGTGGTAGAAGTAGGTGCTCTCGTGGTGGTACGAGTAGCAGGGTCTCTGTTAGAAGTAGTTTTGCTCGTGGTGGTGGTAGGAGCAGCATGTTCTGTGTTAGAAGTAGGAGCACACTTGGTGGTGGTAGGAGTTGCACAGTCTGTGGAAGAAGTAGGAGCGTTCGTGGTCTTGGTAGTAGTAGTTTCTCTAGTAGAAGTAGGAGAGCTCGTGGTGGTGTTCAGAGTACTAGATACTTCCTTAGAGGTAGGAGCGCTCGTGGTGGTGGTAGGAGTAGGACAGTCTGTGGTAGAAGTAGGAGCGCTCGTGGTGTTGGTGGGAGTAGTGGTGACTGTGGTAGAAGTAGGAGCACTCATCTTGGTTGTAGGTGTATTAGTGTCTGTAGTAGAAGTTGTTGCGCTCGTGCTGGTGGTAGGAGTAGTACTTTCTGTGGTAGAAGCAGGAGCGCTCGTGGTGGTGTTAGGAGTAGTTGATTCTGTGGTAGAAGTAGGATTGCTCGTGGTGGTGGTAGGTGTAGTAGTGTCTGTGGTAGAAGTAGGATCGCTCGTGGTGGTGGTAGGCATAACAGGTTTTGTGGTAGAACAAGAAGCACTCGTGGTGTTTGTGGTAGTAGTAGTTTCTAGGGTAGAAGTAGTGGCTCTCGTTCTGGTGGTAGGAGTAGTAGTGCTCTGGTAGAAGTAGTTGTGCTCGTGGGGGTGGGAGAACTAGTAGTTTCTTTGGTAGAAGTAGGAGCACTCTTGGTGGTAAGAGCAGTAGATTCTGTGGTAGAAGTATGATCGCTCGTGATGGAGGTAGGAGTAGCAGGGCCTGTGGTAGAAGTAGGTGCTCTCGTCGTGTTGGAAGGAGTAGCATATTTTGTGGTACAAGTAGTTGCACTCGTGGTGGTGGTAGGAGTGGCAGGTTTTGTGCTAGAAGTAGTATCGCCTGTGGTGGTGCTTGGAGTTGCATGTTCTGTGGTAGAAGTAGGAGTGTTCATGGTGGTGGTAGGGTAGTAGTTTCTTTGGTAGAAGTAGGAGTGCTCATTTTGTTGGTAGGAGTAGTAGTGTCTGTGGTAGATGTAGGAGTGCTCGTGGAGGTGCTTGGAGTAGTAGTGTCTGTGGTAGAAGTAGGAGCACTGGTGGTGGTGGTAAGAGTAGTGTTCTCTGTGGTAGTAGAAGCTGTGCTCGTGGTGGAGGGAGAATTAGTAGTTTCCATGGTAGAAATAGGAGTGCTCGTGTTGGTGGTAGTAGTAGTAGTTTCTGTGGTAGAAGTAGGAGCGCTCAGGGTGTTGGTAGGAATATCAGGGTCTGTGGTAGAAGTAGGTGCTCCCGTGGTTGTGGTAGAATTAGTAGTGTTTGTGATAGCAGTAGTGGTGGTCGTAGTGGTTCTAGGAGTAATAATGTCTTTGGTAGAAGTATGAGCGCTCGTGGTGGTTGAAGGTGTAGTAGTGTCTTGGTAGAAGTATGAGCGCCCATGGTGGTGTTACGAGTAGTAGTTTCTGTGGTAGAAGTCGCAGTGCTCGTGGTGGTGATAGGAATAGCAGGGTCTGTGGTACACATAGGTTCTCTCGTGATAGTGGTAAGAGTAGTAGTGTCTGTGTTAGAAGCAGTGGTTCTCGTGGGGGTGGTAGGAGTAGTATTCTGTTTCGTATTTGTATGAGCATTCGTGGTGGTGACAGGAGTCGTAGTGTCTGTGGTAGAAGTAGTTGTGCTCATGGTGGTGGTAGAAGTAGCAGGTATGGTGATAGAAGTAGGAGGGCTAGTGATGGAGGTAGGCGTAGTAGTGTCTGTGTTAGAAGGAAGAGCGCTAGTCCTCCTGGTAGTAATTGCACGGTCTCTGATAGAAGTAGGAGGCTCATGGTTGTGATAGCAGTAGAAATGTCTGTGGTAGAAGTAGTTGTGCTCGTGGTGGGTGTAGGAGTAGTAGTTTCTGTGGTAGAGTACTGGCACCAGTGTTGGTGGTAGGAACACTAGTGTCTGTGGTAGAAGTATTTGCACTCGTGGTGGTGGTAAGAGCAGTAGTGTCTGTGGTAGAAGTACTTACACTCGGGGTGGTGGTAGGAGTAGTACGGTCTGTGGTAGAAGTAGTTGCGCTCGTGGTGGTAGTAGGAATAGTAGTTTCTGTAGAAGAAGTAGGAGCTCTCTTCCTGTTGGTAGGAGTAGTAGTTTCTGTTGTAGAAATAGGATCTCTCGTGATGGAGGTAGAGGTAGCAGGGCCTGTGGTAGAAGTAGGTGCTCTCGTTGTGTTGGTAGGAGTAGAAGGTTTTGGGGTACAAGAAGATCCACTCGCGGTGGTGGTAGGAGAAGCAGGTATTGTGGTAGAAGTAGTAACACTTGTGGTGGTGGTCTGAGTTGCATGTTCTGTGGTAGAAGTAGGAGCGTTCATGTTGGTGGTAGGGTAGTAGTTTCTTTGATAGAAGTAGGAGCGCTCGTTGTGTTGGTAGGAGGAGTAGTGTCTATGGTAGAGGGAGGAGAGCTCATGGTGTTTCTTGGAGTAATAGTGTCTGTGGTAGAAGTAGGAGCGCTCGTGATGGTGTTAGGCATAGTAGTGTCGGTGGTAGATGTAGTTCGTTCGTGGTGGTGGTAGGAGCAGTAGTTTCTGCAGTAGAAGTAGCAGTGTTCATTGTGGTTGTTGGAGTAGTGGTTTCTGTGGTAGAAGTAGTAGTGCTCTTGGTGGTGGTAGGAGTAACAGGGCGTGTGGTACAAGGAGGTGTTCTTCTGTTGGTGGTAGGTGTAGTAGTTTCTGTGGTTGAAGGACTGGTGATCGTGGGGCAGGTAGGAGTAGTAAAGTCTTTCGTAGAAATATGCGCACTCGTGGTGGTGGTAGGAGTAGTAGTGTCAGTGGTAGTAGTAGTTGCACTCGTGGTGGTGGTAGGAGTAGTAGTTTATGTGCTAGAAGTACTTGTGCTCGTGGTGGAGGTAGTAGTATTGTCTGTGGTAGAAGTACGGGAACTCGTGGTGGTGGTAGGAATAGTTCTGTCTGTGGTAGAAGTTGTTGTGCTCGTTCCCGTGGTATTAGTAGTAGTTTCTGTGGTAGAAGTAGGAGCGTTCCTGTTGGTGGTAGGAGTACTAGAGTCTGTACTAGAAGTAGGGGCGCTCGTGGTGCTGGTGTGTGTTTTAGTTTCTGTGGTTGAATTAGGAGCGCTCATTGTGGTGGTAGGAGTTGCCGTGCCTGTGGTAGAAGTAGGTGGTCTCGTGGTGGTACGAGTAGCAGGGTCTCTGTTAGAAGTAGTTTTGCTCGTGGTGGTGGTAGGAGCAGCATGTTCTGTGTGAGAAGTAGGAGCGCACTTGGTGGTGGTAGGAGTTGCACAGTCTGTGGAAGAAATAGGAGCGTTCGTGGTCTTGGTAGTAGTAGTTCCTCTAGTAGAAGTAGGAGAGCTCGTGGTGGTGTTCAGAGTACTAGATACTTTGTTAGAGGTACGAGCGCTCGTGGTGGTGGTAGGGTAATAGTTTCTTTGATAGAAGTAGGAGCGCTTGTTGTGTTGTTAGGAGTAGTAGTGTCTGTGGTAGAGGGAGGAGATCGCTCATGGTGCTTCTTGGAGTAATAGTGTCTGTGGTAGAAGTAGGAGCGCTCGTGATGGTGTTAGGAGTAGTAGTGTCTGTGGCAGATGTAGTTCGCTCGTGGTGGTGATAGGTGCAGTAGTTTCTGCAGTAGAAGTAGGAGTGTTGGTTGTGGTGGTTGGAGTAGTAGTTTCTGTGGTAGAAGTAGGAGTGCTCTTGGTGGTGGTAGGAGTAACAGGGTGTGTGGTACAAGGAGGTGTTCTTCTGTTGGTGGTAGGTGTAGTAGTTTCTGTGGTTGAAGGACTGGTGATCGTGGGGCAGGTAGGAGTAGTAAAGTCTTTCGTAGAAATATGCGCACTCGTGGTGGTGGTAGGAGTAGTAGTGTCAGTGGTAGTAGTAGTTGCACTCGTGGTGGTGGTAGGAGTAGTAGTTTATGTGCTAGAAGTACTTGTGCTCGTGGTGGAGGTAGTAGTATTGTCTGTGGTAGAAGTACGGGAACTCGTGGTGGTGGTAGGAATAGTTCTGTCTGTGGTAGAAGTTGTTGTGCTCGTTCCCGTGGTATTAGTAGTAGTTTCTGTGGTAGAAGTAGGAGCGTTCCTGTTGGTGGTAGGAGTACTAGAGTCTGTACTAGAAGTAGGGGCGCTCGTGGTGCTGGTGGGTGTTTTAGTTTCTGTGGTTGAATTAGGAGCGCTCATTGTGGTGGTAGGAGTTGCCGTGCCTGTGGTAGAAGTAGGTGCTCTCGTGGTGGTACGAGTAGCAGGGTCTCTGTTAGAAGTAGTTTTGCTCGTGGTGGTGGTAGGAGCAGCATGTTCTGTGTTAGAAGTAGGAGCACACTTGGTGGTGGTAGGAGTTGCACAGTCTGTGGAAGAAGTAGGAGCGTTCGTGGTCTTGGTAGTAGTAGTTTCTCTAGTAGAAGTAGGAGAGCTCGTGGTGGTGTTCAGAGTACTAGATACTTCCTTAGAGGTAGGAGCGCTCGTGGTGGTGGTAGGAGTAGGACTGTCTGTGGTAGAAGTAGGAGTGCTCGTGGTGTTGGTGGGAGTAGTGGTGACTGTGGTAGAAGTAGGAGCACTCATCTTGGTTGTAGATGTATTAGTGTCTGTAGTAGAAGTTGTTGCGCTCGTGCTGGTGGTAGGAGTAGTACTTTCTGTGGTAGAAGCAGGAGCGCTCGTGGTGGTGTTAGGAGTAGTTGATTCTGTGGTAGAAGTAGGATTGCTCGTGGTGGTGGTAGGTGTAGTAGTGTCTGTGGTAGAAGTAGGATCGCTCGTGGTGGTGGTAGGCATAACAGGTTTTGTGGTAGAACAAGAAGCACTCGTGGTGTTTGTGGTAGTAGTAGTTTCTAGGGTAGAAGTAGTGGCTCTCGTTCTGGTGGTAGGAGTAGTAGTGCTCTGGTAGAAGTAGTTGTGCTCGTGGGGGTGGGAGAACTAGTAGTTTCTGTGGTGGAAATAGGAGCACTCTTGATGGTAGGAGCAGTAGATTCTGTGGTAGAAGTATGATCGCTCGTGATGGAGGTAGGAGTAGCAGGGCCTGTGGTAGAAGTAGGTGCTCTCATCGTGTTGGAAGGAGTAGCATATTTTGTGGTACAAGTAGTTGCACTCGTGGTGGTGGTAGGAGTAGCAGGTTTTGTGCTAGAAGTAGTATCGCCTGTGGTGGTGCTTGGAGTTGCATGTTCTGTGGTAGAAGTAGGAGTGCTCATGGTGGTGGTAGGGTAGTAGTTTCTTTGGTAGAAGAAGGAGTTCTCATTTTGTTGGTAGGAGTAGTAGTGTCTGTGGTAGATGTAGGAGTGCTCGTGGAGGTGCTTGGAGTAGTAGTGTCTGTGGTAGAAGTAGGAGCACTGGTGGTGGTGGTAAGAGTAGTGTTCTCTGTGGTAGTAGAAGCTGTGCTCGTGGTGGAGGGAGAATTAGTAGTTTCCGTGGTAGAAATAGGAGTGCTCGTGTTGGTGGTAGTAGTAGTAGTTTCTGTGGTAGAAGTAGGAGCGCTCAGGGTGTTGGTAGGAATATCAGGGTCTGTGGTAGAAGTAGGTGCTCCCGTGGTTGTGGTAGAATTAGTAGTGTTTGTGATAGCAGTAGTGGTGGTCGTAGTGGTTCTAGGAGTAATAATGTCTTTGGTAGAAGTATGAGCGCTCGTAGTGGTTGAAGGTGTAGTAGTGTCTTTGGTAGAAGTATGAGCGCCCATGGTGGTGTTACGAGTAGTAGTTTCTGTGGTAGAAGTCGCAGTGCTCGTGGTGGTGATAGGAATAGCAGGGTCTGTGGTACACATAGGTTCTCTCGTGATAGTGGTAAGAGTAGTAGTGTCTGTGTTAGAAGCAGTGGTTCTCGTGGGGGTGGTAGGAGTAGTATTCTGTTTCGTATTTGTATGAGCATTCGTGGTGGTGACAGGAGTCGTAGTGTCTGTGGTAGAAGTAGTTGTGCTCATGGTGGTGGTAGAAGTAGCAGGTATGGTGGTAGAAGTAGGAGGGCTAGTGATGGAGGTAGGCGTAGTAGTGTCTGTGTTAGAAGGAAGAGCGCTAGTCCTCCTGGTAGTAATTGCACGGTCTCTGATAGAAGTAGGAGGCTCTTGGTTGTGATAGCAGTAGAAATGTCTGTGGTAGAAGTAGTTGTGCTCGTGGTGGGTGTAGGAGTAGTAGTTTCTGTGGTAGAGTACTGGCACCAGTGTTGGTGGTAGGAACACTAGTGTCTGTGGTAGAAGTATTTGCACTCGTGGTGGTGGTAAGAGCAGTAGTGTCTGTGGTAGAAGTACTTACACTCGGGGTGGTGGTAGGAGTAGTACGGTCTGTGGTAGAAGTAGTTGCGCTCGTGGTGGTAGTAGGAATAGTAGTTTCTGTAGAAGAAGTAGGAGCTCTCTTCCTGTTGGTAGGAGTAGTAGTTTCTGTTGTAGAAATAGGATCTCTCGTGATGGGGTAGAGGTAGCAGGGCCTGTGGTAGAAGTAGGTGCTCTCGTTGTGTTGGTAGGAGTAGAAGGTTTTGGGGTACAAGAAGATCCACTCGCGGTGGTGGTAGGAGAAGCAGGTATTGTGGTAGAAGTAGTAACACTTGTGGTGGTGGTCTGAGTTGCATGTTCTGTGGTAGAAGTAGGAGCGTTCATGTTGGTGGTAGGGTAGTAGTTTCTTTGATAGAAGTAGGAGCGCTCGTTGTGTTGGTAGGAGGAGTAGTGTCTATGGTAGAGGGAGGAGAGCTCATGGTGTTTCTTGGAGTAATAGTGTCTGTGGTAGAAGTAGGAGCGCTCGTGATGGTGTTAGGCATAGTAGTGTCAGTGGTAGATGTAGTTCGTTCGTGGTGGTGGTAGGAGCAGTAGTTTCTGCAGTAGAAGTAGCAGTGTTCGTTGTGGTGGTTGGAGTAGTGGTTTCTGTGGTAGAAGTAGGAGTGCTCTTGGTGGTGGTAGGAGTCACAGGGTCTGTGGAACTAGTAGGTGCTCTTGTGGTGGAGGTAGGAGTAGTAGTTTCTGTGGTAGAAGGACTGGTGATCGTGTGGTTGGTAGGAGTAGTAATGACTTTCGTAGACATATGTGCACTCATGGTGGTGGTAGGAATAGTAGTTTCAGTGGTAGTAGTAGTTGCACTCGTGGTGGTGGTAGGAGTAGTAGTGTCTGTGGTAGAAGTAGGAGAGCTCGTGGTGGTGATAGGAATAGCACTGTCTGTGGTAGAAATTGTTGTGCTCGTTCCCGTGGTATTAGTAGTAATTCCTGTGGTAGAAGTAGGAGTGTTCCTGGTTGTGGTAGGAGTACTAGTGTCTGTAGTAGAAGTAGGGGCACTCGTGGTGGTGGTGGGAGTTTTTGTTTCTGTGGTTGAATTGGGAGTGCTCATTGTGGTGGTAGGAGTTGCAGTGCCTGTGGTAGAAGTAGGTGCTCTCAGGGTGGTGTTACGAGTAGCAGGGACTCTGTTAGAAGTAGTTTTGCTCGTGGTGGTGGTAGGAGCAGCATGTTCTGTGTGAGAAGTAGGAGCGCACTTGGTGGTGGTAGGAGTTGCACAGTCTGTGGAAGAAATAGGAGCGCTCGTGGTCTTGGTAGTAGTAGTTCCTCTAGTAGAAGTAGGAGAGCTTGTGGTGGTGTTCAGAGTACTAGATACTTTGTTAGAGGTACGAGCGCTCGTGGTGGTGGTAGGGTAATAGTTTCTTTGATAGAAGTAGGAGCGCTTGTTGTGTTGTTAGGAGGAGTAGTGTCTGTGGTAGAGGGAGGAGATCGCTCATGGTGCTTCTTGGAGTAATAGTGTCTGTGGTAGAAGTAGGAGCGCTCGTGATGGTGTTAGGAGTAGTAGTGTCTGTGGTAGATGTAGTTCGCTCATGGTGGTGATAGGAGCAGTATTTTCTGCAGTAGAAGTAGGAGTGTTCGTTGTGGTGGTTGGAGTAGTAGTTTCTGTGGTAGAAGTAGGAGTGCTCTTGGTGGTGGTAGGAGTAACAGGGTGTGTGGTACAAGGAGGTGTTCTTCTGTTGGTGGTAGGTGTAGTAGTTTCTGTGGTTGAAGGACTGGTGATCGTGGGGCAGGTAGGAGTAGTAAAGTCTTTTGTAGAAATATGCGCACTCGTGGTGGTGGTAGGAGCAGTAGTGTCAGTGGTAGTAGTAGTTGCACTCGTGGTGGTGGTAGGAGTAGTAGTTTATGTGCTAGAAGTACTTGTGCTCATGGTGGAGGTAGTAGTATTGTCTGTGGTAGAAGTACGGGAACTCGTGGTGGTGGTAGGAATAGTTCTGTCTGTGGTAGAAGTTGTTGTGCTCGTTCCCGTGGTATTAGTAGTAGTTTCTGTGGTAGAAGTAGGAGCGTTCCTGTTGGTGGTAGGAGTACTAGAGTCTGTACTAGAAGTAGGGGCGCTCGTGGTGCTGGTGGGTGTTTTAGTTTCTGTGGTTGAATTAGGAGCGCTCATTGTGGTGGTAGGTGTTGCCGTGCCTGTGGTAGAAGTAGGTGCTCTCGTGGTGGTACGAGTAGCAGGGTCTCTGTTAGAAGTAGTTTTGCTCGTGGTGGTGGTAGGAGCAGCATGTTCTGTGTGAGAAGTAGGAGCGCACTTGGTGGTGGTAGGAGTTGCACAGTCTGTGGAAGAAGTAGGAGCGTTCGTGGTCTTGGTAGTAGTAGTTTCTCTAGTAGAAGTAGGAGAGCTCGTGGTGGTGTTCAGAGTACTAGATACTTCCTTAGAGGTAGGAGCGCTCGTGGTGGTGGTAGGAGTAGGACTGTCTGTGGTAGAAGTAGGAGCGCTCGTGGTGTTGGTGGGAGTAGTGGTGACTGTGGTAGAAGTAGGAGCACTCATCTTGGTTGTAGGTGTATTAGTGTCTGTAGTAGAAGTTGTTGCGCTCGTGCTGGTGGTAGGAGTAGTACTTTCTGTGGTAGAAGCAGGAGCGCTCGTGGTGGTGTTAGGAGTAGTTGATTCTGTGGTAGAAGTAGGATTGCTCGTGGTGGTGGTAGGTGTAGTAGTGTCTGTGGTAGAAGTAGGATCGCTCGTGGTGGTGGTAGGCATAACAGGTTTTGTGGTAGAACAAGAAGCACTCGTGGTGTTTGTGGTAGTAGTAGTTTCTAGGGTAGAAGTAGTGGCTCTCGTTCTGGTGGTAGGAGTAGTAGTGCTCTGGTAGATGTAGTTGTGCTCGTGGGGGTGGGAGAATTAGTAGTTTCTGTGGTAGAAGTAGGAGCACTCTTGGTGGTAGGAGTAGTAGATTCTGTGGTAGAATTATGATCGCTCATGTTGGAGGTAGGAGTAGCAGGGCCTGTGGTAGAAGTAGGTGCTCTCGTCGTGTTGGAAGGAGTAGCATATTTTGTGGTACAAGTAGTTGCACTCGTGGTGGTGGTAGGAGTAGCAGGTTTTGTGCTAGAAGTAGTATCGCCTGTGGTGGTGCTTGGAGTTGCATGTTCTGTGGTAGAAGTAGGAGTGCTCATGGTGGTGGTAGGGTAGTAGTTTCTTTGGTAGAAGAAGGAGTTCTCATTTTGTTGGTAGGAGTAGTAGTGTCTGTGGTAGATGTAGGAGTGCTCGTGGAGGTGCTTGGAGTAGTAGTGTCTGTGGTAGAAGTAGGAGCACTGGTGGTGGTTGTAAGAGTAGTATTGTCTGTGGTAGTAGAAGCTGTGCTCGTGGTGGAGGGAGAATTATTAGTTTCCGTGGTAGAAGTAGGAGTGCTCGTGTTGGTGGTAGTAGTAGTAGTTTCTGTGGTAGAAGTAGGAGCGCTCAGGGTGTTGGTAGGAATAGCAGGGTCTGTGGTAGAAATAGGAGTGCTCTTGGTGGTGGTAGGAGTAACAGGGTCTGTGGTACAAGTAGGTGCTCTTGTGGTGTTTGTAGGAGTAGCAGTTTCTGTGGTAGAAGGACTGGTGATCGTGGCATTGGTAGGAGTAGTAATGTCTTTAGTAGAAATATGTGCATTCATGGTGGTGTTAGGAGGAGTAGTGTCAGTAGTAGTAGTAGTTCCACTCGTGGTGGTGATAGGAGTAGTAGTTTCTGTGCTAGAAGTACTTGTGCTCCTGGTGGAGGTAGGAGTAGTAGTGTCTGTGGTAGAAGTAAGAGAGCTCGTGGTGTTGGTAGGAATAGTTCTGTCTGTGGTAGAGTATTTTTTGCTCGTTCCCATGGTATTAGTAGTAGTTTCTGTGGTAGAAGTAGGAGCGTTCCTGGTGGTGGTAGGACTACTAGTGTCTGTACTAGAAGTAGGGGCGCTCGTGGTGCTGGTGGGTGTTTTAGTTTCTGTGGTTGAATTAGGAGCGCTCATTGTGGTGGTAGGTGCTGCAGTGCCTGTGGTAGAAGTAGGTGCTCTCATGGTAGTGGTACGAGTAGCAGGGTCTCTGTAAGAAGTAGTTTTGCTCGTGGTGGTGGTAGAAGCAGCATGTTCTGTGTTAGAAGTAGGAGCACACTTGGTGGTGGTAGGAGTTGCACAGTCTGTGGAAGAAGTAGGAGCACTCGTGGTCTTGGTATTAATAGTTTCTCTAGTACAAGTAGGAGAGCTCGTGGTGGTGTTCAGAGTACTAGATACTTTCTTAGAGGTAGGAGCGCTTGTGGTGTTGGTAGGTGTAGGACTGTCTGTGGTAGACGTAGGAGCGCTCGTGGTGTTGGTGGGAGTAGGAGTGACTGTGGTAGAAGTAGGAGCACTCCTCTTGGTTGTAGGTGTATTAGTGTCTGTAGTAGATGTTTTTTTGCTCGTGCTGGTGGTAGTAGTAGTAGTTTCTGTGGTAGAAGCAGGAGCGCTCGTGGTGGTGTTAGGAGTAGTTGATTCTGTGGTAGAAGTAGGATTGCTCGTGGTGGTGGTAGGTGTAGTAGTGTCTGTGGTAGAAGTAGGATCGCTCGTGGTGGTGGTAGGTGTAACAGGTTTTGTGGTAGAAGAAGGAGCACTCATGGTGTTTGTGGTAGTAGTAGTTTCTAGGGTAGAAGTAGTGTCTCTCGTTCTGGTGGTAGGAGTAGTAGTGTCTGTGGTAGAAGTAGTTGCACTCGTGGTGGTGGGAGATCTAGTAGTTTCTGTGGTAGAAGTAGGAGCACTCTTGGTGGTAGGAATAGTAGTTTCTGTGGTAGAAGTATGATCGCTCGTGATGGAGGTAGTAGTAGCAGGGCCTGTGGTAGAAGTAGGTGCTTTCATAGTGTTGGAAGGAGTAGCATGTTTTGTGGTAAAAGTAGTTGCACTCGTGATGGTGGTAGGAGTAGCAGGTTTTGTGCTAGGAGTAGTATCGCCTTTGGTGGTGGTTGTAGTTGCATGTTCTGTGGTAGGATTAGGAGCCCTCATGGTGGTGGTATGGTAGTAGACTCTTTGGTAGAAGTAGGAGTGCTCGTTTTGTTGGTAGGAGTAGTAGTGTCTGTGGTAGATGTAGGAGTGCTCGTGGAGGTGCTTGCGTAGTAGTGTCTGTGGTAGAATTAGGAACACGGGTGGTGGTGGTAGGAGTAGTACTGTCTATGGTAGTAGTAGTTGTGCTCGTGGTGGAGGGAGGAGTAGTAGTTTCAGGGGTAGAAGTAGGAGTGCTCGTGTTGGTGGTAGTAGTAGTAGTTTCTGTGGTAGAAGTAGGAGCACTCAGGGTAGTGGTAGTTATAGCAGGGTCTGTGGTAGAAGTAGGTGCTGTCGTAGTTGTGGTAGGTTTAGTAGCGTTTGTGATAGCACTAGTGGTGTTCGTAGTGGTAGTAGGAGTAATACTGTCTTTGGTAGAAGTATGAGCGCTCGTGGTGGAGGCAGGGTAGTAGTGTCTGTGGTAAAAATATGAGCGCCCGTGGTGGTGTTACAAGTAGTAGTTTCTGTGGTAGAAGTCGCAGTTCTCGTGGTGGTGACAGGAATAGCAGGGTCTGTGGTACAAATAGGTTCTCTCGTGATAGTGGTAAGAGTAGTAGTGTCTGTGTTAGAAGCAGTGATTCTCGTGGGGGTGGTAAGAGTAGTACTGTGTTTCGTAGTTGTATGAGCACTCGTGGTGGGGGCAGGTGTAGTAGTGTTTGTGGTAGAAGTAGTTGTGCTCATGGTGGTGGTAGGAGTAGCAGGTATTGTGGTAGAAGTAGGAGTGCTAGTTATGGTGGTAGGTGTAGTAGTGTCTGTGTTAGAAGGAAGAGTGCTAGTCCTCCTGGTAATAATTGCACAGTCTCTGATAGAAGTAGGAGGCTCATGGTTGTGATAGCAGTAGTAGTGTCTGTGGTAGAATTAGTTGTGCTCATGGTGGGTGTAAGAGTAGTAGTGTCTGTGGTAGAAATACTTGCACTCGTGTTGGTGGTAAGAGTAGTAGTGTCTGTGGTAGAAGTACTTGCACTCTTGTTGTTGGTAAGAGTAGTAGTGTCTGTGGTAGAACTACTTGCACTCGGGGTGGTGGTAGGAGTAGTAGTGTCTGTGGTAGAAGTAGGAGCGTTCCATGTGTTGGTATGAGTCCTAATGTCTGTGGTAGATGTATGAACGCTCGTGGTGGTGGTAGGTGTAGTAGTGTCTCTGGTTGAAGTAGGAGCACTAGTGGTGATGGTAGGAATATTACTGTCTCTGGTCGAATTAGTAGCACTTGTGTTGGTGTTAAGAGTAGTAGATACTGTGGTAAAATTAGGAGCGCTCATGGTGGTGGTATGAGTAGTTGATTCTGTGGTAGAAGTAGGAGCGCTTGTGGTGGTGGCAGGAGTAACAGGTTCTTTGGTAAATGTGTGTGTGCTCATGGTTGTGGTAGGAGTTGCACAGTCGGTGGTAGAAGTAGGATCATTCGTGTTGGTGGTAGGAGTAGCAGGGCTCTGGTAGAAGTAGGAGTGCTCATGTTGGTGGCAGGAGTAATACTGAATATGATAGTAGTAGTGTGCTCATGGTGAAGGTAAGAGTAGTAGTTTCTGCGGTAGAAGTAGGAGTGCTCGTGTTGGTGGTAGGAGTAGTAGTTTCTGTGGTAGAAGTAGGAGTGCTCGTAGTGGTGTTAGGAGTATCAGGGTCTGTGGTAGAAGTAGGTGCTCTCGTGGTGGTGGTAGGATTAGTAGTGTCTGTGATAGAAGTAGTGGTGCTCGTAGTGGTAGTCGAAGTAGTAATGTCTTTTGTAGAAATATGAGTGCTCGTGGTGGTGGCAGGTGTAGTAGTGTCTGTGGTAGAAGTATGACTGCCCGTGGTTGTGTTAGGTGTAGTAGTTTCTGTGGTAGAAGTAGAAGTCCTCGTTATGGTGGTAGACGTAGCAGTTTCTGTGGTAGAAGTCACATTGTTCATGGTGGTGGTAGGAGTAGCAGGGTCTGTTGTACAAGTAGTTGCTCTCGTGGTGGTGGTAGGAGTAGTGGTTTCTGTGATAGAAGCAGTGGTTCTCGTGGGGGTGGTAGGAGTAGTAATGTCTTTCATAGTTGTATGAGCGCTCGTGGAGGTGGCAGGAGTAGTAGTGTCTGTGGTAGAAATAGGAGCCCTTGTGGTGGTGTTAGGAGTAGTAGTGTCTGTGGTAGAAGTAGTTGCACTCGTGGTGGTGGTAGGAGTAGTAGTTTCTGTGGTAGAATTTGCAGCACTGTTGGTATTGGTAGGAGTAGTAGTTTCTGTGGCAGAAGTAACATCACTCATGTTGGTGGAAAGTGTAGAAGGGGCTGAGGTAGCAGTAGGTGCTCTCGTGATGGTGGAAGGGGTAGCAAGTTTTGTGGTAGAAGTAGGATCGCTCATGGTGGTGGTAGGGTAGTAGTTTCTTTCATAGAAATAGGAGCGCTCGTGGTGTTGGTAAGAGTAGTAGTGTCTGTGGTAGAAGTAGGAGCGCTCGTGGTGGTGGCAGGAGTAGTAGTTTATGTGCTAGAAGTAGTAGCGCTCGTGGTTGAGGTAGGAGTAGTAGATTCTGCGGTAGAAGTAGGAGTGCTCGTGATGGTGGCAGGAGTAGTAGTTTCAATGGTAGAAGTAGGAGAGCTCTTGTTGATGGTAGGATTATTAGCTTCTGTAGTAGAAGTACTTGCGCTCGTGTTGGTGGTGGGAGAAGTAGTTTCTGTAGTAGAAGTACTTGTGCTCGTGTTGGTGGCAGGAGTAGTAGTTTCTGTGGTAGAAGCAGGAGTGCTCGTGGTGGTGGTAGGAGTAGTCGTTTCTGTGGTAGGAGCAGGAGCGCTCGTGGTGGTGGTAGGAGTATTTGATTCTTTGGTAGAAGTAGGAGCCATTGTGGTGGTGGTAGGAGAAGTAGTGTCTGTGGTAGAATTAGGAGTGCTCATGGTTGTGGTTGTAGTAGCAGGGCCTGTGGTAGAAGTAGATGGTCTCGTGGTTGTGATAAGAATAGCAGGGTCTGTGGTAGAAGTAGTTGCAATCGTGGTGGTGGGAGGAGTAGTAGTGTCTGAAGTAGAAATTGAAGCACTCATGTTGGTGTTAGGAGTAGTAGTGTCTCTGGTAGAAGTACTTGTGCTCGTGGTGGTGGTAAGAGTAGCAGTATCTGTGTTAGAAGTACTTGCACTCGTGGTGGTGGTAGTAGTACTTGTGTCTGCTGTAGAAGTAGGAGCACTCTACGTGTTCGTAGGTGTAGTAGTTAATGTGGTAGAATTTGCAGCGGTCGTGTGGGTCATAGCAATAGCAGGGCCTGTGGTAGAAGTTGGTGCTCTCGTGGTGGTGGTAGGAGTAGCAGGATCTCAGGTAGAGGTAGTGGCAATCGTGATGGTGGTAGGAGTGGCAGATTCTGTGCTAGAAGTAAGATCGCTAGTGATTGTGGTAGTAGTAGTAGTGTCTGTGGTAGAAGTAGGAGCGTTCAATGTGATTTTAGTAGTTGTAATGTCTGTGGTACATGTATGATCGCTCGTGGTGGCGGTAGGAGTAGTAGTTTCTGTGCTAGAAGTACTTGTGCTCTTGGTGGAGTTAGGAGTAGTAATGTCTGTGGTAGATGAATGAGCACTCGTGGTGGTGGTAGGAGTAGTAGATTCTGTGGTAGAAGTACTTGTGCTCGTGGTGGTGTTGTAGTAGCATGTTCTGTGTTAGAAATAGGAGAGCTCGTTGTGGTGGTAGAAGTTGCACAGTCTGTGGTACAAGTAGTAGTGTTCGTGGTGCAGGTAGTAGTAGTTTCTCTGGTAGAAGTAGGAAAGCTTGTGGTGATGGTAGGAGTAGTAGATTTTTTGGGAGAAATTGGAGCTCTCGTGGTGATGGAAGGAGTAGTACCATCTGAGGCAGAAGTAAGAGTGCTCGTGGTGGTGGTGGGAGTAGCAGTGTCTCTGCTAGAAGGAGGAGTGATCATCTTTGTGGTAAGAGTAGTAGTGTCTGTGGTAGAAGTAGTATCGCTCGTGATGGTGGTAGGAGTAGCCAGTTCTGTGTAAAATATGGGAGCACTTCTGGTGGTTGTGGTAGTAGTAGTATCTGCGGTAGAAGTAGGGGCTCTTGCTGTGGTGGTAGGAGTAGTAGTTTCTGTGGTAGAAGTAGGAGCGCTCTTGGTGGTGGCAGGAGTAGTATTGTATGTGCTAGAACTACTTGCACTCGTGGTGGTGGTAGGAGTACTAGTGTCTGTGGTAGAAGTAGGAGCACTCTACGTGTTCGGAGGAGTAGTAGTTACTGTGGTAGAATTTTGTGCGCTTGTGTTGGTCGTAGGAGTAGGAGGGCCTGTGGTAGAAGTTGGTGCTCTCGTGGTGGTGGTAGGAGTAGCAGGGTCTCAGGTAGAGGTAGTGGCAATCGTGATGGTGGTAGGAGTGGCAGATTCTGTGTTAGAAGTAAGATCGCTCGTGATCGTGGTAATAGTAGTAGTGTCTGTTTTAGAAGTAGGAGCCCTCAATGTGGTGTTAGGAGTAGTAATGTCTGTGGTAGGTGTATGAGCGCTCGTGGTGGTGGTAGGAGTAGTAGATTCTTTGGTAGAAGTACTTGTGCTCGTGGTGGTGTTGGAGTAGCTTGTTCTGTGTTAGAAGTAGGAGAGCTCGTTGTGGTGTTAGAAGTTTCACAGTCTGTGGTACAAGTAGTAGTGTTTGTGGTGCTGGTAGTAGTAGTTTCTCTGGTAGAAGTAGGAGAGCTAGTGGTGGTGATAGGAGTCGTAGATTTTCTGGGGTAAATTGGAGCGCTCGTGGTGATTGGAAGCAGTAGTACTAACTGCAGTAGAAGTAGGAGTGGCCGTGGTGGTGGTGGGAGTAGTAGTGTCTGTGGTAGAAGTAGTATCGCTCATGATGGTGGTAGGAGTAGCAAGTTCTGTGGAAAATATGGGAGCGATTGTGGTGGTTGTGGTAGTAGTAGTTTCTGGGGTAGAAGTAGGGGCTCTCGCTGTGGTGGTAGGAGTGGTCGTTTCTGTGGTAGAAGAAGCTGCACTCGTGGTGGTGGTAGGAATAGTAGTTTCTGTAGCAGAAGTAGGAGCTCTCTTCCTGTTGGTAGGAGTAGTAGTTTCTGTTGTAGAAATAGGATCGCTCGTGATGCAGGTAGAGGTAGCAGGGCTGTGGTAGAAGTAGGTGCTCTCGTTGTGGTGGTAGGAGTAGAAGGTTTTGTGGTACCAGTAGATCCACTCGCGGTGGTGGTAGGAGAAGCAGGTTTTGTGGTGGAAGTAGTAACGCTTGTGGTGGTGGTAGGAGTTGCATGCTCTGTGGTAGAAGTAGGAGTGCTCATGGTGGTGGTAGGGTAGTAGTTTCTTTGATAGAAGTAGGAGCGCTCATTGTGTTGGTAGGAGGAGTAGTGTCTGTGGTAGATGGAGGAGCGCTCATGGTGCTACTTGGAGTAATAGTGTCTGTGGTAGAAGTAGGAGCGCTCGTGATGGTGTTAGGAGTAGTAGTGTCTGTGGTAGATGTAGTTCGCTCGTGGTGGTTTTAGGAGCAGTAGTTTCTGCAGTAGAAGTAGGAGTGTTTGTTGTGGTGGTTGGAGTAGTAGTTTCTGTGGTAGAAGTAGGAGTGCTCTTGGTGGTGTTAGGAGTAACAGGGTCTGTGGTACAAGTAGATGCTCTTGTGGTGGTGGTAGGAGTAGTAGTTTCTGTCGTAGAAGGAATGGTGATCGTGGGGTTGGTAGGAGTAATAATGTCATTCGTAGAAATATGCGCACTCGTGGTGGTGGTAGGTGTAGTAGTGTCAGTGGTAGTAGTAGTTGCACTCATGGTGGTGGTAGGAGTAGTGGTTTCTGTGCTAGAAGTACGTGTTCTCTTGGTGGAGGTAGGAGTAGTATTGTCTGTGGTAGAAGTAGGAGCGCTCGTGGTGGTGGTAGGAACAGTACCGTCTCTGGTAGAAGTCGTTGTGATCGTTCCCGTGGTATTAGTAATAGTTTCTGTGGTAGAAGTAGGAGCATTCCTGGTGGTGCTAGGAGTACTAGTGTCTGTAGTAGAAGTAGGGGCGCTCGTGGTGCTGGTGGGAGTTTTAGTTTCTGTGGTTGAATTAGGAGCACTCATTGTGGTGGTAGGTGTTGCAGTGCCTGTGGTAGAAATAGGTGTTCTCATGGTGGTGGTACAAGTAGCAGGGTCTCTGTTAGAAGTAGTTTTGCTCGTGGTGGTATTAGGAGCAGCATGTTCTGTGTTAGAAGTAGGAGTGTACTTGTTGGTGGTAGGAGTTGCACAGTTTGTGGAAGAAGTAGGTGCGCTCGTGGTCTTGGTAGTAATAGTTTCTCTAGTAAAAGTAGGAGAGCTCGTGGTGGTGTTCAGAGTACTAGATACTTTGTTAGAGGTAGGAGCGCTCGTGGTGGTGGTAGGAGTAGTACTGTCTGTGGTAGAAGTAGGAGCGCTCATGGTCTTGGTAGGAGAAGTAGTGACTGTGGTAGAAGTAGGAGCACTCGTCTTGGTTGTAGGTGTATTATTGTCTGTAGTAGAAGTTATTGTGCTCATGCTGGTGGTAGGAGTAGTAGTTTCTGTGGTAGAAGCAGGAGCGCTCGTGGTGGTGTTAGGAGTAGTTGATTCTGTGGTAGAAGTAGGATTGCTCGTGGTGGTGGTAGGTGTAGTAGTGTCTGTGGTAGAAGTAGGATCGCTCGTGGTGGTGGTAGGTGTAAAAGATTTTGTGGTAGAAGAAGAAGCACTCGTGGTGTTTGTGGTACTAGTAGTTTCTAGGGTAGAAGTAGTTGGTCTCGTTCTGTTGGTAGGAGTAGTTGTGTCTGTGGTAGAAGTAGTTGTGCTCGTGGTGGAGGGAGGCGTAATAGTTTTGGTGGTAGAAGTAGGAGTGCTCGTGTTTGTGGTAGTAGTATTAGTTTCTGTGGTAGAAGTAGGAGCACTCAGGGTGGTGGTAGTAATAGCAGGGTCTGTGGTAGAAGTAGGTGCTCTCGTGGTGGTGGTAGGATTAGTAGCGTTTGTGATAGCACAAGTGGTGTCTGTGGTGGTAGTAGGAGTAATAATGTCTTTAGTAGAAGTATGAGCACTCGTGATGGTGGCAGGGATAGTAGAGTCTGTGGTAGAAAAATGAGCACCCATGGTGGTGTTAAGAGTAGTGGTTTCTCTGGTAGAAGTCGCAGTGCTCATGGTGGTGACAGGAATAGCAGGGTTTGTGGTACAAATAGTTTCTCTCGTGATGGTGGGAAGAATAGTAGTGTCTGTGTTAGAAGCAGTGATTCTCGTGGGGGTAGTAGGATAGTATTGGCTTTCATAGTTGTATGAGCACTCGTGGTGGTGGCAGGAGTAGTAGTGTCTCTGGTAGTAGTAGT
Source organism: Balaenoptera ricei (assembly GCF_028023285.1). Lineage (NCBI taxonomy): Eukaryota > Metazoa > Chordata > Mammalia > Artiodactyla > Balaenopteridae > Balaenoptera > Balaenoptera ricei. The sequence goes on from NC_082654.1 coordinate 81,170,612, forward strand.
TGTGCTCATAGTGGTGGTAGGAGTAGCAGGTATTGTGGTAGAAGTAGGAGTGCTAGTGATGGTGGTAGGCGTAGTATTGTCTGTGTTAGAAGGAAGAGCGCTAGTCCTCCTGGTAATAATTGCACAGTCTCTGATAGAAGTAGGAGGCTCATGGTTGAAATAGCAGTAGTAGTGTCTGTGGCAGAAGTAGTTGCACTCATGTTGGGTGTAGGAGTAGTAGTGTCTGTGGTAGAAGTACTTGCACTCTTGGTGGTGGTAAGTGTAGTAGTGTCTGTGGTAGAAGTACTTGCACTCGGGGTGGTGGTAGAAGTAGTAGTGTCCGTGGTAGAAGTAGGAGCATTCCATGTGGTGGTAGGAGTCCTAATGTCTGTGGTAGATGCATGAACACTCGTGGTGGTGGTAGGTGTAGTAGTGTCTCTGGTTGAAGTAGGAGCACTAGTGGTGATGGTAGGGATATTACTGTCTCTGGTCAAAGTAGTTGCGCTCGTGGTGGTGGTAGGAGTAGTAGATACTGTGGTCAAAGTAGGAGCGCTCATGGTGCTGGTAGGAGTAGTTGATTCTGTGGTAGAAGTAGGAGCCCTTGTGGTGGTGGCAGGCGTACCAGGTTCTTTGGTAAATGTGTGTGCACTCATGGTTGTGGTAGGAGTTGCACAGTCTGTGGTAGAAGTAGGATCATTCGTGTTGGTGCTAGGAGTAGCTGTGCTGTGGTAGAAATAGGAGCGCTCGTGGTGGTGGTAGGAGTAATACTGACTCTGGTAGTTGTAGTTGTGCTCATGGTGAAGGTAGGAGTAGTAGTTTCTGTGGTAGAAGTAGGAGTGCTCGTGTTGGTGGTAGGAGTAGTAGTTTCTGTTGTAGAATTAGGAGTGCTCGTAGTGGTGTTAGGAGTATAAGGGTCTGTGGTAGAAGTAGGAGCTCTCGTGGTGGTGGTAGTATTAGTAGTGTCTGTGATAGAAGTACTGGTGCTCGTAGTGGTAGTCGAAGTAGTAATGTCTTTGGTAGAAGTATGAATGCTCGTGGTGGTGGCCGGTGTAGTAGTGTCTGTGGTAGAAGTATGACCGCCCATGGTGGTGTTAGGTGTAGTAGTTTCTGCAGTAGAAGTAGGAGTCCTCGTTATGGTGGTAGAAATAGCAGTTTCTGTGGTAGAAGTCGCATTGCTCGTGGTGGTGGTAGGAGTAGCAGGGTCTGTTGTACAAGTAGGTGCTCTCATGGTGGTGGTAGGAGTAGTAGTTTCTGTGTTAGAAGCAGTGGTTCTCGTGGGGGTGGTAGGAGTAGTAATGTCTTTCATAGTTGTATGAGCGCTCGTGGAGGTGGCAGAAGTAGTAGTGTCTGTGGTAGAAATAGGAGCCCTTGTGGTGGTGTAAGGAGTAGTAGTGTCTGTGGTAGAAGTAGTTGCACTCGTGGTGGTGGTAGGAGTAGTAGTTTCTGTGGTAGGAGTTGCAGCACTGCTGGTATTGGTAGGAGTAGTAGTTTCTGTGGTAGATGTAGGATCACTCATGTTGGTGGAAGGTGTAGAAGGGCCTGTGGTAGCACTCGTGGTGGTGGAAGGGGTAGCAGGTTTTGTCGTAGAAGTAGGATCGCTCATGGTGGTGGTAGGGTAGTAGTTTCTTTCATAGAAATAGGAGCGCTCGTGGTGTTGGTAAGAGTAGTACGGTCTATTGTAGAAGTAGGAGCGCTCGTGGTGGTGGCAGGAGTAGTAGTGTATATGCTAGAAGTAGGAGCGCTCGTGGTTGAGGTAGGAGTAGTAGATTCTGCGGTAGGAGCAGGAGTGCTCATGATGGTGGCAGGAGTAGTAGTTTCAATGGTAGTAGTAGGAGAACTCTTGTTGTTGGTAGGATTATTAGCTTCTGTAGTAGAAGTACTTGCGCTCGTGTTGGTGGTGGGAGAAGTAGTTTCTGTAGTAGAAATATTTTTGCCCGTGTTGGTGGTAGGAGTAGTAGTTTCTGTGGTAGAAGCAGGAGTGCTCGTGGTGGTGGTAGGTGTAGTCGTTTCTGTGGTAGAAGCAGGAGCGCTCGTGGTGGTGGTAGGAGTATTTGATTATGTGGTAGAAGTAGGAGCCATCGTGGTGGTGGTAGGAGAAGTAGTGTCTGTGGTAGAATTAGGAGTGCTCATGGTTGTGGTAGTAGTAGCAGGGCCTGTGGTAGAAGTAGATGGTCTCGTGGTTGTGGTAAGAATAGCAGGGTCTGTGGTAGAAGTAGTTGCAATCGTGGTGGTGGTAGGAATAGTAGTTTCTGTGGTAGAAGTAGTTGTGCTAGGGCTGGTGGTAGAATTAGTATCGTCTGTTGTAGATGTAGGAGCGCTAGTGGTGTTGGTAGTAGTTGCATGGTCTGTGGTAGAATTAGTTGTGCTCGTGGTGGGGGTAGGTGTAGCAGGTATTGTGGTAGAAGTAGGAGTGCTCGTGGTCGTGGTTAGAGTAGTACAGTCTGTGTTAGAAGTAAGAGCGCTATTCCTGCTGGTAGTAGTTGCACGGTCTCTGGTAGAAGTAGGAGGGCCATGGTTGTGATAGCAGCAGTAGTGTCTGTGGTAGAAATAGTTGCGCTCGTGGTGGGTGTAGGAGTAGTAGTGTCTGTAGTTGAAATGGAAGCACTCATGTTGGTGTTAGGAGAAGTAGTGTCTGTGGTAGAAGTACTTGCGCTCGTGGTGGTGGTAAGAGTAGTAGTATCTGTGTTAGAAGTACTTTCACTCGTGGTGGTGGTAGGAGTACTAGTGTCTGTGGTAGAAGTAGGAGCACTCTACATGTTCATAGTAGTAGTAGTTACTGTGGTAGAATTTGGTGCACTTGTGTTATTTGTAGGAGTAGGAGGGCCTGTGGTAGAAGTTGGTGCTCTCGTGGTGGTGGTAGGAGTAGCAGGGTCTCAGGTAGAGGTAGTGGCAATCGTGATGGTGGTAGGAGTGGCAGATTCTGTGTTAGAAGTAAGATCGCTCGTGATCGTGGTACTAGTAGTAGTGTCTGTGGTAGAAGTAGGAGGCCTCAATGTGGTGTTAGGAGTAGTAATGTCTGTGGTAGGTGTAGGAGCGCTCGTGGTGGTGATAGGAGTAATATATTCTGTTGTAGAAGTACTTGCGTTCGTGGTGGTGTTGGAGTAGCATGTTTTGTGTTAGAAGTAGGAGAGCTCGTTGTGGTGGTAGAAGTTTCACAGTCTGTGGTACAAGTAGTAGTGTTCGTGGTGCTGGTAGTAGTAGTTTCTCTGGTAGAATTAGGAGAGCTAGTGGTGATGGTAGGTGTAGTAGATTTTTTGGGAGAAATTGGAGCACTCGTGGTGATGGAAGGAGTAGTACTCTATGCGGTAGAAGTAGGAGTGGCCGTGGTGGTGGTCGGAGTAGTAGTGTCTGTGGTAGAAGTAGTATCGCTCGTGATGGTGGTAGGAGTAGCAAGTTCTGTGGAAAATATGGGAGCGATTGTGGTGGTTGTGGTAGTAGTAGTTTCTGGCGTAGAAGTAGTGGCTCTCGTTCTGGTGGTAGGAGTAGGAGTGTCTGTGGTAGAAGTAGTTGCACTCGTAGTGGTGGTAGGAGAAGCAGGTTTTGTGGTAGAAGTAGTAACGCTTGTGGTGGTGGTAGGAGTTGCATGTTCTGTGGTAGAAGTTGGAGCGCTCATGGTGGTGGTAAGGTAGTAGTTTCTTTGATAGAAGTAGGAGCGCTCCTTGTGTTGGTAGGAGGAGTAGTGTCTGTGGTAGAAGGAGGAGCGCTCGTGGTGCTACTTGGAGTAATAGTGTCTGTGGTAGAAGTAGGAGCGCTCGTGGTGGTGTTAGGAGTAGTAGTATCTCTGGTAGATGTAGTTCGCTTGTGGTGGTTTTAGGAGCAGTATTTTCTGCAGTAGAAGTAGGAGTGTTCGTTGTCGTGGTTGTAGTAGTAGTTTCTGTGGTAGAAGTAGGAGTGCTTTTGGTGGTGGTAGGAGTAACAGGGTCTGTGGTACAAGTAGGTGCTCTTGTGGTGGTGGTAGGAGTAGTAGTTTCTGTGGTAGAAGGACTGGTGATTATGGGGTTGGTAGCAGTAGTAATGACTTTCGTAGAAATATGTGCACTCATGGTGGTGGTAGGAGTAGTAGTGTCAGTGCTAGTTGTAGTTGCACTCGTGGTGGTCGTAAGAGTAGTAGTTTCTGTGCTAGAAGTACTTGTGCTCGTGGTGGACGTAGGAGTAGTATTGTCTGTGGTAGAAGTAGCAGAGTTCGTGGTGGTGGTAGGAATAGCTCTGTCTGTGGTAGAAGTTTTTGTGCCCGTTCCCCTGGTATTAGTAGTAGTTTCTGTGGTAGAAGTAGGAGCGTTCCTGGTGGTGGTAGGAATACTAGTGTCTGTAGTAGAAGTAAGGGCAATCGTGGTGATGGTTGGTGTTTTAGTTTCTTTGGTTGAATTAGGAGCGCTCATTGTGGTGGAAGCTCTTGCAGTGCCTTTGGTAGAAGTAGGTGCTCTCATGGCAGTGGTACGAGTAGCAGGGTCTCTGTTAGAAGTAGTTTTTTTTCGTGGTGGTATTAGGAGCAGCATGTTCTGTGTTAGAAGTAGGAGAGCACTTGGTGGTGGTAGGAGTTGCACAGTCTTTGGAAGAAGTAGGAGCACTCGTGCTCTTGGTTGTAGTAGTTTCTCTAGTATATGTAGGAGAGCTCGTGGTGGTGTTCAGAATACTACATACTTTGTTAGAGGTAGGAGCGCTCTTGGTGGTGGTAAGAGTAGTACTGTCTGTTGTAGAATTAGGAGCGCTCGTGGTGTTGGTGGGAGTAGTATTGACTGTGGTAGAAGTAGAAGCACTCGTCTTGGTTGTAGGTGTATTAGTGTCTGTAGTAGAAGTTGTTGTGCTCGTGCTGGTGGTAGAAGTAGTAGTTTCTCTGGTAGAAGCAGGAGAGCTCGTGGTGGTGTTAGGAGTACTTGATTCTGTGGTAGAAGTAGGATCGCTCGAGGTGGTGGTAGGTGTAACAGGTTTTGTGGTAGAAGAAGGAGCACTCGTGGTGTTTGTGGTAGTAGTAGTTTCTAGGGTAGAAGTAGTGGCTCTCGTTCTGGTGGTAGGAATAGTAGTGTCTGTGGTAGAAGTAGTTGTGCTCGTGGTGGTGGGAGAACTAGTAGTTTCTGTGGTAGAAGTAGGAGCACTCTTGGTGCTAGGAGTAGTAGTTTCTTTGGTAGAGGTATGATCGCTCGAGATGGAGGTAGTAGTAGCAGGGCCTGTGGTAGAAGTAGGTGCTTTCGTAGTGTTGGAAGGAGTAGCATGTTTTGTGGTACAAGTAGTGGCACTCGTGGTGGTGGTAGGAGAAGCAGGTTTTGTGGTAGAAGTAGTAACGCTTGGGGTGGTGGTAGGAGTTGAATGTTCTGTGGTAGAAGTAGGAGCGCTCATGGTGGTGGTAGTTTAGTAGATTCTTTGATAGAAGTAGGAGCACTCATTGTGTTGGTAGGAGTAGTAGTGTCTGTGGTAGAGAGAGGAGTGCTCATGGTGCTACTTGGTGTAATAGTGTCTGTGTTAGAAGTACTAGCGCTCGTGATGGTGATAGGAGTAGTAGTAACTGTGGTAGAGATAGTTCGCTCGTGGTGGTGGTAAGAGCAGTAGTTTCTGCAGTAGAAGTAGGAGTGTTCCTTGTGGTGGTTGGAGTAGTAGATTCTTTGGTAGAAGTAGGAGTGCTCTTGGTGGTGTATAGGAGTAAAAAGGTCTGTAGTAGAAGTAGGTGGTCTTGTGGTGGTGGTAGGAGTAGTAGTTTCTGTGGTAGAAGAAATGGTGATCATGGGGTTGGTAGGAGTAGTAGTGTCAGTGGTAGTAGTAGTTGCACTCGTGGTGGTGTTAGGAGTAGTAGTTTCTGTGCTAGAAGTACTTGTGCTCGTGGTGGAGGTAGGAGTAGTATTGTCTGTGGTAGAAGTAGGAGAGCTCGTGTTGGTGGTAGGAATAGTATTGTCTGTGGTAGAATTTGTTGTGCTCGTTCCCGTGGTATTAGTAGTAGTTTCTGTGGTAGAAGGAGGAGCGTTCCTGGTGGTGGTAGGAATACTAGTGTCTGTAGTAGAAGTAAGGGCGATCGTGGTGATGGTTGGTGTTTTAGTTTCTGTGGTTGAATTAGGAGCGCTCATTGTGTTGGAAGCTGTTGCAGTGCCTTTGGTAGAAGTAGGTGCTCTCATGGCAGTGGTACGAGTAGCAGGGTCTCTGTTAGAAGTAGTTTTGTTCGTGGTGGTATAAGGAGCAGCATGTTCTGTGTTAGAAGTAGGAGAGCACTTTGTGGTGGTAGGAGTTGCACAGTCTGTGGAAGAAGTAGGAGCACTCGTGCTCTTGGTTGTAGTAGTTTCTCTAGTATATGTAGGAGAGCTCGTGGTGGTGTTCAGAATACTACATACTTTGTTAGAGGTAGGAGCGCTCTTGTTGGTGGTAAGAGTAGTATTGTCTGCTGTAGAATTAGGAGTGCTCGTGGTGTTGGTGGGAGTAGTATTGACTGTGGTAGAAGTAGAAGCACTCGTCTTGGTTGTAGGTGTATTAGTGTCTGTAGTAGAAGTTGTTGTGCTCGTGCTGGTGGTAGAAGTAGTAGTTTTTGTGGTAGAAGCTGGAGCGCTCGTGGTGGTGTTAGGAGTAGTTGATTCTGTCGTAGAAGTAGGATCGCTCGAGGTGGTGGTAGGTGTAACAGGTTTTGTGGTAGAAGAAGGAGCACTCGTGGTGTTTGTGGTAGTAGTAGTTTCTAAGGTAGAAGTAGTGGCTCTCGTTCTGGTGGTAGGAGTAGTAGTGTCTGTGGTAGAAGTAGTTGCACTCGTGGTGGTGGGAGAACTAGTAGTTTCTGTGGTAGAAATAGGAACACTCTTGGTGCTAGGAGTAGTAGTTTCTGTGGTAGAAGTATGATCGCTCGTGATGGAGGTAGTAGTAGCAGGGCCTGTGGTAGAAGTAGGTGCTTTCGTAGTGTTGGAAGGAGTAGCATGTTTTGTGGTACAAGTAGTTGCACTCGTGGTGGTGGTAGGAATAGCAGGTTTTGTGTTAGAAGTAGTATCGCCTGTGGTGGTGGTTGTAGTTGCATGTTCTGTGGTAGAATTAGGAGCGCTCATGGTGGTGGTAGGGTAGTAGTTTCTTTGGTAGAAGTAGGAGTGCTCCTTTTGTTGGTAGGATTAGTAGTGTCTGTGGTAGATGTAGGAGTGCTCGTGAAGGTGCTTGGAGTAGTAGTGTCTGTGGTAGAAGTAGTTGTGCTCATGGTGGTGTTAGGAGTAGCAGGTATTGTGGTAGAAGTAGGAGTGCTAGTGATGGTGGTAGGCATAGTAGTGTCTGTGTTAGAAGGAAAAGCGCTAGTCCTCCTGGTAATAATTGCACGGTCTCTGATAGAAGTAGGGGGCTCATGGTTGTGATAGCAGTAGTAGTGTCTGTGGTAGAATTAGTTGCGCTCACGGTGGGTGTAGGAGTAGTAGTGTCTGTGGTAGAAGTACTTGCACTCGTGTTGGTGTTAGGAGTAGTAGTGTCTGTTGTGGAAGTACTTGCACTCTTGGTGGTGGTTAGTGTAGTAGTGTCTGTGGTAGAAGTACTTGCACTCGTGGTGGTGGTAGGTGTAGTAGATTATGTGATAGAAGTACTTGCGTTTGTGGTGGTGTTGGAGTACTTTGTGGTAGAAGTAGTAACGCTTGTGGTGGTGGTAGGAGTTGCATGTTCTGTGGTAGAAGTAGGAGCGCTCATGGTGGTGGTAGGGTAGTAGTTTCTTTGATAGAAGTAAGAGCACTCGTTGTGTTGGTAGGAGGAGTAGTGTCTGTGGTAGAGGGAGGAGCGCTCATGCTGCTACTTGGAGTAATAGTGTCTGTGGTAGAAGTAGGAGTGCTCGTTATGGTGTTAGGATTAGTAATGTCTGTGGTAGATATAGTTCGCTCGTGGTGGTGGTAAGAGCAGTAGTTTCTTTGGTAGAAGTAGGAGTGCTCGTGTTGGTGTAAGGCGTAGTAATATCTCTCGTAGATATAGTTCGCTCGTGGTGGTTTTAGGAGCAGTAGTTTCTGCAGTAGAAGTAGGAGTGTTCGTTGTGGTGGTTGGAGTAGTAGTTTCTGTGGTAGAAGTAGGAGCATTGGTGGTGGTTGTAAGAGTAGTATTGTCTGTGGTAGTAGAAGCTGTGCTCGTGGTGGAGGGAGAATTAGTAGTTTCCGTGGTAGAAGTAGGAGCCCTCTTGGTGGTAGGTGCAGTAGATTCTGTGGTAGAAGTATGATCGCTTGTGATGGAGGTAGGAGTAGCAGGGCCTGTGGTAGAAGTTGGTGCTCTCGTGGTGGTGGTAGGATTAGTAGCATTTGTGATAGCACTAGTGGTGTTCGTATTGGTAGTAGGAGTAATAATATCTTTGGTAGAAGTATGAGCGCTCGTGGTGGTGGCATGGTAGTAGTGTCTGTGGTAGACGTATGAGCGCCCGTAGTGGTGTTACGAGTAGTAGTTTCTGTGGTAGAAGTCGCAGTGCTCGTGGTGGTGACAGGAATAGCAGGGCCTGTGTTAGAAATACTTGTGCTCATGGTGGTGGTAGGAGTAGCAGGTATTGTGGTAGAAGTAGGAGTGCTAGTGATGGTGGTAGGCATAGTAGTGTCTGTGTTAGAAGGAAGAGCGCTAGTCCTCCTGGTAATAATTGTACGGTCTCTGATAGAAGTAGGAGGCTCATGGTTGTGATAGCAGTAGTAGTGTCTGTGGTAGAATTAGTTGCACTCATGGTGGGTGTAGGAATAGTAGTGTCTGTGGTAGAAGTACTTGCACTCGGGGTGGTGGTAGGAGCAGTAGTGTCTGTGGTAGAAGTAGGAGCGTTCCATGTGGTGGTAGGAGTCCTAATGTCTGTGGTAGATGTGTGATTGCTCGTGGTGGTGGTAGGTGTAGTAGTGTCTCTGGTTGAAGTAGGAGCACTAGTGGTGATGGTAGGAATATTACGGTCCTGGTCGAAGTAGTTGTGCTTGTGGTGGTGGTAGGAGTAGTAGATACTGTGGTAAATGTAGGAGCGCTCATGGTGGTGGTAGGAGTAGTTGAATGTGTGGTAGAAGTAGGAGCGCTTGTGGTGGTGGCAGGAGTAGCAGGTTCTTTGGTAAATGTGTGTGCACTCATGTTTTTGGTAGGAGTTGCACAGGCTGTGGTAGAAGTAGGATCAATCGTGTTGGTGGTAGGAGTAGCAGGGCTGTGGTAGAAGTAGGAGCGCTCGTGGTGGTGGTAGCAGTAACAGGGTCTGTGGTACAAGTAGGTGCTCTTGTGGTGGTGGTAGGAGTAGTAGTTTCTGTGGTAGAAGGACTGGTGATCGTGGGGTTTGTAGGAGTAGTAATGTCTTTCGTAGAAATACGTGCACTCATGGTGGTGGTATGAGTAGTAGTGTCAGTGGTAGTAGTAGTTGCACTCGTGGTGGTGGTAGGAGTAGTTGTTTCTGTGCTAGAAGTACTTGTGCTCGTGGTGGAGGTAGGAGTAGTATTGTCTGTGGTAGAAGTAGGAGAGCTCGTGGTGGTGGTAGGAATAGTACTGTCTGTGGCAGAAGTTTTTGTGCTCGTTCCCCTGGTATTAGTAGTAGTTTCTGTGGTAGAAGTAGGAGCGTTCCTGGTGGTGGTAGGAGTACTAGTGTCTGTAGTAGAATTAGGGGCGCTCGTGGTGCTGGTGGTTGTTTTGGTTTCTGTGGTTGAATTAGGAGCACTTATTTAGGTGGTAGGATTGGCAGTGCCTGTGGTAGAAGTAGGTGCTCTCATGGTAGTAATATGAGTAGCAGGGTCTCTTTTAGAAGTAGATTTGCTCGTGGTGGTGTTAGGAGCACTTTTTTTGGTGGTAGGATTCGCAGTGCCTGTGGTAGAAGTAGGTGCTCTCATGGTAGTAGTATGAGTAGCAGGGTCCCTTTTAGAAGTAGATTTGCTCGTGGTGGTGTTAGGAGCAGCATGTTCTGTGTGAGAAGTAGGAGCGCACTTGGTGGTGGTAGGAGTTGCACAGTCTGTGGAAGAAGTAGGAGCACTCGTGGTCTTGGTAGTAGTAGTTTCTCTAGTAGAAATAGGAGAGCTCATGGTGGTGTTCAGAGTACTAGATACTTTGTTAGAGGTAGGAGCACTCGTGGTGGTGGTAGGAGTAGTACTGCCTGTGGTAGAAGTAGGAGCGCTCGTGGTGTTGGTGGGAGTAGTAGTGACTGTGGTAGAAGTAGGAGCACTCGTCTTGGTTGTAGGTGTATTAGTGTTTGTAGTAGAAGTCGTTGTGATCGTGCTGGTGGTAGAACTAGTAGTTTCTGTGGTAGAAGCGGGAGCGCTCGTGGTGGTGTTAGGAGTAGTTGATTCTGTAGTAGAAGTAGGATTGTTCGTGGTGGTGGTAGGTGTAGTAGTGTTTGTTGTAGAAGTAGGATCGCTCGTGGAGGTGGTAGCTGTAACAGGTTTTGTGGTAGAAGAAGGAGCACTCGTGGTGTTTGTGGTAGTAGTAGTTTCTAGGGTAGAAGTAGTGTCTCTCGTTCTGGTGGTAGGAGTAGTAGTGTCTGTGGTAGAAGTAGTTGCACTCGTGGTAGTGGGAGAACTAGTAGTTTCTGTGGTAGAAGTAGGAGCACTCTTGGTGCTAGGAGTAGTAGTTTCTGTGGTAGAAGTATGATCGCTCGTGATGGAGGTAGTAGTAGCAGGGCCTGTGGTAGAAGTAGGTGCTTTCGTAGTGTTGGAAGGAGTAGCATGTTTTGTGGTACAAGTAGTTGCACTCGTGGTGGTGGTAGGAATAGCAGGTTTTGTGCTAGAAGTAGTATTGCCTGTGGTGGTGGTTGTAGTTGCATGTTCTGTGGTAGAATTAGGAGCGCTCATGGTGGTGGTAGGGTAGTAGTTTCTTTGGTAGAAGTAGGAGTGCTCGTTTTGTTGGTAGGAGTAGTAGTGTCTGTGGTAGATGTAGGAGTGTTCGTGGAGGTGCTTGGAGTAGTAGTTTCTGTGGTAGAAGTAGTTGTGCTCATGGTGGTGTTAGGAGTAGCAGGTATTGTGGTAGAAGTAGGAGTGCTAGTGATGGTGGTAGGCATAGTAGTGTCTGTGTTAGAAGGAAAAGCGCTAGTCCTCCTGGTAATAATTGCACGTTCTCTGATAGAAATAGGAGGCTCATGGTTGTGATAGCAGTAGTAGTGTCTGTGGTAGAATTAGTTGCGCTCATGGTGGGTGTAGGAGTAGTAGTGTCTGTGGTAGGAGTACTTGCACTCGTGTTGGTGGTAGGAGTAGTAGTGTCTGTGGTAGAAGTACTTGCACTCTTGGTGGTGGTAAGTGTAGTAGTGTCTGTGGTAGAAGTACTTGCACTCTTGGTGGTGGTAAGCATAGTAGTATCTGTGGTAGAAGTACTTGCACTCAGGGTGGTGGTAGGAGTAGTAGTGTCTCTGGTTGAAGTAGGAGCACTAGTGTTGATGGTAGGAATATTACTGTCTCTGGTCGAAGTAGTTGCGCTCGTGGTGGTGGTAGGAGTAGTAGATACTGTGGTAAAAGTAGGAGCGCTCATGGTGGTAGTAGGTGTAGTTGATTCTGTGGTAGAAGTAGGAGCCCTTGTGGTGGTGGCAGGAGTAACAGGTTCTTTGGTAAATGTGTGTGCACTCATGGTTGTGGTAGGAGTTGCACAGTGTGTGGTAGAAGTAGGATCATTCGTGTTGGTGGTAGGAGGAGCAGGGCTGTGGTAGAAGTAGGAGCGCTCGTGGTCTTGGCAGGAGTAATAGTGACTGTGGTAGTAGTAGTGCGCTCATGGTGAAGGTAGGAGTAGTAGTTTCTGCGGTAGAAGTAGGAGTGCTCGTGTTGGTGGTAGGAGTAGTAGTTTCTGTGGTAGAAGTAGGAGTGCTCATAGTGGTGTTAGGAGTATCGGGGTCTGGGGTAGAAGTAGGTGCTCTCCTGGTGGTGGTAGGATGAGTAGTGTCTGTGATAGAAGTAGTGTTGCTCGTAGTGGTAGTCAAAGTAGTAATGTCTTTGGTAGAAGTATGAGTGCTCCTGGTGGTGGCAGGTGTAGTAGTGTCTGTGGTAGAAGTATAACCGCCCGTGGTGGTGTTAGGTGTAACAGTTTCTGCAGTTGAAGTAGGAGTCCTCATTATGGTTGGAGAAGTAGCAGTTTCTGTGGTAGAAGTCACATTGCTCATGGTGGTAGTAGGAGTAGCAGGGTCTGTTGTACAAGTAGGTGCACTCGTGGTGGTGGTAGGAGTAGTAGTTTCTTTGTTAGAAGCAGTGGTTCTCGTGGGGGTGGTAGGAGTAGTAATGTCTTTCATAGTTGTATGAGCGCTCGTGGAGGTGGCAGTAGTAGTAGTGTCTGTGGTAGAAAAAGGAGCCCTTGTGGTGGTGTTAGGAGTAGCAGTGTCTGTGGTAGAAGTATTTGCATTAGTGGTGGTGGTAGGAGTAGTAGTTTCTGTGGTAGAAGTTGCAGCACTGTTGGTATTGGTAGGAGTAGTAGTTTCTGTGGTAGATGTAGGATCACTCATGTTGGTGGAAGGTGTAGAAGGGCCTGTGGTAGCAGTAGGTGCTCTCGTGATGGTGGAAGGGGTAGCAGGTTTTGCGGTGGAAGTAGGATCGCTCATGGTGGTGGTAGGGTAGTAGTTTCTTTCATAGAAATAGGAGCGCTCGTGGTGTTGGTAAGAGTAGTAGTGTCTGTGGTAGAAGTAGGAGCGCTCATGGTGGTGGCAGGAGTAGTAGTGTATGTGCTAGAAGTAGGAGCACTCGTGGTTGAGGTAGGAGTAGTAGATTCTGCGGTAGAAGTAGGAGTGCTCGTGATGGTGGCAGGAGTAGTAGTTTCAATGGTAGAAGTAGGAGAGCTCTTGTTGTTGGTAGGAGTATTAGCTTCTGTAGTAGAAGTACTTGCTCTCTTGTTGGTGGTGGGAGAAGTAGTTTCTGTAGTAGAAGTACTTTTGCTCGTGTTGGTGGTAGGAGTAGTCCTTTCTGTGGTAGAAGCAGGAGTGCTCGTATTGGTGGTAGGAGTAGTCGTTTCTGTGGTAGAAGCAGGAGCGCTCATGGTGGTGGTAGGAGTATTTGATTCTGTGGTAGAAGTAGGAGCCATCGTGGTGGTGGTAGGAGAAATAGTGTCTGTGGTAGAATTAGGCGTGCTCATGGTTGTGGTAGGAGTATTTGATTCTGTGGTAGAAGTAGGAGCCATCGTGGTGGTGGTAGGAGAAATAGTGTCTGTGGTAGAATTAGGCGTGCTCATGGTTGTGGTAGTAGTAGCAGGGCCTGTGGTAGAAGTAGATGCTCTCGTGGTTGTGGTAAGAATAGCAGGGTCGGTCTTTCCTGGTGGTGCAGTGTCTGAGAGTCTGCCTGCCGATGCGGGGGACGTGGGTTCGAGCCCTGGTCTGGGAAGATCCCACATGCCACGGAGCGGCTGGGCCTGTGAGCCTCAATTACTGAGCCTGCGCGTCTGGAGCCTGTGCTCCGCAACAAGAGAGGCCACGATGGTGAGAGGCCCGCACACCGCGCCGAGGAGGGTCCGCCGCTTGCCACAACTAGAGAAGGCCCTCACACAGAAATGAAGACCCAACACAGCCAAAAATAAATAAATAAAGAAATAAATTAAAAAAACTAAATAATAGCTGGGTCTGTGGTAGAAGTAGTTGCAGTCGTGGTGGTGGTAGGAGTAGTAGTTTCTGTGGTAGAAGTAGTTGCGCTAGTGTTGGTGGTAGAATTAGTATCGTCTGTTGTAGATGTAGGAGCGCTAGTGGTGTTGGTAGTAGTTGCATGGTCTGTGGCAGAATTAGTTGTGCTCGTGGTGGTGGTAGGAGTAGCAGGTATTGTGGTAGAAGTAGGAGTGCTCGTGGTCATGGTTAGAGTAGTACTGTCTGTGTTAGAAGTAAGAGCGCTATTCCTGCTGGTAGTAGGTTCATGGTCTCTGGTAGAAGTAGGAGGGCCATGGTTGTGATAGCAGTAGTAGTGTCTGTGGCAGAAGTAGTTGCGCTTGTGGTGGGTGTAGGAGTAGTAGTGTCTGTAGTAGAAATTGAAGCACTCATGTTGGTGTTAGGAGTAGTAGTGTCTGTGGTAGAAGTACTTGCGCTCGTGGTGGTGGTAAGAGTAGTAGTATCTGTGTTAGAAGTACTTGCACTCGTGGTGGTGGTAGGTGTAGTAGATTCTGTGTTAGAAGTACTTGCGTTTGTGGTGGTGTTGGAGTAATTTGTGGTAGAAGTAGTAACGCTTGTGGTGGTGGTAGGAGTTGCATGTTCTGTGGTAGAAGTAGGAGCGCTCATGGTGGTGGTAGGGTAGTAGTTTCTTTGATAGAAGTAGGAGCGCTCGTTGTGTTGGTAGGAGGAGTAGTGTCTGTGGGAGAGGGAGGAGCGCTCATGCTGCTACTTGGAGTAATAGTGTCTGTGGTAGAAGTAGGAGTGCTCATTATGGTGTTAGGAGTAGTAATGTCTGTGGTAGATATAGTTCGCTCATGGTGGTGGTAAGAGCAGTAGTTTCTGTAGTAGAAGTAGGAGTGTTCATTGTGGTGGTTGGAGTAGTAGTTTCTTTGGTAGAAGTAGGTGTGCTCGTGTTGGTGTTAGGCGTAGTAATATCTCTCGTAGATGTAGTTCGCTCGTGGTGGTTTTAGGAGCAGTAGTTTCTGCAGTAGAAGTAGGAGTGTTCGTTGTGGTGGTTGGAGTAGTAATTTCTGTGGTAGAAGTAGGAGCACTGGTGGTGGTGGTAGGAGTAGCACTGTCTGTGGTAGTAGTAGTTGTGCTCGTGGTGGAGGGAGGAGTAGTAGTTTTAGTGGTAGAAGTAGGAGTGCTCGTGTTTGTGGCAGTAGTAGTAGTTTCTGTGGTAGAAGTAGGAGCACTCAGGGTGGTGGTAGGAAAGCAGGTTCTGTGGTAGAAGTAGGTGCTCTCGTGGTGGTGGTAGGTTTAGTAGCATTTGTGATAGCACTAGTGGTGTTCGTATTGGTAGTAGGAGTAATAATATCTTTGGTAGAAGTATGAGCGCTCGTGGTGGTGGCATGGTAGTAGTGTCTGTGGTAGACGTATGAGCGCCCATAGTGGTGTTACGAGTAGTAGTTTCTGTGGTAGAAGTCGCAGTGCTCGTGGTGGTGACAGGAATAGCAGGGTCTGTGGTAGAAGTACTTGTGCTCATGGTGGTGGTAGGAGTAGCAGGTATTGTGGTAGAAGTAGGAGTGCTAGTGATGGTGGCAGGCATAGTAGTGTCTGTGTTAGAAGGAAGAGCGCTAGTCCTCCTGGTAATAATTGTACGGTCTCTGATAGAAGTAGGAGGCTCATGGTTGTGATAGCAGTAGTAGTGTCTGTGGTAGAATTAGTTGCACTCATGGTGGGTGTAGGAGTAGTAGTGTCTGTGGTAGAAGTACTTGCACTCGTGTTGGTGGTAAGAGTAGTAGTGTCTGTGGTAGAAGTACTTGCACTCGGGGTGGTGGTAGGAGTAGTAGTGTCTGTGGTAGAAGTAGGAGCGTTCCATGTGGTGGTAGGAGTTCTAATGTCTGTGGTAGATGTGTGATTGCTCGTGGTGGTGGTAGGTGTAGTAGTGTCTCTGGTTGAAGTAGGAGCACTAGTGGTGATGGTAGGAATATTACGGTCCTGGACGAAGTAGTTGTGCTCGTGGTGGTGGTAGGAGTAGTAGATACTGTGGTAAATGTAGGAGTGCTCATGGTGGTGGTAGGAGTAGTTGATTGTGTGGTAGAAGTAGGAGCGCTTGTGGTGGTGGCAGGAGTAACAGGTTCTTTGGTAAATGTGTGTGCACTCATGTTTGTGGTAGGAGTTGCACAGGCTGTGGTAGAAGTAGGATCAATCGTGTTGGTGGTAGGAGTAGCAGGGCTGTGGTAGAAGTAGGAGCGCTCGTGGTGGTGGTAGCAGTAACAGGGTCTGTGGTACAAGTAGGTGCTCTTGTGGTGGTGGTAGGAGTAGTAGTTTCTGTGGTAGAAGGACTGGTGATCGTGGGGTTTGTAGGAGTAGTAATGTCTTTCGTAGAAATACGTGCACTCATGGTGGTGGTATGAGTAGTAGTGTCAGTGGTAGTAGTAGTTGCACTCGTGGTGGTGGTAGGAGTAGTTGTTTCTGTGCTAGAAGTACTTGTGCT
The DNA here is from genome assembly GCF_028023285.1 of Balaenoptera ricei. NCBI lineage: Eukaryota > Metazoa > Chordata > Mammalia > Artiodactyla > Balaenopteridae > Balaenoptera > Balaenoptera ricei. The sequence goes on from NC_082654.1 coordinate 81,186,478, forward strand.
CGTGGTGGAGGTAAGAGTAGTATTGTCTGTGGTAGAAGTAGGAGCGCTCGTGGTGGTGGTAGCAGTAACAGGGTCTGTGGTACAAGTAGGTGCTCTTGTGGTGGTGGTAGGAATAGTACTGTCTGTGGTAGAAGTTTTTGTGCTCATTCCCATGGTATTAGTAGTAGTTTCTGTGGTAGAGGTAGGAGCGTTCCTGGTGGTGGTAGGAGTACTAGTGTCTGTAGTAGAATTAGGGGCGCTCGTGGTGCTGGTGGTTGTTTTGGTTTCTGTGCTTGAATTAGGAGCACTTATTTAGGTGGTAGGATTGGCAGTGCCTGTGGTGGAAGTAGGTGTTCTCACGGTAGTAGTATGAGTAGCAGGGTCTCTTTTAGAAGTAGATTTGTTCGTGGTGGTGTTAGGAGCACTCTTTTTGGTGGTAGGATTCACAGTGCCTGTGGTAGAAGTAGGTGCTCTCATGGTAGTAGTATGAGTAGCAGGGTCTCTTTTAGAAGTATATTTGCTCCTGGTGGTGTTAGGAGCAGCATGTTCTGTGTGAGAAGTAGGAGCGCACTTGGTGGTGGTAGGAGTTGCACAGTCTGTGGAAGAAGTAGGAGCGTTCGTGGTCTTGGTAGTAGTAGTTTCTCTAGTAGAAATAGGAGAGCTCGTGGTGGTGTTCAGAGTAGTAGATACTTTGTTAGAGGTAGGAGCGCTCGTGGTGGTGGTAGGAGTAGTACTGTCTGTGGTAGAAGTAGGAGCACTCGTGGTGTTGGTGGGAGTAGTAGTGACTGTGGTAGAAGTAGGAGCACTCGTCTTAGTTTTAGGTGTATTAGTGTCTGTAGTAGAAGTCGTGATCGTGCTGGTGGTAGAACTAGTAGTTTCTATGGTATAAGCGGGAGCGCTCGTGGTGGTGTTAGGAGTAGTTGATTCTGTAGTAGAAGTAGGATTGCTCGTGGTGGTGGTAGGTGTAGTAGTGTCTGTGGTAGAAGTAGGATCGCTCATGGAGGTGGTAGGTGTAACAGGTTTTGTGGTAGAAGAAGGAGCACTCGTGGTGTTTGTGGTAGTAGTAGTTTCTAGGGTAGAAGTAGTGTCTCTCGTTCTGGTGGTAGGAGTAGTAGTGTCTGTGGTAGAAATAGTTGCACTCGTGGTGGTGGGAGAACTAGTAGTTTCTGTGGTAGAAGTAGGAGCACTCTTGGTGCTAGGAGTAGTAGTTTTTGTGGTAGAAGTATGATCGCTCGTGATGGAGGTAGTAGTAGCAGGGCCTGTGGTAGAAGTAGGTGCTTTCGTAGTTTTGGAAGGAGTAGCATGTTTTGTGGTACAAGTAATTGCACTCGTGGTGGTGGGAGAACTAGTAGTTTCTGTGGTAGAAGTAGGAGCACTCTTGGTGCTAGGAGTAGTAGTTTCTCTGGTAGAAGTATGATCGCTCGTGATGGAGGTAGTAGTAGCAGGGCCTGTGGTAGAAGTAGGTGCTTTCGTAGTGTTGGAAGGAGTAGCATGTTTTGTGGTACAAGTAGTTGCACTCGTGGTGGTGGTAGGAATAGCAGGTTTTGTGCTAGAAGTAGTATTGCCTGTGGTGGTGGTTGTAGTTGAAATTGAAGCACTCATGTTGGTGTTAGGAGTAGTAGTGTCTGTGGTAGAAGTACTTGCGCTCGTGGTGGTGGTAAGAGTAGTAGTATCTGTGTTAGAAGTACTTGCACTCGTGGTGGTGGTAGGAGTACTAGTGTCTGTGGTAGAAGTAGGAGCACTCTACGTGTTCGGAGGAGTAGTTCTTACTGTGGTAGATTGTGGAGCGCTTGTGTTGGTCGTAGGAGTAGAAGGGCCTGTGGTAGAAGTTGGTGCTCTCGTGGTGGTGGTAGGAGTAGCAGGGTCTCAGGTAGAGGTAGTGGCAATCATGATGGTGGTAGGAGTGCCAGATTCTGTGGTAGAAGTAAGATCGCTCATGATCGTGGTAGTAGTAGTAGTAGTGTCTGTGGTAGAAGTAGGAGCGCTCAATGTGGTGTTAGGAGTAGTAATGTCTGTGGTAGATGTATGAGCGCTCGTGGTGGTGGTAGGAGTAGTAGATTCTGTGGTAGAAGTACTTGTGCTCGTGGTGGTGTTGGAGTAGCATGTTCTGTGTTAGAAGTAGGAGAGCTCATTGTGGTGGTAGAAGTTGCACAGTCTGTGGTACAAGTAGTAGTGTTCATCGTGCTTGTAGTAGTAGTTTCTCTGGTAGAAGTAGGAGAGCTAGTGGTGATGGTAGGAGTAGTAGATTTTTTGGGAGAAATTGGAGCGCTTGTGGTGATGGAAGGAGTAGTACTATCTGCGGTAGAAATAGGAGTGCTCGTGGTTGTGGTGGGAGTAGTAGTGTCTGTGGTAGAAGTAGTATCGCTCGTGATGGTGGTAGGAGTAGCAGGTTCTGTGGAAAATATGGGAGCGCTTGTGGTCGTTTTGGTAGTAGTAGTTTCTGGGGTAGAAGTAGGGGCTCTCGCTGTGGTGGTAGGTGTAGTAGTTTCTGTAGCAGAAGTAGGAGCTCTCTTCCTGTTGGTAGGAGTAGTAGTTTCTGTTGTAGAAATAGGATCACTCATGATGGAAGTAGTGGTAGCAGGGCCTGTGTAGTAGTAGGTGCTCTCGTTGTGATGGTAGGAGTAGAAGGTTTTGTGGTACAAGTAGATCCACTTACGGTGGTGGTAGGAAAAGCATGTTTTGTGGTAGAAGTAGTAACGCTTGTGGTGGTGGTAGGAGTTGCATGTTCTGTGGTAGAAGTAGGAGCGCTCATGGTGGTTGTAGGGTAGTAGTTTCTTTGATAGAAGTAGGAGCGCTCGTTGTGTTGGTAGGAAGAGTAGTGTCTGTGGTAGAAGGAGGAGCGCTCGTGGTGCTACTTGGAGTAATAGTGTCTGTGGTAGAAGTAGGAGCGCTCGTGGTGGTGTTAGGTGTAGTAGTATCTCTGGTAGATGTAGTTCACTCGTGGTGGTTTTACGAGCAGTAGTCTCTGCAGTAGAATTAGGAGTGTTCATTGTGGTTGTTTGAGTAGTACTTTCTGTGGTAGAAGTAGGAGTGCTCTTGGTGATGGTGGGAGTAACAGAGTCTGTGGTACAAGTAGGTGCTCTTGTGGTGGTGGTAGGAGTAGTAGTTTCTGTGGTAGAAGGACTGGTGATCGTGGGGTTGGTAGGAGTAATTATATCTTTCGTAGAATTATGAGCACTCATGGTGGTGGTAGGAGTAGTAGTGTCAGTGGTAGTAGTAGTTGCACTTTTGGTGGTGGTAGGAGTAGTAGTTTCTGTGGTAGAAGTAGGAGCCCTCGTGGTGGTGGTAGGAGTAGCAGGGTCTGTAGTAGAAGTAGTTGCTCTTGTGGTGGTGGTAGGATTACTAGTGTCTCTGATAGAAGTAGTGGTGCTAGTCGTGGTAGTAGGAGTAGTAACATCTTTGGTAGAAGTATGAGTGCTCCTGGTGGTGCCACGTGTAGTAGTGTCTGTGGTAGAAATATGAGCATTCTTGGTGGTGTTAGGAGTAGTAGTTTCTGCAGTAGAAGTAGGAGTCCTCGTTGTGGTGGTACGAGTCGTAGTTTCTCTAGTAGAAGTCACAGTGCTGATGGTGGTGCTTGGAGTAGCAGGGTCTGTGGTACAAGTAGGTTCTCTCGTGGTGGTCATAGGAACAGTAGTGTCTGTGTTAGAAGCAGTGCTTCTCGTGGGGATGATGTGAGTAGTAATGTGTTTTTTAGTTTTATGAGCACCCGTGTTGGTGGCAGGAGTAGTAGTGTCTGTGGAAGTAGTAGGAGCACTCGTGTTGGTCATAGGAGTAGTAGTGTCTGTGTTAGAAGCAGTGGTTCTCATGGGGGTGCTGGGAGTAGTTATGACTTTTGTAGTTGTATGAGCACTTGTGGTGGTGGCAGGAGTAGTAGTGTCTGTGGTAGAAGTAGGAGCACTTGTGGTGGTGTTAGTAGTAGTAGTGTCTGTGTTAGAAGCAGTGGTTCTCGTGGGTGTGGTAGGACTAGTAATGTCTTTGTAGTTGTATGAGTACTCGTGGTGGTGGCAGGAGTAGTAGTTTCTGCCATAGAAGTAGGAGCGTCCATGGTGGTGGTAGGAGTAGTAGTTTCTGTGGTAGAAGTAATTACGCTCATGGTGGTGTTAGAAGTGGTAGTGTCTGTGGAAGAAGTTGGAACGCTAATGGTGGTGGTAGTAGTTGCACGGGCTGTGGTAGAAGTAGGAGGGATCATGGTGGTGATAGGAGTAGTAGTGTCTGTGGTAGAAGTAGTGGTGCTCCTGGAGGGGGTAGGAGTAACAGGTGTTGTGGTAGAAGTAGTACCGCTCGTGGTGGTGGTAGCAGTAGTCGTTTCTGTGGGAGAAGTAAGAGCACTCTTGGTGTTGGTAGCAGTAGTAGTTTCTGTGGTAGAATTAGGAGCGCTCGTGTTGGTGGTAGGACTTGTAGAGTCTGTGGTAGAAAGAGGAGCAATAGTAGTGGTGGTAGTAGTTGCACGGTCTGTGGTAGATGTAGGAGGGCTTGTGATAGTGATAGGAGTTGCAGTGTCTGTGATAGAAGTAGTTGACCTCGCAGTTGTGGTAGGGATAGTAATGTCTGTGGTAGAAGTTGGAGTACTCGTGGTGGTGGCAGGAGTAGTAGTGTCTGTGGAAGAAGTAGGAGTGCTAGTGTGGTGGTTGTAGTTGCACGGTCTGTGGTAGAAGTAGGAAGGCACGTGGTGGTGATAGGATTATTAGTGTCTGTGGTAGAAGTAATTTCGCTGGTGGTTGTTTTAGGAGTAGCAGGTCCTGGGTAGAAGTATGAGCTCTCGTGGTGGTGGTGGGAGTAGTAGTGTCTGTGGTATAAATAGGAGCACTAGTGGTGGTGGTAGTAGGTGCACGGTCTGTGGTAGAAGTAGGAGGGCTCGTGTAAGTGAAAGGAGTTGTACTGCCTGTGGTAGAAATAGTTGCACTCGTGGTGGAGATAGGAGTAGTAGTGTCTGTGGTAGAAGTAGGAATGCTCGTGGTTTTGGTAGGAGTAGTAGATTTTGTGGTTGATGTAGGAGTGCTAGTAGTGGTGGTAGTAGTTGTACGTTTTGTGTTAGAATTAGGACGGCTCGTTTTGGTGATAGAAGTTGCAGTGTCTGTGGTAGAAGTAGGAGTGTTCGTGGTGGTCGTGGGAGTAGTAGTGTCGGTGGTAGGAGTAGGATCGCTCGTGGAGGTGGAAGGAGTAGTAATGTCTGTGGTAGCAATATTTGCGTTTGTGATGGTGGTAGAAATAGTAGTTTCCTTTGTAGAAATAGGAGTGCTCCTGATAGTGGTAGGAATATTTGTATCTGTGGTAGAAGAGGAGCGCTCGTGGGGGTGGTAGGAGTAGCAGGGTCTGTGGTAGACGTACCTGTGCTCGTGGTGGTGGTATGAGTAGCATGTTCTTCGGTAGAAGTTGGAGTACTCGTGGTTGTGGTAGAAGTAGTAGTCTCTGTGGAAGAAGTAGGAGCTCTAGTGGTGGTGGTAGTTTTTGCACAGTCTGTGGTAGAAGGAGGAGGGCTCGTAGTGGTGCTAGGATTAGTAGTGTCTATGGTAGAATTAGGAGCACTCATGGTGGTCGTGGGTGTAGCAGGGCCTGTGGTAGAAGTAGGTGCTCTGCAGGTTGTGGTAGGAGTAGCAGGGACTGTCGTAGAAATAGTTGCAATCGTGGTGGAGGTAGAAGTAGCAGATTCTGTGGTAGAAGTAGGAACGCTCGTGGAGGTGGTAGGAGTTGCACAGTCTGTGGTAGAAGTAGGAGTGCTCGTGGTCATGGTAGGAGTAGTAGTGTCTGTGGTAGAAGTATTTGCGCTAGTGGTGGTGGTAGGTGTAGTAGTGTCTGTGGTAGAAGTAGGAGCACTAGTGGTGGTTGTAGTAGTTGCACAGCATTTGGTAGAAGTAGGAAGGCTCGTGGTAGTGATAGGAGTAGTAGTGTCTGTGGTAGAAGTAGTTGCGCTCTTGGTGGTAGTAAGAGTAGTAGTTTCTGTGGTAGAAGTAGGAGCACTCTTGGTGTTGGTAGGAGTAGTACTTTCTGTGGTAAATGTAGGATCGCCCATGGTAGTGGAAGGTGTAGCAGGGCCTGTGGTAGATGTAGGTTCTCTCATGGTGATGGTAGGAGTAATAAGTTTTTGTGGTAGAAGTACGATCTCTCGTGGTGGTGGCAGGCATTGCATGTTCTGTGGTAGAAGTAGGATCACTCGTGGTCGTGGTAGGTGTAGCAGGGCCTGTGGTAGAATTAGGTTCTCTCGTGCTGGTGGGAGGAGTAGCATTGTCTGTGTTAGAAGTAGTTTTGCTCGTGGTGGTGCTAGGAGCAGCATGTTCTGTGTTAGAAGTAGGAGCACACTTGTTGGTGGTAGGAGTTGCACAGTCTGTGGAAGAAGTAGGAGCACTCGTGGTCTTGGTAGTTTTAGTTTCTCTGGTAGCAGTAGGAGAGCTCATGGTGGTGTTCGGAGTAGTAGATTCTTTATTAGAAGTAGGAGCGCTCGTGGTGGTGGGAGGACTTGTACTGTCTGTGGTAGAAGTAGGAGCGCTCGTGGTGTTGGTGGGAGTAGTAGTGACTGTGGTAGAAGTAGGATCGATCATGGTGGTGGTAGGTGTAACAGGTTTTGTGTAGAAGAAGGAGCACTCGTGGTGGTTGTGGTAGTAGTAGTTACTAGGTTAGAAGTAGTGGCTCTCATTCTAGTGGCAGGAGTAGTAGTGTCTGAGGGAGAAGTAGTTGCGCTCATGGTGGTGGTTGAACTAGTAGTTTCTGTGGTAGAATTAGGAGCACTCTTGTTGGTAGGAGTAGTAGTTTCTGGGGTAGAAGTAGGATCACCCATGACTGAGGTAAGAGTAGCAGGGCCTGTGGTAGAAGTAGGTGTTCTCGTGGTGGTGGATGGAGTCGCATGTTTTGTGGTACAAGTAGTTGCACTCGTGGTGGCAGTAGGAGTAGCAAGTTTTGTGCTAGAAGTACTATCACCTGTGGTGGTTGTAGGAGTTGCATGTTCTGTGGTAGAAGTAGGAGCGTGCATGGTGGTGGTAGGAGTAGAAATTTCTGCCATAGAAATAGGAGTGCTCGTGGTGGTGGTAGGAGTAGTAATTTCTCTGGTAGAAGTAGGAATGCTCGTGGTGCTGGTGGGAGTATTAGATTCTGTGTTAGAAGTAGGAGTGCTCATGGTGGTGGTAGATGTTCTAGGGCCTGTGGTAGAAGTAGGAGTGCTCATGGTGGTGGTAGGAGTAGAAATTTCTGTAGTAGAAGTAGGAGCACTCCTGGTTCTGGTAGAGGTATCAAGGTCTGTGGTAGAAGTAGGTGCTCTTGTGGTGTTGGTAGGAGTACTAGTGTCTGTGATGGAAATAGGTGCGCTCATGGTGGTTGTAGGAGTAGTAGTGTCTGTAGTAGAATTAGGAGCACTAGTGGTGGTGGTTGTAGTTGCATATTCTGTGGTACAAGTAGGAAGGCTCGTAGTGGTGATAGGATTATTAGTGTTTGTGGTAGAAGTAATTGCACTGGTGGTTGTTTTAGGAGTAGCAGGTTCTGTGGTAGAAGTATGAGTGCTCGTGGTGGTGGTGGGAGTAGTAGTGTCTGTGGTAGAAATAGGAGCACTACTGGTGGTGGTAGTAGGTGCACTGTCTATGGTAAAAGTAGGAGGGCTCGTGGTGGTGATAGGAGTTGTACTGTCTGTGGTAGAAGTAGCTGCACTCGTGGTGGATGTAGTAGTAGTAGTGTCTGTAGTAGACGTAATTGCACTCGTGGTGGGGGTATGAGTAGTAGTGTCTGTTGTAGAAGTAGGAGTGCTCACGGTGGTGGTAGGAGTAGGAGTTTCTGTGGTAAAAGTACTTGCACTCATGGTGGTGGTAGGAGTAGTAGTGTCTATCATAGAAGTAGGAGCGCTCATGGTGGTGGTAGTATTTGCACGGTCCGTGGTAGAAGTAGGAAGGCTCATGTTGGTGATAGGCTTAGTAGTGTCTGTGGTAGAAGTAGTTGTGCTGGTTGTTTTGTTAGGAGTAGCAGATTGTGTGGTAGAAGTACAAACGTTCGTGATGGTGGTAGGAGTAATAGTGTCTTTGGAAAAGTACTTGCTCTCTTGGTAGTGGTAGAAGTGGTAATGTCTGTGGTAGAAGTATGAGCGCTCATGCTAGTGGTAGGTGTAGTAGTCACTGTGGTTGAAGTAGGAGCGCTAGTGGTGGTGGTAGTAGTTGCACGGTCTCTGGTCGAAGTAGGAGTGTTTGTTGTGGTGGTAAGAGTAGTAGTGTCTGTGGTAGACGTAGGAGCACTCGTGGTGGTAGTAGGGGTAGTAGTTCCTGTGGTCAAAGTAGTGGTGCTCATTGTGGTGGTAGGAGTTGTTGTGTCTATGGTAGAAGTAGGAGCACTCGTGGTGGCGGTAGGAGTAGTAGTGTCTGTGGTAGAAGTAGGATTGCTCATGGTGGCGGTAGGAGTAGTAGTTTCTGTGGTAGAAGTAACTGGCCCTCGTGGTGGAGGTAGGTGTAGTATTGTATGTGGTAGAAGTAGGAACGGTCGTGGAGGTGGTAGGAAGAGTATTGTCTGTGGTAGAAGTAAGAGTGCTCATTTTGGTGTTAGGAGTTGCACAGTCTGTGGTAGAAGTAGTAGTGCTCATGGTGGTGGTAGTAGTAGATTCTTTGGTATAATTAGGAGAGCTAGTTGTGTTGGTAGGAGTAGTAGTTTCTTTGGTAGAAGTAGGAGCGCTCGTGGTGGTGGAAGGTGTAGTACTGTCTGTGGTAGAAACAGGAGCGCCCGTAGTGGTGGTGGTAGTAGTAGTGTTTGTTCTAGAAGGAGGAGCGCTCATCTTGGTGGTAAGAATAGTAGTGTCTGTGGTATAAGTAGTATTGCTCGCGATGGTGAAAGGTGTTGCATGTTCTGTGATAGAAATAGGAGCACTCATGTTGGTGGTAGGGTAGTAGTTTCTTTGATAGAAGTAGGATTGTTCGTTTTGTTGGTAGGAGTAGTAGTGTCTGTGGTAGAAGTAGGATCACTCATGGTGGTAGTAGGAGTAGCAGGGCCTGTGGTAGAAGTACATGCTCTCATGGTGGTGGGAGGAGTAGAAGGTTTTGTGGGAGAAGTAGGAGTGCTCGTGGTGGTGGTGGTAGTAGTTGTTTCTGGGGTAGAAGTAGAAGCTCTCGTTGTGGTGGTATGAGTAGTAGGTTCTGTGGTAAAAGTTGCAGTGCTCAAGGTGGTGGTGGTAGTAGTAGCAGAGTCTGTGGTACAAGTAGGTGCTCTCGTGGTGGTGGGAGGATTAGTAGTGTCTATGTTAGAAGCAGGGGTTCTTGTGGGGGTGGTAGGAGTAGTAAAGTGTTTCACAGTTGTATGAGTGCTCGTGGTTGTGTCAGGAGTAGTAGTGTCTGTGGTAGTACTAGGAGCGCTTGTGGTGGTGTTAGGAGTAATTGTGTCTGTGGTAGAAGTAGTTGCGCTCGTGGTGGTGGTAGGAGTAGTAGTTTCTGTGGTAGAAGTAGGAGCGCTCATTGTGGTGGTAGACGTAGTAGTGTCTGTGGAAGAAGTAGGAGCGCTTGTGGTGGTGGTAGTTTTTGCACAGTCTGTGGTAGAAGTAGGAGGGCTCCTAGTGGTGATAGGAGTAGTAATGTCTGTGGTTGAATTAGGAGCATTCATGGTGGTGGTGAGTAGCAGGGCCTCTGGTAGAAGTAGGTGCACTCGTGGTTGTTGTAGGAGTAGCAGGGTCTGTGGTAGAAGTCGTTTCAATCATGGTGGATTTAGAAGTAGCAGATTCTGTGGTAGAAGTAGGAACGCTCGTGTTGGTGGTAGGAGTTGCACAGTCTGTGGTAGAAGTAGGCGTGCTCGTGGTCCTGGTAGGTGTAGTAGTGTCTGTGGTAGAAGTATTTGTGCTAGTGGTGGTGGTAGGTGTAGTAGTGTCTTTTGTAGAAGTAGGAGCACTAGTGGTGGTTGTAGTAGTTGCACGGTGTTTGGTAGAAATAGGAAGGCTCGTGGCGGTGATACAAGTAGTAGTGTCTGTGGTAGAAGTAGTTTCGCTCTTGGTGGTAGTAAGAGTAGTAGTTTCTGTGGTAAATGTACGATTGCCCGTGGTAGTGGAAGGTGTAGCAGGGCCTGTGGTAGAAGTAGGTGCTCTCATGGTGGTGGCAGGAGTAGCAGGTTTTGTGGTAGAAGTAGGAGCATTAATGGTGGTGGTAGGGTAGTAGTTTCTTTGGTAGAAGTAGGAGCACTCGTGGTGTTGGTAGGAGTAGTAGTGTCTGTGGTAGAAGTAGGAGCACAAGTGCTGCTGGTAGTAGTTGCACGGTCTCTGGTAGTAGTAGGAGGGCTTGTGGTGGTGATAGCAGTAGTAGTCTGTGGTAGAAGTAGCTGCGTTTGTGGTGGTGGTAGGAGTAGTAGTTTCTGTGGTAGAAGTACAAGCACTCGTGGTGGTCATAGGAATAGTAGGGTCTGTGGGAAAATAGTTGTGCTCGTGGTGATGGTAGGAGTAATAGTGTCTGTAGTAGAAGTAGGAGCACTCGTGGTAGTGGTAGGAGTAGTAGTTTCTGTGGTAGAAGTAGGAGCACTCTTGGTGTTGGTAGGAGTAGTAGTTTCTGTGGTAGAATTAGCAGCGCTCGTGGTGGTGGTAGGAGTAGAAGGGCCTGTGGTAGAAGTAGGTGCTGTCGTGGTGGTGGTAGGAGTAGCAGGGTGTGTGGTAGAAGTAGTTCCAATCGTGGTGGTGGTAGGAGTAGAAGATTCTGTGGTAGAAGTAGGATCACCCGTGGTGGTGGTAGATGTTGCACGGTTTGTGATAGAAGTAGGAGCGCTTTTGGTCGTGGTAGGAGTAGTAGTGTCTGTGGTCGAAGTTGTTGTGCTCGTGGTGGTTGTAGGAGTAGTAGTTTCTGTGGTAGAAGTAGGACGCTCGTGGTGGTGGTAGGAGTAGTTGATGCTGGGGTAGAAGTAGGAGCACTCGTGTTGGTGGTGGGAGTAGCAGGTTCTATGGTAAATGTGCGAGCGCTCGTGGTTGTGGTAGGAGTTGCACATCTGTGGTAGAAGTTGGAACGCTCGTGGTCATGGTAGGAGTAGCAGGGCCTGTGGTAGAAGTAGGTGCTCTCATGGTGGTGGGAGGAGTAGTAGGTTTTGTGGAGAAGTAGGAGCGATCATGTTGGTGGTGGTAGTAGTAGGCTCTGTGGTATAATTAGGAGCTCTCGTTGTGGTGGTAGGAGTAGTAGTTTCTATGATACAATTAGGAGCACTCGTGGTGGTGGTAGAGGTAGTAGTGTCTGTGGTAGTAGTAGTTGCACTCATGGTGGTGGTAGGAGTAGTAGTTTCTGTGGTAGAAGTAGGAGCGTTCCTGTTGGTGGTAGGAGTACTAGTGTCTGTAGTAGAAGTAGGAGTGCTCGTGGTGCTGGTGGGAGTATTAGTTTCTGTGTTAGAAGTAGGAACGCTCGTGGTGGTGGTAGGAATTGTACAGTCTTTGGAAGAAGTAGGAGTGATCATTCTCTCGGTAGTAGTAGTTTCTCTGGTAGAAGTAGGAGAGCTCGTGGTGGTGTTCAGAGTAGTACATTCTTTGTTAGAAGTAGGAGCCCTCGTGGTCGTGGTAGGAGTAGGACTGTCTGTGGTAGAAGTAGGAGCGTTCGTGGTGTTGGTGGGAGTGTTGGTGACTGTGGTAGAAGTAGGAGTGCTCGTCTTGGTGGTAGGAGTATTAGTGTCTGTAGTAGAAGAAGTTGTGCTCGTGATGGTGTTAGGAGTAGTAGATTCTGTGGTAGAAGCAGGTGCACTCATGGTGGTGTGAGGAGTAGTTGATTGCGTGGTAGAAGTAGGCGCTTTCGTGGGGGTGGTAGGAGTAGTACTTTTTGTGGTAGGAGTCGCAGTGCTCGTGGTGGTGGTAGGAGTAACAGGGTCTGTGGTACAAGTAGGTGCTCTCATGGTGGTGGTAGGATTAGTAGTGTCTGTGTTATAAGCAGTGGTTTTCATGGCAGTGGTAGGAGTAGTAAAGTCTTTCGTAGTTGTATGAGTGCTCGTGTTGGTGGTAGGTGTAGTAGTGTCTGTGGTAGTAGTAGGCACGCTCGTGGTGGTGTTAGGAGTAGTAGTGTCTGCGGTAGCAGTAGTTGTGCTCGTGGTGGTGGTAGGAGTACTAATTTCTGCCATAGAAATAGGAGCGCTCGTGGTGGTGGTAGAAGTAGCAGGGCCTGTGGTAGAAGTAGGTGCTCTCCTTTTGGTGGTAGAAATAGCAGGATGTGTGGTAGGAGTAGTTGCAATCGTGGATGTGGTAGGAGTAGCAGATTCTGTGGTAGAAGTAGGAGCACTCGTGGTGGTGGTAGATGTTGCACGATCTGTGGTAGAAATAGGAGCGCTCGTGGTGGTGGTAGAGGTAGTAGTGTCTGTGGTAGTAGTAGTTGCACTCGTGGTGTTGTTAGGAGTCGTATTTTCTGCCGTAGAAATAGGAGCACTCATGGTGGTGGTAGGACTAGTAGTTTTGGTGGTAGAAGTAGTTGCGCTAGTGGTGGTGGTAGAAGTAATTGTGTCTGTGGAGGAAGTAGCAGTGCTAGTGTTGGTGGTAATTTTTGCATGGTCTGTGGTAGAAGTAGGAGGGGTCATAGTGGTGATAGGAGTAGTAGTGTCTGTGGTAGAATTAGGGGCGCTAATGGTGGTGATGTTAGTAGAAGGGGCTGTGGTAGAAGTAGGTGCTCTCGTGGTTGTGGTAGGAGTAGCAGGGGCTGTGGTAGAAGTCGTTGCAATCGTGGTGCCATTAAGAGTAGCAGATTTTGTGGTAGAAGTAGGAACGCTCATGGTGGTGGTAGGAGTTGCACGGTCTGTGGTAGAAGTAGGAGTGCTCGTGGTCGTGGTAGGATTAGTAGTGTCTGTGGTAGAAGTATTTGCGCCCATTGTGGTGGTAGGCATAGTAATGTCTGTGGTAGAAGTAGGAGCACTAGTGGAGGTGGTAGTAGTTGCACGGTCTGTGGTAGAAGTAGGAAGGCTCGTGGTGGTGATATGAGTAGTAGTGTCTGTGGTAGAAGTAGTTGTGCGTGGTAGAAGTAGGAAGGCTCGTGGTGGTGATACGAGTAGTAGTGTCTGTGGTAGAAGTAGTTGTGCTGGTGGTGGTGTTAGGAGTAGCAGGTTCTGTGGGAGAACTAGTAGCACTTGTGTAGGTGGTAGGAGTGGTAATGTCTGTGGTAGAAGTAGGAGCACTAGTGGTGTTGGTAGGAGTTGCAGGGCCTGTGGTTGAAATCTGTGCTCTCGTGGAGGTAGTAACAGTAGCAGGTTTTGTAGTACAAGTAGTTGCACTCTTGATGGTGGTAGGAGTAGCAGGTTTTGTGGTAGAAATAGTATCGCCTCTGGTGTTCGTAGGAGTTGCATGTTCTGTGGCAGAAGTAGGAGCGCTCATGGTGGTGCTAGGGGAGTATTTCTTTGGTAGAAGTAAGAGTGCTCGTTTTCTTGGTAAGAGTAGTAGTGTCTGTGGTAGAAGTAGGAGCACTCGTGGTGGTGGTAGGAGTAGTATTGTCTGTGGTAGTAGTAGTGCTCGATGTGGAGGTAGAAGTAGTAGTTTCTGCAGTAGAAGTAGGTGTACTCGTGTTGGTGGTAGGAATTGTAGTTTCTGTGGTAGAAGTAGGAGCGCTCGTGTTGGTGGTAGGAGTATCAGTGTCTGTGGTAAAAGTAGGTGCTCTCATGGTGGTGGTAAGATTAGTAGTGTCTGTGATAGAAATTGTGGGGCTCGTAGTGGTAGTAAGAGTAGTAATGACTTTGGTAGAAGTATGAGCGCTCGTGGTTGTGCAGGAGTAGTAGTGTCTGTGGTAGAAGTATGAGCACTCGTGATGGAGGTAGGAGTAGTAGTTTCTGCAGTAGGAGTACGAGCACTCTTTGTGTTGGTAAGAGAAGTAGTTACTGTGGTAGAATTAGGAGTGCTCATGGTGGTGATAGGAGTAGTAGTGTCTGTGGTAGTAGTAGTTGCGTTCATGGTGGTGGTAGGAGTTGCACGGTCTGTGGTAGAAGTAGGAGGGCTCGTGGTGGTAATAGGAGTAGCAGTGTCTGTGGTAGAAGTAGTTGTGCTCGTGGTGGTGGTAGGAGTAGCAGGTATTGTTCTAGAAGTAGGAATGCTCATGGTGGTGGTAGGAATAGTAGTGTCTGTGTTAGAAGTAAGAGTGCTAGTCCTGCTGGTAGTAGTTGCACAGTCTCTGGTAGAAGTAGGAGGCTCATGGTTGCGATAGCAGTAGTAGTGTCTGTGGTAGAAGTAGTTTCGCTCGTGGTGGTTGTAGAAGTATTAGTGTCTGTGGTAGAAATAGAAGCACTCGTGTTGGTGGTAGGAGTAGTAGTGTCTGTGGGAGAAATACTTGCACTCGGGGTGGTGGTAGGAGTAGTAGTGTCTGTGGTAGAAGTAGGAGCACTCTTCGTGTTCATAGGAGGAGTAGTTACTGTGGTAGAATTAGGAGCACTAATGGTGGTGGTAGGAGTAGCAGGGCCTGTGGTAGAACTACGTGCTCTCTTGGTGATGGTAGGGGTAGCAGGGTCTGTAATAGAAGTAGTTGCAATCGTGGTGGTGTTAGGAGTAGTAGTGTCTGTGGTAGATGTAGTTGTGCTCGTGGTGGTGGTAGGAGTAGTAGTTTCTGTGGTAGAAGTAGGAGCGCCCATGGTGGTGTTAGGAGTAGCAGGGTCTGTGGTAGAAGTAGGTGCTCTCGTGGTGTTGGTAAGATTAGTAGTGTCTGTGATAGAAGTAGTGGTGCTCGTAGTGGTAGTCGAAGTAGTAATATCTTTGGTAGAAGAATGAGCGCTCGTGGTGGTGGCAGGGGTAATAGTGTCTGTGGTAGAAGTATGAGCGCCCATGGTGGGGTTAGGAGTAGTAGTTTCCATGGTAGAAGTAGGAGTCCTGGTTGTGGTGGTAGGAGTGGTAGTTACTTTGGTAGAAGTCCCACTGCTCCTGGTGGTGGTAGGAGTAGCAGGGTCTGTGGTACAAGTAGGTGCTCTCGTGGTGGTGGTAGGATTGGTAGCGTCTGTGTTAGAAGCAGTGGTTCTCGTGATTGTGGTAGGTGTGGTAGTGTCTTTCATAGTTGTATGAGTGCTCGTGGCGGTGGCAGGAGTAGTAATGTCTGTGGTAGAAGTAGGAGCACTTGTGGTGGTGTTAAGAGTAGTAGTGTCTGCCATAAATGTAGTTGCACTCGTGGTGGTTGTAGTAGTAGTTTCTGTGGTAGAAGTTGCAGCACTGTTGGTGTTGGTAGGAGAAGTAGTTTCTGTGGTAGATGTAGGATCACTCATGGTGGTGAAAGGTGTAGGAGGGCCTGTGGTAGCAGTAGGTGCTCTTGTGATGGTGGTAGGTGTAGCAGGTTTTGTGGTAGAAGTAGGATCCCTCGTGGTGGTGGTAGGGTAGTAGTTTCTTTGGTAGAAATAGGACCGCTCATGGTGTTGGTAAGAGTAGTAGTGTCTGTGGTTGAAGTAGGAGTGCTCATGGTTGTGGCAGGAGTAGTAGTGTATGTGCTAGAAGTGGGAACGCTCATGGTTGAGGTAGGAGTAGCAGATTCTGCGGTAGAAGTAGGAGTGCTCGTGATGGTGCCAGGAGTAATAGTTTCAGTGGTAGAAGTAGGAGAGCTCATGGTGGTTGTAGGAGTAGTAGTTATGTAGTAGAAGTACTTGTGCTCGTGTTGGTGGTAGGAGTAGTAGTTTCTGTGGTAGAAGCAGGAGCGCTCGTAGTGGTGGTAGGATTATTTGATTCTGTGGTAGAAGTACGAGCCCTCGTGGTGGTGGTAGGAGAAGTAGTGCCTGTGGTAGAATTAGGAGCGCTCATGGTTGTGGTAGTAGTAGCAGGGCCTGTTTTAGAAGTAGATGCTCTCGTGGTTGTGGTAAGAATAGCAGGGTCTGTGGTAGAAGTAGTTGCAATTGTGGTGGTGTTAGGAGTAGCAGATTATGTGGTAGAAGTAGGAGCAGTAGTGGTGGTGGTAGGAGTAGTAGTTTCTGTGGTAGAAGTAGTTGCACTAGTGGTTGTGGTAGAAGTAGTAGTGTCTTTGGTAGGTGTAGGAGCGCTAGTGGTGATGGTAGTAGATGCACAGTCTGTGGGAGAAGTAGGAGGGCTCGTGGTGGTGACAGGAGTAGTAGTTTCTGCGGTAGAAGTACGAGTGCTCGTGTTGGTGGTAGGAGTAGTAGTTTCTGTGGTAGAAGTAGGAGCACTCGTGGTGGTGGTAGGAGTAGCAGTGACTTTGGCAGAAGTAGGTGCTCTCGTGGTGTTGGTAGGAGTAGTATTGTCTGTGGTAGAAGTAGTTGTGCTCGTGGTGGTGGTAGGAGTAGCAAGTATTGTGGTAGAATTAGGAGTGCTCATGGTGGTGGTAGGAATAGTAGTGTCTGTGGTAGAAGTAGGAGTACTCTTCGTGTTCGTAGGTGTAGTAGTTACTGTGGTATAATTAGGAGCGTTCGTGGTGGTGGTAGGTGTAGCAGGGCCTCTGTTAGAAGTACGTGCTCTCTTGGTGGTGGTAGGAGTAGCAGGGTCTGTGTTAGAAGTAGTTGCAATCGTGGTGGTCGTAGGAGTGGTAGATTCTGTGGTAGAAGTAAGATCGCTCGTGATCGTGGTAGTAGTATTAGTGTTTGTGGTAGAAGTAGGTGCTATCGTGGTGGTGTTAGGAGTAGTTGTGTCTGTGGTAGAAGTACTTGCACTTGTGGTGGTGGTAGGAGTAGTAGTTTCTGCGGGAGAAGTAGGAATGTTCGCTGTGTTGGTTGGAGTAGTAGTTTCTGTGGTAGAAGTAGGAGTGCTCATGGTGATGGTAGGAGTAGCAGGTTCTGTGTTACAAGTAGGTGCTTTTCTGGTGGTGGTAGGTGTAGTAGTGTCTGTGGTAGAAGTAATGGTGATCGTGGGGGTAGTAGGAGTAGTAATGTCTTTTGTAGATGTATGAGCGCTCGTGGTGGTGGTAGGAGTAGTAATGTCCTTGGTAGTAGTAGTTGTGCTCGTGGTGGTAGTAGGAGTCATAGTTTCTGTGATAGACGTACTTGTGTTCGTGGTGGAGGTAGGAGTAGTCCTTTCTGTGGTAGAAGTAAGAGTGCTCGTGGTCGTGGTAGGAGTAGTAATTTCTGTGGTAGAAGTAGTTGCGCCTGTGGTGGTGGTAGAAATAGTAGTGTCTCTGGTAGATGTAGGAGCGCTAGTGGTGGTGGTAGTAGTTGAATGGTCTGTGATAGAAGTAGCAGGGCTCGTGGTGGTGATAGAATTAGTAGTGTCTGTGGTAGAAGTAGTTGTGCTCATGGTGGTGGCAGGAGCAGCCGGTATTGTGGTAGAAGTAGGAGTGCTCTTGGTGCTGGTAGCAGTAGTAGTGTCTGTGTTATAAGTAAGAGCACTAGCCCTGCTGGTACTAGTTGCACGGTCTCTGGTAGAAGTAGGAGGCTCATGGTTGTGATAGCAGTAGTAGTGTCTGTGGTAGAAGTAGTTATGCTCGTGTTGGGTGTAGGATTAGTAGTGTCTGTGGTAGAAATAGAAGTGCTTGTGTTGGTGGTAGGAGTAGTATTGTCTGCTGTAGAAGTACTTGCGCTCGTGGTAGTGGTAGGAGTAGTAGTGTCTGTTGTAGAAGTACCTGCACTCGTGGTGGTGGTAGGAGTAGTAGTGTCTGTGGTAGATGTAGGAGTACTCTTCATGTTCATAGGAGTAGTAGTTACTGTGGTAGAATTAGAAGCGCTTGTGGTGGTGGTAGGAGTAGCAGGGCCTATGGTAGAAGTACATGCTCTCTTGTTGGTGGGAGGAATAGCAGACTTTGTGGTAGAAGTAGTTGCACTCGTGGTGGTGGTAGATGTAGCAGGTTTTGTGGTAGAAGTAGGAGCACTCGTGGTGGTTGTGGTAGTAGTAGTTTCTGTGGTAGAAGTAGGAGCGGTCATGGTGGTGGTAGGTGTGGTAGTGTCTTTGGTAAAAGTTGTTGCGCTCATGGTGGTGGTAGGACTAGTAGTTTCTTTGGTAGAAGTAGGAGCACTCTTGGTGTTGGAAGAAGTAGTAGTTTCTGTGGTAGAAGTAGGATTGCTCATGATGGAGGTAGTAGTAGCAGGGCCTGTGGTAGAAGTAGGTGCTCTCATGGTGGTGGTAGGAGTAGCAGGTTTTGTGGTACAAGTAGTTACTCTTGGTGGTGGTAAGAGTAGCAGGTATTTTTGTACAAATAGTATCACCTGTGGTGGTGGTAGATGTTCCATGTTCTGTGGTAGAAGTAGGAGTGCTCATGGTGGTGGTAGGGTGGTAGTTTCTTTGGTAGAAGTAGGAGGGCTTGTAGTGGTGATAGGAGTAGTAGTGTCTTTGGTAGAATTAACAGCTCTCATGGTGGTGGTAGGAGTAGCAGGGCCTGTGGTAGAAGTAGGTGCTCTCGTGTTTGTGGTAGGTGTAGCAGGGTCTGTGGTAGAAGTAATTGCAATCGTGGTGGCGTTAGGAGTAGCCCTCACACTACTTGTAACTCAGGCACTAATATTACTCCTAACTCAGGCATTGACAGTGTCCCTAACTAAGGTGCTGACACTACTCCTATCACAGGCACTGACACTGTCCCTAAGATGCTGACACTACTCCCAACACAGGCACTGACACTGCCCCTAACAAAGACCCTGACACTACTGCTAACTGAGGCATTGACACTGTCCCTAAATAAGGCCTTCACACTACTCCTAACTCAGGCCCTAACACTACTCCTAACTCAGGTACTGAATCTGTCCCTAAGTAAGTCCTTGTCACACTCCTAACTCAGGGCCTTACAATGTCCCTAAATAAGACTCTGACACTACTCCTAACTCAGGCCCTGACAATGTTCGTAATTAAGGCCCTGACACTTATCCTAACTCAGGCACTGAACCTGTCCCTAACTAAGGCCCTGAGACTACTCCTCACTCAGACCCAGACACTGTCCCTAACTAGGGCTTTGACACTTGTCCCAACTTAGGCACTGACACTGTCTCTATCTAAGGCCTTGACACTACTCTTAACACAGGCACTGACACTGCCCCTAACTAAGGCCCTGACACTACTCCCAACTCAGGCATTGACAATTTCAGTAACTAAGACCCTGACACTACTCCTAAATCAGGCACTGACACTGTCCCTAACTAAGGCCGTGACACTACTCTTAACTCAGGCACTGACACTCTTCCTAACTAAGGCCTTGACACTACTCTTAACAAAGGCACTGTCACTGTCCCTAAATAAGGACCTCACACTACTCCTAACATAGGCCCTAACACTACTCCTAACTCAGGCAGTGATTCTGCTTAACTAAGGCCCTAGCACTACTCCTCTCAGGCCTTAACACTACTCCTAACTCAGGCCCTGACACTGACCCTAACTAAATACGTGACACTTCTCCTAACTCACGGCCTTACAATGTCCCTAACTAAGGCCCTGACACTACTCCTAACTCAGGCCCTGAAACTACTCCCTATGCAGGCACTAACACTGTCCCTAACTATGGCCCTGACACTTCTCCCAACACAGGCGCTGAAACAGTCCCTAACTAAAGCCAAGACACTATTCCTAACTCAGGCACTGACACTGTCCCTAACTAAGGGATGACACTACTCCTAACTCAGGCACTGACACTGGCTCTAACTAAGGCCCTCACACTACTCCTAACTTAGGCCCTAACACAACTCTTAACTCAGACACTGACGCTGTCCCTAACTAAGACCGTGACACTACTCCTAACTCAGGGCATTGCACTGTCCTGAACTAAGGCTCAGAAAATACTCTTAACTCAGGCACTGACACTATCCCTACCTAAGGCCCTCCCACTACTCCTAACACAATCACTGACACTGTCCTTAACTAAGGCCCTAACACTACTGCTAACTCAGGCACTGACACTCTCCTTAACAAAGGCCTTGACACTACTCTTAACACAGGAAGTTACACTGACCCTAACTAAGGCCCTGACACTACTCACAACTCAGGCACTGACACTTTCCGAAAGTAAAACCCTCACACTACGCCTAACTCAGGCATTGACACTATCCCTAATGAAGGTAGTGACACTACTCCTGACTCAGGCACTGACACTGTCCCTAACTAAGGCCGTAACACTACTCCTAACTCAGGCACTGACACTGTCCCTAACTAGGGATAGACACTACTCCTAATTCAGGCCCTAACACTATTCCTAAAACAGGCACTGACTCTGTCCCTATCTAAGTCCGAGACACTATTCCTACTTCAGGGCCTTACACTTTCACAAACTAAGGCCCTCACACTACTTGTAACTCAGGTACTAACACTACTCCTAACTCAGGCAGTGTCACCTTCCCTAACTAAGGCCCTGACACTAC
Organism: Balaenoptera ricei; assembly: GCF_028023285.1. NCBI lineage: Eukaryota > Metazoa > Chordata > Mammalia > Artiodactyla > Balaenopteridae > Balaenoptera > Balaenoptera ricei. The sequence continues at coordinate 81,206,581 of NC_082654.1, forward strand.
TCCTATCTCAGGCACTGACACTGTCCCTATCTTAGGCCCTGACACTACTCCCAACTCAGGCACTGACACTGTCCCTAATGAAGGTCGTGACACTACACCTAACTCAGGCCCTGACACTGTCCATAAGTAAAGCCCTGACAATACACCTAACTCAGGCCCCGACACTCTCCCTAACTAAGGCCTGGGCACTACTCTTAGCACAGGCACTGGCGCTGTCCCTAACTAAGGCCCTGACACTACTCCCAACACAGCCGCTGACACAGTCCCTCACTAAGGCCATGAAACTACTCCTAACTGAGGCACTGACACTGTCCCTAACTAAGGCCTTGAGACTATTCCTCACTCAGACCCTGACACTGTCTCTAACTAAGGTCCTGACACTACACCTAATTCAGGCACTGACAATGTCCCTAACTAAGTCCGTGACACTACTCCTTACTCAGGGCGTTACAGTGTCCCTAAATATGGCCCTGAGACTACTCCTACCTCAGACCCTGACACTGTCTCTAACTGAGGCCCTGATACTACTCCCATCTCAAGGACTGACACTATCCCTAACTAAGGCCTTAACACTACTCTGAACACAGACACTGACACTGTCAATAACTAAGGCCCTGACACTACTTTCAACTCAGGCACTGACACTGACCCTAACTAAGTCGTGACACTACTGCTAATGCAGGCTGACATTGTCCCTAACTAAGGCCCTGACACTACTCCCAACACAGGCAATGGCACTGTACATAACACAGGATCTGACACTACTTCTAACTTATGGCCTGACACTGTCTGTAACGAAGGCCATGACACTACTCCTAACTCAGGCCCTGACACTGTTCCTAACTAAGGCCCTTACACCACTCCTTTCCCAGGCACTGACACATTTTCCCTCCAGGATCACTGAGTACCTCCAGACCCCTGTAGGCCTGCTGAGCCACATCAAGGCTCATAGGTCCTTGGGAGGCCCTCTGTGTATGCCGAGTGATGGGCAACACTCTGCACGTTACTTCAGGAGAGCTATATTTTGAGAGCACTCGAACAGCATCAGGATCACAGGTCAAGCCAGTGAAACGTGCCACTGAAGTCTTCATCATGACCCTCGTCTGAGCTGCCATGAGAAAACACTCTGCTTAGCATTCTTCGAGGACCTTGTCCCTGAAGTCACTCTACTCAATGAGAAAGTCAGCATTCTACCATGCTGTGTCGCTCACGGGACACTCAACGTGAGGACTTGCCTCGAGGTAAGGCCCTGAATTGCTCTGCAGAAGCAGAGGCATGCAACAGTTTCCTTGAGGCCGTAGTCGCTGCTCTGCCGCATTTTAACGCCAGTACGCTTTTAAGGACACCTAAGTGCCTCGCCTGGAAACCCTAATCCCTGCAAGAATACTGAGTACCCCCAGGCTCCCCTGGCCCTTCTAAGCAATATCCATGGCCGTAGCTTTCGGAATCACATTGTGTATGCCGAGTATAGGGCAACAGAGTTCACTGTTTCTGGGGACATCTTGATTTACCCAGCACTCGCACAGGTTCACGAGCACAGTTCTAGCAAGTTCCAACATGCCGTGGAAGTCGCAATCATTCCTTAGTCTTAGCTGAACTGAGAAAAACACTCGGCTTCGCCTTCCATCCAGGACCTCCTACCTGAAGTCACCCTGCCTCCAGGAGAAAGTCGGCTTGCGTTCCTATTGCAACTAAAGCACAGAATTTCCTGTAGCATTGCAGAGTTTTGGAGAGGCATGGGCCCAGAGGCCCAGCTAGGGCATTCCTTGGTTGAGGAAGTTCTCAACATGCAAAACACCCTGCCTCGAAAAGTTGATTCAAGGAAGGAACCAGTGTGTCCTCTGTGTCTCTTTGGACTTGTTAAAAACCACAGGGATGTATGCTTCGTGTGCCCATGGAAATGGGGGCGTGTTGGTAGTAGATTTGCTTTTCCATATTGAAAACTCCATTCATGCTGCCTTGAAGCTCCCTGAAATACTCTGCTCTTGACAGGCCTCTGGCTACTGTAGGCATGAGTCTGGGAAGAAAATGAGTTTTCTCTGGCTACACAGGGTGATTCATTGGCCGGAGTGGGGCTCATCTTGCCATGCTCTAGAGCTAAAGGGAATCTCAACGTGAGTCCTTGCTTAGAGGTAAGGCCCTGAGTACCCATGCGGACAGGGAGGCATGCAGCTCTTTCCATGAGCTCTTACTCTCCGTTCTGCTTTATTTGAAAGGAAGTACCCTTTTCAGGACTCCTAGGACCCTAGGGAGAGCATCATTTTTGTTCCAAGATCACTGAGTACCTCCACACCCCTGTAGGCCTGCTGAGCAAAAACGAGGCCCTTTGGTCCCTCGGAAGTTCTCTATCTCTGCTGAGTCATGGGCAACACACTGCGCTCTTTCTTGTGATATCTTGATTCACAGCACTTGCACAGGTTCAAGAGCAATGTTCCAGCAAATTCCAACATGCCGTGGAAGTCGCACTCATTCCCTAGTCTGAGCTGCACAGAGAAAACACTAGGCTTCACCTTCCATCCAGGACCTCCTACCTGAAGTCACCATGCCTCCAGGAGAAAGACGACTTGCGTTCCTATTGCAACTAAAGCACAGTTTTTCCTGTAGCACTGCAGGCTTTTGAAGAGGCACAGGTCCAGAGGCCTAGCTAGGGCTTTCCTTGGTGAGGCCGCTCACTAGATGCAGAACACCCTGCCTCGAGAAGTTGATTCAGGGAAGCAACCAGTGTGGACTCTGTGTCTCATTTAACTTGTTAAAAACCACCGAGATGTATGCTGCCTGTGTCCACTGAGATAGGGGCATGATGGTAGGAGCCTTGCTTTCCATTTGGAAACCTCCATTCTTAAGGCCGTGAAGCTCCATGAAATTCTCTGCTGTTGCAGGCCCCTGGCCACTGTAGGCATGGGTCTGGGAAGAAAACGAGTTTTCTCTGGCTACACACGGAGCTCCTTTGGCCGGGGTGGGGCCCACCTTGCCATGCTCTAGAGCTAAAGGGAATCTCAACGTGAGTCCTTGCCTCGAGGTAAGGCCCTGAGTAGCCATGCAGAAAGGGAGGCATGCAGCTCTTTCCATTAGCTCTAAGTCGCTGTTCTTCTTTACTTTAAAGGAAATACCCTTTTCAGGACTCCTAGGACCCTCGGATGAGAATCATTTTTGTTCCAAGGTCTCTGAGTACCTCGAAACCCCTGTAGGCCTGCTGAGCTACAACGAGGACCATTGTTCCCTCAGGGATCCTCTGTGTCTACTGAGTCATGGGCAACACACTACACTCTTTCTTTTGATATCTTGATTCACAGCACTCGGAAAGGTTCAAGAGCAACGTTCTAGCAAGTTCCAACATGCCGTGGAAGTCGCACTCATTCCCTAGTCTGAGCTGCACAGAGAAAAACACTAGGCTTCTCCTTCCATCTAAGACCTCCTATCTGAAGTCATCCTGCCTCCAGGAGAAAGACGGCTTGCGTTCTTATTGCAACTAAAGGACACTTTTTCCTGTAGCACTGCAGGCTTTTGAAGAGGCACGGGCCCAGAGGCCTAGCTATGTTGTTCCCTGGTGAGGGCGTTCACTAGATGCAGAACACTCTGCCTCGAGAAGTTGATTCAGGGAAGCAACCAGTGTGTACTCTGTGTCTCTTTTGACTTGTTAGAAAACACAGAGATGTATGCTGTCTGTGCCCATGGAAATGGGGGCATGATGATACTAGCCTTGCCTTCCATTTGAAAAGCTCCATTCTTGCTGCCGTGAAGCTCCCTGAAATTCTCTGCTGTTGACAGGCCCCTGGCCACTGTAGGCATGGGTGTGGGAAGAAAATGAGTTTTCTATGGCTACACACAGAGCTTCTCTTGCCGGGGTGCGGGGCTCATCTTGTCATGCTCTAGAGCTATAGGGAATCTCAACGTGAGTCCTTGCCTCGAGGTAAGGCCCTGAGTAGGCCTGCAGAAAGGGAGGCATGCACCTCTTTCTAAAGCCTTTAGTCGCTGTTCTGCTTTACTTTAAAGGAAGTACCCTTTTCTGGACTCCTAAGCCCCTTGGGTGAGCATCATTTTCGTTCCAAGATCACTGAGTACCTCCACACCCCTGTAGTCCTGCTGAGCAACAACGAGGCCCATAGGTCCCTCGGAGGCCCTCTTTGTCTGCCGAATCAGAGGCAACACACTGCACTCTTTTTGGGTCATCTTGATATACCCAGCACTCGCACAGTTTCATAAGCACCGTTCTAGCAAGTTCCAACATGCCGTGGAAGTTGCACTCATTACCTAGTCTGAGCTGCACAGAGAAAAACACTCGGTTTCGCCTTCCATACAGGACCTCCTACCTGAAGACAACCTGCCTCTAGGAGAAAGTCGGCTTGCGTTCCGATTCCAACTAAAGCACAGTTTTTCCTGTAGCACTGAGGCTTTTGAAGAGGCAAGGGCCCAGATGCCTAGCTAGGGCATTCCTTGGTTGACTCAGTCCACTAGATGCAGAACACCCTGCCTGGAGATGTTGATTCAGTGAAGGAACTAGTGTGTACTCTGTGTCTCTTTTGACTCGTTAGAAAACAAAGGGATATATCCTGCGTGTGCCCATGGAAATGTGGGCGTGATACTAGCATTGCTTTTCCATTTGGAAAGCTCCATTCTTGGTGCCGTGAAGCTCCCTGAAATTCTGTGCTGTTGACAGCACTCTGGCCACAGTAGGCATGGGTCTGAGAAGAAAATGAGTTTTTGCTGGTTCCACACGGAGCTTCAGTGGCCGGCGTGTAGCTCATCTACCCCTGCTCTAGAGCTAAAAGGAATCTCAATGTGAGTCCTTGCCTCGAGGTAAGGCCCTGAGTAGCCCTGCAGAAAGGGAGGCATGCAACTCTTTCCAAAGCCTTTAGTCGCTGTTCTGCTTTACTTTAAAGGAAGTACCCTTTTCAGGACTCCAGGTCCCTCGTGTGAGCATCATTTTCGTTACAATATCTCTGAGTACCTCCACACCCCAGTAGGCCTGCTGAGCAACAACGAGGCCCATTGGTCGCTCGGAGGTCCTCTGTGTCTGCTGAGTCATGGGCAACACACTACACTCTTTCTTGTGATATCTTGATTCACAACACTCGCACAGATTTAAGAGCAACGTTCTAGCAAGTTCCAACATGCCGTGGAAGTCACACTCATTCCCTAGTCTGAGGTGCACAGAGAAAAACACTAGGCTTCTCCTTCCATCCAGGACCTCCTACCTGAAGTCACCCTGCCTCCAGGAGAAAGATGGCTTGCGTTCCTATTGTAACTAAAGCACAGTTTTTCCTGTAGCACTGCAGGCTTTTGAACAGGCACGGGCCCAGTGGCCTAGCTAGGGCTTTCCTTGGTGAGGCCGTTCACTAGATTCAGAACACCCTGCCTCGAGAAGTTGATTCAGGGAAGCAACCAGTGTGTACTCTGTGTCTCTTTTGACTTGTTAGAAAACACAGAGATGTATGCTGTCTGTGCCCATGGAAATGGGGGCATGATGGTACTAGCCTTGCCTTCCATTTGGAAAGCTCCATTCTTGCTGCCGTGAAGCTCCCTGAAATTCTCTGCTGTTGACAGGCCCCTGGCCAATTTAGGCATAGGTGTGGGAAGAAAAGGAGTTTTCTCTGGCTACACACGGAGCTTCACTGGCCCGGGTGGGGCTCACCTTGCCATGCTCTAGAGTTAAAGGGAATCTCAACGTGAGTCCTTGCCTCGAGGTAAGGCCCTGAGTAGCCCTGCAGAAAGGGAGGCACGCAGCTCTTTCCATGAGCTTTTAGTGGAGGTTCTGCTTTATTTTAAAGGAAGTACCCTTTTCAGGACTCCTAGGCCCCTCGGGTGAGCATCATTTTGGTTCCAAGATCACTGACTTCCTCCACACCCCTGTTGGCCTCCTGAGCAGCATTGAGTCCCATACGTCCCTCGGAGGCCCTCTGTGTCTGCCGAATCTCGGGCATCACACTGTACGTTACTTCAGGAGAGCTACATTTCCAGAGCACTCGAACAGCATCAGAACCACATTTCTAGGCAGTCCAACATGCCCTGGAAGTTTTCGACATTGCCCTGGTCTGAGCTGCCCTGAGAAAACACACTGCTTAGAATTTATCGAGGACCTCGTTCCTGAAGTCACTCTATTCAAGGAGAAATACAGCATCCTAACATGCTGTGTCGCTCACAGGGCCAGCAACGTGAGAACTTGCCTCGAGGTAATGCCCTGAAATGCTATGCACAAGCGGAGGCGTGTAGCAGTTTCCATGAGGCCGTAGTCGCTGCTCTGCAGCATTTTCACCCTAGTACGCTTTTCAAGACACCTAGGAGCCTCGCCTGGAAACCCTTTTCCCTGCAAGAACACCGAGTACCCTCAGGCTCCGCTGGCCCTTCTAAGCAATATCCAGGCCCATAGCTTTCCGACTCACAGTGGGTATGCCGAGTGTAGGGTAACACAGTGCACTCTAATTGGGACATCTTGATTTAGCCAGCACCTGCACAGTTTTATGAGCACCGTTCTAGCAAGTTCCAACATGCCGTGGAAGTCGCAATCATTCCCTAGTCTGAGCTGCACACAGAAAAACACTAGGATTCTCCTTCCATCCAGGACCTCCTACCTGATGTAACCCTGCCTCCAGGAGAAAGATGGCTGCGTTCCTATTGCAACTAAAGCACAGTTTTTCTTGTAGCACTGCAGGCTTTTGAAGAGGCACGGGTCCAGAGGCCTAGCTAGGGCTTTCCTTGGTGAGGCCGTTAAGTAGATGCAGAACACCCTGCCTCGAGAAGTTGATTCAGAGAAGCAACCAGTGTGTACTCTGTGTCTCATTTGACTGGTTAAAAACCACAGAGTTGTATGCTGCCTATGCCCATGGAAATGGTGGCATTATGGAACTAGCCTTGCTTTCCATTTGGAAAGCTCCATTCTTGCTGCCGTGAAGCTCCTTGAAATTCTCTGCTGTTGACAGGCCCCTGGCCAATGTAGGCATGGGTGTGGGAAGAAAATGAGTTTTCTTTGGCTACACACGGAGCTTCATTGACCGGGGTGGGGCTCACCTTGCCATGCTCTAGAGCTAAAGGGAATCTCAACGTGAGTCCTTGCCTAGAGGTAAGGACCTGAGTAGCCCTGCAGAAAGGGAGGCATGCAGCTCTTTCCATGACCTCTGAGTGGAGGTTCTGCTTTATGTTATAGGAAGAACCCTTTTCAGGACTACTAGTCCCCTCGGGTGAGCATCATTTTTGTTCCAATATCACTGACTTCCTCCACACCCCTGTAGGCCTGCTGAGCAACAACGAGGCCCAATGGTCTCTCGGAGGTCCTCTGTGTCTGCTGAGTCATCGGCAACACACTGCACTCTTTTTTTTTTCTGATATCTTGATTCACAGCACTCGAACAGGTTAAAGAGCAACGTTCTAGCAAGTTCCAACATGCGGTGGAAACGCACTCATTCACTAGTCTGAGCTGCACAGAGAAAAACAATAGGCTTCTCCTTCCATCTAAGACCTCCTACCTGAAGTCATCCTGCCTCCAGGAGAAAGAGTGCTTGCGTTCCTATTGCAACTAAAGCACAGTATTCCTATAGCACTGCAGGCTTTTGAAGAGGCACGGGCCCAGAGGCCTAGCTAGGGCTTTCCTTGGTGAGGCCGTTCACTAGATGCAGAACACCCTGCCTCGAGAAGTTGATTCAGGGAAGCAACCAATGTGGCCTCTGTGTCTCTTTTGACTTGTTAGAAACCACAGAGATATATGCTGCCTGTGCCAATGGTAATGGGGGCATGATATTACTAACCTTGCTTTCCATTTGGAAAGCTCCATTCTTGCTGCCGTGAAGCTCCCTGAAATTCTCTGCTGTTGACAGCCCTCTGGCCACTGTAGGCATGGGTGTGGGAAGAAAATGAGTTTTCTCTGGCTACACACGGAGCTTCATTGGCCGGGGTGGGGCTCACCTTGCCATGCTCTAGAGCTAAAGGGAATCTCAACGTGAGTCCTTGCCTTGAGGTAAGGCCCTGAGTAGCCCTGTAGAAAGGGAGGCATGCAGGTCTTTCCATAAGCTCTAAGTCGCTGTTCTGCTTTACTTTAAAAGAAGTACGCTTTTCAGCACTCCTAGGCCTCTTGGGTGAGCATCATTTTTGTTCCAAGATCCCTGAGTACCTCCACACCCCTGTAGGCCTGCTGAGCAACATCGAGGCCCATTGGTCCCTCGGAGGTCCTCTGTGTCTGCTGAGTCATGGGCAACACACTGCACTCTTTCTTGTGATATCTTGATTCACAGCACTCTCACAGGTTCAAGAGCAACGTTCTAGCAAGTTCCAACATGCCTTGGAAGTCGCACTCATTCCCTAGTCTGAGCTGCACAGAGAAAAACACTAGGCTTCTCCTTCCATCTAAGACCTACTACCTGAATCACCCTGCCATCAGGACAAACACTGCATGCCTTCTTATTGCAACTTAAGCACAGTTTTTCCTGTAGCACTGCAGGCTTTTGAAGAGGCACGGGCCCAGAGGCCTAGCTAGGTCGTTCCTTGGTGAGGCGGTTCACTAGATGCAGAACACCCTGCCTCGAGAACTTGATTCAGGGAAGCAACCAGTGTGTACTCCGTGTCTCTTTTGACTTGTTAGAAACCACAGAGATGTATGCTGCCTGTGCCAATGGTAATGGGGGCATGATGGTACTAGCCTTGCTTTCCATTTGGAAAGCTCCATTCTTGCTGCCGTGAAGCTCCCTGAAATTCTCTGCTGTTGACAGGCCCCTGGCCACTCTAGCATTCGTGTGGGAAGAAAATGAGTTTTCTCTGGCTACACATGGAGCTTCTTTGGCCGGGGTGGGGCCCACCTTGCCATGCTCTAGAGCTAAAGGGAATCTCAACGTGAGTCCTTGCCTCGAGGTAAGGCCCTGAGGAGCCCTGCAGAAAGGGAGGCATGCAGGTCTTTCCATGAGCTCTAAGTCGCTGTTCTGCTTTACTTTAAAGACGTACCCTTTTCAGGACTCCTAGGCCTCTCGGGTGAGCATCATTTTTGTTCCAAGATCCCTGAGTACCTCCACACCCATGTAGGCCTGCTGAGCAGCAACGAGGCCCATTGGTCCCTCAGAGGTCCTCTGTGTCTGCTGAGTCATGGGCAAAACACTGCACTCTTTCTTGTGATATCTTGATTCACAGCACTCGCACAGGTTCACGAGCACCGTTCTAGCAGGTTCCAACATGCCGTGGAAGTCGCATTCATTCCCTAGTCTGAGATGCACAGAGAAAAACACTAGGCTTCTCCTTCCATCTAAGACCTACTACCTGAATCACCCTGCCATCAGGAGAAACACTGCATGCGTTCTTGTTGCAACTAAAGCACAGTTTTTCTTGTAGCACTGCAGGCTTTTGAAGAGGCATGGGCCCAGAGACCTAGCTAGGGCGTTCCTTGGTGAGGCCGTTCACTAGATGAAGACCACCCTGCCTCGAGAACTTGATTCAGGGAAGCAACCAGTGTGGACTCAGTGTCTGTTTTGACTTGTTAGAAACCACAGAGATGTATGCTGCCTGTGCCAATGGTAATGGGGGCATGATGGTACTAGCCTTGCTTTCCATTTGGAAAGCTCCATTCTTGCTGCCGTGAAGCTCCCTGAAATTCTCTTCTGTTGACAGCCCTCGGGCCACTGTAGGCATGGGTGTGGGAAGAAAATGAGTTTTCTTTGGCTACACGCAGAGCTTCATTGGCCGGGGTGGGGCTCACCTTGCCATGCTCTAGAGCTAAAGGGAATCTCAACGTGAGTCCTTGCCTCGAGGTAAGGCCCTGAGTAGCCCTGCAGAAAGGGAGGCATGCAGCTCTTTCCATGAGCTCTTAGTGGAGGTTCCGCTTTATGTTAAAGGAAGTACCCTTTTCAGGACTCCTAGGCCCCTGTGGGCCTGCTGAGCAGCATTGATTCCCATACGTCCCTCGGAGGCCCTCTGTGTCTGCCGAGTCACAGGCAACACACTGTACGTTACTTCAGGAGAGCTATATTTCCAGAGCAGTCGAACAGCATCAGAACCACATTTCTAGGCAGTCCAACATGCCCTGGAAGTTTTCGACATTGCCCTCGTCTGAGCTGCCCTGAGAAAACACACTGCTTAGAATTTATCGAGGACCTCTTTCCTGAAGTCACTCTATTCAAGGAGAAATACAGCATCCTAACATGCTGTGTCGCTCACAGTGCAAGCAACGTGAGAACTTGCCTCGAGGTAAGGCCCTGAAATGCTATGCAGAAGCGGAGGCGTGTAGCAGTTTCCATGAGGCGGTAGTCGCTGCTCTGCAGCATTTTAACGCCAGTACGCTTTTCAGGACACCTAGGTGCCTCGCCTGGAAACCCTGTTCCCTGCAAGAACACCGAGTACCCTCAGGCTTCCCTGGCCCTTCTAAGCAATATCCAGGACCGTAGCTTTCCGACTCACAGTGTGTATGCCGAGTGTAGGGCAACACAGTGCACTCTAATTGGGACATCTTGATTTAGCCAGCACCTGCACAGTTTTTTCAGCACCGTTCTAGCAAGTTCCAACATGCCGTGGAAGTCGCACTCATTCCCTAGTCTGAGCTGCACAGAGAAAAACACTAGGCTTCTCCTTCCATCCAGGACCTCCTACCTGAAGTCACCCTGCCTCAGGAGAAAGATGGCTTGCGTTCCTATTGCAACTAAAGCACAGTTTTTCCTGTAGCACTGCAGGTTTGGAAGAGGCAAGTGCCCAGACGCCTTGCTAAGGCCTTCCTTGGTGAGGCCGTTCACTAGATGCAGAACACGCTGCCTCGAGAAATTGATTCAGGGAAGCAACCAGTGTGTACTCTGTGTCTCATTTGACTTGTTAAGAACCACAGAGATATATGCTGCCTGTGCCCATGGAAATGGGGGCATGATGGTACTAGCCTTGCTTTCTATTTGGAAAGCTCAATTCTTGCTGCCGTGAAGCTCCCTGAAATTCTCTGCTGTTGACAGCCCTCTGGCCACTGTAGGCATGGGTGTGGGAAGAAAATGAGTTTTCTCTGGCTACACACGGAGCTTCATTGGCCGGGGTGGGGCTCACCTTGCCATGCTCTAGAGCTAAAGGGAATCTCAACGTGAGTCCTTGCCTCGAGGTAAGGCCCTGAGTAGCCCTGCAGAAAGGGAGGCATGCAGGTCTTTCCATTAGCTCTAAGTCGCAGATCTGCTTTACTTTAAAGGAAGTACCCTTTTCAGAACTCCTAGGCCTCTCAGGTGAGCATCATTTTTGTTCCAAGATCCCTGAGTACCTCCACACCCCTGTAGGCCTGCAGAGCAACAACGAGGCCCATTGGTCCCTCGGAGGTCCTCTGTGTCTGCTGAGTCATGGGCAACACACTGCATTCTTTCTTGTGATACCTTGATTCACAGCACTCGCACAGGTTCACGAGCACCGTTCTAGCAGGTTCCAACATGCCGTGGAAGTCGCACTCATTCCCTAGTCTGAGCTGCACAGAGAAAAACACTAGGCTTCTCCTTCCATCTAAGACCTCCTACCTGAAGTCACCCTGCCATCAGGAGAAACACTGCTTGCGTTCTTTTTGCAACTAAAGCAGAGTTTTTCCTGTAGCACTGCAGGCTTTTGAAGAGGCACGGGCCCAGAGGCCTAGCTAGGGCGTTCCTTGGTGAGGCCGTTCACTAGATGCAGAACACCCTGCCTCGAGAAGTTGATTCAGGGAAGCAACCAGTGTGGACTCTGTGTCTCTTTTGACTTGTTAGAAACCACAGAGATGTATGCTGCCTGTGCCAATGGTAATGGGGGCATGATGGTTCTAGCCTTGCTTTCCATTTGGAAAGCTCCATTCTTGCTGCCGTGAAGCTCCCTGAAATTCTCTGCTGTTGACAGCCCTCTGGCCAGTGTAGGCACGGGTGTGGGAAGAAAATGAGTTTTCTTTGGCTACACACGGAGCTTCATTGGCCGGAGTGGGGCTCACCTTGCCATGCTCTAGAGTTAAAGGGAATCTCAACGTGAGTCCTTGCCTCGAGGTAAGGCCCTGAGTAGCCCTGCAGAAAGGGAGGCATGCAGGTCTTTCCATTAGCTCTAAATCACTGTTCTGCTTTACTTTAAAGGAAGTACCCTTTTCAGGACTCCTAGGCCTCTCGGGTGAGCATCATTTTTGTTCCAAGATCCCTGAGTACCTCCACACCCCTGTAGGACTGCTGAGCAACAACGAGGCCCATTGGTCCCTCGGAGGTCCTCTGTGTCTGCTGAGTCATGGGCAACACACTGCACTCTTTCTTGTGATATCTTGATTCACAGCACTCACACAGGTTCACGAGCACCGTTCTAGCAAGTTCCAACATGCCGTGGAAGTCGCACTCATTCCCTAGTCTGAGCTGCACAGAGATAAACACTAGGCTTCTCCTTCCATCAAGGACCTCCTACTAGAAGTCACCCTGCCTCAGGAGATAGACGGCTTGCGTTCCTATTGCAACTAAAGCACAGTTTTTCCTGTAGCACTGCAGGTTTGGAAGAGGCAAGGGCCCAGACGCCTAGCTAAGGCTTTCCTTGGTGAGGCCGTTCACTAGATGCAGAACACGCTGCCTCGAAAAGTTGATTCAGGGAAGCAACCAGTGTGTACTCTGTGTCTCATTTGACTTGTTAAAAACCACAGAGATGTATGCTGCCTGTGCCCATGGAAATGGGGGCATGATGGTACTAGCCGTGCTTTCTATTTGGAAAGCTCAATTTTTGCTGCCGTGAAGCTCCCTGAAATTCTCTGCTGTTGACAGCCCTCTGGCCACTGTAGGCATGGGTGTGGGAGGAAAATGAGTTTTCTCTGGCTACACACGGAGCTTCATTGGCCGGGGTGGGGCTCACCTTGCCATGCTCTAGAGCTAAAGGGAATCTCAACGTGAGTCCTTGCCTCGAGGTAAGGCCCTGAGTAGCCCTGCAGAAAGGGAGGCATGCAGGTCTTTCCATTAGCTCTAAATCACTGTTCTGCTTTACTTTAAAGGAAGTACCCTTTTCAGGACTCCTAGGCCTCTCGGGTGAGCATCATTTTTGTTCCAAGATCCCTGAGTACCTCCACACCCCTGTAGGACTGCTGAGCAACAACGAGGCCCATTGGTCCCTCGGAGGTCCTCTGTGTCTGCTGAGTCATGGGCAACACACTGCACTCTTTCTTGTGATATCTTGATTCACAGCACTCACACAGGTTCACGAGCACCGTTCTAGCAAGTTCCAACATGCCGTGGAAGTCGCACTCATTCCCTAGTCTGAGCTGCACAGAGATAAACACTAGGCTTCTCCTTCCATCAAGGACCTCCTACTAGAAGTCACCCTGCCTCAGGAGATAGACGGCTTGCGTTTCTATTGCAACTAAAGCACAGTTTTTCCTGTAGCACTGCAGGTTTGGAAGAGGCAAGGGCCCAGACGCCTAGCTAAGGCTTTCCTTGGTGAGGCCGTTCACTAGATGCAGAACACGCTGCCTCGAAAAGTTGATTCAGGGAAGCAACCAGTGTGTACTCTGTGTCTCATTTGACTTGTTAAAAACCACAGAGATGTATGCTGCCTGTGCCCATGGAAATGGGGGCATGATGGTACTAGCCTTGCTTTCTATTTGGAAAGCTCAATTCTTGCTGCCGTGAAGCTCCCTGAAATTCTCTGCTGTTGACAGCCCTCTGGCCACTGTAGGCATGGGTGTGGGAGGAAAATGAGTTTTCTCTGGCTACACACGGAGCTTCATTGGCCGGGGTGGGGCTCACCTTGCCATGCTCTAGAGCTAAAGGGAATCTCAACGTGAGTCCTTGCCTCGAGGTAAGGCCCTGAGTAGCCCTGCAGAAAGGGAGGCATGCAGGTCTTTCCATGAGCTCTAAGTCGCAGATCTGCTTTACTTTAAAGGAAGTACCCTTTTCAGGACTCCTAGGCCTCTCAGGTGAGCATCATTTTTGTTCCAAGATCCCTGAGTACCTCCACACCCCTGTAGGCCTGCAGAGCAACAACGAGGCCCATTGGTCCCTCGGAGGTCCTCTGTGTCTGCTGAGTCATGGGCAACACACTGCACTCTTTCTTGTGATACCTTGATTCACAGCACTCGCACAGGTTCACGAGCACCGTTCTAGCAGGTTCCAACATGCCGTGGAAGTCGCACTCATTCCCTAGTCTGAGCTGCACAGAGAAAAACACTAGGCTTCTCCTTCCATCGAAGACCTCCTACGTGAAGTCACCCTGCCCTCAGGAGAAACACTGCTTGCGTTCTTATTGCAACTAAAGCAGAGTTTTCCTGTAGCACTGCAGGCTTTTGAAGAGGCACGGGCCCAGAGGCCTAGCTAGGGCGTTCCTTGGTGAGGCCGTTCACTAGATGCAGAACACCCTGCCTCGAGAAGTTGATTCAGGGAAGCAACCAGTGTGGACTCTGTGTCTCTTTTGACTTGTTAGAAACCACAGAGATGTATGCTGCCTGTGCCAATGGTAATGGGGGCATGATGGTTCTAGCCTTGCTTTCCATTTGGATAGCTGCATTCTTGCTGCCGTGAAGCTCCATGAAATTCTCTGCTGTTGACAGCCCTCTGGCCAGTGTAGGCACGGGTGTGGGAAGAAAATGAGTTTTCTTTGGCTAAACACGGAGCTTCATTGGCCGGAGTGGGGTTCACCTTGCCATGCTCTAGAGCTAAAGGGAATCTCAACGTGAGTCCTTGCCTCGAGGTAAGGCCCTGAGTAGCCCTGCAGAAAGGGAGGCATGCAGGTCTTTCCATTAGCTCTAAATCACTGTTCTGCTTTACTTTAAAGGAAGTACCCTTTTCAGGACTCCTAGGCCTCTCGGGTGAGCATCATTTTTGTTCCAAGATCCCTGAGTACCTCCACACCCCTGTAGGACTGCTGAGCAACAACGAGGCCCATTGGTCCCTCGGAGGTCCTCTGTGTCTGCTGAGTCATGGGCAACACACTGCACTCTTTCTTGTGATATCTTGATTCACAGCACTCACACAGGTTCACGAGCACCGTTCTAGCAAGTTCCAACATGCCGTGGAAGTCGCAATCATTCCCTAGTCTGAGCTGCACAGAGATAAACACTAGGCTTCTCCTTCCATCAAGGACCTCCTACTAGAAGTCACCCTGCCTCAGGAGATAGACGGCTTGCGTTCCTATTGCAACTAATGCACAGTTTTTCCTGTAGCACTGCAGGTTTGGAAGAGGCAAGGGCCCAGACGCCTAGCTAAGGCTTTCCTTGGTGAGGCCGTTCACTAGATGCAGAACACGCTGCCTCGAAAAGTTGATTCAGGGAAGCAACCAGTGTGGACTCTGTGTCTCATTTGACTTGTTAAAAACCACAGAGATGTATGCTGCCTGTGCCCATGGAAATGGGGGCATGATGGTACTAGCTTTGCTTTCCATTTGGAAAGCTCCATTCTTGCTGCCGTGAAGCTCCCTGATATTCTCTGCTGTTGACAGGCCCCTGGCCACTATAGCATTGGTGTGGGAAGAAAATGAGTTTTTTCTGGGTACACACGGAGCTTCATTGGCCGGGGTGGGGTTCACCTTCCCATGCTCTAGAGCTAAAGGGAATCTCAACGTGAGTCCCTGCCTCGAGGTAAGGCCCTGAGTAGCCCTGCAGAAAGGGAAGCATGCAGGTCTTTCCATGAGCTCTAAGTCGCTGTTCTGCTTTACTTAAAGGAAGTACCCTTTTCAGGACTCCTAGGCCTCTCGGGTGAGCATCATTTTTGTTCCAAGATCCCTGAGTACCTCCACACCCCTGTAGGCCTGCTGAGCAACAACGAGGCCCATTGGTCCCTCGGAGGTCCTCTGTGTCTGCTGAGTCATGGGCAACACACTGCACTCTTTCTTGTGATATCTTGATTCACATCACTCGCACAGGTTCAAAAGCAACGGTCAAGGAAGTTCCAACATGCCGTGGAATTCGCACTCATTCCCTAGTCTGAGCTGCACAGAGAAAAACACTAGGCTTCTCCTTCCATCCAGGACCTCCTACCTGAAGTCACCCTGCCTCCAGGAGAAAGACGGCTTGCGTTCCTATTGCAACTAAAGCACAGTATTTCCTGTAGCACTGCAGGCTTTTGGAGAGTCACGGGCCCAGAGTCCTAGCTCGGTCATTCCTTGGTGAGGCCGTTCACTAGATGCAGAAAACCCGGCCTCGAGAAGTTGATTCAGGGAAGCAACCAGTGTGTACTCCATGTCTCTTTTGACTTGTTAGAAACCACAGAGATGTATGCTGCCTGTGCCCATGGAAATGGGGGCATGATGGTACTAGACTTGCTTTCCATTTGGAAAGCTCCATTCTTGCTGCCATGAAGCTCCCTTAAATTCTCTACTGTTGACAGGCCCCTGGCCACTCTAGCATTGGTGTGGGAAGAAAATGAGTTTTCTCTGGCTACACACGGAGCTTCTTTGGCCGGGGTGGGGCTCACCTTGCCATGCTCTAGAGCTAAATGGAATCTCAACGTGAGTCCTTGCCTCGAGGTAAGGCCCTGAGTAGCCCTGCAGAAAGGGAGGCATGCAGGTCTTTCCATTAGCTCTAAGTCGCTGTTCCACTTTACTTTAAAGGAAGTACCCTTTTCAGGACTCCTAGGCCTCTCGGGTGAGCATCATTTTTGTTCCAAGATCCCTGAGTACCTCCACACCCCTGTAGGCCTGCAGAGCAACAACGAGGCCCATTGGTCCCTCGGAGTTCCTCTGTGTCTGCTGAGTCATGGGCAACACACTGCACTCTTTCTTGTGATATCTTGATTCACAGCACTCGCACAGGATCACGAGCACCGTTCTAGCAAGTTCCAACATGCCGTGGAAGTCGCACTCATTCCCTAGTCTGAGCTGCACAGAGATAAACACTAGGCTTCTCCTTCCATCTAGGACCTCCTACTTGAAGTCACCCTGCCTCAGGAGACAGACGGCTTGCGTTCCTATTGCAACTAAAGCACAGTTTTTCCTGTAGCACTGCAGGTTTGGAAGAGGCAAGGGCCCAGACGCCTAGCTAAGGCTTTCGTTGGTGAGGCCGTTCACTAGATGCAGAACACGCTGCCTCGAAAAGTTGATTCAGGGAAGCAACCAGTGTGCACTCTGTGTCTCATTTGACTTGTTAAAAACCACAGAGATGTATGCTGCCTGTGCCCATGGAAATGGGGCCATGATGGTACTAGCCTTGCTTTCTATTTGGAAAGCTCAATTCTTGCTGCCTTGAATCTCCCTGAAATTCTCTGCTGTTGACAGCCCTCTGGCCACTGTAGGCATGGATGTGGGAAGAAAATGAGTTTTCTCTGGCTACACACGGAGCTTCATTGGCCGGGGTGGGGCTCACCTTGCCATGCTCTAGAGCTAAAGGGAATCTCAACGTGAGTCCTTGCCTCGAGGTAAGGCCCTGAGTAGCCCTGCAGAAAGGGAGGCATGCAGGTCTTTCCATGAGCTCTAAGTCGCAGATCTGCTTTACTTTAAAGGAAGTACCCTTTTCAGGACTCCTATGCCTCTCAGGTGAGCATCATTTTTGTTCCAAGATCCCTGAGTACCTCCACACCCCTGTAGGCCTGCAGAGCAACAACGAGGCCCATTGGTCCCTCGGAGGTCCTCTGTGTCTGCTGAGTCATGGGCAACACACTGCACTCTTTCTTGTGATACCTTGATTCACAGCACTCGCACAGGTTCACGAGCACCGTTCTAGCAGGTTCCAACATGCCGTGGAAGTCGCACTCATTCCCTAGTCTGAGCTGCACAGAGAAAAACACTAGGCTTCTCCTTCCATCTAAGACCTCCTACCTGAAGTCACCCTGCCATCAGGAGAAACACTGCTTGCGTTCTTTTTGCAACTAAAGCAGAGTTTTTCCTGTAGCACTGCAGGCTTTTGAAGAGGCACGGGCCCAGAGGCCTAGCTAGGGCGTTCCTTGGTGAGGCCGTTCACTAGATGCAGAACACCCTGCCTCGAGAAGTTGATTCAGGGAAGCAACCAGTGTGGACTCTGTGTCTCTTTTGACTTGTTAGAAACCACAGAGATGTATGCTGCCTGTGCCAATGGTAATGGGGGCATGATGGTTCTAGCCTTGCTTTCCATTTGTAAAGCTCCATTCTTGCTGCCGTGAAGCTCCCTGAAATTCTCTGCTGTTGACAGCCCTCTGGCCTGTGTAGGCACGGGTGTGGGAAGAAAATGAGTTTTCTTTGGCTACACACGGAGCTTCATTGGCCGGAGTGGGACTCACCTTGCCATGCTCTAGAGCTAAAGGGAATCTCAACGTGAGTCCTTGCCTCGAGGTAAGGCCCTGAGTAGCCCTGCAGAAAGGGAGGCATGCAGCTCTTTCCATGAGCTCTTAGTGGAGGTTCCGCTTTATGTTAAAGGAAGTACCCTTTTCAGGACTCCTAGGCCCCTGTGGACCTGCTGAGCAGCATTGATTCCCATACGTCCCTCGGAGGCCCTCTGTGTCTGCCGAGTCTCGGGCAACACACTGTACGTTACTTCCGGAGAGCTATATTTCCAGAGCAGTCGAACAGCATCAGAACCACATTTCTAGGCAGTCCAACATGCCCTGGAAGTTTTCGACATTGCCCTCGTCTGAGCTGCCCTGAGAAAACACTCTTCTTAGAATTTATCGAGGACCTCTTTCCTGAAGTCACTCTATTCAAGGAGAAATACAGCATCCTAACATGCTGTGTCGCTCACAGTGCAAGCAACGTGAGAACTTGCCTCGAGGTAAGGCCCTGAAATGCTATGCAGAAGCGGAGGCGTGTAGCAGTTTCCATGAGGCCGTAGTCGCTGCTCTGCAGCATTTTAACGCCAGTACGCTTTTCAGGACAGCTAGGTGCCTCGCCTGGAAACCCTGTTCCCTGCAAGAACACCGAGTACCCTCAGGCTCCCGTGGCCCTTCTAAGCAATATCCAGGCCCGTAGCTTTCCGACTCACAGTGTGTATGCCGAGTGTAGGGCAACTCAGTACACTCTAATTGGGACATCTTGATTTAGCCAGCACCTGCACAGTTTTATGAGCACCGTTCTAGCAAGTTCCAACATGCCGTGGAAGTCGCAATCATTCCCTAGTCTGAGCTGCACAGAGAAAAACACTAGGCTTCTCCTTCCATCAAGGACCTCCTACTAGAAGTCACCCTGCCTCAGGAGATAGACGGCTTGCGTTCCTATTGCAACTAATGCACAGTTTTTCCTGTAGCACTGCAGGTTTGGAAGAGGCAAGGGCCCAGACGCCTAGCTAAGGCTTTCCTTGGTGAGGCCGTTCACTAGATGCAGAACACGCTGCCTCGAAAAGTTGATTCAGGGAAGCAACCAGTGTGGACTCTGTGTCTCATTTGACTTGTTAAAAACCACAGAGATGTATGCTGCCTGTGCCCATGGAAATGGGGGCATGATGGTACTAGCTTTGCTTTCCATTTGGAAAGCTCCATTCTTGCTGCCGTGAAGCTCCCTGATATTCTCTGCTGTTGACAGGCCCCTGGCCACTATAGCATTGGTGTGGGAAGAAAATGAGTTTTTTCTGGGTACACACGGAGCTTCATTGGCCGGGGTGGGGTTCACCTTCCCATGCTCTAGAGCTAAAGGGAATCTCAACGTGAGTCCCTGCCTCGAGGTAAGGCCCTGAGTAGCCCTGCAGAAAGGGAAGCATGCAGGTCTTTCCATGAGCTCTAAGTCGCTGTTCTGCTTTACTTAAAGGAAGTACCCTTTTCAGGACTCCTAGGCCTCTCGGGTGAGCATCATTTTTGTTCCAAGATCCCTGAGTACCTCCACACCCCTGTAGGCCTGCTGAGCAACAACGAGGCCCATTGGTCCCTCGGAGGTCCTCTGTGTCTGCTGAGTCATGGGCAACACACTGCACTCTTTCTTGTGATATCTTGATTCACATCACTCGCACAGGTTCAAAAGCAACGGTCAAGGAAGTTCCAACATGCCGTGGAATTCGCACTCATTCCCTAGTCTGAGCTGCACAGAGAAAAACACTAGGCTTCTCCTTCCATCCAGGACCTCCTACCTGAAGTCACCCTGCCTCCAGGAGAAAGACGGCTTGCGTTCCTATTGCAACTAAAGCACAGTATTTCCTGTAGCACTGCAGGCTTTTGGAGAGTCACGGGCCCAGAGTCCTAGCTCGGTCATTCCTTGGTGAGGCCGTTCACTAGATGCAGAAAACCCGGCCTCGAGAAGTTGATTCAGGGAAGCAACCAGTGTGTACTCCATGTCTCTTTTGACTTGTTAGAAACCACAGAGATGTATGCTGCCTGTGCCCATGGAAATGGGGGCATGATGGTACTAGACTTGCTTTCCATTTGGAAAGCTCCATTCTTGCTGCCATGAAGCTCCCTTAAATTCTCTACTGTTGACAGGCCCCTGGCCACTCTAGCATTGGTGTGGGAAGAAAATGAGTTTTCTCTGGCTACACACGGAGCTTCTTTGGCCGGGGTGGGGCTCACCTTGCCATGCTCTAGAGCTAAATGGAATCTCAACGTGAGTCCTTGCCTCGAGGTAAGGCCCTGAGTAGCCCTGCAGAAAGGGAGGCATGCAGGTCTTTCCATTAGCTCTAAGTCGCTGTTCCACTTTACTTTAAAGGAAGTACCCTTTTCAGGACTCCTAGGCCTCTCGGGTGAGCATCATTTTTGTTCCAAGATCCCTGAGTACCTCCACACCCCTGTAGGCCTGCAGAGCAACAACGAGGCCCATTGGTCCCTCGGAGTTCCTCTGTGTCTGCTGAGTCATGGGCAACACACTGCACTCTTTCTTGTGATATCTTGATTCACAGCACTCGCACAGGATCACGAGCACCGTTCTAGCAAGTTCCAACATGCCGTGGAAGTCGCACTCATTCCCTAGTCTGAGCTGCACAGAGATAAACACTAGGCTTCTCCTTCCATCTAGGACCTCCTACTTGAAGTCACCCTGCCTCAGGAGACAGACGGCTTGCGTTCCTATTGCAACTAAAGCACAGTTTTTCCTGTAGCACTGCAGGTTTGGAAGAGGCAAGGGCCCAGACGCCTAGCTAAGGCTTTCGTTGGTGAGGCCGTTCACTAGATGCAGAACACGCTGCCTCGAAAAGTTGATTCAGGGAAGCAACCAGTGTGCACTCTGTGTCTCATTTGACTTGTTAAAAACCACAGAGATGTATGCTGCCTGTGCCCATGGAAATGGGGCCATGATGGTACTAGCCTTGCTTTCTATTTGGAAAGCTCAATTCTTGCTGCCTTGAAGCTCCCTGAAATTCTCTGCTGTTGACAGCCCTCTGGCCACTGTAGGCATGGGTGTGGGAAGAAAATGAGTTTTCTCTGGCTACACACGGAGCTTCATTGGCCGGGGTGGGGCTCACCTTGCCATGCTCTAGAGCTAAAGGGAATCTCAACGTGAGTCCTTGCCTCGAGGTAAGGCCCTGAGTAGCCCTGCAGAAAGGGAGGCATGCAGGTCTTTCCATGAGCTCTAAGTCGCAGATCTGCTTTACTTTAAAGGAAGTACCCTTTTCAGGACTCCTATGCCTCTCAGGTGAGCATCATTTTTGTTCCAAGATCCCTGAGTACCTCCACACCCCTGTAGGCCTGCAGAGCAACAACGAGGCCCATTGGTCCCTCGGAGGTCCTCTGTGTCTGCTGAGTCATGGGCAACACACTGCACTCTTTCTTGTGATACCTTGATTCACAGCACTCGCACAGGTTCACGAGCACCGTTCTAGCAGGTTCCAACATGCCGTGGAAGTCGCACTCATTCCCTAGTCTGAGCTGCACAGAGAAAAACACTAGGCTTCTCCTTCCATCGAAGACCTCCTACCTGAAGTCACCCTGCCATCAGGAGAAACACTGCTTGCGTTCTTTTTGCAACTAAAGCAGAGTTTTTCCTGTAGCACTGCAGGATTTTGAAGAGGCACGGGCCCAGAGGCCTAGCTAGGGCGTTCCTTGGTGAGGCCGTTCACTAGATGCAGAACACCCTGCCTCGAGAAGTTGATTCAGGGAAGCAACCAGTGTGGACTCTGTGTCTCTTTTGACTTGTTAGAAACCACAGAGATGTATGCTGCCTGTGCCAATGGTAATGGGGGCATGATGGTTCTAGCCTTGCTTTCCATTTGTAAAGCTCCATTCTTGCTGCCGTGAAGCTCCCTGAAATTCTCTGCTGTTGACAGCCCTCTGGCCTGTGTAGGCACGGGTGTGGGAAGAAAATGAGTTTTCTTTGGCTACACACGGAGCTTCATTGGCCGGAGTGGGACTCACCTTGCCATGCTCTAGAGCTAAAGGGAATCTCAACGTGAGTCCTTGCCTCGAGGTAAGGCCCTGAGTAGCCCTGCAGAAAGGGAGGCATGCAGCTCTTTCCATGAGCTCTTAGTGGAGGTTCCGCTTTATGTTAAAGGAAGTACCCTTTTCAGGACTCCTAGGCCCCTGTGGACCTGCTGAGCAGCATTGATTCCCATACGTCCCTCGGAGGCCCTCTGTGTCTGCCGAGTCTCGGGCAACACACTGTACGTTACTTCCGGAGAGCTATATTTCCAGAGCAGTCGAACAGCATCAGAACCACATTTCTAGGCAGTCCAACATGCCCTGGAAGTTTTCGACATTGCCCTCGTCTGAGCTGCCCTGAGAAAACACTCTTCTTAGAATTTATCGAGGACCTCTTTCCTGAAGTCACTCTATTCAAGGAGAAATACAGCATCCTAACATGCTGTGTCGCTCACAGTGCAAGCAACGTGAGAACTTGCCTCGAGGGAAGGCCCTGAAATGCTATGCAGAAGCAGAGGCGTGTAGCAGTTTCCATGAGGCCGTAGTCGCTGCTCTGCAGCATTTTAACGCCAGTACGCTTTTCAGGACACCTAGGTGCCTCGCCTGGAAACCCTGTTCCCTGCAAGAACACCGAGTACCCTCAGGCTCCCGTGGCCCTTCTAAGCAATATCCAGGCCCGTAGCTTTCCGACTCACAGTGTGTATGCCGAGTGTAGGGCAACTCAGTACACTCTAATTGGGACATCTTGATTTAGCCAGCACCTGCACAGTTTTATGAGCACCGTTCTAGCAAGTTCCAACATGCCGTGGAAGTCGCAATCATTCCCTAGTCTGAGCTGCACAGAGAAAAACACTAGGCTTCTCCTTCCATCCAGGACCTCCTACCTGAAGTCACCCTGCCTCCAGGAAAAAGACGGCTTGTGTTCCTTTTGCAACTAAAGCACAGTTTTTCCTGAAGCACTGCAGACTTTTGAAGAGGCACGGGCCCAGAGGCCTAGCTTGGGCTTTCCTTGGTGAGGCCGTTCACTAGATGCAGAACACCCTGCCTCGAGAAGTGGATTAAGGGAAGAAAACAGTGTGTACTCTGTGTCTCATTTGAATTGTTAAAAACCACAGAGATGTATGTTGCCTGTGCCCATGGAAATGGGGACATGATGGTACTAGCCTTGCTTTCCATTTGGAAAGCTCCATTCTTGCTGCCGTGAAGCTCCCTGAAATTCTCTGCTGTTGACAGCCCTCTGGCCACTGTAGGCATGGGTGTGGGAAGAAAATGAGTTTTCTCTGGCTACACACGGAGCTTCTTTGGCCGGGGTGGGGCTCACCTTGCCATGCTCTAGAGCTAAATGGAATCTCAACGTGAGTCCTTGCCTCGAGGTAAGGCCCTGAGTAGCCCTGCAGAAAGGGAGGCATGCAGGTCTTTCCATTAGCTCTAAGTCGCTGTTCCACTTTACTTTAAAGGAAGTACCCTTTTCAGGATTCCTAGGCCTCTCGGGTGAGCATCATTTTTGTTCCAAGATCCCTGAGTACCTCCACACCCCTGTAGGCCTGCAGAGCAACAACGAGGCCCATTGGTCCCTCGGAGTTCCTCTGTGTCTGCTGAGTCATGGGCAACACACTGCACTCTTTCTTGTGATATCTTGATTCACAGCACTCACACAGGTTCACGGGCACCGTTCTAGCAAGTTCCAACATGCCGTGGAAGTCGCACTCATTCCCTAGTCTGAGCTGCACAGAGATAAACACTAGGCTTCCCCTTCCATCCAGGACCTCCTACTTGAAGTCACCCTGCCTCAGGAGACAGACGGCTTGCGTTCCTATTGCAACTGAAGCACAGTTTTTCCTGTAGCACTGCAGGTGTGGAAGAGGCAAGGGTCCAGACGCCTAGCTAAGGCTTTCCTTGGTGAGGCCGTTCACTAGATGCAGAACACGCTGCCTCGAAAAGTTGATTCAGGGAAGCACCAGTGTGTACTCTGTGTCTCATTTGACTTGTTAAAAACCACAGAGATGTATGCTGCCTGTGCCCATGGAAATGGGGCCATGATGGTACTAGCCTTGCTTTCTATTTGGAAAGCTCCATTCTTGCTGCGGTGAAGCTCCCTGAAATTCTCTGCTGTTGACAGCCCTCTGGCCACTGTAGGCATGGATGTGGGAAGAAAATGAGTTTTCTGTGGCTACACACGGAGCTTCTTTGGCCGGGGTGGGGCTCACCTTGCCATGCTCTAGAGCTAAATGGAATCTCAACGTGAGTCCTTGCCTCGAGGTAAGGCCCTGAGTAGCCCTGCAGAAAGGGAGGCATGCAGGTCTTTCCATGAGCTCTAAGTCGCAGATCTGCTTTACTTTAAAGGAAGTACCCTTTTCAGGACTCCTAGGCCTCTCAGGTGAGCATCATTTTTGTTCCAAGATCCCTGAGTACCTCCACACCCCTGTAGGACTGCTGAGCAACAACGAGGCCCATTGGTCCGTCGGAGGTCCTCTGTGTCTGCTGAGTCATGGGCAACACACTGAACTCTTTCTTGTGATATCTTGATTCACAGCACTCACACAGGTTCGCCAGCACCGTTCCAGCAAGTTCCTACATGCCGTGGAAGTCGCACTCATTCCCTAGTCTGAGCTGCACAGAGATAAACACTAGGCTTCTCCTTCCATCCAGGACCTCCTACCTGAAGTCACCCTGCCTCAGGAGATAGACGGCTTGCGTTCCTATTACAACTAATGCACAGTATTCCTGTAGCACTGCAGGCTTTTGAAGAGGCACGGGCCCAGAGTCCTAGCTAGGGCGTTCCTTGGTGAGGCCATACACTAGATGCAGAAGACCCTGCCTCAAGAAGTTGATTCAGGGAAGCAACCAGTGTGGACTCTGTGTCTCTTTTGACTTGTTAAAAACCACAGAGATGTATGCTGCCTGTGCCAACGGTAATGGGGGCATGATGGTACTAGCTTTGCTTTCCATTTGGAAAGCTCCATTCTTGCTGCCGTGAAGCTCCCTGAAATTCTCTGCTGTTGACAGCCCTCTGGCCACTGTAGGCATGGGTGTGGGAAGAAATTGAGTTTTCTCTGGCTACACACGGAGCTTCATTGGCCGGGGTGGGGCTCACCTTGCCATGCTCTAGAGCTAAAGGGAATCTCAACGTGAGTCCTTGCCTCGAGGTAAGGCCCTGAGTAGCCCTGCAGAAAGGGAGGCATGCAGCTCTTTCCATGAGCTCTTAGTGGAGGTTCCGCTTTATGTTAAAGGAAGTACCCTTTTCAGGACTCCTAGGCCCCTGTGGGCCTGCTGAGCAGCATTGATTCCCATACGTCCCTCGGAGGCCCTCTGTGTCTGCCGAGTCTCGGGCAACACACTGTACGTTACTTCAGGAGAGCTATATTTCCAGAGCAGTCGAACAGCATCAGAACCACATTTCTAGGCAGTCCAACATGCCCTGGAAGTTTTCGACATTGCCCTCGTCTGAGCTGCCCTGAGAAAACACTCTTCTTAGAATTTATCGAGGACCTCTTTCCTGAAGTCACTCTATTCAAGGAGAAATACAGCATCCTAACATGCTGTGTCGCTCACAGTGCAAGCAACGTGAGAACTTGCCTCGAGGGAAGGCCCTGAAATGCTATGCAGAAGCAGAGGCGTGTAGCAGTTTCCATGAGGCCGTAGTCGCTGCTCTGCAGCATTTTAACGCCAGTACGCTTTTCAGGACACCTAGGTGCCTCGCCTGGAAACCCTGTTCCCTGCAAGAACACCGAGTACCCTCAGGCTCCCGTGGCCCTTCTAAGCAATATCCAGGCCCGTAGCTTTCCGACTCACAGTGTGTATGCCGAGTGTAGGGCAACTCAGTACACTCTAATTGGGACATCTTGATTTAGCCAGCACCTGCACAGTTTTATGAGCACCGTTCTAGCAAGTTCCAACATGCCGTGGAAGTCGCAATCATTCCCTAGTCTGAGCTGCACAGAGAAAAACACTAGGCTTCTCCTTCCATCCAGGACCTCCTACCTGAAGTCACCCTGCCTCCAGGGGAAAGACGGCTTGCGTTCCTATTGCAACTAAAGCACAGTTTTTCCTGTAGCACTGCAGCTGTGGAAGAGGCAAAGGTCCAGAGGCCTAGCTAAGGCTTTCCTTGCTGAGGCCGTTCACTAGATGCAGAACACGCTGCCTCGAGAAGTTGATTCAGGGAAGCAACCAGTGTGTACTCTGTGTCTCATTTGACTTGTTAAAAACCACAGAGATGTATGCTGCTTGTGCTCATGGAAATGGGGGCACGATGGCACTAGCCGTGCTTTCCATTTGGAAAGCTCCATTCTTGCTGCCGTGAAGCTCCCTGATATTCTCTGCTGTTGACAGGCCCCTGGCCACTATAGCATTGGTGTGGGAAGAAAATGAGTTTTCTCTGGGTACACACGGAGCTTCATTGGCCGGGGTGGGGTTCACCTTCCCATGCTCTAGAGCTAAAGGGAATCTCAACGTGAGTCCTTGCCTCGAGGTAAGGCCCTGAGTAGCCCTGCAGAAAGGGAGGCATGCAGCTCTTTCCATTAGCTCTAAGTCGCTGTTCTGCTTTATTTTAAAGGAAGTACCCTTTTCAGGACTCCTAGGCCTCTCGGGTGAGCATCATTTTTGTTCCAAGATCCCTGAGTACCTCCCAACCCCTGTAGGCCTGCTGAGCAACAACGAGGCCCATTGGTCCCTCGGAGGTCCTCTGTGTCTGCTGAGTCATGGGCAACACACTGCACTCTTTCTTGTGATATCTTGATTCACTTCACTCGCACAGGTTCAAAAACAACGGTCTAGGAAGTTCCAACATGCCGTGGAAGTCGCACTCATTCCCTAGTCTGAGCTGCACAGAGAAAAACACTACGCTTCTCCTTCTATCCAGGACCTCCTACCTGAAGTCACCCTGCCTCCAGGAGAAAGACGGCTTGCGTTCCTATTGCAACTAAAGCACAGTATTTCCTGTAGCACTGCAGGCTTTTGAAGAGTCACGGGCCCAGAGTCCTAGCTCGGTCATTCCTTGGTGAGGCCGTTCACTAGATGCAGAAAACCCGGCCTCGAGAAGTTGATTCAGGGAAGCAACCAGTGTGTACTCCATGTCTCTTTTGACTTGTTAGAAACCACAGAGATGTATGCTGCCTGTGCCCATGGAAATGGGGGCATGATGGTACTAGCCTTGCTTTCTATTTGGAAAGCTCAATTCTTGCTGCCGTGAAGCTCCCTGAAATTCTCTGCTGTTGACAGCCCTCTGGCCACTGTAGGCATGGGTGTGGGAAGAAAATGAGTTTTCTCTGGCTACACACGGAGCTTCATTGGCCGGGGTGGGGCTCACCTTGCCATGCTCTAGAGCTAAAGGGAATCTCAACGTGAGTCCTTGCCTCGAGGTAAGGCCCTGAGTAGCCCTGCAGAAAGGGAGGCATGCAGGTCTTTCCATGAGCTCTAAGTCGCTGTTCTGCTTTACTTAAAGGAAGTACCCTTTTCAGGACTCCTAGGCCTCTCAGGTGAGCATCATTTTTGTTCCAAGATCCCTGAGTACCTCCACACCCCTGTAGGCCTGCAGAGCAACAACGAGGCCCATTGGTCCCTCGGAGGTCCTCTGTGTCTGCTGAGTCATGGGCAACACACTGCACTCTTTCTTGTGATATCTTGATTCACATCACTCGCACAGGTTCAAAAGCAACGGTCTAGGAAGTTCCAACATGCCGTGGAAGTCGCACTCATTCCCTAGTCTGAGCTGCACAGAGAAAAACACTACGCTTCTCCTTCCATCCAGGACCTCCTACCTGAAGTCACCCTGCCTCCAGGAGAAAGACGGCTTGCGTTCCTATTGCAAGTAAAGCACAGTATTTCCTGTAGCACTGCAGGCTTTTGAAGAGTCACGGGCCCAGAGTCCTAGCTCGGTCATCCCTTGGTGAGGCCGTTCACTAGATGCAGAACACCCTCCTCGAGAAGTTGATTCAGGGAAGCAACCAGTGTGGACTGTGTGTCTCTTTTGACTTGTTAGAAACCACAGAGATGTATGCTGCCTGTGCCAATGGTATTGGGGGCATGATGGTACTAGCCTTGCTTTCCATTTGGAAAGCTCCATTCTTGCTGCCGTGAAGCGCCCTGAAATTCTCTACTGTTGACAGGCCCCTGGCCACTCTAGCATTGGTGTGGGAAGAAAATGAGTTTTCTCTGGCTACACACGGAGCTTCTTTGGCCGGGGTGGGGCTCACCTTGCCATGCTCTAGAGCTAAATGGAATCTCAACGTGAGTCCTTGGCTCGAGGTAAGGCCCTGAGTAGCCCTGCAGAAAGGGAGGCATGCAGGTCTTTCCATTAGCTCTAAGTCGCTGTTCCACTTTACTTTAAAGGAAGTACCCTTTTCAGGACTCCTAGGCCTCTCGGGTGAGCATCATTTTTGTTCCAAGATCCCTGAGTACCTCCACACCCCTGTAGGACTGCTGAGCAACAACGAGGCCCATTGGTCCCTCGGAGTTCCTCTGTGTCTGCTGAGTCATGGGCAACACACTGCACTCTTTCTTGTGATATCCTGATTCACAGCACTCACACAGGTTCACGGGCACCGTTCTAGCAAGTTCCAACATGCCGTGGAAGTCGCACTCATTCCCTAGTCTTAGCTGCACAGAGAAAAACACTACGCTTCTCCTTCCATCCAGGACCTCCTACCTGAAGTCACCCTGCCTCCAGGAGAAAGACGGCTTGCGTTCCTATTGCAACTAAAGCACAGTATTTCCTGTAGCACTGCAGGCTTTTGAAGAGTCACGGGCCCAGAGTCCTAGCTCGGTCATTCCTTGGTGAGGCCGTTCACTAGATGCAGAAAACCCGGCCTCGAGAAGTTGATTCAGGGAAGCAACCAGTGTGTACTCCATGTCTCTTTTGACTTGTTAGAAACCACAGAGATGTATGCTGCCTGTGCCCATGGAAATGGGGGCATGATGGTACTAGACTTGCTTTCCATTTGGAAAGCTCCATTCTTGCTGCCATGAAGCTCCCTGAAATTCTCTACTGTTGACAGGCCCCTGGCCACTCTAGCATTGGTGTGGGAAGAAAATGAGTTTTCTCTGGCTACACACGGAGCTTCTTTGGCCGGGGTGGGGCTCACCTTGCCATGCTCTAGAGCTAAAGGGAATCTCAACGTGAGTCCTTGCCTCGAGGTAAGGCCCTGAGTAGCCCTGCAGAAAGGGAGGCATGCAGGTCTTTCCATTAGCTCTAAGTCGCTGTTCCACTTTACTTTAAAGGAAGTACCCTTTTCAGGACTCCTAGGCCTCTCGGGTGAGCATCATTTTTGTTCCAAGATCCCTGAGTACCTCCACACCCCTGTAGGACTGCTGAGCAACAACGAGGCCCATTGGTCCCTCGGAGTTCCTCTGTGTCTGCTGAGTCATGGGCAACACACTGCACTCTTTCTTGTGATATCTTGATTCACAGCACTCACACAGGTTCACGGGCACCGTTCTAGCAAGTTCCAACATGCCGTGGAAGTCGCACTCATTCCCTAGTCTGAGCTGAACAGAGATAAACACTAGGCTTCTCCTTCCATCCAGGACCTCCTACTTGAAGTCACCCTGCCTCAGGAGACAGACGGCTTGCGTTCCTATTGCAACTGAAGCACAGTTTTTCCTGTATCTCTGCAGGTTTGGAAGAGGCAAGGGCCCAGACGCCTAGCTAAGGCTTTCCTTGGTGAGGCCGTTCACTAGATGCAGAACACGCTGCCTCGAAAAGTTGATTCAGGGAAGCAACAAGTGTGTACTCTGTGTCTCATTTGACTTGTTAAAAACCACAGAGATGTATGCTGCCTGTGCCCATGGAAATGGGGGCATGATGGTACTAGCCTTGCTTTCTATTTGGAAAGCTCCATTCTTGCTGCGGTGAAGCTCCCTGAAATTCTCTGCTGTTGACAGCCCTCTGGCCACTGTAGGCAGGAGTGTGGGAAGAAAATGAGTTTTCTCTGGCTACACACGGAGCTTCATTGGCCGGGGTGGGGCTCACCTTGCCATGCTCTAGATCTAAAGGGAATCTCAACGTGAGTCCTTGCCTCGAGGTAAGGCCCTGAGTAGCCCTGCAGAAAGGGAGGCATGCAGGTCTTTCCATGAGCTCTAAGTCGCAGAGCTGCTTTACTGTAAAGGAAGTACCCTTTTCAGGACTCCTAGGCCTCTCAGGTGAGCATCATTTTTGTTCCAAGATCCCTGAGTACCTCCACACCCCTGTAGGCCTGCAGAGCAACAACGAGGCCCATTGGTCCCTCGGAGGTCCTCTGTGTCTGCTGAGTCATGGGCAACACACTGCACTCTTTCTTGTGATATCTTGATTCACAGCACTCACACAGGTTCACGGGCACCGTTCTAGCAAGTTCCAACATGCCGTGGAAGTCGCACTCATTCCCTAGTCTGAGCTGCACAGAGATAAACACTAGGCTTCTCCTTCCATCCAGGACCTCCTACTTGATGTCACCCTGCCTCAGGAGACAGACGGCTTGCGTTCCTATTGCAACTGAAGCACAGTTTTTCCTGTAGCACTGCAGGTTTGGAAGAGGCAAGGGCCCAGACGCCCAGCTAAGGCTTTCCTTGGTGAGGCCGTTCACTAGATGCAGAACACGCTGCCTCGAAAAGTTGATTCAGGGAAGCAACCAGTGTGTACTCTGTGTCTCATTTGACTTGTTAAAAACCACAGAGATGTATGCTGCCTGTGCCCATGGAAATGGGGGCATGATGGTACTAGCTTTGCTTTCCATTTGGAAAGCTCCATTCTTGCTGCCGTGAAGCTCCCTGAAATTCTCTGCTATTGTCAGCCCACTGGCCACTATAGGCATGGGTGTGGGAAGAAAATGAGTTTTCTCTGGGTACACACGGAGCTTCATTGACCGGGGTGGGGCTCACCTTGCCATGCTCTAGAGCTAAAGGGAATCTCAACGTGAGTCCTTGCCTCGAGGTAAGGCCCTGAGTAGCCCTGCAGAAAGGGAGGCATGCAGCTCTTTCCATGAGCTCTTAGTGGAGGTTCCGCTTTATGTTAAAGGAAGTACCCTTTTCAGGACTCCTAGGCCCCTGTGGGCCTGCTGAGCAGCATTGATTCCCATACGTCCCTCGGAGGCCCTCTGTGTCTGCCGAGTCTCGGGCAACACACTGTACGTTACTTCAGGAGAGCTATATTTCCAGAGCAGTCGAACAGCATCAGAACCACATTTCTAGGCAGTCCAACATGCCCTGGAAGTTTTCGACATTGCCCTCGTCTGAGCTGCCCTGAGAAAACACTCTTCTTAGAATTTATCGAGGACCTCTTTCCTGAAGTCACTCTATTCAAGGAGAAATACAGCATCCTAACATGCTGTGTCGCTCACAGTGCAAGCAACGTGAGAACTTGCCTCGAGGTAAGGCCCTGAAATGCTATGCAGAAGCGGAGGCGTGTAGCAGTTTCCATGAGGCCGTAGTCGCTGCTCTGCAGCATTTTAACGCCAGTACGCTTTTCAGGACAGCTAGGTGCCTCGCCTGGAAACCCTGTTCCCTGCAAGAACACCGAGTACCCTCAGGCTCCCGTGGCCCTTCTAAGCAATATCCAGGCCCGTAGCTTTCCGACTCACAGTGTGTATGCCGAGTGTAGGGCAACTCAGTACACTCTAATTGGGACATCTTGATTTAGCCAGCACCTGCACAGTTTTATGAGCACCGTTCTAGCAAGTTCCAACATGCCGTGGAAGTCGCAATCATTCCCTAGTCTGAGCTGCACAGAGAAAAACACTAGGCTTCTCCTTCCATCCAGGACCTCCTACCTGAAGTCACCCTGCCTCCAGGAAAAAGACGGCTTGTGTTCCTTTTGCAACTAAAGCACAGTTTTTCCTGAAGCACTGCAGACTTTTGAAGAGGCACGGGCCCAGAGGCCTAGCTAGGGCGTTCCTTGGTGATGCCGTTCACTAGATGCAGAACACCCTGCCTCGAGAAGTTGATTCAGGGAAGCAACCAGTGTGGACTCTGTGTCTCTTTTGACTTGTTATAAACCACAGAGATGTATGCTACCTGTGCCAATGGTAATGGGGGCATGATGGTACTAGCTTTGCTTTCCATTTGGAAAGCTCCATTCTTGCTGCCGTGAAACTCCCTGAAAATCTCTGCTATTGATAGCCCTCTGGCCACTGTAGGCACGGATGTGGGAAGAAAATGAGTTTTCTTTGGCTACACACGGGGCTTCATTGGCCGGGGTGGGGCTCACCTTGCCATGCTCTAGAGTTAAAGGGAATCTCAACGTGAGTCCTTGCCTCGAGGTAAGGCCCTGAGTAGCCCTGCAGAAAGGGAGGCATGCAGGTCTTTCCATTAGCTCTAAGTCGCTGTTCCACTTTACTTTAAAGGAAGTACCCTTTTCAGGACTCCTAGGCCTCTCGGGTGAGCATCATTTTTGTTCCAAGATCCCTGAGTACCTCCACACCCCTGTAGGACTGCTGAGCAACAACGAGGCCCATTGGTCCCTCGGAGTTCCTCTGTGTCTGCTGAGTCATGGGCAACACACTGCACTCTTTCTTGTGATATCTTGATTCACAGCACTCACACAGGTTCACGAGCACCGTTCTAGCAAGTTCCAACATGCCGTGGAAGTCGCACTCATTCCCTAGTCTGAGCTGCACAGAGATAAACACTAGGCTTCTCCTTCCATCAAGGACCTCCTACTAGAAGTCACCCTGCCTCAGGAGATAGACGGCTTGCGTTCCTATTGCAACTAAAGCACAGTTTTTCCTGTAGCACTGCAGGTTTGGAAGAGGCAAGGGCCCAGACGCCTAGCTAAGGCTTTCCTTGGTGAGGCCGTTCACTAGATGCAGAACACGCTGCCTCGAAAAGTTGATTCAGGGAAGCAACCAGTGTGCACTCTGTGTCTCATTTGACTTGTTAAAAACCACAGAGATGTATGCTGCCTGTGCCCATGGAAATGGGGCCATGATGGTACTAGCCTTGCTTTCTATTTGGAAAGCTCAATTCTTGCTGCCTTGAAGCTCCCTGAAATTCTCTGCTGTTGACAGCCCTCTGGCCACTGTAGGCATGGGTGTGGGAAGAAAATGAGTTTTCTCTGGCTACACACGGAGCTTCATTGGCCGGGGTGGGGCTCACCTTGCCATGCTCTAGAGCTAAAGGGAATCTCAACGTGAGTCCTTGCCTCGAGGTAAGGCCCTGAGTAGCCCTGCAGAAAGGGAGGCATGCAGGTCTTTCCATGAGCTCTAAGTCGCAGATCTGCTTTACTTTAAAGGAAGTACCCTTTTCAGGACTCCTAGGCCTCTCAGGTGAGCATCATTTTTGTTCCAAGATCCCTGAGTACCTCCACACCCCTGTAGGCCTGCAGAGCAACAACGAGGCCCATTGGTCCCTCGGAGGTCCTCTGTGTCTGCTGAGTCATGGGCAACACACTGCACTCTTTCTTGTGATACCTTGATTCACAGCACTCGCACAGGTTCACGAGCACCGTTCTAGCAGGTTCCAACATGCCGTGGAAGTCGCACTCATTCCCTAGTCTGAGCTGCACAGAGAAAAACACTAGGCTTCTCCTTCCATCGAAGACCTCCTACCTGAAGTCACCCTGCCATCAGGAGAAACACTGCTTGCGTTCTTATTGCAACTAAAGCAGAGTTTTCCTGTAGCACTGCAGGCTTTTGAAGAGGCACGGGCCCAGAGGCCTAGCTAGGGCGTTCCTTGGTGAGGCCGTTCACTAGATGCAGAACACCCTGCCTCGAGAAGTTGATTCAGGGAAGCAACCAGTGTGGACTCTGTGTCTCTTTTGACTTGTTAGAAACCACAGAGATGTATGCTGCCTGTGCCAATGGTAATGGGGGCATGATGGTTCTAGCCTTGCTTTCCATTTGGATAGCTCCATTCTTGCTGCCGTGAAGCTCCCTGAAATTCTCAGCTGTTGACAGGCCTCTGGCCACTCTAGCATTGGTGTGGGAAGAAAATGAGTTTTCTCTGGCTACACACGGAGCTTCATTGCTCCGGGTGGGGCTCACCTTGCCATGCTCTAGAGCTAAAGGGAATCTCAACGTGAGTCCTTGCCTCGAGGTAAGGCCCTGAGTAGCCCTCCAGAAAGGGAGGCATGCAGGTCTTTCCATGAGCTCTAAGTCGCAGATCTGCTTTACTTTAAAGGAAGTACCCTTTTCAGGACTCCTAGGCCTCTCGGGTGAGCATCATTTTTGTTCCAAGATCCCTGAGTACCTCCACACCCCTGTAGGCCTGCAGAGCAACAACGAGGCCCATTGGTCCCTCGGAGGTCCTCTGTGTCTGCTGAGTCATGGGCAACACACTGCACTCTTTCTTGTGATATCTTGATTCACAGCACTCACACAGGTTCACGGGCACCGTTCTAGCAAGTTCCAACATGCCGTGGAAGTCGCACTCATTCCCTAGTCTGAGCTGCACAGAGATAAACACTAGGCTTCTCCTTCCATCCAGGACCTCCTACTTGATGTCACCCTGCCTCAGGAGACAGACGGCTTGCGTTCCTATTGCAACTGAAGCACAGTTTTTCCTGTAGCACTGCAGGTTTGGAAGAGGCAAGGGCCCAGACGCCCAGCTAAGGCTTTCCTTGGTGAGGCCGTTCACTAGATGCAGAACACGCTGCCTCGAAAAGTTGATTCAGGGAAGCAACCAGTGTGTACTCTGTGTCTCATTTGACTTGTTAAAAACCACAGAGATGTATGCTGCCTGTGCCCATGGAAATGGGGGCATGATGGTACTAGCTTTGCTTTCCATTTGGAAAGCTCCATTCTTGCTGCCGTGAAGCTCCCTGAAATTCTCTGCTATTGTCAGCCCACTGGCCACTATAGGCATGGGTGTGGGAAGAAAATGAGTTTTCTCTGGGTACACACGGAGCTTCATTGACCGGGGTGGGGCTCACCTTGCCATGCTCTAGAGCTAAAGGGAATCTCAACGTGAGTCCTTGCCTCGAGGTAAGGCCCTGAGTAGCCCTGCAGAAAGGGAGGCATGCAGCTCTTTCCATGAGCTCTTAGTGGAGGTTCCGCTTTATGTTAAAGGAAGTACCCTTTTCAGGACTCCTAGGCCCCTGTGGACCTGCTGAGCAGCATTGATTCCCATACGTCCCTCGGAGGCCCTCTGTGTCTGCCGAGTCTCGGGCAACACACTGTACGTTACTTCAGGAGAGCTATATTTCCAGAGCAGTCGAACAGCATCAGAACCACATTTCTAGGCAGTCCAACATGCCCTGGAAGTTTTCGACATTGCCCTCGTCTGAGCTGCCCTGAGAAAACACTCTTCTTAGAATTTATCGAGGACCTCTTTCCTGAAGTCACTCTATTCAAGGAGAAATACAGCATCCTAACATGCTGTGTCGCTCACAGTGCAAGCAACGTGAGAACTTGCCTCGAGGTAAGGCCCTGAAATGCTATGCAGAAGCGGAGGCGTGTAGCAGTTTCCATGAGGCCGTAGTCGCTGCTCTGCAGCATTTTAACGCCAGTACGCTTTTCAGGACAGCTAGGTGCCTCGCCTGGAAACCCTGTTCCCTGCAAGAACACCGAGTACCCTCAGGCTCCCGTGGCCCTTCTAAGCAATATCCAGGCCCGTAGCTTTCCGACTCACAGTGTGTATGCCGAGTGTAGGGCAACTCAGTACACTCTAATTGGGACATCTTGATTTAGCCAGCACCTGCACAGTTTTATGAGCACCGTTCTAGCAAGTTCCAACATGCCGTGGAAGTCGCAATCATTCCCTAGTCTGAGCTGCACAGAGAAAAACACTAGGCTTCTCCTTCCATCCAGGACCTCCTACCTGAAGTCACCCTGCCTCCAGGAAAAAGACGGCTTGTGTTCCTTTTGCAACTAAAGCACAGTTTTTCCTGAAGCACTGCAGACTTTTGAAGAGGCACGGGCCCAGAGGCCTAGCTAGGGCGTTCCTTGGTGATGCCGTTCACTAGATGCAGAACACCCTGCCTCGAGAAGTTGATTCAGGGAAGCAACCAGTGTGGACTCTGTGTCTCTTTTGACTTGTTATAAACCACAGAGATGTATGCTACCTGTGCCAATGGTAATGGGGGCATGATGGTACTAGCTTTGCTTTCCATTTGGAAAGCTCCATTCTTGCTGCCGTGAAACTCCCTGAAAATCTCTGCTATTGATAGCCCTCTGGCCACTGTAGGCACGGATGTGGGAAGAAAATGAGTTTTCTTTGGCTACACACGGGGCTTCATTGGCCGGGGTGGGGCTCACCTTGCCATGCTCTAGAGTTAAAGGGAATCTCAACGTGAGTCCTTGCCTCGAGGTAAGGCCCTGAGTAGCCCTGCAGAAAGGGAGGCATGCAGGTCTTTCCATTAGCTCTAAGTCGCTGTTCCACTTTACTTTAAAGGAAGTACCCTTTTCAGGACTCCTAGGCCTCTCGGGTGAGCATCATTTTTGTTCCAAGATCCCTGAGTACCTCCACACCCCTGTAGGACTGCTGAGCAACAACGAGGCCCATTGGTCCCTCGGAGTTCCTCTGTGTCTGCTGAGTCATGGGCAACACACTGCACTCTTTCTTGTGATATCTTGATTCACAGCACTCACACAGGTTCACGAGCACCGTTCTAGCAAGTTCCAACATGCCGTGGAAGTCGCACTCATTCCCTAGTCTGAGCTGCACAGAGATAAACACTAGGCTTCTCCTTCCATCAAGGACCTCCTACTAGAAGTCACCCTGCCTCAGGAGATAGACGGCTTGCGTTCCTATTGCAACTAAAGCACAGTTTTTCCTGTAGCACTGCAGGTTTGGAAGAGGCAAGGGCCCAGACGCCTAGCTAAGGCTTTCCTTGGTGAGGCCGTTCACTAGATGCAGAACACGCTGCCTCGAAAAGTTGATTCAGGGAAGCAACCAGTGTGCACTCTGTGTCTCATTTGACTTGTTAAAAACCACAGAGATGTATGCTGCCTGTGCCCATGGAAATGGGGCCATGATGGTACTAGCCTTGCTTTCTATTTGGAAAGCTCAATTCTTGCTGCCGTGAAGCTCCCTGAAATTCTCTGCTGTTGACAGCCCTCTGGCCACTGTAGGCATGGGTGTGGGAAGAAAATGAGTTTTCTCTGGCTACACACGGAGCTTCATTGGCCGGGGTGGGGCTCACCTTGCCATGCTCTAGAGCTAAAGGGAATCTCAACGTGAGTCCTTGCCTCGAGGTAAGGCCCTGAGTAGCCCTGCAGAAAGGGAGGCATGCAGGTCTTTCCATGAGCTCTAAGTCGCAGATCTGCTTTACTTTAAAGGAAGTACCCTTTTCAGGACTCCTATGCCTCTCAGGTGAGCATCATTTTTGTTCCAAGATCCCTGAGTACCTCCACACCCCTGTAGGCCTGCAGAGCAACAACGAGGCCCATTGGTCCCTCGGAGGTCCTCTGTGTCTGCTGAGTCATGGGCAACACACTGCACTCTTTCTTGTGATACCTTGATTCACAGCACTCGCACAGGTTCACGAGCACCGTTCTAGCAGGTTCCAACATGCCGTGGAAGTCGCACTCATTCCCTAGTCTGAGCTGCACAGAGAAAAACACTAGGCTTCTCCTTCCATCGAAGACCTCCTACCTGAAGTCACCCTGCCATCAGGAGAAACACTGCTTGCGTTCTTATTGCAACTAAAGCAGAGTTTTCCTGTAGCACTGCAGGCTTTTGAAGAGGCACGGGCCCAGAGGCCTAGCTAGGGCGTTCCTTGGTGAGGCCGTTCACTAGATGCAGAACACCCTGCCTCGAGAAGTTGATTCAGGGAAGCAACCAGTGTGGACTCTGTGTCTCTTTTGACTTGTTAGAAACCACAGAGATGTATGCTGCCTGTGCCAATGGTAATGGGGGCATGATGGTTCTAGCCTTGCTTTCCATTTGGATAGCTCCATTCTTGCTGCCGTGAAGCTCCCTGAAATTCTCTGCTGTTGACAGGCCTCTGGCCACTCTAGCATTGGTGTGGGAAGAAAATGAGTTTTCTCTGGCTACACACGGAGCTTCATTGCTCCGGGTGGGGCTCACCTTGCCATGCTCTAGAGCTAAAGGGAATCTCAACGTGAGTCCTTGCCTCGAGGTAAGGCCCTGAGTAGCCCTCCAGAAAGGGAGGCATGCAGGTCTTTCCATGAGCTCTAAGTCGCAGATCTGCTTTACTTTAAAGGAAGTACCCTTTTCAGGACTCCTAGGCCTCTCGGGTGAGCATCATTTTTGTTCCAAGATCCCTGAGTACCTCCACACCCCTGTAGGACTGCTGAGCAACAACGAGGCCCATTGGTCCCTCGGAGGTCCTCTGTGTCTGCTGAGTCATGGGCAACACACTGCACTCTTTCTTGTGATATCTTGATTCACAGCACTCACACAGGTTCACGAGCACCGTTCTAGCAAGTTCCAACATGCCGTGGAAGTCGCACTCATTCCCTAGTCTGAGCTGCACAGAGATAAACACTAGGCTTCTCCTTCCATCAAGGACCTCCTACTAGAAGTCACCCTGCCTCAGGTGATAGACGGCTTGCGTTCCTATTGCAACTAAAGCACAGTTTTTCCTGTAGCACTGCAGGTTTGGAAGAGGCAAGGGCCCAGACGCCTAGCTAAGGCTTTCCTTGGTGAGGCCGTTCACTAGATGCAGAACACGCTGCCTCGAAAAGTTGATTCAGGGAAGCAACCAGTGTGTACTCTGTGTCTCATTTGACTTGTTAAAAACCACAGAGATGTATGCTGCCTGTGCCCATGGAAATGGGGGCATGATGGTACTAGCTTTGCTTTCCATTTGGAAAGCTCCATTCTTGCTGCCGTGAAACTCCCTGATATTCTCTGCTGTTGACAGGCCCCTGGCCACTATAGCATTGGTGTGGGAAGAAAATGAGTTTTCTCTGGGTACACACGGAGCTTCATTGGCCGGGGTGGGGTTCACCTTCCCATGCTCTAGAGCTAAAGGGAATCTCAACGTGAGTCCCTGCCTCGAGGTAAGGCCCTGAGTAGCCCTGCAGAAAGGGAAGCATGCAGGTCTTTCCATGAGCTCTAAGTCGCTGTTCTGCTTTACTTAAAGGAAGTACCCTTTTCAGGACTCCTAGGCCTCTCGGGTGAGCATCATTTTTGTTCCAAGATCCCTGAGTACCTCCACACCCCTGTAGGCCTGCTGAGCAACAACGAGGCCCATTGGTCCCTCGGAGGTCCTCTGTGTCTGCTGAGTCATGGGCAACACACTGCACTCTTTCTTGTGATATCTTGATTCACATCACTCGCACAGGTTCAAAAGCAACGGTCAAGGAAGTTCCAACATGCCGTGGAATTCGCACTCATTCCCTAGTCTGAGCTGCACAGAGAAAAACACTAGGCTTCTCCTTCCATCCAGGACCTCCTACCTGAAGTCACCCTGCCTCCAGGAGAAAGACGGCTTGCGTTCCTATTGCAACTAAAGCACAGTATTTCCTGTAGCACTGCAGGCTTTTGGAGAGTCACGGGCCCAGAGTCCTAGCTCGGTCATTCCTTGGTGAGGCCGTTCACTAGATGCAGAAAACCCGGCCTCGAGAAGTTGATTCAGGGAAGCAACCAGTGTGTACTCCATGTCTCTTTTGACTTGTTAGAAACCACAGAGATGTATGCTGCCTGTGCCCATGGAAATGGGGGCATGATGGTACTAGACTTGCTTTCCATTTGGAAAGCTCCATTCTTGCTGCC
Source organism: Balaenoptera ricei (assembly GCF_028023285.1). Taxonomy (NCBI): domain Eukaryota; kingdom Metazoa; phylum Chordata; class Mammalia; order Artiodactyla; family Balaenopteridae; genus Balaenoptera; species Balaenoptera ricei. The sequence continues at coordinate 81,246,249 of NC_082654.1, forward strand.
ATGAAGCTCCCTTAAATTCTCTACTGTTGACAGGCCCCTGGCCACTCTAGCATTGGTGTGGGAAGAAAATGAGTTTTCTCTGGCTACACACGGAGCTTCTTTGGCCGGGGTGGGGCTCACCTTGCCATGCTCTAGAGCTAAATGGAATCTCAACGTGAGTCCTTGCCTCGAGGTAAGGCCCTGAGTAGCCCTGCAGAAAGGGAGGCATGCAGGTCTTTCCATTAGCTCTAAGTCGCTGTTCCACTTTACTTTAAAGGAAGTACCCTTTTCAGGACTCCTAGGCCTCTCGGGTGAGCATCATTTTTGTTCCAAGATCCCTGAGTACCTCCACACCCCTGTAGGACTGCTGAGCAACAACGAGGCCCATTGGTCCCTCGGAGTTCCTCTGTGTCTGCTGAGTCATGGGCAACACACTGCACTCTTTCTTGTGATATCTTGATTCACAGCACTCACACAGGATCACGGGCACCGTTCTAGCAAGTTCCAACATGCCGTGGAAGTCGCACTCATTCCCTAGTCTGAGCTGCACAGAGATAAACACTAGGCTTCTCCTTCCATCCAGGACCTCCTACTTGAAGTCACCCTGCCTCAGGAGACAGACGGCTTGCGTTCCTATTGCAACTGAAGCACAGTTTTTCCTGTAGTACTGCAGGTTTGGAAGAGGCAAGAGCCCAGACGCCTAGCTAAGGCTTTCCTTGGTGAGGCCGTTCACTAGATGCAGAACACGCTGCCTCGAAAAGTTGATTCAGGGAAGCAACCAGTGTGCACTCTGTGTCTCATTTGACTTGTTAAAAACCACAGAGATGTATGCTGCCTGTGCCCATGGAAATGGGGCCATGATGGTACTAGCCTTGCTTTCTATTTGGAAAGCTCAATTCTTGCTGCCTTGAATCTCCCTGAAATTCTCTGCTGTTGACAGCCCTCTGGCCACTGTAGGCATGGGTGTGGGAAGAAAATGAGTTTTCTCTGGCTACACACGGAGCTTCATTGGCCGGGGTGGGGCTCACCTTGCCATGCTCTAGAGCTAAAGGGAATCTCAACGTGAGTCCTTGCCTCGAGGTAAGGCCCTGAGTAGCCCTGCAGAAAGGGAGGCATGCAGGTCTTTCCATGAGCTCTAAGTCGCAGATCTGCTTTACTTTAAAGGAAGTACCCTTTTCAGGACTCCTATGCCTCTCAGGTGAGCATCATTTTTGTTCCAAGATCCCTGAGTACCTCCACACCCCTGTAGGCCTGCAGAGCAACAACGAGGCCCATTGGTCCCTCGGAGGTCCTCTGTGTCTGCTGAGTCATGGGCAACACACTGCACTCTTTCTTGTGATACCTTGATTCACAGCACTCGCACAGGTTCACGAGCACCGTTCTAGCAGGTTCCAACATGCCGTGGAAGTCGCACTCATTCCCTAGTCTGAGCTGCACAGAGAAAAACACTAGGCTTCTCCTTCCATCTAAGACCTCCTACCTGAAGTCACCCTGCCATCAGGAGAAACACTGCTTGCGTTCTTTTTGCAACTAAAGCAGAGTTTTTCCTGTAGCACTGCAGGCTTTTGAAGAGGCACGGGCCCAGAGGCCTAGCTAGGGCGTTCCTTGGTGAGGCCGTTCACTAGATGCAGAACACCCTGCCTCGAGAAGTTGATTCAGGGAAGCAACCAGTGTGGACTCTGTGTCTCTTTTGACTTGTTAGAAACCACAGAGATGTATGCTGCCTGTGCCAATGGTAATGGGGGCATGATGGTTCTAGCCTTGCTTTCCATTTGTAAAGCTCCATTCTTGCTGCCGTGAAGCTCCCTGAAATTCTCTGCTGTTGACAGCCCTCTGGCCAGTGTAGGCACGGGTGTGGGAAGAAAATGAGTTTTCTTTGGCTACACACGGAGCTTCATTGGCCGGAGTGGGACTCACCTTGCCATGCTCTAGAGCTAAAGGGAATCTCAACGTGAGTCCTTGCCTCGAGGTAAGGCCCTGAGTAGCCCTGCAGAAAGGGAGGCATGCAGCTCTTTCCATGAGCTCTTAGTGGAGGTTCCGCTTTATGTTAAAGGAAGTACCCTTTTCAGGACTCCTAGGCCCCTGTGGGCCTGCTGAGCAGCATTGATTCCCATACGTCCCTCGGAGGCCCTCTGTGTCTGCCGAGTCTCGGGCAACACACTGTACGTTACTTCAGGAGAGCTATATTTCCAGAGCAGTCGAACAGCATCAGAACCACATTTCTAGGCAGTCCAACATGCCCTGGAAGTTTTCGACATTGCCCTCGTCTGAGCTGCCCTGAGAAAACACTCTTCTTAGAATTTATCGAGGACCTCTTTCCTGAAGTCACTCTATTCAAGGAGAAATACAGCATCCTAACATGCTGTGTCGCTCACAGTGCAAGCAACGTGAGAACTTGCCTCGAGGTAAGGCCCTGAAATGCTATGCAGAAGCGGAGGCGTGTAGCAGTTTCCATGAGGCCGTAGTCGCTGCTCTGCAGCATTTTAACGCCAGTACGCTTTTCAGGACAGCTAGGTGCCTCGCCTGGAAACCCTGTTCCCTGCAAGAACACCGAGTACCCTCAGGCTCCCGTGGCCCTTCTAAGCAATATCCAGGCCCGTAGCTTTCCGACTCACAGTGTGTATGCCGAGTGTAGGGCAACTCAGTACACTCTAATTGGGACATATTGATTTAGCCAGCACCTGCACAGTTTTATGAGCACCGTTCTAGCAAGTTCCAACATGCCGTGGAAGTCGCAATCATTCCCTAGTCTGAGCTGCACAGAGAAAAACACTAGGCTTCTCCTTCCATCCAGGACCTCCTACCTGAAGTCACCCTGCCTCCAGGAAAAAGACGGCTTGTGTTCCTTTTGCAACTAAAGCACAGTTTTTCCTGAAGCACTGCAGACTTTTGAAGAGGCACGGGCCCAGAGGCCTAGCTTGGGCTTTCCTTGGTGAGGCCGTTCACTAGATGCAGAACACCCTGCCTCGAGAAGTGGATTAAGGGAAGAAAACAGTGTGTACTCTGTGTCTCATTTGAATTGTTAAAAACCACAGAGATGTATGCTGCCTGTGCCCATGGAAATGGGGACATGATGGTACTAGCCTTGCTTTCCATTTGGAAAGTTCCATTCTTGCTGCCGTGAAGCTCCCTGAAATTCTCTGCTGTTGACAGCCCTCTGGCCACTGTAGGCATGGGTGTGGGAAGAAAATGAGTTTTCTCTGGCTACACACGGAGCTTCTTTGGCCGGGGTGGGGCTCACCTTGCCATGCTCTAGAGCTAAATGGAATCTCAACGTGAGTCCTTGCCTCGAGGTAAGGCCCTGAGTAGCCCTGCAGAAAGGGAGGCATGCAGGTCTTTCCATTAGCTCTAAGTCGCTGTTCCACTTTACTTTAAAGGAAGTACCCTTTTCAGGATTCCTAGGCCTCTCGGGTGAGCATCATTTTTGTTCCAAGATCCCTGAGTACCTCCACACCCCTGTAGGCCTGCAGAGCAACAACGAGGCCCATTGGTCCCTCGGAGTTCCTCTGTGTCTGCTGAGTCATGGGCAACACACTGCACTCTTTCTTGTGATATCTTGATTCACAGCACTCACACAGGTTCACGGGCACCGTTCTAGCAAGTTCCAACATGCCCTGGAAGTCGCACTCATTCCCTAGTCTGAGCTGCACAGAGATAAACACTAGGCTTCTCCTTCCATCAAGGACCTCCTACTCGAAGTCACCCTGCCTCAGGAGATAGACAGCTTGCGTTCCTATTGCAACTAAAGCACAGTTTTTCCTGTAGCACTGCAGGTTTGGAAGAGGCAAGGGCCCAGACGCCTAGCTAAGGCTTTCCTTGGTGAGGCCGTTCACTAGATGCAGAACACGCTGCCTCGAAAAGTTGATTCAGGGAAGCAACCAGTGTGTACTCTGTGTCTCATTTGACTTGTTAAAAACCACAGAGATGTATGCTGCCTGTGCCCATGGAAATGGGGGCATGATGGTACTAGCTTTGCTTTCCATTTGGAAAGCTCCATTCTTGCTGCCGTGAAGCTCCCTGATATTCTCTGCTGTTGACAGGCCCCTGGCCACTATAGCATTGGTGTGGGAAGAAAATGAGTTTTCTCTGGGTACACACGGAGCTTCATTGGCCGGGGTGGGGTTCACCTTCCCATGCTCTAGAGATAAAGGGAATCTCAACGTGAGTCCCTGCCTCGAGGTAAGGCCCTGAGTAGCCCTGCAGAAAGGGAAGCATGCAGGTCTTTCCATGAGCTCTAAGTCGCTGTTCTGCTTTACTTAAAGGAAGTACCCGTTTCAGGACTCCTAGGCCTCTCGGGTGAGCATCATTTTTGTTCCAAGATCCCTGAGTACCTCCACACCCCTGTAGGCCTGCTGAGCAACAACGAGGCCCATTGGTCCCTCGGAGGTCCTCTGTGTCTGCTGAGTCATGGGCAACACACTGCACTCTTTCTTGTGATATCTTGATTCACATCACTCGCAGAGGTTCAAAAGCAACGGTCAAGGAAGTTCCAACATGTCGTGGAATTCGCACTCATTCCCTAGTCTGAGCTGCACAGAGAAAAACACTAGGCTTCTCCTTCCATCCAGGACCTCCTACCTGAAGTCACCCTGCCTCCAGGAGAAAGACGGCTTGCGTTCCTATTGCAACTAAAGCACAGTATTTCCTGTAGCACTGCAGGCTTTTGGAGAGTCACGGGCCCAGAGTCCTAGCTCGGTCATTCCTTGGTGAGGCCGTTCACTAGATGCAGAAAACCCGGCCTCGAGAAGTTGATTCAGGGAAGCAACCAGTGTGTACTCCATGTCTCTTTTGACTTGTTAGAAACCACAGAGATGTATGCTGCCTGTGCCCATGGAAATGAGGGCATGATGGTACTAGACTTGCTTTCCATTTGGAAAGCTCCATTCTTGCTGCCATGAAGCTCCCTTAAATTCTCTACTGTTGACAGGCCCCTGGCCACTCTAGCATTGGTGTGGGAAGAAAATGAGTTTTCTCTGGCTACACACGGAGCTTCTTTGGCCGGGGTGGGGCTCACCTTGCCATGCTCTAGAGCTAAAGGGAATCTCAACGTGAGTCCTTGCCTCGAGGTAAGGCCCTGAGTAGCCCTGCAGAAAGGGAGGCATGCAGGTCTTTCCATTAGCTCTAAGCCGCTGTTCCACTTTACTTTAAAGGAAGTACCCTTTTCAGGACTCCTAGGCCTCTCGGGTGAGCATCATTTTTGTTCCAAGATCCCTGAGTACCTCCACACCCCTGTAGGCCTGCAGAGCAACAACGAGGCCCATTGGTCCCTCGGAGTTCCTCTGTGTCTGCTGAGTCATGGGCAACACACTGCACTCTTTCTTGTGATATCTTGATTCACAGCACTCACACAGGTTCACGGGCACCGTTCTAGCAAGTTCCAACATGCCGTGGAAGTCGCACTCATTCCCTAGTCTGAGCTGCACAGAGATAAACACTAGGCTTCTCCTTCCATCCAGGACCTCCTACCTGAAGTCACCCTGCCTCCAGGGGAAAGACGGCTTGCGTTCCTATTGCAACTGAAGCACAGTTTTTCCTGTAGCACTGCAGGTGTGGAAGAGGCAAAGGTCCAGAGGCCTAGCTAAGGCTTTCCTTGGTGAGGCCGTTCACGAGATGCAGAACACGCTGCCTCGAAAAGTTGATTCAGGGAAGCAACCAGTGTGTACTCTGTGTCTCATTTGACTTGTTAAAAACCACAGAGATGTATGCTGCTTGTGCTCAAGGAAATGGGGGCACGATGGTACTAGCCGTGCTTTCCATTTGGAAAGCTCCATTCTTGCTGCCGTGAAGCTCCCTGATACTCTCTGCTGTTGACAGGCCCCTGGCCACTATAGCATTGGTGTGGGAAGAAAATGAGTTTTCTCTGGGTACACACGGAGCTTCATTGGCAGGGGTGGGGTTCACCTTCCCATGCTCTAGAGCTAAAGGGAATCTCTACGTGAGTCCCTGCCTCGAGGTAAGGCCCTGAGTAGCCCTGCAGAAAGGGAAGCATGCAGGTCTTTCCATGAGCTCTAAGTCGCTGTTCTGCTTTACTTAAAGGAAGTACCCTTTTCAGGACTCCTAGGCCTCTCGGGTGAGCATCATTTTTGTTCCAAGATCCCTGAGTACCTCCACACCCCTGTAGGCCTGCTGAGCAACAACGAGGCCCATTGGTCCCTCGGAGTTCCTCTGTGTCTGCTGAGTCATGGGCAACACACTGCACTCTTTCTTGTGATATCTTGATTCACAGCACTCGCACAGGTTCACGGGCACCGTTCTAGCAGGTTCCAACATGCCGTGGAAGTCGCACTCATTCCCTAGTCTGAGCTGCACAGAGATAAACACTAGGCTTCTCCTTCCATCCAGGACCTCCTACTTGATGTCACCCTGCCTCAGGAGACAGACGGCTTGCGTTCCTATTGCAACTGAAGCACAGTTTTTCCTGTAGCACTGCAGGTTTGGAAGAGGCAAGGGCCCAGACGCCTAGCTAAGGCTTTCCTTGGTGAGGCCGTTCACTAGATGCAGAACACGCTGCCTCGAAAATTTGATTCAGGGAAGCAACCAGTGTGTACTCTGTGTCTCATTTGACTTGTTAAAAACCACAGAGATGTATGCTGCCTGTGCCCATGGAAATGGGGGCATGATGGTACTAGCCTTGCTTTCTATTTGGAAAGCTCAATTCTTGGTGCCGTGAAGCTCCCGGAAATTCTCTGCTGTTGACAGCCCTCTGGCCACTGTAGGCATGGGTGTGGGAAGAAAATGAGTTTTCTCTGGCTACACACGGAGCTTCATTGGCCGGGGTGAGGCTCACCTTGCCATGCTCTAGAGCTAAAGGGAATCTCAACGTGAGTCCTTGCCTCGAGGTAAGGCCCTGAGTAGCCCTGCAGAAAGGGAGGCATGCAGCTCTTTCCATGAGCTCTTAGTGGAGGTTCCGCTTTATGTTAAAGGAAGTACCCTTTTCAGGACTCCTAGGCCCCTGTGGACCTGCTGAGCAGCATTGATTCCCATACGTCCCTCGGAGGCCCTCTGTGTCTGCCGAGTCTCGGGCAACACACTGTACGTTACTTCAGGAGAGCTATATTTCCAGAGCAGTCGAACAGCATCAGAACCACATTTCTAGGCAGTCCAACATGCCCTGGAAGTTTTCGACATTGCCCTCGTCTGAGCTGCCCTGAGAAAACACTCTTCTTAGAATTTATCGAGGACCTCTTTCCTGAAGTCACTCTATTCAAGGAGAAATACAGCATCCTAACATGCTGTGTCGCTCACAGTGCAAGCAACGGGAGAACTTGCCTCGAGGTAAGGCCCTGAAATGCTATGCAGAAGCGGAGGCGTGTAGCAGTTTCCATGAGGCCGTAGTCGCTGCTCTGCAGCATTTTAACGCCAGTACGCTTTTCAGGACAGCTAGGTGCCTCGCCTGGAAACCCTGTTCCCTGCAAGAACACCGAGTACCCTCAGGCTCCCGTGGCCCTTCTAAGCAATATCCAGGCCCGTAGCTTTCCGACTCACAGTGTGTATGCCGAGTGTAGGGCAACTCAGTACACTCTAATTGGGACATCTTGATTTAGCCAGCACCTGCACAGTTTTATGAGCACCGTTCTAGCAAGTTCCAACATGCCGTGGAAGTCGCAATCATTCCCTAGTCTGAGCTGCACAGAGAAAAACACTAGGCTTCTCCTTCCATCCAGGACCTCCTACCTGAAGTCACCCTGCCTCCAGGAAAAAGACGGCTTGTGTTCCTTTTGCAACTAAAGCACAGTTTTTCCTGAAGCACTGCAGACTTTTGAAGAGGCACGGGCCCAGAGGCCTAGCTAGGGCGTTCCTTGGTGATGCCGTTCACTAGATGCAGAACACCCTGCCTCGAGAAGTTGATTCAGGGAAGCAACCAGTGTGGACTCTGTGTCTCTTTTGACTTGTTATAAACCACAGAGATGTATGCTACCTGTGCCAATGGTAATGGGGGCATGATGGTACTAGCTTTGCTTTCCATTTGGAAAGCTCCATTCTTGCTGCCGTGAAACTCCCTGAAAATCTCTGCTATTGATAGCCCTCTGGCCACTGTAGGCACGGATGTGGGAAGAAAATGAGTTTTCTTTGGCTACACACGGGGCTTCATTGGCCGGGGTGGGGCTCACCTTGCCATGCTCTAGAGTTAAAGGGAATCTCAACGTGAGTCCTTGCCTCGAGGTAAGGCCCTGAGTAGCCCTGCAGAGAGGGAGGCATGCAGGTCTTTCCATTAGCTCTAAGTCGCTGTTCCACTTTACTTTAAAGGAAGTACCCTTTTCAGGACTCCTAGGCCTCTCGGGTGAGCATCATTTTTGTTCCAAGATCCCTGAGTACCTCCACACCCCTGTAGGCCTGCAGAGCAACAACGAGGCCCATTGGTCCCTCGGAGTTCCTCTGTGTCTGCTGAGTCATGGGCAACACACTGCACTCTTTCTTGTGATATCTTGATTCACAGCACTCACACAGGTTCACGGGCACCGTTCTAGCAAGTTCCAACATGCCGTGGAAGTCGCACTCATTCCCTAGTCTGAGCTGCACAGAGATAAACACTAGGCTTCTCCTTCCATCCAGGACCTCCTACCTGAAGTCACCCTGCCTCCAGGGGAAAGACGGCTTGCGTTCCTATTGCAACTGAAGCACAGTTTTTCCTGTAGCACTGCAGGTGTGGAAGAGGCAAAGGTCCAGAGGCCTAGCTAAGGCTTTCCTTGGTGAGGCCGTTCACGAGATGCAGAACACGCTGCCTCGAAAAGTTGATTCAGGGAAGCAACCAGTGTGTACTCTGTGTCTCATTTGACTTGTTAAAAACCACAGAGATGTATGCTGCTTGTGCTCAAGGAAATGGGGGCACGATGGTACTAGCCGTGCTTTCCATTTGGAAAGCTCCATTCTTGCTGCCGTGAAGCTCCCTGATACTCTCTGCTGTTGACAGGCCCCTGGCCACTATAGCATTGGTGTGGGAAGAAAATGAGTTTTCTCTGGGTACACACGGAGCTTCATTGGCAGGGGTGGGGTTCACCTTCCCATGCTCTAGAGCTAAAGGGAATCTCTACGTGAGTCCCTGCCTCGAGGTAAGGCCCTGAGTAGCCCTGCAGAAAGGGAAGCATGCAGGTCTTTCCATGAGCTCTAAGTCGCTGTTCTGCTTTACTTAAAGGAAGTACCCTTTTCAGGACTCCTAGGCCTCTCGGGTGAGCATCATTTTTGTTCCAAGATCCCTGAGTACCTCCACACCCCTGTAGGCCTGCTGAGCAACAACGAGGCCCATTGGTCCCTCGGAGTTCCTCTGTGTCTGCTGAGTCATGGGCAACACACTGCACTCTTTCTTGTGATATCTTGATTCACAGCACTCGCACAGGTTCACGGGCACCGTTCTAGCAGGTTCCAACATGCCGTGGAAGTCGCACTCATTCCCTAGTCTGAGCTGCACAGAGATAAACACTAGGCTTCTCCTTCCATCCAGGACCTCCTACTTGATGTCACCCTGCCTCAGGAGACAGACGGCTTGCGTTCCTATTGCAACTGAAGCACAGTTTTTCCTGTAGCACTGCAGGTTTGGAAGAGGCAAGGGCCCAGACGCCTAGCTAAGGCTTTCCTTGGTGAGGCCGTTCACTAGATGCAGAACACGCTGCCTCGAAAATTTGATTCAGGGAAGCAACCAGTGTGTACTCTGTGTCTCATTTGACTTGTTAAAAACCACAGAGATGTATGCTGCCTGTGCCCATGGAAATGGGGGCATGATGGTACTAGCCTTGCTTTCTATTTGGAAAGCTCAATTCTTGGTGCCGTGAAGCTCCCGGAAATTCTCTGCTGTTGACAGCCCTCTGGCCACTGTAGGCATGGGTGTGGGAAGAAAATGAGTTTTCTCTGGCTACACACGGAGCTTCATTGGCCGGGGTGAGGCTCACCTTGCCATGCTCTAGAGCTAAAGGGAATCTCAACGTGAGTCCTTGCCTCGAGGTAAGGCCCTGAGTAGCCCTGCAGAAAGGGAGGCATGCAGCTCTTTCCATGAGCTCTTAGTGGAGGTTCCGCTTTATGTTAAAGGAAGTACCCTTTTCAGGACTCCTAGGCCCCTGTGGACCTGCTGAGCAGCATTGATTCCCATACGTCCCTCGGAGGCCCTCTGTGTCTGCCGAGTCTCGGGCAACACACTGTACGTTACTTCAGGAGAGCTATATTTCCAGAGCAGTCGAACAGCATCAGAACCACATTTCTAGGCAGTCCAACATGCCCTGGAAGTTTTCGACATTGCCCTCGTCTGAGCTGCCCTGAGAAAACACTCTTCTTAGAATTTATCGAGGACCTCTTTCCTGAAGTCACTCTATTCAAGGAGAAATACAGCATCCTAACATGCTGTGTCACTCACAGTGCAAGCAACGTGAGAACTTGCCTCGAGGTAAGGCCCTGAAATGCTATGCAGAAGCGGAGGCGTGTAGCAGTTTCCATGAGGCCGTAGTCGCTGCTCTGCAGCATTTTAACGCCAGTACGCTTTTCAGGACAGCTAGGTGCCTCGCCTGGAAACCCTGTTCCCTGCAAGAACACCGAGTACCCTCAGGCTCCCGTGGCCCTTCTAAGCAATATCCAGGCCCGTAGCTTTCCGACTCACAGTGTGTATGCCGAGTGTAGGGCAACTCAGTACACTCTAATTGGGACATCTTGATTTAGCCAGCACCTGCACAGTTTTATGAGCACCGTTCTAGCAAGTTCCAACATGCCGTGGAAGTCGCAATCATTCCCTAGTCTGAGCTGCACAGAGAAAAACACTAGGCTTCTCCTTCCATCCAGGACCTCCTACCTGAAGTCACCCTGCCTCCAGGAAAAAGACGGCTTGTGTTCCTTTTGCAACTAAAGCACAGTTTTTCCTGAAGCACTGCAGACTTTTGAAGAGGCACGGGCCCAGAGGCCTAGCTAGGGCGTTCCTTGGTGATGCCGTTCACTAGATGCAGAACACCCTGCCTCGAGAAGTTGATTCAGGGAAGCAACCAGTGTGGACTCTGTGTCTCTTTTGACTTGTTATAAACCACAGAGATGTATGCTACCTGTGCCAATGGTAATGGGGGCATGATGGTACTAGCTTTGCTTTCCATTTGGAAAGCTCCATTCTTGCTGCCGTGAAACTCCCTGAAAATCTCTGCTATTGATAGCCCTCTGGCCACTGTAGGCACGGATGTGGGAAGAAAATGAGTTTTCTTTGGCTACACACGGGGCTTCATTGGCCGGGGTGGGGCTCACCTTGCCATGCTCTAGAGTTAAAGGGAATCTCAACGTGAGTCCTTGCCTCGAGGTAAGGCCCTGAGTAGCCCTGCAGAAAGGGAGGCATGCAGGTCTTTCCATTAGCTCTAAGTCGCTGTTCCACTTTACTTTAAAGGAAGTACCCTTTTCAGGACTCCTAGGCCTCTCGGGTGAGCATCATTTTTGTTCCAAGATCCCTGAGTACCTCCACACCCCTGTAGGACTGCTGAGCAACAACGAGGCCCATTGGTCCCTCGGAGTTCCTCTGTGTCTGCTGAGTCATGGGCAACACACTGCACTCTTTCTTGTGATATCTTGATTCACAGCACTCACACAGGTTCACGAGCACCGTTCTAGCAAGTTCCAACATGCCGTGGAAGTCGCACTCATTCCCTAGTCTGAGCTGCACAGAGATAAACACTAGGCTTCTCCTTCCATCAAGGACCTCCTACTAGAAGTCACCCTGCCTCAGGAGATAGACGGCTTGCGTTCCTATTGCAACTAAAGCACAGTTTTTCCTGTAGCACTGCAGGTTTGGAAGAGGCAAGGGCCCAGACGCCTAGCTAAGGCTTTCCTTGGTGAGGCCGTTCACTAGATGCAGAACACGCTGCCTCGAAAAGTTGATTCAGGGAAGCAACCAGTGTGCACTCTGTGTCTCATTTGACTTGTTAAAAACCACAGAGATGTATGCTGCCTGTGCCCATGGAAATGGGGCCATGATGGTACTAGCCTTGCTTTCTATTTGGAAAGCTCAATTCTTGCTGCCTTGAAGCTCCCTGAAATTCTCTGCTGTTGACAGCCCTCTGGCCACTGTAGGCATGGGTGTGGGAAGAAAATGAGTTTTCTCTGGCTACACACGGAGCTTCATTGGCCGGGGTGGGGCTCACCATGCCATGCTCTAGAGCTAAAGGGAATCTCAACGTGAGTCCTTGCCTCGAGGTAAGGCCCTGAGTAGCCCTGCAGAAAGGGAGGCATGCAGGTCTTTCCATGAGCTCTAAGTCGCAGATCTGCTTTACTTTAAAGGAAGTACCCTTTTCAGGACTCCTATGCCTCTCAGGTGAGCATCATTTTTGTTCCAAGATCCCTGAGTACCTCCACACCCCTGTAGGCCTGCAGAGCAACAACGAGGCCCATTGGTCCCTCGGAGGTCCTCTGTGTCTGCTGAGTCATGGGCAACACACTGCACTCTTTCTTGTGATACCTTGATTCACAGCACTCGCACAGGTTCACGAGCACCGTTCTAGCAGGTTCCAACATGCCGTGGAAGTCGCACTCATTCCCTAGTCTGAGCTGCACAGAGAAAAACACTAGGCTTCTCCTTCCATCGAAGACCTCCTACCTGAAGTCACCCTGCCATCAGGAGAAACACTGCTTGCGTTCTTATTGCAACTAAAGCAGAGTTTTCCTGTAGCACTGCAGGCTTTTGAAGAGGCACGGGCCCAGAGGCCTAGCTAGGGCGTTCCTTGGTGAGGCCGTTCACTAGATGCAGAACACCCTGCCTCGAGAAGTTGATTCAGGGAAGCAACCAGTGTGGACTCTGTGTCTCTTTTTACTTGTTAGAAACCACAGAGATGTATGCTGCCTGTGCCAATGGTAATGGGGGCATGATGGTTCTAGCCTTGCTTTCCATTTGGATAGCTCCATTCTTGCTGCCGTGAAGCTCCCTGAAATTCTCTGCTGTTGACAGGCCTCTGGCCACTCTAGCATTGGTGTGGGAAGAAAATGAGTTTTCTCTGGCTACACACGGAGCTTCATTGCTCCGGGTGGGGCTCACCTTGCCATGCTCTAGAGCTAAAGGGAATCTCAACGTGAGTCCTTGCCTCGAGGTAAGGCCCTGAGTAGCCCTGCAGAAAGGGAGGCATGCAGGTCTTTCCATGAGCTCTAAGTCGCAGATCTGCTTTACTTTAAAGGAAGTACCCTTTTCAGGACTCCTATGCCTCTCAGGTGAGCATCATTTTTGTTCCAAGATCCCTGAGTACCTCCACACCCCTGTAGGCCTGCAGAGCAACAACGAGGCCCATTGGTCCCTCGGAGGTCCTCTGTGTCTGCTGAGTCATGGGCAACACACTGCACTCTTTCTTGTGATACCTTGATTCACAGCACTCGCACAGGTTCACGAGCACCGTTCTAGCAGGTTCCAACATGCCGTGGAAGTCGCACTCATTCCCTAGTCTGAGCTGCACAGAGAAAAACACTAGGCTTCTCCTTCCATCGAAGACCTCCTACCTGAAGTCACCCTGCCATCAGGAGAAACACTGCTTGCGTTCTTATTGCAACTAAAGCAGAGTTTTCCTGTAGCACTGCAGGCTTTTGAAGAGGCACGGGCCCAGAGGCCTAGCTAGGGCGTTCCTTGGTGAGGCCGTTCACTAGATGCAGAACACCCTGCCTCGAGAAGTTGATTCAGGGAAGCAACCAGTGTGGACTCTGTGTCTCTTTTGACTTGTTAGAAACCACAGAGATGTATGCTGCCTGTGCCAATGGTAATGGGGGCATGATGGTTCTAGCCTTGCTTTCCATTTGGATAGCTCCATTCTTGCTGCCGTGAAGCTCCCTGAAATTCTCTGCTGTTGACAGGCCTCTGGCCACTCTAGCATTGGTGTGGGAAGAAAATGAGTTTTCTCTGGCTACACACGGAGCTTCATTGCTCCGGGTGGGGCTCACCTTGCCATGCTCTAGAGCTAAAGGGAATCTCAACGTGAGTCCTTGCCTCGAGGTAAGGCCCTGAGTAGCCCTCCAGAAAGGGAGGCATGCAGGTCTTTCCATGAGCTCTAAGTCGCAGATCTGCTTTACTTTAAAGGAAGTACCCTTTTCAGGACTCCTAGGCCTCTCGGGTGAGCATCATTTTTGTTCCAAGATCCCTGAGTACCTCCACACCCCTGTAGGACTGCTGAGCAACAACGAGGCCCATTGGTCCCTCGGAGGTCCTCTGTGTCTGCTGAGTCATGGGCAACACACTGCACTCTTTCTTGTGATATCTTGATTCACAGCACTCACACAGGTTCACGAGCACCGTTCTACCAAGTTCCAACATGCCGTGGAAGTCGCACTCATTCCCTAGTCTGAGCTGCACAGAGATAAACACTAGGCTTCTCCTTCCATCAAGGACCTCCTACTAGAAGTCACCCTGCCTCAGGAGATAGACGGCTTGCGTTCCTATTGCAACTGAAGCACAGTTTTTCCTGTAGCACTGCAGGTTTGGAAGAGGCAAGGGCCCAGACGCCTAGCTAAGGCTTTCCTTGGTGAGGCCGTTCACTAGATGCAGAACACGCTGCCTCGAAAAGTTGATTCAGGGAAGCAACCAGTGTGTACTCTGTGTCTCATTTGACTTGTTAAAAACCACAGAGATGTATGCTGCCTGTGCCCATGGAAATGGGGGCATGATGGTACTAGCTTTGCTTTCCATTTGGAAAGCTCCATTCTTGCTGCCGTGAAACTCCCTGATATTCTCTGCTGTTGACAGGCCCCTGGCCACTATAGCATTGGTGTGGGAAGAAAATGAGTTTTCTCTGGGTACACACGGAGCTTCATTGGCCGGGGTGGGGTTCACCTTCCCATGCTCTAGAGCTAAAGGGAATCTCAACGTGAGTCCCTGCCTCGAGGTAAGGCCCTGAGTAGCCCTGCAGAAAGGGAAGCATGCAGGTCTTTCCATGAGCTCTAAGTCGCTGTTCTGCTTTACTTAAAGGAAGTACCCTTTTCAGGACTCCTAGGCCTCTCGGGTGAGCATCATTTTTGTTCCAAGATCCCTGAGTACCTCCACACCCCTGTAGGCCTGCTGAGCAACAACGAGGCCCATTGGTCCCTCGGAGGTCCTCTGTGTCTGCTGAGTCATGGGCAACACACTGCACTCTTTCTTGTGATATCTTGATTCACATCACTCGCACAGGTTCAAAAGCAACGGTCAAGGAAGTTCCAACATGCCGTGGAATTCGCACTCATTCCCTAGTCTGAGCTGCACAGAGAAAAACACTAGGCTTCTCCTTCCATCCAGGACCTCCTACCTGAAGTCACCCTGCCTCCAGGAGAAAGACGGCTTGCGTTCCTATTGCAACTAAAGCACAGTATTTCCTGTAGCACTGCAGGCTTTTGGAGAGTCACGGGCCCAGAGTCCTAGCTCGGTCATTCCTTGGTGAGGCCGTTCACTAGATGCAGAAAACCCGGCCTCGAGAAGTTGATTCAGGGAAGCAACCAGTGTGTACTCCATGTCTCTTTTGACTTGTTAGAAACCACAGAGATGTATGCTGCCTGTGCCCATGGAAATGGGGGCATGATGGTACTAGACTTGCTTTCCATTTGGAAAGCTCCATTCTTGCTGCCATGAAGCTCCCTTAAATTCTCTACTGTTGACAGGCCCCTGGCCACTCTAGCATTGGTGTGGGAAGAAAATGAGTTTTCTCTGGCTACACACGGAGCTTCTTTGGCCGGGGTGGGGCTCACCTTGCCATGCTCTAGAGCTAAATGGAATCTCAACGTGAGTCCTTGCCTCGAGGTAAGGCCCTGAGTAGCCCTGCAGAAAGGGAGGCATGCAGGTCTTTCCATTAGCTCTAAGTCGCTGTTCCACTTTACTTTAAAGGAAGTACCCTTTTCAGGACTCCTAGGCCTCTCGGGTGAGCATCATTTTTGTTCCAAGATCCCTGAGTACCTCCACACCCCTGTAGGACTGCTGAGCAACAACGAGGCCCATTGGTCCCTCGGAGTTCCTCTGTGTCTGCTGAGTCATGGGCAACACACTGCACTCTTTCTTGTGATATCTTGATTCACAGCACTCACACAGGATCACGGGCACCGTTCTAGCAAGTTCCAACATGCCGTGGAAGTCGCACTCATTCCCTAGTCTGAGCTGCACAGAGATAAACACTAGGCTTCTCCTTCCATCCAGGACCTCCTACTTGAAGTCACCCTGCCTCAGGAGACAGACGGCTTGCGTTCCTATTGCAACTGAAGCACAGTTTTTCCTGTAGTACTGCAGGTTTGGAAGAGGCAAGAGCCCAGACGCCTAGCTAAGGCTTTCCTTGGTGAGGCCGTTCACTAGATGCAGAACACGCTGCCTCGAAAAGTTGATTCAGGGAAGCAACCAGTGTGCACTCTGTGTCTCATTTGACTTGTTAAAAACCACAGAGATGTATGCTGCCTGTGCCCATGGAAATGGGGCCATGATGGTACTAGCCTTGCTTTCTATTTGGAAAGCTCAATTCTTGCTGCCTTGAATCTCCCTGAAATTCTCTGCTGTTGACAGCCCTCTGGCCACTGTAGGCATGGGTGGGGGAAGAAAATGAGTTTTCTCTGGCTACACACGGAGCTTCATTGGCCGGGGTGGGGCTCACCTTGCCATGCTCTAGAGCTAAAGGGAATCTCAACGTGAGTCCTTGCCTCGAGGTAAGGCCCTGAGTAGCCCTGCAGAAAGGGAGGCATGCAGGTCTTTCCATGAGCTCTAAGTCGCAGATCTGCTTTGCTTTAAAGGAAGTACCCTTTTCAGGACTCCTATGCCTCTCAGGTGAGCATCATTTTTGTTCCAAGATCCCTGAGTACCTCCACACCCCTGTAGGACTGCTGAGCAACAACGAGGCCCATTGGTCCCTCGGAGGTCCTCTGTGTCTGCTGAGTCATGGGCAACACACTGCACTCTTTCTTGTGATACCTTGATTCACAGCACTCGCACAGGTTCACGAGCACCGTTCTAGCAGGTTCCAACATGCCGTGGAAGTCGCACTCATTCCCTAGTCTGAGCTGCACAGAGAAAAACACTAGGCTTCTCCTTCCATCTAAGACCTCCTACCTGAAGTCACCCTGCCATCAGGAGAAACACTGCTTGCGTTCTTTTTGCAACTAAAGCAGAGTTTTTCCTGTAGCACTGCAGGCTTTTGAAGAGGCACGGGCCCAGAGGCCTAGCTAGGGCGTTCCTTGGTGAGGCCGTTCACTAGATGCAGAACACCCTGCCTCGAGAAGTTGATTCAGGGAAGCAACCAGTGTGGACTCTGTGTCTCTTTTGACTTGTTAGAAACCACAGAGATGTATGCTGCCTGTGCCAATGGTAATGGGGGCATGATGGTTCTAGCCTTGCTTTCCATTTGTAAAGCTCCATTCTTGCTGCCGTGAAGCTCCCTGAAATTCTCTGCTGTTGACAGCCCTCTGGCCAGTGTAGGCACGGGTGTGGGAAGAAAATGAGTTTTCTTTGGCTACACACGGAGCTTCATTGGCCGGAGTGGGACTCACCTTGCCATGCTCTAGAGCTAAAGGGAATCTCAACGTGAGTCCTTGCCTCGAGGTAAGGCCCTGAGTAGCCCTGCAGAAAGGGAGGCATGCAGCTCTTTCCATGAGCTCTTAGTGGAGGTTCCGCTTTATGTTAAAGGAAGTACCCTTTTCAGGACTCCTAGGCCCCTGTGGGCCTGCTGAGCAGCATTGATTCCCATACGTCCCTCGGAGGCCCTCTGTGTCTGCCGAGTCTCGGGCAACACACTGTACGTTACTTCAGGAGAGCTATATTTCCAGAGCAGTCGAACAGCATCAGAACCACATTTCTAGGCAGTCCAACATGCCCTGGAAGTTTTCGACATTGCCCTCGTCTGAGCTGCCCTGAGAAAACACTCTTCTTAGAATTTATCGAGGACCTCTTTCCTGAAGTCACTCTATTCAAGGAGAAATACAGCATCCTAACATGCTGTGTCGCTCACAGTGCAAGCAACGTGAGAACTTGCCTCGAGGTAAGGCCCTGAAATGCTATGCAGAAGCGGAGGCGTGTAGCAGTTTCCATGAGGCCGTAGTCGCTGCTCTGCAGCATTTTAACGCCAGTACGCTTTTCAGGACACCTAGGTGCCTCGCCTGGAAACCCTGTTCCCTGCAAGAACACCGAGTACCCTCAGGCTCCCGTGGCCCTTCTAAGCAATATCCAGGCCCGTAGCTTTCCGACTCACAGTGTGTATGCCGAGTGTAGGGCAACTCAGTACACTCTAATTGGGACATCTTGATTTAGCCAGCACCTGCACAGTTTTATGAGCACCGTTCTAGCAAGTTCCAACATGCCGTGGAAGTCGCAATCATTCCCTAGTCTGAGCTGCACAGAGAAAAACACTAGGCTTCTCCTTCCATCCAGGACCTCCTACCTGAAGTCACCCTGCCTCCAGGAAAAAGACGGCTTGTGTTCCTTTTGCAACTAAAGCACAGTTTTTCCTGAAGCACTGCAGACTTTTGAAGAGGCACGGGCCCAGAGGCCTAGCTTGGGCTTTCCTTGGTGAGGCCGTTCACTAGATGCAGAAAACCCGGCCTCGAGAAGTTGATTCAGGGAAGCAACCAGTGTGTACTCCATGTCTCTTTTGACTTGTTAGAAACCACAGAGATGTATGCTGCCTGTGCCCATGGAAATGGGGGCATGATGGTACTAGACTTGCTTTCCATTTGGAAAGCTCCATTCTTGCTGCCATGAAGCTCCCTGAAATTCTCTACTGTTGACAGGCCCCTGGCCACTCTAGCATTGGTGTGGGAAGAAAATGAGTTTTCTCTGGCTACACACGGAGCTTCTTTGGCCGGGGTGGGGCTCACCTTGCCATGCTCTAGAGCTAAATGGAATCTCAACGTGAGTCCTTGCCTCGAGGTAAGGCCCTGAGTAGCCCTGCAGAAAGGGAGGCATGCAGGTCTTTCCATTAGCTCTAAGTCGCTGTTCCACTTTACTTTAAAGGAAGTACCCTTTTCAGGACTCCTAGGCCTCTCGGGTGAGCATCATTTTTGTTCCAAGATCCCTGAGTACCTCCACACCCCTGTAGGACTGCTGAGCAACAACGAGGCCCATTGGTCCCTCGGAGTTCCTCTGTGTCTGCTGAGTCATGGGCAACACACTGCACTCTTTCTTGTGATATCTTGATTCACAGCACTCACACAGGTTCACGGGCACCGTTCTAGCAAGTTCCAACATGCCGTGGAAGTCGCACTCATTCCCTAGTCTGAGCTGCACAGAGATAAACACTAGGCTTCTCCTTCCATCAAGGACCTCCTACTAGAAGTCACCCTGCCTCAGGAGATAGACGGCTTGCGTTCCTACTGCAACTAAAGCACAGTTTTTCCTGTAGCACTGCAGGTTTGGAAGAGGCAAGGGCCCAGACGCCTAGCTAAGGCTTTCCTTGGTGAGGCCGTTCACTAGATGCAGAACACGCTGCCTCGAAAAGTTGATTCAGGGAAGCAACCAGTGTGCACTCTGTGTCTCATTTGACTTGTTAAAAACCACAGAGATGTATGCTGCCTGTGCCCATGGAAATGGGGCCATGATGGTACTAGCCTTGCTTTCTATTTGGAAAGCTCAATTCTTGCTGCCTTGAAGCTCCCTGAAATTCTCTGCTGTTGACAGCCCTCTGGCCACTGTAGGCATGGGTGTGGGAAGAAAATGAGTTTTCTCTGGCTACACACGGAGCTTCATTGGCCGGGGTGGGGCTCACCTTGCCATGCTCTAGAGCTAAAGGGAATCTCAACGTGAGTCCTTGCCTCGAGGTAAGGCCCTGAGTAGCCCTGCAGAAAGGGAGGCATGCAGGTCTTTCCATGAGCTCTAAGTCGCAGATCTGCTTTACTTTAAAGGAAGTACCCTTTTCAGGACTCCTATGCCTCTCAGGTGAGCATCATTTTTGTTCCAAGATCCCTGAGTACCTCCACACCCCTGTAGGCCTGCAGAGCAACAACGAGGCCCATTGGTCCCTCGGAGGTCCTCTGTGTCTGCTGAGTCATGGGCAACACACTGCACTCTTTCTTGTGATACCTTGATTCACAGCACTCGCACAGGTTCACGAGCACCGTTCTAGCAGGTTCCAACATGCCGTGGAAGTCGCACTCATTCCCTAGTCTGAGCTGCACAGAGAAAAACACTAGGCTTCTCCTTCCATCGAAGACCTCCTACGTGAAGTCACCCTGCCCTCAGGAGAAACACTGCTTGCGTTCTTATTGCAACTAAAGCAGAGTTTTCCTGTAGCACTGCAGGCTTTTGAAGAGGCACGGGCCCAGAGGCCTAGCTAGGGCGTTCCTTGGTGAGGCCGTTCACTAGATGCAGAACACCCTGCCTCGAGAAGTTGATTCAGGGAAGCAACCAGTGTGGACTCTGTGTCTCTTTTGACTTGTTAGAAACCACAGAGATGTATGCTGCCTGTGCCAATGGTAATGGGGGCATGATGGTTCTAGCCTTGCTTTCCATTTGGATAGCTCCATTCTTGCTGCCGTGAAGCTCCCTGAAATTCTCTGCTGTTGACAGGCCTCTGGCCACTCTAGCATTGGTGTGGGAAGAAAATGAGTTTTCTCTGGCTACACACGGAGCTTCATTGCTCCGGGTGGGGCTCACCTTGCCATGCTCTAGAGCTAAAGGGAATCTCAACGTGAGTCCTTGCCTCGAGGTAAGGCCCTGAGTAGCCCTGCAGAAAGGGAGGCATGCAAGTCTTTCCATGAGCTCTAAGTCGCAGATCTGCTTTACTTTAAAGGAAGTACCCTTTTCAGGACTCCTAGGCCTCTCGGGTGAGCATCATTTTTGTTCCAAGATCCCTGAGTACCTCCACACCCCTGTAGGACTGCTGAGCAACAACGAGGCCCATTGGTCCCTCGGAGGTCCTCTGTGTCTGCTGAGTCATGGGCAACACACTTCACTCTTTCTTGTGATATCTTGATTCACAGCACTCACACAGGTTCACGAGCACCGTTCTAGCAAGTTCCAACATGCCATGGAAGTCGCACTCATTCCCTAGTCTGAGCTGCACAGAGATAAACACTAGGCTTCTCCTTCCATCAAGGACCTCCTACTAGAAGTCACCCTGCCTCAGGAGATAGACGGCTTGCGTTCCTATTGCAACTAATGCACAGTTTTTCCTGTAGCACTGCAGGTTTGGAAGAGGCAAGGGCCCAGACGCCTAGCTAAGGCTTTCCTTGGTGAGGCCGTTCACTAGATGCAGAACACGCTGCCTCGAAAAGTTGATTCAGGGAAGCAACCAGTGTGTACTCTGTGTCTCATTTGACTTGTTAAAAACCACAGAGATGTATGCTGCCTGTGCCCATGGAAA
Organism: Balaenoptera ricei; assembly: GCF_028023285.1. NCBI lineage: Eukaryota > Metazoa > Chordata > Mammalia > Artiodactyla > Balaenopteridae > Balaenoptera > Balaenoptera ricei. The sequence goes on from NC_082654.1 coordinate 81,267,452, forward strand.
TGGGGGCATGATGGTACTAGCTTTGCTTTCCATTTGGAAAGCTCCATTCTTGCTGCCGTGAAACTCCCTGATATTCTCTGCTGTTGACAGGCCCCTGGCCACTATAGCATTGGTGTGGGAAGAAAATGAGTTTTCTCTGGGTACACACGGAGCTTCATTGGCCGGGGTGGGGTTCACCTTCCCATGCTCTAGAGCTAAAGGGAATCTCAACGTGAGTCCCTGCCTCGAGGTAAGGCCCTGAGTAGCCCTGCAGAAAGGGAAGCATGCAGGTCTTTCCATGAGCTCTAAGTCGCTGTTCTGCTTTACTTAAAGGAAGTACCCTTTTCAGGACTCCTAGGCCTCTCGGGTGAGCATCATTTTTGTTCCAAGATCCCTGAGTACCTCCACACCCCTGTAGGCCTGCTGAGCAACAACGAGGCCCATTGGTCCCTCGGAGGTCCTCTGTGTCTGCTGAGTCATGGGCAACACACTGCACTCTTTCTTGTGATATCTTGATTCACATCACTCGCACAGGTTCAAAAGCAACGGTCAAGGAAGTTCCAACATGCCGTGGAATTCGCACTCATTCCCTAGTCTGAGCTGCACAGAGAAAAACACTAGGCTTCTCCTTCCATCCAGGACCTCCTACCTGAAGTCACCCTGCCTCCAGGAGAAAGACGGCTTGCGTTCCTATTGCAACTAAAGCACAGTATTTCCTGTAGCACTGCAGGCTTTTGGAGAGTCACGGGCCCAGAGTCCTAGCTCGGTCATTCCTTGGTGAGGCCGTTCACTAGATGCAGAAAACCCGGCCTCGAGAAGTTGATTCAGGGAAGCAACCAGTGTGTACTCCATGTCTCTTTTGACTTGTTAGAAACCACAGAGATGTATGCTGCCTGTGCCCATGGAAATGGGGGCATGATGGTACTAGACTTGCTTTCCATTTGGAAAGCTCCATTCTTGCTGCCATGAAGCTCCCTTAAATTCTCTACTGTTGACAGGCCCCTGGCCACTCTAGCATTGGTGTGGGAAGAAAATGAGTTTTCTCTGGCTACACACGGAGCTTCTTTGGCCGGGGTGGGGCTCACCTTGCCATGCTCTAGAGCTAAATGGAATCTCAACGTGAGTCCTTGCCTCGAGGTAAGGCCCTGAGTAGCCCTGCAGAAAGGGAGGCATGCAGGTCTTTCCATTAGCTCTAAGTCGCTGTTCCACTTTACTTTAAAGGAAGTACCCTTTTCAGGACTCCTAGGCCTCTCGGGTGAGCATCATTTTTGTTCCAAGATCCCTGAGTACCTCCACACCCCTGTAGGCCTGCAGAGCAACAACGAGGCCCATTGGTCCCTCGGAGTTCCTCTGTGTCTGCTGAGTCATGGGCAACACACTGCACTCTTTCTTGTGATATCTTGATTCACAGCACTCGCACAGGATCACGAGCACCGTTCTAGCAAGTTCCAACATGCCGTGGAAGTCGCACTCATTCCCTAGTCTGAGCTGCACAGAGATAAACACTAGGCTTCTCCTTCCATCCAGGACCTCCTACTTGAAGTCACCCTGCCTCAGGAGACAGACGGCTTGCGTTCCTATTTCAACTGAAGCACAGTTTTTCCTGTAGTACTGCAGGTTTGGAAGAGGCAAGAGCCCAGACGCCTAGCTAAGGCTTTCCTTGGTGAGGCCGTTCACTAGATGCAGAACACGCTGCCTCGAAAAGTTGATTCAGGGAAGCAACCAGTGTGCACTCTGTGTCTCATTTGACTTGTTAAAAACCACAGAGATGTATGCTGCCTGTGCCCATGGAAATGGGGCCATGATGGTACTAGCCTTGCTTTCTATTTGGAAAGCTCAATTCTTGCTGCCTTGAATCTCCCTGAAATTCTCTGCTGTTGACAGCCCTCTGGCCACTGTAGGCATGGGTGTGGGAAGAAAATGAGTTTTCTCTGGCTACACACGGAGCTTCATTGGCCGGGGTGGGGCTCACCTTGCCATGCTCTAGAGCTAAAGGGAATCTCAACGTGAGTCCTTGCCTCGAGGTAAGGCCCTGAGTAGCCCTGCAGAAAGGGAGGCATGCAGGTCTTTCCATGAGCTCTAAGTCGCAGATCTGCTTTACTTTAAAGGAAGTACCCTTTTCAGGACTCCTATGCCTCTCAGGTGAGCATCATTTTTGTTCCAAGATCCCTGAGTACCTCCACACCCCTGTAGGCCTGCAGAGCAACAACGAGGCCCATTGGTCCCTCGGAGGTCCTCTGTGTCTGCTGAGTCATGGGCAACACACTGCACTCTTTCTTGTGATACCTTGATTCACAGCACTCGCACAGGTTCACGAGCACCGTTCTAGCAGGTTCCAACATGCCGTGGAAGTCGCACTCATTCCCTAGTCTGAGCTGCACAGAGAAAAACACTAGGCTTCTCCTTCCATCTAAGACCTCCTACCTGAAGTCACCCTGCCATCAGGAGAAACACTGCTTGCGTTCTTTTTGCAACTAAAGCAGAGTTTTTCCTGTAGCACTGCAGGCTTTTGAAGAGGCACGGGCCCAGAGGCCTAGCTAGGGCGTTCCTTGGTGAGGCCGTTCACTAGATGCAGAACACCCTGCCTCGAGAAGTTGATTCAGGGAAGCAACCAGTGTGTACTCCATGTCTCTTTTGACTTGTTAGAAACCACAGAGATGTATGCTGCCTGTGCCCATGGAAATGGGGGCATGATGGTACTAGACTTGCTTTCCATTTGGAAAGCTCCATTCTTGCTGCCATGAAGCTCCCTGAAATTCTCTACTGTTGACAGGCCCCTGGCCACTCTAGCATTGGTGTGGGAAGAAAATGAGTTTTCTCTGGCTACACACGGAGCTTCTTTGGCCGGGGTGGGGCTCACCTTGCCATGCTCTAGAGCTAAATGGAATCTCAACGTGAGTCCTTGCCTCGAGGTAAGGCCCTGAGTAGCCCTGCAGAAAGGGAGGCATGCAGGTCTTTCCATTAGCTCTAAGTCGCTGTTCCACTTTACTTTAAAGGAAGTACCCTTTTCAGGACTCCTAGGCCTCTCGGGTGAGCATCATTTTTGTTCCAAGATCCCTGAGTACCTCCACACCCCTGTAGGACTGCTGAGCAACAACGAGGCCCATTGGTCCCTCGGAGTTCCTCTGTGTCTGCTGAGTCATGGGCAACACACTGCACTCTTTCTTGTGATATCTTGATTCACAGCACTCACACAGGTTCACGGGCACCGTTCTAGCAAGTTCCAACATGCCGTGGAAGTCGCACTCATTCCCTAGTCTGAGCTGCACAGAGATAAACACTAGGCTTCTCCTTCCATCAAGGACCTCCTACTAGAAGTCACCCTGCCTCAGGAGATAGACGGCTTGCGTTCCTATTGCAACTAAAGCACAGTTTTTCCTGTAGCACTGCAGGTTTGGAAGAGGCAAGGGCCCAGACGCCTAGCTAAGGCTTTCCTTGGTGAGGCCGTTCACTAGATGCAGAACACGCTGCCTCGAAAAGTTGATTCAGGGAAGCAACCAGTGTGCACTCTGTGTCTCATTTGACTTGTTAAAAACCACAGAGATGTATGCTGCCTGTGCCCATGGAAATGGGGCCATGATGGTACTAGCCTTGCTTTCTATTTGGAAAGCTCAATTCTTGCTGCCTTGAAGCTCCCTGAAATTCTCTGCTGTTGACAGCCCTCTGGCCACTGTAGGCATGGGTGTGGGAAGAAAATGAGTTTTCTCTGGCTACACACGGAGCTTCATTGGCCGGGGTGGGGCTCACCTTGCCATGCTCTAGAGCTAAAGGGAATCTCAACGTGAGTCCTTGCCTCGAGGTAAGGCCCTGAGTAGCCCTGCAGAAAGGGAGGCATGCAGGTCTTTCCATGAGCTCTAAGTCGCAGATCTGCTTTACTTTAAAGGAAGTACCCTTTTCAGGACTCCTATGCCTCTCAGGTGAGCATCATTTTTGTTCCAAGATCCCTGAGTACCTCCACACCCCTGTAGGCCTGCAGAGCAACAACGAGGCCCATTGGTCCCTCGGAGGTCCTCTGTGTCTGCTGAGTCATGGGCAACACACTGCACTCTTTCTTGTGATACCTTGATTCACAGCACTCGCACAGGTTCACGAGCACCGTTCTAGCAGGTTCCAACATGCCGTGGAAGTCGCACTCATTCCCTAGTCTGAGCTGCACAGAGAAAAACACTAGGCTTCTCCTTCCATCGAAGACCTCCTACGTGAAGTCACCCTGCCCTCAGGAGAAACACTGCTTGCGTTCTTATTGCAACTAAAGCAGAGTTTTCCTGTAGCACTGCAGGCTTTTGAAGAGGCACGGGCCCAGAGGCCTAGCTAGGGCGTTCCTTGGTGAGGCCGTTCACTAGATGCAGAACACCCTGCCTCGAGAAGTTGATTCAGGGAAGCAACCAGTGTGGACTCTGTGTCTCTTTTGACTTGTTAGAAACCACAGAGATGTATGCTGCCTGTGCCAATGGTAATGGGGCATGATGGTTCTAGCCTTGCTTTCCATTTGGATAGCTCCATTCTTGCTGCCGTGAAGCTCCCTGAAATTCTCTGCTGTTGACAGGCCTCTGGCCACTCTAGCATTGGTGTGGGAAGAAAATGAGTTTTCTCTGGCTACACACGGAGCTTCATTGCTCCAGGTGGGGCTCACCTTGCCATGCTCTAGAGCTAAAGGGAATCTCAACGTGAGTCCTTGCCTCGAGGTAAGGCCCTGAGTAGCCCTGCAGAAAGGGAGGCATGCAGGTCTTTCCATGAGCTCTAAGTCGCAGATCTGCTTTACTTTAAAGGAAGTACCCTTTTCAGGACTCCTAGGCCTCTCGGGTGAGCATCATTTTTGTTCCAAGAACCCTGAGTACCTCCACACCCCTGTAGGACTGCTGAGCAACAACGAGGCCCATTGGTCCCTCGGAGGTCCTCTGTGTCTGCTGAGTCATGGGCAACACACTGCACTCTTTCTTGTGATATCTTGATTCACAGCACTCACACAGGTTCACGAGCACCGTTCTAGCAAGTTCCAACATGCCGTGGAAGTCGCACTCATTCCCTAGTCTGAGCTGCACAGAGATAAACACTAGGCTTCTCCTTCCATCAAGGACCTCCTACTAGAAGTCACCCTGCCTCAGGAGATAGACGGCTTGCGTTCCTATTGCAACTAATGCACAGTTTTTCCTGTAGCACTGCAGGTTTGGAAGAGGCAAGGGCCCAGACGCCTAGCTAAGGCTTTCCTTGGTGAGGCCGTTCACTAGATGCAGAACACGCTGCCTCGAAAAGTTGATTCAGGGAAGCAACCAGTGTGTACTCTGTGTCTCATTTGACTTGTTAAAAACCACAGAGATGTATGCTGCCTGTGCCCATGGAAATGGGGGCATGATGGTACTAGCTTTGCTTTCCATTTGGAAAGCTCCATTCTTGCTGCCGTGAAACTCCCTGATATTCTCTGCTGTTGACAGGCCCCTGGCCACTATAGCATTGGTGTGGGAAGAAAATGAGTTTTCTCTGGGTACACACGGAGCTTCATTGGCCGGGGTGGGGTTCACCTTCCCATGCTCTAGAGCTAAAGGGAATCTCAACGTGAGTCCCTGCCTCGAGGTAAGGCCCTGAGTAGCCCTGCAGAAAGGGAAGCATGCAGGTCTTTCCATGAGCTCTAAGTCGCTGTTCTGCTTTACTTAAAGGAAGTACCCTTTTCAGGACTCCTAGGCCTCTCGGGTGAGCATCATTTTTGTTCCAAGATCCCTGAGTACCTCCACACCCCTGTAGGCCTGCTGAGCAACAACGAGGCCCATTGGTCCCTCGGAGGTCCTCTGTGTCTGCTGAGTCATGGGCAACACACTGCACTCTTTCTTGTGATATCTTGATTCACATCACTCGCACAGGTTCAAAAGCAACGGTCAAGGAAGTTCCAACATGCCGTGGAATTCGCACTCATTCCCTAGTCTGAGCTGCACAGAGAAAAACACTAGGCTTCTCCTTCCATCCAGGACCTCCTACCTGAAGTCACCCTGCCTCCAGGAGAAAGACGGCTTGCGTTCCTATTGCAACTAAAGCACAGTATTTCCTGTAGCACTGCAGGCTTTTGGAGAGTCACGGGCCCAGAGTCCTAGCTCGGTCATTCCTTGGTGAGGCCGTTCACTAGATGCAGAAAACCCGGCCTCGAGAAGTTGATTCAGGGAAGCAACCAGTGTGTACTCCATGTCTCTTTTGACTTGTTAGAAACCACAGAGATGTATGCTGCCTGTGCCCATGGAAATGGGGGCATGATGGTACTAGACTTGCTTTCCATTTGGAAAGCTCCATTCTTGCTGCCATGAAGCTCCCTTAAATTCTCTACTGTTGACAGGCCCCTGGCCACTCTAGCATTGGTGTGGGAAGAAAATGAGTTTTCTCTGGCTACACACGGAGCTTCTTTGGCCGGGGTGGGGCTCACCTTGCCATGCTCTAGAGCTAAATGGAATCTCAACGTGAGTCCTTGCCTCGAGGTAAGGCCCTGAGTAGCCCTGCAGAAAGGGAGGCATGCAGGTCTTTCCATTAGCTCTAAGTCGCTGTTCCACTTTACTTTAAAGGAAGTACCCTTTTCAGGACTCCTAGGCCTCTCGGGTGAGCATCATTTTTGTTCCAAGATCCCTGAGTACCTCCACACCCCTGTAGGCCTGCAGAGCAACAACGAGGCCCATTGGTCCCTCGGAGTTCCTCTGTGTCTGCTGAGTCATGGGCAACACACTGCACTCTTTCTTGTGATATCTTGATTCACAGCACTCGCACAGGATCACGAGCACCGTTCTAGCAAGTTCCAACATGCCGTGGAAGTCGCACTCATTCCCTAGTCTGAGCTGCACAGAGATAAACACTAGGCTTCTCCTTCCATCCAGGACCTCCTACTTGAAGTCACCCTGCCTCAGGAGACAGACGGCTTGCGTTCCTATTTCAACTGAAGCACAGTTTTTCCTGTAGTACTGCAGGTTTGGAAGAGGCAAGAGCCCAGACGCCTAGCTAAGGCTTTCCTTGGTGAGGCCGTTCACTAGATGCAGAACACGCTGCCTCGAAAAGTTGATTCAGGGAAGCAACCAGTGTGCACTCTGTGTCTCATTTGACTTGTTAAAAACCACAGAGATGTATGCTGCCTGTGCCCATGGAAATGGGGCCATGATGGTACTAGCCTTGCTTTCTATTTGGAAAGCTCAATTCTTGCTGCCTTGAATCTCCCTGAAATTCTCTGCTGTTGACAGCCCTCTGGCCACTGTAGGCATGGGTGTGGGAAGAAAATGAGTTTTCTCTGGCTACACACGGAGCTTCATTGGCCGGGGTGGGGCTCACCTTGCCATGCTCTAGAGCTAAAGGGAATCTCAACGTGAGTCCTTGCCTCGAGGTAAGGCCCTGAGTAGCCCTGCAGAAAGGGAGGCATGCAGGTCTTTCCATGAGCTCTAAGTCGCAGATCTGCTTTACTTTAAAGGAAGTACCCTTTTCAGGACTCCTATGCCTCTCAGGTGAGCATCATTTTTGTTCCAAGATCCCTGAGTACCTCCACACCCCTGTAGGCCTGCAGAGCAACAACGAGGCCCATTGGTCCCTCGGAGGTCCTCTGTGTCTGCTGAGTCATGGGCAACACACTGCACTCTTTCTTGTGATACCTTGATTCACAGCACTCGCACAGGTTCACGAGCACCGTTCTAGCAGGTTCCAACATGCCGTGGAAGTCGCACTCATTCCCTAGTCTGAGCTGCACAGAGAAAAACACTAGGCTTCTCCTTCCATCTAAGACCTCCTACCTGAAGTCACCCTGCCATCAGGAGAAACACTGCTTGCGTTCTTTTTGCAACTAAAGCAGAGTTTTTCCTGTAGCACTGCAGGCTTTTGAAGAGGCACGGGCCCAGAGGCCTAGCTAGGGCGTTCCTTGGTGAGGCCGTTCACTAGATGCAGAACACCCTGCCTCGAGAAGTTGATTCAGGGAAGCAACCAGTGTGTACTCCATGTCTCTTTTGACTTGTTAGAAACCACAGAGATGTATGCTGCCTGTGCCCATGGAAATGGGGGCATGATGGTACTAGACTTGCTTTCCATTTGGAAAGCTCCATTCTTGCTGCCATGAAGCTCCCTGAAATTCTCTACTGTTGACAGGCCCCTGGCCACTCTAGCATTGGTGTGGGAAGAAAATGAGTTTTCTCTGGCTACACACGGAGCTTCTTTGGCCGGGGTGGGGCTCACCTTGCCATGCTCTAGAGCTAAATGGAATCTCAACGTGAGTCCTTGCCTCGAGGTAAGGCCCTGAGTAGCCCTGCAGAAAGGGAGGCATGCAGGTCTTTCCATTAGCTCTAAGTCGCTGTTCCACTTTACTTTAAAGGAAGTACCCTTTTCAGGACTCCTAGGCCTCTCGGGTGAGCATCATTTTTGTTCCAAGATCCCTGAGTACCTCCACACCCCTGTAGGACTGCTGAGCAACAACGAGGCCCATTGGTCCCTCGGAGTTCCTCTGTGTCTGCTGAGTCATGGGCAACACACTGCACTCTTTCTTGTGATATCTTGATTCACAGCACTCACACAGGTTCACGGGCACCGTTCTAGCAAGTTCCAACATGCCGTGGAAGTCGCACTCATTCCCTAGTCTGAGCTGCACAGAGATAAACACTAGGCTTCTCCTTCCATCAAGGACCTCCTACTAGAAGTCACCCTGCCTCAGGAGATAGACGGCTTGCGTTCCTATTGCAACTAAAGCACAGTTTTTCCTGTAGCACTGCAGGTTTGGAAGAGGCAAGGGCCCAGACGCCTAGCTAAGGCTTTCCTTGGTGAGGCCGTTCACTAGATGCAGAACACGCTGCCTCGAAAAGTTGATTCAGGGAAGCAACCAGTGTGCACTCTGTGTCTCATTTGACTTGTTAAAAACCACAGAGATGTATGCTGCCTGTGCCCATGGAAATGGGGCCATGATGGTACTAGCCTTGCTTTCTATTTGGAAAGCTCAATTCTTGCTGCCTTGAAGCTCCCTGAAATTCTCTGCTGTTGACAGCCCTCTGGCCACTGTAGGCATGGGTGTGGGAAGAAAATGAGTTTTCTCTGGCTACACACGGAGCTTCATTGGCCGGGGTGGGGCTCACCTTGCCATGCTCTAGAGCTAAAGGGAATCTCAACGTGAGTCCTTGCCTCGAGGTAAGGCCCTGAGTAGCCCTGCAGAAAGGGAGGCATGCAGGTCTTTCCATGAGCTCTAAGTCGCAGATCTGCTTTACTTTAAAGGAAGTACCCTTTTCAGGACTCCTATGCCTCTCAGGTGAGCATCATTTTTGTTCCAAGATCCCTGAGTACCTCCACACCCCTGTAGGCCTGCAGAGCAACAACGAGGCCCATTGGTCCCTCGGAGGTCCTCTGTGTCTGCTGAGTCATGGGCAACACACTGCACTCTTTCTTGTGATACCTTGATTCACAGCACTCGCACAGGTTCACGAGCACCGTTCTAGCAGGTTCCAACATGCCGTGGAAGTCGCACTCATTCCCTAGTCTGAGCTGCACAGAGAAAAACACTAGGCTTCTCCTTCCATCGAAGACCTCCTACGTGAAGTCACCCTGCCCTCAGGAGAAACACTGCTTGCGTTCTTATTGCAACTAAAGCAGAGTTTTCCTGTAGCACTGCAGGCTTTTGAAGAGGCACGGGCCCAGAGGCCTAGCTAGGGCGTTCCTTGGTGAGGCCGTTCACTAGATGCAGAACACCCTGCCTCGAGAAGTTGATTCAGGGAAGCAACCAGTGTGGACTCTGTGTCTCTTTTGACTTGTTAGAAACCACAGAGATGTATGCTGCCTGTGCCAATGGTAATGGGGCATGATGGTTCTAGCCTTGCTTTCCATTTGGATAGCTCCATTCTTGCTGCCGTGAAGCTCCCTGAAATTCTCTGCTGTTGACAGGCCTCTGGCCACTCTAGCATTGGTGTGGGAAGAAAATGAGTTTTCTCTGGCTACACACGGAGCTTCATTGCTCCAGGTGGGGCTCACCTTGCCATGCTCTAGAGCTAAAGGGAATCTCAACGTGAGTCCTTGCCTCGAGGTAAGGCCCTGAGTAGCCCTGCAGAAAGGGAGGCATGCAGGTCTTTCCATGAGCTCTAAGTCGCAGATCTGCTTTACTTTAAAGGAAGTACCCTTTTCAGGACTCCTAGGCCTCTCGGGTGAGCATCATTTTTGTTCCAAGAACCCTGAGTACCTCCACACCCCTGTAGGACTGCTGAGCAACAACGAGGCCCATTGGTCCCTCGGAGGTCCTCTGTGTCTGCTGAGTCATGGGCAACACACTGCACTCTTTCTTGTGATATCTTGATTCACAGCACTCACACAGGTTCACGAGCACCGTTCTAGCAAGTTCCAACATGCCGTGGAAGTCGCACTCATTCCCTAGTCTGAGCTGCACAGAGATAAACACTAGGCTTCTCCTTCCATCAAGGACCTCCTACTAGAAGTCACCCTGCCTCAGGAGATAGACGGCTTGCGTTCCTATTGCAACTAATGCACAGTTTTTCCTGTAGCACTGCAGGTTTGGAAGAGGCAAGGGCCCAGACGCCTAGCTAAGGCTTTCCTTGGTGAGGCCGTTCACTAGATGCAGAACACGCTGCCTCGAAAAGTTGATTCAGGGAAGCAACCAGTGTGTACTCTGTGTCTCATTTGACTTGTTAAAAACCACAGAGATGTATGCTGCCTGTGCCCATGGAAATGGGGGCATGATGGTACTAGCTTTGCTTTCCATTTGGAAAGCTCCATTCTTGCTGCCGTGAAACTCCCTGATATTCTCTGCTGTTGACAGGCCCCTGGCCACTATAGCATTGGTGTGGGAAGAAAATGAGTTTTCTCTGGGTACACACGGAGCTTCATTGGCCGGGGTGGGGTTCACCTTCCCATGCTCTAGAGCTAAAGGGAATCTCAACGTGAGTCCCTGCCTCGAGGTAAGGCCCTGAGTAGCCCTGCAGAAAGGGAAGCATGCAGGTCTTTCCATGAGCTCTAAGTCGCTGTTCTGCTTTACTTAAAGGAAGTACCCTTTTCAGGACTCCTAGGCCTCTCGGGTGAGCATCATTTTTGTTCCAAGATCCCTGAGTACCTCCACACCCCTGTAGGCCTGCTGAGCAACAACGAGGCCCATTGGTCCCTCGGAGGTCCTCTGTGTCTGCTGAGTCATGGGCAACACACTGCACTCTTTCTTGTGATATCTTGATTCACATCACTCGCACAGGTTCAAAAGCAACGGTCAAGGAAGTTCCAACATGCCGTGGAATTCGCACTCATTCCCTAGTCTGAGCTGCACAGAGAAAAACACTAGGCTTCTCCTTCCATCCAGGACCTCCTACCTGAAGTCACCCTGCCTCCAGGAGAAAGACGGCTTGCGTTCCTATTGCAACTAAAGCACAGTATTTCCTGTAGCACTGCAGGCTTTTGGAGAGTCACGGGCCCAGAGTCCTAGCTCGGTCATTCCTTGGTGAGGCCGTTCACTAGATGCAGAAAACCCGGCCTCGAGAAGTTGATTCAGGGAAGCAACCAGTGTGTACTCCATGTCTCTTTTGACTTGTTAGAAACCACAGAGATGTATGCTGCCTGTGCCCATGGAAATGGGGGCATGATGGTACTAGACTTGCTTTCCATTTGGAAAGCTCCATTCTTGCTGCCATGAAGCTCCCTTAAATTCTCTACTGTTGACAGGCCCCTGGCCACTCTAGCATTGGTGTGGGAAGAAAATGAGTTTTCTCTGGCTACACACGGAGCTTCTTTGGCCGGGGTGGGGCTCACCTTGCCATGCTCTAGAGCTAAATGGAATCTCAACGTGAGTCCTTGCCTCGAGGTAAGGCCCTGAGTAGCCCTGCAGAAAGGGAGGCATGCAGGTCTTTCCATTAGCTCTAAGTCGCTGTTCCACTTTACTTTAAAGGAAGTACCCTTTTCAGGACTCCTAGGCCTCTCGGGTGAGCATCATTTTTGTTCCAAGATCCCTGAGTACCTCCACACCCCTGTAGGCCTGCAGAGCAACAACGAGGCCCATTGGTCCCTCGGAGTTCCTCTGTGTCTGCTGAGTCATGGGCAACACACTGCACTCTTTCTTGTGATATCTTGATTCACAGCACTCGCACAGGATCACGAGCACCGTTCTAGCAAGTTCCAACATGCCGTGGAAGTCGCACTCATTCCCTAGTCTGAGCTGCACAGAGATAAACACTAGGCTTCTCCTTCCATCCAGGACCTCCTACTTGAAGTCACCCTGCCTCAGGAGACAGACGGCTTGCGTTCCTATTGCAACTGAAGCACAGTTTTTCCTGTAGTACTGCAGGTTTGGAAGAGGCAAGAGCCCAGACGCCTAGCTAAGGCTTTCCTTGGTGAGGCCGTTCACTAGATGCAGAACACGCTGCCTCGAAAAGTTGATTCAGGGAAGCAACCAGTGTGCACTCTGTGTCTCATTTGACTTGTTAAAAACCACAGAGATGTATGCTGCCTGTGCCCATGGAAATGGGGCCATGATGGTACTAGCCTTGCTTTCTATTTGGAAAGCTCAATTCTTGCTGCCTTGAATCTCCCTGAAATTCTCTGCTGTTGACAGCCCTCTGGCCACTGTAGGCATGGGTGTGGGAAGAAAATGAGTTTTCTCTGGCTACACACGGAGCTTCATTGGCCGGGGTGGGGCTCACCTTGCCATGCTCTAGAGCTAAAGGGAATCTCAACGTGAGTCCTTGCCTCGAGGTAAGGCCCTGAGTAGCCCTGCAGAAAGGGAGGCATGCAGGTCTTTCCATGAGCTCTAAGTCGCAGATCTGCTTTACTTTAAAGGAAGTACCCTTTTCAGGACTCCTATGCCTCTCAGGTGAGCATCATTTTTGTTCCAAGATCCCTGAGTACCTCCACACCCCTGTAGGCCTGCAGAGCAACAACGAGGCCCATTGGTCCCTCGGAGGTCCTCTGTGTCTGCTGAGTCATGGGCAACACACTGCACTCTTTCTTGTGATACCTTGATTCACAGCACTCGCACAGGTTCACGAGCACCGTTCTAGCAGGTTCCAACATGCCGTGGAAGTCGCACTCATTCCCTAGTCTGAGCTGCACAGAGAAAAACACTAGGCTTCTCCTTCCATCTAAGACCTCCTACCTGAAGTCACCCTGCCATCAGGAGAAACACTGCTTGCGTTCTTTTTGCAACTAAAGCAGAGTTTTTCCTGTAGCACTGCAGGCTTTTGAAGAGGCACGGGCCCAGAGGCCTAGCTAGGGCGTTCCTTGGTGAGGCCGTTCACTAGATGCAGAACACCCTGCCTCGAGAAGTTGATTCAGGGAAGCAACCAGTGTGGACTCTGTGTCTCTTTTGACTTGTTAGAAACCACAGAGATGTATGCTGCCTGTGCCAATGGTAATGGGGGCATGATGGTTCTAGCCTTGCTTTCCATTTGTAAAGCTCCATTCTTGCTGCCGTGAAGCTCCCTGAAATTCTCTGCTGTTGACAGCCCTCTGGCCAGTGTAGGCACGGGTGTGGGAAGAAAATGAGTTTTCTTTGGCTACACACGGAGCTTCATTGGCCGGAGTGGGACTCACCTTGCCATGCTCTAGAGCTAAAGGGAATCTCAACGTGAGTCCTTGCCTCGAGGTAAGGCCCTGAGTAGCCCTGCAGAAAGGGAGGCATGCAGCTCTTTCCATGAGCTCTTAGTGGAGGTTCCGCTTTATGTTAAAGGAAGTACCCTTTTCAGGACTCCTAGGCCCCTGTGGGCCTGCTGAGCAGCATTGATTCCCATACGTCCCTCGGAGGCCCTCTGTGTCTGCCGAGTCTCGGGCAACACACTGTACGTTACTTCAGGAGAGCTATATTTCCAGAGCAGTCGAACAGCATCAGAACCACATTTCTAGGCAGTCCAACATGCCCTGGAAGTTTTCGACATTGCCCTCGTCTGAGCTGCCCTGAGAAAACACTCTTCTTAGAATTTATCGAGGACCTCTTTCCTGAAGTCACTCTATTCAAGGAGAAATACAGCATCCTAACATGCTGTGTCGCTCACAGTGCAAGCAACGTGAGAACTTGCCTCGAGGTAAGGCCCTGAAATGCTATGCAGAAGCGGAGGCGTGTAGCAGTTTCCATGAGGCCGTAGTCGCTGCTCTGCAGCATTTTAACGCCAGTACGCTTTTCAGGACAGCTAGGTGCCTCGCCTGGAAACCCTGTTCCCTGCAAGAACACCGAGTACCCTCAGGCTCCCGTGGCCCTTCTAAGCAATATCCAGGCCCGTAGCTTTCCGACTCACAGTGTGTATGCCGAGTGTAGGGCAACTCAGTACACTCTAATTGGGACATCTTGATTTAGCCAGCACCTGCACAGTTTTATGAGCACCGTTCTAGCAAGTTCCAACATGCCGTGGAAGTCGCAATCATTCCCTAGTCTGAGCTGCACAGAGAAAAACACTAGGCTTCTCCTTCCATCCAGGACCTCCTACCTGAAGTCACCCTGCCTCCAGGAAAAAGACGGCTTGTGTTCCTTTTGCAACTAAAGCACAGTTTTTCCTGAAGCACTGCAGACTTTTGAAGAGGCACGGGCCCAGAGTCCTAGCTTGGGCTTTCCTTGGTGAGGCCGTTCACTAGATGCAGAACACCCTGCCTCGAGAAGTGGATTAAGGGAAGAAAACAGTGTGTACTCTGTGTCTCATTTGAATTGTTAAAAACCACAGAGATGTATGTTGCCTGTGCCCATGGAAATGGGGACATGATGGTACTAGCCTTGCTTTCCATTTGGAAAGTTCCATTCTTGCTGCCGTGAAGCTCCCTGAAATTCTCTGCTGTTGACAGCCCTCTGGCCACTGTAGGCATGGGTGTGGGAAGAAAATGAGTTTTCTCTGGCTACACACGGAGCTTCTTTGGCCGGGGTGGGGCTCACCTTGCCATGCTCTAGAGCTAAATGGAATCTCAACGTGAGTCCTTGCCTCGAGGTAAGGCCCTGAGTAGCCCTGCAGAAAGGGAGGCATGCAGGTCTTTCCATTAGCTCTAAGTCGCTGTTCCACTTTACTTTAAAGGAAGTACCCTTTTCAGGATTCCTAGGCCTCTCGGGTGAGCATCATTTTTGTTCCAAGATCCCTGAGTACCTCCACACCCCTGTAGGCCTGCAGAGCAACAACGAGGCCCATTGGTCCCTCGGAGTTCCTCTGTGTCTGCTGAGTCATGGGCAACACACTGCACTCTTTCTTGTGATATCTTGATTCACAGCACTCACACAGGTTCACGGGCACCGTTCTAGCAAGTTCCAACATGCCCTGGAAGTCGCACTCATTCCCTAGTCTGAGCTGCACAGAGATAAACACTAGGCTTCTCCTTCCATCAAGGACCTCCTACTCGAAGTCACCCTGCCTCAGGAGATAGACAGCTTGCGTTCCTATTGCAACTAAAGCACAGTTTTTCCTGTAGCACTGCAGGTTTGGAAGAGGCAAGGGCCCAGACGCCTAGCTAAGGCTTTCCTTGGTGAGGCCGTTCACTAGATGCAGAACACGCTGCCTCGAAAAGTTGATTCAGGGAAGCAACCAGTGTGTACTCTGTGTCTCATTTGACTTGTTAAAAACCACAGAGATGTATGCTGCCTGTGCCCATGGAAATGGGGGCATGATGGTACTAGCTTTGCTTTCCATTTGGAAAGCTCCATTCTTGCTGCCGTGAAGCTCCCTGATATTCTCTGCTGTTGACAGGCCCCTGGCCACTATAGCATTGGTGTGGGAAGAAAATGAGTTTTCTCTGGGTACACACGGAGCTTCATTGGCCGGGGTGGGGTTCACCTTCCCATGCTCTAGAGATAAAGGGAATCTCAACGTGAGTCCCTGCCTCGAGGTAAGGCCCTGAGTAGCCCTGCAGAAAGGGAAGCATGCAGGTCTTTCCATGAGCTCTAAGTCGCTGTTCTGCTTTACTTAAAGGAAGTACCCGTTTCAGGACTCCTAGGCCTCTCGGGTGAGCATCATTTTTGTTCCAAGATCCCTGAGTACCTCCACACCCCTGTAGGCCTGCTGAGCAACAACGAGGCCCATTGGTCCCTCGGAGGTCCTCTGTGTCTGCTGAGTCATGGGCAACACACTGCACTCTTTCTTGTGATATCTTGATTCACATCACTCGCAGAGGTTCAAAAGCAACGGTCAAGGAAGTTCCAACATGTCGTGGAATTCGCACTCATTCCCTAGTCTGAGCTGCACAGAGAAAAACACTAGGCTTCTCCTTCCATCCAGGACCTCCTACCTGAAGTCACCCTGCCTCCAGGAGAAAGACGGCTTGCGTTCCTATTGCAACTAAAGCACAGTATTTCCTGTAGCACTGCAGGCTTTTGGAGAGTCACGGGCCCAGAGTCCTAGCTCGGTCATTCCTTGGTGAGGCCGTTCACTAGATGCAGAAAACCCGGCCTCGAGAAGTTGATTCAGGGAAGCAACCAGTGTGTACTCCATGTCTCTTTTGACTTGTTAGAAACCACAGAGATGTATGCTGCCTGTGCCCATGGAAATGAGGGCATGATGGTACTAGACTTGCTTTCCATTTGGAAAGCTCCATTCTTGCTGCCATGAAGCTCCCTTAAATTCTCTACTGTTGACAGGCCCCTGGCCACTCTAGCATTGGTGTGGGAAGAAAATGAGTTTTCTCTGGCTACACACGGAGCTTCTTTGGCCGGGGTGGGGCTCACCTTGCCATGCTCTAGAGCTAAATGGAATCTCAACGTGAGTCCTTGCCTCGAGGTAAGGCCCTGAGTAGCCCTGCAGAAAGGGAGGCATGCAGGTCTTTCCATTAGCTCTAAGCCGCTGTTCCACTTTACTTTAAAGGAAGTACCCTTTTCAGGACTCCTAGGCCTCTCGGGTGAGCATCATTTTTGTTCCAAGATCCCTGAGTACCTCCACACCCCTGTAGGCCTGCAGAGCAACAACGAGGCCCATTGGTCCCTCGGAGTTCCTCTGTGTCTGCTGAGTCATGGGCAACACACTGCACTCTTTCTTGTGATATCTTGATTCACAGCACTCACACAGGTTCACGGGCACCGTTCTAGCAAGTTCCAACATGCCGTGGAAGTCGCACTCATTCCCTAGTCTGAGCTGCACAGAGATAAACACTAGGCTTCTCCTTCCATCCAGGACCTCCTACCTGAAGTCACCCTGCCTCCAGGGGAAAGACGGCTTGCGTTCCTATTGCAACTGAAGCACAGTTTTTCCTGTAGCACTGCAGGTGTGGAAGAGGCAAAGGTCCAGAGGCCTAGCTAAGGCTTTCCTTGGTGAGGCCGTTCACGAGATGCAGAACACGCTGCCTCGAAAAGTTGATTCAGGGAAGCAACCAGTGTGTACTCTGTGTCTTATTTGACTTGTTAAAAACCACAGAGATGTATGCTGCTTGTGCTCAAGGAAATGGGGGCACGATGGTACTAGCCGTGCTTTCCATTTGGAAAGCTCCATTCTTGCTGCCGTGAAGCTCCCTGATACTCTCTGCTGTTGACAGGCCCCTGGCCACTATAGCATTGGTGTGGGAAGAAAATGAGTTTTCTCTGGGTACACACGGAGCTTCATTGGCAGGGGTGGGGTTCACCTTCCCATGCTCTAGAGCTAAAGGGAATCTCTACGTGAGTCCCTGCCTCGAGGTAAGGCCCTGAGTAGCCCTGCAGAAAGGGAAGCATGCAGGTCTTTCCATGAGCTCTAAGTCGCTATTCTGCTTTACTTAAAGGAAGTACCCTTTTCAGGACTCCTAGGCCTCTCGGGTGAGCATCATTTTTGTTCCAAGATCCCTGAGTACCTCCACACCCCTGTAGGCCTGCTGAGCAACAACGAGGCCCATTGGTCCCTCGGAGTTCCTCTGTGTCTGCTGAGTCATGGGCAACACACTGCACTCTTTCTTGTGATATCTTGATTCACAGCACTCGCACAGGTTCACGGGCACCGTTCTAGCAGGTTCCAACATGCCGTGGAAGTCGCACTCATTCCCTAGTCTGAGCTGCACAGAGATAAACACTAGGCTTCTCCTTCCATCCAGGACCTCCTACTTGATGTCACCCTGCCTCAGGAGACAGACGGCTTGCGTTCCTATTGCAACTGAAGCACAGTTTTTCCTGTAGCACTGCAGGTTTGGAAGAGGCAAGGGCCCAGACGCCTAGCTAAGGCTTTCCTTGGTGAGGCCGTTCACTAGATGCAGAACACGCTGCCTCGAAAATTTGATTCAGGGAAGCAACCAGTGTGTACTCTGTGTCTCATTTGACTTGTTAAAAACCACAGAGATGTATGCTGCCTGTGCCCATGGAAATGGGGGCATGATGGTACTAGCCTTGCTTTCTATTTGGAAAGCTCAATTCTTGGTGCCGTGAAGCTCCCGGAAATTCTCTGCTGTTGACAGCCCTCTGGCCACTGTAGGCATGGGTGTGGGAAGAAAATGAGTTTTCTCTGGCTACACACGGAGCTTCATTGGCCGGGGTGAGGCTCACCTTGCCATGCTCTAGAGCTAAAGGGAATCTCAACGTGAGTCCTTGCCTCGAGGTAAGGCCCTGAGTAGCCCTGCAGAAAGGGAGGCATGCAGCTCTTTCCATGAGCTCTTAGTGGAGGTTCCGCTTTATGTTAAAGGAAGTACCCTTTTCAGGACTCCTAGGCCCCTGTGGACCTGCTGAGCAGCATTGATTCCCATACGTCCCTCGGAGGCCCTCTGTGTCTGCCGAGTCTCGGGCAACACACTGTACGTTACTTCAGGAGAGCTATATTTCCAGAGCAGTCGAACAGCATCAGAACCACATTTCTAGGCAGTCCAACATGCCCTGGAAGTTTTCGACATTGCCCTCGTCTGAGCTGCCCTGAGAAAACACTCTTCTTAGAATTTATCGAGGACCTCTTTCCTGAAGTCACTCTATTCAAGGAGAAATACAGCATCCTAACATGCTGTGTCGCTCACAGTGCAAGCAACGTGAGAACTTGCCTCGAGGTAAGGCCCTGAAATGCTATGCAGAAGCGGAGGCGTGTAGCAGTTTCCATGAGGCCGTAGTCGCTGCTCTGCAGCATTTTAACGCCAGTACGCTTTTCAGGACAGCTAGGTGCCTCGCCTGGAAACCCTGTTCCCTGAAAGAACACCGAGTACCCTCAGGCTCCCGTGGCCCTTCTAAGCAATATCCAGGCCCGTAGCTTTCCGACTCACAGTGTGTATGCCGAGTGTAGGGCAACTCAGTACACTCTAATTGGGACATCTTGATTTAGCCAGCACCTGCACAGTTTTATGAGCACCGTTCTAGCAAGTTCCAACATGCCGTGGAAGTCGCACTCATTCCCTAGTCTGAGCTGCACAGACAAAAACACTAGGCTCCTCCTTCCATCTAAGACCTCCTACCTGAAGTCACCCTGCCATCAGGAGAAACACTGCTTGCGTTCTTATTGCAACTAAAGCAGAGTTTTTCCTGTAGCACTGCAGGCTTTTGAAGAGGCACGGGCCCAGAGGCCTAGCTAGGGCGTTCCTTGGTGAGGCCGTTCACTAGATGCAGAACACCCTGCCTCGAGAAGTTGATTCAGGGAAGCAACCAGTGTGGACTCTGTGTCTCTTTTGACTTGTTATAAACCACAGAGATGTATGCTGCCTGTGCCAATGGTAATGGGGGCATGATGGTTCTAGCCTTGCTTTCCATTTGGAAAGCTCCATTCTTGCTGCCGTGAAGCTCCCTGAAATTCTCTGCTGTTGACAGCCCTCTGGCCAGTGTAGGCACGGGTGTGGGAAGGAAATGAGTTTTCTTTGGCTACACACGGAGCTTCATTGGCCGGAGTGGGGCTCAGCTTGCCGTGCTCTAGAGCTAAAGGGAATCTCAACGTGAGTCCTTGCCTCGAGGTAAGGCCCTGAGTAGCCCTGCAGAAAGGGAGGCATGCAGGTCTTTCCATTAGCTCTAAATCACTGTTCTGCTTTACTTTAAAGGAAGTACCCTTTTCAGGACTCCTAGGCCTCTCGGGTGAGCATCATTTTTGTTCCAAGATCCCTGAGTACCTCCACACCCCTGTAGGACTGCTGAGCAACAACGAGGCCCATTGGTCCCTCGGAGGTCCTCTGTGTCTGCTGAGTCATGGGCAACACACTGCACTCTTTCTTGTGATATCTTGATTCACAGCACTCACACAGGTTCACGAGCACCGTTCTAGCAAGTTCCAACATGCCGTGGAAGTCGCACTCATTCCCTAGTCTGAGCTGCACAGAGATAAACACTAGGCTTCTCCTTCCATCCAGGACCTCCTACTTGATGTCACCCTGCCTCAGGAGACAGACGGCTTGCGTTCCTATTGCAACTGAAGCACAGTTTTTCCTGTAGCACTGCAGGTTTGGAAGAGGCAAGGGCCCAGACGCCTAGCTAAGGCTTTCCTTGGTGAGGCCGTTCACTAGATGCAGAACACGCTGCCTCGAAAAGTTGATTCAGGGAAGCAACCAGTGTGTACTCTGTGTCTCATTTGACTTGTTAAAAACCACAGAGATGTATGCTGCCTGTGCCCATGGAAATGGGGGCATGATGGTACTAGCTTTGCTTTCCATTTGGAAAGCTCCATTCTTGCTGCCGTGAAGCTCCCTGAAATTCTCTGCTATTGTCAGCCCACTGGCCACTATAGGCATGGGTGTGGGAAGAAAATGAGTTTTCTTTGGCTACACACGGAGCTTCATTGACCGGGGTGGGGCTCACCTTGCCATGCTCTAGAGCTAAAGGGAATCTCAACGTGAGTCCTTGCCTCGAGGTAAGGCCCTGAGTAGCCCTGCAGAAAGGGAGGCATGCAGCTCTTTCCATGAGCTCTTAGTGGAGGTTCCGCTTTATGTTAAAGGAAGTACCCTTTTCAGGACTCCTAGGCCCCTGTGGGCCTGCTGAGCAGCATTGATTCCCATACGTCCCTCGGAGGCCCTCTGTGTCTGCCGAGTCTCGGGCAACACACTGTACGTTACTTCAGGAGAGCTATATTTCCAGAGCAGTCGAACAGCATCAGAACCACATTTCTAGGCAGTCCAACATGCCCTGGAAGTTTTCGACATTGCCCTCGTCTGAGCTGCCCTGAGAAAACACTCTTCTTAGAATTTATCGAGGACCTCTTTCCTGAAGTCACTCTATTCAAGGAGAAATACAGCATCCTAACATGCTGTGTCGCTCACAGTGCAAGCAACGTGAGAACTTGCCTCGAGGTAAGGCCCTGAAATGCTATGCAGAAGCGGAGGCGTGTAGCAGTTTCCATGAGGCCGTAGTCGCTGCTCTGCAGCATTTTAACGCCAGTACGCTTTTCAGGACAGCTAGGTGCCTCGCCTGGAAACCCTGTTCCCTGCAAGAACACCGAGTACCCTCAGGCTCCCGTGGCCCTTCTAAGCAATATCCAGGCCCGTAGATTTCCGACTCACAGTGTGTATGCCGAGTGTAGGGCAACTCAGTACACTCTAATTGGGACATCTTGATTTAGCCAGCACCTGCACAGTTTTATGAGCACCGTTCTAGCAAGTTCCAACATGCCGTGGAAGTCGCAATCATTCCCTAGTCTGAGCTGCACAGAGAAAAACACTAGGCTTCTCCTTCCATCCAGGACCTCCTACCTGAAGTCACCCTGCCTCCAGGAAAAAGACGGCTTGTGTTCCTTTTGCAACTAAAGCACAGTTTTTCCTGAAGCACTGCAGACTTTTGAAGAGGCACGGGCCCAGAGGCCTAGCTAGGGCGTTCCTTGGTGATGCCGTTCACTAGATGCAGAATACCCTGCCTCGAGAAGTTGATTCAGGGAAGCAACCAGTGTGGACTCTGTGTCTCTTTTGACTTGTTAGAAACCACAGAGATGTATGCTACCTGTGCCAATGGTAATGGGGGCATGATGGTACTAGCTTTGCTTTCCATTTGGAAAGCTCCATTCTTGCTGCCGTGAAACTCCCTGAAAATCTCTGCTGTTGATAGCCCTCTGGCCACTGTAGGCACGGATGTGGGAAGAAAATGAGTTTTCTTTGGCTACACACGGGGCTTCATTGGCCGGGGTGGGGCTCACCTTGCCATGCTCTAGAGTTAAAGGGAATCTCAACGTGAGTCCTTGCCTCGAGGTAAGGCCCTGAGTAGCCCTGCAGAAAGGGAGGCATGCAGGTCTTTCCATTAGCTCTAAATCACTGTTCTGCTTTACTTTAAAGGAAGTACCCTTTTCAGGACTCCTAGGCCTCTCGGGTGAGCATCATTTTTGTTCCAAGATCCCTGAGTACCTCCACACCCCTGTAGGACTGCTGAGCAACAACGAGGCCCATTGGTCCCTCGGAGGTCCTCTGTGTCTGCTGAGTCATGGGCAACACACTGCACTCTTTCTTGTGATATCTTGATTCACAGCACTCACACAGGTTCACGAGCACCGTTCTAGCAAGTTCCAACATGCCGTGGAAGTCGCACTCATTCCCTAGTCTGAGCTGCACAGAGATAAACACTAGGCTTCTCCTTCCATCCAGGACCTCCTACTTGAAGTCACCCTGCCTCAGGAGATAGACGACTTGCGTTCCTATTGCAACTAAAGCACAGTTTTTCCTGTAGCACTGCAGGTTTGGAAGAGGCAAGGGCCCAGACGCCTAGCTAAAGCTTTCGTTGGTGAGGCCGTTCACTAGATGCAGAAGACGCTGCCTCGAGAAGTTGATTCAGGGAAGCAACCAGTGTGTACTTGGTGTCTCATTTGACTTGTTAAAAACCACAGAGATGTATGCTGCCTGTGCCCATGGAAATGGGGGCATGATGGTACTAGCCTTGCTTTCTATTTGGAAAGCTCCATTCTTGCTGCCGTGAAGCTCCCTGAAATTCTCTGCTGTTGACAGCCCTCTGGCCACTGTAGGCATGGGTGAGGGAAGAAAATGAGTTTTCTCTGGCTACACACGGAGCTTCATTGGCCGGGGTGGGGCTCACCTTGCCATGCTCTAGAGCTAAAGGGAATCTCAACGTGAGTCCTAGTCTCGAGGTAAGGCCCTGAGTAGCCCTGCAGAAAGGGAGGCATGCAGGTCTTTCCATGAGCTCTAAGTCGCAGATCTGCTTTACTTTAAAGGAAGTACCCTTTTCAGGACTCCTAGGCCTCTCGGGTGAGCATCATTTTTGTTCCAAGATCCCTGAGTACCTCCACACCCCTGTAGGCCTGCTGAGCAACAACGAGGCCCATTGGTCCCTCGGAGGTCCTCTGTGTCTGCTGAATCATGGGCAACACACTGCACTCTTTCTTGTGATATCTAGATTCACAGCACTCGCACAGCTTCACGAGCACCGTTCTAGCAGGTTCCAACATGCCGTGGAAGTCGCACTCATTCCCTAGTCTGAGCTGCACAGAGAAAAACACTAGGCTTCTCCTTCCATCTAAGACCTCCTACGTGAAGTCACCCTGCCATCAGGAGAAACACTGCTTGCGTTCTTTTTGCAACTAAAGCAGAGTTTTTCCTGTAGCACTGCAGGCTTTTGAAGAGGCACGGGCCCAGAGGCCTAGCTAGGGCGTTCCTTGGTGAGGCCGTTCACTAGATGCAGAACACCCTGCCTCGAGAATTTGATTCAGGGAAGCAACCAGTGTGGACTCTGTGTCTCTTTTGACTTGTTAGAAACCAGAGAGAAGTATGCTGCCTGAGCCAATGGTAATGGGGGCATGATCTTACTAGCCTTGCTTTCCATTTGGAAAGCTCCATTCTTGCTGCCGTGAAGCTCCCTGAAATTCTCTGCTATTGTCAGCCCTCTGGCCACTGTAGGCATGGGTGTGGGAAGAAAATGAGTTTTCTTTGGCTACACACGGAGCTTCATTGACCGGGGTGGGGCTCACCTTGCCATGCTCTAGAACTAAAGGGAATCTCAACGTGAGTCCTTGCCTCGAGGTAAGGCCCTGAGTAGCCCTGCAGAAAGGGAGGCATGCAGCTCTTTCCATGAGCTCTTAGTGGAGGTTCCGCTTTATGTTAAAGGAAGTACCCTTTTCAGGACTCCTAGGCCCCTGTGGACCTGCTGAGCAGCATTGATTCCCATACGTCCCTCGGAGGCCCTCTGTGTCTGCCGAGTCTCGGGCAACACACTGTACGTTACTTCAGGAGAGCTATATTTCCAGAGCAGTCGAACAGCATCAGAACCACATTTCTAGGCAGTCCAACATGCCCTAGAAGTTTTCGACATTGCCCTCGTCCGAGCTGCCCTGAGAAAACACTCTTCTTAGAATTTATCGAGGACCTCTTTCCTGAAGTCACTCTATTCAAGGAGAAATACAGCATCCTAACATGCTGTGTCGCTCACAGTGCAAGCAACGTGAGAACTTGCCTCGAGGGAAGGCCCTGAAATGCTATGCAGAAGCGGAGGCGTGTAGCAGTTTCCATGAGGCCGTAGTCGCTGCTCTGCAGCATTTTAACGCCAGTACGCTTTTCAGGACACCTAGGTGCCTCGCCTGGAAACCCTGTTCCCTGCAAGAACACCGAGTACCCTCAGGCTCCCGTGGCCCTTCTAAGCAATATCCAGGCCCGTAGCTTTCCGACTCACAGTGTGTATGCCGAGTGTAGGGCAACACAGTGCACTCTAATTGGGACATCTTGATTTAGCCAGCACCTGCACAGTTTTATGAGCACCGTTCTAGCAAGTTCCAACATGCCGTGGAAGTCGCAATCATTCCCTAGTCTGAGCTGCACAGAGAAAAACACTAGGCTTCTCCTTCCATCCAGGACCTCCTACCTGAAGTCACACTGCCTCAGGAGAAACACGGCTTGCGTTCCTATTGCAACTAAAGCACAGTTTTTCCTGTAGCACTGCAGGTGTGGAAGAGGCAAAGGTCCAGAGGACTAGCTACGGCTTTCCTTGGTGAGGTCGTTCACTAGATGCAGAACACCCTGCCTCAGGGAGTTGATTCAGGGAAGCAACCAGTGTGTACTCTGTGTCTCTTTTGACTTGTTAGAAACCACAGAGATGTATGCAGCCTGTGCCCATGGAAATGGGGGCATGATGGTACTAGCATTGCTTTCCATTTGGAAAGCTCCATTCTTGCTGCCGTGAAGCTCCCTGAAATTCTCTGCTGTTGACAGCCCTCTGTCCACTGTAGGCATGGGTTTGGGAAGAAAATGAGTTTTCTCTGGCTACACACGGAGCTTAATTGGCCGGGGTTGGGCTCACCTTGCCATGCTCTAGAGCTAAAGGGAATCTCAACGTGAGTCCTTGCCTCGAGGTAAGGCCCTGAGTAGCCCTGCAGAAAGGGAGGCATGCAGCTCTTTCCATGAGCTCTAAGTCGCAGATCTGCTTTACTTTAAAGGAAGTACCCTTTTCAGGACTCCTAGGCCTCTCGGGTGAGCATCATTTTTGTTCCAAGATCCCTGAGTACCTCCACACCCCTGTAGGCCTGCAGAGCAACAACGAGGCCCATTGGTCCCTCGGAGGTCCTCTGTGTCTGCTGAGTCATGGGCAACACACTGCACTCTTTCTTGTGATATCTTGATCCACAGCACTCGCACAGGATCACGAGCACCGTTCTAGCAGGTTCCAACATGCCGTGGAAGTCGCACTCATTCCCTAGTCTGAGCTGCACAGAGAAAAACACTAGGCTTCTCCTTCCATCTAAGACCTCCTACCTGAAGTCACCCTGCCATCAGGAGAAACACTGCTTGCGTTCTTTTTGCAACTAAAGCAGAGTTTTTCCTGTAGCACTGCAGGCTTTTGAAGAGGCACGGGCCCAGAGGCCTAGCTAGGGCGTTCCTTGGTGAGGCCGTTCACTAGATGCAGAACACCCTGCCTCGAGAAGTTGATTCAGGGAAGCAACCAGTGTGGACTCTGTGTCTCTTTTGACTTGTTATAAACCACAGAGATGTATGCTGCCTGTGCCAATGGTAATGGGGGCATGATGGTTCTAGCCTTGCTTTCCATTTGGAAAGCTCCATTCTTGCTGCCGTGAAGCTCCCTGAAATTCTCTGCTGTTGACAGCCCTCTGGCCAGTGTAGGCACGGGTGTGGGAAGAAAATGAGTTTTCTTTGGCTACACACGGAGCTTCATTGGCCGGAGTGGGGCTCACCTTGCCGTGCTCTAGAGCTAAAGGGAATCTCAACGTGAGTCCTTGCCTCGAGGTAAGGCCCTGAGTAGCCCTGCAGAAAGGGAGGCATGCAGGTCTTTCCATTAGCTCTAAATCACTGTTCTGCTTTACTTTAAAGGAAGTACCCTTTTCAGGACTCCTAGGCCTCTCGGGTGAGCATCATTTTTGTTCCAAGATCCCTGAGTACCTCCACACCCCTGTAGGACTGCTGAGCAACAACGAGGCCCATTGGTCCCTCGGAGGTCCTCTGTGTCTGCTGAGTCATGGGCAACACACTGCACTCTTTCTTGTGATATCTTGATTCACAGCACTCACACAGGTTCACGAGCACCGTTCTAGCAAGTTCCAACATGCCGTGGAAGTCGCACTCATTCCCTAGTCTGAGCTGCACAGAGATAAACACTAGGCTTCTCCTTCCATCAAGGACCTCCTACTAGAAGTCACCCTGCCTCAGGAGATAGACGGCTTGCGTTCCTATTGCAACTAAAGCACAGTTTTTCCTGTAGCACTGCAGGTTTGGAAGAGGCAAGGGCCCAGACGCCTAGCTAAGGCTTTCCTTGGTGAGGCCGTTCACTAGATGCAGAACACGCTGCCTCGAAAAGTTGATTCAGGGAAGCAACCAGTGTGTACTCTGTGTCTCATTTGACTTGTTAAAAACCACAGAGATGTATGCTGCCTGTGCCCATGGAAATGGGGGCATGATGGTACTAGCTTTGCTTTCCATTTGGAAAACTCCATTCTTGCTGCCGTGAAGCTCCCTGAAATTCTCTGCTATTGTCAGCCCACTGGCCACTATAGGCATGGGTGTGGGAAGAAAATGAGTTTTCTCTGGCTACACACGGAGCTTCATTGACCGGGGTGGGGCTCACCTTGCCATGCTCTAGAGCTAAAGGGAATCTCAACGTGAGTCCTTGCCTCGAGGTAAGGCCCTGAGTAGCCCTGCAGAAAGGGAGGCATGCAGCTCTTTCCATGAGCTCTTAGTGGAGGTTCCGCTTTATGTTAAAGGAAGTACCCTTTTCAGGACTCCTAGGCCCCTGTGGGCCTGCTGAGCAGCATTGATTCCCATACGTCCCTCGGAGGCCCTCTGTGTCTGCCGAGTCTCGGGCAACACACTGTACGTTACTTCAGGAGAGCTATATTTCCAGAGCAGTCGAACAGCATCAGAACCACATTTCTAGGCAGTCCAACATGCCCTGGAAGTTTTCGACATTGCCCTCGTCTGAGCTGCCCTGAGAAAACACTCTTCTTAGAATTTATCGAGGACCTCTTTCCTGAAGTCACTCTATTCAAGGAGAAATACAGCATCCTAACATGCTGTGTCGCTCACAGTGCAAGCAACGTGAGAACTTGCCTCGAGGTAAGGCCCTGAAATGCTATGCAGAAGCGGAGGCGTGTAGCAGTTTCCATGAGGCCGTAGTCGCTGCTCTGCAGCATTTTAACGCCAGTACGCTTTTCAGGACACCTAGGTGCCTCGCCTGGAAACCCTGTTCCCTGCAAGAACACCGAGTACCCTCAGGCTCCCGTGGCCCTTCTAAGCAATATCCAGGCGGTAGCTTTCCGACTCACAGTGTGTATGCCGAGTGTAGGGCAACTCAGTACACTCTAATTGGGACATCTTGATTTAGCCAGCACCTGCACAGTTTTATGAGCACCGTTCTAGCAAGTTCCAACATGCCGTGGAAGTTGCACTCATTCCCTAGTCTGAGCTGCACAGAGATAAACACTAGGCTTCTCCTTCCATCCAGGACCTCCTACTTGAAGTCACCCTGCCTCAGGAGACAGACGGCTTGCGTTCCTATTGCAACTGAAGCACAGTTTTTCCTGTAGCACTGCAGGTTTGGAAGAGGCAAGGGCCCAGACGCCTAGCTAAGGCTTTCCTTGGTGAGGCCGTTCACTAGATGCAGAACACGCTGCCTCGAAAAGTTGATTCAGGGAAGCAACCAGTGTGTACTCTGTGTCTCATTTGACTTGTTAAAAACCACAGAGATGTATGCTGCCTGTGCCCATGGAAATGGGGGCATGATGGTACTAGCCTTGCTTTCTATTTGGAAAGCTCAATTCTTGCTGCCGTGAAGCTCCCTGAAATTCTCTGCTGTTGACAGCCCTCTAGCCACTGTAGGCATGGGTGTGGGAAGAAAATGAGTTTTCTCTGGCTACACACGGAGCTTCATTGGCCGGGGTGGGGCTCACCTTGCCATGCTCTAGAGCTAAAGGGAATCTCAACGTGAGTCCTTGCCTCGAGGTAAGGCCCTGAGTAGCCCTGCAGAAAGGGAGGCATGCAGGTCTTTCCATTAGCTCTAAGTCGCTGTTCCACTTTACTTTAAAGGAAGTACCCTTTTCAGGACTCCTAGGCCTCTCGGGTGAGCATCATTTTTGTTCCAAGATCCCTGAGTACCTCCACACCCCTGTAGGCCTGCAGAGCAACAACGAGGCCCATTGGTCCCTCGGAGTTCCTCTGTGTCTGCTGAGTCATGGGCAACACACTGCACTCTTTCTTGTGATATCTTGATTCACAGCACTCACACAGGTTCACGGGCACCGTTCTAGCAAGTTCCAACATGCCGTGGAAGTCGCACTCATTCCCTAGTCTGAGCTGCACAGAGATAAACACTAGGCTTCTCCTTCCATCCAGGACCTCCTACTTGAAGTCACCCTGCCTCAGGAGACAGACGGCTTGTGTTCCTATTGCAACTGAAGCACAGTTTTTCCTGTAGCACTGCAGGTTTGGAAGAGGCAAGGGCCCAGACGCCTAGCTAAGGCTTTCCTTGGTGAGGCTGTTCACTAGATGCAGAACACGCTGCCTCGAAAAGTTGATTCAGGGAAGCAACCAGTGTGTACTCTGTGTCTCATTTGACTTGTTAAAAACCACAGAGATGTATGCTGCCTGTGCCCATGGAAATGGGGGCATGATGGTACTAGCCTTGCTTTCTATTTGGAAAGCTCAATTCTTGCTGCCGTGAAGCTCCCTGAAATTCTCTGCTGTTGACAGCCCTCTGGCCACTGTAGGCATGGGTGTGGGAAGAAAATGAGTTTTCTCTGGCTACACACGGAGCTTCATTGGCCGGGGTGAGGCTCACCTTGCCATGCTCTAGAGCTAAAGGGAATCTCAACGTGAGTCCTTGCCTCGAGGTAAGGCCCTGAGTAGCCCTGCAGAAAGGGAGGCATGCAGGTCTTTCCATGAGCTCTAAATCGCAGATCTGCTTTACTTTAAAGGAAGTACCCTTTTCAGGACTCCTAGGCTTCTCAGGTGAGCATCATTTTTGTTCCAAGATCCCTGAGTACCTCCACACCCCTGTAGGCCTGCAGAGCAACAACGAGGCCCATTGGTCCCTCGGAGGTCCTCTGTGTCTGCTGAGTCATGGGCAACACACTGCACTCTTTCTTGTGATATCTTGATTCACAGCACTCGCACAGGTTCACGAGCACCGTTCTAGCAGGTTCCAACATGCCGTGGAAGTCGCACTCATTCCCTAGTCTGAGCTGCACAGAGAAAAACACTAGGCTTCTCCTTCCATCTAAGACCTCCTACCTGAAGTCACCCTGCCATCAGGAGAAACACTGCTTGCGTTCTTATTGCAACTAAAGCAGAGTTTTTCCTGTAGCACTGCAGGCTTTTGAAGAGGCACGGGCCCAGAGGCCTAGCTAGGGCGTTCCTTGGTGAGGCCGTTCACTAGATGCAGAACACCCAGCCTCGAGAAGTTGATTCAGGGAAGCAACCAGTGTGGACTCTGTGTCTCTTTTGACTTGTTAGAAACCACAGAGATGTATGCTGCCTGTGCCAATGGTAATGGGGGCATGATGGTTCTAGCCTTGCTTTCCATTTGGAAAGCTCCATTCTTGCTGCCGTGAAGCTCCCTGAAATTCTCTGCTGTTGACAGCCCTCTGGCCAGTGTAGGCACGGGTGTGGGAAGAAAATGAGTTTTCTTTGGCTACACACGGAGCTTCATTGGCCGGAGTGGGGCTCACCTTGCCATGCTCTAGAGCTAAAGGGAATCTCAACGTGAGTCCTTGCCTCGAGGTAAGGCCCTGAGTAGCCCTGCAGAAAGGGAGGCATGCAGGTCTTTCCGTGAGCTCTAAGTCGCAGATCTGCTTTACTTTAAAGGAAGTACCCTTTTCAGGACTCCTAGGCCTCTCGGGTGAGCATCATTTTTGTTCCAAGATCCCTGAGTACCTCCACACCCCTGTAGGCCTGCAGAGCAACAACGAGGCCCATTGGTCCCTCGGAGGTCCTCTGTGTCTGCTGAGTCATGGGCAACACACTGCACTCTTTCTTGTGATATCTTGATCCACAGCACTCGCACAGGATCACGAGCACCGTTCTAGCAGGTTCCAACATGCCGTGGAAGTCGCACTCATTCCCTAGTCTGAGCTGCACAGAGAAAAACACTAGGCTTCTCCTTCCATCTAAGACCTCCTACCTGAAGTCACCCTGCCATCAGGAGAAACACTGCTTGCGTTCTTTTTGCAACTAAAGCAGAGTTTTTCCTGTAGCACTGCAGGCTTTTGAAGAGGCACGGGCCCAGAGGCCTAGCTAGGGCGTTCCTTGGTGAGGCCGTTCACTAGATGCAGAACACCCTGCCTCGAGAAGTTGATTCAGGGAAGCAACCAGTGTGGACTCTGTGTCTCTTTTGACTTGTTATAAACCACAGAGATGTATGCTGCCTGTGCCAATGGTAATGGGGGCATGATGGTTCTAGCCTTGCTTTCCATTTGGAAAGCTCCATTCTTGCTGCCGTGAAGCTCCCTGAAATTCTCTGCTGTTGACAGCCCTCTGGCCAGTGTAGGCACGGGTGTGGGAAGAAAATGAGTTTTCTTTGGCTACACACGGAGCTTCATTGGCCGGAGTGGGGCTCACCTTGCCGTGCTCTAGAGCTAAAGGGAATCTCAACGTGAGTCCTTGCCTCGAGGTAAGGCCCTGAGTAGCCCTGCAGAAAGGGAGGCATGCAGGTCTTTCCATTAGCTCTAAATCACTGTTCTGCTTTACTTGAAAGGAAGTACCCTTTTCAGGACTCCTAGGCCTCTCGGGTGAGCATCATTTTTGTTCCAAGATCCCTGAGTACCTCCACACCCCTGTAGGCCTGCAGAGCAACAACGAGGCCCATTGGTCCCTCGGAGGTCCTCTGTGTCTGCTGAGTCATGGGCAACACACTGCACTCTTTCTTGTGATATCTTGATTCACAGCACTCACACAGGTTCACGGGCACCGTTCTAGCAAGTTCCAACATGCCGTGGAAGTCGCACTCATTCCCTAGTCTGAGCTGCACAGAGATAAACACTAGGCTTCTCCTTCCATCCAGGACCTCCTACTTGAAGTCACCCTGCCTCAGGAGACAGACGGCTTGCGTTCCTATTGCAACTGAAGCACAGTTTTTCCTGTAGCACTGCAGGTTTGGAAGAGGCAAGGGCCCAGACGCCTACCTAAGGCTTTCCTTGGTGAGGCCGTTCACTAGATGCAGAACACGCTGCCTCGAAAAGTTGATTCAGGGAAGCAACCAGTGTGCACTCTGTGTCTCATTTGACTTGTTAAAAACCACAGAGATGTATGCTGCCTGTGCCCATGGAAATGGGGCCATGATGGTACTAGCCTTGCTTTCTATTTGGAAAGCTCAATTCTTGCTGCCGTGAAGCTCCCTGAAATTCTCTGCTGTTGACAGCCCTCTGGCCACTATAGGCATGGGTGTGGGAAGAAAATGAGTTTTCTCTGGCTACACACGGAGCTTCATTGGCCGGGGTGGGTCTCACCTTGCCATGCTCTAGAGCTAAAGGGAATCTCAACGTGAGTCCTTGCCTCGAGGTAAGGCCCTGAGTAGCCCTGCAGAAAGGGAGGCATGCAGGTCTTTCCATGAGCTCTAAGTCGCAGATCTGCTTTACTTTAAAGGAAGTACCCTTTTCAGGACTCCTAGGCCTTTCAGGTGAGCATCATTTTTGTTCCAAGATCCCTGAGTACCTCCACACCCCTGTAGGCCTGCAGAGCAACAACGAGGCCCATTGGTCCCTCGGAGGTCCTCTGTGTCTGCTGAGTCATGGGCAACACACTGCACTCTTTCTTGTGATACCTTGATTCACAGCACTCGCACAGGTTCACGAGCACCGTTCTAGCAGGTTCCAACATGCCGTGGAAGTCACACTCATTCCCTAGTCTGAGCTGCACAGAGAAAAACACTAGGCTTCTCCTTCCATCTAAGACCTCCTACCTGAAGTCACCCTGCCATCAGGAGAAACACTGCTTGCGTTCTTTTTGCAACTAAAGCAGAGTTTTTCCTGTAGCACTGCAGGCTTTTGAAGAGGCACGGGCCCAGAGGCCTAGCTAGGGCGTTCCTTGGTGAGGCCGTTCACTAGATGCAGAACACCCTGCCTCGAGAAGTTGATTCAGGGAAGCAACCAGTGTGGACTCTGTGTCTCTTTTGACTTGTTAGAAACCACAGAGATGTATGCTGCCTGTGCCAATGGTAATGGGGGCATGATGGTTCTAGCCTTGCTTTCCATTTGGAAAGCTCCATTCTTGCTGCCGTGAAGCTCCCCGAAATTCTCTGCTGTTGACAGCCCTCTGGCCAGTGTAGGCACGGGTGTGGGAAGAAAATGAGTTTTCTTTGGCTACACACGGAGCTTCATTGGCCGGAGTGGGACTCACCTTGCCATGCTCTAGAGCTAAAGGGAATCTCAACGTGAGTCCTTGCCTCGAGGTAAGGCCCTGAGTAGCCCTGCAGAAAGGGAGGCATGCAGGTCTTTCCATTAGCTCTAAATCACTGTTCTGCTTTACTTTAAAGGAAGTACCCTTTTCAGGACTCCTAGGCCTCTCGGGTGAGCATCATTTTTGTTCCAAGATCCCTGAGTACCTCCACACCCCTGTAGGACTGCTGAGCAACAACGAGGCCCATTGGTCCCTCGGAGGTCCTCTGTGTCTGCTGAGTCATGGGCAACACACTGCACTCTTTCTTGTGATATCTTGATTCACAGCACTCACACAGGTTCACGAGCACCGTTCTAGCAAGTTCCAACATGCCGTGGAAGTCGCACTCATTCCCTAGTCTGAGCTGCACAGAGATAAACACTAGGCTTCTCCTTCCATCAAGGACCTCCTACTAGAAGTCACCCTGCCTCAGGAGATAGATGGCTTGCGTTCCTATTGCAACTAAAGCACAGTTTTTCCTGTAGCACTGCAGGTTTGGAAGAGGCAAGGGCCCAGACGCCTAGCTAAGGCTTTCCTTGGTGAGGCCGTTCACTAGATGCAGAACACGCTGCCTCGAAAAGTTGATTCAGGGAAGCAACCAGTGTGTACTCTGTGTCTCATTTGACTTGTTACAAACCACAGAGATGTATGCTGCCTGTGCCCATGGAAATGGGGGCATGATGGTACTAGCTTTGCTTTCCATTTGGAAAGCTCCATTCTTGCTGCCGTGAAGCTCCCTGATATTCTCTGCTGTTGACAGGCCCCTGGCCACTATAGCATTGGTGTGGGAAGAAAATGAGTTTTCTCTGGGTACACTCGGAGCTTCATTGGCCGGGGTGGGGTTCACCTTCCCATGCTCTAGAGCTAAAGGGAATCTCAACGTGAGTCCCTGCCTCGAGGTAAGGCCCTGAGTAGCCCTGCAGAAAGGGAAGCATGCAGGTCTTTCCATGAGCTCTAAGTCGCTGTTCTGCTTTACTTAAAGGAAGTACCCTTTTCAGGACTCCTAGGCCTCTCGGGTGAGCATCATTTTTGTTCCAAGATCCCTGAGTACCTCCACACCCCTGTAGGCCTGCTGAGCAACAACGAGGCCCATTGGTCCCTCGGAGGTCCTCTGTGTCTGCTGAGTCATGGGCAACACACTGCACTCTTTCTTGTGATATCTTGATTCACATCACTCGCACAGGTTCAAAAGCAACGGTCAAGGAAGTTCCAACATGCCGTGGAATTCGCACTCACTCCCTAGTCTGAGCTGCACAGAGAAAAACACTAGGCTTCTCCTTCCATCCAGGACCTCCTACCTGAAGTCACCCTGCCTCCAGGAGAAAGACGGCTTGCGTTCCTATTGCAACTAAAGCACAGTATTTCCTGTAGCACTGCAGGCTTTTGGAGAGTCACGGGCCCAGAGTCCTAGCTCGGTCATTCCTTGGTGAGGCCGTTCACTAGATGCAGAAAACCCGGCCTCGAGAAGTTGATTCAGGAAAGCAACCAGTGTGTACTCCATGTCTCTTTTGACTTTTTAGAAACCACAGAGATGTATGCTGCCTGTGCCCACGGAAATGGGGGCATGATGGTACTAGACTTGCTTTCCATTTGGAAAGCTCCATTCTTGCTGCCATGAAGCTCCCTTAAATTCTCTTCTGTTGCCAGGCCCCTGGCCACTCTAGCATTGGTGTGGGAAGAAAATGAGTTTTCTCTGGCTACACACGGAGCTTCTTTGGCGGGGGTGGGGCTCACCTTGCCATGCTCTAGAGCTAAATGGAATCTCAACGTGAGTCCTTGCCTCGAGGTAAGGCCCTGAGTAGCCCTGCAGAAAGGGAGGCATGCAGGTCTTTCCATTAGCTCTAAGTTGCTGTTCCACTTTACTTTAAAGGAAGTACCCTTTTCAGGACTCCTAGGCCTCTCGGGTGAGCATCATTTTTGTTCCAAGATCCCTGAGTACCTCCACACCCCTGTAGGCCTGCAGAGCAACAACGAGGCCCATTGGTCCCTCGGAGGTCCTCTGTGTCTGCTGAGTCATGGGCAACACACTGCACTCTTTCTTGTGATATCTTGATCCACAGCACTCGCACAGGATCACGAGCACCGTTCTAGCAGGTTCCAACATGCCGTGGAAGTCGCACTCATTCCCTAGTCTGAGCTGCACAGAGAAAAACACTAGGCTTCTCCTTCCATCTAAGACCTCCTACCTGAAGTCACCCTGCCATCAGGAGAAACACTGCTTGCGTTCTTTTTGCAACTAAAGCAGAGTTTTTCCTGTAGCACTGCAGGCTTTTGAAGAGGCACGGGCCCAGAGGCCTAGCTAGGGCGTTCCTTGGTGAGGCCGTTCACTAGATGCAGAACACCCTGCCTCGAGAAGTTGATTCAGGGAAGCAACCAGTGTGGACTCTGTGTCTCTTTTGACTTGTTATAAACCACAGAGATGTATGCTGCCTGTGCCAATGGTAATGGGGGCATGATGGTTCTAGCCTTGCTTTCCATTTGGAAAGCTCCATTCTTGCTGCCGTGAAGCTCCCTGAAATTCTCTGCTGTTGACAGCCCTCTGGCCAGTGTAGGCACGGGTGTGGGAAGAAAATGAGTTTTCTTTGGCTACACACGGAGCTTCATTGGCCGGAGTGGGGCTCACCTTGCCGTGCTCTAGAGCTAAAGGGAATCTCAACGTGAGTCCTTGCCTCGAGGTAAGGCCCTGAGTAGCCCTGCAGAAAGGGAGGCATGCAGGTCTTTCCATTAGCTCTAAATCACTGTTCTGCTTTACTTGAAAGGAAGTACCCTTTTCAGGACTCCTAGGCCTCTCGGGTGAGCATCATTTTTGTTCCAAGATCCCTGAGTACCTCCACACCCCTGTAGGCCTGCAGAGCAACAACGAGGCCCATTGGTCCCTCGGAGGTCCTCTGTGTCTGCTGAGTCATGGGCAACACACTGCACTCTTTCTTGTGATATCTTGATTCACAGCACTCACACAGGTTCACGGGCACCGTTCTAGCAAGTTCCAACATGCCGTGGAAGTCGCACTCATTCCCTAGTCTGAGCTGCACAGAGATAAACACTAGGCTTCTCCTTCCATCCAGGACCTCCTACTTGAAGTCACCCTGCCTCAGGAGACAGACGGCTTGCGTTCCTATTGCAACTGAAGCACAGTTTTTCCTGTAGCACTGCAGGTTTGGAAGAGGCAAGGGCCCAGACGCCTACCTAAGGCTTTCCTTGGTGAGGCCGTTCACTAGATGCAGAACACGCTGCCTCGAAAAGTTGATTCAGGGAAGCAACCAGTGTGCACTCTGTGTCTCATTTGACTTGTTAAAAACCACAGAGATGTATGCTGCCTGTGCCCATGGAAATGGGGCCATGATGGTACTAGCCTTGCTTTCTATTTGGAAAGCTCAATTCTTGCTGCCGTGAAGCTCCCTGAAATTCTCTGCTGTTGACAGCCCTCTGGCCACTATAGGCATGGGTGTGGGAAGAAAATGAGTTTTCTCTGGCTACACACGGAGCTTCATTGGCCGGGGTGGGTCTCACCTTGCCATGCTCTAGAGCTAAAGGGAATCTCAACGTGAGTCCTTGCCTCGAGGTAAGGCCCTGAGTAGCCCTGCAGAAAGGGAGGCATGCAGGTCTTTCCATGAGCTCTAAGTCGCAGATCTGCTTTACTTTAAAGGAAGTACCCTTTTCAGGACTCCTAGGCCTTTCAGGTGAGCATCATTTTTGTTCCAAGATCCCTGAGTACCTCCACACCCCTGTAGGCCTGCAGAGCAACAACGAGGCCCATTGGTCCCTCGGAGGTCCTCTGTGTCTGCTGAGTCATGGGCAACACACTGCACTCTTTCTTGTGATACCTTGATTCACAGCACTCGCACAGGTTCACGAGCACCGTTCTAGCAGGTTCCAACATGCCGTGGAAGTCACACTCATTCCCTAGTCTGAGCTGCACAGAGAAAAACACTAGGCTTCTCCTTCCATCTAAGACCTCCTACCTGAAGTCACCCTGCCATCAGGAGAAACACTGCTTGCGTTCTTTTTGCAACTAAAGCAGAGTTTTTCCTGTAGCACTGCAGGCTTTTGAAGAGGCACGGGCCCAGAGGCCTAGCTAGGGCGTTCCTTGGTGAGGCCGTTCACTAGATGCAGAACACCCTGCCTCGAGAAGTTGATTCAGGGAAGCAACCAGTGTGGACTCTGTGTCTCTTTTGACTTGTTAGAAACCACAGAGATGTATGCTGCCTGTGCCAATGGTAATGGGGGCATGATGGTTCTAGCCTTGCTTTCCATTTGGAAAGCTCCATTCTTGCTGCCGTGAAGCTCCCCGAAATTCTCTGCTGTTGACAGCCCTCTGGCCAGTGTAGGCACGGGTGTGGGAAGAAAATGAGTTTTCTTTGGCTACACACGGAGCTTCATTGGCCGGAGTGGGACTCACCTTGCCATGCTCTAGAGCTAAAGGGAATCTCAACGTGAGTCCTTGCCTCGAGGTAAGGCCCTGAGTAGCCCTGCAGAAAGGGAGGCATGCAGGTCTTTCCATTAGCTCTAAATCACTGTTCTGCTTTACTTTAAAGGAAGTACCCTTTTCAGGACTCCTAGGCCTCTCGGGTGAGCATCATTTTTGTTCCAAGATCCCTGAGTACCTCCACACCCCTGTAGGACTGCTGAGCAACAACGAGGCCCATTGGTCCCTCGGAGGTCCTCTGTGTCTGCTGAGTCATGGGCAACACACTGCACTCTTTCTTGTGATATCTTGATTCACAGCACTCACACAGGTTCACGAGCACCGTTCTAGCAAGTTCCAACATGCCGTGGAAGTCGCACTCATTCCCTAGTCTGAGCTGCACAGAGATAAACACTAGGCTTCTCCTTCCATCAAGGACCTCCTACTAGAAGTCACCCTGCCTCAGGAGATAGATGGCTTGCGTTCCTATTGCAACTAAAGCACAGTTTTTCCTGTAGCACTGCAGGTTTGGAAGAGGCAAGGGCCCAGACGCCTAGCTAAGGCTTTCCTTGGTGAGGCCGTTCACTAGATGCAGAACACGCTGCCTCGAAAAGTTGATTCAGGGAAGCAACCAGTGTGTACTCTGTGTCTCATTTGACTTGTTACAAACCACAGAGATGTATGCTGCCTGTGCCCATGGAAATGGGGGCATGATGGTACTAGCTTTGCTTTCCATTTGGAAAGCTCCATTCTTGCTGCCGTGAAGCTCCCTGATATTCTCTGCTGTTGACAGGCCCCTGGCCACTATAGCATTGGTGTGGGAAGAAAATGAGTTTTCTCTGGGTACACTCGGAGCTTCATTGGCCGGGGTGGGGTTCACCTTCCCATGCTCTAGAGCTAAAGGGAATCTCAACGTGAGTCCCTGCCTCGAGGTAAGGCCCTGAGTAGCCCTGCAGAAAGGGAAGCATGCAGGTCTTTCCATGAGCTCTAAGTCGCTGTTCTGCTTTACTTAAAGGAAGTACCCTTTTCAGGACTCCTAGGCCTCTCGGGTGAGCATCATTTTTGTTCCAAGATCCCTGAGTACCTCCACACCCCTGTAGGCCTGCTGAGCAACAACGAGGCCCATTGGTCCCTCGGAGGTCCTCTGTGTCTGCTGAGTCATGGGCAACACACTGCACTCTTTCTTGTGATATCTTGATTCACATCACTCGCACAGGTTCAAAAGCAACGGTCAAGGAAGTTCCAACATGCCGTGGAATTCGCACTCACTCCCTAGTCTGAGCTGCACAGAGAAAAACACTAGGCTTCTCCTTCCATCCAGGACCTCCTACCTGAAGTCACCCTGCCTCCAGGAGAAAGACGGCTTGCGTTCCTATTGCAACTAAAGCACAGTATTTCCTGTAGCACTGCAGGCTTTTGGAGAGTCACGGGCCCAGAGTCCTAGCTCGGTCATTCCTTGGTGAGGCCGTTCACTAGATGCAGAAAACCCGGCCTCGAGAAGTTGATTCAGGAAAGCAACCAGTGTGTACTCCATGTCTCTTTTGACTTTTTAGAAACCACAGAGATGTATGCTGCCTGTGCCCACGGAAATGGGGGCATGATGGTACTAGACTTGCTTTCCATTTGGAAAGCTCCATTCTTGCTGCCATGAAGCTCCCTTAAATTCTCTTCTGTTGCCAGGCCCCTGGCCACTCTAGCATTGGTGTGGGAAGAAAATGAGTTTTCTCTGGCTACACACGGAGCTTCTTTGGCGGGGGTGGGGCTCACCTTGCCATGCTCTAGAGCTAAATGGAATCTCAACGTGAGTCCTTGCCTCGAGGTAAGGCCCTGAGTAGCCCTGCAGAAAGGGAGGCATGCAGGTCTTTCCATTAGCTCTAAGTTGCTGTTCCACTTTACTTTAAAGGAAGTACCCTTTTCAGGACTCCTAGGCCTCTCGGGTGAGCATCATTTTTGTTCCAAGATCCCTGAGTACCTCCACACCCCTGTAGGCCTGCAGAGCAACAACGAGGCCCATTGGTCCCTCGGAGTTCCTCTGTGTCTGCTGAGTCATGGGCAACACACTGCACTCTTTCTTGTGATATCTTGATTCACAGCACTCACACAGGTTAACGGGCACCGTTCTAGCAAGTTCCAACATGCCGTGGAAGTCGCACTCATTCCCTAGTCTGAGCTGCACAGAGAAAAACACTAGGCTTCTCCTTCCATCTAAGACCTCCTACCTGAAGTCACCCTGCCATCAGGAGAAACACTGCTTGCGTTCTTTTTGCAACTAAAGCAGAGTTTTTCCTGTATCACTGCAGGCTTTTGAAGAGGCACGGGCCCAGAGGCCTAGCTAGGGCGTTCCTTGGTGAGGCCGTTCACTAGATGCAGAACACCCTGCCTCGAGAAGTTGATTCAGGGAAGCAACCAGTGTGGACTCTGTGTCTCTTTTGACTTGTTAGAAACCACAGAGATGTATGCTGCCTGTGCCAATGGTAATGGGGGCATGATGGTTCTAGCCTTGCTTTCCATTTAGAAAGCTCCATTCTTGCTGCCGTGAAGCTCCCTGAAATTCTCTGCTGTTGACAGCCCTCTGGCCAGTGTAGGCACGGGTGTGGGAAGAAAATGAGTTTTCTTTGGCTACACACGGAGCTTCATTGGCCGGAGTGGGGCTCACCTTGCCGTGCTCTAGAGCTAAAGGGAATCTCAACGTGAGTCCTTGCCTCGAGGTAAGGCCCTGAGTAGCCCTGCAGAAAGGGAGGCATGCAGGTCTTTCCATTAGCTCTAAATCACTGTTCTGCTTTACTTTAAAGGAAGTACCCTTTTCAGGACTCCTAGGCCTCTCGGGTGAGCATCATTTTTGTTCCAAGATCCCTGATTACCTCCACACCCCTGTAGGACTGCTGAGAAACAACGAGGCCCATTGGTCCCTCGGAGGTCCTCTGTGTCTGCTGAGTCATGGGCAACACACTGCACTCTTTCTTGTGATATCTTGATTCACAGCACTCACACAGGTTCACGAGCACCGTTCTAGCAAGTTCCAACATGCCGTGGAAGTCGCACTCATTCCCTAGTCTGAGCTGCACAGAGATAAACACTAGGCTTCTCCTTCCATCAAGGACCTCCTACTAGAAGTCACCCTGCCTCAGGAGATAGACGGCTTGCGTTCCTATTGCAACTAAAGCACAGTTTTTCCTGTAGCACTGCAGGTTTGGAAGAGGCAAGGGCCCAGACGCCTAGCTAAGGCTTTCCTTGGTGAGGCCGTTCACTAGATGCAGAACACGCTGCCTCGAAAAGTTGATTCAGGGAAGCAACCAGTGTGTACTCTGTGTCTCATTTGACTTGTTAAAAACCACAGAGATGTATGCTGCCTGTGCCCATGGAAATGGGGGCATGATGGTACTAGCTTTGCTTTCCATTTGGAAAGCACCATTCTTGCTGCCGTGAAGCTCCCTGAAATTCTCTGCTATTGTCAGCCCACTGGCCACTATAGGCATGGGTGTGGGAAGAAAATGAGTTTTCTTTGGCTACACACGGAGCTTCATTGACCGGGGTGGGGCCCACCTTGCCATGCTCTAGAGCTAAAGGGAATCTCAACGTGAGTCCTTGCCTCGAGGTAAGGCCCTGAGTAGCCCTGCAGAAAGGGAGGCATGCAGCTCTTTCCATGAGCTCTTAGTGGAGGTTCCGCTTTATGTTAAAGGAAGTACCCTTTTCAGGACTCCTAGGCCCCTGTGGGCCTGCTGAGCAGCATTGATTCCCATACGTCCCTGAGAGGCCCTCTGTGTCTGCCGAGTCTCGGGCAACACACTGTACGTTACTTCAGGAGAGCTATATTTCCAGAGCAGTCGAACAGCATCAGAACCACATTTCTAGGCAGTCCAACATGCCCTGGAAGTTTTCGACATTGCCCTCGTCTGAGCTGCCCTGAGAAAACACTCTTCTTAGAATTTATCGAGGACCTCTTTCCTGAAGTCACTCTATTCAAGGAGAAATACAGCATCCTAACATGCTGTGTCGCTCACAGTGCAAGCAACGGGAGAACTTGCCTCGAGGTAAGGCCCTGAAATGCTATGCAGAAGCGGAGGCGTGTGGCAGTTTCCATGAGGCCGTAGTCGCTGCTCTGCAGCATTTTAACGCCAGTAGGCTTTTCAGGACACCTAGGTGCCTCGCCTGGAAACCCTGTTCCCTGCAAGAACACCGAGTACCCTCAGGCTCCCGTGGCCCTTCTAAGCAATATCCAGGCCCGTAGCTTTCCGACTCACAGTGTGTATGCCGAGTGTAGGGCAACTCAGTACACTCTAATTGGGACATCTTGATTTAGCCAGCACCTGCACAGTTTTATGAGCACCGTTCTAGCAAGTTCCAACATGCCGTGGAAGTCGCAATCATTCCCTAGTCTGAGCTGCACAGAGAAAAACACTAGGCTTCTCCTTCCATCCAGGACCTCCTACCTGAAGTCACCCTGCCTCCAGGAAAAAGACGGCTTGTGTTCCTTTTGCAACTAAAGCACAGTTTTTCCTGAAGCACTGCAGACTTTTGAAGAGGCACGGGCCCAGAGGCCTAGCTTGGGCTTTCCTTGGTGAGGCCGTTCACTAGATGCAGAACACCCTGCCTCGAGAAGTGGATTAAGGGAAGAAAACAGTGTGTACTCTGTGTCTCATTTGAATTGTTAAAAACCACAGAGATGTATGCTGCCTGTGCCCATGGAAATGGGGACATGATGGTACTAGCCTTGCTTTCCATTTGGAAAGCTCCATTCTTGCTGCCGTGAAGCTCCCTGAAATTCTCTGCTGTTGACAGCCCTCTGGCCACTGTAGGCATGGGTGTGGGAAGAAAATGAGTTTTCTCTGGCTACACACGGAGCTTCTTTGGCCGGGGTGGGGCTCACCTTGCCATGCTCTAGAGCTAAATGGAATCTCAACGTGAGTCCTTGCCTCGAGGTAAGGCCCTGAGTAGTCCTGCAGAAAGGGAGGCATGCAGCTCTTTCCATTAGCTCTAAGTCGCTGTTCTGCTTTACTTTAAAGGAAGTACCCTTTTCAGGACTCCTAGGCCTCTCAGGTGAGCATCATTTTTGTTCAAAGATCCCTGAGTACCTCCACACCCTTGTAGGACTGCTGAGCAACAACGAGGCCCATTGGTCCCTCGGAGGTCCTCTGTGTCTGCTGAGTCATGGGCAACACACTGAACTCTTTCTTGTGATATCTTGATTCACAGCACTCTCACAGGTTCACGAGCACCGTTCCAGCAAGTTCCTACATGCCGTGGAAGTCGCACTCATTCCCTAGTCTGAGCTGCACAGAGATAAACACTAGGCTTCTCCTTCCATCCAGGACCTCCTACCTGAAGTCACCCTGCCTCAGGAGACAGACGGCTTGCGTTCCTATTGCAACTGAAGCACAGTTTTTCCTGTAGCACTGCAGGTTTGGAAGAGGCAAGGGCCCAGACGCCCAGCTAAGGCTTTCCTTGGTGAGGCCGTTCACTAGATGCAGAACACGCTGCCTCGAAAAGTTGATTCAGGGAAGCAACCAGTGTGTACTCTGTGTCTCATTTGACTTGTTAAAAACCACAGAGATGTATGCTGCCTGTGCCCATGGAAATGGGGGCATGATGGTACTAGCTTTGCTTTCCATTTGGAAAGCTCCATTCTTGCTGCCGTGAAGCTCCCTGAAATTCTCTGCTATTGTCAGCCCACTGGCCACTATAGGCATGGGTGTGGGAAGAAAATGAGTTTTCTCTGGGTACACACGGAGCTTCATTGACCGGGGTGGGGCTCACCTTGCCATGCTCTAGAGCTAAAGGGAATCTCAACGTGAGTCCTTGCCTCGAGGTAAGGCCCTGAGTAGCCCTGCAGAAAGGGAGGCATGCAGCTCTTTCCATGAGCTCTTAGTGGAGGTTCCGCTTTATGTTAAAGGAAGTACCCTTTTCAGGACTCCTAGGCCCCTGTGGGCCTGCTGAGCAGCATTGATTCCCATACGTCCCTCGGAGGCCCTCTGTGTCTGCCGAGTCTCGGGCAACACACTGTCCGTTACTTCAGGAGAGCTATATTTCCAGAGCAGTCGAACAGCATCAGAACCACATTTCTAGGCAGTCCAACATGCCCTGGAAGTTTTCGACATTGCCCTCGTCTGAGCTGCCCTGAGAAAACTCTCTTCTTAGAATTTATCGAGGACCTCTTTCCTGAAGTCACTATATTCAAGGAGAAATACAGCATCCTAACATGCTGTGTCGCTCACAGTGCAAGCAACGTGAGAACTTGCCTCGAGGTAAGGCCCTGAAATGCTATGCAGAAGCGGAGGCGTGTAGCAGTTTCCATGAGGCCGTAGTCGCTGCTCTGCAGCATTTTAACGCCAGTACGCTTTTCAGGACAGCTAGGTGCCTCGCCTGGAAACCCTGTTCCCTGCAAGAACACCGAGTACCCTCAGGCTCCCGTGGCCCTTCTAAGCAATATCCAGGCCCGTAGCTTTCCGACTCACAGTGTGTATGCCGAGTGTAGGGCAACTCAGTACACTCTAATTGGGACATCTTGATTTAGCCAGCACCTGCACAGTTTTATGAGCACCGTTCTAGCAAGTTCCAACATGCCGTGGAAGTCGCAATCATTCCCTAGTCTGAGCTGCACAGAGAAAAACACTAGGCTTCTCCTTCCATCCAGGACCTCCTACCTGAAGTCACCCTGCCTCCAGGAAAAAGACGGCTTGTGTTCCTTTTGCAACTAAAGCACAGTTTTTCCTGAAGCACTGCAGACTTTTGAAGAGGCACGGGCCCAGAGGCCTAGCTTGGGCTTTCCTTGGTGAGGCCGTTCACTAGATGCAGAACACGCTGCCTCGAAAAGTTGATTCAGGGAAGCAACCAGTGTGTACTCTGTGTCTCATTTGACTTGTTAAAAACCACAGAGATGTATGCTGCCTGTGCCCAAGGAAATGGGGCCATGATGGTACTAGCCTTGCTTTCTATTTGGAAAGCTCCATTCTTGCTGCGGTGAAGCTCCCTGAAATTCTCTGCTGTTGACAGCCCTCTGGCCACTGTAGGCATGGATGTGGGAAGAAAATGAGTTTTCTCTGGCTACACACGGAGCTTCTTTGGCCGGGGTGGGGCTCACCTTGCCATGCTCTAGAGCTAAATGGAATCTCAACGTGAGTCCTTGCCTCGAGGTAAGGCCCTGAGTAGCCCTGCAGAAAGGGAGGCATGCAGGTCTTTCCATGAGCTCTAATTCGCAGATCTGCTTTACTTTAAAGGAAGTACCCTTTTCAGGACTCCTAGGCCTCTCAGGTGAGCATCATTTTTGTTC
This sequence comes from Balaenoptera ricei, assembly GCF_028023285.1. NCBI lineage: Eukaryota > Metazoa > Chordata > Mammalia > Artiodactyla > Balaenopteridae > Balaenoptera > Balaenoptera ricei. Next base: position 81,311,686 of record NC_082654.1, read on the forward strand.
CAAGATCCCTGAGTACCTCCACACCCTTGTAGGACTGCTGAGCAACAACGAGGCCCATTGGTCCCTCGGAGGTCCTCTGTGTCTGCTGAGTCATGGGCAACACACTGAACTCTTTCTTGTGATATCTTGATTCACAGCACTCACACAGGTTCACGAGCACCGTTCCAGCAAGTTCCTACATGCCGTGGAAGTCGCACTCATTCCCTAGTCTGAGCTGCACAGAGATAAACACTAGGCTTCTCCTTCCATCCAGGACCTCCTACCTGAAGTCACCCTGCCTCAGGAGATAGACGGCTTGCGTTCCTATTACAACTAATGCACAGTATTCCTGTAGCACTGCAGGCTTTTGAAGAGGCACGGGCCCAGAGGCCTAGCTAGGGCGTTCCTTGGTGAGGCCATACACTAGATGCAGAAGACCCTGCCTCAATAAGTTGATTCAGGGAAGCAACCAGTGTGGACTCTGTGTCTCTTTTGACTTGTTAAAAACCACAGAGATGTATGCTGCCTGTGCCAACGGTAATGGGGGCATGATGGTACTAGCTTTGCTTTCCATTTGGAAAGCTCCATTCTTGCTGCCGTGAAGCTCCCTGAAATTCTCTGCTGTTGACAGCCCTCTGGCCACTGTAGGCATGGGTGTGGGAAGAAATTGAGTTTTCTCTGGCTACACACGGAGCTTCATTGGCCCGGGTGGGGCTCACCTTGCCATGCTCTAGAGCTAAAGGGAATCTCAACGTGAGTCCTTGCCTCGAGGTAAGGCCCTGAGTAGCCCTGCAGAAAGGGAGGCATGCAGCTCTTTCCATGAGCTCTTAGTGGAGGTTCCGCTTTATGTTAAAGGAAGTACCCTTTTCAGGACTCCTAGGCCCCTGTGGGCCTGCTGAGCAGCATTGATTCCCATACGTCCCTCGGAGGCCCTCTGTGTCTGCCGAGTCTCGGGCAACACACTGTACGTTACTTCAGGAGAGCTATATTTCCAGAGCAGTCGAACAGCATCAGAACCACATTTCTAGGCAGTCCAACATGCCCTGGAAGTTTTCGACATTGCCCTCGTCTGAGCTGCCCTGAGAAAACACTCTTCTTAGAATTTATCGAGGACCTCTTTCCTGAAGTCACTCTATTCAAGGAGAAATACAGCATCCTAACATGCTGTGTCGCTCACAGTGCAAGCAACGTGAGAACTTGCCTCGAGGGAAGGCCCTGAAATGCTATGCAGAAGCAGAGGCGTGTAGCAGTTTCCATGAGGCCGTAGTCGCTGCTCTGCAGCATTTTAACGCCAGTACGCTTTTCAGGACACCTAGGTGCCTCGCCTGGAAACCCTGTTCCCTGCAAGAACACCGAGTACCCTCAGGCTCCCGTGGCCCTTCTAAGCAATATCCAGGCCCGTAGCTTTCCGACTCACAGTGTGTATGCCGAGTGTAGGGCAACTCAGTGCACTCTAATTGGGACATCTTGATTTAGCCAGCACCTGCACAGTTTTATGAGCACCGTTCTAGCAAGTTCCAACATGCCGTGGAAGTCGCAATCATTCCCTAGTCTGAGCTGCACAGAGAAAAACACTAGGCTTCTCCTTCCATCCAGGACCTCCTACCTGAAGTCACCCTGCCTCCAGGGGAAAGACGGCTTGCGTTCCTATTGCAACTAAAGCACAGTTTTTCCTGTAGCACTGCAGGTGTGGAAGAGGCAAAGGTCCAGAGGCCTAGCTAAGGCTTTCCTTGCTGAGGCCGTTCACTAGATGCAGAACACGCTGCCTCGAGAAGTTGATTCAGGGAAGCAACCAGTGTGTACTCTGTGTCTCATTTGACTTGTTAAAAACCACAGAGATGTATGCTGCTTGTGCTCATGGAAATGGGGGCACGATGGCACTAGCCGTGCTTTCCATTTGGAAAGCTCCATTCTTGCTGCCGTGAAGCTCCCTGATATTCTCTGCTGTTGACAAGCCCCTGGCCACTCTAGCATTGGTGTGGGAAGAAAATGAGTTTTCTCTGGGTACACACGGAGCTTCATTGGCCGGGGTGGGGTTCACCTTCCCATGCTCTAGAGCTAAAGGGAATCTCAACGTGAGTCCTTGCCTCGAGGTAAGGCCCTGAGTAGCCCTGCAAAAAGGTAGGCATGCAGCTCTTTCCATTAGCTCTAAGTCGCTGTTCTGATTTACTTTAAAGGAAGTACCCTTTTCAGGACTCCTAGGCCTCTCGGGTGAGCATCATTTTTGTTTCAAGATCCCTGAGTACCTCCCAACCCCTGTAGGCCTGCAGAGCAACAACGAGGCCCATTGGTCCCTCGGCGGTCCTCTGTGTCTGCTGAGTCATGGGCAACACACTGCACTCTTTCTTGTGATATCTTGATTCACATCACTCGCACAGGTTCAAAAGCAACGGTCTAGGAAGTTCCAACATGCCGTGGAAGTCGCACTCATTCCCTAGTCTGAGCTGCACAGAGAAAAACACTACGCTTCTCCTTCCATCCAGGACCTCCTACCTGAAGTCACCCTGCCTCCAGGAGAAAGACGGCTTGCGTTCCTATTGCAACTAAAGCACAGTATTTCCTGTAGCACTGCAGGCTTTTGAAGAGTCACGGGCCCAGAGTCCTAGCTCGGTCATCCCTTGGTGAGGCCGTTCACTAGATGCAGAACACCCTCCTCAAGAAGTTGATTCAGGGAAGCAACCAGTGTGGACTGTGTGTCTCTTTTGACTTGTTAGAAACCACAGAGATGTATGCTGCCTGTGCCAATGGTATTGGGGGCATGATGGTACTAGCCTTGCTTTCCATTTGGAAAGCTCCATTCTTGCTGCCGTGAAGCTCCCTGAAATTCTCTACTGTTGACAGGCCCCTGGCCACTCTAGCATTGGTGTGGGAAGAAAATGAGTTTTCTCTGGCTACACACGGAGCTTCTTTGGCCGGGGTGGGGCTCACCTTGCCATGCTCTAGAGCTAAATGGAATCTCAACGTGAGTCCTTGGCTCGAGGTAAGGCCCTGAGTAGCCCTGCAGAAAGGGAGGCATGCAGGTCTTTCCATTAGCTCTAAGTCGCTGTTCCACTTTACTTTAAAGGAAGTACCCTTTTCAGGACTCCTAGGCCTCTCGGGTGAGCATCATTTTTGTTCCAAGATCCCTGAGTACCTCCACACCCCTGTAGGACTGCTGAGCAACAACGAGGCCCATTGGTCCCTCGGAGTTCCTCTGTGTCTGCTGAGTCATGGGCAACACACTGCACTCTTTCTTGTGATATCCTGATTCACAGCACTCACACAGGTTCACGGGCACCGTTCTAGCAAGTTCCAACATGCCGTGGAAGTCGCACTCATTCCCTAGTCTGAGCTGCACAGAGAAAAACACTACGCTTCTCCTTCCATCCAGGACCTCCTACCTGAAGTCACCCTGCCTCCAGGAGAAAGACGGCTTGCGTTCCTATTGCAACTAAAGCACAGTATTTCCTGTAGCACTGCAGGCTTTTGAAGAGTCACGGGCCCAGAGTCCTAGCTCGGTCATTCCTTGGTGAGGCCGTTCACTAGATGCAGAACACGCTGCCTCGAAAAGTTGATTCAGGGAAGCAACCAGTGTGTACTCTGTGTCTCATTTGACTTGTTAAAAACCACAGAGATGTATGCTGCCTGTGCCCATGGAAATGGGGGCATGATGGTACTAGCTTTGCTTTCCATTTGGAAAGCTCCATTCTTGCTGCCGTGAAGCTCCCTGAAATTCTCTGCTATTGTCAGCCCACTGGCCACTATAGGCATGGGTGTGGGAAGAAAATGAGTTTTCTTTGGCTACACACGGAGCTTCATTGACCGGGGTGGGGCTCACCTTGCCATGCTCTAGAGCTAAAGGGAATCTCAACGTGAGTCCTTGCCTCGAGGTAAGGCCCTGAGTAGCCCTGCAGAAAGGGAGGCATGCAGCTCTTTCCATGAGCTCTTAGTGGAGGTTCCGCTTTATGTTAAAGGAAGTACCCTTTTCAGGACTCCTAGGCCCCTGTGGGCCTGCTGAGCAGCATTGATTCCCATACGTCCCTCGGAGGCCCTCTGTGTCTGCCGAGTCTCGGGCAACACACTGTACGTTACTTCAGGAGAGCTATATTTCCAGAGCAGTCGAACAGCATCAGAACCACATTTCTAGGCAGTCCAACATGCCCTGGAAGTTTTCGACATTGCCCTCGTCTGAGCTGCCCTGAGAAAACACTCTTCTTAGAATTTATCGAGGACCTCTTTCCTGAAGTCACTCTATTCAAGGAGAAATACAGCATCCTAACATGCTGTGTCGCTCACAGTGCAAGCAACGTGAGAACTTGCCTCGAGGTAAGGCCCTGAAATGCTATGCAGAAGCGGAGGCGTGTAGCAGTTTCCATGAGGCCGTAGTCGCTGCTCTGCAGCATTTTAACGCCAGTACGCTTTTCAGGACAGCTAGGTGCCTCGCCTGGAAACCCTGTTCCCTGCAAGAACACCGAGTACCCTCAGGCTCCCGTGGCCCTTCTAAGCAATATCCAGGCCCGTAGCTTTCCGACTCACAGTGTGTATGCCGAGTGTAGGGCAACTCAGTACACTCTAATTGGGACATCTTGATTTAGCCAGCACCTGCACAGTTTTATGAGCACCGTTCTAGCAAGTTCCAACATGCCGTGGAATTCGCAATCTTTCCCTAGTCTGAGCTGCACAGAGAAAAACACTAGGCTTCTCCTTCCATCCAGGACCTCCTACCTGAAGTCACCCTGCCTCCAGGAAAAAGACGGCTTGTGTTCCTTTTGCAACTAAAGCACAGTTTTTCCTGAAGCACTGCAGACTTTTGAAGAGGCACGGGCCCAGAGGCCTAGCTTGGGCTTTCCTTGGTGAGGCCGTTCACTAGATGCAGAACACCCTGCCTCGAGAAGTGGATTAAGGGAAGAAAACAGTGTGTACTCTGTGTCTCATTTGAATTGTTAAAAACCACAGAGATGTATGCTGCCTATGCCCATGGAAATGGGGACATGATGGTACTAGCCTTGCTTTCCATTTGGAAAGCTCCATTCTTGCTGCCGTGAAGCTCCCTGAAATTCTCTGCTGTTGACAGCCCTCTGGCCACTGTAGGCATGGGTGTGGGAAGAAAATGAGTTTTCTCTGGCTACACACGGAGCTTCTTTGGCCGGGGTGGGGCTCACCTTGCCATGCTCTAGAGCTAAATGGAATCTCAACGTGAGTCCTTGCCTCGAGGTAAGGCCCTGAGTAGTCCTGCAGAAAGGGAGGCATGCAGCTCTTTCCATTAACTCTAAGTCGCTGTTCTGCTTTACTTTAAAGGAAGTACCCTTTTCAGGACTCCTAGGCCTCTCAGGTGAGCATCATTTTTGTTCCAAGATCCCTGAGTACCTCCACACCCCTGTAGGACTGCTGAGCAACAACGAGGCCCATTGGTCCCTCGGAGGTCCTCTGTGTCTGCTGAGTCATGGGCAACACACTGAACTCTTTCTTGTGATATCTTGATTCACAGCACTCACACAGGTTCACGAGCACCGTTCCAGCAAGTTCCTACATGCCGTGGAAGTCGCACTCATTCCCTAGTCTGAGCTGCACAGAGATAAACACTAGGCTTCTCCTTCCATCCAGGACCTCCTACCTGAAGTCACCCTGCCTCAGGACATAGACGGCTTGCGTTCCTATTACAACTAATGCACAGTATTCCTGTAGCACTGCAGGCTTTTGAAGAGGCACGGGCCCAGAGTCCTAGCTAGGGCGTTCCTTGGTGAGGCCATACACTAGATGCAGAAGACCCTGCCTCAAGAAGTTGATTCAGGGAAGCAACCAGTGTGGACTCTGTGTCTCTTTTGACTTGTTAAAAACCACAGAGATGTATGCTGCCTGTGCCAACGGTAATGGGGGCATGATGGTACTAGCTTTGCTTTCCATTTGGAAAGCTCCATTCTTGCTGCCGTGAACTTCCCTTAAATTCTCTACTGTTGACAGGCCCCTGGACACTCTAGCATTGGTGTGGGAAGAAAATGAGTTTTCTCTGGCTACACACGGAGCTTCTTTGGCCGGGGTGGGGCTCACCTTGCCATGCTCTAGAGCTAAATGGAATCTCAACGTGAGTCCTTGCCTCGAGGTAAGGCCCTGAGTAGCCCTGCAGAAAGGGAGGCATGCAGGTCTTTCCATTAGCTCTAAGTCGCTGTTCCACTTTACTTTAAAGGAAGTACCCTTTTCAGGACTCCTAGGCCTCTCGGGTGTGCATCATTTTTGTTCCGAGATCCCTGAGTACCTCCACACCCCTGTAGGCCTGCAGAGCAACAACGAGGCCCATTGGTCCCTCGGAGGTCCTCTGTGTCTGCTGAGTCATGGGCAACACACTGCACTCTTTCTTTTGATATCTTGATTAACAGCACTCACACAGGTTCACGGGCACCGTTCTAGCAAGTTCCAACATGCCGTGGAAGTCGCACTCATTCCCTAGTCTGAGCTGCACAGAGATAAACACTAGGCTTCTCCTTCCATCCAGGACCTCCTACTTGAAGTCACCCTGCCTCAGGAGACAGACGGCTTGCTTTCCTATTGCAACTGAAGCACAGTTTTTCCTGTAGCACTGCAGGTTTGGAAGAGGCAAGGGCCCAGACGCCTAGCTAAGGCTTTCCTTGGTGAGGCCGTTCACTAGATGCAGAACACGCTGCCTCGAAAAGTTGATTCAGGGAAGCAACCAGTGTGCACTCTGTGTCTCATTTGACTTGTTAAAAACCACAGAGATGTATGCTGCCTGTGCCCATGGAAATGGGGCCATGATGGTACTAGCCTTGCTTTCTATTTGGAAAGCTCCATTCTTGCTGCCGTGAAGCTCCCTGAAATTCTCTGCTGTTGACAGCCCTCTGGCCACTGTAGGCATGGGTGTGGGAAGAAAATAGGTTTTCTCTGGCTACACACAGAGCTTCATTGGCCGGGGTGGGGCTCACCTTGCCATGCTCTAGAGCTAAAGGGAATCTCAACGTGAGTCCTTGCCTCGAGGTAAGGCCCTGAGTAGCCCTGCAGAAAGGGAGGCATGCAGGTCTTTCCATGAGCTCTAAGTCGCAGATCTGCTTTACTTTAAAGGAAGTACCCTTTTCAGGACTCCTAGGCCTCTCAGGTGAGCATCATTTTTGTTCCAAGATCCCTGAGTACCTCCACACCCCTGTAGGCCTGCAGAGCAACAACGAGGCCCATTGGTCCCTCGGAGGTCCTCTGTGTCTGCTGAGTCATGGGCAACACACTGCATTCTTTCTTGTGATACCTTGATTCACAGCACTCGCACAGGTTCACGAGCACCGTTCTAGCAGGTTCCAACATGCCGTGGAAGTCGCACTCATTCCCTAGTCTGAGCTGCACAGAGAAAAACACTAGGCTTCTCCTTCCATCTAAGACCTCCTACCTGAAGTCACCCTGCCATCAGGAGAAACACTGCTTGCGTTCTTTTTGCAACTAAAGCAGAGTTTTTTCCTGTAGCACTGCAGGCTTTTGAAGAGGCACGGGCCCAGAGGCCTAGCTAGGGCGTTCCTTGGTGAGGCCGTTCACTAGATGCAGAACACCCTGCCTCGAGAAGTTGATTCAGGGAAGCAACCAGTGTGGACTCTGTGTCTCTTTTGACTTGTTAGAAACCACAGAGATGTATGCTGCCTGTGCCAATGGTAATGGGGGCATGATGGTTCTAGCCTTGCTTTCCATTTGGAAAGCTACATTCCTGCTGCCGTGAAGCTCCCTGAAATTCTCTGCTGTTGACAGCCCTCTGGCCAGTGTAGGCATGGGTGTGGGAAGAAAATAGGTTTTCTCTGGCTACACACGGAGCTTCATTGGCCGGAGTGGGGCTCACCTTGCCATGCTCTAGAGCTAAAGGGAATCTCAACGTGAGTCCTTGCCTCGAGGTAAGGCCCTGAGTAGCCCTGCAGAAAGGGAGGCATGCAGCTCTTTCCATGAGCTCTTAGTGGAGGTTCCGCTTTATGTTAAAGGAAGTACCCTTTTCAGGACTCCTAGGCCCCTGTGGGCCTGCTGAGCAGCATTGATTCCCATACGTCCCTCGGAGGCCCTCTGTGTCTGCCGAGTCTCGGGCAACACACTGTACGTTACTTCAGGAGAGCTATATTTCCAGAGCAGTCGAACAGCATCAGAACCACATTTCTAGGCAGTCCAACATGCCCTGAAAGTTTTCGACATTGCCCTCGTCTGAGCTGCCCTGAGAAAACACTCTTCTTAGAATTTATCGAGGACCTCTTTCCTGAAGTCACTCTATTCAAGGAGAAATACAGCATCCTAACATGCTGTGTCGCTCACAGTGCAAGCAACGTGAGAACTTGCCTCGAGGTAAGGCCCTGAAATGCTATGCAGAAGCGGAGGCGTGTAGCAGTTTCCATGAGGCCGTAGTCGCTGCTCTGCAGCATTTTAACGCCAGTACGCTTTTCAGGACAGCTAGGTGCCTCGCCTGGAAACCCTGTTCCCTGCAAGAACACCGAGTACCCTCAGGCTCCCGTGGCCCTTCTAAGCAATATCCAGGCCCGTAGATTTCCGACTCACAGTGTGTATGCCGAGTGTAGGGCAACTCAGTACACTCTAATTGGGACATCTTGATTTAGCCAGCACCTGCACAGTTTTATGAGCACCGTTCTAGCAAGTTCCAACATGCCGTGGAAGTCGCAATCATTCCCTAGTCTGAGCTGCACAGAGAAAAACACTAGGCTTCTCCTTCCATCCAGGACCTCCTACCTGAAGTCACCCTGCCTCCAGGAAAAAGACGGCTTGTGTTCCTTTTGCAACTAAAGCACAGTTTTTCCTGAAGCACTGCAGACTTTTGAAGAGGCACGGGCCCAGAGGCCTAGCTAGGGCGTTCCTTGGTGATGCCGTTCACTAGATGCAGAACACCCTGCCTCGAGAAGTTGATTCAGGGAAGCAACCAGTGTGGACTCTGTGTCTCTTTTGACTTGTTAGAAACCACAGAGATGTATGCTACCTGTGCCAATGGTAATGGGGGCATGATGGTACTAGCTTTGCTTTCCATTTGGAAAGCTCCATTCTTGCTGCCGTGAAACTCCCTGAAAATCTCTGCTGTTGATAGCCCTCTGGCCACTGTAGGCACGGATGTGGGAAGAAAATGAGTTTTCTTTGGCTACACACGGGGCTTCATTGGCCGGGGTGGGGCTCACCTTGCCATGCTCTAGAGTTAAAGGGAATCTCAACGTGAGTCCTTGCCTCGAGGTAAGGCCCTGAGTAGCCCTGCAGAAAGGGAGGCATGCAGGTCTTTCCATTAGCTCTAAATCACTGTTCTGCTTTACTTTAAAGGAAGTACCCTTTTCAGGACTCCTAGGCCTCTCGGGTGAGCATCATTTTTGTTCCAAGATCCCTGAGTACCTCCACACCCCTGTAGGACTGCTGAGCAACAACGAGGCCCATTGGTCCCTCGGAGGTCCTCTGTGTCTGCTGAGTCATGGGCAACACACTGCACTCTTTCTTGTGATATCTTGATTCACAGCACTCACACAGGTTCACGAGCACCGTTCTAGCAAGTTCCAACATGCCGTGGAAGTCGCACTCATTCCCTAGTCTGAGCTGCACAGAGATAAACACTAGGCTTCTCCTTCCATCCAGGACCTCCTACTTGAAGTCACCCTGCCTCAGGAGATAGACGACTTGCGTTCCTATTGCAACTAAAGCACAGTTTTTCCTGTAGCACTGCAGGTTTGGAAGAGGCAAGGGCCCAGACGCCTAGCTAAGGCTTTCGTTGGTGAGGCCGTTCACTAGATGCAGAAGACGCTGCCTCGAGAAGTTGATTCAGGGAAGCAACCAGTGTGTACTTGGTGTCTCATTTGACTTGTTAAAAACCACAGAGATGTATGCTGCCTGTGCCCATGGAAATGGGGCCATGATGGTACTAGCCTTGCTTTCTATTTGGAAAGCTCCATTCTTGCTGCCGTGAAGCTCCCTGAAATTCTCTGCTGTTGACAGCCCTCTGGCCACTGTAGGCATGGGTGAGGGAAGAAAATGAGTTTTCTCTGGCTACACACGGAGCTTCATTGGCCGGGGTGGGGCTCACCTTGCCATGCTCTAGAGCTAAAGGGAATCTCAACGTGAGTCCTAGTCTCGAGGTAAGGCCCTGAGTAGCCCTGCAGAAAGGGAGGCATGCAGGTCTTTCCATGAGCTCTAAGTCGCAGATCTGCTTTACTTTAAAGGAAGTACCCTTTTCAGGACTCCTAGGCCTCTCGGGTGAGCATCATTTTTGTTCCAAGATCCCTGAGTACCTCCACACCCCTGTAGGCCTGCAGAGCAACAACGAGGCCCATTGGTCCCTCGGAGGTCCTCTGTGTCTGCTGAATCATGGGCAACACACTGCACTCTTTCTTGTGATATCTAGATTCACAGCACTCGCACAGCTTCACGAGCACCGTTCTAGCAGGTTCCAACATGCCGTGGAAGTCGCACTCATTCCCTAGTCTGAGCTGCACAGAGAAAAACACTAGGCTTCTCCTTCCATCTAAGACCTCCTACGTGAAGTCACCCTGCCATCAGGAGAAACACTGCTTGCGTTCTTTTTGCAACTAAAGCAGAGTTTTTCCTGTAGCACTGCAGGCTTTTGAAGAGGCACGGGCCCAGAGGCCTAGCTAGGGCGTTCCTTGGTGAGGCCGTTCACTAGATGCAGAACACCCTGCCTCGAGAATTTGATTCAGGGAAGCAACCAGTGTGGACTCTGTGTCTCTTTTGACTTGTTAGAAACCAGAGAGAAGTATGCTGCCTGAGCCAATGGTAATGGGGGCATGATCTTACTAGCCTTGCTTTCCATTTGGAAAGCTCCATTCTTGCTGCCGTGAAGCTCCCTGAAATTCTCTGCTATTGTCAGCCCTCTGGCCACTGTAGGCATGGGTGTGGGAAGAAAATGAGTTTTCTTTGGCTACACACGGAGCTTCATTGACCGGGGTGGGGCTCACCTTGCCATGCTCTAGAACTAAAGGGAATCTCAACGTGAGTCCTTGCCTCGAGGTAAGGCCCTGAGTAGCCCTGCAGAAAGGGAGGCATGCAGCTCTTTCCATGAGCTCTTAGTGGAGGTTCCGCTTTATGTTAAAGGAAGTACCCTTTTCAGGACTCCTAGGCCCCTGTGGACCTGCTGAGCAGCATTGATTCCCATACGTCCCTCGGAGGCCCTCTGTGTCTGCCGAGTCTCGGGCAACACACTGTACGTTACTTCAGGAGAGCTATATTTCCAGAGCAGTCGAACAGCATCAGAACCACATTTCTAGGCAGTCCAACATGCCCTAGAAGTTTTCGACATTGCCCTCGTCCGAGCTGCCCTGAGAAAACACTCTTCTTAGAATTTATCGAGGACCTCTTTCCTGAAGTCACTCTATTCAAGGAGAAATACAGCATCCTAACATGCTGTGTCGCTCACAGTGCAAGCAACGTGAGAACTTGCCTCGAGGGAAGGCCCTGAAATGCTATGCAGAAGCGGAGGCGTGTAGCAGTTTCCATGAGGCCGTAGTCGCTGCTCTGCAGCATTTTAACGCCAGTACGCTTTTCAGGACACCTAGGTGCCTCGCCTGGAAACCCTGTTCCCTGCAAGAACACCGAGTACCCTCAGGCTCCCGTGGCCCTTCTAAGCAATATCCAGGCCCGTAGCTTTCCGACTCACAGTGTGTATGCCGAGTGTAGGGCAACACAGTGCACTCTAATTGGGACATCTTGATTTAGCCAGCACCTGCACAGTTTTATGAGCACCGTTCTAGCAAGTTCCAACATGCCGTGGAAGTCGCAATCATTCCCTAGTCTGAGCTGCACAGAGAAAAACACTAGGCTTCTCCTTCCATCCAGGACCTCCTACCTGAAGTCACACTGCCTCAGGAGAAACACGGCTTGCGTTCCTATTGCAACTAAAGCACAGTTTTTCCTGTAGCACTGCAGGTGTGGAAGAGGCAAAGGTCCAGAGGACTAGCTACGGCTTTCCTTGGTGAGGTCGTTCACTAGATGCAGAACACCCTGCCTCAGGGAGTTGATTCAGGGAAGCAACCAGTGTGTACTCTGTGTCTCTTTTGACTTGTTAGAAACCACAGAGATGTATGCAGCCTGTGCCCATGGAAATGGGGGCATGATGGTACTAGCATTGCTTTCCATTTGGAAAGCTCCATTCTTGCTGCCGTGAAGCTCCCTGAAATTCTCTGCTGTTGACAGCCCTCTGTCCACTGTAGGCATGGGTTTGGGAAGAAAATGAGTTTTCTCTGGCTACACACGGAGCTTAATTGGCCGGGGTTGGGCTCACCTTGCCATGCTCTAGAGCTAAAGGGAATCTCAACGTGAGTCCTTGCCTCGAGGTAAGGCCCTGAGTAGCCCTGCAGAAAGGGAGGCATGCAGCTCTTTCCATGAGCTCTAAGTCGCAGATCTGCTTTACTTTAAAGGAAGTACCCTTTTCAGGACTCCTAGGCCTTTCAGGTGAGCATCATTTTTGTTCCAAGATCCCTGAGTACCTCCACACCCCTGTAGGCCTGCAGAGCAACAACGAGGCCCATTGGTCCCTCGGAGGTCCTCTGTGTCTGCTGAGTCATGGGCAACACACTGCACTCTTTCTTGTGATACCTTGATTCACAGCACTCGCACAGGTTCACGAGCACCGTTCTAGCAGGTTCCAACATGCCGTGGAAGTCACACTCATTCCCTAGTCTGAGCTGCACAGAGAAAAACACTAGGCTTCTCCTTCCATCTAAGACCTCCTACCTGAAGTCACCCTGCCATCAGGAGAAACACTGCTTGCGTTCTTTTTGCAACTAAAGCAGAGTTTTTCCTGTAGCACTGCAGGCTTTTGAAGAGGCACGGGCCCAGAGGCCTAGCTAGGGCGTTCCTTGGTGAGGCCGTTCACTAGATGCAGAACACCCTGCCTCGAGAAGTTGATTCAGGGAAGCAACCAGTGTGGACTCTGTGTCTCTTTTGACTTGTTAGAAACCACAGAGATGTATGCTGCCTGTGCCAATGGTAATGGGGGCATGATGGTTCTAGCCTTGCTTTCCATTTGGAAAGCTCCATTCTTGCTGCCGTGAAGCTCCCCGAAATTCTCTGCTGTTGACAGCCCTCTGGCCAGTGTAGGCACGGGTGTGGGAAGAAAATGAGTTTTCTTTGGCTACACACGGAGCTTCATTGGCCGGAGTGGGACTCACCTTGCCATGCTCTAGAGCTAAAGGGAATCTCAACGTGAGTCCTTGCCTCGAGGTAAGGCCCTGAGTAGCCCTGCAGAAAGGGAGGCATGCAGGTCTTTCCATTAGCTCTAAATCACTGTTCTGCTTTACTTTAAAGGAAGTACCCTTTTCAGGACTCCTAGGCCTCTCGGGTGAGCATCATTTTTGTTCCAAGATCCCTGAGTACCTCCACACCCCTGTAGGACTGCTGAGCAACAACGAGGCCCATTGGTCCCTCGGAGGTCCTCTGTGTCTGCTGAGTCATGGGCAACACACTGCACTCTTTCTTGTGATATCTTGATTCACAGCACTCACACAGGTTCACGAGCACCGTTCTAGCAAGTTCCAACATGCCGTGGAAGTCGCACTCATTCCCTAGTCTGAGCTGCACAGAGATAAACACTAGGCTTCTCCTTCCATCAAGGACCTCCTACTAGAAGTCACCCTGCCTCAGGAGATAGATGGCTTGCGTTCCTATTGCAACTAAAGCACAGTTTTTCCTGTAGCACTGCAGGTTTGGAAGAGGCAAGGGCCCAGACGCCTAGCTAAGGCTTTCCTTGGTGAGGCCGTTCACTAGATGCAGAACACGCTGCCTCGAAAAGTTGATTCAGGGAAGCAACCAGTGTGTACTCTGTGTCTCATTTGACTTGTTACAAACCACAGAGATGTATGCTGCCTGTGCCCATGGAAATGGGGGCATGATGGTACTAGCTTTGCTTTCCATTTGGAAAGCTCCATTCTTGCTGCCGTGAAGCTCCCTGATATTCTCTGCTGTTGACAGGCCCCTGGCCACTATAGCATTGGTGTGGGAAGAAAATGAGTTTTCTCTGGGTACACTCGGAGCTTCATTGGCCGGGGTGGGGTTCACCTTCCCATGCTCTAGAGCTAAAGGGAATCTCAACGTGAGTCCCTGCCTCGAGGTAAGGCCCTGAGTAGCCCTGCAGAAAGGGAAGCATGCAGGTCTTTCCATGAGCTCTAAGTCGCTGTTCTGCTTTACTTAAAGGAAGTACCCTTTTCAGGACTCCTAGGCCTCTCGGGTGAGCATCATTTTTGTTCCAAGATCCCTGAGTACCTCCACACCCCTGTAGGCCTGCTGAGCAACAACGAGGCCCATTGGTCCCTCGGAGGTCCTCTGTGTCTGCTGAGTCATGGGCAACACACTGCACTCTTTCTTGTGATATCTTGATTCACATCACTCGCACAGGTTCAAAAGCAACGGTCAAGGAAGTTCCAACATGCCGTGGAATTCGCACTCACTCCCTAGTCTGAGCTGCACAGAGAAAAACACTAGGCTTCTCCTTCCATCCAGGACCTCCTACCTGAAGTCACCCTGCCTCCAGGAGAAAGACGGCTTGCGTTCCTATTGCAACTAAAGCACAGTATTTCCTGTAGCACTGCAGGCTTTTGGAGAGTCACGGGCCCAGAGTCCTAGCTCGGTCATTCCTTGGTGAGGCCGTTCACTAGATGCAGAAAACCCGGCCTCGAGAAGTTGATTCAGGAAAGCAACCAGTGTGTACTCCATGTCTCTTTTGACTTTTTAGAAACCACAGAGATGTATGCTGCCTGTGCCCACGGAAATGGGGGCATGATGGTACTAGACTTGCTTTCCATTTGGAAAGCTCCATTCTTGCTGCCATGAAGCTCCCTTAAATTCTCTTCTGTTGCCAGGCCCCTGGCCACTCTAGCATTGGTGTGGGAAGAAAATGAGTTTTCTCTGGCTACACACGGAGCTTCTTTGGCGGGGGTGGGGCTCACCTTGCCATGCTCTAGAGCTAAATGGAATCTCAACGTGAGTCCTTGCCTCGAGGTAAGGCCCTGAGTAGCCCTGCAGAAAGGGAGGCATGCAGGTCTTTCCATTAGCTCTAAGTTGCTGTTCCACTTTACTTTAAAGGAAGTACCCTTTTCAGGACTCCTAGGCCTCTCGGGTGAGCATCATTTTTGTTCCAAGATCCCTGAGTACCTCCACACCCCTGTAGGCCTGCAGAGCAACAACGAGGCCCATTGGTCCCTCGGAGTTCCTCTGTGTCTGCTGAGTCATGGGCAACACACTGCACTCTTTCTTGTGATATCTTGATTCACAGCACTCACACAGGTTAACGGGCACCGTTCTAGCAAGTTCCAACATGCCGTGGAAGTCGCACTCATTCCCTAGTCTGAGCTGCACAGAGAAAAACACTAGGCTTCTCCTTCCATCTAAGACCTCCTACCTGAAGTCACCCTGCCATCAGGAGAAACACTGCTTGCGTTCTTTTTGCAACTAAAGCAGAGTTTTTCCTGTATCACTGCAGGCTTTTGAAGAGGCACGGGCCCAGAGGCCTAGCTAGGGCGTTCCTTGGTGAGGCCGTTCACTAGATGCAGAACACCCTGCCTCGAGAAGTTGATTCAGGGAAGCAACCAGTGTGGACTCTGTGTCTCTTTTGACTTGTTAGAAACCACAGAGATGTATGCTGCCTGTGCCAATGGTAATGGGGGCATGATGGTTCTAGCCTTGCTTTCCATTTAGAAAGCTCCATTCTTGCTGCCGTGAAGCTCCCTGAAATTCTCTGCTGTTGACAGCCCTCTGGCCAGTGTAGGCACGGGTGTGGGAAGAAAATGAGTTTTCTTTGGCTACACACGGAGCTTCATTGGCCGGAGTGGGGCTCACCTTGCCGTGCTCTAGAGCTAAAGGGAATCTCAACGTGAGTCCTTGCCTCGAGGTAAGGCCCTGAGTAGCCCTGCAGAAAGGGAGGCATGCAGGTCTTTCCATTAGCTCTAAATCACTGTTCTGCTTTACTTTAAAGGAAGTACCCTTTTCAGGACTCCTAGGCCTCTCGGGTGAGCATCATTTTTGTTCCAAGATCCCTGATTACCTCCACACCCCTGTAGGACTGCTGAGAAACAACGAGGCCCATTGGTCCCTCGGAGGTCCTCTGTGTCTGCTGAGTCATGGGCAACACACTGCACTCTTTCTTGTGATATCTTGATTCACAGCACTCACACAGGTTCACGAGCACCGTTCTAGCAAGTTCCAACATGCCGTGGAAGTCGCACTCATTCCCTAGTCTGAGCTGCACAGAGATAAACACTAGGCTTCTCCTTCCATCAAGGACCTCCTACTAGAAGTCACCCTGCCTCAGGAGATAGACGGCTTGCGTTCCTATTGCAACTAAAGCACAGTTTTTCCTGTAGCACTGCAGGTTTGGAAGAGGCAAGGGCCCAGACGCCTAGCTAAGGCTTTCCTTGGTGAGGCCGTTCACTAGATGCAGAACACGCTGCCTCGAAAAGTTGATTCAGGGAAGCAACCAGTGTGTACTCTGTGTCTCATTTGACTTGTTAAAAACCACAGAGATGTATGCTGCCTGTGCCCATGGAAATGGGGGCATGATGGTACTAGCTTTGCTTTCCATTTGGAAAGCACCATTCTTGCTGCCGTGAAGCTCCCTGAAATTCTCTGCTATTGTCAGCCCACTGGCCACTATAGGCATGGGTGTGGGAAGAAAATGAGTTTTCTTTGGCTACACACGGAGCTTCATTGACCGGGGTGGGGCCCACCTTGCCATGCTCTAGAGCTAAAGGGAATCTCAACGTGAGTCCTTGCCTCGAGGTAAGGCCCTGAGTAGCCCTGCAGAAAGGGAGGCATGCAGCTCTTTCCATGAGCTCTTAGTGGAGGTTCCGCTTTATGTTAAAGGAAGTACCCTTTTCAGGACTCCTAGGCCCCTGTGGGCCTGCTGAGCAGCATTGATTCCCATACGTCCCTGAGAGGCCCTCTGTGTCTGCCGAGTCTCGGGCAACACACTGTACGTTACTTCAGGAGAGCTATATTTCCAGAGCAGTCGAACAGCATCAGAACCACATTTCTAGGCAGTCCAACATGCCCTGGAAGTTTTCGACATTGCCCTCGTCTGAGCTGCCCTGAGAAAACACTCTTCTTAGAATTTATCGAGGACCTCTTTCCTGAAGTCACTCTATTCAAGGAGAAATACAGCATCCTAACATGCTGTGTCGCTCACAGTGCAAGCAACGGGAGAACTTGCCTCGAGGTAAGGCCCTGAAATGCTATGCAGAAGCGGAGGCGTGTGGCAGTTTCCATGAGGCCGTAGTCGCTGCTCTGCAGCATTTTAACGCCAGTAGGCTTTTCAGGACACCTAGGTGCCTCGCCTGGAAACCCTGTTCCCTGCAAGAACACCGAGTACCCTCAGGCTCCCGTGGCCCTTCTAAGCAATATCCAGGCCCGTAGCTTTCCGACTCACAGTGTGTATGCCGAGTGTAGGGCAACTCAGTACACTCTAATTGGGACATCTTGATTTAGCCAGCACCTGCACAGTTTTATGAGCACCGTTCTAGCAAGTTCCAACATGCCGTGGAAGTCGCAATCATTCCCTAGTCTGAGCTGCACAGAGAAAAACACTAGGCTTCTCCTTCCATCCAGGACCTCCTACCTGAAGTCACCCTGCCTCCAGGA
Organism: Balaenoptera ricei; assembly: GCF_028023285.1. NCBI lineage: Eukaryota > Metazoa > Chordata > Mammalia > Artiodactyla > Balaenopteridae > Balaenoptera > Balaenoptera ricei. Next base: position 81,329,239 of record NC_082654.1, read on the forward strand.
AAAAGACGGCTTGTGTTCCTTTTGCAACTAAAGCACAGTTTTTCCTGAAGCACTGCAGACTTTTGAAGAGGCACGGGCCCAGAGGCCTAGCTTGGGCTTTCCTTGGTGAGGCCGTTCACTAGATGCAGAACACCCTGCCTCGAGAAGTGGATTAAGGGAAGAAAACAGTGTGTACTCTGTGTCTCATTTGAATTGTTAAAAACCACAGAGATGTATGCTGCCTGTGCCCATGGAAATGGGGACATGATGGTACTAGCCTTGCTTTCCATTTGGAAAGCTCCATTCTTGCTGCCGTGAAGCTCCCTGAAATTCTCTGCTGTTGACAGCCCTCTGGCCACTGTAGGCATGGGTGTGGGAAGAAAATGAGTTTTCTCTGGCTACACACGGAGCTTCTTTGGCCGGGGTGGGGCTCACCTTGCCATGCTCTAGAGCTAAATGGAATCTCAACGTGAGTCCTTGCCTCGAGGTAAGGCCCTGAGTAGTCCTGCAGAAAGGGAGGCATGCAGCTCTTTCCATTAGCTCTAAGTCGCTGTTCTGCTTTACTTTAAAGGAAGTACCCTTTTCAGGACTCCTAGGCCTCTCAGGTGAGCATCATTTTTGTTCAAAGATCCCTGAGTACCTCCACACCCTTGTAGGACTGCTGAGCAACAACGAGGCCCATTGGTCCCTCGGAGGTCCTCTGTGTCTGCTGAGTCATGGGCAACACACTGAACTCTTTCTTGTGATATCTTGATTCACAGCACTCTCACAGGTTCACGAGCACCGTTCCAGCAAGTTCCTACATGCCGTGGAAGTCGCACTCATTCCCTAGTCTGAGCTGCACAGAGATAAACACTAGGCTTCTCCTTCCATCCAGGACCTCCTACCTGAAGTCACCCTGCCTCAGGAGACAGACGGCTTGCGTTCCTATTGCAACTGAAGCACAGTTTTTCCTGTAGCACTGCAGGTTTGGAAGAGGCAAGGGCCCAGACGCCCAGCTAAGGCTTTCCTTGGTGAGGCCGTTCACTAGATGCAGAACACCCTGCCTCGAGAAGTTGATTCAGGGAAGCAACCAGTGTGGACTCTGTGTCTCTTTTGACTTGTTAGAAACCACAGAGATGTATGCGGCCTGTGCCAATGGTAATGGGGGCATGATGGTTCTAGCCTTGCTTTCCATTTGGAAAGCTACATTCCTGCTGCCGTGAAGCTCCCTGAAATTCTCTGCTGTTGACAGCCCTCTGGCCAGTGTAGGCATGGGTGTGGGAAGAAAATAGGTTTTCTCTGGCTACACACGGAGCTTCATTGGCCGGAGTGGGGCTCACCTTGCCATGCTCTAGAGCTAAAGGGAATCTCAACGTGAGTCCTTGCCTCGAGGTAAGGCCCTGAGTAGCCCTGCAGAAAGGGAGGCATGCAGCTCTTTCCATGAGCTCTTAGTGGAGGTTCCGCTTTATGTTAAAGGAAGTACCCTTTTCAGGACTCCTAGGCCCCTGTGGGCCTGCTGAGCAGCATTGATTCCCATACGTCCCTCGGAGGCCCTCTGTGTCTGCCGAGTCTCGGGCAACACACTGTACGTTACTTCAGGAGAGCTATATTTCCAGAGCAGTCGAACAGCATCAGAACCACATTTCTAGGCAGTCCAACATGCCCTGAAAGTTTTCGACATTGCCCTCGTCTGAGCTGCCCTGAGAAAACACTCTTCTTAGAATTTATCGAGGACCTCTTTCCTGAAGTCACTCTATTCAAGGAGAAATACAGCATCCTAACATGCTGTGTCGCTCACAGTGCAAGCAACGTGAGAACTTGCCTCGAGGTAAGGCCCTGAAATGCTATGCAGAAGCGGAGGCGTGTAGCAGTTTCCATGAGGCCGTAGTCGCTGCTCTGCAGCATTTTAACGCCAGTACGCTTTTCAGGACAGCTAGGTGCCTCGCCTGGAAACCCTGTTCCCTGCAAGAACACCGAGTACCCTCAGGCTCCCGTGGCCCTTCTAAGCAATATCCAGGCCCGTAGATTTCCGACTCACAGTGTGTATGCCGAGTGTAGGGCAACTCAGTACACTCTAATTGGGACATCTTGATTTAGCCAGCACCTGCACAGTTTTATGAGCACCGTTCTAGCAAGTTCCAACATGCCGTGGAAGTCGCAATCATTCCCTAGTCTGAGCTGCACAGAGAAAAACACTAGGCTTCTCCTTCCATCCAGGACCTCCTACCTGAAGTCACCCTGCCTCCAGGAAAAAGACGGCTTGTGTTCCTTTTGCAACTAAAGCACAGTTTTTCCTGAAGCACTGCAGACTTTTGAAGAGGCACGGGCCCAGAGGCCTAGCTAGGGCGTTCCTTGGTGATGCCGTTCACTAGATGCAGAACACCCTGCCTCGAGAAGTTGATTCAGGGAAGCAACCAGTGTGGACTCTGTGTCTCTTTTGACTTGTTAGAAACCACAGAGATGTATGCTACCTGTGCCAATGGTAATGGGGGCATGATGGTACTAGCTTTGCTTTCCATTTGGAAAGCTCCATTCTTGCTGCCGTGAAACTCCCTGAAAATCTCTGCTGTTGATAGCCCTCTGGCCACTGTAGGCACGGATGTGGGAAGAAAATGAGTTTTCTTTGGCTACACACGGGGCTTCATTGGCCGGGGTGGGGCTCACCTTGCCATGCTCTAGAGTTAAAGGGAATCTCAACGTGAGTCCTTGCCTCGAGGTAAGGCCCTGAGTAGCCCTGCAGAAAGGGAGGCATGCAGGTCTTTCCATTAGCTCTAAATCACTGTTCTGCTTTACTTTAAAGGAAGTACCCTTTTCAGGACTCCTAGGCCTCTCGGGTGAGCATCATTTTTGTTCCAAGATCCCTGAGTACCTCCACACCCCTGTAGGACTGCTGAGCAACAACGAGGCCCATTGGTCCCTCGGAGGTCCTCTGTGTCTGCTGAGTCATGGGCAACACACTGCACTCTTTCTTGTGATATCTTGATTCACAGCACTCACACAGGTTCACGAGCACCGTTCTAGCAAGTTCCAACATGCCGTGGAAGTCGCACTCATTCCCTAGTCTGAGCTGCACAGAGATAAACACTAGGCTTCTCCTTCCATCCAGGACCTCCTACTTGAAGTCACCCTGCCTCAGGAGATAGACGACTTGCGTTCCTATTGCAACTAAAGCACAGTTTTTCCTGTAGCACTGCAGGTTTGGAAGAGGCAAGGGCCCAGACGCCTAGCTAAGGCTTTCGTTGGTGAGGCCGTTCACTAGATGCAGAAGACGCTGCCTCGAGAAGTTGATTCAGGGAAGCAACCAGTGTGTACTTGGTGTCTCATTTGACTTGTTAAAAACCACAGAGATGTATGCTGCCTGTGCCCATGGAAATGGGGCCATGATGGTACTAGCCTTGCTTTCTATTTGGAAAGCTCCATTCTTGCTGCCGTGAAGCTCCCTGAAATTCTCTGCTGTTGACAGCCCTCTGGCCACTGTAGGCATGGGTGAGGGAAGAAAATGAGTTTTCTCTGGCTACACACGGAGCTTCATTGGCCGGGGTGGGGCTCACCTTGCCATGCTCTAGAGCTAAAGGGAATCTCAACGTGAGTCCTAGTCTCGAGGTAAGGCCCTGAGTAGCCCTGCAGAAAGGGAGGCATGCAGGTCTTTCCATGAGCTCTAAGTCGCAGATCTGCTTTACTTTAAAGGAAGTACCCTTTTCAGGACTCCTAGGCCTCTCGGGTGAGCATCATTTTTGTTCCAAGATCCCTGAGTACCTCCACACCCCTGTAGGCCTGCAGAGCAACAACGAGGCCCATTGGTCCCTCGGAGGTCCTCTGTGTCTGCTGAATCATGGGCAACACACTGCACTCTTTCTTGTGATATCTAGATTCACAGCACTCGCACAGCTTCACGAGCACCGTTCTAGCAGGTTCCAACATGCCGTGGAAGTCGCACTCATTCCCTAGTCTGAGCTGCACAGAGAAAAACACTAGGCTTCTCCTTCCATCTAAGACCTCCTACGTGAAGTCACCCTGCCATCAGGAGAAACACTGCTTGCGTTCTTTTTGCAACTAAAGCAGAGTTTTTCCTGTAGCACTGCAGGCTTTTGAAGAGGCACGGGCCCAGAGGCCTAGCTAGGGCGTTCCTTGGTGAGGCCGTTCACTAGATGCAGAACACCCTGCCTCGAGAATTTGATTCAGGGAAGCAACCAGTGTGGACTCTGTGTCTCTTTTGACTTGTTAGAAACCAGAGAGAAGTATGCTGCCTGAGCCAATGGTAATGGGGGCATGATCTTACTAGCCTTGCTTTCCATTTGGAAAGCTCCATTCTTGCTGCCGTGAAGCTCCCTGAAATTCTCTGCTATTGTCAGCCCTCTGGCCACTGTAGGCATGGGTGTGGGAAGAAAATGAGTTTTCTTTGGCTACACACGGAGCTTCATTGACCGGGGTGGGGCTCACCTTGCCATGCTCTAGAACTAAAGGGAATCTCAACGTGAGTCCTTGCCTCGAGGTAAGGCCCTGAGTAGCCCTGCAGAAAGGGAGGCATGCAGCTCTTTCCATGAGCTCTTAGTGGAGGTTCCGCTTTATGTTAAAGGAAGTACCCTTTTCAGGACTCCTAGGCCCCTGTGGACCTGCTGAGCAGCATTGATTCCCATACGTCCCTCGGAGGCCCTCTGTGTCTGCCGAGTCTCGGGCAACACACTGTACGTTACTTCAGGAGAGCTATATTTCCAGAGCAGTCGAACAGCATCAGAACCACATTTCTAGGCAGTCCAACATGCCCTAGAAGTTTTCGACATTGCCCTCGTCCGAGCTGCCCTGAGAAAACACTCTTCTTAGAATTTATCGAGGACCTCTTTCCTGAAGTCACTCTATTCAAGGAGAAATACAGCATCCTAACATGCTGTGTCGCTCACAGTGCAAGCAACGTGAGAACTTGCCTCGAGGGAAGGCCCTGAAATGCTATGCAGAAGCGGAGGCGTGTAGCAGTTTCCATGAGGCCGTAGTCGCTGCTCTGCAGCATTTTAACGCCAGTACGCTTTTCAGGACACCTAGGTGCCTCGCCTGGAAACCCTGTTCCCTGCAAGAACACCGAGTACCCTCAGGCTCCCGTGGCCCTTCTAAGCAATATCCAGGCCCGTAGCTTTCCGACTCACAGTGTGTATGCCGAGTGTAGGGCAACACAGTGCACTCTAATTGGGACATCTTGATTTAGCCAGCACCTGCACAGTTTTATGAGCACCGTTCTAGCAAGTTCCAACATGCCGTGGAAGTCGCAATCATTCCCTAGTCTGAGCTGCACAGAGAAAAACACTAGGCTTCTCCTTCCATCCAGGACCTCCTACCTGAAGTCACACTGCCTCAGGAGAAACACGGCTTGCGTTCCTATTGCAACTAAAGCACAGTTTTTCCTGTAGCACTGCAGGTGTGGAAGAGGCAAAGGTCCAGAGGACTAGCTACGGCTTTCCTTGGTGAGGTCGTTCACTAGATGCAGAACACCCTGCCTCAGGGAGTTGATTCAGGGAAGCAACCAGTGTGTACTCTGTGTCTCTTTTGACTTGTTAGAAACCACAGAGATGTATGCAGCCTGTGCCCATGGAAATGGGGGCATGATGGTACTAGCATTGCTTTCCATTTGGAAAGCTCCATTCTTGCTGCCGTGAAGCTCCCTGAAATTCTCTGCTGTTGACAGCCCTCTGTCCACTGTAGGCATGGGTTTGGGAAGAAAATGAGTTTTCTCTGGCTACACACGGAGCTTAATTGGCCGGGGTTGGGCTCACCTTGCCATGCTCTAGAGCTAAAGGGAATCTCAACGTGAGTCCTTGCCTCGAGGTAAGGCCCTGAGTAGCCCTGCAGAAAGGGAGGCATGCAGCTCTTTCCATGAGCTCTAAGTCGCAGATCTGCTTTACTTTAAAGGAAGTACCCTTTTCAGGACTCCTAGGCCTTTCAGGTGAGCATCATTTTTGTTCCAAGATCCCTGAGTACCTCCACACCCCTGTAGGCCTGCAGAGCAACAACGAGGCCCATTGGTCCCTCGGAGGTCCTCTGTGTCTGCTGAGTCATGGGCAACACACTGCACTCTTTCTTGTGATACCTTGATTCACAGCACTCGCACAGGTTCACGAGCACCGTTCTAGCAGGTTCCAACATGCCGTGGAAGTCACACTCATTCCCTAGTCTGAGCTGCACAGAGAAAAACACTAGGCTTCTCCTTCCATCTAAGACCTCCTACCTGAAGTCACCCTGCCATCAGGAGAAACACTGCTTGCGTTCTTTTTGCAACTAAAGCAGAGTTTTTCCTGTAGCACTGCAGGCTTTTGAAGAGGCACGGGCCCAGAGGCCTAGCTAGGGCGTTCCTTGGTGAGGCCGTTCACTAGATGCAGAACACCCTGCCTCGAGAAGTTGATTCAGGGAAGCAACCAGTGTGGACTCTGTGTCTCTTTTGACTTGTTAGAAACCACAGAGATGTATGCTGCCTGTGCCAATGGTAATGGGGGCATGATGGTTCTAGCCTTGCTTTCCATTTGGAAAGCTCCATTCTTGCTGCCGTGAAGCTCCCCGAAATTCTCTGCTGTTGACAGCCCTCTGGCCAGTGTAGGCACGGGTGTGGGAAGAAAATGAGTTTTCTTTGGCTACACACGGAGCTTCATTGGCCGGAGTGGGACTCACCTTGCCATGCTCTAGAGCTAAAGGGAATCTCAACGTGAGTCCTTGCCTCGAGGTAAGGCCCTGAGTAGCCCTGCAGAAAGGGAGGCATGCAGGTCTTTCCATTAGCTCTAAATCACTGTTCTGCTTTACTTTAAAGGAAGTACCCTTTTCAGGACTCCTAGGCCTCTCGGGTGAGCATCATTTTTGTTCCAAGATCCCTGAGTACCTCCACACCCCTGTAGGACTGCTGAGCAACAACGAGGCCCATTGGTCCCTCGGAGGTCCTCTGTGTCTGCTGAGTCATGGGCAACACACTGCACTCTTTCTTGTGATATCTTGATTCACAGCACTCACACAGGTTCACGAGCACCGTTCTAGCAAGTTCCAACATGCCGTGGAAGTCGCACTCATTCCCTAGTCTGAGCTGCACAGAGATAAACACTAGGCTTCTCCTTCCATCAAGGACCTCCTACTAGAAGTCACCCTGCCTCAGGAGATAGATGGCTTGCGTTCCTATTGCAACTAAAGCACAGTTTTTCCTGTAGCACTGCAGGTTTGGAAGAGGCAAGGGCCCAGACGCCTAGCTAAGGCTTTCCTTGGTGAGGCCGTTCACTAGATGCAGAACACGCTGCCTCGAAAAGTTGATTCAGGGAAGCAACCAGTGTGTACTCTGTGTCTCATTTGACTTGTTACAAACCACAGAGATGTATGCTGCCTGTGCCCATGGAAATGGGGGCATGATGGTACTAGCTTTGCTTTCCATTTGGAAAGCTCCATTCTTGCTGCCGTGAAGCTCCCTGATATTCTCTGCTGTTGACAGGCCCCTGGCCACTATAGCATTGGTGTGGGAAGAAAATGAGTTTTCTCTGGGTACACTCGGAGCTTCATTGGCCGGGGTGGGGTTCACCTTCCCATGCTCTAGAGCTAAAGGGAATCTCAACGTGAGTCCCTGCCTCGAGGTAAGGCCCTGAGTAGCCCTGCAGAAAGGGAAGCATGCAGGTCTTTCCATGAGCTCTAAGTCGCTGTTCTGCTTTACTTAAAGGAAGTACCCTTTTCAGGACTCCTAGGCCTCTCGGGTGAGCATCATTTTTGTTCCAAGATCCCTGAGTACCTCCACACCCCTGTAGGCCTGCTGAGCAACAACGAGGCCCATTGGTCCCTCGGAGGTCCTCTGTGTCTGCTGAGTCATGGGCAACACACTGCACTCTTTCTTGTGATATCTTGATTCACATCACTCGCACAGGTTCAAAAGCAACGGTCAAGGAAGTTCCAACATGCCGTGGAATTCGCACTCACTCCCTAGTCTGAGCTGCACAGAGAAAAACACTAGGCTTCTCCTTCCATCCAGGACCTCCTACCTGAAGTCACCCTGCCTCCAGGAGAAAGACGGCTTGCGTTCCTATTGCAACTAAAGCACAGTATTTCCTGTAGCACTGCAGGCTTTTGGAGAGTCACGGGCCCAGAGTCCTAGCTCGGTCATTCCTTGGTGAGGCCGTTCACTAGATGCAGAAAACCCGGCCTCGAGAAGTTGATTCAGGAAAGCAACCAGTGTGTACTCCATGTCTCTTTTGACTTTTTAGAAACCACAGAGATGTATGCTGCCTGTGCCCACGGAAATGGGGGCATGATGGTACTAGACTTGCTTTCCATTTGGAAAGCTCCATTCTTGCTGCCATGAAGCTCCCTTAAATTCTCTTCTGTTGCCAGGCCCCTGGCCACTCTAGCATTGGTGTGGGAAGAAAATGAGTTTTCTCTGGCTACACACGGAGCTTCTTTGGCGGGGGTGGGGCTCACCTTGCCATGCTCTAGAGCTAAATGGAATCTCAACGTGAGTCCTTGCCTCGAGGTAAGGCCCTGAGTAGCCCTGCAGAAAGGGAGGCATGCAGGTCTTTCCATTAGCTCTAAGTTGCTGTTCCACTTTACTTTAAAGGAAGTACCCTTTTCAGGACTCCTAGGCCTCTCGGGTGAGCATCATTTTTGTTCCAAGATCCCTGAGTACCTCCACACCCCTGTAGGCCTGCAGAGCAACAACGAGGCCCATTGGTCCCTCGGAGTTCCTCTGTGTCTGCTGAGTCATGGGCAACACACTGCACTCTTTCTTGTGATATCTTGATTCACAGCACTCACACAGGTTAACGGGCACCGTTCTAGCAAGTTCCAACATGCCGTGGAAGTCGCACTCATTCCCTAGTCTGAGCTGCACAGAGAAAAACACTAGGCTTCTCCTTCCATCTAAGACCTCCTACCTGAAGTCACCCTGCCATCAGGAGAAACACTGCTTGCGTTCTTTTTGCAACTAAAGCAGAGTTTTTCCTGTATCACTGCAGGCTTTTGAAGAGGCACGGGCCCAGAGGCCTAGCTAGGGCGTTCCTTGGTGAGGCCGTTCACTAGATGCAGAACACCCTGCCTCGAGAAGTTGATTCAGGGAAGCAACCAGTGTGGACTCTGTGTCTCTTTTGACTTGTTAGAAACCACAGAGATGTATGCTGCCTGTGCCAATGGTAATGGGGGCATGATGGTTCTAGCCTTGCTTTCCATTTAGAAAGCTCCATTCTTGCTGCCGTGAAGCTCCCTGAAATTCTCTGCTGTTGACAGCCCTCTGGCCAGTGTAGGCACGGGTGTGGGAAGAAAATGAGTTTTCTTTGGCTACACACGGAGCTTCATTGGCCGGAGTGGGGCTCACCTTGCCGTGCTCTAGAGCTAAAGGGAATCTCAACGTGAGTCCTTGCCTCGAGGTAAGGCCCTGAGTAGCCCTGCAGAAAGGGAGGCATGCAGGTCTTTCCATTAGCTCTAAATCACTGTTCTGCTTTACTTTAAAGGAAGTACCCTTTTCAGGACTCCTAGGCCTCTCGGGTGAGCATCATTTTTGTTCCAAGATCCCTGATTACCTCCACACCCCTGTAGGACTGCTGAGAAACAACGAGGCCCATTGGTCCCTCGGAGGTCCTCTGTGTCTGCTGAGTCATGGGCAACACACTGCACTCTTTCTTGTGATATCTTGATTCACAGCACTCACACAGGTTCACGAGCACCGTTCTAGCAAGTTCCAACATGCCGTGGAAGTCGCACTCATTCCCTAGTCTGAGCTGCACAGAGATAAACACTAGGCTTCTCCTTCCATCAAGGACCTCCTACTAGAAGTCACCCTGCCTCAGGAGATAGACGGCTTGCGTTCCTATTGCAACTAAAGCACAGTTTTTCCTGTAGCACTGCAGGTTTGGAAGAGGCAAGGGCCCAGACGCCTAGCTAAGGCTTTCCTTGGTGAGGCCGTTCACTAGATGCAGAACACGCTGCCTCGAAAAGTTGATTCAGGGAAGCAACCAGTGTGTACTCTGTGTCTCATTTGACTTGTTAAAAACCACAGAGATGTATGCTGCCTGTGCCCATGGAAATGGGGGCATGATGGTACTAGCTTTGCTTTCCATTTGGAAAGCACCATTCTTGCTGCCGTGAAGCTCCCTGAAATTCTCTGCTATTGTCAGCCCACTGGCCACTATAGGCATGGGTGTGGGAAGAAAATGAGTTTTCTTTGGCTACACACGGAGCTTCATTGACCGGGGTGGGGCCCACCTTGCCATGCTCTAGAGCTAAAGGGAATCTCAACGTGAGTCCTTGCCTCGAGGTAAGGCCCTGAGTAGCCCTGCAGAAAGGGAGGCATGCAGCTCTTTCCATGAGCTCTTAGTGGAGGTTCCGCTTTATGTTAAAGGAAGTACCCTTTTCAGGACTCCTAGGCCCCTGTGGGCCTGCTGAGCAGCATTGATTCCCATACGTCCCTGAGAGGCCCTCTGTGTCTGCCGAGTCTCGGGCAACACACTGTACGTTACTTCAGGAGAGCTATATTTCCAGAGCAGTCGAACAGCATCAGAACCACATTTCTAGGCAGTCCAACATGCCCTGGAAGTTTTCGACATTGCCCTCGTCTGAGCTGCCCTGAGAAAACACTCTTCTTAGAATTTATCGAGGACCTCTTTCCTGAAGTCACTCTATTCAAGGAGAAATACAGCATCCTAACATGCTGTGTCGCTCACAGTGCAAGCAACGGGAGAACTTGCCTCGAGGTAAGGCCCTGAAATGCTATGCAGAAGCGGAGGCGTGTGGCAGTTTCCATGAGGCCGTAGTCGCTGCTCTGCAGCATTTTAACGCCAGTAGGCTTTTCAGGACACCTAGGTGCCTCGCCTGGAAACCCTGTTCCCTGCAAGAACACCGAGTACCCTCAGGCTCCCGTGGCCCTTCTAAGCAATATCCAGGCCCGTAGCTTTCCGACTCACAGTGTGTATGCCGAGTGTAGGGCAACTCAGTACACTCTAATTGGGACATCTTGATTTAGCCAGCACCTGCACAGTTTTATGAGCACCGTTCTAGCAAGTTCCAACATGCCGTGGAAGTCGCAATCATTCCCTAGTCTGAGCTGCACAGAGAAAAACACTAGGCTTCTCCTTCCATCCAGGACCTCCTACCTGAAGTCACCCTGCCTCCAGGAAAAAGACGGCTTGTGTTCCTTTTGCAACTAAAGCACAGTTTTTCCTGAAGCACTGCAGACTTTTGAAGAGGCACGGGCCCAGAGGCCTAGCTTGGGCTTTCCTTGGTGAGGCCGTTCACTAGATGCAGAACACCCTGCCTCGAGAAGTGGATTAAGGGAAGAAAACAGTGTGTACTCTGTGTCTCATTTGAATTGTTAAAAACCACAGAGATGTATGCTGCCTGTGCCCATGGAAATGGGGACATGATGGTACTAGCCTTGCTTTCCATTTGGAAAGCTCCATTCTTGCTGCCGTGAAGCTCCCTGAAATTCTCTGCTGTTGACAGCCCTCTGGCCACTGTAGGCATGGGTGTGGGAAGAAAATGAGTTTTCTCTGGCTACACACGGAGCTTCTTTGGCCGGGGTGGGGCTCACCTTGCCATGCTCTAGAGCTAAATGGAATCTCAACGTGAGTCCTTGCCTCGAGGTAAGGCCCTGAGTAGTCCTGCAGAAAGGGAGGCATGCAGCTCTTTCCATTAGCTCTAAGTCGCTGTTCTGCTTTACTTTAAAGGAAGTACCCTTTTCAGGACTCCTAGGCCTCTCAGGTGAGCATCATTTTTGTTCAAAGATCCCTGAGTACCTCCACACCCTTGTAGGACTGCTGAGCAACAACGAGGCCCATTGGTCCCTCGGAGGTCCTCTGTGTCTGCTGAGTCATGGGCAACACACTGAACTCTTTCTTGTGATATCTTGATTCACAGCACTCTCACAGGTTCACGAGCACCGTTCCAGCAAGTTCCTACATGCCGTGGAAGTCGCACTCATTCCCTAGTCTGAGCTGCACAGAGATAAACACTAGGCTTCTCCTTCCATCCAGGACCTCCTACCTGAAGTCACCCTGCCTCAGGAGACAGACGGCTTGCGTTCCTATTGCAACTGAAGCACAGTTTTTCCTGTAGCACTGCAGGTTTGGAAGAGGCAAGGGCCCAGACGCCCAGCTAAGGCTTTCCTTGGTGAGGCCGTTCACTAGATGCAGAACACCCTGCCTCGAGAAGTTGATTCAGGGAAGCAACCAGTGTGGACTCTGTGTCTCTTTTGACTTGTTAGAAACCACAGAGATGTATGCGGCCTGTGCCAATGGTAATGGGGGCATGATGGTTCTAGCCTTGCTTTCCATTTGGAAAGCTACATTCCTGCTGCCGTGAAGCTCCCTGAAATTCTCTGCTGTTGACAGCCCTCTGGCCAGTGTAGGCATGGGTGTGGGAAGAAAATAGGTTTTCTCTGGCTACACACGGAGCTTCATTGGCCGGAGTGGGGCTCACCTTGCCATGCTCTAGAGCTAAAGGGAATCTCAACGTGAGTCCTTGCCTCGAGGTAAGGCCCTGAGTAGCCCTGCAGAAAGGGAGGCATGCAGCTCTTTCCATGAGCTCTTAGTGGAGGTTCCGCTTTATGTTAAAGGAAGTACCCTTTTCAGGACTCCTAGGCCCCTGTGGGCCTGCTGAGCAGCATTGATTCCCATACGTCCCTCGGAGGCCCTCTGTGTCTGCCGAGTCTCGGGCAACACACTGTACGTTACTTCAGGAGAGCTATATTTCCAGAGCAGTCGAACAGCATCAGAACCACATTTCTAGGCAGTCCAACATGCCCTGAAAGTTTTCGACATTGCCCTCGTCTGAGCTGCCCTGAGAAAACACTCTTCTTAGAATTTATCGAGGACCTCTTTCCTGAAGTCACTCTATTCAAGGAGAAATACAGCATCCTAACATGCTGTGTCGCTCACAGTGCAAGCAACGTGAGAACTTGCCTCGAGGTAAGGCCCTGAAATGCTATGCAGAAGCGGAGGCGTGTAGCAGTTTCCATGAGGCCGTAGTCGCTGCTCTGCAGCATTTTAACGCCAGTACGCTTTTCAGGACAGCTAGGTGCCTCGCCTGGAAACCCTGTTCCCTGCAAGAACACCGAGTACCCTCAGGCTCCCGTGGCCCTTCTAAGCAATATCCAGGCCCGTAGATTTCCGACTCACAGTGTGTATGCCGAGTGTAGGGCAACTCAGTACACTCTAATTGGGACATCTTGATTTAGCCAGCACCTGCACAGTTTTATGAGCACCGTTCTAGCAAGTTCCAACATGCCGTGGAAGTCGCAATCATTCCCTAGTCTGAGCTGCACAGAGAAAAACACTAGGCTTCTCCTTCCATCCAGGACCTCCTACCTGAAGTCACCCTGCCTCCAGGAAAAAGACGGCTTGTGTTCCTTTTGCAACTAAAGCACAGTTTTTCCTGAAGCACTGCAGACTTTTGAAGAGGCACGGGCCCAGAGGCCTAGCTAGGGCGTTCCTTGGTGATGCCGTTCACTAGATGCAGAACACCCTGCCTCGAGAAGTTGATTCAGGGAAGCAACCAGTGTGGACTCTGTGTCTCTTTTGACTTGTTAGAAACCACAGAGATGTATGCTACCTGTGCCAATGGTAATGGGGGCATGATGGTACTAGCTTTGCTTTCCATTTGGAAAGCTCCATTCTTGCTGCCGTGAAACTCCCTGAAAATCTCTGCTGTTGATAGCCCTCTGGCCACTGTAGGCACGGATGTGGGAAGAAAATGAGTTTTCTTTGGCTACACACGGGGCTTCATTGGCCGGGGTGGGGCTCACCTTGCCATGCTCTAGAGTTAAAGGGAATCTCAACGTGAGTCCTTGCCTCGAGGTAAGGCCCTGAGTAGCCCTGCAGAAAGGGAGGCATGCAGGTCTTTCCATTAGCTCTAAATCACTGTTCTGCTTTACTTTAAAGGAAGTACCCTTTTCAGGACTCCTAGGCCTCTCGGGTGAGCATCATTTTTGTTCCAAGATCCCTGAGTACCTCCACACCCCTGTAGGACTGCTGAGCAACAACGAGGCCCATTGGTCCCTCGGAGGTCCTCTGTGTCTGCTGAGTCATGGGCAACACACTGCACTCTTTCTTGTGATATCTTGATTCACAGCACTCACACAGGTTCACGAGCACCGTTCTAGCAAGTTCCAACATGCCGTGGAAGTCGCACTCATTCCCTAGTCTGAGCTGCACAGAGATAAACACTAGGCTTCTCCTTCCATCCAGGACCTCCTACTTGAAGTCACCCTGCCTCAGGAGATAGACGACTTGCGTTCCTATTGCAACTAAAGCACAGTTTTTCCTGTAGCACTGCAGGTTTGGAAGAGGCAAGGGCCCAGACGCCTAGCTAAGGCTTTCGTTGGTGAGGCCGTTCACTAGATGCAGAAGACGCTGCCTCGAGAAGTTGATTCAGGGAAGCAACCAGTGTGTACTTGGTGTCTCATTTGACTTGTTAAAAACCACAGAGATGTATGCTGCCTGTGCCCATGGAAATGGGGCCATGATGGTACTAGCCTTGCTTTCTATTTGGAAAGCTCCATTCTTGCTGCCGTGAAGCTCCCTGAAATTCTCTGCTGTTGACAGCCCTCTGGCCACTGTAGGCATGGGTGAGGGAAGAAAATGAGTTTTCTCTGGCTACACACGGAGCTTCATTGGCCGGGGTGGGGCTCACCTTGCCATGCTCTAGAGCTAAAGGGAATCTCAACGTGAGTCCTAGTCTCGAGGTAAGGCCCTGAGTAGCCCTGCAGAAAGGGAGGCATGCAGGTCTTTCCATGAGCTCTAAGTCGCAGATCTGCTTTACTTTAAAGGAAGTACCCTTTTCAGGACTCCTAGGCCTCTCGGGTGAGCATCATTTTTGTTCCAAGATCCCTGAGTACCTCCACACCCCTGTAGGCCTGCAGAGCAACAACGAGGCCCATTGGTCCCTCGGAGGTCCTCTGTGTCTGCTGAATCATGGGCAACACACTGCACTCTTTCTTGTGATATCTAGATTCACAGCACTCGCACAGCTTCACGAGCACCGTTCTAGCAGGTTCCAACATGCCGTGGAAGTCGCACTCATTCCCTAGTCTGAGCTGCACAGAGAAAAACACTAGGCTTCTCCTTCCATCTAAGACCTCCTACGTGAAGTCACCCTGCCATCAGGAGAAACACTGCTTGCGTTCTTTTTGCAACTAAAGCAGAGTTTTTCCTGTAGCACTGCAGGCTTTTGAAGAGGCACGGGCCCAGAGGCCTAGCTAGGGCGTTCCTTGGTGAGGCCGTTCACTAGATGCAGAACACCCTGCCTCGAGAATTTGATTCAGGGAAGCAACCAGTGTGGACTCTGTGTCTCTTTTGACTTGTTAGAAACCAGAGAGAAGTATGCTGCCTGAGCCAATGGTAATGGGGGCATGATCTTACTAGCCTTGCTTTCCATTTGGAAAGCTCCATTCTTGCTGCCGTGAAGCTCCCTGAAATTCTCTGCTATTGTCAGCCCTCTGGCCACTGTAGGCATGGGTGTGGGAAGAAAATGAGTTTTCTTTGGCTACACACGGAGCTTCATTGACCGGGGTGGGGCTCACCTTGCCATGCTCTAGAACTAAAGGGAATCTCAACGTGAGTCCTTGCCTCGAGGTAAGGCCCTGAGTAGCCCTGCAGAAAGGGAGGCATGCAGCTCTTTCCATGAGCTCTTAGTGGAGGTTCCGCTTTATGTTAAAGGAAGTACCCTTTTCAGGACTCCTAGGCCCCTGTGGACCTGCTGAGCAGCATTGATTCCCATACGTCCCTCGGAGGCCCTCTGTGTCTGCCGAGTCTCGGGCAACACACTGTACGTTACTTCAGGAGAGCTATATTTCCAGAGCAGTCGAACAGCATCAGAACCACATTTCTAGGCAGTCCAACATGCCCTAGAAGTTTTCGACATTGCCCTCGTCCGAGCTGCCCTGAGAAAACACTCTTCTTAGAATTTATCGAGGACCTCTTTCCTGAAGTCACTCTATTCAAGGAGAAATACAGCATCCTAACATGCTGTGTCGCTCACAGTGCAAGCAACGTGAGAACTTGCCTCGAGGGAAGGCCCTGAAATGCTATGCAGAAGCGGAGGCGTGTAGCAGTTTCCATGAGGCCGTAGTCGCTGCTCTGCAGCATTTTAACGCCAGTACGCTTTTCAGGACACCTAGGTGCCTCGCCTGGAAACCCTGTTCCCTGCAAGAACACCGAGTACCCTCAGGCTCCCGTGGCCCTTCTAAGCAATATCCAGGCCCGTAGCTTTCCGACTCACAGTGTGTATGCCGAGTGTAGGGCAACACAGTGCACTCTAATTGGGACATCTTGATTTAGCCAGCACCTGCACAGTTTTATGAGCACCGTTCTAGCAAGTTCCAACATGCCGTGGAAGTCGCAATCATTCCCTAGTCTGAGCTGCACAGAGAAAAACACTAGGCTTCTCCTTCCATCCAGGACCTCCTACCTGAAGTCACACTGCCTCAGGAGAAACACGGCTTGCGTTCCTATTGCAACTAAAGCACAGTTTTTCCTGTAGCACTGCAGGTGTGGAAGAGGCAAAGGTCCAGAGGACTAGCTACGGCTTTCCTTGGTGAGGTCGTTCACTAGATGCAGAACACCCTGCCTCAGGGAGTTGATTCAGGGAAGCAACCAGTGTGTACTCTGTGTCTCTTTTGACTTGTTAGAAACCACAGAGATGTATGCAGCCTGTGCCCATGGAAATGGGGGCATGATGGTACTAGCATTGCTTTCCATTTGGAAAGCTCCATTCTTGCTGCCGTGAAGCTCCCTGAAATTCTCTGCTGTTGACAGCCCTCTGTCCACTGTAGGCATGGGTTTGGGAAGAAAATGAGTTTTCTCTGGCTACACACGGAGCTTAATTGGCCGGGGTTGGGCTCACCTTGCCATGCTCTAGAGCTAAAGGGAATCTCAACGTGAGTCCTTGCCTCGAGGTAAGGCCCTGAGTAGCCCTGCAGAAAGGGAGGCATGCAGGTCTTTCCATGAGCTCTAAGTCGCAGATCTGCTTTACTTTAAAGGAAGTACCCTTTTCAGGACTCCTAGGCCTCTCGGGTAAGCATCATTTTTGTTCCAAGATCCCTGAGTACCTCCACACCCCTGTAGGCCTGCAGAGCAACAACGAGGCCCATTGGTCCCTCGGAGGTCCTCTGTGTCTGCTGAGTCATGGGCAACACACTGCACTCTTTCTTGTGATATCTTGATCCACAGCACTCGCACAGGATCACGAGCACCGTTCTAGCAGGTTCCAACATGCCGTGGAAGTCGCACTCATTCCCTAGTCTGAGCTGCACAGAGAAAAACACTAGGCTTCTCCTTCCATCTAAGACCTCCTACCTGAAGTCACCCTGCCATCAGGAGAAACACTGCTTGCGTTCTTTTTGCAACTAAAGCAGAGTTTTTCCTGTAGCACTGCAGGCTTTTGAAGAGGCACGGGCCCAGAGGCCTAGCTAGGGCGTTCCTTGGTGAGGCCGTTCACTAGATGCAGAACACCCTGCCTCGAGAAGTTGATTCAGGGAAGCAACCAGTGTGGACTCTGTGTCTCTTTTGACTTGTTATAAACCACAGAGATGTATGCTGCCTGTGCCAATGGTAATGGGGGCATGATGGTTCTAGCCTTGCTTTCCATTTGGAAAGCTCCATTCTTGCTGCCGTGAAGCTCCCTGAAATTCTCTGCTGTTGACAGCCCTCTGGCCAGTGTAGGCACGGGTGTGGGAAGAAAATGAGTTTTCTTTGGCTACACACGGAGCTTCATTGGCCGGAGTGGGGCTCACCTTGCCGTGCTCTAGAGCTAAAGGGAATCTCAACGTGAGTCCTTGCCTCGAGGTAAGGCCCTGAGTAGCCCTGCAGAAAGGGAGGCATGCAGGTCTTTCCATTAGCTCTAAATCACTGTTCTGCTTTACTTTAAAGGAAGTACCCTTTTCAGGACTCCTAGGCCTCTCGGGTGAGCATCATTTTTGTTCCAAGATCCCTGAGTACCTCCACACCCCTGTAGGACTGCTGAGCAACAACGAGGCCCATTGGTCCCTCGGAGGTCCTCTGTGTCTGCTGAGTCATGGGCAACACACTGCACTCTTTCTTGTGATATCTTGATTCACAGCACTCACACAGGTTCACGAGCACCGTTCTAGCAAGTTCCAACATGCCGTGGAAGTCGCACTCATTCCCTAGTCTGAGCTGCACAGAGATAAACACTAGGCTTCTCCTTCCATCAAGGACCTCCTACTAGAAGTCACCCTGCCTCAGGAGATAGACGGCTTGCGTTCCTATTGCAACTAAAGCACAGTTTTTCCTGTAGCACTGCAGGTTTGGAAGAGGCAAGGGCCCAGACGCCTAGCTAAGGCTTTCGTTGGTGAGGCCGTTCACTAGATGCAGAACACGCTGCCTTGAAAAGTTGATTCAGGGAAGCAACCAGTGTGTACTCTGTGTCTCATTTGACTTGTTAAAAACCACAGAGATGTATGCTGCCTGTGCCCATGGAAATGGGGGCATGATGGTACTAGCTTTGCTTTCCATTTGGAAAACTCCATTCTTGCTGCCGTGAAGCTCCCTGAAATTCTCTGCTATTGTCAGCCCACTGGCCACTATAGGCATGGGTGTGGGAAGAAAATGAGTTTTCTCTGGGTACACACGGAGCTTCATTGACCGGGGTGGGGCTCACCTTGCCATGCTCTAGAGCTAAAGGGAATCTCAACGTGAGTCCTTGCCTCGAGGTAAGGCCCTGAGTAGCCCTGCAGAAAGGGAGGCATGCAGCTCTTTCCATGAGCTCTTAGTGGAGGTTCCGCTTTATGTTAAAGGAAGTACCCTTTTCAGGACTCCTAGGCCCCTGTGGGCCTGCTGAGCAGCATTGATTCCCATACGTCCCTCGGAGGCCCTCTGTGTCTGCCGAGTCTCGGGCAACACACTGTACGTTACTTCAGGAGAGCTATATTTCCAGAGCAGTCGAACAGCATCAGAACCACATTTCTAGGCAGTCCAACATGCCCTGGAAGTTTTCGACATTGCCCTCGTCTGAGCTGCCCTGAGAAAACACTCTTCTTAGAATTTATCGAGGACCTCTTTCCTGAAGTCACTCTATTCAAGGAGAAATACAGCATCCTAACATGCTGTGTCGCTCACAGTGCAAGCAACGTGAGAACTTGCCTCGAGGTAAGGCCCTGAAATGCTATGCAGAAGCGGAGGCGTGTAGCAGTTTCCATGAGGCCGTAGTCGCTGCTCTGCAGCATTTTAACGCCAGTACGCTTTTCAGGACACCTAGGTGCCTCGCCTGGAAACCCTGTTCCCTGCAAGAACACCGAGTACCCTCAGGCTCCCGTGGCCCTTCTAAGCAATATCCAGGCGGTAGCTTTCCGACTCACAGTGTGTATGCCGAGTGTAGGGCAAATCAGTACACTCTAATTGGGACATCTTGATTTAGCCAGCACCTGCACAGTTTTATGAGCACCGTTCTAGCAAGTTCCAACATGCCGTGGAAGTTGCACTCATTCCCTAGTCTGAGCTGCACAGAGATAAACACTAGGCTTCTCCTTCCATCCAGGACCTCCTACTTGAAGTCACCCTGCCTCAGGAGACAGACGGCTTGCGTTCCTATTGCAACTGAAGCACAGTTTTTCCTGTAGCACTGCAGGTTTGGAAGAGGCAAGGGCCCAGACGCCTAGCTAAGGCTTTCCTTGGTGAGGCCGTTCACTAGATGCAGAACACGCTGCCTCGAGAAGTTGATTCAGGGAAGCAACCAGTGTGTACTCTGTGTCTCATTTGACTTGTTAAAAACCACAGAGATGTATGCTGCCTGTGCCCATGGAAATGGGGGCATGATGGTACTAGCCTTGCTTTCTATTTGGAAAGCTCAATTCTTGCTGCCGTGAAGCTCCCTGAAATTCTCTGCTGTTGACAGCCCTCTAGCCACTGTAGGCATGGGTGTGGGAAGAAAATGAGTTTTCTCTGGCTACACACGGAGCTTCATTGGCCGGGGTGGGGCTCACCTTGCCATGCTCTAGAGCTAAAGGGAATCTCAACGTGAGTCCTTGCCTCGAGGTAAGGCCCTGAGTAGCCCTGCAGAAAGGGAGGCATGCAGGTCTTTCCATTAGCTCTAAGTCGCTGTTCCACTTTACTTTAAAGGAAGTACCCTTTTCAGGACTCCTAGGCCTCTCGGGTGAGCATCATTTTTGTTGCAAGATCCCTGAGTACCTCCACACCCCTGTAGGCCTGCAGAGCAACAACGAGGCCCATTGGTCCCTCGGAGTTCCTCTGTGTCTGCTGAGTCATGGGCAACACACTGCACTCTTTCTTGTGATATCTTGATTCACAGCACTCACACAGGTTCACGGGCACCGTTCTAGCAAGTTCCAACATGCCGTGGAAGTCGCACTCATTCCCTAGTCTGAGCTGCACAGAGATAAACACTAGGCTTCTCCTTCCATCCAGGACCTCCTACTTGAAGTCACCCTGCCTCAGGAGACAGACGGCTTGTGTTCCTATTGCAACTGAAGCACAGTTTTTCCTGTAGCACTGCAGGTTTGGAAGAGGCAAGGGCCCAGACGCCTAGCTAAGGCTTTCCTTGGTGAGGCTGTTCACTAGATGCAGAACACGCTGCCTCGAAAAGTTGATTCAGGGAAGCAACCAGTGTGTACTCTGTGTCTCATTTGACTTGTTAAAAACCACAGAGATGTATGCTGCCTGTGCCCATGGAAATGGGGGCATGATGGTACTAGCCTTGCTTTCTATTTGGAAAGCTCAATTCTTGCTGCCGTGAAGCTCCCTGAAATTCTCTGCTGTTGACAGCCCTCTGGCCACTGTAGGCATGGGTGTGGGAAGAAAATGAGTTTTCTCTGGCTACACACGGAGCTTCATTGGCCGGGGTGAGGCTCACCTTGCCATGCTCTAGAGCTAAAGGGAATCTCAACGTGAGTCCTTGCCTCGAGGTAAGGCCCTGAGTAGCCCTGCAGAAAGGGAGGCATGCAGGTCTTTCCATGAGCTCTAAATCGCAGATCTGCTTTACTTTAAAGGAAGTACCCTTTTCAGGACTCCTAGGCTTCTCAGGTGAGCATCATTTTTGTTCCAAGATCCCTGAGTACCTCCACACCCCTGTAGGCCTGCAGAGCAACAACGAGGCCCATTGGTCCCTCGGAGGTCCTCTGTGTCTGCTGAGTCATGGGCAACACACTGCACTCTTTCTTGTGATATCTTGATTCACAGCACTCGCACAGGTTCACGAGCACCGTTCTAGCAGGTTCCAACATGCCGTGGAAGTCGCACTCATTCCCTAGTCTGAGCTGCACAGAGAAAAACACTAGGCTTCTCCTTCCATCTAAGACCTCCTACCTGAAGTCACCCTGCCATCAGGAGAAACACTGCTTGCGTTCTTATTGCAACTAAAGCAGAGTTTTTCCTGTAGCACTGCAGGCTTTTGAAGAGGCACGGGCCCAGAGGCCTAGCTAGGGCGTTCCTTGGTGAGGCCGTTCACTAGATGCAGAACACCCAGCCTCGAGAAGTTGATTCAGGGAAGCAACCAGTGTGGACTCTGTGTCTCTTTTGACTTGTTAGAAACCACAGAGATGTATGCTGCCTGTGCCAATGGTAATGGGGGCATGATGGTTCTAGCCTTGCTTTCCATTTGGAAAGCTCCATTCTTGCTGCCGTGAAGCTCCCTGAAATTCTCTGCTGTTGACAGCCCTCTGGCCAGTGTAGGCACGGGTGTGGGAAGAAAATGAGTTTTCTTTGGCTACACACGGAGCTTCATTGGCCGGAGTGGGGCTCACCTTGCCGTGCTCTAGAGCTAAAGGGAATCTCAACGTGAGTCCTTGCCTCGAGGTAAGGCCCTGAGTAGCCCTGCAGAAAGGGAGGCATGCAGGTCTTTCCATTAGCTCTAAATCACTGTTCTGCTTTACTTGAAAGGAAGTACCCTTTTCAGGACTCCTAGGCCTCTCGGGTGAGCATCATTTTTGTTCCAAGATCCCTGAGTACCTCCACACCCCTGTAGGCCTGCAGAGCAACAACGAGGCCCATTGGTCCCTCGGAGGTCCTCTGTGTCTGCTGAGTCATGGGCAACACACTGCACTCTTTCTTGTGATATCTTGATTCACAGCACTCACACAGGTTCACGGGCACCGTTCTAGCAAGTTCCAACATGCCGTGGAAGTCGCACTCATTCCCTAGTCTGAGCTGCACAGAGATAAACACTAGGCTTCTCCTTCCATCAAGGACCTCCTACTAGAAGTCACCCTGCCTCAGGAGATAGACGGCTTGCGTTCCTATTGCAACTAAAGCACAGTTTTTCCTGTAGCACTGCAGGTTTGGAAGAGGCAAGGGCCCAGACGCCTAGCTAAGGCTTTCCTTGGTGAGGCCGTTCACTAGATGCAGAACACGCTGCCTCGAAAAGTTGATTCAGGGAAGCAACCAGTGTGTACTCTGTGTCTCATTTGACTTGTTAAAAACCACAGAGATGTATGCTGCCTGTGCCCATGGAAATGGGGGCATGATGGTACTAGCTTTGCTTTCCATTTGGAAAACTCCATTCTTGCTGCCGTGAAGCTCCCTGAAATTCTCTGCTATTGTCAGCCCACTGGCCACTATAGGCATGGGTGTGGGAAGAAAATGAGTTTTCTCTGGGTACACACGGAGCTTCATTGACCGGGGTGGGGCTCACCTTGCCATGCTCTAGAGCTAAAGGGAATCTCAACGTGAGTCCTTGCCTCGAGGTAAGGCCCTGAGTAGCCCTGCAGAAAGGGAGGCATGCAGCTCTTTCCATGAGCTCTTAGTGGAGGTTCCGCTTTATGTTAAAGGAAGTACCCTTTTCAGGACTCCTAGGCCCCTGTGGGCCTGCTGAGCAGCATTGATTCCCATACGTCCCTCGGAGGCCCTCTGTGTCTGCCGAGTCTCGGGCAACACACTGTACGTTACTTCAGGAGAGGTATATTTCCAGAGCAGTCGAACAGCATCAGAACCACATTTCTAGGCAGTCCAACATGCCCTGGAAGTTTTCGACATTGCCCTCGTCTGAGCTGCCCTGAGAAAACACTCTTCTTAGAATTTATCGAGGACCTCTTTCCTGAAGTCACTCTATTCAAGGAGAAATACAGCATCCTAACATGCTGTGTCGCTCACAGTGCAAGCAACGTGAGAACTTGCCTCGAGGTAAGGCCCTGAAATGCTATGCAGAAGCGGAGGCGTGTAGCAGTTTCCATGAGGCCGTAGTCGCTGCTCTGCAGCATTTTAACGCCAGTACGCTTTTCAGGACACCTAGGTGCCTCGCCTGGAAACCCTGTTCCCTGCAAGAACACCGAGTACCCTCAGGCTCCCGTGGCCCTTCTAAGCAATATCCAGGCGGTAGCTTTCCGACTCACAGTGTGTATGCCGAGTGTAGGGCAAATCAGTACACTCTAATTGGGACATCTTGATTTAGCCAGCACCTGCACAGTTTTATGAGCACCGTTCTAGCAAGTTCCAACATGCCGTGGAAGTTGCACTCATTCCCTAGTCTGAGCTGCACAGAGATAAACACTAGGCTTCTCCTTCCATCCAGGACCTCCTACTTGAAGTCACCCTGCCTCAGGAGACAGACGGCTTGCGTTCCTATTGCAACTGAAGCACAGTTTTTCCTGTAGCACTGCAGGTTTGGAAGAGGCAAGGGCCCAGACGCCTAGCTAAGGCTTTCCTTGGTGAGGCCGTTCACTAGATGCAGAACACGCTGCCTCGAGAAGTTGATTCAGGGAAGCAACCAGTGTGTACTCTGTGTCTCATTTGACTTGTTAAAAACCACAGAGATGTATGCTGCCTGTGCCCATGGAAATGGGGGCATGATGGTACTAGCCTTGCTTTCTATTTGGAAAGCTCAATTCTTGCTGCCGTGAAGCTCCCTGAAATTCTCTGCTGTTGACAGCCCTCTAGCCACTGTAGGCATGGGTGTGGGAAGAAAATGAGTTTTCTCTGGCTACACACGGAGCTTCATTGGCCGGGGTGGGGCTCACCTTGCCATGCTCTAGAGCTAAAGGGAATCTCAACGTGAGTCCTTGCCTCGAGGTAAGGCCCTGAGTAGCCCTGCAGAAAGGGAGGCATGCAGGTCTTTCCATTAGCTCTAAGTCGCTGTTCCACTTTACTTTAAAGGAAGTACCCTTTTCAGGACTCCTAGGCCTCTCGGGTGAGCATCATTTTTGTTCCAAGATCCCTGAGTACCTCCACACCCCTGTAGGCCTGCAGAGCAACAACGAGGCCCATTGGTCCCTCGGAGTTCCTCTGTGTCTGCTGAGTCATGGGCAACACACTGCACTCTTTCTTGTGATATCTTGATTCACAGCACTCACACAGGTTCACGGGCACCGTTCTAGCAAGTTCCAACATGCCGTGGAAGTCGCACTCATTCCCTAGTCTGAGCTGCACAGAGATAAACACTAGGCTTCTCCTTCCATCCAGGACCTCCTACTTGAAGTCACCCTGCCTCAGGAGACAGACGGCTTGTGTTCCTATTGCAACTGAAGCACAGTTTTTCCTGTAGCACTGCAGGTTTGGAAGAGGCAAGGGCCCAGACGCCTAGCTAAGGCTTTCCTTGGTGAGGCTGTTCACTAGATGCAGAACACGCTGCCTCGAAAAGTTGATTCAGGGAAGCAACCAGTGTGTACTCTGTGTCTCATTTGACTTGTTAAAAACCACAGAGATGTATGCTGCCTGTGCCCATGGAAATGGGGGCATGATGGTACTAGCCTTGCTTTCTATTTGGAAAGCTCAATTCTTGCTGCCGTGAAGCTCCCTGAAATTCTCTGCTGTTGACAGCCCTCTGGCCACTGTAGGCATGGGTGTGGGAAGAAAATGAGTTTTCTCTGGCTACACACGGAGCTTCATTGGCCGGGGTGAGGCTCACCTTGCCATGCTCTAGAGCTAAAGGGAATCTCAACGTGAGTCCTTGCCTCGAGGTAAGGCCCTGAGTAGCCCTGCAGAAAGGGAGGCATGCAGGTCTTTCCATGAGCTCTAAATCGCAGATCTGCTTTACTTTAAAGGAAGTACCCTTTTCAGGACTCCTAGGCTTCTCAGGTGAGCATCATTTTTGTTCCAAGATCCCTGAGTACCTCCACACCCCTGTAGGCCTGCAGAGCAACAACGAGGCCCATTGGTCCCTCGGAGGTCCTCTGTGTCTGCTGAGTCATGGGCAACACACTGCACTCTTTCTTGTGATATCTTGATTCACAGCACTCGCACAGGTTCACGAGCACCGTTCTAGCAGGTTCCAACATGCCGTGGAAGTCGCACTCATTCCCTAGTCTGAGCTGCACAGAGAAAAACACTAGGCTTCTCCTTCCATCTAAGACCTCCTACCTGAAGTCACCCTGCCATCAGGAGAAACACTGCTTGCGTTCTTATTGCAACTAAAGCAGAGTTTTTCCTGTAGCACTGCAGGCTTTTGAAGAGGCACGGGCCCAGAGGCCTAGCTAGGGCGTTCCTTGGTGAGGCCGTTCACTAGATGCAGAACACCCAGCCTCGAGAAGTTGATTCAGGGATGCAACCAGTGTGGACTCTGTGTCTCTTTTGACTTGTTAGAAACCACAGAGATGTATGCTGCCTGTGCCAATGGTAATGGGGGCATGATGGTTCTAGCCTTGCTTTCCATTTGGAAAGCTCCATTCTTGCTGCCGTGAAGCTCCCTGAAATTCTCTGCTGTTGACAGCCCTCTGGCCAGTGTAGGCACGGGTGTGGGAAGAAAATGAGTTTTCTTTGGCTACACACGGAGCTTCATTGGCCGGAGTGGTGCTCACCTTGCCATGCTCTAGAGCTAAAGGGAATCTCAACGTGAGTCCTTGCCTCGAGGTAAGGCCCTGAGTAGCCCTGCAGAAAGGGAGGCATGCAGGTCTTTCCGTGAGCTCTAAGTCGCAGATCTGCTTTACTTTAAAGGAAGTACCCTTTTCAGGACTCCTAGGCTTCTCAGGTGAGCATCATTTTTGTTCCAAGATCCCTGAGTACCTCCACACCCCTGTAGGCCTGCAGAGCAACAACGAGGCCCATTGGTCCCTCGGAGGTCCTCTGTGTCTGCTGAGTCATGGGCAACACACTGCACTCTTTCTTGTGATATCTTGATTCACAGCACTCGCACAGGTTCACGAGCACCGTTCTAGCAGGTTCCAACATGCCGTGGAAGTCACACTCATTCCCTAGTCTGAGCTGCACAGAGATAAACACTAGGCTTCTCCTTCCATCTAAGACCTCCTACCTGAAGTCACCCTGCCATCAGGAGAAACACTGCTTGCGTTCTTATTGCAACTAAAGCAGAGTTTTTCCTGTAGCACTGCAGGCTTTTGAAGAGGCACGGGCCCAGAGGCCTAGCTAGGGCGTTCCTTGGTGAGGCCGTTCACTAGATGCAGAACACCCAGCCTCGAGAAGTTGATTCAGGGAAGCAACCAGTGTGGACTCTGTGTCTCTTTTGACTTGTTAGAAACCACAGAGATGTATGCTGCCTGTGCCAATGGTAATGGGGGCATGATGGTTCTAGCCTTGCTTTCCATTTGGAAAGCTCCATTCTTGCTGCCGTGAAGCTCCCTGAAATTCTCTGCTGTTGACAGCCCTCTGGCCAGTGTAGGCACGGGTGTGGGAAGAAAATGAGTTTTCTTTGGCTACACACGGAGCTTCATTGGCCGGAGTGGGGCTCACCTTGCCGTGCTCTAGAGCTAAAGGGAATCTCAACGTGAGTCCTTGCCTCGAGGTAAGGCCCTGAGTAGCCCTGCAGAAAGGGAGGCATGCAGGTCTTTCCATTAGCTCTAAATCACTGTTCTGCTTTACTTTAAAGGAAGTACCCTTTTAAGGACTCCTAGGCCTCTCGGGTGAGCATCATTTTTGTTCCAAGATCCCTGAGTACCTCCACACCCCTGTAGGACTGCTGAGCAACAACGAGGCCCATTGGTCCCTCGGAGGTCCTCTGTGTCTGCTGAGTCATGGGCAACACACTGCACTCTTTCTTGTGATATCTTGATTCACAGCACTCACACAGGTTCACGAGCACCGTTCTAGCAAGTTCCAACATGCCGTGGAAGTCGCACTCATTCCCTAGTCTGAGCTGCACAGAGATAAACACTAGGCTTCTCCTTCCATCAAGGACCTCCTACTAGAAGTCACCCTGCCTCAGGAGATAGACGGCTTGCGTTCCTATTGCAACTAAAGCACAGTTTTTCCTGTAGCACTGCAGGTTTGGAAGAGGCAAGGGCCCAGACGCCTAGCTAAGGCTTTCCTTGGTGAGGCCGTTCACTAGATGCAGAACACGCTGCCTCGAAAAGTTGATTCAGGGAAGCAACCAGTGTGTACTCTGTGTCTCATTTGACTTGTTAAAAACCACAGAGATGTATGCTGCCTGTGCCCATGGAAATGGGGGCATGATGGTACTAGCTTTGCTTTCCATTTGGAAAACTCCATTCTTGCTGCCGTGAAGCTCCCTGAAATTCTCTGCTATTGTCAGCCCACTGGCCACTATAGGCATGGGTGTGGGAAGAAAATGAGTTTTCTCTGGGTACACACGGAGCTTCATTGACCGGGGTGGGGCTCACCTTGCCATGCTCTAGAGCTAAAGGGAATCTCAACGTGAGTCCTTGCCTCGAGGTAAGGCCCTGAGTAGCCCTGCAGAAAGGGAGGCATGCAGCTCTTTCCATGAGCTCTTAGTGGAGGTTCCGCTTTATGTTAAAGGAAGTACCCTTTTCAGGACTCCTAGGCCCCTGTGGGCCTGCTGAGCAGCATTGATTCCCATACGTCCCTCGGAGGCCCTCCGTGTCTGCCGAGTCTCGGGCAACACACTGTACGTTACTTCAGGAGAGCTATATTTCCAGAGCAGTCGAACAGCATCAGAACCACATTTCTAGGCAGTCCAACATGCCCTGGAAGTTTTCGACATTGCCCTCGTCTGAGCTGCCCTGAGAAAACACTCTTCTTAGAATTTATCGAGGACCTCTTTCCTGAAGTCACTCTATTCAAGGAGAAATACAGCATCCTAACATGCTGTGTCGCTCACAGTGCAAGCAACGTGAGAACTTGCCTCGAGGTAAGGCCCTGAAATGCTATGCAGAAGCGGAGGCGTGTAGCAGTTTCCATGAGGCCGTAGTCGCTGCTCTGCAGCATTTTAACGCCAGTACGCTTTTCAGGACACCTAGGTGCCTCGCCTGGAAACCCTGTTCCCTGCAAGAACACCGAGTACCCTCAGGCTCCCGTGGCCCTTCTAAGCAATATCCAGGCGGTAGCTTTCCGACTCACAGTGTGTATGCCGAGTGTAGGGCAAATCAGTACACTCTAATTGGGACATCTTGATTTAGCCAGCACCTGCACAGTTTTATGAGCACCGTTCTAGCAAGTTCCAACATGCCGTGGAAGTTGCACTCATTCCCTAGTCTGAGCTGCACAGAGATAAACACTAGGCTTCTCCTTCCATCCAGGACCTCCTACTTGAAGTCACCCTGCCTCAGGAGACAGACGGCTTGCGTTCCTATTGCAACTGAAGCACAGTTTTTCCTGTAGCACTGCAGGTTTGGAAGAGGCAAGGGCCCAGACGCCTAGCTAAGGCTTTCCTTGGTGAGGCCGTTCACTAGATGCAGAACACGCTGCCTCGAGAAGTTGATTCAGGGAAGCAACCAGTGTGTACTCTGTGTCTCATTTGACTTGTTAAAAACCACAGAGATGTATGCTGCCTGTGCCCATGGAAATGGGGGCATGATGGTACTAGCCTTGCTTTCTATTTGGAAAGCTCAATTCTTGCTGCCGTGAAGCTCCCTGAAATTCTCTGCTGTTGACAGCCCTCTAGCCACTGTAGGCATGGGTGTGGGAAGAAAATGAGTTTTCTCTGGCTACACACGGAGCTTCATTGGCCGGGGTGGGGCTCACCTTGCCATGCTCTAGAGCTAAAGGGAATCTCAACGTGAGTCCTTGCCTCGAGGTAAGGCCCTGAGTAGCCCTGCAGAAAGGGAGGCATGCAGGTCTTTCCATTAGCTCTAAGTCGCTGTTCCACTTTACTTTAAAGGAAGTACCCTTTTCAGGACTCCTAGGCCTCTCGGGTGAGCATCATTTTTGTTCCAAGATCCCTGAGTACCTCCACACCCCTGTAGGCCTGCAGAGCAACAACGAGGCCCATTGGTCCCTCGGAGTTCCTCTGTGTCTGCTGAGTCATGGGCAACACACTGCACTCTTTCTTGTGATATCTTGATTCACAGCACTCACACAGGTTCACGGGCACCGTTCTAGCAAGTTCCAACATGCCGTGGAAGTCGCACTCATTCCCTAGTCTGAGCTGCACAGAGATAAACACTAGGCTTCTCCTTCCATCCAGGACCTCCTACTTGAAGTCACCCTGCCTCAGGAGACAGACGGCTTGTGTTCCTATTGCAACTGAAGCACAGTTTTTCCTGTAGCACTGCAGGTTTGGAAGAGGCAAGGGCCCAGACGCCTAGCTAAGGCTTTCCTTGGTGAGGCTGTTCACTAGATGCAGAACACGCTGCCTCGAAAAGTTGATTCAGGGAAGCAACCAGTGTGTACTCTGTGTCTCATTTGACTTGTTAAAAACCACAGAGATGTATGCTGCCTGTGCCCATGGAAATGGGGGCATGATGGTACTAGCCTTGCTTTCTATTTGGAAAGCTCAATTCTTGCTGCCGTGAAGCTCCCTGAAATTCTCTGCTGTTGACAGCCCTCTGGCCACTGTAGGCATGGGTGTGGGAAGAAAATGAGTTTTCTCTGGCTACACACGGAGCTTCATTGGCCGGGGTGAGGCTCACCTTGCCATGCTCTAGAGCTAAAGGGAATCTCAACGTGAGTCCTTGCCTCGAGGTAAGGCCCTGAGTAGCCCTGCAGAAAGGGAGGCATGCAGGTCTTTCCATGAGCTCTAAATCGCAGATCTGCTTTACTTTAAAGGAAGTACCCTTTTCAGGACTCCTAGGCTTCTCAGGTGAGCATCATTTTTGTTCCAAGATCCCTGAGTACCTCCACACCCCTGTAGGCCTGCAGAGCAACAACGAGGCCCATTGGTCCCTCGGAGGTCCTCTGTGTCTGCTGAGTCATGGGCAACACACTGCACTCTTTCTTGTGATATCTTGATTCACAGCACTCGCACAGGTTCACGAGCACCGTTCTAGCAGGTTCCAACATGCCGTGGAAGTCGCACTCATTCCCTAGTCTGAGCTGCACAGAGAAAAACACTAGGCTTCTCCTTCCATCTAAGACCTCCTACCTGAAGTCACCCTGCCATCAGGAGAAACACTGCTTGCGTTCTTATTGCAACTAAAGCAGAGTTTTTCCTGTAGCACTGCAGGCTTTTGAAGAGGCACGGGCCCAGAGGCCTAGCTAGGGCGTTCCTTGGTGAGGCCGTTCACTAGATGCAGAACACCCAGCCTCGAGAAGTTGATTCAGGGAAGCAACCAGTGTGGACTCTGTGTCTCTTTTGACTTGTTAGAAACCACAGAGATGTATGCTGCCTGTGCCAATGGTAATGGGGGCATGATGGTTCTAGCCTTGCTTTCCATTTGGAAAGCTCCATTCTTGCTGCCGTGAAGCTCCCTGAAATTCTCTGCTGTTGACAGCCCTCTGGCCAGTGTAGGCACGGGTGTGGGAAGAAAATGAGTTTTCTTTGGCTACACACGGAGCTTCATTGGCCGGAGTGGGGCTCACCTTGCCGTGCTCTAGAGCTAAAGGGAATCTCAACGTGAGTCCTTGCCTCGAGGTAAGGCCCTGAGTAGCCCTGCAGAAAGGGAGGCATGCAGGTCTTTCCATTAGCTCTAAATCACTGTTCTGCTTTACTTGAAAGGAAGTACCCTTTTCAGGACTCCTAGGCCTCTCGGGTGAGCATCATTTTTGTTCCAAGATCCCTGAGTACCTCCACACCCCTGTAGGCCTGCAGAGCAACAACGAGGCCCATTGGTCCCTCGGAGGTCCTCTGTGTCTGCTGAGTCATGGGCAACACACTGCACTCTTTCTTGTGATATCTTGATTCACAGCACTCACACAGGTTCACGGGCACCGTTCTAGCAAGTTCCAACATGCCGTGGAAGTCGCACTCATTCCCTAGTCTGAGCTGCACAGAGATAAACACTAGGCTTCTCCTTCCATCCAGGACCTCCTACTTGAAGTCACCCTGCCTCAGGAGACAGACGGCTTGCGTTCCTATTGCAACTGAAGCACAGTTTTTCCTGCAGCACTGCAGGTTTGGAAGAGGCAAGGGCCCAGACGCCTACCTAAGGCTTTCCTTGGTGAGGCCGTTCACTAGATGCAGAACACGCTGCCTCGAAAAGTTGATTCAGGGAAGCAACCAGTGTGCACTCTGTGTCTCATTTGACTTGTTAAAAACCACAGAGATGTATGCTGCCTGTGCCCATGGAAATGGGGCCATGATGGTACTAGCCTTGCTTTCTATTTGGAAAGCTCAATTCTTGCTGCCGTGAAGCTCCCTGAAATTCTCTGCTGTTGACAGCCCTCTGGCCACTATAGGCATGGGTGTGGGAAGAAAATGAGTTTTCTCTGGCTACACACGGAGCTTCATTGGCCGGGGTGGGTCTCACCTTGCCATGCTCTAGAGCTAAAGGGAATCTCAACGTGAGTCCTTGCCTCGAGGTAAGGCCCTGAGTAGCCCTGCAGAAAGGGAGGCATGCAGGTCTTTCCATGAGCTCTAAGTCGCAGATCTGCTTTACTTTAAAGGAAGTACCCTTTTCAGGACTCCTAGGCCTTTCAGGTGAGCATCATTTTTGTTCCAAGATCCCTGAGTACCTCCACACCCCTGTAGGCCTGCAGAGCAACAACGAGGCCCATTGGTCCCTCGGAGGTCCTCTGTGTCTGCTGAGTCATGGGCAACACACTGCACTCTTTCTTGTGATACCTTGATTCACAGCACTCGCACAGGTTCACGAGCACCGTTCTAGCAGGTTCCAACATGCCGTGGAAGTCACACTCATTCCCTAGTCTGAGCTGCACAGAGAAAAACACTAGGCTTCTCCTTCCATCTAAGACCTCCTACCTGAAGTCACCCTGCCATCAGGAGAAACACTGCTTGCGTTCTTTTTGCAACTAAAGCAGAGTTTTTCCTGTAGCACTGCAGGCTTTTGAAGAGGCACGGGCCCAGAGGCCTAGCTAGGGCGTTCCTTGGTGAGGCCGTTCACTAGATGCAGAACACCCTGCCTCGAGAAGTTGATTCAGGGAAGCAACCAGTGTGGACTCTGTGTCTCTTTTGACTTGTTAGAAACCACAGAGATGTATGCTGCCTGTGCCAATGGTAATGGGGGCATGATGGTTCTAGCCTTGCTTTCCATTTGGAAAGCTCCATTCTTGCTGCCGTGAAGCTCCCCGAAATTCTCTGCTGTTGACAGCCCTCTGGCCAGTGTAGGCACGGGTGTGGGAAGAAAATGAGTTCTCTTTGGCTACACACGGAGCTTCATTGGCCGGAGTGGGACTCACCTTGCCATGCTCTAGAGCTAAAGGGAATCTCAACGTGAGTCCTTGCCTCGAGGTAAGGCCCTGAGTAGCCCTGCAGAAAGGGAGGCATGCAGGTCTTTCCATTAGCTCTAAATCACTGTTCTGCTTTACTTTAAAGGAAGTACCCTTTTCAGGACTCCTAGGCCTCTCGGGTGAGCATCATTTTTGTTCCAAGATCCCTGAGTACCTCCACACCCCTGTAGGACTGCTGAGCAACAACGAGGCCCATTGGTCCCTCGGAGGTCCTCTGTGTCTGCTGAGTCATGGGCAACACACTGCACTCTTTCTTGTGATATCTTGATTCACAGCACTCACACAGGTTCACGAGCACCGTTCTAGCAAGTTCCAACATGCCGTGGAAGTCGCACTCATTCCCTAGTCTGAGCTGCACAGAGATAAACACTAGGCTTCTCCTTCCATCAAGGACCTCCTACTAGAAGTCACCCTGCCTCAGGAGATAGATGGCTTGCGTTCCTATTGCAACTAAAGCACAGTTTTTCCTGTAGCACTGCAGGTTTGGAAGAGGCAAGGGCCCAGACGCCTAGCTAAGGCTTTCCTTGGTGAGGCCGTTCACTAGATGCAGAACACGCTGCCTCGAAAAGTTGATTCAGGGAAGCAACCAGTGTGTACTCTGTGTCTCATTTGACTTGTTACAAACCACAGAGATGTATGCTGCCTGTGCCCATGGAAATGGGGGCATGATGGTACTAGCTTTGCTTTCCATTTGGAAAGCTCCATTCTTGCTGCCGTGAAGCTCCCTGATATTCTCTGCTGTTGACAGGCCCCTGGCCACTATAGCATTGGTGTGGGAAGAAAATGAGTTTTCTCTGGGTACACTCGGAGCTTCATTGGCCGGGGTGGGGTTCACCTTCCCATGCTCTAGAGCTAAAGGGAATCTCAACGTGAGTCCCTGCCTCGAGGTAAGGCCCTGAGTAGCCCTGCAGAAAGGGAAGCATGCAGGTCTTTCCATGAGCTCTAAGTCGCTGTTCTGCTTTACTTAAAGGAAGTACCCTTTTCAGGACTCCTAGGCCTCTCGGGTGAGCATCATTTTTGTTCCAAGATCCCTGAGTACCTCCACACCCCTGTAGGCCTGCTGAGCAACAACGAGGCCCATTGGTCCCTCGGAGGTCCTCTGTGTCTGCTGAGTCATGGGCAACACACTGCACTCTTTCTTGTGATATCTTGATTCACATCACTCGCACAGGTTCAAAAGCAACGGTCAAGGAAGTTCCAACATGCCGTGGAATTCGCACTCACTCCCTAGTCTGAGCTGCACAGAGAAAAACACTAGGCTTCTCCTTCCATCCAGGACCTCCTACCTGAAGTCACCCTGCCTCCAGGAGAAAGACGGCTTGCGTTCCTATTGCAACTAAAGCACAGTATTTCCTGTAGCACTGCAGGCTTTTGGAGAGTCACGGGCCCAGAGTCCTAGCTCGGTCATTCCTTGGTGAGGCCGTTCACTAGATGCAGAAAACCCGGCCTCGAGAAGTTGATTCAGGAAAGCAACCAGTGTGTACTCCATGTCTCTTTTGACTTTTTAGAAACCACAGAGATGTATGCTGCCTGTGCCCACGGAAATGGGGGCATGATGGTACTAGACTTGCTTTCCATTTGGAAAGCTCCATTCTTGCTGCCATGAAGCTCCCTTAAATTCTCTTCTGTTGCCAGGCCCCTGGCCACTCTAGCATTGGTGTGGGAAGAAAATGAGTTTTCTCTGGCTACACACGGAGCTTCTTTGGCGGGGGTGGGGCTCACCTTGCCATGCTCTAGAGCTAAATGGAATCTCAACGTGAGTCCTTGCCTCGAGGTAAGGCCCTGAGTAGCCCTGCAGAAAGGGAGGCATGCAGGTCTTTCCATTAGCTCTAAGTCGCTGTTCCACTTTACTTTAAAGGAAGTACCCTTTTCAGGACTCCTAGGCCTCTCGGGTGAGCATCATTTTTGTTCCAAGATCCCTGAGTACCTCCACACCCCTGTAGGCCTGCAGAGCAACAACGAGGCCCATTGGTCCCTCGGAGTTCCTCTGTGTCTGCTGAGTCATGGGCAACACACTGCACTCTTTCTTGTGATATCTTGATTCACAGCACTCACACAGGTTAACGGGCACCGTTCTAGCAAGTTCCAACATGCCGTGGAAGTCGCACTCATTCCCTAGTCTGAGCTGCACAGAGAAAAACACTAGGCTTCTCCTTCCATCTAAGACCTCCTACCTGAAGTCACCCTGCCATCAGGAGAAACACTGCTTGCGTTCTTTTTGCAACTAAAGCAGAGTTTTTCCTGTATCACTGCAGGCTTTTG
This sequence comes from Balaenoptera ricei, assembly GCF_028023285.1. NCBI lineage: Eukaryota > Metazoa > Chordata > Mammalia > Artiodactyla > Balaenopteridae > Balaenoptera > Balaenoptera ricei. The sequence continues at coordinate 81,363,852 of NC_082654.1, forward strand.
AAGAGGCACGGGCCCAGAGGCCTAGCTAGGGCGTTCCTTGGTGAGGCCGTTCACTAGATGCAGAACACCCTGCCTCGAGAAGTTGATTCAGGGAAGCAACCAGTGTGAACTCTGTGTCTCTTTTGACTTGTTAGAAACCACAGAGATGTATGCTGCCTGTGCCAATGGTAATGGGGGCATGATGGTTCTAGCCTTGCTTTCCATTTAGAAAGCTCCATTCTTGCTGCCGTGAAGCTCCCTGAAATTCTCTGCTGTTGACAGCCCTCTGGCCAGTGTAGGCACGGGTGTGGGAAGAAAATGAGTTTTCTTTGGCTACACACGGAGCTTCATTGGCCGGAGTGGGGCTCACCTTGCCGTGCTCTAGAGCTAAAGGGAATCTCAACGTGAGTCCTTGCCTCGAGGTAAGGCCCTGAGTAGCCCTGCAGAAAGGGAGGCATGCAGGTCTTTCCATTAGCTCTAAATCACTGTTCTGCTTTACTTTAAAGGAAGTACCCTTTTCAGGACTCCTAGGCCTCTCGGGTGAGCATCATTTTTGTTCCAAGATCCCTGATTACCTCCACACCCCTGTAGGACTGCTGAGAAACAACGAGGCCCATTGGTCCCTCGGAGGTCCTCTGTGTCTGCTGAGTCATGGGCAACACACTGCACTCTTTCTTGTGATATCTTGATTCACAGCACTCACACAGGTTCACGAGCACCGTTCTAGCAAGTTCCAACATGCCGTGGAAGTCGCACTCATTCCCTAGTCTGAGCTGCACAGAGATAAACACTAGGCTTCTCCTTCCATCAAGGACCTCCTACTAGAAGTCACCCTGCCTCAGGAGATAGACGGCTTGCGTTCCTATTGCAACTAAAGCACAGTTTTTCCTGTAGCACTGCAGGTTTGGAAGAGGCAAGGGCCCAGACGCCTAGCTAAGGCTTTCCTTGGTGAGGCCGTTCACTAGATGCAGAACACGCTGCCTCGAAAAGTTGATTCAGGGAAGCAACCAGTGTGTACTCTGTGTCTCATTTGACTTGTTAAAAACCACAGAGATGTATGCTGCCTGTGCCCATGGAAATGGGGGCATGATGGTACTAGCTTTGCTTTCCATTTGGAAAGCACCATTCTTGCTGCCGTGAAGCTCCCTGAAATTCTCTGCTATTGTCAGCCCACTGGCCACTATAGGCATGGGTGTGGGAAGAAAATGAGTTTTCTTTGGCTACACACGGAGCTTCATTGACCGGGGTGGGGCCCACCTTGCCATGCTCTAGAGCTAAAGGGAATCTCAACGTGAGTCCTTGCCTCGAGGTAAGGCCCTGAGTAGCCCTGCAGAAAGGGAGGCATGCAGCTCTTTCCATGAGCTCTTAGTGGAGGTTCCGCTTTATGTTAAAGGAAGTACCCTTTTCAGGACTCCTAGGCCCCTGTGGGCCTGCTGAGCAGCATTGATTCCCATACGTCCCTGAGAGGCCCTCTGTGTCTGCCGAGTCTCGGGCAACACACTGTACGTTACTTCAGGAGAGCTATATTTCCAGAGCAGTCGAACAGCATCAGAACCACATTTCTAGGCAGTCCAACATGCCCTGGAAGTTTTCGACATTGCCCTCGTCTGAGCTGCCCTGAGAAAACACTCTTCTTAGAATTTATCGAGGACCTCTTTCCTGAAGTCACTCTATTCAAGGAGAAATACAGCATCCTAACATGCTGTGTCGCTCACAGTGCAAGCAACGGGAGAACTTGCCTCGAGGTAAGGCCCTGAAATGCTATGCAGAAGCGGAGGCGTGTGGCAGTTTCCATGAGGCCGTAGTCGCTGCTCTGCAGCATTTTAACGCCAGTAGGCTTTTCAGGACACCTAGGTGCCTCGCCTGGAAACCCTGTTCCCTGCAAGAACACCGAGTACCCTCAGGCTCCCGTGGCCCTTCTAAGCAATATCCAGGCCCGTAGCTTTCCGACTCACAGTGTGTATGCCGAGTGTAGGGCAACTCAGTACACTCTAATTGGGACATCTTGATTTAGCCAGCACCTGCACAGTTTTATGAGCACCGTTCTAGCAAGTTCCAACATGCCGTGGAAGTCGCAATCATTCCCTAGTCTGAGCTGCACAGAGAAAAACACTAGGCTTCTCCTTCCATCCAGGACCTCCTACCTGAAGTCACCCTGCCTCCAGGAAAAAGACGGCTTGTGTTCCTTTTGCAACTAAAGCACAGTTTTTCCTGAAGCACTGCAGACTTTTGAAGAGGCACGGGCCCAGAGGCCTAGCTTGGGCTTTCCTTGGTGAGGCCGTTCACTAGATGCAGAACACCCTGCCTCGAGAAGTGGATTAAGGGAAGAAAACAGTGTGTACTCTGTGTCTCATTTGAATTGTTAAAAACCACAGAGATGTATGCTGCCTGTGCCCATGGAAATGGGGACATGATGGTACTAGCCTTGCTTTCCATTTGGAAAGCTCCATTCTTGCTGCCGTGAAGCTCCCTGAAATTCTCTGCTGTTGACAGCCCTCTGGCCACTGTAGGCATGGGTGTGGGAAGAAAATGAGTTTTCTCTGGCTACACACGGAGCTTCTTTGGCCGGGGTGGGGCTCACCTTGCCATGCTCTAGAGCTAAATGGAATCTCAACGTGAGTCCTTGCCTCGAGGTAAGGCCCTGAGTAGTCCTGCAGAAAGGGAGGCATGCAGCTCTTTCCATTAGCTCTAAGTCGCTGTTCTGCTTTACTTTAAAGGAAGTACCCTTTTCAGGACTCCTAGGCCTCTCAGGTGAGCATCATTTTTGTTCAAAGATCCCTGAGTACCTCCACACCCTTGTAGGACTGCTGAGCAACAACGAGGCCCATTGGTCCCTCGGAGGTCCTCTGTGTCTGCTGAGTCATGGGCAACACACTGAACTCTTTCTTGTGATATCTTGATTCACAGCACTCTCACAGGTTCACGAGCACCGTTCCAGCAAGTTCCTACATGCCGTGGAAGTCGCACTCATTCCCTAGTCTGAGCTGCACAGAGATAAACACTAGGCTTCTCCTTCCATCCAGGACCTCCTACCTGAAGTCACCCTGCCTCAGGAGATAGACGGCTTGCGTTCCTATTACAACTAATGCACAGTATTCCTGTAGCACTGCAGGCTTTTGAAGAGGCACGGGCCCAGAGTCCTAGCTAGGGCGTTCCTTGGTGAGGCCATACACTAGATGCAGAAGACCCTGCCTCAAGAAGTTGATTCAGGGAAGCAACCAGTGTGGACTCTGTGTCTCTTTTGACTTGTTAAAAACCACAGAGATGTATGCTGCCTGTGCCAACGGTAATGGGGGCATGATGGTACTAGCTTTGCTTTCCATTTGGAAAGCTCCATTCTTGCTGCCATGAACTTCCCTTAAATTCTCTACTGTTGACAGGCCCCTGGCCACTCTAGCATTGGTGTGGGAAGAAAATGAGTTTTCTCTGGCTACACACGGAGCTTCTTTGGCCGGGTGGGGCTCACCTTGCCATGCTCTAGAGCTAAATGGAATCTCAACGTGAGTCCTTGCCTCGAGGTAAGGCCCTGAGTAGCCCTGCAGAAAGGGAGGCATGCAGGTCTTTCCATGAGCTCTAAGTCGCAGATCTGCTTTACTTTAAAGGAAGTACCCTTTTCAGGACTCCTAGGCCTCTCGGGTGAGCATCATTTTTGTTCCAAGATCCCTGAGTACCTCCACACCCCTGTAGGCCTGCTGAGCAACAACGAGGCCCATTGGTCCCACGGAGTTCCTCTGTGTCTGCTGAGTCATGGGCAACACACTGCACTCTTTCTTGTGATATCTTGATTCACAGCACTCACACAGGTTCACGGGCACCGTTCTAGCAAGTTCCAACATGCCGTGGAAGTCGCACTCATTCCCTAGTCTGAGCTGCACAGAGAAAAACACTAGGCTTCTCCTTCCATCCAGGACCTCCTACCTGAAGTCACCCTGCCTCCAGGAGAAAGACGGCTTGCGTTCCTATTGCAACTAAAGCACAGTATTTCCTGTAACACTGCAGGCTTTTGAAGAGTCACGGGCCCAGAGTCCTAGCTCGGTCATTCCTTGGTGAGGCCGTTCACTAGATGCAGAAAACCCGGCCTCGAGAAGTTGATTCAGGGAAGCAACCAGTGTGTACTCTGTGTCTCATTTGAGTTGTTAAAAACCACAGAGATGTATGCTGCCTGTGCCCATGGAAATGGGGGCATGATGGTACTAGCTTTGCTTTCCATTTGGAAAGCTCCATTCTTGCTGACGTGAAGCTCCCTGAAATTCTCTGATATTGTCAGCCCACTGGCTACTATAGGCATGGGTGCGGGAAGAAAATGAGTTTTCTTTGGCTACACACGGAGCTTCATTGACCGGGGTGGGGCTCACCTTGCCATGCTCTAGAGCTAAAGGGAATCTCAACGTGAGTCCTTGCCTCGAGGTAAGGCCCTGAGTAGCCCTGCAGAAAGGGAGGCATGCAGCTCTTTCCATGAGCTCTTAGTGGAGGTTCCGCTTTATGTTAAAGGAAGTACCCTTTTCAGGACTCCTAGGCCCCTGTGGGCCTGCTGAGCAGCATTGATTCCCATACGTCCCTCAGAGGACCTCTGTGTCTGCCGAGTCTCGGGCAACACACTGTACGTTACTTCAGGAGAGCTATATTTCCAGAGCAGTCGAACAGCATCAGAACCACATTTCTAGGCAGTCCAACATGCCCTGGAAGTTTTCGACATTGCCCTCGTCTGAGCTGCCCTGAGAAAACACTCTTCTTAGAATTTATCGAGGACCTCTTTCCTGAAGTCACTCTATTCAAGGAGAAATACAACATCCTAACATGCTGTGTCCCTCACAGTGCAAGCAACGGGAGAACTTGCCTCGAGGTAAGGCCCTGAAATGCTATGCAGAAGCGGAGGCGTGTAGCAGTTTCCATGAGGCCGTAGTCGCTGCTCTGCAGCATTTTAACGCCAGTAGGCTTTTCAGGACACCTAGGTGCCTCGCCTGGAAACCCTGTTCCCTGCAAGAACACCGAGTACCCTCAGGCTCCCGTGGCCCTTCTAAGCAATATCCAGACCCGTAGCTTTCCGACTCACAGTGTGTATGCCGAGTGTAGGGCAACTCAGTACACTCTAATTGGGACATCTTGATTTAGCCAGCACCTGCACAGTTTTATGAGCACCGTTCTAGCAAGTTCCAACATGCCGTGGAAGTCGCAATCATTCCCTAGTCTGAGCTGCACAGAGAAAAACACTAGGCTTCTCCTTCCATCCAGGACCTCCTACCTGAAGTCACCCTGCCTCCAGGGGAAAGACGGCTTGCGTTCCTATTGCAACTAAAGCACAGTTTTTCCTGTAGCACTGCAGGTGTGGAAGAGGCAAAGGTCCAGAGGCCTAGCTACGGCTTTCCTTGGTGAGGCCGTTCACTAGATGCAGAACACGCTGCCTCGAGAAGTTGATTCAGGGAAGCAACCAGTGTGGACTCTGTGTCTCATTTGACTTGTTAAAAACCACAGAGATGTATGCTGCTTGTGCTCAAGGAAATGGGGGCACGATGGTACTAGCCGTGCTTTCCATTTGGAAAGCTCCATTCTTGCTGCCGTGAAGCTCCCTGATATTCTCTGCTGTTGACAGGCCCCTGGCCACTATAGCATTGGTGTGGGAAGAAAATGAGTTTTCTCTGGGTACACACGGAGCTTCATTGGCAGGGGTGGGGTTCACCTTCCCATGCTCTAGAGCTAAAGGGAATCTCAACGTGAGTCCCTGCCTCGAGGTAAGGCCCTGAGTAGCCCTGCAGAAAGGGAAGCATGCAGGTCTTTCCATGAGCTCTAAGTCTCTGTTCTGCTTTACTTAAAGGAAGTACCCTTTTCAGGACTCCTAGGCCTCTCGGGTGAGCATCATTTTTGTTCCAAGATCCCTGAGTACCTCCACACCCCTGTAGGCCTGCTGAGCAACAACGAGGCCCATTGGTCCCTCGGAGTTCCTCTGTGTCTGCTGAGTCATGGGCAACACACTGCACTCTTTCTTGTGATATCTTGATTCACAGCACTCACACAGGTTCACGGGCACCGTTCTAGCAAGTTCCAACATGCCGTGGAAGTCGCACTCATTCCCTAGTCTGAGCTGCACAGAGATAAACACTAGGCTTCTCCTTCCATCCAGGACCTCCTACTTGATGTCACCCTGCCTCAGGAGACAGACGGCTTGCGTTCCTATTGCAACTGAAGCACAGTTTTTCCTGTAGCACTGCAGGTTTGGAAGAGGCAAGGGCCCAGACGCCTAGCTAAGGCTTTCCTTGGTGAGGCCGTTCACTAGATGCAGAACACGCTGCCTCGAAAAGTTGATTCAGGGAAGCAACCAGTGTGTACTCTGTGTCTCATTTGACTTGTTAAAAACCACAGAGATGTATGCTGCCTGTGCCCATGGAAATGGGGGCATGATGGTACTAGCTTTGCTTTCCATTTGGAAAGCTCCATTCTTGCTGCCGTGAAGCTCCCTGAAATTCTCTGCTATTGTCAGCCCACTGGCCACTATAGGCATGGGTGTGGGAAGAAAATGAGTTTTCTCTGGGTACACACGGAGCTTCATTGACCGGGGTGGGGCTCACCTTGCCATGCTCTAGAGCTAAAGGGAATCTCAACGTGAGTCCTTGCCTCGAGGTAAGGCCCTGAGTAGCCCTGCAGAAAGGGAGGCATGCAGCTCTTTCCATGAGCTCTTAGTGGAGGTTCCGCTTTATGTTAAAGGAAGTACCCTTTTCAGGACTCCTAGGCCCCTGTGGGCCTGCTGAGCAGCATTGATTCCCATACGTCCCTCGGAGGCCCTCTGTGTCTGCCGAGTCTCGGGCAACACACTGTACGTTACTTCAGGAGAGCTATATTTCCAGAGCAGTCGAACAGCATCAGAACCACATTTCTAGGCAGTCCAACATGCCCTGGAAGTTTTCGACATTGCCCTCGTCTGAGCTGCCCTGAGAAAACTCTCTTCTTAGAATTTATCGAGGACCTCTTTCCTGAAGTCACTATATTCAAGGAGAAATACAGCATCCTAACATGCTGTGTCGCTCACAGTGCAAGCAACGTGAGAACTTGCCTCGAGGTAAGGCCCTGAAATGCTATGCAGAAGCGGAGGCGTGTAGCAGTTTCCATGAGGCCGTAGTCGCTGCTCTGCAGCATTTTAACGCCAGTACGCTTTTCAGGACAGCTAGGTGCCTCGCCTGGAAACCCTGTTCCCTGCAAGAACACCGAGTACCCTCAGGCTCCCGTGGCCCTTCTAAGCAATATCCAGGCCCGTAGCTTTCCGACTCACAGTGTGTATGCCGAGTGTAGGGCAACTCAGTACACTCTAATTGGGACATCTTGATTTAGCCAACACCTGCACAGTTTTATGAGCACCGTTCTAGCAAGTTCCAACATGCCGTGGAAGTCGCAATCATTCCCTAGTCTGAGCTGCACAGAGAAAAACACTAGGCTTCTCCTTCCATCCAGGACCTCCTACCTGAAGTCACCCTGCCTCCAGGAAAAAGACGGCTTGTGTTCCTTTTGCAACTAAAGCACAGTTTTTCCTGAAGCACTGCAGACTTTTGAAGAGGCACGGGCCCAGAGGCCTAGCTTGGGCTTTCCTTGGTGAGGCCGTTCACTAGATGCAGAACACGCTGCCTCGAAAAGTTGATTCAGGGAAGCAACCAGTGTGTACTCTGTGTCTCATTTGACTTGTTAAAAACCACAGAGATGTATGCTGCCTGTGCCCAAGGAAATGGGGCCATGATGGTACTAGCCTTGCTTTCTATTTGGAAAGCTCCATTCTTGCTGCGGTGAAGCTCCCTGAAATTCTCTGCTGTTGACAGCCCTCTGGCCACTGTAGGCATGGATGTGGGAAGAAAATGAGTTTTCTCTGGCTACACACGGAGCTTCTTTGGCCGGGGTGGGGCTCACCTTGCCATGCTCTAGAGCTAAATGGAATCTCAACGTGAGTCCTTGCCTCGAGGTAAGGCCCTGAGTAGCCCTGCAGAAAGGGAGGCATGCAGGTCTTTCCATGAGCTCTAATTCGCAGATCTGCTTTACTTTAAAGGAAGTACCCTTTTCAGGACTCCTAGGCCTCTCAGGTGAGCATCATTTTTGTTCCAAGATCCCTGAGTACCTCCACACCCTTGTAGGACTGCTGAGCAACAACGAGGCCCATTGGTCCCTCGGAGGTCCTCTGTGTCTGCTGAGTCATGGGCAACACACTGAACTCTTTCTTGTGATATCTTGATTCACAGCACTCACACAGGTTCACGAGCACCGTTCTAGCAGGTTCCAACATGCCGTGGAAGTCGCACTCATTCCCTAGTCTGAGCTGCACAGAGAAAAACACTAGGCTTCTCCTTCCATCTAAGACCTCCTACCTGAAGTCACCCTGCCATCAGGAGAAACACTGCTTGCGTTCTTATTGCAACTAAAGCAGAGTTTTTCCTGTAGCACTGCAGGCTTTTGAAGAGGCACGGGCCCAGAGGCCTAGCTAGGGCGTTCCTTGGTGAGGCCGTTCACTAGATGCAGAACACCCAGCCTCGAGAAGTTGATTCAGGGAAGCAACCAGTGTGGACTCTGTGTCTCTTTTGACTTGTTAGAAACCACAGAGATGTATGCTGCCTGTGCCAATGGTAATGGGGGCATGATGGTTCTAGCCTTGCTTTCCATTTGGAAAGCTCCATTCTTGCTGCCGTGAAGCTCCCTGAAATTCTCTGCTGTTGACAGCCCTCTGGCCAGTGTAGGCACGGGTGTGGGAAGAAAATGAGTTTTCTTTGGCTACACACGGAGCTTCATTGGCCGGAGTGGGGCTCACCTTGCCATGCTCTAGAGCTAAAGGGAATCTCAACGTGAGTCCTTGCCTCGAGGTAAGGCCCTGAGTAGCCCTGCAGAAAGGGAGGCATGCAGGTCTTTCCGTGAGCTCTAAGTCGCAGATCTGCTTTACTTTAAAGGAAGTACCCTTTTCAGGACTCCTAGGCCTCTCGGGTGAGCATCATTTTTGTTCCAAGATCCCTGAGTACCTCCACACCCCTGTAGGCCTGCAGAGCAACAACGAGGCCCATTGGTCCCTCGGAGGTCCTCTGTGTCTGCTGAGTCATGGGCAACACACTGCACTCTTTCTTGTGATATCTTGATCCACAGCACTCACACAGGATCACGAGCACCGTTCTAGCAGGTTCCAACATGCCGTGGAAGTCGCACTCATTCCCTAGTCTGAGCTGCACAGAGAAAAACACTAGGCTTCTCCTTCCATCTAAGACCTCCTACCTGAAGTCACCCTGCCATCAGGAGAAACACTGCTTGCGTTCTTTTTGCAACTAAAGCAGAGTTTTTCCTGTAGCACTGCAGGCTTTTGAAGAGGCACGGGCCCAGAGGCCTAGCTAGGGCGTTCCTTGGTGAGGCCGTTCACTAGATGCAGAACACCCTGCCTCGAGAAGTTGATTCAGGGAAGCAACCAGTGTGGACTCTGTGTCTCTTTTGACTTGTTATAAACCACAGAGATGTATGCTGCCTGTGCCAATGGTAATGGGGGCATGATGGTTCTAGCCTTGCTTTCCATTTGGAAAGCTCCATTCTTGCTGCCGTGAAGCTCCCTGAAATTCTCTGCTGTTGACAGCCCTCTGGCCAGTGTAGGCACGGGTGTGGGAAGAAAATGAGTTTTCTTTGGCTACACACGGAGCTTCATTGGCCGGAGTGGGGCTCACCTTGCCGTGCTCTAGAGCTAAAGGGAATCTCAACGTGAGTCCTTGCCTCGAGGTAAGGCCCTGAGTAGCCCTGCAGAAAGGGAGGCATGCAGGTCTTTCCATTAGCTCTAAATCACTGTTCTGCTTTACTTGAAAGGAAGTACCCTTTTCAGGACTCCTAGGCCTCTCGGGTGAGCATCATTTTTGTTCCAAGATCCCTGAGTACCTCCACACCCCTGTAGGCCTGCAGAGCAACAACGAGGCCCATTGGTCCCTCGGAGGTCCTCTGTGTCTGCTGAGTCATGGGCAACACACTGCACTCTTTCTTGTGATATCTTGATTCACAGCACTCACACAGGTTCACGGGCACCGTTCTAGCAAGTTCCAACATGCCGTGGAAGTCGCACTCATTCCCTAGTCTGAGCTGCACAGAGATAAACACTAGGCTTCTCCTTCCATCCAGGACCTCCTACTTGAAGTCACCCTGCCTCAGGAGACAGACGGCTTGCGTTCCTATTGCAACTGAAGCACAGTTTTTCCTGTAGCACTGCAGGTTTGGAAGAGGCAAGGGCCCAGACGCCTACCTAAGGCTTTCCTTGGTGAGGCCGTTCACTAGATGCAGAACACGCTGCCTCGAAAAGTTGATTCAGGGAAGCAACCAGTGTGCACTCTGTGTCTCATTTGACTTGTTAAAAACCACAGAGATGTATGCTGCCTGTGCCCATGGAAATGGGGCCATGATGGTACTAGCCTTGCTTTCTATTTGGAAAGCTCAATTCTTGCTGCCGTGAAGCTCCCTGAAATTCTCTGCTGTTGACAGCCCTCTGGCCACTATAGGCATGGGTGTGGGAAGAAAATGAGTTTTCTCTGGCTACACACGGAGCTTCATTGGCCGGGGTGGGTCTCACCTTGCCATGCTCTAGAGCTAAAGGGAATCTCAACGTGAGTCCTTGCCTCGAGGTAAGGCCCTGAGTAGCCCTGCAGAAAGGGAGGCATGCAGGTCTTTCCATGAGCTCTAAGTCGCAGATCTGCTTTACTTTAAAGGAAGTACCCTTTTCAGGACTCCTAGGCCTTTCAGGTGAGCATCATTTTTGTTCCAAGATCCCTGAGTACCTCCACACCCCTGTAGGCCTGCAGAGCAACAACGAGGCCCATTGGTCCCTCGGAGGTCCTCTGTGTCTGCTGAGTCATGGGCAACACACTGCACTCTTTCTTGTGATACCTTGATTCACAGCACTCGCACAGGTTCACGAGCACCGTTCTAGCAGGTTCCAACATGCCGTGGAAGTCACACTCATTCCCTAGTCTGAGCTGCACAGAGAAAAACACTAGGCTTCTCCTTCCATCTAAGACCTCCTACCTGAAGTCACCCTGCCATCAGGAGAAACACTGCTTGCGTTCTTTTTGCAACTAAAGCAGAGTTTTTCCTGTAGCACTGCAGGCTTTTGAAGAGGCACGGGCCCAGAGGCCTAGCTAGGGCGTTCCTTGGTGAGGCCGTTCACTAGATGCAGAACACCCTGCCTCGAGAAGTTGATTCAGGGAAGCAACCAGTGTGGACTCTGTGTCTCTTTTGACTTGTTAGAAACCACAGAGATGTATGCTGCCTGTGCCAATGGTAATGGGGGCATGATGGTTCTAGCCTTGCTTTCCATTTGGAAAGCTCCATTCTTGCTGCCGTGAAGCTCCCCGAAATTCTCTGCTGTTGACAGCCCTCTGGCCAGTGTAGGCACGGGTGTGGGAAGAAAATGAGTTTTCTTTGGCTACACACGGAGCTTCATTGGCCGGAGTGGGACTCACCTTGCCATGCTCTAGAGCTAAAGGGAATCTCAACGTGAGTCCTTGCCTCGAGGTAAGGCCCTGAGTAGCCCTGCAGAAAGGGAGGCATGCAGGTCTTTCCATTAGCTCTAAATCACTGTTCTGCTTTACTTTAAAGGAAGTACCCTTTTCAGGACTCCTAGGCCTCTCGGGTGAGCATCATTTTTGTTCCAAGATCCCTGAGTACCTCCACACCCCTGTAGGACTGCTGAGCAACAACGAGGCCCATTGGTCCCTCGGAGGTCCTCTGTGTCTGCTGAGTCATGGGCAACACACTGCACTCTTTCTTGTGATATCTTGATTCACAGCACTCACACAGGTTCACGAGCACCGTTCTAGCAAGTTCCAACATGCCGTGGAAGTCGCACTCATTCCCTAGTCTGAGCTGCACAGAGATAAACACTAGGCTTCTCCTTCCATCAAGGACCTCCTACTAGAAGTCACCCTGCCTCAGGAGATAGATGGCTTGCGTTCCTATTGCAACTAAAGCACAGTTTTTCCTGTAGCACTGCAGGTTTGGAAGAGGCAAGGGCCCAGACGCCTAGCTAAGGCTTTCCTTGGTGAGGCCGTTCACTAGATGCAGAACACGCTGCCTCGAAAAGTTGATTCAGGGAAGCAAACAGTGTGTACTCTGTGTCTCATTTGACTTGTTACAAACCACAGAGATGTATGCTGCCTGTGCCCATGGAAATGGGGGCATGATGGTACTAGCTTTGCTTTCCATTTGGAAAGCTCCATTCTTGCTGCCGTGAAGCTCCCTGATATTCTCTGCTGTTGACAGGCCCCTGGCCACTATAGCATTGGTGTGGGAAGAAAATGAGTTTTCTCTGGGTACACTCGGAGCTTCATTGGCCGGGGTGGGGTTCACCTTCCCATGCTCTAGAGCTAAAGGGAATCTCAACGTGAGTCCCTGCCTCGAGGTAAGGCCCTGAGTAGCCCTGCAGAAAGGGAAGCATGCAGGTCTTTCCATGAGCTCTAAGTCGCTGTTCTGCTTTACTTAAAGGAAGTACCCTTTTCAGGACTCCTAGGCCTCTCGGGTGAGCATCATTTTTGTTCCAAGATCCCTGAGTACCTCCACACCCCTGTAGGCCTGCTGAGCAACAACGAGGCCCATTGGTCCCTCGGAGGTCCTCTGTGTCTGCTGAGTCATGGGCAACACACTGCACTCTTTCTTGTGATATCTTGATTCACATCACTCGCACAGGTTCAAAAGCAACGGTCAAGGAAGTTCCAACATGCCGTGGAATTCGCACTCACTCCCTAGTCTGAGCTGCACAGAGAAAAACACTAGGCTTCTCCTTCCATCCAGGACCTCCTACCTGAAGTCACCCTGCCTCCAGGAGAAAGACGGCTTGCGTTCCTATTGCAACTAAAGCACAGTATTTCCTGTAGCACTGCAGGCTTTTGGAGAGTCACGGGCCCAGAGTCCTAGCTCGGTCATTCCTTGGTGAGGCCGTTCACTAGATGCAGAAAACCCGGCCTCGAGAAGTTGATTCAGGAAAGCAACCAGTGTGTACTCCATGTCTCTTTTGACTTTTTAGAAACCACAGAGATGTATGCTGCCTGTGCCCACGGAAATGGGGGCATGATGGTACTAGACTTGCTTTCCATTTGGAAAGCTCCATTCTTGCTGCCATGAAGCTCCCTTAAATTCTCTTCTGTTGCCAGGCCCCTGGCCACTCTAGCATTGGTGTGGGAAGAAAATGAGTTTTCTCTGGCTACACACGGAGCTTCTTTGGCGGGGGTGGGGCTCACCTTGCCATGCTCTAGAGCTAAATGGAATCTCAACGTGAGTCCTTGCCTCGAGGTAAGGCCCTGAGTAGCCCTGCAGAAAGGGAGGCATGCAGGTCTTTCCATTAGCTCTAAGTTGCTGTTCCACTTTACTTTAAAGGAAGTACCCTTTTCAGGACTCCTAGGCCTCTCGGGTGAGCATCATTTTTGTTCCAAGATCCCTGAGTACCTCCACACCCCTGTAGGCCTGCAGAGCAACAACGAGGCCCATTGGTCCCTCGGAGTTCCTCTGTGTCTGCTGAGTCATGGGCAACACACTGCACTCTTTCTTGTGATATCTTGATTCACAGCACTCACACAGGTTAACGGGCACCGTTCTAGCAAGTTCCAACATGCCGTGGAAGTCGCACTCATTCCCTAGTCTGAGCTGCACAGAGAAAAACACTAGGCTTCTCCTTCCATCTAAGACCTCCTACCTGAAGTCACCCTGCCATCAGGAGAAACACTGCTTGCGTTCTTTTTGCAACTAAAGCAGAGTTTTTCCTGTATCACTGCAGGCTTTTGAAGAGGCACGGGCCCAGAGGCCTAGCTAGGGCGTTCCTTGGTGAGGCCGTTCACTAGATGCAGAACACCCTGCCTCGAGAAGTTGATTCAGGGAAGCAACCAGTGTGGACTCTGTGTCTCTTTTGACTTGTTAGAAACCACAGAGATGTATGCTGCCTGTGCCAATGGTAATGGGGGCATGATGGTTCTAGCCTTGCTTTCCATTTAGAAAGCTCCATTCTTGCTGCCGTGAAGCTCCCTGAAATTCTCTGCTGTTGACAGCCCTCTGGCCAGTGTAGGCACGGGTGTGGGAAGAAAATGAGTTTTCTTTGGCTACACACGGAGCTTCATTGGCCGGAGTGGGGCTCACCTTGCCGTGCTCTAGAGCTAAAGGGAATCTCAACGTGAGTCCTTGCCTCGAGGTAAGGCCCTGAGTAGCCCTGCAGAAAGGGAGGCATGCAGGTCTTTCCATTAGCTCTAAATCACTGTTCTGCTTTACTTTAAAGGAAGTACCCTTTTCAGGACTCCTAGGCCTCTCGGGTGAGCATCATTTTTGTTCCAAGATCCCTGATTACCTCCACACCCCTGTAGGACTGCTGAGAAACAACGAGGCCCATTGGTCCCTCGGAGGTCCTCTGTGTCTGCTGAGTCATGGGCAACACACTGCACTCTTTCTTGTGATATCTTGATTCACAGCACTCACACAGGTTCACGAGCACCGTTCTAGCAAGTTCCAACATGCCGTGGAAGTCGCACTCATTCCCTAGTCTGAGCTGCACAGAGATAAACACTAGGCTTCTCCTTCCATCAAGGACCTCCTACTAGAAGTCACCCTGCCTCAGGAGATAGACGGCTTGCGTTCCTATTGCAACTAAAGCACAGTTTTTCCTGTAGCACTGCAGGTTTGGAAGAGGCAAGGGCCCAGACGCCTAGCTAAGGCTTTCCTTGGTGAGGCCGTTCACTAGATGCAGAACACGCTGCCTCGAAAAGTTGATTCAGGGAAGCAACCAGTGTGTACTCTGTGTCTCATTTGACTTGTTAAAAACCACAGAGATGTATGCTGCCTGTGCCCATGGAAATGGGGGCATGATGGTACTAGCTTTGCTTTCCATTTGGAAAGCACCATTCTTGCTGCCGTGAAGCTCCCTGAAATTCTCTGCTATTGTCAGCCCACTGGCCACTATAGGCATGGGTGTGGGAAGAAAATGAGTTTTCTTTGGCTACACACGGAGCTTCATTGACCGGGGTGGGGCCCACCTTGCCATGCTCTAGAGCTAAAGGGAATCTCAACGTGAGTCCTTGCCTCGAGGTAAGGCCCTGAGTAGCCCTGCAGAAAGGGAGGCATGCAGCTCTTTCCATGAGCTCTTAGTGGAGGTTCCGCTTTATGTTAAAGGAAGTACCCTTTTCAGGACTCCTAGGCCCCTGTGGGCCTGCTGAGCAGCATTGATTCCCATACGTCCCTGAGAGGCCCTCTGTGTCTGCCGAGTCTCGGGCAACACACTGTACGTTACTTCAGGAGAGCTATATTTCCAGAGCAGTCGAACAGCATCAGAACCACATTTCTAGGCAGTCCAACATGCCCTGGAAGTTTTCGACATTGCCCTCGTCTGAGCTGCCCTGAGAAAACACTCTTCTTAGAATTTATCGAGGACCTCTTTCCTGAAGTCACTCTATTCAAGGAGAAATACAGCATCCTAACATGCTGTGTCGCTCACAGTGCAAGCAACGGGAGAACTTGCCTCGAGGTAAGGCCCTGAAATGCTATGCAGAAGCGGAGGCGTGTGGCAGTTTCCATGAGGCCGTAGTCGCTGCTCTGCAGCATTTTAACGCCAGTAGGCTTTTCAGGACACCTAGGTGCCTCGCCTGGAAACCCTGTTCCCTGCAAGAACACCGAGTACCCTCAGGCTCCCGTGGCCCTTCTAAGCAATATCCAGGCCCGTAGCTTTCCGACTCACAGTGTGTATGCCGAGTGTAGGGCAACTCAGTACACTCTAATTGGGACATCTTGATTTAGCCAGCACCTGCACAGTTTTATGAGCACCGTTCTAGCAAGTTCCAACATGCCGTGGAAGTCGCAATCATTCCCTAGTCTGAGCTGCACAGAGAAAAACACTAGGCTTCTCCTTCCATCCAGGACCTCCTACCTGAAGTCACCCTGCCTCCAGGAAAAAGACGGCTTGTGTTCCTTTTGCAACTAAAGCACAGTTTTTCCTGAAGCACTGCAGACTTTTGAAGAGGCACGGGCCCAGAGGCCTAGCTTGGGCTTTCCTTGGTGAGGCCGTTCACTAGATGCAGAACACCCTGCCTCGAGAAGTGGATTAAGGGAAGAAAACAGTGTGTACTCTGTGTCTCATTTGAATTGTTAAAAACCACAGAGATGTATGCTGCCTGTGCCCATGGAAATGGGGACATGATGGTACTAGCCTTGCTTTCCATTTGGAAAGCTCCATTCTTGCTGCCGTGAAGCTCCCTGAAATTCTCTGCTGTTGACAGCCCTCTGGCCACTGTAGGCATGGGTGTGGGAAGAAAATGAGTTTTCTCTGGCTACACACGGAGCTTCTTTGGCCGGGGTGGGGCTCACCTTGCCATGCTCTAGAGCTAAATGGAATCTCAACGTGAGTCCTTGCCTCGAGGTAAGGCCCTGAGTAGTCCTGCAGAAAGGGAGGCATGCAGCTCTTTCCATTAGCTCTAAGTCGCTGTTCTGCTTTACTTTAAAGGAAGTACCCTTTTCAGGACTCCTAGGCCTCTCAGGTGAGCATCATTTTTGTTCAAAGATCCCTGAGTACCTCCACACCCTTGTAGGACTGCTGAGCAACAACGAGGCCCATTGGTCCCTCGGAGGTCCTCTGTGTCTGCTGAGTCATGGGCAACACACTGAACTCTTTCTTGTGATATCTTGATTCACAGCACTCTCACAGGTTCACGAGCACCGTTCCAGCAAGTTCCTACATGCCGTGGAAGTCGCACTCATTCCCTAGTCTGAGCTGCACAGAGATAAACACTAGGCTTCTCCTTCCATCCAGGACCTCCTACCTGAAGTCACCCTGCCTCAGGAGACAGACGGCTTGCGTTCCTATTGCAACTGAAGCACAGTTTTTCCTGTAGCACTGCAGGTTTGGAAGAGGCAAGGGCCCAGACGCCCAGCTAAGGCTTTCCTTGGTGAGGCCGTTCACTAGATGCAGAACACGCTGCCTCGAAAAGTTGATTCAGGGAAGCAACCAGTGTGTACTCTGTGTCTCATTTGACTTGTTAAAAACCACAGAGATGTATGCTGCCTGTGCCCATGGAAATGGGGGCATGATGGTACTAGCTTTGCTTTCCATTTGGAAAGCTCCATTCTTGCTGCCGTGAAGCTCCCTGAAATTCTCTGCTATTGTCAGCCCACTGGCCACTATAGGCATGGGTGTGGGAAGAAAATGAGTTTTCTCTGGGTACACACGGAGCTTCATTGACCGGGGTGGGGCTCACCTTGCCATGCTCTAGAGCTAAAGGGAATCTCAACGTGAGTCCTTGCCTCGAGGTAAGGCCCTGAGTAGCCCTGCAGAAAGGGAGGCATGCAGCTCTTTCCATGAGCTCTTAGTGGAGGTTCCGCTTTATGTTAAAGGAAGTACCCTTTTCAGGACTCCTAGGCCCCTGTGGGCCTGCTGAGCAGCATTGATTCCCATACGTCCCTCGGAGGCCCTCTGTGTCTGCCGAGTCTCGGGCAACACACTGTCCGTTACTTCAGGAGAGCTATATTTCCAGAGCAGTCGAACAGCATCAGAACCACATTTCTAGGCAGTCCAACATGCCCTGGAAGTTTTCGACATTGCCCTCGTCTGAGCTGCCCTGAGAAAACTCTCTTCTTAGAATTTATCGAGGACCTCTTTCCTGAAGTCACTATATTCAAGGAGAAATACAGCATCCTAACATGCTGTGTCGCTCACAGTGCAAGCAACGTGAGAACTTGCCTCGAGGTAAGGCCCTGAAATGCTATGCAGAAGCGGAGGCGTGTAGCAGTTTCCATGAGGCCGTAGTCGCTGCTCTGCAGCATTTTAACGCCAGTACGCTTTTCAGGACAGCTAGGTGCCTCGCCTGGAAACCCTGTTCCCTGCAAGAACACCGAGTACCCTCAGGCTCCCGTGGCCCTTCTAAGCAATATCCAGGCCCGTAGCTTTCCGACTCACAGTGTGTATGCCGAGTGTAGGGCAACTCAGTACACTCTAATTGGGACATCTTGATTTAGCCAGCACCTGCACAGTTTTATGAGCACCGTTCTAGCAAGTTCCAACATGCCGTGGAAGTCGCAATCATTCCCTAGTCTGAGCTGCACAGAGAAAAACACTAGGCTTCTCCTTCCATCCAGGACCTCCTACCTGAAGTCACCCTGCCTCCAGGAAAAAGACGGCTTGTGTTCCTTTTGCAACTAAAGCACAGTTTTTCCTGAAGCACTGCAGACTTTTGAAGAGGCACGGGCCCAGAGGCCTAGCTTGGGCTTTCCTTGGTGAGGCCGTTCACTAGATGCAGAACACGCTGCCTCGAAAAGTTGATTCAGGGAAGCAACCAGTGTGTACTCTGTGTCTCATTTGACTTGTTAAAAACCACAGAGATGTATGCTGCCTGTGCCCAAGGAAATGGGGCCATGATGGTACTAGCCTTGCTTTCTATTTGGAAAGCTCCATTCTTGCTGCGGTGAAGCTCCCTGAAATTCTCTGCTGTTGACAGCCCTCTGGCCACTGTAGGCATGGATGTGGGAAGAAAATGAGTTTTCTCTGGCTACACACGGAGCTTCTTTGGCCGGGGTGGGGCTCACCTTGCCATGCTCTAGAGCTAAATGGAATCTCAACGTGAGTCCTTGCCTCGAGGTAAGGCCCTGAGTAGCCCTGCAGAAAGGGAGGCATGCAGGTCTTTCCATGAGCTCTAATTCGCAGATCTGCTTTACTTTAAAGGAAGTACCCTTTTCAGGACTCCTAGGCCTCTCAGGTGAGCATCATTTTTGTTCCAAGATCCCTGAGTACCTCCACACCCCTGTAGGACTGCTGAGCAACAACGAGGCCCATTGGTCCCTCGGAGGTCCTCTGTGTCTGCTGAGTCATGGGCAACACACTGAACTCTTTCTTGTGATATCTTGATTCACAGCACTCACACAGGTTCACGAGCACCGTTCCAGCAAGTTCCTACATGCCGTGGAAGTCGCACTCATTCCCTAGTCTGAGCTGCACAGAGATAAACACTAGGCTTCTCCTTCCATCCAGGACCTCCTACCTGAAGTCACCCTGCCTCAGGAGATAGACGGCTTGCGTTCCTATTACAACTAATGCACAGTATTCCTGTAGCACTGCAGGCTTTTGAAGAGGCACGGGCCCAGAGGCCTAGCTAGGGCGTTCCTTGGTGAGGCCATACACTAGATGCAGAAGACCCTGCCTCAATAAGTTGATTCAGGGAAGCAACCAGTGTGGACTCTGTGTCTCTTTTGACTTGTTAAAAACCACAGAGATGTATGCTGCCTGTGCCAACGGTAATGGGGGCATGATGGTACTAGCTTTGCTTTCCATTTGGAAAGCTCCATTCTTGCTGCCGTGAAGCTCCCTGAAATTCTCTGCTGTTGACAGCCCTCTGGCCACTGTAGGCATGGGTGTGGGAAGAAATTGAGTTTTCTCTGGCTACACACGGAGCTTCATTGGCCCGGGTGGGGCTCACCTTGCCATGCTCTAGAGCTAAAGGGAATCTCAACGTGAGTCCTTGCCTCGAGGTAAGGCCCTGAGTAGCCCTGCAGAAAGGGAGGCATGCAGCTCTTTCCATGAGCTCTTAGTGGAGGTTCCGCTTTATGTTAAAGGAAGTACCCTTTTCAGGACTCCTAGGCCCCTGTGGGCCTGCTGAGCAGCATTGATTCCCATACGTCCCTCGGAGGCCCTCTGTGTCTGCCGAGTCTCGGGCAACACACTGTACGTTACTTCAGGAGAGCTATATTTCCAGAGCAGTCGAACAGCATCAGAACCACATTTCTAGGCAGTCCAACATGCCCTGGAAGTTTTCGACATTGCCCTCGTCTGAGCTGCCCTGAGAAAACACTCTTCTTAGAATTTATCGAGGACCTCTTTCCTGAAGTCACTCTATTCAAGGAGAAATACAGCATCCTAACATGCTGTGTCGCTCACAGTGCAAGCAACGTGAGAACTTGCCTCGAGGGAAGGCCCTGAAATGCTATGCAGAAGCAGAGGCGTGTAGCAGTTTCCATGAGGCCGTAGTCGCTGCTCTGCAGCATTTTAACGCCAGTACGCTTTTCAGGACACCTAGGTGCCTCGCCTGGAAACCCTGTTCCCTGCAAGAACACCGAGTACCCTCAGGCTCCCGTGGCCCTTCTAAGCAATATCCAGGCCCGTAGCTTTCCGACTCACAGTGTGTATGCCGAGTGTAGGGCAACTCAGTGCACTCTAATTGGGACATCTTGATTTAGCCAGCACCTGCACAGTTTTATGAGCACCGTTCTAGCAAGTTCCAACATGCCGTGGAAGTCGCAATCATTCCCTAGTCTGAGCTGCACAGAGAAAAACACTAGGCTTCTCCTTCCATCCAGGACCTCCTACCTGAAGTCACCCTGCCTCCAGGGGAAAGACGGCTTGCGTTCCTATTGCAACTAAAGCACAGTTTTTCCTGTAGCACTGCAGGTGTGGAAGAGGCAAAGGTCCAGAGGCCTAGCTAAGGCTTTCCTTGCTGAGGCCGTTCACTAGATGCAGAACACGCTGCCTCGAGAAGTTGATTCAGGGAAGCAACCAGTGTGTACTCTGTGTCTCATTTGACTTGTTAAAAACCACAGAGATGTATGCTGCTTGTGCTCATGGAAATGGGGGCACGATGGCACTAGCCGTGCTTTCCATTTGGAAAGCTCCATTCTTGCTGCCGTGAAGCTCCCTGATATTCTCTGCTGTTGACAAGCCCCTGGCCACTCTAGCATTGGTGTGGGAAGAAAATGAGTTTTCTCTGGGTACACACGGAGCTTCATTGGCCGGGGTGGGGTTCACCTTCCCATGCTCTAGAGCTAAAGGGAATCTCAACGTGAGTCCTTGCCTCGAGGTAAGGCCCTGAGTAGCCCTGCAAAAAGGTAGGCATGCAGCTCTTTCCATTAGCTCTAAGTCGCTGTTCTGATTTACTTTAAAGGAAGTACCCTTTTCAGGACTCCTAGGCCTCTCGGGTGAGCATCATTTTTGTTTCAAGATCCCTGAGTACCTCCCAACCCCTGTAGGCCTGCAGAGCAACAACGAGGCCCATTGGTCCCTCGGCGGTCCTCTGTGTCTGCTGAGTCATGGGCAACACACTGCACTCTTTCTTGTGATATCTTGATTCACATCACTCGCACAGGTTCAAAAGCAACGGTCTAGGAAGTTCCAACATGCCGTGGAAGTCGCACTCATTCCCTAGTCTGAGCTGCACAGAGAAAAACACTACGCTTCTCCTTCCATCCAGGACCTCCTACCTGAAGTCACCCTGCCTCCAGGAGAAAGACGGCTTGCGTTCCTATTGCAACTAAAGCACAGTATTTCCTGTAGCACTGCAGGCTTTTGAAGAGTCACGGGCCCAGAGTCCTAGCTCGGTCATCCCTTGGTGAGGCCGTTCACTAGATGCAGAACACCCTCCTCGAGAAGTTGATTCAGGGAAGCAACCAGTGTGGACTGTGTGTCTCTTTTGACTTGTTAGAAACCACAGAGATGTATGCTGCCTGTGCCAATGGTATTGGGGGCATGATGGTACTAGCCTTGCTTTCCATTTGGAAAGCTCCATTCTTGCTGCCGTGAAGCTCCCTGAAATTCTCTACTGTTGACAGGCCCCTGGCCACTCTAGCATTGGTGTGGGAAGAAAATGAGTTTTCTCTGGCTACACACGGAGCTTCTTTGGCCGGGGTGGGGCTCACCTTGCCATGCTCTAGAGCTAAATGGAATCTCAACGTGAGTCCTTGGCTCGAGGTAAGGCCCTGAGTAGCCCTGCAGAAAGGGAGGCATGCAGGTCTTTCCATTAGCTCTAAGTCGCTGTTCCACTTTACTTTAAAGGAAGTACCCTTTTCAGGACTCCTAGGCCTCTCGGGTGAGCATCATTTTTGTTCCAAGATCCCTGAGTACCTCCACACCCCTGTAGGACTGCTGAGCAACAACGAGGCCCATTGGTCCCTCGGAGTTCCTCTGTGTCTGCTGAGTCATGGGCAACACACTGCACTCTTTCTTGTGATATCCTGATTCACAGCACTCACACAGGTTCACGGGCACCGTTCTAGCAAGTTCCAACATGCCGTGGAAGTCGCACTCATTCCCTAGTCTGAGCTGCACAGAGAAAAACACTACGCTTCTCCTTCCATCCAGGACCTCCTACCTGAAGTCACCCTGCCTCCAGGAGAAAGACGGCTTGCGTTCCTATTGCAACTAAAGCACAGTATTTCCTGTAGCACTGCAGGCTTTTGAAGAGTCACGGGCCCAGAGTCCTAGCTCGGTCATTCCTTGGTGAGGCCGTTCACTAGATGCAGAACACGCTGCCTCGAAAAGTTGATTCAGGGAAGCAACCAGTGTGTACTCTGTGTCTCATTTGACTTGTTAAAAACCACAGAGATGTATGCTGCCTGTGCCCATGGAAATGGGGGCATGATGGTACTAGCTTTGCTTTCCATTTGGAAAGCTCCATTCTTGCTGCCGTGAAGCTCCCTGAAATTCTCTGCTATTGTCAGCCCACTGGCCACTATAGGCATGGGTGTGGGAAGAAAATGAGTTTTCTTTGGCTACACACGGAGCTTCATTGACCGGGGTGGGGCTCACCTTGCCATGCTCTAGAGCTAAAGGGAATCTCAACGTGAGTCCTTGCCTCGAGGTAAGGCCCTGAGTAGCCCTGCAGAAAGGGAGGCATGCAGCTCTTTCCATGAGCTCTTAGTGGAGGTTCCGCTTTATGTTAAAGGAAGTACCCTTTTCAGGACTCCTAGGCCCCTGTGGGCCTGCTGAGCAGCATTGATTCCCATACGTCCCTCGGAGGCCCTCTGTGTCTGCCGAGTCTCGGGCAACACACTGTACGTTACTTCAGGAGAGCTATATTTCCAGAGCAGTCGAACAGCATCAGAACCACATTTCTAGGCAGTCCAACATGCCCTGGAAGTTTTCGACATTGCCCTCGTCTGAGCTGCCCTGAGAAAACACTCTTCTTAGAATTTATCGAGGACCTCTTTCCTGAAGTCACTCTATTCAAGGAGAAATACAGCATCCTAACATGCTGTGTCGCTCACAGTGCAAGCAACGTGAGAACTTGCCTCGAGGTAAGGCCCTGAAATGCTATGCAGAAGCGGAGGCGTGTAGCAGTTTCCATGAGGCCGTAGTCGCTGCTCTGCAGCATTTTAACGCCAGTACGCTTTTCAGGACAGCTAGGTGCCTCGCCTGGAAACCCTGTTCCCTGCAAGAACACCGAGTACCCTCAGGCTCCCGTGGCCCTTCTAAGCAATATCCAGGCCCGTAGCTTTCCGACTCACAGTGTGTATGCCGAGTGTAGGGCAACTCAGTACACTCTAATTGGGACATCTTGATTTAGCCAGCACCTGCACAGTTTTATGAGCACCGTTCTAGCAAGTTCCAACATGCCGTGGAATTCGCAATCTTTCCCTAGTCTGAGCTGCACAGAGAAAAACACTAGGCTTCTCCTTCCATCCAGGACCTCCTACCTGAAGTCACCCTGCCTCCAGGAAAAAGACGGCTTGTGTTCCTTTTGCAACTAAAGCACAGTTTTTCCTGAAGCACTGCAGACTTTTGAAGAGGCACGGGCCCAGAGGCCTAGCTTGGGCTTTCCTTGGTGAGGCCGTTCACTAGATGCAGAACACCCTGCCTCGAGAAGTGGATTAAGGGAAGAAAACAGTGTGTACTCTGTGTCTCATTTGAATTGTTAAAAACCACAGAGATGTATGCTGCCTGTGCCCATGGAAATGGGGACATGATGGTACTAGCCTTGCTTTCCATTTGGAAAGCTCCATTCTTGCTGCCGTGAAGCTCCCTGAAATTCTCTGCTGTTGACAGCCCTCTGGCCACTGTAGGCATGGGTGTGGGAAGAAAATGAGTTTTCTCTGGCTACACACGGAGCTTCTTTGGCCGGGATGGGGCTCACCTTGCCATGCTCTAGAGCTAAATGGAATCTCAACGTGAGTCCTTGCCTCGAGGTAAGGCCCTGAGTAGTCCTGCAGAAAGGGAGGCATGCAGCTCTTTCCATTAACTCTAAGTCGCTGTTCTGCTTTACTTTAAAGGAAGTACCCTTTTCAGGACTCCTAGGCCTCTCAGGTGAGCATCATTTTTGTTCCAAGATCCCTGAGTACCTCCACACCCCTGTAGGACTGCTGAGCAACAACGAGGCCCATTGGTCCCTCGGAGGTCCTCTGTGTCTGCTGAGTCATGGGCAACACACTGAACTCTTTCTTGTGATATCTTGATTCACAGCACTCACACAGGTTCACGAGCACCGTTCCAGCAAGTTCCTACATGCCGTGGAAGTCGCACTCATTCCCTAGTCTGAGCTGCACAGAGATAAACACTAGGCTTCTCCTTCCATCCAGGACCTCCTACCTGAAGTCACCCTGCCTCAGGACATAGACGGCTTGCGTTCCTATTACAACTAATGCACAGTATTCCTGTAGCACTGCAGGCTTTTGAAGAGGCACGGGCCCAGAGTCCTAGCTAGGGCGTTCCTTGGTGAGGCCATACACTAGATGCAGAAGACCCTGCCTCAAGAAGTTGATTCAGGGAAGCAACCAGTGTGGACTCTGTGTCTCTTTTGACTTGTTAAAAACCACAGAGATGTATGCTGCCTGTGCCAACGGTAATGGGGGCATGATGGTACTAGCTTTGCTTTCCATTTGGAAAGCTCCATTCTTGCTGCCGTGAACTTCCCTTAAATTCTCTACTGTTGACAGGCCCCTGGACACTCTAGCATTGGTGTGGGAAGAAAATGAGTTTTCTCTGGCTACACACGGAGCTTCTTTGGCCGGGGTGGGGCTCACCTTGCCATGCTCTAGAGCTAAATGGAATCTCAACGTGAGTCCTTGCCTCGAGGTAAGGCCCTGAGTAGCCCTGCAGAAAGGGAGGCATGCAGGTCTTTCCATTAGCTCTAAGTCGCTGTTCCACTTTACTTTAAAGGAAGTACCCTTTTCAGGACTCCTAGGCCTCTCGGGTGTGCATCATTTTTGTTCCGAGATCCCTGAGTACCTCCACACCCCTGTAGGCCTGCAGAGCAACAACGAGGCCCATTGGTCCCTCGGAGGTCCTCTGTGTCTGCTGAGTCATGGGCAACACACTGCACTCTTTCTTTTGATATCTTGATTAACAGCACTCACACAGGTTCACGGGCACCGTTCTAGCAAGTTCCAACATGCCGTGGAAGTCGCACTCATTCCCTAGTCTGAGCTGCACAGAGATAAACACTAGGCTTCTCCTTCCATCCAGGACCTCCTACTTGAAGTCACCCTGCCTCAG
Organism: Balaenoptera ricei; assembly: GCF_028023285.1. Classification (NCBI taxonomy): domain Eukaryota; kingdom Metazoa; phylum Chordata; class Mammalia; order Artiodactyla; family Balaenopteridae; genus Balaenoptera; species Balaenoptera ricei. Next base: position 81,389,023 of record NC_082654.1, read on the forward strand.
GAGACAGACGGCTTGCGTTCCTATTGCAACTGAAGCACAGTTTTTCCTGTAGCACTGCAGGTTTGGAAGAGGCAAGGGCCCAGACGCCTAGCTAAGGCTTTCCTTGGTGAGGCCGTTCACTAGATGCAGAACACGCTGCCTCGAAAAGTTGATTCAGGGAAGCAACCAGTGTGCACTCTGTGTCTCATTTGACTTGTTAAAAACCACAGAGATGTATGCTGCCTGTGCCCATGGAAATGGGGCCATGATGGTACTAGCCTTGCTTTCTATTTGGAAAGCTCCATTCTTGCTGCCGTGAAGCTCCCTGAAATTCTCTGCTGTTGACAGCCCTCTGGCCACTGTAGGCATGGGTGTGGGAAGAAAATAGGTTTTCTCTGGCTACACACAGAGCTTCATTGGCCGGGGTGGGGCTCACCTTGCCATGCTCTAGAGCTAAAGGGAATCTCAACGTGAGTCCTTGCCTCGAGGTAAGGCCCTGAGTAGCCCTGCAGAAAGGGAGGCATGCAGGTCTTTCCATGAGCTCTAAGTCGCAGATCTGCTTTACTTTAAAGGAAGTACCCTTTTCAGGACTCCTAGGCCTCTCAGGTGAGCATCATTTTTGTTCCAAGATCCCTGAGTACCTCCACACCCCTGTAGGCCTGCAGAGCAACAACGAGGCCCATTGGTCCCTCGGAGGTCCTCTGTGTCTGCTGAGTCATGGGCAACACACTGCATTCTTTCTTGTGATACCTTGATTCACAGCACTCGCACAGGTTCACGAGCACCGTTCTAGCAGGTTCCAACATGCCGTGGAAGTCGCACTCATTCCCTAGTCTGAGCTGCACAGAGAAAAACACTAGGCTTCTCCTTCCATCTAAGACCTCCTACCTGAAGTCACCCTGCCATCAGGAGAAACACTGCTTGCGTTCTTTTTGCAACTAAAGCAGAGTTTTTTCCTGTAGCACTGCAGGCTTTTGAAGAGGCACGGGCCCAGAGGCCTAGCTAGGGCGTTCCTTGGTGAGGCCGTTCACTAGATGCAGAACACCCTGCCTCGAGAAGTTGATTCAGGGAAGCAACCAGTGTGGACTCTGTGTCTCTTTTGACTTGTTAGAAACCACAGAGATGTATGCTGCCTGTGCCAATGGTAATGGGGGCATGATGGTTCTAGCCTTGCTTTCCATTTGGAAAGCTACATTCCTGCTGCCGTGAAGCTCCCTGAAATTCTCTGCTGTTGACAGCCCTCTGGCCAGTGTAGGCATGGGTGTGGGAAGAAAATAGGTTTTCTCTGGCTACACACGGAGCTTCATTGGCCGGAGTGGGGCTCACCTTGCCATGCTCTAGAGCTAAAGGGAATCTCAACGTGAGTCCTTGCCTCGAGGTAAGGCCCTGAGTAGCCCTGCAGAAAGGGAGGCATGCAGCTCTTTCCATGAGCTCTTAGTGGAGGTTCCGCTTTATGTTAAAGGAAGTACCCTTTTCAGGACTCCTAGGCCCCTGTGGGCCTGCTGAGCAGCATTGATTCCCATACGTCCCTCGGAGGCTCTCTGTGTCTGCCGAGTCTCGGGCAACACACTGTACGTTACTTCAGGAGAGCTATATTTCCAGAGCAGTCGAACAGCATCAGAACCACATTTCTAGGCAGTCCAACATGCCCTGAAAGTTTTCGACATTGCCCTCGTCTGAGCTGCCCTGAGAAAACACTCTTCTTAGAATTTATCGAGGACCTCTTTCCTGAAGTCACTCTATTCAAGGAGAAATACAGCATCCTAACATGCTGTGTCGCTCACAGTGCAAGCAACGTGAGAACTTGCCTCGAGGTAAGGCCCTGAAATGCTATGCAGAAGCGGAGGCGTGTAGCAGTTTCCATGAGGCCGTAGTCGCTGCTCTGCAGCATTTTAACGCCAGTACGCTTTTCAGGACAGCTAGGTGCCTCGCCTGGAAACCCTGTTCCCTGCAAGAACACCGAGTACCCTCAGGCTCCCGTGGCCCTTCTAAGCAATATCCAGGCCCGTAGATTTCCGACTCACAGTGTGTATGCCGAGTGTAGGGCAACTCAGTACACTCTAATTGGGACATCTTGATTTAGCCAGCACCTGCACAGTTTTATGAGCACCGTTCTAGCAAGTTCCAACATGCCGTGGAAGTCGCAATCATTCCCTAGTCTGAGCTGCACAGAGAAAAACACTAGGCTTCTCCTTCCATCCAGGACCTCCTACCTGAAGTCACCCTGCCTCCAGGAAAAAGACGGCTTGTGTTCCTTTTGCAACTAAAGCACAGTTTTTCCTGAAGCACTGCAGACTTTTGAAGAGGCACGGGCCCAGAGGCCTAGCTAGGGCGTTCCTTGGTGATGCCGTTCACTAGATGCAGAACACCCTGCCTCGAGAAGTTGATTCAGGGAAGCAACCAGTGTGGACTCTGTGTCTCTTTTGACTTGTTAGAAACCACAGAGATGTATGCTACCTGTGCCAATGGTAATGGGGGCATGATGGTACTAGCTTTGCTTTCCATTTGGAAAGCTCCATTCTTGCTGCCGTGAAACTCCCTGAAAATCTCTGCTGTTGATAGCCCTCTGGCCACTGTAGGCACGGATGTGGGAAGAAAATGAGTTTTCTTTGGCTACACACGGGGCTTCATTGGCCGGGGTGGGGCTCACCTTGCCATGCTCTAGAGTTAAAGGGAATCTCAACGTGAGTCCTTGCCTCGAGGTAAGGCCCTGAGTAGCCCTGCAGAAAGGGAGGCATGCAGGTCTTTCCATTAGCTCTAAATCACTGTTCTGCTTTACTTTAAAGGAAGTACCCTTTTCAGGACTCCTAGGCCTCTCGGGTGAGCATCATTTTTGTTCCAAGATCCCTGAGTACCTCCACACCCCTGTAGGACTGCTGAGCAACAACGAGGCCCATTGGTCCCTCGGAGGTCCTCTGTGTCTGCTGAGTCATGGGCAACACACTGCACTCTTTCTTGTGATATCTTGATTCACAGCACTCACACAGGTTCACGAGCACCGTTCTAGCAAGTTCCAACATGCCGTGGAAGTCGCACTCATTCCCTAGTCTGAGCTGCACAGAGATAAACACTAGGCTTCTCCTTCCATCCAGGACCTCCTACTTGAAGTCACCCTGCCTCAGGAGATAGACGACTTGCGTTCCTATTGCAACTAAAGCACAGTTTTTCCTGTAGCACTGCAGGTTTGGAAGAGGCAAGGGCCCAGACGCCTAGCTAAGGCTTTCGTTGGTGAGGCCGTTCACTAGATGCAGAAGACGCTGCCTCGAGAAGTTGATTCAGGGAAGCAACCAGTGTGTACTTGGTGTCTCATTTGACTTGTTAAAAACCACAGAGATGTATGCTGCCTGTGCCCATGGAAATGGGGCCATGATGGTACTAGCCTTGCTTTCTATTTGGAAAGCTCCATTCTTGCTGCCGTGAAGCTCCCTGAAATTCTCTGCTGTTGACAGCCCTCTGGCCACTGTAGGCATGGGTGAGGGAAGAAAATGAGTTTTCTCTGGCTACACACGGAGCTTCATTGGCCGGGGTGGGGCTCACCTTGCCATGCTCTAGAGCTAAAGGGAATCTCAACGTGAGTCCTAGTCTCGAGGTAAGGCCCTGAGTAGCCCTGCAGAAAGGGAGGCATGCAGGTCTTTCCATGAGCTCTAAGTCGCAGATCTGCTTTACTTTAAAGGAAGTACCCTTTTCAGGACTCCTAGGCCTCTCGGGTGAGCATCATTTTTGTTCCAAGATCCCTGAGTACCTCCACACCCCTGTAGGCCTGCAGAGCAACAACGAGGCCCATTGGTCCCTCGGAGGTCCTCTGTGTCTGCTGAATCATGGGCAACACACTGCACTCTTTCTTGTGATATCTAGATTCACAGCACTCGCACAGCTTCACGAACACCGTTCTAGCAGGTTCCAACATGCCGTGGAAGTCGCACTCATTCCCTAGTCTGAGCTGCACAGAGAAAAACACTAGGCTTCTCCTTCCATCTAAGACCTCCTACGTGAAGTCACCCTGCCATCAGGAGAAACACTGCTTGCGTTCTTTTTGCAACTAAAGCAGAGTTTTTCCTGTAGCACTGCAGGCTTTTGAAGAGGCACGGGCCCAGAGGCCTAGCTAGGGCGTTCCTTGGTGAGGCCGTTCACTAGATGCAGAACACCCTGCCTCGAGAATTTGATTCAGGGAAGCAACCAGTGTGGACTCTGTGTCTCTTTTGACTTGTTAGAAACCAGAGAGAAGTATGCTGCCTGAGCCAATGGTAATGGGGGCATGATCTTACTAGCCTTGCTTTCCATTTGGAAAGCTCCATTCTTGCTGCCGTGAAGCTCCCTGAAATTCTCTGCTATTGTCAGCCCTCTGGCCACTGTAGGCATGGGTGTGGGAAGAAAATGAGTTTTCTTTGGCTACACACGGAGCTTCATTGACCGGGGTGGGGCTCACCTTGCCATGCTCTAGAACTAAAGGGAATCTCAACGTGAGTCCTTGCCTCGAGGTAAGGCCCTGAGTAGCCCTGCAGAAAGGGAGGCATGCAGCTCTTTCCATGAGCTCTTAGTGGAGGTTCCGCTTTATGTTAAAGGAAGTACCCTTTTCAGGACTCCTAGGCCCCTGTGGACCTGCTGAGCAGCATTGATTCCCATACGTCCCTCGGAGGCCCTCTGTGTCTGCCGAGTCTCGGGCAACACACTGTACGTTACTTCAGGAGAGCTATATTTCCAGAGCAGTCGAACAGCATCAGAACCACATTTCTAGGCAGTCCAACATGCCCTAGAAGTTTTCGACATTGCCCTCGTCCGAGCTGCCCTGAGAAAACACTCTTCTTAGAATTTATCGAGGACCTCTTTCCTGAAGTCACTCTATTCAAGGAGAAATACAGCATCCTAACATGCTGTGTCGCTCACAGTGCAAGCAACGTGAGAACTTGCCTCGAGGGAAGGCCCTGAAATGCTATGCAGAAGCGGAGGCGTGTAGCAGTTTCCATGAGGCCGTAGTCGCTGCTCTGCAGCATTTTAACGCCAGTACGCTTTTCAGGACACCTAGGTGCCTCGCCTGGAAACCCTGTTCCCTGCAAGAACACCGAGTACCCTCAGGCTCCCGTGGCCCTTCTAAGCAATATCCAGGCCCGTAGCTTTCCGACTCACAGTGTGTATGCCGAGTGTAGGGCAACACAGTGCACTCTAATTGGGACATCTTGATTTAGCCAGCACCTGCACAGTTTTATGAGCACCGTTCTAGCAAGTTCCAACATGCCGTGGAAGTCGCAATCATTCCCTAGTCTGAGCTGCACAGAGAAAAACACTAGGCTTCTCCTTCCATCCAGGACCTCCTACCTGAAGTCACACTGCCTCAGGAGAAACACGGCTTGCGTTCCTATTGCAACTAAAGCACAGTTTTTCCTGTAGCACTGCAGGTGTGGAAGAGGCAAAGGTCCAGAGGACTAGCTACGGCTTTCCTTGGTGAGGTCGTTCACTAGATGCAGAACACCCTGCCTCAGGGAGTTGATTCAGGGAAGCAACCAGTGTGTACTCTGTGTCTCTTTTGACTTGTTAGAAACCACAGAGATGTATGCAGCCTGTGCCCATGGAAATGGGGGCATGATGGTACTAGCATTGCTTTCCATTTGGAAAGCTCCATTCTTGCTGCCGTGAAGCTCCCTGAAATTCTCTGCTGTTGACAGCCCTCTGTCCACTGTAGGCATGGGTTTGGGAAGAAAATGAGTTTTCTCTGGCTACACACGGAGCTTAATTGGCCGGGGTTGGGCTCACCTTGCCATGCTCTAGAGCTAAAGGGAATCTCAACGTGAGTCCTTGCCTCGAGGTAAGGCCCTGAGTAGCCCTGCAGAAAGGGAGGCATGCAGGTCTTTCCATGAGCTCTAAGTCGCAGATCTGCTTTACTTTAAAGGAAGTACCCTTTTCAGGACTCCTAGGCCTCTCGGGTGAGCATCATTTTTGTTCCAAGATCCCTGAGTACCTCCACACCCCTGTAGGCCTGCAGAGCAACAACGAGGCCCATTGGTCCCTCGGAGGTCCTCTGTGTCTGCTGAGTCATGGGCAACACACTGCACTCTTTCTTGTGATATCTTGATCCACAGCACTCGCACAGGATCACGAGCACCGTTCTAGCAGGTTCCAACATGCCGTGGAAGTCGCACTCATTCCCTAGTCTGAGCTGCACAGAGAAAAACACTAGGCTTCTCCTTCCATCTAAGACCTCCTACCTGAAGTCACCTGCCATCAGGAGAAACACTGCTTGCGTTCTTTTTGCAACTAAAGCAGAGTTTTTCCTGTAGCACTGCAGGCTTTTGAAGAGGCACGGGCCCAGAGGCCTAGCTAGGGCGTTCCTTGGTGAGGCCGTTCACTAGATGCAGAACACCCTGCCTCGAGAAGTTGATTCAGGGAAGCAACCAGTGTGGACTCTGTGTCTCTTTTGACTTGTTATAAACCACAGAGATGTATGCTGCCTGTGCCAATGGTAATGGGGGCATGATGGTTCTAGCCTTGCTTTCCATTTGGAAAGCTCCATTCTTGCTGCCGTGAAGCTCCCTGAAATTCTCTGCTGTTGACAGCCCTCTGGCCAGTGTAGGCACGGGTGTGGGAAGAAAATGAGTTTTCTTTGGCTACACACGGAGCTTCATTGGCCGGAGTGGGGCTCACCTTGCCGTGCTCTAGAGCTAAAGGGAATCTCAACGTGAGTCCTTGCCTCGAGGTAAGGCCCTGAGTAGCCCTGCAGAAAGGGAGGCATGCAGGTCTTTCCATTAGCTCTAAATCACTGTTCTGCTTTACTTTAAAGGAAGTACCCTTTTCAGGACTCCTAGGCCTCTCGGGTGAGCATCATTTTTGTTCCAAGATCCCTGAGTACCTCCACACCCCTGTAGGACTGCTGAGCAACAACGAGGCCCATTGGTCCCTCGGAGGTCCTCTGTGTCTGCTGAGTCATGGGCAACACACTGCACTCTTTCTTGTGATATCTTGATTCACAGCACTCACACAGGTTCACGAGCACCGTTCTAGCAAGTTCCAACATGCCGTGGAAGTCGCACTCATTCCCTAGTCTGAGCTGCACAGAGATAAACACTAGGCTTCTCCTTCCATCAAGGACCTCCTACTAGAAGTCACCCTGCCTCAGGAGATAGACGGCTTGCGTTCCTATTGCAACTAAAGCACAGTTTTTCCTGTAGCACTGCAGGTTTGGAAGAGGCAAGGGCCCAGACGCCTAGCTAAGGCTTTCGTTGGTGAGGCCGTTCACTAGATGCAGAACACGCTGCCTCGAAAAGTTGATTCAGGGAAGCAACCAGTGTGTACTCTGTGTCTCATTTGACTTGTTAAAAACCACAGAGATGTATGCTGCCTGTGCCCATGGAAATGGGGGCATGATGGTACTAGCTTTGCTTTCCATTTGGAAAACTCCATTCTTGCTGCCGTGAAGCTCCCTGAAATTCTCTGCTATTGTCAGCCCACTGGCCACTATAGGCATGGGTGTGGGAAGAAAATGAGTTTTCTCTGGGTACACACGGAGCTTCATTGACCGGGGTGGGGCTCACCTTGCCATGCTCTAGAGCTAAAGGGAATCTCAACGTGAGTCCTTGCCTCGAGGTAAGGCCCTGAGTAGCCCTGCAGAAAGGGAGGCATGCAGCTCTTTCCATGAGCTCTTAGTGGAGGTTCCGCTTTATGTTAAAGGAAGTACCCTTTTCAGGACTCCTAGGCCCCTGTGGGCCTGCTGAGCAGCATTGATTCCCATACGTCCCTCGGAGGCCCTCTGTGTCTGCCGAGTCTCGGGCAACACACTGTACGTTACTTCAGGAGAGGTATATTTCCAGAGCAGTCGAACAGCATCAGAACCACATTTCTAGGCAGTCCAACATGCCCTGGAAGTTTTCGACATTGCCCTCGTCTGAGCTGCCCTGAGAAAACACTCTTCTTAGAATTTATCGAGGACCTCTTTCCTGAAGTCACTCTATTCAAGGAGAAATACAGCATCCTAACATGCTGTGTCGCTCACAGTGCAAGCAACGTGAGAACTTGCCTCGAGGTAAGGCCCTGAAATGCTATGCAGAAGCGGAGGCGTGTAGCAGTTTCCATGAGGCCGTAGTCGCTGCTCTGCAGCATTTTAACGCCAGTACGCTTTTCAGGACACCTAGGTGCCTCGCCTGGAAACCCTGTTCCCTGCAAGAACACCGAGTACCCTCAGGCTCCCGTGGCCCTTCTAAGCAATATCCAGGCGGTAGCTTTCCGACTCACAGTGTGTATGCCGAGTGTAGGGCAAATCAGTACACTCTAATTGGGACATCTTGATTTAGCCAGCACCTGCACAGTTTTATGAGCACCGTTCTAGCAAGTTCCAACATGCCGTGGAAGTTGCACTCATTCCCTAGTCTGAGCTGCACAGAGATAAACACTAGGCTTCTCCTTCCATCCAGGACCTCCTACTTGAAGTCACCCTGCCTCAGGAGACAGACGGCTTGCGTTCCTATTGCAACTGAAGCACAGTTTTTCCTGTAGCACTGCAGGTTTGGAAGAGGCAAGGGCCCAGACGCCTAGCTAAGGCTTTCCTTGGTGAGGCCGTTCACTAGATGCAGAACACGCTGCCTCGAGAAGTTGATTCAGGGAAGCAACCAGTGTGTACTCTGTGTCTCATTTGACTTGTTAAAAACCACAGAGATGTATGCTGCCTGTGCCCATGGAAATGGGGGCATGATGGTACTAGCCTTGCTTTCTATTTGGAAAGCTCAATTCTTGCTGCCGTGAAGCTCCCTGAAATTCTCTGCTGTTGACAGCCCTCTAGCCACTGTAGGCATGGGTGTGGGAAGAAAATGAGTTTTCTCTGGCTACACACGGAGCTTCATTGGCCGGGGTGGGGCTCACCTTGCCATGCTCTAGAGCTAAAGGGAATCTCAACGTGAGTCCTTGCCTCGAGGTAAGGCCCTGAGTAGCCCTGCAGAAAGGGAGGCATGCAGGTCTTTCCATTAGCTCTAAGTCGCTGTTCCACTTTACTTTAAAGGAAGTACCCTTTTCAGGACTCCTAGGCCTCTCGGGTGAGCATCATTTTTGTTGCAAGATCCCTGAGTACCTCCACACCCCTGTAGGCCTGCAGAGCAACAACGAGGCCCATTGGTCCCTCGGAGTTCCTCTGTGTCTGCTGAGTCATGGGCAACACACTGCACTCTTTCTTGTGATATCTTGATTCACAGCACTCACACAGGTTCACGGGCACCGTTCTAGCAAGTTCCAACATGCCGTGGAAGTCGCACTCATTCCCTAGTCTGAGCTGCACAGAGATAAACACTAGGCTTCTCCTTCCATCCAGGACCTCCTACTTGAAGTCACCCTGCCTCAGGAGACAGACGGCTTGTGTTCCTATTGCAACTGAAGCACAGTTTTTCCTGTAGCACTGCAGGTTTGGAAGAGGCAAGGGCCCAGACGCCTAGCTAAGGCTTTCCTTGGTGAGGCTGTTCACTAGATGCAGAACACGCTGCCTCGAAAAGTTGATTCAGGGAAGCAACCAGTGTGTACTCTGTGTCTCATTTGACTTGTTAAAAACCACAGAGATGTATGCTGCCTGTGCCCATGGAAATGGGGGCATGATGGTACTAGCCTTGCTTTCTATTTGGAAAGCTCAATTCTTGCTGCCGTGAAGCTCCCTGAAATTCTCTGCTGTTGACAGCCCTCTGGCCACTGTAGGCATGGGTGTGGGAAGAAAATGAGTTTTCTCTGGCTACACACGGAGCTTCATTGGCCGGGGTGAGGCTCACCTTGCCATGCTCTAGAGCTAAAGGGAATCTCAACGTGAGTCCTTGCCTCGAGGTAAGGCCCTGAGTAGCCCTGCAGAAAGGGAGGCATGCAGGTCTTTCCATGAGCTCTAAATCGCAGATCTGCTTTACTTTAAAGGAAGTACCCTTTTCAGGACTCCTAGGCTTCTCAGGTGAGCATCATTTTTGTTCCAAGATCCCTGAGTACCTCCACACCCCTGTAGGCCTGCAGAGCAACAACGAGGCCCATTGGTCCCTCGGAGGTCCTCTGTGTCTGCTGAGTCATGGGCAACACACTGCACTCTTTCTTGTGATATCTTGATTCACAGCACTCGCACAGGTTCACGAGCACCGTTCTAGCAGGTTCCAACATGCCGTGGAAGTCGCACTCATTCCCTAGTCTGAGCTGCACAGAGAAAAACACTAGGCTTCTCCTTCCATCTAAGACCTCCTACCTGAAGTCACCCTGCCATCAGGAGAAACACTGCTTGCGTTCTTATTGCAACTAAAGCAGAGTTTTTCCTGTAGCACTGCAGGCTTTTGAAGAGGCACGGGCCCAGAGGCCTAGCTAGGGCGTTCCTTGGTGAGGCCGTTCACTAGATGCAGAACACCCAGCCTCGAGAAGTTGATTCAGGGAAGCAACCAGTGTGGACTCTGTGTCTCTTTTGACTTGTTAGAAACCACAGAGATGTATGCTGCCTGTGCCAATGGTAATGGGGGCATGATGGTTCTAGCCTTGCTTTCCATTTGGAAAGCTCCATTCTTGCTGCCGTGAAGCTCCCTGAAATTCTCTGCTGTTGACAGCCCTCTGGCCAGTGTAGGCACGGGTGTGGGAAGAAAATGAGTTTTCTTTGGCTACACACGGAGCTTCATTGGCCGGAGTGGGGCTCACCTTGCCGTGCTCTAGAGCTAAAGGGAATCTCAACGTGAGTCCTTGCCTCGAGGTAAGGCCCTGAGTAGCCCTGCAGAAAGGGAGGCATGCAGGTCTTTCCATTAGCTCTAAATCACTGTTCTGCTTTACTTTAAAGGAAGTACCCTTTTCAGGACTCCTAGGCCTCTCGGGTGAGCATCATTTTTGTTCCAAGATCCCTGAGTACCTCCACACCCCTGTAGGACTGCTGAGCAACAACGAGGCCCATTGGTCCCTCGGAGGTCCTCTGTGTCTGCTGAGTCATGGGCAACACACTGCACTCTTTCTTGTGATATCTTGATTCACAGCACTCACACAGGTTCACGAGCACCGTTCTAGCAAGTTCCAACATGCCGTGGAAGTCGCACTCATTCCCTAGTCTGAGCTGCACAGAGATAAACACTAGGCTTCTCCTTCCATCAAGGACCTCCTACTAGAAGTCACCCTGCCTCAGGAGATAGACGGCTTGCGTTCCTATTGCAACTAAAGCACAGTTTTTCCTGTAGCACTGCAGGTTTGGAAGAGGCAAGGGCCCAGACGCCTAGCTAAGGCTTTCCTTGGTGAGGCCGTTCACTAGATGCAGAACACGCTGCCTCGAAAAGTTGATTCAGGGAAGCAACCAGTGTGTACTCTGTGTCTCATTTGACTTGTTAAAAACCACAGAGATGTATGCTGCCTGTGCCCATGGAAATGGGGGCATGATGGTACTAGCTTTGCTTTCCATTTGGAAAACTCCATTCTTGCTGCCGTGAAGCTCCCTGAAATTCTCTGCTATTGTCAGCCCACTGGCCACTATAGGCATGGGTGTGGGAAGAAAATGAGTTTTCTCTGGGTACACACGGAGCTTCATTGACCGGGGTGGGGCTCACCTTGCCATGCTCTAGAGCTAAAGGGAATCTCAACGTGAGTCCTTGCCTCGAGGTAAGGCCCTGAGTAGCCCTGCAGAAAGGGAGGCATGCAGCTCTTTCCATGAGCTCTTAGTGGAGGTTCCGCTTTATGTTAAAGGAAGTACCCTTTTCAGGACTCCTAGGCCCCTGTGGGCCTGCTGAGCAGCATTGATTCCCATACGTCCCTCGGAGGCCCTCCGTGTCTGCCGAGTCTCGGGCAACACACTGTACGTTACTTCAGGAGAGCTATATTTCCAGAGCAGTCGAACAGCATCAGAACCACATTTCTAGGCAGTCCAACATGCCCTGGAAGTTTTCGACATTGCCCTCGTCTGAGCTGCCCTGAGAAAACACTCTTCTTAGAATTTATCGAGGACCTCTTTCCTGAAGTCACTCTATTCAAGGAGAAATACAGCATCCTAACATGCTGTGTCGCTCACAGTGCAAGCAACGTGAGAACTTGCCTCGAGGTAAGGCCCTGAAATGCTATGCAGAAGCGGAGGCGTGTAGCAGTTTCCATGAGGCCGTAGTCGCTGCTCTGCAGCATTTTAACGCCAGTACGCTTTTCAGGACACCTAGGTGCCTCGCCTGGAAACCCTGTTCCCTGCAAGAACACCGAGTACCCTCAGGCTCCCGTGGCCCTTCTAAGCAATATCCAGGCCCGTAGCTTTCCGACTCACAGTGTGTATGCCGAGTGTAGGGCAACTCAGTACACTCTAATTGGGACATCTTGATTTAGCCAGCACCTGCACAGTTTTATGAGCACCGTTCTAGCAAGTTCCAACATGCCGTGGAAGTTGCACTCATTCCCTAGTCTGAGCTGCACAGAGATAAACACTAGGCTTCTCCTTCCATCCAGGACCTCCTACTTGAAGTCACCCTGCCTCAGGAGACAGACGGCTTGCGTTCCTATTGCAACTGAAGCACAGTTTTTCCTGTAGCACTGCAGGTTTGGAAGAGGCAAGGGCCCAGACGCCTAGCTAAGGCTTTCCTTGGTGAGGCCGTTCACTAGATGCAGAACACGCTGCCTCGAGAAGTTGATTCAGGGAAGCAACCAGTGTGTACTCTGTGTCTCATTTGACTTGTTAAAAACCACAGAGATGTATGCTGCCTGTGCCCATGGAAATGGGGGCATGATGGTACTAGCCTTGCTTTCTATTTGGAAAGCTCAATTCTTGCTGCCGTGAAGCTCCCTGAAATTCTCTGCTGTTGACAGCCCTCTAGCCACTGTAGGCATGGGTGTGGGAAGAAAATGAGTTTTCTCTGGCTACACACGGAGCTTCATTGGCCGGGGTGGGGCTCACCTTGCCATGCTCTAGAGCTAAAGGGAATCTCAACGTGAGTCCTTGCCTCGAGGTAAGGCCCTGAGTAGCCCTGCAGAAAGGGAGGCATGCAGGTCTTTCCATTAGCTCTAAGTCGCTGTTCCACTTTACTTTAAAGGAAGTACCCTTTTCAGGACTCCTAGGCCTCTCGGGTGAGCATCATTTTTGTTCCAAGATCCCTGAGTACCTCCACACCCCTGTAGGCCTGCAGAGCAACAACGAGGCCCATTGGTCCCTCGGAGTTCCTCTGTGTCTGCTGAGTCATGGGCAACACACTGCACTCTTTCTTGTGATATCTTGATTCACAGCACTCACACAGGTTCACGGGCACCGTTCTAGCAAGTTCCAACATGCCGTGGAAGTCGCACTCATTCCCTAGTCTGAGCTGCACAGAGATAAACACTAGGCTTCTCCTTCCATCCAGGACCTCCTACTTGAAGTCACCCTGCCTCAGGAGACAGACGGCTTGTGTTCCTATTGCAACTGAAGCACAGTTTTTCCTGTAGCACTGCAGGTTTGGAAGAGGCAAGGGCCCAGACGCCTAGCTAAGGCTTTCCTTGGTGAGGCTGTTCACTAGATGCAGAACACGCTGCCTCGAAAAGTTGATTCAGGGAAGCAACCAGTGTGTACTCTGTGTCTCATTTGACTTGTTAAAAACCACAGAGATGTATGCTGCCTGTGCCCATGGAAATGGGGGCATGATGGTACTAGCCTTGCTTTCTATTTGGAAAGCTCAATTCTTGCTGCCGTGAAGCTCCCTGAAATTCTCTGCTGTTGACAGCCCTCTGGCCACTGTAGGCATGGGTGTGGGAAGAAAATGAGTTTTCTCTGGCTACACACGGAGCTTCATTGGCCGGGGTGAGGCTCACCTTGCCATGCTCTAGAGCTAAAGGGAATCTCAACGTGAGTCCTTGCCTCGAGGTAAGGCCCTGAGTAGCCCTGCAGAAAGGGAGGCATGCAGGTCTTTCCATGAGCTCTAAATCGCAGATCTGCTTTACTTTAAAGGAAGTACCCTTTTCAGGACTCCTAGGCTTCTCAGGTGAGCATCATTTTTGTTCCAAGATCCCTGAGTACCTCCACACCCCTGTAGGCCTGCAGAGCAACAACGAGGCCCATTGGTCCCTCGGAGGTCCTCTGTGTCTGCTGAGTCATGGGCAACACACTGCACTCTTTCTTGTGATATCTTGATTCACAGCACTCGCACAGGTTCACGAGCACCGTTCTAGCAGGTTCCAACATGCCGTGGAAGTCGCACTCATTCCCTAGTCTGAGCTGCACAGAGAAAAACACTAGGCTTCTCCTTCCATCTAAGACCTCCTACCTGAAGTCACCCTGCCATCAGGAGAAACACTGCTTGCGTTCTTATTGCAACTAAAGCAGAGTTTTTCCTGTAGCACTGCAGGCTTTTGAAGAGGCACGGGCCCAGAGGCCTAGCTAGGGCGTTCCTTGGTGAGGCCGTTCACTAGATGCAGAACACCCAGCCTCGAGAAGTTGATTCAGGGAAGCAACCAGTGTGGACTCTGTGTCTCTTTTGACTTGTTAGAAACCACAGAGATGTATGCTGCCTGTGCCAATGGTAATGGGGGCATGATGGTTCTAGCCTTGCTTTCCATTTGGAAAGCTCCATTCTTGCTGCCGTGAAGCTCCCTGAAATTCTCTGCTGTTGACAGCCCTCTGGCCAGTGTAGGCACGGGTGTGGGAAGAAAATGAGTTTTCTTTGGCTACACACGGAGCTTCATTGGCCGGAGTGGGGCTCACCTTGCCGTGCTCTAGAGCTAAAGGGAATCTCAACGTGAGTCCTTGCCTCGAGGTAAGGCCCTGAGTAGCCCTGCAGAAAGGGAGGCATGCAGGTCTTTCCATTAGCTCTAAATCACTGTTCTGCTTTACTTGAAAGGAAGTACCCTTTTCAGGACTCCTAGGCCTCTCGGGTGAGCATCATTTTTGTTCCAAGATCCCTGAGTACCTCCACACCCCTGTAGGCCTGCAGAGCAACAACGAGGCCCATTGGTCCCTCGGAGGTCCTCTGTGTCTGCTGAGTCATGGGCAACACACTGCACTCTTTCTTGTGATATCTTGATTCACAGCACTCACACAGGTTCACGGGCACCGTTCTAGCAAGTTCCAACATGCCGTGGAAGTCGCACTCATTCCCTAGTCTGAGCTGCACAGAGATAAACACTAGGCTTCTCCTTCCATCCAGGACCTCCTACTTGAAGTCACCCTGCCTCAGGAGACAGACGGCTTGCGTTCCTATTGCAACTGAAGCACAGTTTTTCCTGCAGCACTGCAGGTTTGGAAGAGGCAAGGGCCCAGACGCCTACCTAAGGCTTTCCTTGGTGAGGCCGTTCACTAGATGCAGAACACGCTGCCTCGAAAAGTTGATTCAGGGAAGCAACCAGTGTGCACTCTGTGTCTCATTTGACTTGTTAAAAACCACAGAGATGTATGCTGCCTGTGCCCATGGAAATGGGGCCATGATGGTACTAGCCTTGCTTTCTATTTGGAAAGCTCAATTCTTGCTGCCGTGAAGCTCCCTGAAATTCTCTGCTGTTGACAGCCCTCTGGCCACTATAGGCATGGGTGTGGGAAGAAAATGAGTTTTCTCTGGCTACACACGGAGCTTCATTGGCCGGGGTGGGTCTCACCTTGCCATGCTCTAGAGCTAAAGGGAATCTCAACGTGAGTCCTTGCCTCGAGGTAAGGCCCTGAGTAGCCCTGCAGAAAGGGAGGCATGCAGGTCTTTCCATGAGCTCTAAGTCGCAGATCTGCTTTACTTTAAAGGAAGTACCCTTTTCAGGACTCCTAGGCCTTTCAGGTGAGCATCATTTTTGTTCCAAGATCCCTGAGTACCTCCACACCCCTGTAGGCCTGCAGAGCAACAACGAGGCCCATTGGTCCCTCGGAGGTCCTCTGTGTCTGCTGAGTCATGGGCAACACACTGCACTCTTTCTTGTGATACCTTGATTCACAGCACTCGCACAGGTTCACGAGCACCGTTCTAGCAGGTTGCAACATGCCGTGGAAGTCACACTCATTCCCTAGTCTGAGCTGCACAGAGAAAAACACTAGGCTTCTCCTTCCATCTAAGACCTCCTACCTGAAGTCACCCTGCCATCAGGAGAAACACTGCTTGCGTTCTTTTTGCAACTAAAGCAGAGTTTTTCCTGTAGCACTGCAGGCTTTTGAAGAGGCACGGGCCCAGAGGCCTAGCTAGGGCGTTCCTTGGTGAGGCCGTTCACTAGATGCAGAACACCCTGCCTCGAGAAGTTGATTCAGGGAAGCAACCAGTGTGGACTCTGTGTCTCTTTTGACTTGTTAGAAACCACAGAGATGTATGCTGCCTGTGCCAATGGTAATGGGGGCATGATGGTTCTAGCCTTGCTTTCCATTTGGAAAGCTCCATTCTTGCTGCCGTGAAGCTCCCCGAAATTCTCTGCTGTTGACAGCCCTCTGGCCAGTGTAGGCACGGGTGTGGGAAGAAAATGAGTTCTCTTTGGCTACACACGGAGCTTCATTGGCCGGAGTGGGACTCACCTTGCCATGCTCTAGAGCTAAAGGGAATCTCAACGTGAGTCCTTGCCTCGAGGTAAGGCCCTGAGTAGCCCTGCAGAAAGGGAGGCATGCAGGTCTTTCCATTAGCTCTAAATCACTGTTCTGCTTTACTTTAAAGGAAGTACCCTTTTCAGGACTCCTAGGCCTCTCGGGTGAGCATCATTTTTGTTCCAAGATCCCTGAGTACCTCCACACCCCTGTAGGACTGCTGAGCAACAACGAGGCCCATTGGTCCCTCGGAGGTCCTCTGTGTCTGCTGAGTCATGGGCAACACACTGCACTCTTTCTTGTGATATCTTGATTCACAGCACTCACACAGGTTCACGAGCACCGTTCTAGCAAGTTCCAACATGCCGTGGAAGTCGCACTCATTCCCTAGTCTGAGCTGCACAGAGATAAACACTAGGCTTCTCCTTCCATCAAGGACCTCCTACTAGAAGTCACCCTGCCTCAGGAGATAGATGGCTTGCGTTCCTATTGCAACTAAAGCACAGTTTTTCCTGTAGCACTGCAGGTTTGGAAGAGGCAAGGGCCCAGACGCCTAGCTAAGGCTTTCCTTGGTGAGGCCGTTCACTAGATGCAGAACACGCTGCCTCGAAAAGTTGATTCAGGGAAGCAACCAGTGTGTACTCTGTGTCTCATTTGACTTGTTACAAACCACAGAGATGTATGCTGCCTGTGCCCATGGAAATGGGGGCATGATGGTACTAGCTTTGCTTTCCATTTGGAAAGCTCCATTCTTGCTGCCGTGAAGCTCCCTGATATTCTCTGCTGTTGACAGGCCCCTGGCCACTATAGCATTGGTGTGGGAAGAAAATGAGTTTTCTCTGGGTACACTCGGAGCTTCATTGGCCGGGGTGGGGTTCACCTTCCCATGCTCTAGAGCTAAAGGGAATCTCAACGTGAGTCCCTGCCTCGAGGTAAGGCCCTGAGTAGCCCTGCAGAAAGGGAAGCATGCAGGTCTTTCCATGAGCTCTAAGTCGCTGTTCTGCTTTACTTAAAGGAAGTACCCTTTTCAGGACTCCTAGGCCTCTCGGGTGAGCATCATTTTTGTTCCAAGATCCCTGAGTACCTCCACACCCCTGTAGGCCTGCTGAGCAACAACGAGGCCCATTGGTCCCTCGGAGGTCCTCTGTGTCTGCTGAGTCATGGGCAACACACTGCACTCTTTCTTGTGATATCTTGATTCACATCACTCGCACAGGTTCAAAAGCAACGGTCAAGGAAGTTCCAACATGCCGTGGAATTCGCACTCACTCCCTAGTCTGAGCTGCACAGAGAAAAACACTAGGCTTCTCCTTCCATCCAGGACCTCCTACCTGAAGTCACCCTGCCTCCAGGAGAAAGACGGCTTGCGTTCCTATTGCAACTAAAGCACAGTATTTCCTGTAGCACTGCAGGCTTTTGGAGAGTCACGGGCCCAGAGTCCTAGCTCGGTCATTCCTTGGTGAGGCCGTTCACTAGATGCAGAAAACCCGGCCTCGAGAAGTTGATTCAGGAAAGCAACCAGTGTGTACTCCATGTCTCTTTTGACTTTTTAGAAACCACAGAGATGTATGCTGCCTGTGCCCACGGAAATGGGGGCATGATGGTACTAGACTTGCTTTCCATTTGGAAAGCTCCATTCTTGCTGCCATGAAGCTCCCTTAAATTCTCTTCTGTTGCCAGGCCCCTGGCCACTCTAGCATTGGTGTGGGAAGAAAATGAGTTTTCTCTGGCTACACACGGAGCTTCTTTGGCGGGGGTGGGGCTCACCTTGCCATGCTCTAGAGCTAAATGGAATCTCAACGTGAGTCCTTGCCTCGAGGTAAGGCCCTGAGTAGCCCTGCAGAAAGGGAGGCATGCAGGTCTTTCCATTAGCTCTAAGTCGCTGTTCCACTTTACTTTAAAGGAAGTACCCTTTTCAGGACTCCTAGGCCTCTCGGGTGAGCATCATTTTTGTTCCAAGATCCCTGAGTACCTCCACACCCCTGTAGGCCTGCAGAGCAACAACGAGGCCCATTGGTCCCTCGGAGTTCCTCTGTGTCTGCTGAGTCATGGGCAACACACTGCACTCTTTCTTGTGATATCTTGATTCACAGCACTCACACAGGTTAACGGGCACCGTTCTAGCAAGTTCCAACATGCCGTGGAAGTCGCACTCATTCCCTAGTCTGAGCTGCACAGAGAAAAACACTAGGCTTCTCCTTCCATCTAAGACCTCCTACCTGAAGTCACCCTGCCATCAGGAGAAACACTGCTTGCGTTCTTTTTGCAACTAAAGCAGAGTTTTTCCTGTATCACTGCAGGCTTTTGAAGAGGCACGGGCCCAGAGGCCTAGCTAGGGCGTTCCTTGGTGAGGCCGTTCACTAGATGCAGAACACCCTGCCTCGAGAAGTTGATTCAGGGAAGCAACCAGTGTGAACTCTGTGTCTCTTTTGACTTGTTAGAAACCACAGAGATGTATGCTGCCTGTGCCAATGGTAATGGGGGCATGATGGTTCTAGCCTTGCTTTCCATTTAGAAAGCTCCATTCTTGCTGCCGTGAAGCTCCCTGAAATTCTCTGCTGTTGACAGCCCTCTGGCCAGTGTAGGCACGGGTGTGGGAAGAAAATGAGTTTTCTTTGGCTACACACGGAGCTTCATTGGCCGGAGTGGGGCTCACCTTGCCGTGCTCTAGAGCTAAAGGGAATCTCAACGTGAGTCCTTGCCTCGAGGTAAGGCCCTGAGTAGCCCTGCAGAAAGGGAGGCATGCAGGTCTTTCCATTAGCTCTAAATCACTGTTCTGCTTTACTTTAAAGGAAGTACCCTTTTCAGGACTCCTAGGCCTCTCGGGTGAGCATCATTTTTGTTCCAAGATCCCTGATTACCTCCACACCCCTGTAGGACTGCTGAGAAACAACGAGGCCCATTGGTCCCTCGGAGGTCCTCTGTGTCTGCTGAGTCATGGGCAACACACTGCACTCTTTCTTGTGATATCTTGATTCACAGCACTCACACAGGTTCACGAGCACCGTTCTAGCAAGTTCCAACATGCCGTGGAAGTCGCACTCATTCCCTAGTCTGAGCTGCACAGAGATAAACACTAGGCTTCTCCTTCCATCAAGGACCTCCTACTAGAAGTCACCCTGCCTCAGGAGATAGACGGCTTGCGTTCCTATTGCAACTAAAGCACAGTTTTTCCTGTAGCACTGCAGGTTTGGAAGAGGCAAGGGCCCAGACGCCTAGCTAAGGCTTTCCTTGGTGAGGCCGTTCACTAGATGCAGAACACGCTGCCTCGAAAAGTTGATTCAGGGAAGCAACCAGTGTGTACTCTGTGTCTCATTTGACTTGTTAAAAACCACAGAGATGTATGCTGCCTGTGCCCATGGAAATGGGGGCATGATGGTACTAGCTTTGCTTTCCATTTGGAAAGCACCATTCTTGCTGCCGTGAAGCTCCCTGAAATTCTCTGCTATTGTCAGCCCACTGGCCACTATAGGCATGGGTGTGGGAAGAAAATGAGTTTTCTTTGGCTACACACGGAGCTTCATTGACCGGGGTGGGGCCCACCTTGCCATGCTCTAGAGCTAAAGGGAATCTCAACGTGAGTCCTTGCCTCGAGGTAAGGCCCTGAGTAGCCCTGCAGAAAGGGAGGCATGCAGCTCTTTCCATGAGCTCTTAGTGGAGGTTCCGCTTTATGTTAAAGGAAGTACCCTTTTCAGGACTCCTAGGCCCCTGTGGGCCTGCTGAGCAGCATTGATTCCCATACGTCCCTGAGAGGCCCTCTGTGTCTGCCGAGTCTCGGGCAACACACTGTACGTTACTTCAGGAGAGCTATATTTCCAGAGCAGTCGAACAGCATCAGAACCACATTTCTAGGCAGTCCAACATGCCCTGGAAGTTTTCGACATTGCCCTCGTCTGAGCTGCCCTGAGAAAACACTCTTCTTAGAATTTATCGAGGACCTCTTTCCTGAAGTCACTCTATTCAAGGAGAAATACAGCATCCTAACATGCTGTGTCGCTCACAGTGCAAGCAACGGGAGAACTTGCCTCGAGGTAAGGCCCTGAAATGCTATGCAGAAGCGGAGGCGTGTGGCAGTTTCCATGAGGCCGTAGTCGCTGCTCTGCAGCATTTTAACGCCAGTAGGCTTTTCAGGACACCTAGGTGCCTCGCCTGGAAACCCTGTTCCCTGCAAGAACACCGAGTACCCTCAGGCTCCCGTGGCCCTTCTAAGCAATATCCAGGCCCGTAGCTTTCCGACTCACAGTGTGTATGCCGAGTGTAGGGCAACTCAGTACACTCTAATTGGGACATCTTGATTTAGCCAGCACCTGCACAGTTTTATGAGCACCGTTCTAGCAAGTTCCAACATGCCGTGGAAGTCGCAATCATTCCCTAGTCTGAGCTGCACAGAGAAAAACACTAGGCTTCTCCTTCCATCCAGGACCTCCTACCTGAAGTCACCCTGCCTCCAGGAAAAAGACGGCTTGTGTTCCTTTTGCAACTAAAGCACAGTTTTTCCTGAAGCACTGCAGACTTTTGAAGAGGCACGGGCCCAGAGGCCTAGCTTGGGCTTTCCTTGGTGAGGCCGTTCACTAGATGCAGAACACCCTGCCTCGAGAAGTGGATTAAGGGAAGAAAACAGTGTGTACTCTGTGTCTCATTTGAATTGTTAAAAACCACAGAGATGTATGCTGCCTGTGCCCATGGAAATGGGGACATGATGGTACTAGCCTTGCTTTCCATTTGGAAAGCTCCATTCTTGCTGCCGTGAAGCTCCCTGAAATTCTCTGCTGTTGACAGCCCTCTGGCCACTGTAGGCATGGGTGTGGGAAGAAAATGAGTTTTCTCTGGCTACACACGGAGCTTCTTTGGCCGGGGTGGGGCTCACCTTGCCATGCTCTAGAGCTAAATGGAATCTCAACGTGAGTCCTTGCCTCGAGGTAAGGCCCTGAGTAGTCCTGCAGAAAGGGAGGCATGCAGCTCTTTCCATTAGCTCTAAGTCGCTGTTCTGCTTTACTTTAAAGGAAGTACCCTTTTCAGGACTCCTAGGCCTCTCAGGTGAGCATCATTTTTGTTCAAAGATCCCTGAGTACCTCCACACCCTTGTAGGACTGCTGAGCAACAACGAGGCCCATTGGTCCCTCGGAGGTCCTCTGTGTCTGCTGAGTCATGGGCAACACACTGAACTCTTTCTTGTGATATCTTGATTCACAGCACTCTCACAGGTTCACGAGCACCGTTCCAGCAAGTTCCTACATGCCGTGGAAGTCGCACTCATTCCCTAGTCTGAGCTGCACAGAGATAAACACTAGGCTTCTCCTTCCATCCAGGACCTCCTACCTGAAGTCACCCTGCCTCAGGAGATAGACGGCTTGCCTTCCTATTACAACTAATGCACAGTATTCCTGTAGCACTGCAGGCTTTTGAAGAGGCACGGGCCCAGAGTCCTAGCTAGGGCGTTCCTTGGTGAGGCCATACACTAGATGCAGAAGACCCTGCCTCAAGAAGTTGATTCAGGGAAGCAACCAGTGTGGACTCTGTGTCTCTTTTGACTTGTTAAAAACCACAGAGATGTATGCTGCCTGTGCCAACGGTAATGGGGGCATGATGGTACTAGCTTTGCTTTCCATTTGGAAAGCTCCATTCTTGCTGCCATGAACTTCCCTTAAATTCTCTACTGTTGACAGGCCCCTGGCCACTCTAGCATTGGTGTGGGAAGAAAATGAGTTTTCTCTGGCTACACACGGAGCTTCTTTGGCCGGGTGGGGCTCACCTTGCCATGCTCTAGAGCTAAATGGAATCTCAACGTGAGTCCTTGCCTCGAGGTAAGGCCCTGAGTAGCCCTGCAGAAAGGGAGGCATGCAGGTCTTTCCATGAGCTCTAAGTCGCAGATCTGCTTTACTTTAAAGGAAGTACCCTTTTCAGGACTCCTAGGCCTCTCGGGTGAGCATCATTTTTGTTCCAAGATCCCTGAGTACCTCCACACCCCTGTAGGCCTGCTGAGCAACAACGAGGCCCATTGGTCCCACGGAGTTCCTCTGTGTCTGCTGAGTCATGGGCAACACACTGCACTCTTTCTTGTGATATCTTGATTCACAGCACTCACACAGGTTCACGGGCACCGTTCTAGCAAGTTCCAACATGCCGTGGAAGTCGCACTCATTCCCTAGTCTGAGCTGCACAGAGAAAAACACTACGCTTCTCCTTCCATCCAGGACCTCCTACCTGAAGTCACCCTGCCTCCAGGAGAAAGACGGCTTGCGTTCCTATTGCAACTAAAGCACAGTATTTCCTGTAACACTGCAGGCTTTTGAAGAGTCACGGGCCCAGAGTCCTAGCTCGGTCATTCCTTGGTGAGGCCGTTCACTAGATGCAGAAAACCCGGCCTCGAGAAGTTGATTCAGGGAAGCAACCAGTGTGTACTCTGTGTCTCATTTGAGTTGTTAAAAACCACAGAGATGTATGCTGCCTGTGCCCATGGAAATGGGGGCATGATGGTACTAGCTTTGCTTTCCATTTGGAAAGCTCCATTCTTGCTGACGTGAAGCTCCCTGAAATTCTCTGATATTGTCAGCCCACTGGCTACTATAGGCATGGGTGCGGGAAGAAAATGAGTTTTCTTTGGCTACACACGGAGCTTCATTGACCGGGGTGGGGCTCACCTTGCCATGCTCTAGAGCTAAAGGGAATCTCAACGTGAGTCCTTGCCTCGAGGTAAGGCCCTGAGTAGCCCTGCAGAAAGGGAGGCATGCAGCTCTTTCCATGAGCTCTTAGTGGAGGTTCCGCTTTATGTTAAAGGAAGTACCCTTTTCAGGACTCCTAGGCCCCTGTGGGCCTGCTGAGCAGCATTGATTCCCATACGTCCCTCGGAGGCCCTCCGTGTCTGCCGAGTCTCGGGCAACACACTGTACGTTACTTCAGGAGAGCTATATTTCCAGAGCAGTCGAACAGCATCAGAACCACATTTCTAGGCAGTCCAACATGCCCTGGAAGTTTTCGACATTGCCCTCGTCTGAGCTGCCCTGAGAAAACACTCTTCTTAGAATTTATCGAGGACCTCTTTCCTGAAGTCACTCTATTCAAGGAGAAATACAGCATCCTAACATGCTGTGTCGCTCACAGTGCAAGCAACGTGAGAACTTGCCTCGAGGTAAGGCCCTGAAATGCTATGCAGAAGCGGAGGCGTGTAGCAGTTTCCATGAGGCCGTAGTCGCTGCTCTGCAGCATTTTAACGCCAGTACGCTTTTCAGGACACCTAGGTGCCTCGCCTGGAAACCCTGTTCCCTGCAAGAACACCGAGTACCCTCAGGCTCCCGTGGCCCTTCTAAGCAATATCCAGGCGGTAGCTTTCCGACTCACAGTGTGTATGCCGAGTGTAGGGCAAATCAGTACACTCTAATTGGGACATCTTGATTTAGCCAGCACCTGCACAGTTTTATGAGCACCGTTCTAGCAAGTTCCAACATGCCGTGGAAGTTGCACTCATTCCCTAGTCTGAGCTGCACAGAGATAAACACTAGGCTTCTCCTTCCATCCAGGACCTCCTACTTGAAGTCACCCTGCCTCAGGAGACAGACGGCTTGCGTTCCTATTGCAACTGAAGCACAGTTTTTCCTGTAGCACTGCAGGTTTGGAAGAGGCAAGGGCCCAGACGCCTAGCTAAGGCTTTCCTTGGTGAGGCCGTTCACTAGATGCAGAACACGCTGCCTCGAGAAGTTGATTCAGGGAAGCAACCAGTGTGTACTCTGTGTCTCATTTGACTTGTTAAAAACCACAGAGATGTATGCTGCCTGTGCCCATGGAAATGGGGGCATGATGGTACTAGCCTTGCTTTCTATTTGGAAAGCTCAATTCTTGCTGCCGTGAAGCTCCCTGAAATTCTCTGCTGTTGACAGCCCTCTAGCCACTGTAGGCATGGGTGTGGGAAGAAAATGAGTTTTCTCTGGCTACACACGGAGCTTCATTGGCCGGGGTGGGGCTCACCTTGCCATGCTCTAGAGCTAAAGGGAATCTCAACGTGAGTCCTTGCCTCGAGGTAAGGCCCTGAGTAGCCCTGCAGAAAGGGAGGCATGCAGGTCTTTCCATTAGCTCTAAGTCGCTGTTCCACTTTACTTTAAAGGAAGTACCCTTTTCAGGACTCCTAGGCCTCTCGGGTGAGCATCATTTTTGTTCCAAGATCCCTGAGTACCTCCACACCCCTGTAGGCCTGCAGAGCAACAACGAGGCCCATTGGTCCCTCGGAGTTCCTCTGTGTCTGCTGAGTCATGGGCAACACACTGCACTCTTTCTTGTGATATCTTGATTCACAGCACTCACACAGGTTCACGGGCACCGTTCTAGCAAGTTCCAACATGCCGTGGAAGTCGCACTCATTCCCTAGTCTGAGCTGCACAGAGATAAACACTAGGCTTCTCCTTCCATCCAGGACCTCCTACTTGAAGTCACCCTGCCTCAGGAGACAGACGGCTTGTGTTCCTATTGCAACTGAAGCACAGTTTTTCCTGTAGCACTGCAGGTTTGGAAGAGGCAAGGGCCCAGACGCCTAGCTAAGGCTTTCCTTGGTGAGGCTGTTCACTAGATGCAGAACACGCTGCCTCGAAAAGTTGATTCAGGGAAGCAACCAGTGTGTACTCTGTGTCTCATTTGACTTGTTAAAAACCACAGAGATGTATGCTGCCTGTGCCCATGGAAATGGGGGCATGATGGTACTAGCCTTGCTTTCTATTTGGAAAGCTCAATTCTTGCTGCCGTGAAGCTCCCTGAAATTCTCTGCTGTTGACAGCCCTCTGGCCACTGTAGGCATGGGTGTGGGAAGAAAATGAGTTTTCTCTGGCTACACACGGAGCTTCATTGGCCGGGGTGAGGCTCACCTTGCCATGCTCTAGAGCTAAAGGGAATCTCAACGTGAGTCCTTGCCTCGAGGTAAGGCCCTGAGTAGCCCTGCAGAAAGGGAGGCATGCAGGTCTTTCCATGAGCTCTAAATCGCAGATCTGCTTTACTTTAAAGGAAGTACCCTTTTCAGGACTCCTAGGCTTCTCAGGTGAGCATCATTTTTGTTCCAAGATCCCTGAGTACCTCCACACCCCTGTAGGCCTGCAGAGCAACAACGAGGCCCATTGGTCCCTCGGAGGTCCTCTGTGTCTGCTGAGTCATGGGCAACACACTGCACTCTTTCTTGTGATATCTTGATTCACAGCACTCACACAGGTTCACGAGCACCGTTCTAGCAGGTTCCAACATGCCGTGGAAGTCGCACTCATTCCCTAGTCTGAGCTGCACAGAGAAAAACACTAGGCTTCTCCTTCCATCTAAGACCTCCTACCTGAAGTCACCCTGCCATCAGGAGAAACACTGCTTGCGTTCTTATTGCAACTAAAGCAGAGTTTTTCCTGTAGCACTGCAGGCTTTTGAAGAGGCACGGGCCCAGAGGCCTAGCTAGGGCGTTCCTTGGTGAGGCCGTTCACTAGATGCAGAACACCCAGCCTCGAGAAGTTGATTCAGGGAAGCAACCAGTGTGGACTCTGTGTCTCTTTTGACTTGTTAGAAACCACAGAGATGTATGCTGCCTGTGCCAATGGTAATGGGGGCATGATGGTTCTAGCCTTGCTTTCCATTTGGAAAGCTCCATTCTTGCTGCCGTGAAGCTCCCTGAAATTCTCTGCTGTTGACAGCCCTCTGGCCAGTGTAGGCACGGGTGTGGGAAGAAAATGAGTTTTCTTTGGCTACACACGGAGCTTCATTGGCCGGAGTGGGGCTCACCTTGCCGTGCTCTAGAGCTAAAGGGAATCTCAACGTGAGTCCTTGCCTCGAGGTAAGGCCCTGAGTAGCCCTGCAGAAAGGGAGGCATGCAGGTCTTTCCATTAGCTCTAAATCACTGTTCTGCTTTACTTGAAAGGAAGTACCCTTTTCAGGACTCCTAGGCCTCTCGGGTGAGCATCATTTTTGTTCCAAGATCCCTGAGTACCTCCACACCCCTGTAGGCCTGCAGAGCAACAACGAGGCCCATTGGTCCCTCGGAGGTCCTCTGTGTCTGCTGAGTCATGGGCAACACACTGCACTCTTTCTTGTGATATCTTGATTCACAGCACTCACACAGGTTCACGGGCACCGTTCTAGCAAGTTCCAACATGCCGTGGAAGTCGCACTCATTCCCTAGTCTGAGCTGCACAGAGATAAACACTAGGCTTCTCCTTCCATCCAGGACCTCCTACTTGAAGTCACCCTGCCTCAGGAGACAGACGGCTTGCGTTCCTATTGCAACTGAAGCACAGTTTTTCCTGCAGCACTGCAGGTTTGGAAGAGGCAAGGGCCCAGACGCCTACCTAAGGCTTTCCTTGGTGAGGCCGTTCACTAGATGCAGAACACGCTGCCTCGAAAAGTTGATTCAGGGAAGCAACCAGTGTGCACTCTGTGTCTCATTTGACTTGTTAAAAACCACAGAGATGTATGCTGCCTGTGCCCATGGAAATGGGGCCATGATGGTACTAGCCTTGCTTTCTATTTGGAAAGCTCAATTCTTGCTGCCGTGAAGCTCCCTGAAATTCTCTGCTGTTGACAGCCCTCTGGCCACTATAGGCATGGGTGTGGGAAGAAAATGAGTTTTCTCTGGCTACACACGGAGCTTCATTGGCCGGGGTGGGTCTCACCTTGCCATGCTCTAGAGCTAAAGGGAATCTCAACGTGAGTCCTTGCCTCGAGGTAAGGCCCTGAGTAGCCCTGCAGAAAGGGAGGCATGCAGGTCTTTCCATGAGCTCTAAGTCGCAGATCTGCTTTACTTTAAAGGAAGTACCCTTTTCAGGACTCCTAGGCCTTTCAGGTGAGCATCATTTTTGTTCCAAGATCCCTGAGTACCTCCACACCCCTGTAGGCCTGCAGAGCAACAACGAGGCCCATTGGTCCCTCGGAGGTCCTCTGTGTCTGCTGAGTCATGGGCAACACACTGCACTCTTTCTTGTGATACCTTGATTCACAGCACTCGCACAGGTTCACGAGCACCGTTCTAGCAGGTTCCAACATGCCGTGGAAGTCACACTCATTCCCTAGTCTGAGCTGCACAGAGAAAAACACTAGGCTTCTCCTTCCATCTAAGACCTCCTACCTGAAGTCACCCTGCCATCAGGAGAAACACTGCTTGCGTTCTTTTTGCAACTAAAGCAGAGTTTTTCCTGTAGCACTGCAGGCTTTTGAAGAGGCACGGGCCCAGAGGCCTAGCTAGGGCGTTCCTTGGTGAGGCCGTTCACTAGATGCAGAACACCCTGCCTCGAGAAGTTGATTCAGGGAAGCAACCAGTGTGGACTCTGTGTCTCTTTTGACTTGTTAGAAACCACAGAGATGTATGCTGCCTGTGCCAATGGTAATGGGGGCATGATGGTTCTAGCCTTGCTTTCCATTTGGAAAGCTCCATTCTTGCTGCCGTGAAGCTCCCCGAAATTCTCTGCTGTTGACAGCCCTCTGGCCAGTGTAGGCACGGGTGTGGGAAGAAAATGAGTTCTCTTTGGCTACACACGGAGCTTCATTGGCCGGAGTGGGACTCACCTTGCCATGCTCTAGAGCTAAAGGGAATCTCAACGTGAGTCCTTGCCTCGAGGTAAGGCCCTGAGTAGCCCTGCAGAAAGGGAGGCATGCAGGTCTTTCCATTAGCTCTAAATCACTGTTCTGCTTTACTTTAAAGGAAGTACCCTTTTCAGGACTCCTAGGCCTCTCGGGTGAGCATCATTTTTGTTCCAAGATCCCTGAGTACCTCCACACCCCTGTAGGACTGCTGAGCAACAACGAGGCCCATTGGTCCCTCGGAGGTCCTCTGTGTCTGCTGAGTCATGGGCAACACACTGCACTCTTTCTTGTGATATCTTGATTCACAGCACTCACACAGGTTCACGAGCACCGTTCTAGCAAGTTCCAACATGCCGTGGAAGTCGCACTCATTCCCTAGTCTGAGCTGCACAGAGATAAACACTAGGCTTCTCCTTCCATCAAGGACCTCCTACTAGAAGTCACCCTGCCTCAGGAGATAGATGGCTTGCGTTCCTATTGCAACTAAAGCACAGTTTTTCCTGTAGCACTGCAGGTTTGGAAGAGGCAAGGGCCCAGACGCCTAGCTAAGGCTTTCCTTGGTGAGGCCGTTCACTAGATGCAGAACACGCTGCCTCGAAAAGTTGATTCAGGGAAGCAACCAGTGTGTACTCTGTGTCTCATTTGACTTGTTACAAACCACAGAGATGTATGCTGCCTGTGCCCATGGAAATGGGGGCATGATGGTACTAGCTTTGCTTTCCATTTGGAAAGCTCCATTCTTGCTGCCGTGAAGCTCCCTGATATTCTCTGCTGTTGACAGGCCCCTGGCCACTATAGCATTGGTGTGGGAAGAAAATGAGTTTTCTCTGGGTACACTCGGAGCTTCATTGGCCGGGGTGGGGTTCACCTTCCCATGCTCTAGAGCTAAAGGGAATCTCAACGTGAGTCCCTGCCTCGAGGTAAGGCCCTGAGTAGCCCTGCAGAAAGGGAAGCATGCAGGTCTTTCCATGAGCTCTAAGTCGCTGTTCTGCTTTACTTAAAGGAAGTACCCTTTTCAGGACTCCTAGGCCTCTCGGGTGAGCATCATTTTTGTTCCAAGATCCCTGAGTACCTCCACACCCCTGTAGGCCTGCTGAGCAACAACGAGGCCCATTGGTCCCTCGGAGGTCCTCTGTGTCTGCTGAGTCATGGGCAACACACTGCACTCTTTCTTGTGATATCTTGATTCACATCACTCGCACAGGTTCAAAAGCAACGGTCAAGGAAGTTCCAACATGCCGTGGAATTCGCACTCACTCCCTAGTCTGAGCTGCACAGAGAAAAACACTAGGCTTCTCCTTCCATCCAGGACCTCCTACCTGAAGTCACCCTGCCTCCAGGAGAAAGACGGCTTGCGTTCCTATTGCAACTAAAGCACAGTATTTCCTGTAGCACTGCAGGCTTTTGGAGAGTCACGGGCCCAGAGTCCTAGCTCGGTCATTCCTTGGTGAGGCCGTTCACTAGATGCAGAAAACCCGGCCTCGAGAAGTTGATTCAGGAAAGCAACCAGTGTGTACTCCATGTCTCTTTTGACTTTTTAGAAACCACAGAGATGTATGCTGCCTGTGCCCACGGAAATGGGGGCATGATGGTACTAGACTTGCTTTCCATTTGGAAAGCTCCATTCTTGCTGCCATGAAGCTCCCTTAAATTCTCTTCTGTTGCCAGGCCCCTGGCCACTCTAGCATTGGTGTGGGAAGAAAATGAGTTTTCTCTGGCTACACACGGAGCTTCTTTGGCGGGGGTGGGGCTCACCTTGCCATGCTCTAGAGCTAAATGGAATCTCAACGTGAGTCCTTGCCTCGAGGTAAGGCCCTGAGTAGCCCTGCAGAAAGGGAGGCATGCAGGTCTTTCCATTAGCTCTAAGTCGCTGTTCCACTTTACTTTAAAGGAAGTACCCTTTTCAGGACTCCTAGGCCTCTCGGGTGAGCATCATTTTTGTTCCAAGATCCCTGAGTACCTCCACACCCCTGTAGGCCTGCAGAGCAACAACGAGGCCCATTGGTCCCTCGGAGTTCCTCTGTGTCTGCTGAGTCATGGGCAACACACTGCACTCTTTCTTGTGATATCTTGATTCACAGCACTCACACAGGTTAACGGGCACCGTTCTAGCAAGTTCCAACATGCCATGGAAGTCGCACTCATTCCCTAGTCTGAGCTGCACAGAGAAAAACACTAGGCTTCTCCTTCCATCTAAGACCTCCTACCTGAAGTCACCCTGCCATCAGGAGAAACACTGCTTGCGTTCTTTTTGCAACTAAAGCAGAGTTTTTCCTGTATCACTGCAGGCTTTTGAAGAGGCACGGGCCCAGAGGCCTAGCTAGGGCGTTCCTTGGTGAGGCCGTTCACTAGATGCAGAACACCCTGCCTCGAGAAGTTGATTCAGGGAAGCAACCAGTGTGAACTCTGTGTCTCTTTTGACTTGTTAGAAACCACAGAGATGTATGCTGCCTGTGCCAATGGTAATGGGGGCATGATGGTTCTAGCCTTGCTTTCCATTTAGAAAGCTCCATTCTTGCTGCCGTGAAGCTCCCTGAAATTCTCTGCTGTTGACAGCCCTCTGGCCAGTGTAGGCACGGGTGTGGGAAGAAAATGAGTTTTCTTTGGCTACACACGGAGCTTCATTGGCCGGAGTGGGGCTCACCTTGCCGTGCTCTAGAGCTAAAGGGAATCTCAACGTGAGTCCTTGCCTCGAGGTAAGGCCCTGAGTAGCCCTGCAGAAAGGGAGGCATGCAGGTCTTTCCATTAGCTCTAAATCACTGTTCTGCTTTACTTTAAAGGAAGTACCCTTTTCAGGACTCCTAGGCCTCTCGGGTGAGCATCATTTTTGTTCCAAGATCCCTGATTACCTCCACACCCCTGTAGGACTGCTGAGAAACAACGAGGCCCATTGGTCCCTCGGAGGTCCTCTGTGTCTGCTGAGTCATGGGCAACACACTGCACTCTTTCTTGTGATATCTTGATTCACAGCACTCACACAGGTTCACGAGCACCGTTCTAGCAAGTTCCAACATGCCGTGGAAGTCGCACTCATTCCCTAGTCTGAGCTGCACAGAGATAAACACTAGGCTTCTCCTTCCATCAAGGACCTCCTACTAGAAGTCACCCTGCCTCAGGAGATAGACGGCTTGCGTTCCTATTGCAACTAAAGCACAGTTTTTCCTGTAGCACTGCAGGTTTGGAAGAGGCAAGGGCCCAGACGCCTAGCTAAGGCTTTCCTTGGTGAGGCCGTTCACTAGATGCAGAACACGCTGCCTCGAAAAGTTGATTCAGGGAAGCAACCAGTGTGTACTCTGTGTCTCATTTGACTTGTTAAAAACCACAGAGATGTATGCTGCCTGTGCCCATGGAAATGGGGGCATGATGGTACTAGCTTTGCTTTCCATTTGGAAAGCACCATTCTTGCTGCCGTGAAGCTCCCTGAAATTCTCTGCTATTGTCAGCCCACTGGCCACTATAGGCATGGGTGTGGGAAGAAAATGAGTTTTCTTTGGCTACACACGGAGCTTCATTGACCGGGGTGGGGCCCACCTTGCCATGCTCTAGAGCTAAAGGGAATCTCAACGTGAGTCCTTGCCTCGAGGTAAGGCCCTGAGTAGCCCTGCAGAAAGGGAGGCATGCAGCTCTTTCCATGAGCTCTTAGTGGAGGTTCCGCTTTATGTTAAAGGAAGTACCCTTTTCAGGACTCCTAGGCCCCTGTGGGCCTGCTGAGCAGCATTGATTCCCATACGTCCCTGAGAGGCCCTCTGTGTCTGCCGAGTCTCGGGCAACACACTGTACGTTACTTCAGGAGAGCTATATTTCCAGAGCAGTCGAACAGCATCAGAACCACATTTCTAGGCAGTCCAACATGCCCTGGAAGTTTTCGACATTGCCCTCGTCTGAGCTGCCCTGAGAAAACACTCTTCTTAGAATTTATCGAGGACCTCTTTCCTGAAGTCACTCTATTCAAGGAGAAATACAGCATCCTAACATGCTGTGTCGCTCACAGTGCAAGCAACGGGAGAACTTGCCTCGAGGTAAGGCCCTGAAATGCTATGCAGAAGCGGAGGCGTGTGGCAGTTTCCATGAGGCCGTAGTCGCTGCTCTGCAGCATTTTAACGCCAGTAGGCTTTTCAGGACACCTAGGTGCCTCGCCTGGAAACCCTGTTCCCTGCAAGAACACCGAGTACCCTCAGGCTCCCGTGGCCCTTCTAAGCAATATCCAGGCCCGTAGCTTTCCGACTCACAGTGTGTATGCCGAGTGTAGGGCAACTCAGTACACTCTAATTGGGACATCTTGATTTAGCCAGCACCTGCACAGTTTTATGAGCACCGTTCTAGCAAGTTCCAACATGCCGTGGAAGTCGCAATCATTCCCTAGTCTGAGCTGCACAGAGAAAAACACTAGGCTTCTCCTTCCATCCAGGACCTCCTACCTGAAGTCACCCTGCCTCCAGGAAAAAGACGGCTTGTGTTCCTTTTGCAACTAAAGCACAGTTTTTCCTGAAGCACTGCAGACTTTTGAAGAGGCACGGGCCCAGAGGCCTAGCTTGGGCTTTCCTTGGTGAGGCCGTTCACTAGATGCAGAACACCCTGCCTCGAGAAGTGGATTAAGGGAAGAAAACAGTGTGTACTCTGTGTCTCATTTGAATTGTTAAAAACCACAGAGATGTATGCTGCCTGTGCCCATGGAAATGGGGACATGATGGTACTAGCCTTGCTTTCCATTTGGAAAGCTCCATTCTTGCTGCCGTGAAGCTCCCTGAAATTCTCTGCTGTTGACAGCCCTCTGGCCACTGTAGGCATGGGTGTGGGAAGAAAATGAGTTTTCTCTGGCTACACACGGAGCTTCTTTGGCCGGGGTGGGGCTCACCTTGCCATGCTCTAGAGCTAAATGGAATCTCAACGTGAGTCCTTGCCTCGAGGTAAGGCCCTGAGTAGTCCTGCAGAAAGGGAGGCATGCAGCTCTTTCCATTAGCTCTAAGTCGCTGTTCTGC
Organism: Balaenoptera ricei; assembly: GCF_028023285.1. Classification (NCBI taxonomy): domain Eukaryota; kingdom Metazoa; phylum Chordata; class Mammalia; order Artiodactyla; family Balaenopteridae; genus Balaenoptera; species Balaenoptera ricei. The sequence continues at coordinate 81,421,900 of NC_082654.1, forward strand.
TTTACTTTAAAGGAAGTACCCTTTTCAGGACTCCTAGGCCTCTCAGGTGAGCATCATTTTTGTTCAAAGATCCCTGAGTACCTCCACACCCTTGTAGGACTGCTGAGCAACAACGAGGCCCATTGGTCCCTCGGAGGTCCTCTGTGTCTGCTGAGTCATGGGCAACACACTGAACTCTTTCTTGTGATATCTTGATTCACAGCACTCTCACAGGTTCACGAGCACCGTTCCAGCAAGTTCCTACATGCCGTGGAAGTCGCACTCATTCCCTAGTCTGAGCTGCACAGAGATAAACACTAGGCTTCTCCTTCCATCCAGGACCTCCTACCTGAAGTCACCCTGCCTCAGGAGATAGACGGCTTGCGTTCCTATTACAACTAATGCACAGTATTCCTGTAGCACTGCAGGCTTTTGAAGAGGCACGGGCCCAGAGTCCTAGCTAGGGCGTTCCTTGGTGAGGCCATACACTAGATGCAGAAGACCCTGCCTCAAGAAGTTGATTCAGGGAAGCAACCAGTGTGGACTCTGTGTCTCTTTTGACTTGTTAAAAACCACAGAGATGTATGCTGCCTGTGCCAACGGTAATGGGGGCATGATGGTACTAGCTTTGCTTTCCATTTGGAAAGCTCCATTCTTGCTGCCATGAACTTCCCTTAAATTCTCTACTGTTGACAGGCCCCTGGCCACTCTAGCATTGGTGTGGGAAGAAAATGAGTTTTCTCTGGCTACACACGGAGCTTCTTTGGCCGGGTGGGGCTCACCTTGCCATGCTCTAGAGCTAAATGGAATCTCAACGTGAGTCCTTGCCTCGAGGTAAGGCCCTGAGTAGCCCTGCAGAAAGGGAGGCATGCAGGTCTTTCCATGAGCTCTAAGTCGCAGATCTGCTTTACTTTAAAGGAAGTACCCTTTTCAGGACTCCTAGGCCTCTCGGGTGAGCATCATTTTTGTTCCAAGATCCCTGAGTACCTCCACACCCCTGTAGGCCTGCTGAGCAACAACGAGGCCAATTGGTCCCACGGAGTTCCTCTGTGTCTGCTGAGTCATGGGCAACACACTGCACTCTTTCTTGTGATATCTTGATTCACAGCACTCACACAGGTTCACGGGCACCGTTCTAGCAAGTTCCAACATGCCGTGGAAGTCGCACTCATTCCCTAGTCTGAGCTGCACAGAGAAAAACACTACGCTTCTCCTTCCATCCAGGACCTCCTACCTGAAGTCACCCTGCCTCCAGGAGAAAGACGGCTTGCGTTCCTATTGCAACTAAAGCACAGTATTTCCTGTAACACTGCAGGCTTTTGAAGAGTCACGGGCCCAGAGTCCTAGCTCGGTCATTCCTTGGTGAGGCCGTTCACTAGATGCAGAAAACCCGGCCTCGAGAAGTTGATTCAGGGAAGCAACCAGTGTGTACTCTGTGTCTCATTTGAGTTGTTAAAAACCACAGAGATGTATGCTGCCTGTGCCCATGGAAATGGGGGCATGATGGTACTAGCTTTGCTTTCCATTTGGAAAGCTCCATTCTTGCTGACGTGAAGCTCCCTGAAATTCTCTGATATTGTCAGCCCACTGGCTACTATAGGCATGGGTGCGGGAAGAAAATGAGTTTTCTTTGGCTACACACGGAGCTTCATTGACCGGGGTGGGGCTCACCTTGCCATGCTCTAGAGCTAAAGGGAATCTCAACGTGAGTCCTTGCCTCGAGGTAAGGCCCTGAGTAGCCCTGCAGAAAGGGAGGCATGCAGCTCTTTCCATGAGCTCTTAGTGGAGGTTCCGCTTTATGTTAAAGGAAGTACCCTTTTCAGGACTCCTAGGCCCCTGTGGGCCTGCTGAGCAGCATTGATTCCCATACGTCCCTCAGAGGACCTCTGTGTCTGCCGAGTCTCGGGCAACACACTGTACGTTACTTCAGGAGAGCTATATTTCCAGAGCAGTCGAACAGCATCAGAACCACATTTCTAGGCAGTCCAACATGCCCTGGAAGTTTTCGACATTGCCCTCGTCTGAGCTGCCCTGAGAAAACACTCTTCTTAGAATTTATCGAGGACCTCTTTCCTGAAGTCACTCTATTCAAGGAGAAATACAACATCCTAACATGCTGTGTCCCTCACAGTGCAAGCAACGGGAGAACTTGCCTCGAGGTAAGGCCCTGAAATGCTATGCAGAAGCGGAGGCGTGTAGCAGTTTCCATGAGGCCGTAGTCGCTGCTCTGCAGCATTTTAACGCCAGTAGGCTTTTCAGGACACCTAGGTGCCTCGCCTGGAAACCCTGTTCCCTGCAAGAACACCGAGTACCCTCAGGCTCCCGTGGCCCTTCTAAGCAATATCCAGACCCGTAGCTTTCCGACTCACAGTGTGTATGCCGAGTGTAGGGCAACTCAGTACACTCTAATTGGGACATCTTGATTTAGCCAGCACCTGCACAGTTTTATGAGCACCGTTCTAGCAAGTTCCAACATGCCGTGGAAGTCGCAATCATTCCCTAGTCTGAGCTGCACAGAGAAAAACACTAGGCTTCTCCTTCCATCCAGGACCTCCTACCTGAAGTCACCCTGCCTCCAGGGGAAAGACGGCTTGCGTTCCTATTGCAACTAAAGCACAGTTTTTCCTGTAGCACTGCAGGTGTGGAAGAGGCAAAGGTCCAGAGGCCTAGCTACGGCTTTCCTTGGTGAGGCCGTTCACTAGATGCAGAACACGCTGCCTCGAGAAGTTGATTCAGGGAAGCAACCAGTGTGGACTCTGTGTCTCATTTGACTTGTTAAAAACCACAGAGATGTATGCTGCTTGTGCTCAAGGAAATGGGGGCACGATGGTACTAGCCGTGCTTTCCATTTGGAAAGCTCCATTCTTGCTGCCGTGAAGCTCCCTGATATTCTCTGCTGTTGACAGGCCCCTGGCCACTATAGCATTGGTGTGGGAAGAAAATGAGTTTTCTCTGGGTACACACGGAGCTTCATTGGCAGGGGTGGGGTTCACCTTCCCATGCTCTAGAGCTAAAGGGAATCTCAACGTGAGTCCCTGCCTCGAGGTAAGGCCCTGAGTAGCCCTGCAGAAAGGGAAGCATGCAGGTCTTTCCATGAGCTCTAAGTCTCTGTTCTGCTTTACTTAAAGGAAGTACCCTTTTCAGGACTCCTAGGCCTCTCGGGTGAGCATCATTTTTGTTCCAAGATCCCTGAGTACCTCCACACCCCTGTAGGCCTGCTGAGCAACAACGAGGCCCATTGGTCCCTCGGAGTTCCTCTGTGTCTGCTGAGTCATGGGCAACACACTGCACTCTTTCTTGTGATATCTTGATTCACAGCACTCACACAGGTTCACGGGCACCGTTCTAGCAAGTTCCAACATGCCGTGGAAGTCGCACTCATTCCCTAGTCTTAGCTGCACAGAGATAAACACTAGGCTTCTCCTTCCATCCAGGACCTCCTACTTGATGTCACCCTGCCTCAGGAGACAGACGGCTTGCGTTCCTATTGCAACTGAAGCACAGTTTTTCCTGTAGCACTGCAGGTTTGGAAGAGGCAAGGGCCCAGACGCCTAGCTAAGGCTTTCCTTGGTGAGGCCGTTCACTAGATGCAGAACACGCTGCCTCGAAAAGTTGATTCAGGGAAGCAACCAGTGTGTACTCTGTGTCTCATTTGACTTGTTAAAAACCACAGAGATGTATGCTGCCTGTGCCCATGGAAATGGGGGCATGATGGTACTAGCTTTGCTTTCCATTTGGAAAGCTCCATTCTTGCTGCCGTGAAGCTCCCTGAAATTCTCTGCTATTGTCAGCCCACTGGCCACTATAGGCATGGGTGTGGGAAGAAAATGAGTTTTCTCTGGGTACACACGGAGCTTCATTGACCGGGGTGGGGCTCACCTTGCCATGCTCTAGAGCTAAAGGGAATCTCAACGTGAGTCCTTGCCTCGAGGTAAGGCCCTGAGTAGCCCTGCAGAAAGGGAGGCATGCAGCTCTTTCCATGAGCTCTTAGTGGAGGTTCCGCTTTATGTTAAAGGAAGTACCCTTTTCAGGACTCCTAGGCCCCTGTGGGCCTGCTGAGCAGCATTGATTCCCATACGTCCCTCGGAGGCCCTCTGTGTCTGCCGAGTCTCGGGCAACACACTGTACGTTACTTCAGGAGAGCTATATTTCCAGAGCAGTCGAACAGCATCAGAACCACATTTCTAGGCAGTCCAACATGCCCTGGAAGTTTTCGACATTGCCCTCGTCTGAGCTGCCCTGAGAAAACTCTCTTCTTAGAATTTATCGAGGACCTCTTTCCTGAAGTCACTATATTCAAGGAGAAATACAGCATCCTAACATGCTGTGTCGCTCACAGTGCAAGCAACGTGAGAACTTGCCTCGAGGTAAGGCCCTGAAATGCTATGCAGAAGCGGAGGCGTGTAGCAGTTTCCATGAGGCCGTAGTCGCTGCTCTGCAGCATTTTAACGCCAGTACGCTTTTCAGGACAGCTAGGTGCCTCGCCTGGAAACCCTGTTCCCTGCAAGAACACCGAGTACCCTCAGGCTCCCGTGGCCCTTCTAAGCAATATCCAGGCCCGTAGCTTTCCGACTCACAGTGTGTATGCCGAGTGTAGGGCAACTCAGTACACTCTAATTGGGACATCTTGATTTAGCCAACACCTGCACAGTTTTATGAGCACCGTTCTAGCAAGTTCCAACATGCCGTGGAAGTCGCAATCATTCCCTAGTCTGAGCTGCACAGAGAAAAACACTAGGCTTCTCCTTCCATCCAGGACCTCCTACCTGAAGTCACCCTGCCTCCAGGAAAAAGACGGCTTGTGTTCCTTTTGCAACTAAAGCACAGTTTTTCCTGAAGCACTGCAGACTTTTGAAGAGGCACGGGCCCAGAGGCCTAGCTTGGGCTTTCCTTGGTGAGGCCGTTCACTAGATGCAGAACACGCTGCCTCGAAAAGTTGATTCAGGGAAGCAACCAGTGTGTACTCTGTGTCTCATTTGACTTGTTAAAAACCACAGAGATGTATGCTGCCTGTGCCCAAGGAAATGGGGCCATGATGGTACTAGCCTTGCTTTCTATTTGGAAAGCTCCATTCTTGCTGCGGTGAAGCTCCCTGAAATTCTCTGCTGTTGACAGCCCTCTGGCCACTGTAGGCATGGATGTGGGAAGAAAATGAGTTTTCTCTGGCTACACACGGAGCTTCTTTGGCCGGGGTGGGGCTCACCTTGCCATGCTCTAGAGCTAAATGGAATCTCAACGTGAGTCCTTGCCTCGAGGTAAGGCCCTGAGTAGCCCTGCAGAAAGGGAGGCATGCAGGTCTTTCCATGAGCTCTAATTCGCAGATCTGCTTTACTTTAAAGGAAGTACCCTTTTCAGGACTCCTAGGCCTCTCAGGTGAGCATCATTTTTGTTCCAAGATCCCTGAGTACCTCCACACCCTTGTAGGACTGCTGAGCAACAACGAGGCCCATTGGTCCCTCGGAGGTCCTCTGTGTCTGCTGAGTCATGGGCAACACACTGAACTCTTTCTTGTGATATCTTGATTCACAGCACTCACACAGGTTCACGAGCACCGTTCCAGCAAGTTCCTACATGCCGTGGAAGTCGCACTCATTCCCTAGTCTGAGCTGCACAGAGATAAACACTAGGCTTCTCCTTCCATCCAGGACCTCCTACCTGAAGTCACCCTGCCTCAGGAGATAGACGGCTTGCGTTCCTATTACAACTAATGCACAGTATTCCTGTAGCACTGCAGGCTTTTGAAGAGGCACGGGCCCAGAGGCCTAGCTAGGGCGTTCCTTGGTGAGGCCATACACTAGATGCAGAAGACCCTGCCTCAATAAGTTGATTCAGGGAAGCAACCAGTGTGGACTCTGTGTCTCTTTTGACTTGTTAAAAACCACAGAGATGTATGCTGCCTGTGCCAACGGTAATGGGGGCATGATGGTACTAGCTTTGCTTTCCATTTGGAAAGCTCCATTCTTGCTGCCGTGAAGCTCCCTGAAATTCTCTGCTGTTGACAGCCCTCTGGCCACTGTAGGCATGGGTGTGGGAAGAAATTGAGTTTTCTCTGGCTACACACGGAGCTTCATTGGCCCGGGTGGGGCTCACCTTGCCATGCTCTAGAGCTAAAGGGAATCTCAACGTGAGTCCTTGCCTCGAGGTAAGGCCCTGAGTAGCCCTGCAGAAAGGGAGGCATGCAGCTCTTTCCATGAGCTCTTAGTGGAGGTTCCGCTTTATGTTAAAGGAAGTACCCTTTTCAGGACTCCTAGGCCCCTGTGGGCCTGCTGAGCAGCATTGATTCCCATACGTCCCTCGGAGGCCCTCTGTGTCTGCCGAGTCTCGGGCAACACACTGTACGTTACTTCAGGAGAGCTATATTTCCAGAGCAGTCGAACAGCATCAGAACCACATTTCTAGGCAGTCCAACATGCCCTGGAAGTTTTCGACATTGCCCTCGTCTGAGCTGCCCTGAGAAAACACTCTTCTTAGAATTTATCGAGGACCTCTTTCCTGAAGTCACTCTATTCAAGGAGAAATACAGCATCCTAACATGCTGTGTCGCTCACAGTGCAAGCAACGTGAGAACTTGCCTCGAGGGAAGGCCCTGAAATGCTATGCAGAAGCAGAGGCGTGTAGCAGTTTCCATGAGGCCGTAGTCGCTGCTCTGCAGCATTTTAACGCCAGTACGCTTTTCAGGACACCTAGGTGCCTCGCCTGGAAACCCTGTTCCCTGCAAGAACACCGAGTACCCTCAGGCTCCCGTGGCCCTTCTAAGCAATATCCAGGCCCGTAGCTTTCCGACTCACAGTGTGTATGCCGAGTGTAGGGCAACTCAGTGCACTCTAATTGGGACATCTTGATTTAGCCAGCACCTGCACAGTTTTATGAGCACCGTTCTAGCAAGTTCCAACATGCCGTGGAAGTCGCAATCATTCCCTAGTCTGAGCTGCACAGAGAAAAACACTAGGCTTCTCCTTCCATCCAGGACCTCCTACCTGAAGTCACCCTGCCTCCAGGGGAAAGACGGCTTGCGTTCCTATTGCAACTAAAGCACAGTTTTTCCTGTAGCACTGCAGGTGTGGAAGAGGCAAAGGTCCAGAGGCCTAGCTAAGGCTTTCCTTGCTGAGGCCGTTCACTAGATGCAGAACACGCTGCCTCGAGAAGTTGATTCAGGGAAGCAACCAGTGTGTACTCTGTGTCTCATTTGACTTGTTAAAAACCACAGAGATGTATGCTGCTTGTGCTCATGGAAATGGGGGCACGATGGCACTAGCCGTGCTTTCCATTTGGAAAGCTCCATTCTTGCTGCCGTGAAGCTCCCTGATATTCTCTGCTGTTGACAAGCCCCTGGCCACTCTAGCATTGGTGTGGGAAGAAAATGAGTTTTCTCTGGGTACACACGGAGCTTCATTGGCCGGGGTGGGGTTCACCTTCCCATGCTCTAGAGCTAAAGGGAATCTCAACGTGAGTCCTTGCCTCGAGGTAAGGCCCTGAGTAGCCCTGCAAAAAGGTAGGCATGCAGCTCTTTCCATTAGCTCTAAGTCGCTGTTCTGATTTACTTTAAAGGAAGTACCCTTTTCAGGACTCCTAGGCCTCTCGGGTGAGCATCATTTTTGTTCCAAGATCCCTGAGTACCTCCCAACCCCTGTAGGCCTGCAGAGCAACAACGAGGCCCATTGGTCCCTCGGCGGTCCTCTGTGTCTGCTGAGTCATGGGCAACACACTGCACTCTTTCTTGTGATATCTTGATTCACATCACTCGCACAGGTTCAAAAGCAACGGTCTAGGAAGTTCCAACATGCCGTGGAAGTCGCACTCATTCCCTAGTCTGAGCTGCACAGAGAAAAACACTACGCTTCTCCTTCCATCCAGGACCTCCTACCTGAAGTCACCCTGCCTCCAGGAGAAAGACGGCTTGCGTTCCTATTGCAACTAAAGCACAGTATTTCCTGTAGCACTGCAGGCTTTTGAAGAGTCACGGGCCCAGAGTCCTAGCTCGGTCATCCCTTGGTGAGGCCGTTCACTAGATGCAGAACACCCTCCTCGATAAGTTGATTCAGGGAAGCAACCAGTGTGGACTGTGTGTCTCTTTTGACTTGTTAGAAACCACAGAGATGTATGCTGCCTGTGCCAATGGTATTGGGGGCATGATGGTACTAGCCTTGCTTTCCATTTGGAAAGCTCCATTCTTGCTGCCGTGAAGCTCCCTGAAATTCTCTACTGTTGACAGGCCCCTGGCCACTCTAGCATTGGTGTGGGAAGAAAATGAGTTTTCTCTGGCTACACACGGAGCTTCTTTGGCCGGGGTGGGGCTCACCTTGCCATGCTCTAGAGCTAAATGGAATCTCAACGTGAGTCCTTGGCTCGAGGTAAGGCCCTGAGTAGCCCTGCAGAAAGGGAGGCATGCAGGTCTTTCCATTAGCTCTAAGTCGCTGTTCCACTTTACTTTAAAGGAAGTACCCTTTTCAGGACTCCTAGGCCTCTCGGGTGAGCATCATTTTTGTTCCAAGATCCCTGAGTACCTCCACACCCCTGTAGGACTGCTGAGCAACAACGAGGCCCATTGGTCCCTCGGAGTTCCTCTGTGTCTGCTGAGTCATGGGCAACACACTGCACTCTTTCTTGTGATATCTTGATTGACAGCACTCACACAGGTTCACGGGCACCGTTCTAGCAAGTTCCAACATGCCGTGGAAGTCGCACTCATTCCCTAGTCTGAGCTGCACAGAGAAAAACACTACGCTTCTCCTTCCATCCAGGACCTCCTACCTGAAGTCACCCTGCCTCCAGGAGAAAGACGGCTTGCGTTCCTATTGCAACTAAAGCACAGTATTTCCTGTAGCACTGCAGGCTTTTGAAGAGTCACGGGCCCAGAGTCCTAGCTCGGTCATTCCTTGGTGAGGCCGTTCACTAGATGCAGAACACGCTGCCTCGAAAAGTTGATTCAGGGAAGCAACCAGTGTGTACTCTGTGTCTCATTTGACTTGTTAAAAACCACAGAGATGTATGCTGCCTGTGCCCATGGAAATGGGGGCATGATGGTACTAGCTTTGCTTTCCATTTGGAAAGCTCCATTCTTGCTGCCGTGAAGCTCCCTGAAATTCTCTGCTATTGTCAGCCCACTGGCCACTATAGGCATGGGTGTGGGAAGAAAATGAGTTTTCTTTGGCTACACACGGAGCTTCATTGACCGGGGTGGGGCTCACCTTGCCATGCTCTAGAGCTAAAGGGAATCTCAACGTGAGTCCTTGCCTCGAGGTAAGGCCCTGAGTAGCCCTGCAGAAAGGGAGGCATGCAGCTCTTTCCATGAGCTCTTAGTGGAGGTTCCGCTTTATGTTAAAGGAAGTACCCTTTTCAGGACTCCTAGGCCCCTGTGGGCCTGCTGAGCAGCATTGATTCCCATACGTCCCTCGGAGGCCCTCTGTGTCTGCCGAGTCTCGGGCAACACACTGTACGTTACTTCAGGAGAGCTATATTTCCAGAGCAGTCGAACAGCATCAGAACCACATTTCTAGGCAGTCCAACATGCCCTGGAAGTTTTCGACATTGCCCTCGTCTGAGCTGCCCTGAGAAAACACTCTTCTTAGAATTTATCGAGGACCTCTTTCCTGAAGTCACTCTATTCAAGGAGAAATACAGCATCCTAACATGCTGTGTCGCTCACAGTGCAAGCAACGTGAGAACTTGCCTCGAGGTAAGGCCCTGAAATGCTATGCAGAAGCGGAGGCGTGTAGCAGTTTCCATGAGGCCGTAGTCGCTGCTCTGCAGCATTTTAACGCCAGTACGCTTTTCAGGACAGCTAGGTGCCTCGCCTGGAAACCCTGTTCCCTGCAAGAACACCGAGTACCCTCAGGCTCCCGTGGCCCTTCTAAGCAATATCCAGGCCCGTAGCTTTCCGACTCACAGTGTGTATGCCGAGTGTAGGGCAACTCAGTACACTCTAATTGGGACATCTTGATTTAGCCAGCACCTGCACAGTTTTATGAGCACCGTTCTAGCAAGTTCCAACATGCCGTGGAATTCGCAATCTTTCCCTAGTCTGAGCTGCACAGAGAAAAACACTAGGCTTCTCCTTCCATCCAGGACCTCCTACCTGAAGTCACCCTGCCTCCAGGAAAAAGACGGCTTGTGTTCCTTTTGCAACTAAAGCACAGTTTTTCCTGAAGCACTGCAGACTTTTGAAGAGGCACGGGCCCAGAGGCCTAGCTTGGGCTTTCCTTGGTGAGGCCGTTCACTAGATGCAGAACACCCTGCCTCGAGAAGTGGATTAAGGGAAGAAAACAGTGTGTACTCTGTGTCTCATTTGAATTGTTAAAAACCACAGAGATGTATGCTGCCTGTGCCCATGGAAATGGGGACATGATGGTACTAGCCTTGCTTTCCATTTGGAAAGCTCCATTCTTGCTGCCGTGAAGCTCCCTGAAATTCTCTGCTGTTGACAGCCCTCTGGCCACTGTAGGCATGGGTGTGGGAAGAAAATGAGTTTTCTCTGGCTACACACGGAGCTTCTTTGGCCGGGGTGGGGCTCACCTTGCCATGCTCTAGAGCTAAATGGAATCTCAACGTGAGTCCTTGCCTCGAGGTAAGGCCCTGAGTAGTCCTGCAGAAAGGGAGGCATGCAGCTCTTTCCATTAACTCTAAGTCGCTGTTCTGCTTTACTTTAAAGGAAGTACCCTTTTCAGGACTCCTAGGCCTCTCAGGTGAGCATCATTTTTGTTCCAAGATCCCTGAGTACCTCCACACCCCTGTAGGACTGCTGAGCAACAACGAGGCCCATTGGTCCCTCGGAGGTCCTCTGTGTCTGCTGAGTCATGGGCAACACACTGAACTCTTTCTTGTGATATCTTGATTCACAGCACTCACACAGGTTCACGAGCACCGTTCCAGCAAGTTCCTACATGCCGTGGAAGTCGCACTCATTCCCTAGTCTGAGCTGCACAGAGATAAACACTAGGCTTCTCCTTCCATCCAGGACCTCCTACCTGAAGTCACCCTGCCTCAGGACATAGACGGCTTGCGTTCCTATTACAACTAATGCACAGTATTCCTGTAGCACTGCAGGCTTTTGAAGAGGCACGGGCCCAGAGTCCTAGCTAGGGCGTTCCTTGGTGAGGCCATACACTAGATGCAGAAGACCCTGCCTCAAGAAGTTGATTCAGGGAAGCAACCAGTGTGGACTCTGTGTCTCTTTTGACTTGTTAAAAACCACAGAGATGTATGCTGCCTGTGCCAACGGTAATGGGGGCATGATGGTACTAGCTTTGCTTTCCATTTGGAAAGCTCCATTCTTGCTGCCGTGAACTTCCCTTAAATTCTCTACTGTTGACAGGCCCCTGGACACTCTAGCATTGGTGTGGGAAGAAAATGAGTTTTCTCTGGCTACACACGGAGCTTCTTTGGCCGGGGTGGGGCTCACCTTGCCATGCTCTAGAGCTAAATGGAATCTCAACGTGAGTCCTTGCCTCGAGGTAAGGCCCTGAGTAGCCCTGCAGAAAGGGAGGCATGCAGGTCTTTCCATTAGCTCTAAGTCGCTGTTCCACTTTACTTTAAAGGAAGTACCCTTTTCAGGACTCCTAGGCCTCTCGGGTGTGCATCATTTTTGTTCCGAGATCCCTGAGTACCTCCACACCCCTGTAGGCCTGCAGAGCAACAACGAGGCCCATTGGTCCCTCGGAGGTCCTCTGTGTCTGCTGAGTCATGGGCAACACACTGCACTCTTTCTTTTGATATCTTGATTAACAGCACTCACACAGGTTCACGGGCACCGTTCTAGCAAGTTCCAACATGCCGTGGAAGTCGCACTCATTCCCTAGTCTGAGCTGCACAGAGATAAACACTAGGCTTCTCCTTCCATCCAGGACCTCCTACTTGAAGTCACCCTGCCTCAGGAGACAGACGGCTTGCGTTCCTATTGCAACTGAAGCACAGTTTTTCCTGTAGCACTGCAGGTTTGGAAGAGGCAAGGGCCCAGACGCCTAGCTAAGGCTTTCCTTGGTGAGGCCGTTCACTAGATGCAGAACACGCTGCCTCGAAAAGTTGATTCAGGGAAGCAACCAGTGTGCACTCTGTGTCTCATTTGACTTGTTAAAAACCACAGAGATGTATGCTGCCTGTGCCCATGGAAATGGGGCAATGATGGTACTAGCCTTGCTTTCTATTTGGAAAGCTCCATTCTTGCTGCCGTGAAGCTCCCTGAAATTCTCTGCTGTTGACAGCCCTCTGGCCACTGTAGGCATGGGTGTGGGAAGAAAATAGGTTTTCTCTGGCTACACACAGAGCTTCATTGGCCGGGGTGGGGCTCACCTTGCCATGCTCTAGAGCTAAAGGGAATCTCAACGTGAGTCCTTGCCTCGAGGTAAGGCCCTGAGTAGCCCTGCAGAAAGGGAGGCATGCAGGTCTTTCCATGAGCTCTAAGTCGCAGATCTGCTTTACTTTAAAGGAAGTACCCTTTTCAGGACTCCTAGGCCTCTCAGGTGAGCATCATTTTTGTTCCAAGATCCCTGAGTACCTCCACACCCCTGTAGGCCTGCAGAGCAACAACGAGGCCCATTGGTCCCTCGGAGGTCCTCTGTGTCTGCTGAGTCATGGGCAACACACTGCATTCTTTCTTGTGATACCTTGATTCACAGCACTCGCACAGGTTCACGAGCACCGTTCTAGCAGGTTCCAACATGCCGTGGAAGTCGCACTCATTCCCTAGTCTGAGCTGCACAGAGAAAAACACTAGGCTTCTCCTTCCATCTAAGACCTCCTACCTGAAGTCACCCTGCCATCAGGAGAAACACTGCTTGCGTTCTTTTTGCAACTAAAGCAGAGTTTTTTCCTGTAGCACTGCAGGCTTTTGAAGAGGCACGGGCCCAGAGGCCTAGCTAGGGCGTTCCTTGGTGAGGCCGTTCACTAGATGCAGAACACCCTGCCTCGAGAAGTTGATTCAGGGAAGCAACCAGTGTGGACTCTGTGTCTCTTTTGACTTGTTATAAACCACAGAGATGTATGCTGCCTGTGCCAATGGTAATGGGGGCATGATGGTTCTAGCCTTGCTTTCCATTTGGAAAGCTCCATTCTTGCTGCCGTGAAGCTCCCTGAAATTCTCTGCTGTTGACAGCCCTCTGGCCAGTGTAGGCACGGGTGTGGGAAGAAAATGAGTTTTCTTTGGCTACACACGGAGCTTCATTGGCCGGAGTGGGGCTCACCTTGCCGTGCTCTAGAGCTAAAGGGAATCTCAACGTGAGTCCTTGCCTCGAGGTAAGGCCCTGAGTAGCCCTGCAGAAAGGGAGGCATGCAGGTCTTTCCATTAGCTCTAAATCACTGTTCTGCTTTACTTGAAAGGAAGTACCCTTTTCAGGACTCCTAGGCCTCTCGGGTGAGCATCATTTTTGTTCCAAGATCCCTGAGTACCTCCACACCCCTGTAGGCCTGCAGAGCAACAACGAGGCCCATTGGTCCCTCGGAGGTCCTCTGTGTCTGCTGAGTCATGGGCAACACACTGCACTCTTTCTTGTGATATCTTGATTCACAGCACTCACACAGGTTCACGGGCACCGTTCTAGCAAGTTCCAACATGCCGTGGAAGTCGCACTCATTCCCTAGTCTGAGCTGCACAGAGATAAACACTAGGCTTCTCCTTCCATCCAGGACCTCCTACTTGAAGTCACCCTGCCTCAGGAGACAGACGGCTTGCGTTCCTATTGCAACTGAAGCACAGTTTTTCCTGTAGCACTGCAGGTTTGGAAGAGGCAAGGGCCCAGACGCCTACCTAAGGCTTTCCTTGGTGAGGCCGTTCACTAGATGCAGAACACGCTGCCTCGAAAAGTTGATTCAGGGAAGCAACCAGTGTGCACTCTGTGTCTCATTTGACTTGTTAAAAACCACAGAGATGTATGCTGCCTGTGCCCATGGAAATGGGGCCATGATGGTACTAGCCTTGCTTTCTATTTGGAAAGCTCAATTCTTGCTGCCGTGAAGCTCCCTGAAATTCTCTGCTGTTGACAGCCCTCTGGCCACTATAGGCATGGGTGTGGGAAGAAAATGAGTTTTCTCTGGCTACACACGGAGCTTCATTGGCCGGGGTGGGTCTCACCTTGCCATGCTCTAGAGCTAAAGGGAATCTCAACGTGAGTCCTTGCCTCGAGGTAAGGCCCTGAGTAGCCCTGCAGAAAGGGAGGCATGCAGGTCTTTCCATGAGCTCTAAGTCGCAGATCTGCTTTACTTTAAAGGAAGTACCCTTTTCAGGACTCCTAGGCCTTTCAGGTGAGCATCATTTTTGTTCCAAGATCCCTGAGTACCTCCACACCCCTGTAGGCCTGCAGAGCAACAACGAGGCCCATTGGTCCCTCGGAGGTCCTCTGTGTCTGCTGAGTCATGGGCAACACACTGCACTCTTTCTTGTGATACCTTGATTCACAGCACTCGCACAGGTTCACGAGCACCGTTCTAGCAGGTTCCAACATGCCGTGGAAGTCACACTCATTCCCTAGTCTGAGCTGCACAGAGAAAAACACTAGGCTTCTCCTTCCATCTAAGACCTCCTACCTGAAGTCACCCTGCCATCAGGAGAAACACTGCTTGCGTTCTTTTTGCAACTAAAGCAGAGTTTTTCCTGTAGCACTGCAGGCTTTTGAAGAGGCACGGGCCCAGAGGCCTAGCTAGGGCGTTCCTTGGTGAGGCCGTTCACTAGATGCAGAACACCCTGCCTCGAGAAGTTGATTCAGGGAAGCAACCAGTGTGGACTCTGTGTCTCTTTTGACTTGTTAGAAACCACAGAGATGTATGCTGCCTGTGCCAATGGTAATGGGGGCATGATGGTTCTAGCCTTGCTTTCCATTTGGAAAGCTCCATTCTTGCTGCCGTGAAGCTCCCCGAAATTCTCTGCTGTTGACAGCCCTCTGGCCAGTGTAGGCACGGGTGTGGGAAGAAAATGAGTTCTCTTTGGCTACACACGGAGCTTCATTGGCCGGAGTGGGACTCACCTTGCCATGCTCTAGAGCTAAAGGGAATCTCAACGTGAGTCCTTGCCTCGAGGTAAGGCCCTGAGTAGCCCTGCAGAAAGGGAGGCATGCAGGTCTTTCCATTAGCTCTAAATCACTGTTCTGCTTTACTTTAAAGGAAGTACCCTTTTCAGGACTCCTAGGCCTCTCGGGTGAGCATCATTTTTGTTCCAAGATCCCTGAGTACCTCCACACCCCTGTAGGACTGCTGAGCAACAACGAGGCCCATTGGTCCCTCGGAGGTCCTCTGTGTCTGCTGAGTCATGGGCAACACACTGCACTCTTTCTTGTGATATCTTGATTCACAGCACTCACACAGGTTCACGAGCACCGTTCTAGCAAGTTCCAACATGCCGTGGAAGTCGCACTCATTCCCTAGTCTGAGCTGCACAGAGATAAACACTAGGCTTCTCCTTCCATCAAGGACCTCCTACTAGAAGTCACCCTGCCTCAGGAGATAGATGGCTTGCGTTCCTATTGCAACTAAAGCACAGTTTTTCCTGTAGCACTGCAGGTTTGGAAGAGGCAAGGGCCCAGACGCCTAGCTAAGGCTTTCCTTGGTGAGGCCGTTCACTAGATGCAGAACACGCTGCCTCGAAAAGTTGATTCAGGGAAGCAACCAGTGTGTACTCTGTGTCTCATTTGACTTGTTACAAACCACAGAGATGTATGCTGCCTGTGCCCATGGAAATGGGGGCATGATGGTACTAGCTTTGCTTTCCATTTGGAAAGCTCCATTTTTGCTGCCGTGAAGCTCCCTGATATTCTCTGCTGTTGACAGGCCCCTGGCCACTATAGCATTGGTGTGGGAAGAAAATGAGTTTTCTCTGGGTACACTCGGAGCTTCATTGGCCGGGGTGGGGTTCACCTTCCCATGCTCTAGAGCTAAAGGGAATCTCAACGTGAGTCCCTGCCTCGAGGTAAGGCCCTGAGTAGCCCTGCAGAAAGGGAAGCATGCAGGTCTTTCCATGAGCTCTAAGTCGCTGTTCTGCTTTACTTAAAGGAAGTACCCTTTTCAGGACTCCTAGGCCTCTCGGGTGAGCATCATTTTTGTTCCAAGATCCCTGAGTACCTCCACACCCCTGTAGGCCTGCTGAGCAACAACGAGGCCCATTGGTCCCTCGGAGGTCCTCTGTGTCTGCTGAGTCATGGGCAACACACTGCACTCTTTCTTGTGATATCTTGATTCACATCACTCGCACAGGTTCAAAAGCAACGGTCAAGGAAGTTCCAACATGCCGTGGAATTCGCACTCACTCCCTAGTCTGAGCTGCACAGAGAAAAACACTAGGCTTCTCCTTCCATCCAGGACCTCCTACCTGAAGTCACCCTGCCTCCAGGAGAAAGACGGCTTGCGTTCCTATTGCAACTAAAGCACAGTATTTCCTGTAGCACTGCAGGCTTTTGGAGAGTCACGGGCCCAGAGTCCTAGCTCGGAAATTCCTTGGTGAGGCCGTTCACTAGATGCAGAAAACCCGGCCTCGAGAAGTTGATTCAGGAAAGCAACCAGTGTGTACTCCATGTCTCTTTTGACTTTTTAGAAACCACAGAGATGTATGCTGCCTGTGCCCACGGAAATGGGGGCATGATGGTACTAGACTTGCTTTCCATTTGGAAAGCTCCATTCTTGCTGCCATGAAGCTCCCTTAAATTCTCTTCTGTTGCCAGGCCCCTGGCCACTCTAGCATTGGTGTGGGAAGAAAATGAGTTTTCTCTGGCTACACACGGAGCTTCTTTGGCGGGGGTGGGGCTCACCTTGCCATGCTCTAGAGCTAAATGGAATCTCAACGTGAGTCCTTGCCTCGAGGTAAGGCCCTGAGTAGCCCTGCAGAAAGGGAGGCATGCAGGTCTTTCCATTAGCTCTAAGTTGCTGTTCCACTTTACTTTAAAGGAAGTACCCTTTTCAGGACTCCTAGGCCTCTCGGGTGAGCATCATTTTTGTTCCAAGATCCCTGAGTACCTCCACATCCCTGTAGGCCTGCAGAGCAACAACGAGGCCCATTGGTCCCTCGGAGTTCCTCTGTGTCTGCTGAGTCATGGGCAACACACTGCACTCTTTCTTGTGATATCTTGATTCACAGCACTCACACAGGTTAACGGGCACCGTTCTAGCAAGTTCCAACATGCCGTGGAAGTCGCACTCATTCCCTAGTCTGAGCTGCACAGAGAAAAACACTAGGCTTCTCCTTCCATCTAAGACCTCCTACCTGAAGTCACCCTGCCATCAGGAGAAACACTGCTTGCGTTCTTTTTGCAACTAAAGCAGAGTTTTTCCTGTATCACTGCAGGCTTTTGAAGAGGCACGGGCCCAGAGGCCTAGCTAGGGCGTTCCTTGGTGAGGCCGTTCACTAGATGCAGAACACCCTGCCTCGAGAAGTTGATTCAGGGAAGCAACCAGTGTGGACTCTGTGTCTCTTTTGACTTGTTAGAAACCACAGAGATGTATGCTGCCTGTGCCAATGGTAATGGGGGCATGATGGTTCTAGCCTTGCTTTCCATTTAGAAAGCTCCATTCTTGCTGCCGTGAAGCTCCCTGAAATTCTCTGCTGTTGACAGCCCTCTGGCCAGTGTAGGCACGGGTGTGGGAAGAAAATGAGTTTTCTTTGGCTACACACGGAGCTTCATTGGCCGGAGTGGGGCTCACCTTGCCGTGCTCTAGAGCTAAAGGGAATCTCAACGTGAGTCCTTGCCTCGAGGTAAGGCCCTGAGTAGCCCTGCAGAAAGGGAGGCATGCAGGTCTTTCCATTAGCTCTAAATCACTGTTCTGCTTTACTTGAAAGGAAGTACCCTTTTCAGGACTCCTAGGCCTCTCGGGTGAGCATCATTTTTGTTCCAAGATCCCTGATTACCTCCACACCCCTGTAGGACTGCTGAGAAACAACGAGGCCCATTGGTCCCTCGGAGGTCCTCTGTGTCTGCTGAGTCATGGGCAACACACTGCACTCTTTCTTGTGATATCTTGATTCACAGCACTCACACAGGTTCACGAGCACCGTTCTAGCAAGTTCCAACATGCCGTGGAAGTCGCACTCATTCCCTAGTCTGAGCTGCACAGAGATAAACACTAGGCTTCTCCTTCCATCAAGGACCTCCTACTAGAAGTCACCCTGCCTCAGGAGATAGACGGCTTGCGTTCCTATTGCAACTAAAGCACAGTTTTTCCTGTAGCACTGCAGGTTTGGAAGAGGCAAGGGCCCAGACGCCTAGCTAAGGCTTTCCTTGGTGAGGCCGTTCACTAGATGCAGAACACGCTGCCTCGAAAAGTTGATTCAGGGAAGCAACCAGTGTGTACTCTGTGTCTCATTTGACTTGTTAAAAACCACAGAGATGTATGCTGCCTGTGCCCATGGAAATGGGGGCATGATGGTACTAGCTTTGCTTTCCATTTGGAAAGCACCATTCTTGCTGCCGTGAAGCTCCCTGAAATTCTCTGCTATTGTCAGCCCACTGGCCACTATAGGCATGGGTGTGGGAAGAAAATGAGTTTTCTTTGGCTACACACGGAGCTTCATTGACCGGGGTGGGGCCCACCTTGCCATGCTCTAGAGCTAAAGGGAATCTCAACGTGAGTCCTTGCCTCGAGGTAAGGCCCTGAGTAGCCCTGCAGAAAGGGAGGCATGCAGCTCTTTCCATGAGCTCTTAGTGGAGGTTCCGCTTTATGTTAAAGGAAGTACCCTTTTCAGGACTCCTAGGCCCCTGTGGGCCTGCTGAGCAGCATTGATTCCCATACGTCCCTCGGAGGCCCTCTGTGTCTGCCGAGTCTCGGGCAACACACTGTACGTTACTTCAGGAGAGCTATATTTCCAGAGCAGTCGAACAGCATCAGAACCACATTTCTAGGCAGTCCAACATGCCCTGGAAGTTTGCGACATTGCCCTCGTCTGAGCTGCCCTGAGAAAACACTCTTCTTAGAATTTATCGAGGACCTCTTTCCTGAAGTCACTCTATTCAAGGAGAAATACAGCATCCTAACATGCTGTGTCGCTCACAGTGCAAGCAACGGGAGAACTTGCCTCGAGGTAAGGCCCTGAAATGCTATGCAGAAGCGGAGGCGTGTGGCAGTTTCCATGAGGCCGTAGTCGCTGCTCTGCAGCATTTTAACGCCAGTAGGCTTTTCAGGACACCTAGGTGCCTCGCCTGGAAACCCTGTTCCCTGCAAGAACACCGAGTACCCTCAGGCTCCCGTGGCCCTTCTAAGCAATATCCAGGCCCGTAGCTTTCCGACTCACAGTGTGTATGCCGAGTGTAGGGCAACTCAGTACACTCTAATTGGGACATCTTGATTTAGCCAGCACCTGCACAGTTTTATGAGCACCGTTCTAGCAAGTTCCAACATGCCGTGGAAGTCGCAATCATTCCCTAGTCTGAGCTGCACAGAGAAAAACACTAGGCTTCTCCTTCCATCCAGGACCTCCTACCTGAAGTCACCCTGCCTCCAGGGGAAAGACGGCTTGCGTTCCTATTGCAACTAAAGCACAGTTTTTCCTGTAGCACTGCAGGTGTGGAAGAGGCAAAGGTCCAGAGACCTAGCTAAGGCTTTCCTTGCTGAGGCCGTTCACTAGATGCAGAACACGCTGCCTCGAGAAGTTGATTCAGGGAAGCAACCAGTGTGTACTCTGTGTCTCATTTGACTTGTTAAAAACCACAGAGATGTATGCTGCTTGTGCTCATGGAAATGGGGGCACGATGGCACTAGCCGTGCTTTCCATTTGGAAAGCTCCATTCTTGCTGCCGTGAAGCTCCCTGATATTCTCTGCTGTTGACAAGCCCCTGGCCACTCTAGCATTGGTGTGGGAAGAAAATGAGTTTTCTCTGGGTACACACGGAGCTTCATTGGCCGGGGTGGGGTTCACCTTCCCATGCTCTAGAGCTAAAGGGAATCTCAACGTGAGTCCTTGCCTCGAGGTAAGGCCCTGAGTAGCCCTGCAAAAAGGTAGGCATGCAGCTCTTTCCATTAGCTCTAAGTCGCTGTTCTGATTTACTTTAAAGGAAGTACCCTTTTCAGGACTCCTAGGCCTCTCGGGTGAGCATCATTTTTGTTCCAAGATCCCTGAGTACCTCCCAACCCCTGTAGGCCTGCAGAGCAACAACGAGGCCCATTGGTCCCTCGGCGGTCCTCTGTGTCTGCTGAGTCATGGGCAACACACTGCACTCTTTCTTGTGATATCTTGATTCACATCACTCGCACAGGTTCAAAAGCAACGGTCTAGGAAGTTCCAACATGCCGTGGAAGTCGCACTCATTCCCTAGTCTGAGCTGCACAGAGAAAAACACTACGCTTCTCCTTCCATCCAGGACCTCCTACCTGAAGTCACCCTGCCTCCAGGAGAAAGACGGCTTGCGTTCCTATTGCAACTAAAGCACAGTATTTCCTGTAGCACTGCAGGCTTTTGAAGAGTCACGGGCCCAGAGTCCTAGCTCGGTCATCCCTTGGTGAGGCCGTTCACTAGATGCAGAACACCCTCCTCGAGAAGTTGATTCAGGGAAGCAACCAGTGTGGACTGTGTGTCTCTTTTGACTTGTTAGAAACCACAGAGATGTATGCTGCCTGTGCCAATGGTATTGGGGGCATGATGGTACTAGCCTTGCTTTCCATTTGGAAAGCTCCATTCTTGCTGCCGTGAAGCTCCCTGAAATTCTCTACTGTTGACAGGCCCCTGGCCACTCTAGCATTGGTGTGGGAAGAAAATGAGTTTTCTCTGGCTACACACGGAGCTTCTTTGGCCGGGGTGGGGCTCACCTTGCCATGCTCTAGAGCTAAATGGAATCTCAACGTGAGTCCTTGGCTCGAGGTAAGGCCCTGAGTAGCCCTGCAGAAAGGGAGGCATGCAGGTCTTTCCATTAGCTCTAAGTCGCTGTTCCACTTTACTTTAAAGGAAGTACCCTTTTCAGGACTCCTAGGCCTCTCGGGTGAGCATCATTTTTGTTCCAAGATCCCTGAGTACCTCCACACCCCTGTAGGACTGCTGAGCAACAACGAGGCCCATTGGTCCCTCGGAGTTCCTCTGTGTCTGCTGAGTCATGGGCAACACACTGCACTCTTTCTTGTGATATCCTGATTCACAGCACTCACACAGGTTCACGGGCACCGTTCTAGCAAGTTCCAACATGCCGTGGAAGTCGCACTCATTCCCTAGTCTGAGCTGCACAGAGAAAAACACTACGCTTCTCCTTCCATCCAGGACCTCCTACCTGAAGTCACCCTGCCTCCAGGAGAAAGACGGCTTGCGTTCCTATTGCAACTAAAGCACAGTATTTCCTGTAGCACTGCAGGCTTTTGAAGAGTCACGGGCCCAGAGTCCTAGCTCGGTCATTCCTTGGTGAGGCCGTTCACTAGATGCAGAACACGCTGCCTCGAAAAGTTGATTCAGGGAAGCAACCAGTGTGTACTCTGTGTCTCATTTGACTTGTTAAAAACCACAGAGATGTATGCTGCCTGTGCCCATGGAAATGGGGGCATGATGGTACTAGCTTTGCTTTCCATTTGGAAAGCTCCATTCTTGCTGCCGTGAAGCTCCCTGAAATTCTCTGCTATTGTCAGCCCACTGGCCACTATAGGCATGGGTGTGGGAAGAAAATGAGTTTTCTTTGGCTACACACGGAGCTTCATTGACCGGGGTGGGGCTCACCTTGCCATGCTCTAGAGCTAAAGGGAATCTCAACGTGAGTCCTTGCCTCGAGGTAAGGCCCTGAGTAGCCCTGCAGAAAGGGAGGCATGCAGCTCTTTCCATGAGCTCTTAGTGGAGGTTCCGCTTTATGTTAAAGGAAGTACCCTTTTCAGGACTCCTAGGCCCCTGTGGGCCTGCTGAGCAGCATTGATTCCCATACGTCCCTCGGAGGCCCTCTGTGTCTGCCGAGTCTCGGGCAACACACTGTACGTTACTTCAGGAGAGCTATATTTCCAGAGCAGTCGAACAGCATCAGAACCACATTTCTAGGCAGTCCAACATGCCCTGGAAGTTTTCGACATTGCCCTCGTCTGAGCTGCCCTGAGAAAACACTCTTCTTAGAATTTATCGAGGACCTCTTTCCTGAAGTCACTCTATTCAAGGAGAAATACAGCATCCTAACATGCTGTGTCGCTCACAGTGCAAGCAACGTGAGAACTTGCCTCGAGGTAAGGCCCTGAAATGCTATGCAGAAGCGGAGGCGTGTAGCAGTTTCCATGAGGCCGTAGTCGCTGCTCTGCAGCATTTTAACGCCAGTACGCTTTTCAGGACAGCTAGGTGCCTCGCCTGGAAACCCTGTTCCCTGCAAGAACACCGAGTACCCTCAGGCTCCCGTGGCCCTTCTAAGCAATATCCAGGCCCGTAGCTTTCCGACTCACAGTGTGTATGCCGAGTGTAGGGCAACTCAGTACACTCTAATTGGGACATCTTGATTTAGCCAGCACCTGCACAGTTTTATGAGCACCGTTCTAGCAAGTTCCAACATGCCGTGGAATTCGCAATCTTTCCCTAGTCTGAGCTGCACAGAGAAAAACACTAGGCTTCTCCTTCCATCCAGGACCTCCTACCTGAAGTCACCCTGCCTCCAGGAAAAAGACGGCTTGTGTTCCTTTTGCAACTAAAGCACAGTTTTTCCTGAAGCACTGCAGACTTTTGAAGAGGCACGGGCCCAGAGGCCTAGCTTGGGCTTTCCTTGGTGAGGCCGTTCACTAGATGCAGAACACCCTGCCTCGAGAAGTGGATTAAGGGAAGAAAACAGTGTGTACTCTGTGTCTCATTTGAATTGTTAAAAACCACAGAGATGTATGCTGCCTGTGCCCATGGAAATGGGGACATGATGGTACTAGCCTTGCTTTCCATTTGGAAAGCTCCATTCTTGCTGCCGTGAAGCTCCCTGAAATTCTCTGCTGTTGACAGCCCTCTGGCCACTGTAGGCATGGGTGTGGGAAGAAAATGAGTTTTCTCTGGCTACACACGGAGCTTCTTTGGCCGGGGTGGGGCTCACCTTGCCATGCTCTAGAGCTAAATGGAATCTCAACGTGAGTCCTTGCCTCGAGGTAAGGCCCTGAGTAGTCCTGCAGAAAGGGAGGCATGCAGCTCTTTCCATTAACTCTAAGTCGCTGTTCTGCTTTACTTTAAAGGAAGTACCCTTTTCAGGACTCCTAGGCCTCTCAGGTGAGCATCATTTTTGTTCCAAGATCCCTGAGTACCTCCACACCCCTGTAGGACTGCTGAGCAACAACGAGGCCCATTGGTCCCTCGGAGGTCCTCTGTGTCTGCTGAGTCATGGGCAACACACTGAACTCTTTCTTGTGATATCTTGATTCACAGCACTCACACAGGTTCACGAGCACCGTTCCAGCAAGTTCCTACATGCCGTGGAAGTCGCACTCATTCCCTAGTCTGAGCTGCACAGAGATAAACACTAGGCTTCTCCTTCCATCCAGGACCTCCTACCTGAAGTCACCCTGCCTCAGGACATAGACGGCTTGCGTTCCTATTACAACTAATGCACAGTATTCCTGTAGCACTGCAGGCTTTTGAAGAGGCACGGGCCCAGAGTCCTAGCTAGGGCGTTCCTTGGTGAGGCCATACACTAGATGCAGAAGACCCTGCCTCAAGAAGTTGATTCAGGGAAGCAACCAGTGTGGACTCTGTGTCTCTTTTGACTTGTTAAAAACCACAGAGATGTATGCTGCCTGTGCCAACGGTAATGGGGGCATGATGGTACTAGCTTTGCTTTCCATTTGGAAAGCTCCATTCTTGCTGCCGTGAACTTCCCTTAAATTCTCTACTGTTGACAGGCCCCTGGACACTCTAGCATTGGTGTGGGAAGAAAATGAGTTTTCTCTGGCTACACACGGAGCTTCTTTGGCCGGGGTGGGGCTCACCTTGCCATGCTCTAGAGCTAAATGGAATCTCAACGTGAGTCCTTGCCTCGAGGTAAGGCCCTGAGTAGCCCTGCAGAAAGGGAGGCATGCAGGTCTTTCCATTAGCTCTAAGTCGCTGTTCCACTTTACTTTAAAGGAAGTACCCTTTTCAGGACTCCTAGGCCTCTCGGGTGTGCATCATTTTTGTTCCGAGATCCCTGAGTACCTCCACACCCCTGTAGGCCTGCAGAGCAACAACGAGGCCCATTGGTCCCTCGGAGGTCCTCTGTGTCTGCTGAGTCATGGGCAACACACTGCACTCTTTCTTTTGATATCTTGATTAACAGCACTCACACAGGTTCACGGGCACCGTTCTAGCAAGTTCCAACATGCCGTGGAAGTCGCACTCATTCCCTAGTCTGAGCTGCACAGAGATAAACACTAGGCTTCTCCTTCCATCCAGGACCTCCTACTTGAAGTCACCCTGCCTCAGGAGACAGACGGCTTGCGTTCCTATTGCAACTGAAGCACAGTTTTTCCTGTAGCACTGCAGGTTTGGAAGAGGCAAGGGCCCAGACGCCTAGCTAAGGCTTTCCTTGGTGAGGCCGTTCACTAGATGCAGAACACGCTGCCTCGAAAAGTTGATTCAGGGAAGCAACCAGTGTGCACTCTGTGTCTCATTTGACTTGTTAAAAACCACAGAGATGTATGCTGCCTGTGCCCATGGAAATGGGGCCATGATGGTACTAGCCTTGCTTTCTATTTGGAAAGCTCCATTCTTGCTGCCGTGAAGCTCCCTGAAATTCTCTGCTGTTGACAGCCCTCTGGCCACTGTAGGCATGGGTGTGGGAAGAAAATAGGTTTTCTCTGGCTACACACAGAGCTTCATTGGCCGGGGTGGGGCTCACCTTGCCATGCTCTAGAGCTAAAGGGAATCTCAACGTGAGTCCTTGCCTCGAGGTAAGGCCCTGAGTAGCCCTGCAGAAAGGGAGGCATGCAGGTCTTTCCATGAGCTCTAAGTCGCAGATCTGCTTTACTTTAAAGGAAGTACCCTTTTCAGGACTCCTAGGCCTCTCAGGTGAGCATCATTTTTGTTCCAAGATCCCTGAGTACCTCCACACCCCTGTAGGCCTGCAGAGCAACAACGAGGCCCATTGGTCCCTCGGAGGTCCTCTGTGTCTGCTGAGTCATGGGCAACACACTGCATTCTTTCTTGTGATACCTTGATTCACAGCACTCGCACAGGTTCACGAGCACCGTTCTAGCAGGTTCCAACATGCCGTGGAAGTCGCACTCATTCCCTAGTCTGAGCTGCACAGAGAAAAACACTAGGCTTCTCCTTCCATCTAAGACCTCCTACCTGAAGTCACCCTGCCATCAGGAGAAACACTGCTTGCGTTCTTTTTGCAACTAAAGCAGAGTTTTTTCCTGTAGCACTGCAGGCTTTTGAAGAGGCACGGGCCCAGAGGCCTAGCTAGGGCGTTCCTTGGTGAGGCCGTTCACTAGATGCAGAACACCCTGCCTCGAGAAGTTGATTCAGGGAAGCAACCAGTGTGGACTCTGTGTCTCTTTTGACTTGTTAGAAACCACAGAGATGTATGCTGCCTGTGCCAATGGTAATGGGGGCATGATGGTTCTAGCCTTGCTTTCCATTTGGAAAGCTACATTCCTGCTGCCGTGAAGCTCCCTGAAATTCTCTGCTGTTGACAGCCCTCTGGCCAGTGTAGGCACGGGTGTGGGAAGAAAATGAGTTTTCTTTGGCTACACACGGAGCTTCATTGGCCGGAGTGGGACTCACCTTGCCATGCTCTAGAGCTAAAGGGAATCTCAACGTGAGTCCTTGCCTCGAGGTAAGGCCCTGAGTAGCCCTGCAGAAAGGGAGGCATGCAGGTCTTTCCATTAGCTCTAAATCACTGTTCTGCTTTACTTTAAAGGAAGTACCCTTTTCAGGACTCCTAGGCTTCTCGGGTGAGCATCATTTTTGTTCCAAGATCCCTGAGTACCTCCACACCCCTGTAGGACTGCTGAGCAACAACGAGGCCCATTGGTCCCTCGGAGGTCCTCTGTGTCTGCTGAGTCATGGGCAACACACTGCACTCTTTCTTGTGATATCTTGATTCACAGCACTCACACAGGTTCACGGGCACCGTTCTAGCAAGTTCCAACATGCCGTGGAAGTCGCACTCATTCCCTAGTCTGAGCTGCACAGAGATAAACACTAGGCTTCTCCTTCCATCCAGGACCTCCTACTTGAAGTCACCCTGCCTCAGGAGACAGACGGCTTGCGTTCCTATTGCAACTGAAGCACAGTTTTTCCTGTAGCACTGCAGGTTTGGAAGAGGCAAGGGCCCAGACGCCTACCTAAGGCTTTCCTTGGTGAGGCCGTTCACTAGATGCAGAACACGCTGCCTCGAAAAGTTGATTCAGGGAAGCAACCAGTGTGCACTCTGTGTCTCATTTGACTTGTTAAAAACCACAGAGATGTATGCTACCTGTGCCCATGGAAATGGGGCCATGATGGTACTAGCCTTGCTTTCTATTTGGAAAGCTCAATTATTGCTGCCGTGAAGCTCCCTGAAATTCTCTGCTGTTGACAGCCCTCTGGCCACTGTAGGCATGGGTGTGGGAAGAAAATAGGTTTTCTCTGGCTACACACAGAGCTTCATTGGCCGGGGTGGGGCTCACCTTGCCATGCTCTAGAGCTAAAGGGAATCTCAACGTGAATCCTTGCCTCGAGGTAAGGCCCTGAGTAGCCCTGCAGAAAGGGAGGCATGCAGGTCTTTCCATGAGCTCTAAGTCGCAGATCTGCTTTACTTTAAAGGAAGTACCCTTTTCAGGACTCCTAGGCCTCTCAGGTGAGCATCATTTTTGTTCCAAGATCCCTGAGTACCTCCACACCCCTGTAGGCCTGCAGAGCAACAACGAGGCCCATTGGTCCCTCGGAGGTCCTCTGTGTCTGCTGAGTCATGGGCAACACACTGCATTCTTTCTTGTGATACCTTGATTCACAGCACTCGCACAGGTTCACGAGCACCGTTCTAGCAGGTTCCAACATGCCGTGGAAGTCGCACTCATTCCCTAGTCTGAGCTGCACAGAGAAAAACACTAGGCTTCTCCTTCCATCTAAGACCTCCTACCTGAAGTCACCCTGCCATCAGGAGAAACACTGCTTGCGTTCTTTTTGCAACTAAAGCAGAGTTTTTCCTGTAGCACTGCAGGCTTTTGAAGAGGCACGGGCCCAGAGGCCTAGCTAGGGCGTTCCTTGGTGAGGCCGTTCACTAGATGCAGAACACCCTGCCTCGAAAAGTTGATTCAGGGAAGCAACCAGTGTGGACTCTGTGTCTCTTTTGACTTGTTAGAAACCACAGAGATGTATGCTGCCTGTGCCAATGGTAATGGGGGCATGATGGTTCTAGCCTTGCTTTCCATTTGGAAAGCTATATTCTTGCTGCCGTGAAGCTCCCTGAAATTCTCTGCTGTTGACAGCCCTCTGGCCAGTGTAGGCACGGGTGTGGGAAGAAAATGAGTTTTCTTTGGCTACACACGGAGCTTCATTGGCCGGAGTGGGACTCACCTTGCCATGCTCTAGAGCTAAAGGGAATCTCAACGTGAGTCCTTGCCTCGAGGTAAGGCCCTGAGTAGCCCTGCAGAAAGGGAGGCATGCAGGTCTTTCCATTAGCTCTAAATCACTGTTCTGCTTTACTTTAAAGGAAGTACCCTTTTCAGGACTCCTAGGCTTCTCGGGTGAGCATCATTTTTGTTCCAAGATCCCTGAGTACCTCCACACCACTGTAGGACTGCTGAGCAACAACGAGGCCCATTGGTCCCTCGGAGGTCCTCTGTGTCTGCTGAGTCATGGGCAACACACTGCACTCTTTCTTGTGATATCTTGATTCACAGCACTCACACAGGTTCACGAGCACCGTTCTAGCAAGTTCCAACATGCCGTGGAAGTCGCACTCATTCCCTAGTCTGAGCTGCACAGAGATAAACACTAGGCTTCTCCTTCCATCAAGGACCTCCTACTAGAAGTCACCCTGCCTCAGGAGATAGACGGCTTGCGTTCCTATTGCAACTAAAGCACAGTTTTTCCTGTAGCACTGCAGGTTTGGAAGAGGCAAGGGCCCAGACGCCTAGCTAAGGCTTTCCTTGGTGAGGCCGTTCACTAGATGCAGAACACGCTGCCTCGAAAAGTTGATTCAGGGAAGCAACCAGTGTGTACTCTGTGTCTCATTTGACTTGTTAAAAACCACAGAGATGTATGCTGCCTGTGCCCATGGAAATGGGGGCATGATGGTACTAGCTTTGCTTTCCATTTGGAAAGCACCATTCTTGCTGCCGTGAAGCTCCCTGAAATTCTCTGCTATTGTCAGCCCACTGGCCACTATAGGCATGGGTGTGGGAAGAAAATGAGTTTTCTTTGGCTACACACGGAGCTTCATTGACCGGGTTGGGGCCCACCTTGCCATGCTCTAGAGCTAAAGGGAATCTCAACGTGAGTCCTTGCCTCGAGGTAAGGCCCTGAGTAGCCCTGCAGAAAGGGAGGCATGCAGCTCTTTCCATGAGCTCTTAGTGGAGGTTCCGCTTTATGTTAAAGGAAGTACCCTTTTCAGGACTCCTAGGCCCCTGTGGGCCTGCTGAGCAGCATTGATTCCCATACGTCCCTGAGAGGCCCTCTGTGTCTGCCGAGTCTCGGGCAACACACTGTACGTTACTTCAGGAGAGCTATATTTCCAGAGCAGTCGAACAGCATCAGAACCACATTTCTAGGCAGTCCAACATGCCCTGGAAGTTTTCGACATTGCCCTCGTCTGAGCTGCCCTGAGAAAACACTCTTCTTAGAATTTATCGAGGACCTCTTTCCTGAAGTCACTCTATTCAAGGAGAAATACAGCATCCTAACATGCTGTGTCGCTCACAGTGCAAGCAACGGGAGAACTTGCCTCGAGGTAAGGCCCTGAAATGCTATGCAGAAGCGGAGGCGTGTGGCAGTTTCCATGAGGCCGTAGTCGCTGCTCTGCAGCATTTTAACGCCAGTAGGCTTTTCCGAACACCTAGGTGCCTCGCCTGGAAACCCTGTTCCCTGCAAGAACACCGAGTACCCTCAGGCTCCCGTGGCCCTTCTAAGCAATATCCAGGCCCGTAGCTTTCCGACTCACAGTGTGTATGCCGAGTGTAGGGCAACTCAGTACACTCTAATTGGGACATCTTGATTTAGCCAGCACCTGCACAGTTTTATGAGCACCGTTCTAGCAAGTTCCAACATGCCGTGGAAGTCGCAATCATTCCCTAGTCTGAGCTGCACAGAGAAAAACACTAGGCTTCTCCTTCCATCCAGGACCTCCTACCTGAAGTCACCCTGCCTCCAGGAAAAAGACGGCTTGTGTTCCTTTTGCAACTAAAGCACAGTTTTTCCTGAAGCACTGCAGACTTTTGAAGAGGCACGGGCCCAGAGGCCTAGCTTGGGCTTTCCTTGGTGAGGCCGTTCACTAGATGCAGAACACCCTGCCTCGAGAAGTGGATTAAGGGAAGAAAACAGTGTGTACTCTGTGTCTCATTTGAATTGTTAAAAACCACAGAGATGTATGCTGCCTGTGCCCATGGAAATGGGGACATGATGGTACTAGCCTTGCTTTCCATTTGGAAAGCTCCATTCTTGCTGCCGTGAAGCTCCCTGAAATTCTCTGCTGTTGACAGCCCTCTGGCCACTGTAGGCATGGGTGTGGGAAGAAAATGAGTTTTCTCTGGCTACACACGGAGCTTCTTTGGCCGGGGTGGGGCTCACCTTGCCATGCTCTAGAGCTAAATGGAATCTCAACGTGAGTCCTTGCCTCGAGGTAAGGCCCTGAGTAGTCCTGCAGAAAGGGAGGCATGCAGCTCTTTCCATTAGCTCTAAGTCGCTGTTCTGCTTTACTTTAAAGGAAGTACCCTTTTCAGGACTCCTAGGCCTCTCAGGTGAGCATCATTTTTGTTCAAAGATCCCTGAGTACCTCCACACCCTTGTAGGACTGCTGAGCAACAACGAGGCCCATTGGTCCCTCGGAGGTCCTCTGTGTCTGCTGAGTCATGCGCAACACACTGCAGTCTTTCTTGTGATATCTTGATTCACAGCACTCACACAGGTTCACGAGCACCGTTCCAGCAAGTTCCTATATGCCGTGGAAGTCGCACTCATTCCCTAGTCTGAGCTGCACAGAGATAAACACTAGGCTTCTCCTTCCATCCAGGACCTCCTACCTGAAGTCACCCTGCCTCAGGACATAGACGGCTTGCGTTCCTATTACAACTAATGCACAGTATTCCTGTAGCACTGCAGGCTTTTGAAGAGGCACGGGCCCAGAGTCCTAGCTAGGGCGTTCCTTGGTGAGGCCATACACTAGATGCAGAAGACCCTGCCTCAAGAAGTTGATTCAGGGAAGCAACCAGTGTGGACTCTGTGTCTCTTTTGACTTGTTAAAAACCACAGAGATGTATGCTGCCTGTGCCAACGGTAATGGGGGCATGATGGTACTAGCTTTGCTTTCCATTTGGAAAGCTCCATTCTTGCTGCCATGAACTTCCCTTAAATTCTCTACTGTTGACAGGCCCCTGGCCACTCTAGCATTGGTGTGGGAAGAAAATGAGTTTTCTCTGGCTACACACGGAGCTTCTTTGGCCGGGTGGGGCTCACCTTGCCATGCTCTAGAGCTAAATGGAATCTCAACGTGAGTCCTTGCCTCGAGGTAAGGCCCTGAGTAGCCCTGCAGAAAGGGAGGCATGCAGGTCTTTCCATTAGCTCTAAGTCGCTGTTCCACTTTACTTTAAAGGAAGTACCCTTTTCAGGACTCCTAGGCCTCTCGGGTGAGCATCATTTTTGTTCCAAGATCCCTGAGTACCTCCACACCCCTGTAGGCCTGCAGAGCAACAACGAGGCCCATTGGTCCCTCGGAGTTCCTCTGTATCTGCTGAGTCATGGGCAACACACTGCACTCTTTCTTTTGATATCTTGATTCACAGCACTCACACAGGTTCACGGGCACCGTTCTAGCAAGTTCCAACATGCCGTGGAAGTCGCACTCATTCCCTAGTCTGAGCTGCACAGAGAAAAACACTACGCTTCTCCTTCCATCCAGGACCTCCTACCTGAAGTCACCCTGCCTCCAGGAGAAAGACGGCTTGCGTTCCTATTGCAACTAAAGCACAGTATTTCCTGTAACACTGCAGGCTTTTGAAGAGTCACGGGCCCAGAGTCCTAGCTCGGTCATTCCTTGGTGAGGCCGTTCACTAGATGCAGAAAACCCGGCCTCGAGAAGTTGATTCAGGGAAGCAACCAGTGTGTACTCTGTGTCTCATTTGAGTTGTTAAAAACCACAGAGATGTATGCTGCCTGTGCCCATGGAAATGGGGGCATGATGGTACTAGCTTTGCTTTCCATTTGGAAAGCTCCATTCTTGCTGCCGTGAAGCTCCCTGAAATTCTCTGATATTGTCAGCCCACTGGCCACTATAGGCATGGGTGCGGGAAGAAAATGAGTTTTCTTTGGCTACACACGGAGCTTCATTGACCGAGGTGGGGCTCACCTTGCCATGCTCTGGAGCTAAAGGGAATCTCAACGTGAGTCCTTGCCTCGAAGTAAGGCCCTGAGTAGCCCTGCAGAAAGGGAGGCATGCAGCTCTTTCCATGAGCTCTTAGTGGAGGTTCCGCTTTATGTTAAAGGAAGTACCCTTTTCAGGACTCCTAGGCCCCTGTGGGCCTGCTGAGCAGCATTGATTTCCATACGTCCCTCAGAGGCCCTCTGTGTCTGCCGAGTCTCGGGCAACACACTGTACGTTACTTCAGGAGAGCTATATTTCCAGAGCAGTCGAACAGCATCAGAACCACATTTCTAGGCAGTCCAACATGCCCTGGAAGTTTTCGACATTGCCCTCGTCTGAGCTGCCCTGAGAAAACACTCTTCTTAGAATTTATCGAGGACCTCTTTCCTGAAGTCACTCTATTCAAGGAGAAATACAGCATCCTAACATGCTGTGTCGCTCACAGTGCAAGCAACGGGAGAACTTGCCTCGAGGTAAGGCCCTGAAATGCTATGCAGAAGCGGAGGCGTGTGGCAGTTTCCATGAGGCCGTAGTCGCTGCTCTGCAGCATTTTAACGCCAGTAGGCTTTTCAGGACACCTAGGTGCCTCGCCTGGAAACCCTGTTCCCTGCAAGAACACCGAGTACCCTCAGGCTCCCGTGGCCCTTCTAAGCAATATCCAGGCCCGTAGCTTTCCGACTCACAGTGTGTATGCCGAGTGTAGGGCAACTCAGTACACTCTAATTGGGACATCTTGATTTAGCCAGCACCTGCACAGTTTTATGAGCACCGTTCTAGCAAGTTCCAACATGCCGTGGAAGTCGCAATCATTCCCTAGTCTGAGCTGCACAGAGAAAAACACTAGGCTTCTCCTTCCATCCAGGACCTCCTACCTGAAGTCACCCTGCCTCCAGGGGAAAGACGGCTTGCGTTCCTATTGCAACTAAAGCACAGTTTTTCCTGTAGCACTGCAGGTGTGGAAGAGGCAAAGGTCCAGAGGCCTAGCTAAGGCTTTCCTTGGTGAGGCCGTTCACTAGATGCAGAACACGCTGCCTCGAGAAGTTGATTCAGGGAAGCAACCAGTGTGGACTCTGTGTCTCATTTGACTTGTTAAAAACCACAGAGATGTATGCTGCTTGTGCTCAAGGAAATGGGGGCACGATGGTACTAGCCGTGCTTTCCATTTGGAAAGCTC
This sequence comes from Balaenoptera ricei, assembly GCF_028023285.1. Taxonomy (NCBI): domain Eukaryota; kingdom Metazoa; phylum Chordata; class Mammalia; order Artiodactyla; family Balaenopteridae; genus Balaenoptera; species Balaenoptera ricei. Next base: position 81,454,414 of record NC_082654.1, read on the forward strand.
CATTCTTGCTGCCGTGAAGCTCCCTGATATTCTCTGCTGTTGACAGGCCCCTGGCCACTATAGCATTGGTGTGGGAAGAAAATGAGTTTTCTCTGGGTACACACGGAGCTTCATTGGCAGGGGTGGGGTTCACCTTCCCATGCTCTAGAGCTAAAGGGAATCTCAACGTGAGTCCCTGCCTCGAGGTAAGGCCCTGAGTAGCCCTGCAGAAAGGGAAGCATGCAGGTCTTTCCATGAGCTCTAAGTCTCTGTTCTGCTTTACTTAAGGGAAGTACCCTTTTCAGGACTCCTAGGCCTCTCGGGTGAGCATCATTTTTGTTCCAAGATCCCTGAGTACCTCCACACCCCTGTAGGCCTGCAGAGCAACAACGAGGCCCATTGGTCCCTCGGAGTTCCTCTGTGTCTGCTGAGTCATGGGCAACACACTGCACTCTTTCTTGTGATATCTTGATTCACAGCACTCACACAGGTTCACGGGCACCGTTCTAGCAAGTTCCAACATGCCGTGGAAGTCGCACTCATTCCCTAGTCTGAGCTGCACAGAGATAAACACTAGGCTTCTCCTTCCATCCAGGACCTCCTACTTGATGTCACCCTGCCTCAGGAGACAGACGGCTTGCGTTCCTATTGCAACTGAAGCACAGTTTTTCCTGTAGCACTGCAGGTTTGGAAGAGGCAAGGGCCCAGACGCCTAGCTAAGGCTTTCCTTGGTGAGGCCGTTCACTAGATGCAGAACACGCTGCCTCGAAAAGTTGATTCAGGGAAGCAACCAGTGTGTACTCTGTGTCTCATTTGACTTGTTAAAAACCACAGAGATGTATGCTGCCTGTGCCCATGGAAATGGGGGCATGATGGTACTAGCTTTGCTTTCCATTTGGAAAGCTCCATTCTTGCTGCCGTGAAGCTCCCTGAAATTCTCTGCTATTGTCAGCCCACTGGCCACTATAGGCATGGGTGTGGGAAGAAAATGAGTTTTCTCTGGGTACACACGGAGCTTCATTGACCGGGGTGGGGCTCACCTTGCCATGCTCTAGAGCTAAAGGGAATCTCAACGTGAGTCCTTGCCTCGAGGTAAGGCCCTGAGTAGCCCTGCAGAAAGGGAGGCATGCAGCTCTTTCCATGAGCTCTTAGTGGAGGTTCCGCTTTATGTTAAAGGAAGTACCCTTTTCAGGACTCCTAGGCCCCTGTGGGCCTGCTGAGCAGCATTGATTCCCATACGTCCCTCGGAGGCCCTCTGTGTCTGCCGAGTCTCGGGCAACACACTGTCCGTTACTTCAGGAGAGCTATATTTCCAGAGCAGTCGAACAGCATCAGAACCACATTTCTAGGCAGTCCAACATGCCCTGGAAGTTTTCGACATTGCCCTCGTCTGAGCTGCCCTGAGAAAACACTCTTCTTAGAATTTATCGAGGACCTCTTTCCTGAAGTCACTATATTCAAGGAGAAATACAGCATCCTAACATGCTGTGTCGCTCACAGTGCAAGCAACGTGAGAACTTGCCTCGAGGGAAGGCCCTGAAATGCTATGCAGAAGCGGAGGCGTGTAGCAGTTTCCATGAGGCCGTAGTCGCTGCTCTGCAGCATTTTAACGCCAGTACGCTTTTCAGGACAGCTAGGTGCCTCGCCTGGAAACCCTGTTCCCTGCAAGAACACCGAGTACCCTCAGGCTCCCGTGGCCCTTCTAAGCAATATCCAGGCCCGTAGCTTTCCGACTCACAGTGTGTATGCCGAGTGTAGGGCAACTCAGTACACTCTAATTGGGACATCTTGATTTAGCCAGCACCTGCACAGTTTTATGAGCACCGTTCTAGCAAGTTCCAACATGCCGTGGAAGTCGCAATCATTCCCTAGTCTGAGCTGCACAGAGAAAAACACTAGGCTTCTCCTTCCATCCAGGACCTCCTACCTGAAGTCACCCTGCCTCCAGGAAAAAGACGGCTTGTGTTCCTTTTGCAACTAAAGCACAGTTTTTCCTGAAGCACTGCAGACTTTTGAAGAGGCACGGGCCCAGAGGCCTAGCTTGGGCTTTCCTTGGTGAGGCCGTTCACTAGATGCAGAACACGCTGCCTCGAAAAGTTGATTCAGGGAAGCAACCAGTGTGTACTCTGTGTCTCATTTGACTTGTTAAAAACCACAGAGATGTATGCTGCCTGTGCCCAAGGAAATGGGGCCATGATGGTACTAGCCTTGCTTTCTATTTGGAAAGCTCCATTCTTGCTGCGGTGAAGCTCCCTGAAATTCTCTGCTGTTGACAGCCCTCTGGCCACTGTAGGCATGGATGTGGGAAGAAAATGAGTTTTCTCTGGCTACACACGGAGCTTCTTTGGCCGGGGTGGGGCTCACCTTGCCATGCTCTAGAGCTAAATGGAATCTCAACGTGAGTCCTTGCCTCGAGGTAAGGCCCTGAGTAGCCCTGCAGAAAGGGAGGCATGCAGGTCTTTCCATGAGCTCTAAGTCGCAGATCTGCTTTACTTTAAAGGAAGTACCCTTTTCAGGACTCCTAGGCCTCTCAGGTGAGCATCATTTTTGTTCCAAGATCCCTGAGTACCTCCACACCCCTGTAGGACTGCTGAGCAACAACGAGGCCCATTGGTCCCTCGGAGTTCCTCTGTGTCTGCTGAGTCATGGGCAACACACTGAACTCTTTCTTGTGATATCTTGATTCACAGCACTCACACAGGTTCACGAGCACCGTTCCAGCAAGTTCCTACATGCCGTGGAAGTCGCACTCATTCCCTAGTCTGAGCTGCACAGAGAAAAACACTACGCTTCTCCTTCCATCCAGGACCTCCTACCTGAAGTCACCCTGCCTCAGGAGATAGACGGCTTGCGTTCCTATTACGACTAATGCACAGTATTCCTGTAGCACTGCAGGCTTTTGAAGAGGCACGGGCCCAGAGGCCTAGCTAGGGCGTTCCTTGGTGAGGCCATACACTAGATGCAGAAGACCCTGCCTCAATAAGTTGATTCAGGGAAGCAACCAGTGTGGACTCTGTGTCTCTTTTGACTTGTTAAAAACCACAGAGATGTATGCTGCCTGTGCCAACGGTAATGGGGGCATGATGGTACTAGCTTTGCTTTCCATTTGGAAAGCTCCATTCTTGCTGCCGTGAAGCTCCCTGAAATTCTCTGCTGTTGACAGCCCTCTGGCCACTGTAGGCATGGGTGTGGGAAGAAATTGAGTTTTCTCTGGCTACACACGGAGCTTCATTGGCCGGGGTGGGGCTCACCTTGCCATGCTCTAGAGCTAAAGGGAATCTCAACGTGAGTCCTTGCCTCGAGGTAAGGCCCTGAGTAGCCCTGCAGAAAGGGAGGCATGCAGCTCTTTCCATGAGCTCTTAGTGGAGGTTCCGCTTTATGTTAAAGGAAGTACCCTTTTCAGGACTCCTAGGCCCCTGTGGGCCTGCTGAGCAGCATTGATTCCCATACGTCCCTCGGAGGCCCTCTGTGTCTGCCGAGTCTCGGGCAACACACTGTACGTTACTTCAGGAGAGCTATATTTCCAGAGCAGTCGAACAGCATCAGAACCACATTTCTAGGCAGTCCAACATGCCCTGGAAGTTTTCGACATTGCCCTCGTCTGAGCTGCCCTGAGAAAACACTCTTCTTAGAATTTATCGAGGACCTCTTTCCTGAAGTCACTCTATTCAAGGAGAAATACAGCATCCTAACATGCTGTGTCGCTCACAGTGCAAGCAACGTGAGAACTTGCCTCGAGGGAAGGCCCTGAAATGCTATGCAGAAGCAGAGGCGTGTAGCAGTTTCCATGAGGCCGTAGTCGCTGCTCTGCAGCATTTTAACGCCAGTACGCTTTTCAGGACACCTAGGTGCCTCGCCTGGAAACCCTGTTCCCTGCAAGAACACCGAGTACCCTCAGGCTCCCGTGGCCCTTCTAAGCAATATCCAGGCCCGTAGCTTTCCGACTCACAGTGTGTATGCCGAGTGTAGGGCAACTCAGTGCACTCTAATTGGGACATCTTGATTTAGCCAGCACCTGCACAGTTTTATGAGCACCGTTCTAGCAAGTTCCAACATGCCGTGGAAGTCGCAATCATTCCCTAGTCTGAGCTGCACAGAGAAAAACACTAGGCTTCTCCTTCCATCCAGGACCTCCTACCTGAAGTCACCCTGCCTCCAGGGGAAAGACGGCTTGCGTTCCTATTGCAACTAAAGCACAGTTTTTCCTGTAGCACTGCAGGTGTGGAAGAGGCAAAGGTCCAGAGGCCTAGCTAAGGCTTTCCTTGCTGAGGCCGTTCACTAGATGCAGAAAACGCTGCCTCGAGAAGTTGATTCAGGGAAGCAACCAGTGTGTACTCTGTGTCTCATTTGACTTGTTAAAAACCACAGAGATGTATGCTGCTTGTGCTCATGGAAATGGGGGCACGATGGCACTAGCCGTGCTTTCCATTTGGAAAGCTCCATTCTTGCTGCCGTGAAGCTCCCTGATATTCTCTGCTGTTGACAAGCCCCTGGCCACTCTAGCATTGGTGTGGGAAGAAAATGAGTTTTCTCTGGGTACACACGGAGCTTCATTGGCCGGGGTGGGGTTCACCTTCCCATGCTCTAGAGCTAAAGGGAATCTCAACGTGAGTCCTTGCCTCGAGGTAAGGCCCTGAGTAGCCCTGCAAAAAGGTAGGCATGCAGCTCTTTCCATTAGCTCTAAGTCGCTGTTCTGCTTTACTTTAAAGGAAGTACCCTTTTCAGGACTCCTAGGCCTCTCGGGTGAGCATCATTTTTGTTCCAAGATCCCTGAGTACCTCCCAACCCCTGTAGGCCTGCAGAGCAACAACGAGGCCCATTGGTCCCTCGGCCGTCCTCTGTGTCTGCTGAGTCATGGGCAACACACTGCACTCTTTCTTGTGATATCTTGATTCACATCACTCGCACAGGTTCAAAAGCAACGGTCTAGGAAGTTCCAACATGCCGTGGAAGTCGCACTCATTCCCTAGTCTGAGCTGCACAGAGAAAAACACTACGCTTCTCCTTCCATCCAGGACCTCCTACCTGAAGTCACCCTGCCTCCAGGAGAAAGACGGCTTGCGTTCCTATTGCAACTAAAGCACAGTATTTCCTGTAGCACTGCAGGCTTTTGAAGAGTCACGGGCCCAGAGTCCTAGCTCGGTCATCCCTTGGTGAGGCCGTTCACTAGATGCAGAACACCCTCCTCGAGAAGTTGATTCAGGGAAGCAACCAGTGTGGACTGTGTGTCTCTTTTGACTTGTTAGAAACCACAGAGATGTATGCTGCCTGTGCCAATGGTATTGGGGGCATGATGGTACTAGCCTTGCTTTCCATTTGGAAAGCTCCATTCTTGCTGCCGTGAAGCTCCCTGAAATTCTCTACTGTTGACAGGCCCCTGGCCACTCTAGCATTGGTGTGGGAAGAAAATGAGTTTTCTCTGGCTACACACGGAGCTTCTTTGGCCGGGGTGGGGCTCACCTTGCCATGCTCTAGAGCTAAATGGAATCTCAACGTAAGTCCTTGGCTCGAGGTAAGGCCCTGAGTAGCCCTGCAGAAAGGAAGGCATGCAGGTCTTTCCATTAGCTCTAAGTCGCTGTTCCACTTTACTTTAAAGGAAGTACCCTTTTCAGGACTCCTAGGCCTCTCGGGTGAGCATCATTTTTGTTCCAAGATCCCTGAGTACCTCCACACCCCTGTAGGACTGCTGAGCAACAACGAGGCCCATTGGTCCCTCGGAGTTCCTCTGTGTCTGCTGAGTCATGGGCAACACACTGCACTCTTTCTTGTGATATCCTGATTCACAGCACTCACACAGGTTCACGGGCACCGTTCTAGCAAGTTCCAACATGCCGTGGAAGTCGCACTCATTCCCTAGTCTGAGCTGCACAGAGAAAAACACTACGCTTCTCCTTCCATCCAGGACCTCCTACCTGAAGTCACCCTGCCTCCAGGAGAAAGACGGCTTGCGTTCCTATTGCAACTAAAGCACAGTATTTCCTGTAGCACTGCAGGCTTTTGAAGAGTCACGGGCCCAGAGTCCTAGCTCGGTCATTCCTTGGTGAGGCCGTTCACTACATGCAGAACACGCTGCCTCGAAAAGTTGATTCAGGGAAGCAACCAGTGTGTACTCTGTGTCTCATTTGACTTGTTAAAAACCACAGAGATGTATGCTGCCTGTGCCCATGGAAATGGGGGCATGATGGTACTAGCTTTGCTTTCCATTTGGAAAGCTCCATTCTTGCTGCCGTGAAGCTCCCTGAAATTCTCTGCTATTGTCAGCCCACTGGCCACTATAGGCATGGGTGTGGGAAGAAAATGAGTTTTCTTTGGCTACACACGGAGCTTCATTGACCGGGGTGGGGCTCACCTTGCCATGCTCTAGAGCTAAAGGGAATCTCAACGTGAGTCCTTGCCTCGAGGTAAGGCCCTGAGTAGCCCTGCAGAAAGGGAGGCATGCAGCTCTTTCCATGAGCTCTTAGTGGAGGTTCCGCTTTATGTTAAAGGAAGTACCCTTTTCAGGACTCCTAGGCCCCTGTGGGCCTGCTGAGCAGCATTGATTCCCATACGTCCCTCGGAGGCCCTCTGTGTCTGCCGAGTCTCGGGCAACACACTGTACGTTACTTCAGGAGAGCTATATTTCCAGAGCAGTCGAACAGCATCAGAACCACATTTCTAGGCAGTCCAACATGCCCTGGAAGTTTTCGACATTGCCCTCGTCTGAGCTGCCCTGAGAAAACACTCTTCTTAGAATTTATCGAGGACCTCTTTCCTGAAGTCACTCTATTCAAGGAGAAATACAGCATCCTAACATGCTGTGTCGCTCACAGTGCAAGCAACGTGAGAACTTGCCTCGAGGTAAGGCCCTGAAATGCTATGCAGAAGCGGAGGCGTGTAGCAGTTTCCATGAGGCCGTAGTCGCTGCTCTGCAGCATTTTAACGCCAGTACGCTTTTCAGGACAGCTAGGTGCCTCGCCTGGAAACCCTGTTCCCTGCAAGAACACCGAGTACCCTCAGGCTCCCGTGGCCCTTCTAAGCAATATCCAGGCCCGTAGCTTTCCGACTCACAGTGTGTATGCCGAGTGTAGGGCAACTCAGTACACTCTAATTGGGACATCTTGATTTAGCCAGCACCTGCACAGTTTTATGAGCACCGTTCTAGCAAGTTCCAACATGCCGTGGAATTCGCAATCTTTCCCTAGTCTGAGCTGCACAGAGAAAAACACTAGGCTTCTCCTTCCATCCAGGACCTCCTACCTGAAGTCACCCTGCCTCCAGGAAAAAGACGGCTTGTGTTCCTTTTGCAACTAAAGCACAGTTTTTCCTGAAGCACTGCAGACTTTTGAAGAGGCACGGGCCCAGAGGCCTAGCTTGGGCTTTCCTTGGTGAGGCCGTTCACTAGATGCAGAACACCCTGCCTCGAGAAGTGGATTAAGGGAAGAAAACAGTGTGTACTCTGTGTCTCATTTGAATTGTTAAAAACCACAGAGATGTATGCTGCCTGTGCCCATGGAAATGGGGACATGATGGTACTAGCATTGCTTTCCATTTGGAAAGCTCCATTCTTGCTGCCGTGAAGCTCCCTGAAATTCTCTGCTGTTGACAGCCCTCTGGCCACTGTAGGCATGGGTGTGGGAAGAAAATGAGTTTTCTCTGGCTACACACGGAGCTTCTTTGGCCGGGGTGGGGCTCACCTTGCCATGCTCTAGAGCTAAATGGAATCTCAACGTGAGTCCTTGCCTCGAGGTAAGGCCCTGAGTAGTCCTGCAGAAAGGGAGGCATGCAGCTCTTTCCATTAACTCTAAGTCGCTGTTCTGCTTTACTTTAAAGGAAGTACCCTTTTCAGGACTCCTAGGCCTCTCAGGTGAGCATCATTTTTGTTCCAAGATCCCTGAGTACCTCCACACCCTTGTAGGACTGCTGAGCAACAACGAGGCCAATTGGTCCCTCGGAGGTCCTCTGTGTCTGCTGAGTCATGGGCAACACACTGAACTCTTTCTTGTGATATCTTGATTCACAGCACTCACACAGGTTCACGAGCACCGTTCCAGCAAGTTGCTACATGCCGTGGAAGTCGCACTCATTCCCTAGTCTGAGCTGCACAGAGATAAACACTAGGCTTCTCCTTCCATCCAGGACCTCCTACCTGAAGTCACCCTGCCTCAGGAGATAGACGGCTTGCGTTCCTATTACAACTAATGCACAGTATTCCTGTAGCACTGCAGGCTTTTGAAGAGGCACGGGCCCAGAGTCCTAGCTAGGGCGTTCCTTGGTGAGGCCATACACTAGATGCAGAAGACCCTGCCTCAAGAAGTTGATTCAGGGAAGCAACCAGTGTGGACTCTGTGTCTCTTTTGATTTGTTAAAAACCACAGAGATGTATGCTGCCTGTGCCAACGGTAATGGGGGCATGATGGTACTAGCTTTGCTTTCCATTTGGAAAGCTCCATTCTTGCTGCCGTGAACTTCCCTTAAATTCTCTACTGTTGACAGGCCCCTGGCCACTCTAGCATTGGTGTGGGAAGAAAATGAGTTTTCTCTGGCTACACACGGAGCTTCTTTGGCCGGGGTGGGGCTCACCTTGCCATGCTCTAGAGCTAAATGGAATCTCAACGTGAGTCCTTGCCTCGAGGTAAGGCCCTGAGTAGCCCTGCAGAAAGGGAGGCATGCAGGTCTTTCCATTAGCTCTAAGTCGCTGTTCCACTTTACTTTAAAGGAAGTACCCTTTTCAGGACTCCTAGGCCTCTCGGGTGAGCATCATTTTTGTTCCAAGATCCCTGAGTACCTCCACACCCCTGTAGGCCTGCAGAGCAACAACGAGGCCCATTGGTCCCTCGGAGGTCCTCTGTGTCTGCTGAGTCATGGGCAACACACTGCACTCTTTCTTTTGATATCTTGATTCACAGCACTCACACAGGTTCACGGGCACCGTTCTAGCAAGTTCCAACATGCCGTGGAAGTCGCACTCATTCCCTAGTCTGAGCTGCACAGAGATAAACACTAGGCTTCTCCTTCCATCCAGGACCTCCTACTTGAAGTCACCCTGCCTCAGCAGACAGACGGCTTGCGTTCCTATTGCAACTGAAGCACAGTTTTTCCTGTAGCACTGCAGGTTTGGAAGAGGCAAGGGCCCAGACGCCTAGCTAAGGCTTTCCTTGGTGAGGCCGTTCACTAGATGCAGAACACGCTGCCTCGAAAAGTTGATTCAGGGAAGCAACCAGTGTGCACTCTGTGTCTCATTTGACTTGTTAAAAACCACAGAGATGTATGCTGCCTGTGCCCATGGAAATGGGGCCATGATGGTACTAGCCTTGCTTTCTATTTGGAAAGCTCCATTCTTGCTGCCGTGAAGCTCCCTGAAATTCTCTGCTGTTGACAGCCCTCTGGCCACTGTAGGCATGGGTGTGGGAAGAAAATAGGTTTTCTCTGGCTACACACAGAGCTTCATTGGCCGGGGTGGGGCTCACCTTGCCATGCTCTAGAGCTAAAGGGAATCTCAACGTGAGTCCTTGCCTCGAGGTAAGGCCCTGAGTAGCCCTGCAGAAAGGGAGGCATGCAGGTCTTTCCATGAGCTCTAAGTCGCAGATCTGCTTTACTTTAAAGGAAGTACCCTTTTCAGGACTCCTAGGCCTCTCAGGTGAGCATCATTTTTGTTCCAAGATCCCTGAGTACCTCCACACCCCTGTAGGCCTGCAGAGCAACAACGAGGCCCATTGGTCCCTCGGAGGTCCTCTGTGTCTGCTGAGTCATGGGCAACACACTGCATTCTTTCTTGTGATACCTTGATTAACAGCACTCGCACAGGTTCACGAGCACCGTTCTAGCAGGTTCCAACATGCCGTGGAAGTCGCACTCATTCCCTAGTCTGAGCTGCACAGAGAAAAACACTAGGCTTCTCCTTCCATCTAAGACCTCCTACCTGAAGTCACCCTGCCATCAGGAGAAACACTGCTTGCGTTCTTTTTGCAACTAAAGCAGAGTTTTTTCCTGTAGCACTGCAGGCTTTTGAAGAGGCACGGGCCCAGAGGCCTAGCTAGGGCGTTCCTTGGTGAGGCCGTTCACTAGATGCAGAACACCCTGCCTCGAGAAGTTGATTCAGGGAAGCAACCAGTGTGGACTCTGTGTCTCTTTTGACTTGTTAGAAACCACAGAGATGTATGCTGCCTGTGCCAATGGTAATGGGGGCATGATGGTTCTAGCCTTGCTTTCCATTTGGAAAGCTACATTCCTGCTGCCGTGAAGCTCCCTGAAATTCTCTGCTGTTGACAGCCCTCTGGCCAGTGTAGGCACGGGTGTGGGAAGAAAATGAGTTTTCTTTGGCTACACACGGAGCTTCATTGGCCGGAGTGGGACTCACCTTGCCATGCTCTAGAGCTAAAGGGAATCTCAACGTGAGTCCTTGCCTCGAGGTAAGGCCCTGAGTAGCCCTGCAGAAAGGGAGGCATGCAGGTCTTTCCATTAGCTCTAAATCACTGTTCTGCTTTACTTTAAAGGAAGTACCCTTTTCAGGACTCCTAGGCTTCTCGGGTGAGCATCATTTTTGTTCCAAGATCCCTGAGTACCTCCACACCCCTGTAGGACTGCTGAGCAACAACGAGGCCCATTGGTCCCTCGGAGGTCCTCTGTGTCTGCTGAGTCATGGGCAACACACTGCACTCTTTCTTGTGATATCTTGATTCACAGCACTCACACAGGTTCACGGGCACCGTTCTAGCAAGTTCCAACATGCCGTGGAAGTCGCACTCATTCCCTAGTCTGAGCTGCACAGAGATAAACACTAGGCTTCTCCTTCCATCCAGGACCTCCTACTTGAAGTCACCCTGCCTCAGGAGACAGACGGCTTGCGTTCCTATTGCAACTGAAGCACAGTTTTTCCTGTAGCACTGCAGGTTTGGAAGAGGCAAGGGCCCAGACGCCTACCTAAGGCTTTCCTTGGTGAGGCCGTTCACTAGATGCAGAACACGCTGCCTCGAAAAGTTGATTCAGGGAAGCAACCAGTGTGCACTCTGTGTCTCATTTGACTTGTTAAAAACCACAGAGATGTATGCTGCCTGTGCCCATGGAAATGGGGCCATGATGGTACTAGCCTTGCTTTCTATTTGGAAAGCTCAATTCTTGCTGCCGTGAAGCTCCCTGAAATTCTCTGCTGTTGACAGCCCTCTGGCCACTGTAGGCATGGGTGTGGGAAGAAAATAGGTTTTCTCTGGCTACACACAGAGCTTCATTGGCCGGGGTGGGGCTCACCTTGCCATGCTCTAGAGCTAAAGGGAATCTCAACGTGAGTCCTTGCCTCGAGGTAAGGCCCTGAGTAGCCCTGCAGAAAGGGAGGCATGCAGGTCTTTCCATTAGCTCTAAATCACTGTTCTGCTTTACTTTAAAGGAAGTACCCTTTTCAGGACTCCTAGGCTTCTCGGGTGAGCATCATTTTTGTTCCAAGATCCCTGAGTACCTCCACACCCCTGTAGGACTGCTGAGCAACAACGAGGCCCATTGGTCCCTCGGAGGTCCTCTGTGTCTGCTGAGTCATGGGCAACACACTGCACTCTTTCTTGTGATATCTTGATTCACAGCACTCACACAGGTTCACGAGCACCGTTCTAGCAAGTTCCAACATGCCTTGGAAGTCGCACTCATTCCCTAGTCTGAGCTGCACAGAGATAAACACTAGGCTTCTCCTTCCATCAAGGACCTCCTACTAGAAGTCACCCTGCCTCAGGAGATAGACGGCTTGCGTTCCTATTGCAACTAAAGCACAGTTTTTCCTGTAGCACTGCAGGTTTGGAAGAGGCAAGGGCCCAGACGCCTAGCTAAAGCTTTCCTTGGTGAGGCCGTTCACTAGATGCAGAACACGCTGCCTCGAAAAGTTGATTCAGGGAAGCAACCAGTGTGTACTCTGTGTCTCATTTGACTTGTTAAAAACCACAGAGATGTATGCTGCCTGTGCCCATGGAAATGGGGGCATGATGGTACTAGCTTTGCTTTCCATTTGGAAAGCTCCATTCTTGCTGCCGTGAAGCTCCCTGAAATTCTCTGCTATTGTCAGCCCACTGGCCACTATAGGCATGGGTGTGGGAAGAAAATGAGTTTTCTCTGGGTACACACGGAGCTTCATTGACCGGGGTGGGGCTCACCTTGCCATGCTCTAGAGCTAAAGGGAATCTCAACGTGAGTCCTTGCCTCGAGGTAAGGCCCTGAGTAGCCCTGCAGAAAGGGAGGCATGCAGCTCTTTCCATGAGCTCTTAGTGGAGGTTCCGCTTTATGTTAAAGGAAGTACCCTTTTCAGGACTCCTAGGCCCCTGTGGGCCTGCTGAGCAGCATTGATTCCCATACGTCCCTCGGAGGCCCTCTGTGTCTGCCGAGTCTCGGGCAACACACTGTACGTTACTTCAGGAGAGCTATATTTCCAGAGCAGTCGAACAGCATCAGAACCACATTTCTAGGCAGTCCAACATGCCCTGGAAGTTTTCGACATTGCCCTCGTCTGAGCTGCCCTGAGAAAACACTCTTCTTAGAATTTATCGAGGACCTCTTTCCTGAAGTCACTCTATTCAAGGAGAAATACAGCATCCTAACATGCTGTGTCGCTCACAGTGCAAGCAACGTGAGAACTTGCCTCGAGGTAAGGCCCTGAAATGCTATGCAGAAGCGGAGGCGTGTAGCAGTTTCCATGAGGCCGTAGTCGCTGCTCTGCAGCATTTTAACGCCAGTACGCTTTTCAGGACAGCTAGGTGCCTCGCCTGGAAACCCTGTTCCCTGCAAGAACACCGAGTACCCTCAGGCTCCCGTGGCCCTTCTAAGCAATATCCAGGCCCGTAGCTTTCCGACTCACAGTGTGTATGCCGAGTGTAGGGCAACTCAGTACACTCTAATTGGGACATCTTGATTTAGCCAGCACCTGCACAGTTTTATGAGCACCGTTCTAGCAAGTTCCAACATGCCGTGGAAGTCGCAATCATTCCCTAGTCTGAGCTGCACAGAGAAAAACACTAGGCTTCTCCTTCCATCCAGGACCTCCTACCTGAAGTCACCCTGCCTCCAGGAAAAAGACGGCTTGTGTTCCTTTTGCAACTAAAGCACAGTTTTTCCTGAAGCACTGCAGACTTTTGAAGAGGCACGGGCCCAGAGGCCTAGCTTGGGCTTTCCTTGGTGAGGCCGTTCACTAGATGCAGAACACCCTGCCTCGAGAAGTGGATTAAGGGAAGAAAACAGTGTGTACTCTGTGTCTCATTTGAATTGTTAAAAACCACAGAGATGTATGCTGCCTGTGCCCATGGAAATGGGGACATGATGGTACTAGCCTTGCTTTCCATTTGGAAAGCTCCATTCTTGCTGCCGTGAAGCTCCCTGAAATTCTCTGCTGTTGACAGCCCTCTGGCCACTGTAGGCATGGGTGTGGGAAGAAAATGAGTTTTCTCTGGCTACACACGGAGCTTCTTTGGCCGGGGTGGGGCTCACCTTGCCATGCTCTAGAGCTAAATGGAATCTCAACGTGAGTCCTTGCCTCGAGGTAAGGCCCTGAGTAGCCCTGCAGAAAGGGAGGCATGCAGGTCTTTCCATTAGCTCTAAGTCGCTGTTCCACTTTACTTTAAAGGAAGTACCCTTTTCAGGATTCCTAGGCCTCTCGGGTGAGCATCATTTTGTTCCAAGATCCCTGAGTACCTCCACACCCCTGTAGGCCTGCAGAGCAACAACGAGGCCCATTGGTCCCTCGGAGTTCCTCTGTGTCTGCTGAGTCATGGGCAACACACTGCACTCTTTCTTGTGATATCTTGATTCACAGCACTCACACAGGTTCACGGGCACCGTTCTAGCAAGTTCCAACATGCCGTGGAAGTCGCACTCATTCCGTAGTCTGAGCTGCACAGAGATAAACACTAGGCTTCCCCTTCCATCCAGGACCTCCTACTTGAAGTCACCCTGCCTCAGGAGACAGACGGCTTGCCTTCCTATTGCAACTGAAGCACAGTTTTTCCTGTAGCACTGCAGGTTTGGAAGAGGCAAGGGTCCAGACGCCTAGCTAAGGCTTTCCTTGGTGAGGCCGTTCACTAGATGCAGAACACGCTGCCTCGAAAAGTTGATTCAGGGAAGCAACCAGTGTGTACTCTGTGTCTCATTTGACTTGTTAAAAACCACAGAGATGTATGCTGCCTGTGCCCAAGGAAATGGGGCCATGATGGTACTAGCCTTGCTTTCTATTTGGAAAGCTCCATTCTTGCTGCGGTGAAGCTCCCTGAAATTCTCTGCTGTTGACAGCCCTCTGGCCACTGTAGGCATGGATGTGGGAAGAAAATGAGTTTTCTCTGGCTACACACGGAGCTTCTTTGGCCGGGGTGGGGCTCACCTTGCCATGCTCTAGAGCTAAATGGAATCTCAACGTGAGTCCTTGCCTCGAGGTAAGGCCCTGAGTAGCCCTGCAGAAAGGGAGGCATGCAGGTCTTTCCATGAGCTCTAAGTCGCAGATCTGCTTTACTTTAAAGGAAGTACCCTTTTCAGGACTCCTAGGCCTCTCAGGTGAGCATCATTTTTGTTCCAAGATCCCTGAGTACCTCCACACCCCTGTAGGACTGCTGAGCAACAACGAGGCCCATTGGTCCCTCGGAGTTCCTCTGTGTCTGCTGAGTCATGGGCAACACACTGAACTCTTTCTTGTGATATCTTGATTCACAGCACTCACACAGGTTCACGAGCACCGTTCCAGCAAGTTCCTACATGCCGTGGAAGTCGCACTCATTCCCTAGTCTGAGCTGCACAGAGATAAACACTAGGCTTCTCCTTCCATCCAGGACCTCCTACCTGAAGTCACCCTGCCTCAGGAGATAGACGGCTTGCGTTCCTATTACGACTAATGCACAGTATTCCTGTAGCACTGCAGGCTTTTGAAGAGGCACGGGCCCAGAGGCCTAGCTAGGGCGTTCCTTGGTGAGGCCATACACTAGATGCAGAAGACCCTGCCTCAATAAGTTGATTCAGGGAAGCAACCAGTGTGGACTCTGTGTCTCTTTTGACTTGTTAAAAACCACAGAGATGTATGCTGCCTGTGCCAACGGTAATGGGGGCATGATGGTACTAGCTTTGCTTTCCATTTGGAAAGCTCCATTCTTGCTGCCGTGAAGCTCCCTGAAATTCTCTGCTGTTGACAGCCCTCTGGCCACTGTAGGCATGGGTGTGGGAAGAAATTGAGTTTTCTCTGGCTACACACGGAGCTTCATTGGCCGGGGTGGGGCTCACCTTGCCATGCTCTAGAGCTAAAGGGAATCTCAACGTGAGTCCTTGCCTCGAGGTAAGGCCCTGAGTAGCCCTGCAGAAAGGGAGGCATGCAGCTCTTTCCATGAGCTCTTAGTGGAGGTTCCGCTTTATGTTAAAGGAAGTACCCTTTTCAGGACTCCTAGGCCCCTGTGGGCCTGCTGAGCAGCATTGATTCCCATACGTCCCTCGGAGGCCCTCTGTGTCTGCCGAGTCTCGGGCAACACACTGTACGTTACTTCAGGAGAGCTATATTTCCAGAGCAGTCGAACAGCATCAGAACCACATTTCTAGGCAGTCCAACATGCCCTGGAAGTTTTCGACATTGCCCTCGTCTGAGCTGCCCTGAGAAAACACTCTTCTTAGAATTTATCGAGGACCTCTTTCCTGAAGTCACTCTATTCAAGGAGAAATACAGCATCCTAACATGCTGTGTCGCTCACAGTGCAAGCAACGTGAGAACTTGCCTCGAGGGAAGGCCCTGAAATGCTATGCAGAAGCAGAGGCGTGTAGCAGTTTCCATGAGGCCGTAGTCGCTGCTCTGCAGCATTTTAACGCCAGTACGCTTTTCAGGACACCTAGGTGCCTCGCCTGGAAACCCTGTTCCCTGCAAGAACACCGAGTACCCTCAGGCTCCCGTGGCCCTTCTAAGCAATATCCAGGCCCGTAGCTTTCCGACTCACAGTGTGTATGCCGAGTGTAGGGCAACTCAGTGCACTCTAATTGGGACATCTTGATTTAGCCAGCACCTGCACAGTTTTATGAGCACCGTTCTAGCAAGTTCCAACATGCCGTGGAAGTCGCAATCATTCCCTAGTCTGAGCTGCACAGAGAAAAACACTAGGCTTCTCCTTCCATCCAGGACCTCCTACCTGAAGTCACCCTGCCTCCAGGGGAAAGACGGCTTGCGTTCCTATTGCAACTAAAGCACAGTTTTTCCTGTAGCACTGCAGGTGTGGAAGAGGCAAAGGTCCAGAGGCCTAGCTAAGGCTTTCCTTGCTGAGGCCGTTCACTAGATGCAGAAAACGCTGCCTCGAGAAGTTGATTCAGGGAAGCAACCAGTGTGTACTCTGTGTCTCATTTGACTTGTTAAAAACCACAGAGATGTATGCTGCTTGTGCTCATGGAAATGGGGGCACGATGGCACTAGCCGTGCTTTCCATTTGGAAAGCTCCATTCTTGCTGCCGTGAAGCTCCCTGATATTCTCTGCTGTTGACAAGCCCCTGGCCACTCTAGCATTGGTGTGGGAAGAAAATGAGTTTTCTCTGGGTACACACGGAGCTTCATTGGCCGGGGTGGGGTTCACCTTCCCATGCTCTAGAGCTAAAGGGAATCTCAACGTGAGTCCTTGCCTCGAGGTAAGGCCCTGAGTAGCCCTGCAAAAAGGTAGGCATGCAGCTCTTTCCATTAGCTCTAAGTCGCTGTTCTGCTTTACTTTAAAGGAAGTACCCTTTTCAGGACTCCTAGGCCTCTCGGGTGAGCATCATTTTTGTTCCAAGATCCCTGAGTACCTCCCAACCCCTGTAGGCCTGCAGAGCAACAACGAGGCCCATTGGTCCCTCGGCCGTCCTCTGTGTCTGCTGAGTCATGGGCAACACACTGCACTCTTTCTTGTGATATCTTGATTCACATCACTCGCACAGGTTCAAAAGCAACGGTCTAGGAAGTTCCAACATGCCGTGGAAGTCGCACTCATTCCCTAGTCTGAGCTGCACAGAGAAAAACACTACGCTTCTCCTTCCATCCAGGACCTCCTACCTGAAGTCACCCTGCCTCCAGGAGAAAGACGGCTTGCGTTCCTATTGCAACTAAAGCACAGTATTTCCTGTAGCACTGCAGGCTTTTGAAGAGTCACGGGCCCAGAGTCCTAGCTCGGTCATCCCTTGGTGAGGCCGTTCACTAGATGCAGAACACCCTCCTCGAGAAGTTGATTCAGGGAAGCAACCAGTGTGGACTGTGTGTCTCTTTTGACTTGTTAGAAACCACAGAGATGTATGCTGCCTGTGCCAATGGTATTGGGGGCATGATGGTACTAGCCTTGCTTTCCATTTGGAAAGCTCCATTCTTGCTGCCGTGAAGCTCCCTGAAATTCTCTACTGTTGACAGGCCCCTGGCCACTCTAGCATTGGTGTGGGAAGAAAATGAGTTTTCTCTGGCTACACACGGAGCTTCTTTGGCCGGGGTGGGGCTCACCTTGCCATGCTCTAGAGCTAAATGGAATCTCAACGTAAGTCCTTGGCTCGAGGTAAGGCCCTGAGTAGCCCTGCAGAAAGGAAGGCATGCAGGTCTTTCCATTAGCTCTAAGTCGCTGTTCCACTTTACTTTAAAGGAAGTACCCTTTTCAGGACTCCTAGGCCTCTCGGGTGAGCATCATTTTTGTTCCAAGATCCCTGAGTACCTCCACACCCCTGTAGGACTGCTGAGCAACAACGAGGCCCATTGGTCCCTCGGAGTTCCTCTGTGTCTGCTGAGTCATGGGCAACACACTGCACTCTTTCTTGTGATATCCTGATTCACAGCACTCACACAGGTTCACGGGCACCGTTCTAGCAAGTTCCAACATGCCGTGGAAGTCGCACTCATTCCCTAGTCTGAGCTGCACAGAGAAAAACACTACGCTTCTCCTTCCATCCAGGACCTCCTACCTGAAGTCACCCTGCCTCCAGGAGAAAGACGGCTTGCGTTCCTATTGCAACTAAAGCACAGTATTTCCTGTAGCACTGCAGGCTTTTGAAGAGTCACGGGCCCAGAGTCCTAGCTCGGTCATTCCTTGGTGAGGCCGTTCACTACATGCAGAACACGCTGCCTCGAAAAGTTGATTCAGGGAAGCAACCAGTGTGTACTCTGTGTCTCATTTGACTTGTTAAAAACCACAGAGATGTATGCTGCCTGTGCCCATGGAAATGGGGGCATGATGGTACTAGCTTTGCTTTCCATTTGGAAAGCTCCATTCTTGCTGCCGTGAAGCTCCCTGAAATTCTCTGCTATTGTCAGCCCACTGGCCACTATAGGCATGGGTGTGGGAAGAAAATGAGTTTTCTTTGGCTACACACGGAGCTTCATTGACCGGGGTGGGGCTCACCTTGCCATGCTCTAGAGCTAAAGGGAATCTCAACGTGAGTCCTTGCCTCGAGGTAAGGCCCTGAGTAGCCCTGCAGAAAGGGAGGCATGCAGCTCTTTCCATGAGCGCTTAGTGGAGGTTCCGCTTTATGTTAAAGGAAGTACCCTTTTCAGGACTCCTAGGCCCCTGTGGGCCTGCTGAGCAGCATTGATTCCCATATGTCCCTCGGAGGCCCTCTGTGTCTGCCGAGTCTCGGGCAACACACTGTACGTTACTTCAGGAGAGCTATATTTCCAGAGCAGTCGAACAGCATCAGAACCACATTTCTAGGCAGTCCAACATGCCCTGGAAGTTTTCGACATTGCCCTCGTCTGAGCTGCCCTGAGAAAACACTCTTCTTAGAATTTATCGAGGACCTCTTTCCTGAAGTCACTCTATTCAAGGAGAAATACAGCATCCTAACATGCTGTGTCGCTCACAGTGCAAGCAACGTGAGAACTTGCCTCGAGGTAAGGCCCTGAAATGCTATGCAGAAGCGGAGGCGTGTAGCAGTTTCCATGAGGCCGTAGTCGCTGCTCTGCAGCATTTTAACGCCAGTACGCTTTTCAGGACAGCTAGGTGCCTCGCCTGGAAACCCTGTTCCCTGCAAGAACACCGAGTACCCTCAGGCTCCCGTGGCCCTTCTAAGCAATATCCAGGCCCGTAGCTTTCCGACTCACAGTGTGTATGCCGAGTGTAGGGCAACTCAGTACACTCTAATTGGGACATCTTGATTTAGCCAGCACCTGCACAGTTTTATGAGCACCGTTCTAGCAAGTTCCAACATGCCGTGGAATTCGCAATCTTTCCCTAGTCTGAGCTGCACAGAGAAAAACACTAGGCTTCTCCTTCCATCCAGGACCTCCTACCTGAAGTCACCCTGCCTCCAGGAAAAAGACGGCTTGTGTTCCTTTTGCAACTAAAGCACAGTTTTTCCTGAAGCACTGCAGACTTTTGAAGAGGCACGGGCCCAGAGGCCTAGCTTGGGCTTTCCTTGGTGAGGCCGTTCACTAGATGCAGAACACCCTGCCTCGAGAAGTGGATTAAGGGAAGAAAACAGTGTGTACTCTGTGTCTCATTTGAATTGTTAAAAACCACAGAGATGTATGCTGCCTGTGCCCATGGAAATGGGGACATGATGGTACTAGCATTGCTTTCCATTTGGAAAGCTCCATTCTTGCTGCCGTGAAGCTCCCTGAAATTCTCTGCTGTTGACAGCCCTCTGGCCACTGTAGGCATGGGTGTGGGAAGAAAATGAGTTTTCTCTGGCTACACACGGAGCTTCTTTGGCCGGGGTGGGGCTCACCTTGCCATGCTCTAGAGCTAAATGGAATCTCAACGTGAGTCCTTGCCTCGAGGTAAGGCCCTGAGTAGTCCTGCAGAAAGGGAGGCATGCAGCTCTTTCCATTAACTCTAAGTCGCTGTTCTGCTTTACTTTAAAGGAAGTACCCTTTTCAGGACTCCTAGGCCTCTCAGGTGAGCATCATTTTTGTTCCAAGATCCCTGAGTACCTCCACACCCTTGTAGGACTGCTGAGCAACAACGAGGCCAATTGGTCCCTCGGAGGTCCTCTGTGTCTGCTGAGTCATGGGCAACACACTGAACTCTTTCTTGTGATATCTTGATTCACAGCACTCACACAGGTTCACGAGCACCGTTCCAGCAAGTTGCTACATGCCGTGGAAGTCGCACTCATTCCCTAGTCTGAGCTGCACAGAGATAAACACTAGGCTTCTCCTTCCATCCAGGACCTCCTACCTGAAGTCACCCTGCCTCAGGAGATAGACGGCTTGCGTTCCTATTACAACTAATGCACAGTATTCCTGTAGCACTGCAGGCTTTTGAAGAGGCACGGGCCCAGAGTCCTAGCTAGGGCGTTCCTTGGTGAGGCCATACACTAGATGCAGAAGACCCTGCCTCAAGAAGTTGATTCAGGGAAGCAACCAGTGTGGACTCTGTGTCTCTTTTGATTTGTTTAAAACCACAGAGATGTATGCTGCCTGTGCCAACGGTAATGGGGGCATGATGGTACTAGCTTTGCTTTCCATTTGGAAAGCTCCATTCTTGCTGCCGTGAACTTCCCTTAAATTCTCTACTGTTGACAGGCCCCTGGCCACTCTAGCATTGGTGTGGGAAGAAAATGAGTTTTCTCTGGCTACACACGGAGCTTCTTTGGCCGGGGTGGGGCTCACCTTGCCATGCTCTAGAGCTAAATGGAATCTCAACGTGAGTCCTTGCCTCGAGGTAAGGCCCTGAGTAGCCCTGCAGAAAGGGAGGCATGCAGGTCTTTCCATTAGCTCTAAGTCGCTGTTCCACTTTACTTTAAAGGAAGTACCCTTTTCAGGACTCCTAGGCCTCTCGGGTGAGCATCATTTTTGTTCCAAGATCCCTGAGTACCTCCACACCCCTGTAGGCCTGCAGAGCAACAACGAGGCCCATTGGTCCCTCGGAGGTCCTCTGTGTCTGCTGAGTCATGGGCAACACACTGCACTCTTTCTTTTGATATCTTGATTCACAGCACTCACACAGGTTCACGGGCACCGTTCTAGCAAGTTCCAACATGCCGTGGAAGTCGCACTCATTCCCTAGTCTGAGCTGCACAGAGATAAACACTAGGCTTCTCCTTCCATCCAGGACCTCCTACTTGAAGTCACCCTGCCTCAGCAGACAGACGGCTTGCGTTCCTATTGCAACTGAAGCACAGTTTTTCCTGTAGCACTGCAGGTTTGGAAGAGGCAAGGGCCCAGACGCCTAGCTAAGGCTTTCCTTGGTGAGGCCGTTCACTAGATGCAGAACACGCTGCCTCGAAAAGTTGATTCAGGGAAGCAACCAGTGTGCACTCTGTGTCTCATTTGACTTGTTAAAAACCACAGAGATGTATGCTGCCTGTGCCCATGGAAATGGGGCCATGATGGTACTAGCCTTGCTTTCTATTTGGAAAGCTCCATTCTTGCTGCCGTGAAGCTCCCTGAAATTCTCTGCTGTTGACAGCCCTCTGGCCACTGTAGGCATGGGTGTGGGAAGAAAATAGGTTTTCTCTGGCTACACACAGAGCTTCATTGGCCGGGGTGGGGCTCACCTTGCCATGCTCTAGAGCTAAAGGGAATCTCAACGTGAGTCCTTGCCTCGAGGTAAGGCCCTGAGTAGCCCTGCAGAAAGGGAGGCATGCAGGTCTTTCCATGAGCTCTAAGTCGCAGATCTGCTTTACTTTAAAGGAAGTACCCTTTTCAGGACTCCTAGGCCTCTCAGGTGAGCATCATTTTTGTTCCAAGATCCCTGAGTACCTCCACACCCCTGTAGGCCTGCAGAGCAACAACGAGGCCCATTGGTCCCTCGGAGGTCCTCTGTGTCTGCTGAGTCATGGGCAACACACTGCATTCTTTCTTGTGATACCTTGATTAACAGCACTCGCACAGGTTCACGAGCACCGTTCTAGCAGGTTCCAACATGCCGTGGAAGTCGCACTCATTCCCTAGTCTGAGCTGCACAGAGAAAAACACTAGGCTTCTCCTTCCATCTAAGACCTCCTACCTGAAGTCACCCTGCCATCAGGAGAAACACTGCTTGCGTTCTTTTTGCAACTAAAGCAGAGTTTTTTCCTGTAGCACTGCAGGCTTTTGAAGAGGCACGGGCCCAGAGGCCTAGCTAGGGCGTTCCTTGGTGAGGCCGTTCACTAGATGCAGAACACCCTGCCTCGAGAAGTTGATTCAGGGAAGCAACCAGTGTGGACTCTGTGTCTCTTTTGACTTGTTAGAAACCACAGAGATGTATGCTGCCTGTGCCAATGGTAATGGGGGCATGATGGTTCTAGCCTTGCTTTCCATTTGGAAAGCTACATTCCTGCTGCCGTGAAGCTCCCTGAAATTCTCTGCTGTTGACAGCCCTCTGGCCAGTGTAGGCACGGGTGTGGGAAGAAAATGAGTTTTCTTTGGCTACACACGGAGCTTCATTGGCCGGAGTGGGACTCACCTTGCCATGCTCTAGAGCTAAAGGGAATCTCAACGTGAGTCCTTGCCTCGAGGTAAGGCCCTGAGTAGCCCTGCAGAAAGGGAGGCATGCAGGTCTTTCCATTAGCTCTAAATCACTGTTCTGCTTTACTTTAAAGGAAGTACCCTTTTCAGGACTCCTAGGCTTCTCGGGTGAGCATCATTTTTGTTCCAAGATCCCTGAGTACCTCCACACCCCTGTAGGACTGCTGAGCAACAACGAGGCCCATTGGTCCCTCGGAGGTCCTCTGTGTCTGCTGAGTCATGGGCAACACACTGCACTCTTTCTTGTGATATCTTGATTCACAGCACTCACACAGGTTCACGGGCACCGTTCTAGCAAGTTCCAACATGCCGTGGAAGTCGCACTCATTCCCTAGTCTGAGCTGCACAGAGATAAACACTAGGCTTCTCCTTCCATCCAGGACCTCCTACTTGAAGTCACCCTGCCTCAGGAGACAGACGGCTTGCGTTCCTATTGCAACTGAAGCACAGTTTTTCCTGTAGCACTGCAGGTTTGGAAGAGGCAAGGGCCCAGACGCCTACCTAAGGCTTTCCTTGGTGAGGCCGTTCACTAGATGCAGAACACGCTGCCTCGAAAAGTTGATTCAGGGAAGCAACCAGTGTGCACTCTGTGTCTCATTTGACTTGTTAAAAACCACAGAGATGTATGCTGCCTGTGCCCATGGAAATGGGGCCATGATGGTACTAGCCTTGCTTTCTATTTGGAAAGCTCAATTCTTGCTGCCGTGAAGCTCCCTGAAATTCTCTGCTGTTGACAGCCCTCTGGCCACTGTAGGCATGGGTGTGGGAAGAAAATAGGTTTTCTCTGGCTACACACAGAGCTTCATTGGCCGGGGTGGGGCTCACCTTGCCATGCTCTAGAGCTAAAGGGAATCTCAACGTGAGTCCTTGCCTCGAGGTAAGGCCCTGAGTAGCCCTGCAGAAAGGGAGGCATGCAGGTCTTTCCATGAGCTCTAAGTCGCAGATCTGCTTTACTTTAAAGGAAGTACCCTTTTCAGGACTCCTAGGCCTCTCAGGTGAGCATCATTTTTGTTCCAAGATCCCTGAGTACCTCCACACCCCTGTAGGCCTGCAGAGCAACAACGAGGCCCATTGGTCCCTCGGAGGTCCTCTGTGTCTGCTGAGTCATGGGCAACACACTGCATTCTTTCTTGTGATACCTTGATTCACAGCACTCGCACAGGTTCACGAGCACCGTTCTAGCAGGTTCCAACATGCCGTGGAAGTCGCACTCATTCCCTAGTCTGAGCTGCACAGAGAAAAACACTAGGCTTCTCCTTCCATCTAAGACCTCCTACCTGAAGTCACCCTGCCATCAGGAGAAACACTGCTTGCGTTCTTTTTGCAACTAAAGCAGAGTTTTTCCTGTAGCACTGCAGGCTTTTGAAGAGGCACGGGCCCAGAGGCCTAGCTAGGGCGTTCCTTGGTGAGGCCGTTCACTAGATGCAGAACACCCTGCCTCGAGAAGTTGATTCAGGGAAGCAACCAGTGTGGACTCTGTGTCTCTTTTGACTTGTTAGAAACCACAGAGATGTATGCTGCCTGTGCCAATGGTAATGGGGGCATGATGGTTCTAGCCTTGCTTTCCATTTGGAAAGCTCCATTCTTGCTGCCGTGAAGCTCCCTGAAATTCTCTGCTGTTGACAGGCCTCTGGCCACTGTAGGCATGGGTGTGGGAAGAAATTGAGTTTTCTCTGGCTACACACGGAGCTTCATTGGCCGGGGTGGTGCTCACCTTGCCATGCTCTAGAGCTAAAGGGAATCTCAACGTGAGTCCTTGCCTCGAGGTAAGGCCCTGAGTAGCCCTGCAGAAAGGGAGGCATGCAGCTCTTTCCATGAGCTCTTAGTGGAGGTTCCGCTTTATGTTAAAGGAAGTACCCTTTTCAGGACTCCTAGGCCCCTGTGGGCCTGCTGAGCAGCATTGATTCCCATACGTCCCTCGGAGGCCCTCTGTGTCTGCCGAGTCTCGGGCAACACACTGTACGTTACTTCAGGAGAGCTATATTTCCAGAGCAGTCGAACAGCATCAGAACCACATTTCTAGGCAGTCCAACATGCCCTGGAAGTTTTCGACATTGCCCTCGTCTGAGCTGCCCTGAGAAAACACTCTTCTTAGAATTTATCGAGGACCTCTTTCCTGAAGTCACTCTATTCAAGGAGAAATACAGCATCCTAACATGCTGTGTCGCTCACAGTGCAAGCAACGTGAGAACTTGCCTCGAGGTAAGGCCCTGAAATGCTATGCAGAAGCGGAGGCGTGTAGCAGTTTCCATGAGGCCGTAGTCGCTGCTCTGCAGCATTTTAACGCCAGTACGCTTTTCAGGACAGCTAGGTGCCTCGCCTGGAAACCCTGTTCCCTGCAAGAACACCGAGTACCCTCAGGCTCCCGTGGCCCTTCTAAGCAATATCCAGGCCCGTAGCTTTCCGACTCACAGTGTGTATGCCGAGTGTAGGGCAACTCAGTACACTCTAATTGGGACATCTTGATTTAGCCAGCACCTGCACAGTTTTATGAGCACCGTTCTAGCAAGTTCCAACATGCCGTGGAATTCGCAATCTTTCCCTAGTCTGAGCTGCACAGAGAAAAACACTAGGCTTCTCCTTCCATCCAGGACCTCCTACCTGAAGTCACCCTGCCTCCAGGAAAAAGACGGCTTGTGTTCCTTTTGCAACTAAAGCACAGTTTTTCCTGAAGCACTGCAGACTTTTGAAGAGGCACGGGCCCAGAGGCCTAGCTTGGGCTTTCCTTGGTGAGGCCGTTCACTAGATGCAGAACACCCTGCCTCGAGAAGTGGATTAAGGGAAGAAAACAGTGTGTACTCTGTGTCTCATTTGAATTGTTAAAAACCACAGAGATGTATGCTGCCTGTGCCCATGGAAATGGGGACATGATGGTACTAGCATTGCTTTCCATTTGGAAAGCTCCATTCTTGCTGCCGTGAAGCTCCCTGAAATTCTCTGCTGTTGACAGCCCTCTGGCCACTGTAGGCATGGGTGTGGGAAGAAAATGAGTTTTCTCTGGCTACACACGGAGCTTCTTTGGCCGGGGTGGGGCTCACCTTGCCATGCTCTAGAGCTAAATGGAATCTCAACGTGAGTCCTTGCCTCGAGGTAAGGCCCTGAGTAGTCCTGCAGAAAGGGAGGCATGCAGCTCTTTCCATTAACTCTAAGTCGCTGTTCTGCTTTACTTTAAAGGAAGTACCCTTTTCAGGACTCCTAGGCCTCTCAGGTGAGCATCATTTTTGTTCCAAGATCCCTGAGTACCTCCACACCCTTGTAGGACTGCTGAGCAACAACGAGGCCAATTGGTCCCTCGGAGGTCCTCTGTGTCTGCTGAGTCATGGGCAACACACTGAACTCTTTCTTGTGATATCTTGATTCACAGCACTCACACAGGTTCACGAGCACCGTTCCAGCAAGTTGCTACATGCCGTGGAAGTCGCACTCATTCCCTAGTCTGAGCTGCACAGAGATAAACACTAGGCTTCTCCTTCCATCCAGGACCTCCTACCTGAAGTCACCCTGCCTCAGGAGATAGACGGCTTGCGTTCCTATTACAACTAATGCACAGTATTCCTGTAGCACTGCAGGCTTTTGAAGAGGCACGGGCCCAGAGTCCTAGCTAGGGCGTTCCTTGGTGAGGCCATACACTAGATGCAGAAGACCCTGCCTCAAGAAGTTGATTCAGGGAAGCAACCAGTGTGGACTCTGTGTCTCTTTTGATTTGTTAAAAACCACAGAGATGTATGCTGCCTGTGCCAACGGTAATGGGGGCATGATGGTACTAGCTTTGCTTTCCATTTGGAAAGCTCCATTCTTGCTGCCGTGAACTTCCCTTAAATTCTCTACTGTTGACAGGCCCCTGGCCACTCTAGCATTGGTGTGGGAAGAAAATGAGTTTTCTCTGGCTACACACGGAGCTTCTTTGGCCGGGGTGGGGCTCACCTTGCCATGCTCTAGAGCTAAATGGAATCTCAACGTGAGTCCTTGCCTCGAGGTAAGGCCCTGAGTAGCCCTGCAGAAAGGGAGGCATGCAGGTCTTTCCATTAGCTCTAAGTCGCTGTTCCACTTTACTTTAAAGGAAGTACCCTTTTCAGGACTCCTAGGCCTCTCGGGTGAGCATCATTTTTGTTCCAAGATCCCTGAGTACCTCCACACCCCTGTAGGCCTGCAGAGCAACAACGAGGCCCATTGGTCCCTCGGAGGTCCTCTGTGTCTGCTGAGTCATGGGCAACACACTGCACTCTTTCTTTTGATATCTTGATTCACAGCACTCACACAGGTTCACGGGCACCGTTCTAGCAAGTTCCAACATGCCGTGGAAGTCGCACTCATTCCCTAGTCTGAGCTGCACAGAGATAAACACTAGGCTTCTCCTTCCATCCAGGACCTCCTACTTGAAGTCACCCTGCCTCAGCAGACAGACGGCTTGCGTTCCTATTGCAACTGAAGCACAGTTTTTCCTGTAGCACTGCAGGTTTGGAAGAGGCAAGGGCCCAGACGCCTAGCTAAGGCTTTCCTTGGTGAGGCCGTTCACTAGATGCAGAACACGCTGCCTCGAAAAGTTGATTCAGGGAAGCAACCAGTGTGCACTCTGTGTCTCATTTGACTTGTTAAAAACCACAGAGATGTATGCTGCCTGTGCCCATGGAAATGGGGCCATGATGGTACTAGCCTTGCTTTCTATTTGGAAAGCTCCATTCTTGCTGCCGTGAAGCTCCCTGAAATTCTCTGCTGTTGACAGCCCTCTGGCCACTGTAGGCATGGGTGTGGGAAGAAAATAGGTTTTCTCTGGCTACACACAGAGCTTCATTGGCCGGGGTGGGGCTCACCTTGCCATGCTCTAGAGCTAAAGGGAATCTCAACGTGAGTCCTTGCCTCGAGGTAAGGCCCTGAGTAGCCCTGCAGAAAGGGAGGCATGCAGGTCTTTCCATGAGCTCTAAGTCGCAGATCTGCTTTACTTTAAAGGAAGTACCCTTTTCAGGACTCCTAGGCCTCTCAGGTGAGCATCATTTTTGTTCCAAGATCCCTGAGTACCTCCACACCCCTGTAGGCCTGCAGAGCAACAACGAGGCCCATTGGTCCCTCGGAGGTCCTCTGTGTCTGCTGAGTCATGGGCAACACACTGCATTCTTTCTTGTGATACCTTGATTAACAGCACTCGCACAGGTTCACGAGCACCGTTCTAGCAGGTTCCAACATGCCGTGGAAGTCGCACTCATTCCCTAGTCTGAGCTGCACAGAGAAAAACACTAGGCTTCTCCTTCCATCTAAGACCTCCTACCTGAAGTCACCCTGCCATCAGGAGAAACACTGCTTGCGTTCTTTTTGCAACTAAAGCAGAGTTTTTTCCTGTAGCACTGCAGGCTTTTGAAGAGGCACGGGCCCAGAGGCCTAGCTAGGGCGTTCCTTGGTGAGGCCGTTCACTAGATGCAGAACACCCTGCCTCGAGAAGTTGATTCAGGGAAGCAACCAGTGTGGACTCTGTGTCTCTTTTGACTTGTTAGAAACCACAGAGATGTATGCTGCCTGTGCCAATGGTAATGGGGGCATGATGGTTCTAGCCTTGCTTTCCATTTGGAAAGCTACATTCCTGCTGCCGTGAAGCTCCCTGAAATTCTCTGCTGTTGACAGCCCTCTGGCCAGTGTAGGCACGGGTGTGGGAAGAAAATGAGTTTTCTTTGGCTACACACGGAGCTTCATTGGCCGGAGTGGGACTCACCTTGCCATGCTCTAGAGCTAAAGGGAATCTCAACGTGAGTCCTTGCCTCGAGGTAAGGCCCTGAGTAGCCCTGCAGAAAGGGAGGCATGCAGGTCTTTCCATTAGCTCTAAATCACTGTTCTGCTTTACTTTAAAGGAAGTACCCTTTTCAGGACTCCTAGGCTTCTCGGGTGAGCATCATTTTTGTTCCAAGATCCCTGAGTACCTCCACACCCCTGTAGGACTGCTGAGCAACAACGAGGCCCATTGGTCCCTCGGAGGTCCTCTGTGTCTGCTGAGTCATGGGCAACACACTGCACTCTTTCTTGTGATATCTTGATTCACAGCACTCACACAGGTTCACGGGCACCGTTCTAGCAAGTTCCAACATGCCGTGGAAGTCGCACTCATTCCCTAGTCTGAGCTGCACAGAGATAAACACTAGGCTTCTCCTTCCATCCAGGACCTCCTACTTGAAGTCACCCTGCCTCAGGAGACAGACGGCTTGCGTTCCTATTGCAACTGAAGCACAGTTTTTCCTGTAGCACTGCAGGTTTGGAAGAGGCAAGGGCCCAGACGCCTACCTAAGGCTTTCCTTGGTGAGGCCGTTCACTAGATGCAGAACACGCTGCCTCGAAAAGTTGATTCAGGGAAGCAACCAGTGTGCACTCTGTGTCTCATTTGACTTGTTAAAAACCACAGAGATGTATGCTGCCTGTGCCCATGGAAATGGGGCCATGATGGTACTAGCCTTGCTTTCTATTTGGAAAGCTCAATTCTTGCTGCCGTGAAGCTCCCTGAAATTCTCTGCTGTTGACAGCCCTCTGGCCACTGTAGGCATGGGTGTGGGAAGAAAATAGGTTTTCTCTGGCTACACACAGAGCTTCATTGGCCGGGGTGGGGCTCACCTTGCCATGCTCTAGAGCTAAAGGGAATCTCAACGTGAGTCCTTGCCTCGAGGTAAGGCCCTGAGTAGCCCTGCAGAAAGGGAGGCATGCAGGTCTTTCCATGAGCTCTAAGTCGCAGATCTGCTTTACTTTAAAGGAAGTACCCTTTTCAGGACTCCTAGGCCTCTCAGGTGAGCATCATTTTTGTTCCAAGATCCCTGAGTACCTCCACACCCCTGTAGGCCTGCAGAGCAACAACGAGGCCCATTGGTCCCTCGGAGGTCCTCTGTGTCTGCTGAGTCATGGGCAACACACTGCATTCTTTCTTGTGATACCTTGATTCACAGCACTCGCACAGGTTCACGAGCACCGTTCTAGCAGGTTCCAACATGCCGTGGAAGTCGCACTCATTCCCTAGTCTGAGCTGCACAGAGAAAAACACTAGGCTTCTCCTTCCATCTAAGACCTCCTACCTGAAGTCACCCTGCCATCAGGAGAAACACTGCTTGCGTTCTTTTTGCAACTAAAGCAGAGTTTTTCCTGTAGCACTGCAGGCTTTTGAAGAGGCACGGGCCCAGAGGCCTAGCTAGGGCGTTCCTTGGTGAGGCCGTTCACTAGATGCAGAACACCCTGCCTCGAGAAGTTGATTCAGGGAAGCAACCAGTGTGGACTCTGTGTCTCTTTTGACTTGTTAGAAACCACAGAGATGTATGCTGCCTGTGCCAATGGTAATGGGGGCATGATGGTTCTAGCCTTGCTTTCCATTTGGAAAGCTATATTCTTGCTGCCGTGAAGCTCCCTGAAATTCTCTGCTGTTGACAGCCCTCTGGCCAGTGTAGACACGGGTGTGGGAAGAAAATGAGTTTTCTTTGGCTACACACGGAGCTTCATTGGCCGGAGTGGGACTCACCTTGCCATGCTCTAGAGCTAAAGGGAATCTCAACGTGAGTCCTTGCCTCGAGGTAAGGCCCTGAGTAGCCCTGCAGAAAGGGAGGCATGCAGGTCTTTCCATTAGCTCTAAATCACTGTTCTGCTTTACTTTAAAGGAAGTACCCTTTTCAGGACTCCTAGGCTTCTCGGGTGAGCATCATTTTTGTTCCAAGATCCCTGAGTATCTCCACACCCCTGTAGGACTGCTGAGCAACAACGAGGCCCATTGGTCCCTCGGAGGTCCTCTGTGTCTGCTGAGTCATGGGCAACACACTGCACTCTTTCTTGTGATATCTTGATTCACAGCACTCACACAGGTTCACGAGCACCGTTCCAGCAAGTTCCAACATGCCGTGGAAGTCGCACTCATTCCCTAGTCTGAGCTGCACAGAGATAAACACTAGGCTTCTCCTTCCATCAAGGACCTCCTACTAGAAGTCACCCTGCCTCAGGAGATAGACGGCTTGCGTTCCTATTGCAACTAAAGCACAGTTTTTCCTGTAGCACTGCAGGTTTGGAAGAGGCAAGGGCCCAGACGCCTAGCTAAAGCTTTCCTTGGTGAGGCCGTTCACTAGATGCAGAACACGCTGCCTCGAAAAGTTGATTCAGGGAAGCAACCAGTGTGTACTCTGTGTCTCATTTGACTTGTTAAAAACCACAGAGATGTATGCTGCCTGTGCCCATGGAAATGGGGGCATGATGGTACTAGCTTTGCTTTCCATTTGGAAAGCTCCATTCTTGCTGCCGTGAAGCTCCCTGAAATTCTCTGCTATTGTCAGCCCACTGGCCACTATAGGCATGGGTGTGGGAAGAAAATGAGTTTTCTCTGGGTACACACGGAGCTTCATTGACCGGGGTGGGGCTCACCTTGCCATGCTCTAGAGCTAAAGGGAATCTCAACGTGAGTCCTTGCCTCGAGGTAAGGCCCTGAGTAGCCCTGCAGAAAGGGAGGCATGCAGCTCTTTCCATGAGCTCTTAGTGGAGGTTCCGCTTTATGTTAATGGAAGTACCCTTTTCAGGACTCCTAGGCCCCTGTGGGCCTGCTGAGCAGCATTGATTCCCATACGTCCCTCGGAGGCCCTCTGTGTCTGCCGAGTCTCGGGCAACACACTGTACGTTACTTCAGGAGAGCTATATTTCCAGAGCAGTCGAACAGCATCAGAACCACATTTCTAGGCAGTCCAACATGCCCTGGAAGTTTTCGACATTGCCCTCGTCTGAGCTGCCCTGAGAAAACACTCTTCTTAGAATTTATCGAGGACCTCTTTCCTGAAGTCACTCTATTCAAGGAGAAATACAGCATCCTAACATGCTGTGTCGCTCACAGTGCAAGCAACGTGAGAACTTGCCTCGAGGTAAGGCCCTGAAATGCTATGCAGAAGCGGAGGCGTGTAGCAGTTTCCATGAGGCCGTAGTCGCTGCTCTGCAGCATTTTAACGCCAGTACGCTTTTCAGGACAGCTAGGTGCCTCGCCTGGAAACCCTGTTCCCTGCAAGAACACCGAGTACCCTCAGGCTCCCGTGGCCCTTCTAAGCAATATCCAGGCCCGTAGCTTTCCGACTCACAGTGTGTATGCCGAGTGTAGGGCAACTCAGTACACTCTAATTGGGACATCTTGATTTAGCCAGCACCTGCACAGTTTTATGAGCACCGTTCTAGCAAGTTCCAACATGCCGTGGAAGTCGCAATCATTCCCTAGTCTGAGCTGCACAGAGAAAAACACTAGGCTTCTCCTTCCATCCAGGACCTCCTACCTGAAGTCACCCTGCCTCCAGGAAAAAGACGGCTTGTGTTACTTTTGCAACTAAAGCACAGTTTTTCCTGAAGCACTGCAGACTTTTGAAGAGGCACGGGCCCAGAGGCCTAGCTTGGGCTTTCCTTGGTGAGGCCGTTCACTAGATGCAGAACACCCTGCCTCGAGAAGTGGATTAAGGGAAGAAAACAGTGTGTACTCTGTGTCTCATTTGAATTGTTAAAAACCACAGAGATGTATGCTGCCTGTGCCCATGGAAATGGGGACATGATGGTACTAGCCTTGCTTTCCATTTGGAAAGCTCCATTCTTGCTGCCGTGAAGCTCCCTGAAATTCTCTGCTGTTGACAGCCCTCTGGCCACTGTAGGCATGGGTGTGGGAAGAAAATGAGTTTTCTCTGGCTACACACGGAGCTTCTTTGGCCGGGGTGGGGCTCACCTTGCCATGCTCTAGAGCTAAATGGAATCTCAACGTGAGTCCTTGCCTCGAGGTAAGGCCCTGAGTAGCCCTGCAGAAAGGGAGGCATGCAGGTCTTTCCATTAGCTCTAAGTCGCTGTTCCACTTTACTTTAAAGGAAGTACCCTTTTCAGGATTCCTAGGCCTCTCGGGTGAGCATCATTTTGTTCCAAGATCCCTGAGTACCTCCACACCCCTGTAGGCCTGCAGAGCAACAACGAGGCCCATTGGTCCCTCGGAGTTCCTCTGTGTCTGCTGAGTCATGGGCAACACACTGCACTCTTTCTTGTGATATCTTGATTCACAGCACTCACACAGGTTCACGGGCACCGTTCTAGCAAGTTCCAACATGCCGTGGAAGTCGCACTCATTCCGTAGTCTGAGCTGCACAGAGATAAACACTAGGCTTCCCCTTCCATCCAGGACCTCCTACTTGAAGTCACCCTGCCTCAGGAGACAGACGGCTTGCCTTCCTATTGCAACTGAAGCACAGTTTTTCCTGTAGCACTGCAGGTTTGGAAGAGGCAAGGGTCCAGACGCCTAGCTAAGGCTTTCCTTGGTGAGGCCGTTCACTAGATGCAGAACACGCTGCCTCGAAAAGTTGATTCAGGGAAGCAACCAGTGTGTACTCTGTGTCTCATTTGACTTGTTAAAAACCACAGAGATGTATGCTGCCTGTGCCCAAGGAAATGGGGCCATGATGGTACTAGCCTTGCTTTCTATTTGGAAAGCTCCATTCTTGCTGCGGTGAAGCTCCCTGAAATTCTCTGCTGTTGACAGCCCTCTGGCCACTGTAGGCATGGGTGTGGGAAGAAAATAGGTTTTCTCTGGCTACACACAGAGCTTCATTGGCCGGGGTGGGGCTCACCTTGCCATGCTCTAGAGCTAAAGGGAATCTCAACGTGAGTCCTTGCCTCGAGGTAAGGCCCTGAGTAGCCCTGCAGAAAGGGAGGCATGCAGGTCTTTCCATGAGCTCTAAGTCGCAGATCTGCTTTACTTTAAAGGAAGTACCCTTTTCAGGACTCCTAGGCCTCTCAGGTGAGCATCATTTTTGTTCCAAGATCCCTGAGTACCTCCACACCCCTGTAGGCCTGCAGAGCAACAACGAGGCCCATTGGTCCCTCGGAGGTCCTCTGTGTCTGCTGAGTCATGGGCAACACACTGCATTCTTTCTTGTGATACCTTGATTCACAGCACTCGCACAGGTTCACGAGCACCGTTCTAGCAGGTTCCAACATGCCGTGGAAGTCGCACTCATTCCCTAGTCTGAGCTGCACAGAGAAAAACACTAGGCTTCTCCTTCCATCTAAGACCTCCTACCTGAAGTCACCCTGCCATCAGGAGAAACACTGCTTGCGTTCTTTTTGCAACTAAAGCAGAGTTTTTCCTGTAGCACTGCAGGCTTTTGAAGAGGCACGGGCCCAGAGGCCTAGCTAGGGCGTTCCTTGGTGAGGCCGTTCACTAGATGCAGAACACCCTGCCTCGAGAAGTTGATTCAGGGAAGCAACCAGTGTGGACTCTGTGTCTCTTTTGACTTGTTAGAAACCACAGAGATGTATGCTGCCTGTGCCAATGGTAATGGGGGCATGATGGTTCTAGCCTTGCTTTCCATTTGGAAAGCTATATTCTTGCTGCCGTGAAGCTCCCTGAAATTCTCTGCTGTTGACAGCCCTCTGGCCAGTGTAGACACGGGTGTGGGAAGAAAATGAGTTTTCTTTGGCTACACACGGAGCTTCATTGGCCGGAGTGGGACTCACCTTGCCATGCTCTAGAGCTAAAGGGAATCTCAACGTGAGTCCTTGCCTCGAGGTAAGGCCCTGAGTAGCCCTGCAGAAAGGGAGGCATGCAGGTCTTTCCATTAGCTCTAAATCACTGTTCTGCTTTACTTTAAAGGAAGTACCCTTTTCAGGACTCCTAGGCTTCTCGGGTGAGCATCATTTTTGTTCCAAGATCCCTGAGTACCTCCACACCCCTGTAGGACTGCTGAGCAACAACGAGGCCCATTGGTCCCTCGGAGGTCCTCTGTGTCTGCTGAGTCATGGGCAACACACTGCACTCTTTCTTGTGATATCTTGATTCACAGCACTCACACAGGTTCACGAGCACCGTTCTAGCAAGTTCCAACATGCCGTGGAAGTCGCACTCATTCCCTAGTCTGAGCTGCACAGAGATAAACACTAGGCTTCTCCTTCCATCAAGGACCTCCTACTAGAAGTCACCCTGCCTCAGGAGATAGACGGCTTGCGTTCCTATTGCAACTAAAGCACAGTTTTTCCTGTAGCACTGCAGGTTTGGAAGAGGCAAGGGCCCAGACGCCTAGCTAAGGCTTTCCTTGGTGAGGCCGTTCACTAGATGCAGAACACGCTGCCTCGAAAAGTTGATTCAGGGAAGCAACCAGTGTGTACTCTGTGTCTCATTTGACTTGTTAAAAACCACAGAGATGTATGCTGCCTGTGCCCATGGAAATGGGGGCATGATGGTACTAGCTTTGCTTTCCATTTGGAAAGCTCCATTCTTGCTGCCGTGAAGCTCCCTGAAATTCTCTGCTATTGTCAGCCCACTGGCCACTATAGGCATGGGTGTGGGAAGAAAATGAGTTTTCTCTGGGTACACACGGAGCTTCATTGACCGGGGTGGGGCTCACCTTGCCATGCTCTAGAGCTAAAGGGAATCTCAACGTGAGTCCTTGCCTCGAGGTAAGGCCCTGAGTAGCCCTGCAGAAAGGGAGGCATGCAGCTCTTTCCATGAGCTCTTAGTGGAGGTTCCGCTTTATGTTAAAGGAAGTACCCTTTTCAGGACTCCTAGGCCCCTGTGGGCCTGCTGAGCAGCATTGATTCCCATACGTCCCTCGGAGGCCCTCTGTGTCTGCCGAGTCTCGGGCAACACACTGTACGTTACTTCAGGAGAGCTATATTTCCAGAGCAGTCGAACAGCATCAGAACCACATTTCTAGGCAGTCCAACATGCCCTGGAAGTTTTCGACATTGCCCTCGTCTGAGCTGCCCTGAGAAAACACTCTTCTTAGAATTTATCGAGGACCTCTTTCCTGAAGTCACTCTATTCAAGGAGAAATACAGCATCCTAACATGCTGTGTCGCTCACAGTGCAAGCAACGTGAGAACTTGCCTCGAGGGAAGGCCCTGAAATGCTATGCAGAAGCGGAGGCGTGTAGCAGTTTCCATGAGGCCGTAGTCGCTGCTCTGCAGCATTTTAACGCCAGTACGCTTTTCAGGACAGCTAGGTGCCTCGCCTGGAAACCCTGTTCCCTGCAAGAACACCGAGTACCCTCAGGCTCCCGTGGCCCTTCTAAGCAATATCCAGGCCCGTAGCTTTCCGACTCACAGTGTGTATGCCGAGTGTAGGGCAACTCAGTACACTCTAATTGGGACATCTTGATTTAGCCAGCACCTGCACAGTTTTATGAGCACCGTTCTAGCAAGTTCCAACATGCCGTGGAAGTCGCAATCATTCCCTAGTCTGAGCTGCACAGAGAAAAACACTAGGCTTCTCCTTCCATCCAGGACCTCCTACCTGAAGTCACCCTGCCTCCAGGAAAAAGACGGCTTGTGTTCCTTTTGCAACTAAAGCACAGTTTTTCCTGAAGCACTGCAGACTTTTGAAGAGGCACGGGCCCAGAGGCCTAGCTTGGGCTTTCCTTGGTGAGGCCGTTCACTAGATGCAGAACACCCTGCCTCGAGAAGTGGATTAAGGGAAGAAAACAGTGTGTACTCTGTGTCTCATTTGAATTGTTAAAAACCACAGAGATGTATGCTGCCTGTGCCCATGGAAATGGGGACATGATGGTACTAGCCTTGCTTTCCATTTGGAAAGCTCCATTCTTGCTGCCGTGAAGCTCCCTGAAATTCTCTGCTGTTGACAGCCCTCTGGCCACTGTAGGTATGGGTGTGGGAAGAAAATGAGTTTTCTCTGGCTACACACGGAGCTTCTTTGGCCGGGGTGGGGCTCACCTTGCCATGCTCTAGAGCTAAATGGAATCTCAACGTGAGTCCTTGCCTCGAGGTAAGGCCCTGAGTAGCCCTGCAGAAAGGGAGGCATGCAGGTCTTTCCATTAGCTCTAAGTCGCTGTTCCACTTTACTTTAAAGGAAGTACCCTTTTCAGGATTCCTAGGCCTCTCGGGTGAGCATCATTTTTGTTCCAAGATCCCTGAGTACCTCCACACCCCTGTAGGCCTGCAGAGCAACAACGAGGCCCATTGGTCCCTCGGAGTTCCTCTGTGTCTGCTGAGTCATGGGCAACACACTGCACTCTTTCTTGTGATATCTTGATTCACAGCACTCACACAGGTTCACGGGCACCGTTCTAGCAAGTTCCAACATGCCGTGGAAGTCGCACTCATTCCGTAGTCTGAGCTGCACAGAGATAAACACTAGGCTTCCCCTTCCATCCAGGACCTCCTACTTGAAGTCACCCTGCCTCAGGAGACAGACGGCTTGCCTTCCTATTGCAACTGAAGCACAGTTTTTCCTGTAGCACTGCAGGTTTGGAAGAGGCAAGGGTCCAGACGCCTAGCTAAGGCTTTCCTTGGTGAGGCCGTTCACTAGATGCAGAACACGCTGCCTCGAAAAGTTGATTCAGGGAAGCAACCAGTGTGTACTCTGTGTCTCATTTGACTTGTTAAAAACCACAGAGATGTATGCTGCCTGTGCCCAAGGAAATGGGGCCATGATGGTACTAGCCTTGCTTTCTATTTGGAAAGCTCCATTCTTGCTGCGGTGAAGCTCCCTGAAATTCTCTGCTGTTGACAGCCCTCTGGCCACTGTAGGCATGGATGTGGGAAGAAAATGAGTTTTCTCTGGCTACACACGGAGCTTCTTTGGCCGGGGTGGGGCTCACCTTGCCATGCTCTAGAGCTAAATGGAATCTCAACGTGAGTCCTTGCCTCGAGGTAAGGCCCTGAGTAGCCCTGCAGAAAGGGAGGCATGCAGGTCTTTCCATGAGCTCTAAGTCGCAGATCTGCTTTACTTTAAAGGAAGTACCCTTTTCAGGACTCCTAGGCCTCTCAGGTGAGCATCATTTTTGTTCCAAGATCCCTGAGTACCTCCACACCCCTGTAGGACTGCTGAGCAACAACGAGGCCCATTGGTCCCTCGGAGGTCCTCTGTGTCTGCTGAGTCATGGGCAACACACTGAACTCTTTCTTGTGATATCTTGATTCACAGCACTCACACAGGTTCACGAGCACCGTTCCAGCAAGTTCCTACATGCCGTGGAAGTCGCACTCATTCCCTAGTCTGAGCTGCACAGAGATAAACACTAGGCTTCTCCTTCCATCCAGGACCTCCTACCTGAAGTCACCCTGCCTCAGGAGATAGACGGCTTGCGTTCCTATTACAACTAATGCACAGTATTCCTGTAGCACTGCAGGCTTTTGAAG
This sequence comes from Balaenoptera ricei, assembly GCF_028023285.1. Lineage (NCBI taxonomy): Eukaryota > Metazoa > Chordata > Mammalia > Artiodactyla > Balaenopteridae > Balaenoptera > Balaenoptera ricei. The sequence goes on from NC_082654.1 coordinate 81,491,849, forward strand.
AGGCACGGGCCCAGAGGCCTAGCTAGGGCGTTCCTTGGTGAGACCATACACTAGATGCAGAAGACCCTGCCTCAATAAGTTGATTCAGGGAAGCAACCAGTGTGGACTCTGTGTCTCTTTTGACTTGTTAAAAACCACAGAGATGTATGCTGCCTGTGCCAACGGTAATGGGGGCATGATGGTACTAGCTTTGCTTTCCATTTGGAAAGCTCCATTCTTGCTGCCGTGAAGCTCCCTGAAATTCTCTGCTGTTGACAGCCCTCTGGCCACTGTAGGCATGGGTGTGGGAAGAAATTGAGTTTTCTCTGGCTACACACGGAGCTTCATTGGCCGGGGTGGGGCTCACCTTGCCATGCTCTAGAGCTAAAGGGAATCTCAACGTGAGTCCTTGCCTCGAGGTAAGGCCCTGAGTAGCCCTGCAGAAAGGGAGGCATGCAGCTCTTTCCATGAGCTCTTAGTGGAGGTTCCGCTTTATGTTAAAGGAAGTACCCTTTTCAGGACTCCTAGGCCCCTGTGGGCCTGCTGAGCAGCATTGATTCCCATACGTCCCTCGGAGGCCCTCTGTGTCTGCCGAGTCTCGGGCAACACACTGTACGTTACTTCAGGAGAGCTATATTTCCAGAGCAGTCGAACAGCATCAGAACCACATTTCTAGGCAGTCCAACATGCCCTGGAAGTTTTCGACATTGCCCTCGTCTGAGCTGCCCTGAGAAAACACTCTTCTTAGAATTTATCGAGGACCTCTTTCCTGAAGTCACTCTATTCAAGGAGAAATACAGCATCCTAACATGCTGTGTCGCTCACAGTGCAAGCAACGTGAGAACTTGCCTCGAGGTAAGGCCCTGAAATGCTATGCAGAAGCGGAGGCGTGTAGCAGTTTCCATGAGGCCGTAGTCGCTGCTCTGCAGCATTTTAACGCCAGTACGCTTTTCAGGACAGCTAGGTGCCTCGCCTGGAAACCCTGTTCCCTGCAAGAACACCGAGTACCCTCAGGCTCCCGTGGCCCTTCTAAGCAATATCCAGGCCCGTAGCTTTCCGACTCACAGTGTGTATGCCGAGTGTAGGGCAACTCAGTACACTCTAATTGGGACATCTTGATTTAGCCAGCACCTGCACAGTTTTATGAGCACCGTTCTAGCAAGTTCCAACATGCCGTGGAAGTCGCAATCATTCCCTAGTCTGAGCTGCACAGAGAAAAACACTAGGCTTCTCCTTCCATCCAGGACCTCCTACCTGAAGTCACCCTGCCTCCAGGAAAAAGACGGCTTGTGTTCCTTTTGCAACTAAAGCACAGTTTTTCCTGAAGCACTGCAGACTTTTGAAGAGGCACGGGCCCGGAGGCCTAGCTTGGGCTTTCCTTGGTGAGGCCGTTCACTAGATGCAGAACACCCTGCCTCGAGAAGTGGATTAAGGGAAGAAAACAGTGTGTACTCTGTGTCTCATTTGAATTGTTAAAAACCACAGAGATGTATGCTGCCTGTGCCCATGGAAATGGGGACATGATGGTACTAGCCTTGCTTTCCATTTGGAAAGCTCCATTCTTGCTGCCGTGAAGCTCCCTGAAATTCTCTGCTGTTGACAGCCCTCTGGCCACTGTAGGCATGGGTGTGGGAAGAAAATGAGTTTTCTCTGGCTACACACGGAGCTTCTTTGGCCGGGGTGGGGCTCACCTTGCCATGCTCTAGAGCTAAATGGAATCTCAACGTGAGTCCTTGCCTCGAGGTAAGGCCCTGAGTAGCCCTGCAGAAAGGGAGGCATGCAGGTCTTTCCATTAGCTCTAAGTCGCTGTTCCACTTTACTTTAAAGGAAGTACCCTTTTCAGGATTCCTAGGCCTCTCGGGTGAGCATCATTTTTGTTCCAAGATCCCTGAGTACCTCCACACCCCTGTAGGCCTGCAGAGCAACAACGAGGCCCATTGGTCCCTCGGAGTTCCTCTGTGTCTGCTGAGTCATGGGCAACACACTGAACTCTTTCTTGTGATATCTTGATTCACAGCACTCACACAGGTTCACGGGCACCGTTCTAGCAAGTTCCAACATGCCGTGGAAGTCGCACTCATTCCATAGCCTGAGCTGCACAGAGAAAAACACTAGGCTTCTCCTTCCATCTAAGACCTCCTACCTGAAGTCACCTTGCCATCAGGAGAAACACTGCTTGCGTTCTTATTGCAACTAAAGCAGAGTTTTTCCTGTAGCACTGCAGGCTTTTGAAGAGGCACGGGCCCAGAGGCCTAGCTAGGGCGTTCCTTGGTGAGGCCATACACTAGATGCAGAAGCCCCTGCCTCAAGAAGTTGATTCAGGGAAGCAACCAGTGTTGACTCTGTGTCTCTTTTGACTTGTTAGAAACCAGAGAGAAGTATGCTGCCTGAGCCAATGGTAATGGGGGCATGATCTTACTAGCCTTGCTTTCCATTTGGAAAGCTCCATTCTTGCTGCCGTGAAGCTCCCTGAAATTCTCTGCTATTGTCAGCCCTCTGGCCACTGTAGGCATGGGTGTGGGAAGAAAATGAGTTTTCTTTGGCTACACACGGAGCTTCATTGACCGGGGTGGGGCTCACCTTGCCATGCTCTAGAACTAAAGGGAATCTCAACGTGAGTCCTTGCCTCGAGGTAAGGCCCTGAGTAGCCCTGCAGAAAGGGAGGCATGCAGCTCTTTCCATGAGCTCTTAGTGGAGGTTCCGCTTTATGTTAAAGGAAGTACCCTTTTCAGGACTCCTAGGCCCCTGTGGACCTGCTGAGCAGCATTGATTCCCATACGTCCCTCGGAGGCCCTCTGTGTCTGCCGAGTCTCGGGCAACACACTGTACGTTACTTCAGGAGAGCTATATTTCCAGAGCAGTCGAACAGCATCAGAACCACATTTCTAGGCAGTCCAACATGCCCTGGAAGTTTTCGACATTGCCCTCGTCCGAGCTGCCCTGAGAAAACACTCTTCTTAGAATTTATCGAGGACCTCTTTCCTGAAGTCACTCTATTCATGGAGAAATACAGCATCCTAACATGCTGTGTCGCTCACAGTGCAAGCAACGTGAGAACTTGCCTCGAGGTAAGGCCCTGAAATGCTATGCAGAAGCGGAGGCGTGTAGCAGTTTCCATGAGGCCGTAGTCGCTGCTCTGCAGCATTTTAACGCCAGTACGCTTTTCAGGACAGCTAGGTGCCTCGCCTGGAAACCCTGTTCCCTGCAAGAACACCGAGTACCCTCAGGCTCCCCTGGCCCTTCTAAGCAATATCCAGGCCCGTAGCTTTCCGACTCACAGTGTGTATGCCGAGTGTAGGGCAACACAGTGCACTCTAATTGGGACATCTTGATTTAGCCAGCACCTGCACAGTTTTATGAGCACCGTTCCAGCAAGTTCCAACATGCCGTGGAAGTCGCACTCATTCCGTACACTGAGCTGCACAAAGAAAACACTAGGCTTCTCCTTCCATCCAGGACCTCCTACCTGAAGTCACACTGCCTCAGGAGAAACACGGCTTGCGTTCCTATTGCAACTAAAGCACAGTTTTTCCTGTAGCACTGCAGGTGTGGAAGAGGCAAAGGTCCAGAGGACTAGCTAAGGCTTTCCTTGGTGAGGCCGTTCACTAGATGCAGAACACCCTGCCTCGAGGAGTTGATTCAGGGAAGCAACCAGTGTGTACTCTGTGTCTCTTTTGACTTGTTAGAAACCACAGAGATGTATGCAGCCTGTGCCCATGGAAATGGGGGCATGATGGTACTAGCATTGCTTTCCATTTGGAAAGCTCCATTCTTGCTGAAGTGAAGCTCCCTGAAATTCTCTGCTGTTGACAGCCCTCTGTCCACTGTAGGCATGTGTGTGGGAAGAAAATGAGTTTTCTCTGGCTACACACGGAGCTTAATTGGCCGGGGTTGGGTTCACCTTGCCATGCTCTAGAGCTAAAGGGAATCTCAACGTGAGTCCTTGCCTCGAGGTAAGGCCCTGAGTAGCCCTGCAGAAAGGGAGGCATGCAGGTCTTTCCATGAGCTCTAAGTCGCAGATCTGCTTTACTTTAAAGGAAGTACCCTTTTCAGGACTCCTAGGCCTCTCGGGTGAGCATCATTTTGTTCCAAGATCCCTGAGTACCTCCACACCCCTGTAGGCCTGCTGAGCAACAACGAGGCCCATTGGTCCCTCGGAGTTCCTCTGTGTCTGCTGAGTCATGGGCAACACACTGCACTCTTTCTTGTGATATCTTGATTCACAGCACTCACACAGGTTCACGGGCACCGTTCTAGCAAGTTCCAACATGCCGTGGAAGTCGCACTCATTCCCTAGTCTGAGCTGCACAGAGATAAACACTAGGCTTCTCCTTCCATCCAGGACCTCCTACTTGATGTCACCCTGCCTCAGGAGACAGACGGCTTGCGTTCCTATTGCAACTGAAGCACAGTTTTTCCTGTAGCACTGCAGGTTTGGAAGAGGCAAGGGCCCAGACGCCTAGCTAAGGCTTTCCTTGGTGAGGCCGTTCACTAGATGCAGAACACGCTGCCTCGAAAAGTTGATTCAGGGAAGCAACCAGTGTGTACTCTGTGTCTCATTTGACTTGTTAAAAACCACAGAGATGTATGCTGCCTGTGCCCATGGAAATGGGGGCATGATGGTACTAGCTTTGCTTTCCATTTGGAAAGCTCCATTCTTGCTGCCGTGAAGCTCCCTGAAATTCTCTGCTATTGTCAGCCCTCTGGCCACTATAGGCATGGGTGTGGGAAGAAAATGAGTTTTCTCTGGGTACACACGGAGCTTCATTGACCGGGGTGGGGCTCACCTTGCCATGCTCTAGAGCTAAAGGGAATCTCAACGTGAGTCCTTGCCTCGAGGTAAGGCCCTGAGTAGCCCTGCAGAAAGGGAGGCATGCAGCTCTTTCCATGAGCTCTTAGTGGAGGTTCCGCTTTATGTTAAAGGAAGTACCCTTTTCAGGACTCCTAGGCCCCTGTGGGCCTGCTGAGCAGCATTGATTCCCATACGTCCCTCGGAGGCCCTCTGTGTCTGCCGAGTCTCGGGCAACACACTGTACGTTACTTCAGGAGAGCTATATTTCCAGAGCAGTCGAACAGCATCAGAACCACATTTCTAGGCAGTCCAACATGCCCTGGAAGTTTTCGACATTGCCCTCGTCTGAGCTGCCCTGAGAAAACACTCTTCTTAGAATTTATCGAGGACCTCTTTCCTGAAGTCACTCTATTCAAGGAGAAATACAGCATCCTAACATGCTGTGTCGCTCACAGTGCAAGCAACGTGAGAACTTGCCTCGAGGTAAGGCCCTGAAATGCTATGCAGAAGCGGAGGCGTGTAGCAGTTTCCATGAGGCCGTAGTCGCTGCTCTGCAGCATTTTAACGCCAGTACGCTTTTCAGGACAGCTAGGTGCCTCGCCTGGAAACCCTGTTCCCTGCAAGAACACCGAGTACCCTCAGGCTCCCGTGGCCCTTCTAAGCAATATCCAGGCCCGTAGCTTTCCGACTCACAGTGTGTATGCCGAGTGTAGGGCAACTCAGTACACTCTAATTGGGACATCTTGATTTAGCCAGCACCTGCACAGTTTTATGAGCACCGTTCTAGCAAGTTCCAACATGCCGTGGAAGTCGCAATCATTCCCTAGTCTGAGCTGCACAGAGAAAAACACTAGGCTTCTCCTTCCATCCAGGACCTCCTACCTGAAGTCACCCTGCCTCCAGGAAAAAGACGGCTTGTGTTCCTTTTGCAACTAAAGCACAGTTTTTCCTGAAGCACTGCAGACTTTTGAAGAGGCACGGGCCCGGAGGCCTAGCTTGGGCTTTCCTTGGTGAGGCCGTTCACTAGATGCAGAACACCCTGCCTCGAGAAGTGGATTAAGGGAAGAAAACAGTGTGTACTCTGTGTCTCATTTGAATTGTTAAAAACCACAGAGATGTATGCTGCCTGTGCCCATGGAAATGGGGACATGATGGTACTAGCCTTGCTTTCCATTTGGAAAGCTCCATTCTTGCTGCCGTGAAGCTCCCTGAAATTCTCTGCTGTTGACAGCCCTCTGGCCACTGTAGGCATGGGTGTGGGAAGAAAATGAGTTTTCTCTGGCTACACACGGAGCTTCTTTGGCCGGGGTGGGGCTCACCTTGCCATGCTCTAGAGCTAAATGGAATCTCAACGTGAGTCCTTGCCTCGAGGTAAGGCCCTGAGTAGCCCTGCAGAAAGGGAGGCATGCAGGTCTTTCCATTAGCTCTAAGTCGCTGTTCCACTTTACTTTAAAGGAAGTACCCTTTTCAGGATTCCTAGGCCTCTCGGGTGAGCATCATTTTTGTTCCAAGATCCCTGAGTACCTCCACACCCCTGTAGGCCTGCAGAGCAACAACGAGGCCCATTGGTCCCTCGGAGTTCCTCTGTGTCTGCTGAGTCATGCGCAACACACTGCAGTCTTTCTTGTGATATCTTGATTCACAGCACTCACACAGGTTCACGGGCACCGTTCTAGCAAGTTCCAACATGCCGTGGAAGTCGCACTCATTCCGTAGTCTGAGCTGCACAGAGATAAACACTAGGCTTCCCCTTCCATCCAGGACCTCCTACTTGAAGTCACCCTGCCTCAGGAGACAGACGGCTTGCGTTCCTATTGCAACTGAAGCACAGTTTTTCCTGTAGCACTGCAGGTTTGGAAGAGGCAAGGGTCCAGACGCCTAGCTAAGGCTTTCCTTGGTGAGGCCGTTCACTAGATGCAGAACACGCTGCCTCAAAAAGTTGATTCAGGGAAGCAACCAGTGTGTACTCTGTGTCTCATTTGACTTGTTAAAAACCACAGAGATGTATGCTGCCTGTGCCCATGGAAATGGGGCCATGATGGTACTAGCCTTGCTTTCTATTTGGAAAGCTCCATTCTTGCTGCGGTGAAGCTCCCTGAAATTCTCTGCTGTTGACAGCCCTCTGGCCACTGTAGGCATGGATGTGGGAAGAAAATGAGTTTTCTCTGGCTACACACGGAGCTTCTTTGGCCGGGGTGGGGCTCACCTTGCCATGCTCTAGAGCTAAATGGAATCTCAACGTGAGTCCTTGCCTCGAGGTAAGGCCCTGAGTAGCCCTGCAGAAAGGGAGGCATGCAGCTCTTTCCATGAGCTCTAAGTCGCAGATCTGCATTACTTTAAAGGAAGTACCCTTTTCAGGACTCCTAGGCCTCTCAGGTGAGCATCATTTTTGTTCCAAGATCCCTGAGTACCTCCACACCCCTGTAGGACTGCTGAGCAACAACGAGGCCCATTGGTCCCTCGGAGGTCCTCTGTGTCTGCTGAGTCATGGGCAACACACTGAACTCTTTCTTGTGATATCTTGATTCACAGCACTCACACAGGATCACGAGCACCGTTCTAGCAAGTTCCAACATGCCGTGGAAGTCGCACTCATTCCCTAGTCTGAGCTGCACAGAGATAAACACTAGGCTTCTCCTTCCATCCAGGACCTCCTACCTGAAGTCACCCTGCCTCAGGAGATAGACGGCTTGCGTTCCTATTACAACTAATGCACAGTATTCCTGTAGCACTGCAGGCTTTTGAAGAGGCACGGGCCCAGAGGCCTAGCTAGGGCGTTCCTTGGTGAGGCCATACACTAGATGCAGAAGACCCTGCCTCAAGAAGTTGATTCAGGGAAGCAACCAGTGTGGACTCTGTGTCTCTTTTGACTTGTTAAAAACCACAGAGATGTATGCTGCCTGTGCCAACGGTAATGGGGGCATGATGGTACTAGCTTTGCTTTCCATTTGGAAAGCTCCATTCTTGCTGCCGTGAAGCTCCCTGAAATTCTCTGCTGTTGACAGCCCTCTGGCCACTGTAGGCATGGATGTGGGAAGAAATTGAGTTTTCTCTGGCTACACACGGAGCTTCATTGGCCGGGGTGGGGCTCACCTTGCCATGCTCTAGAGCTAAAGGGAATCTCAACGTGAGTCCTTGCCTCGAGGTAAGGCCCTGAGTAGCCCTGCAGAAAGGGAGGCATGCAGCTCTTTCCTTGAGCTCTTAGTGGAGGTTCCGCTTTATGTTAAAGGAAGTACCCTTTTCAGGACTCCTAGGCCCCTGTGGGCCTGCTGAGCAGCATTGATTCCCATACGTCCCTCGGAGGCCCTCTGTGTCTGCCGAGTCTCGGGCAACACACTGTACGTTACTTCAGGAGAGCTATATTTCCAGAGCAGTCGAACAGCATCAGAACCACATTTCTAGGCAGTCCAACATGCCCTGGAAGTTTGCGACATTGCCCTCGTCTGAGCTGCCCTGAGAAAACACTCTTCTTAGAATTTATCGAGGACCTCTTTCCTGAAGTCACTCTATTCAAGGAGAAATACAGCATCCTAACATGCTGTGTCGCTCACAGTGCAAGCAACGTGAGAACTTGCCTCGAGGGAAGGCCCTGAAATGCTATGCAGAAGCAGAGGCGTGTAGCAGTTTCCATGAGGCCGTAGTCGCTGCTCTGCAGCATTTTAACGCCAGTACGCTTTTCAGGACACCTAGGTGCCTCGCCTGGAAACCCTGTTCCCTGCAAGAACACCGAGTACCCTCAGGCTCCCGTGGCCCTTCTAAGCAATATCCAGGCCCGTAGCTTTCCGACTCACAGTGTGTATGCCGAGTGTAGGGCAACTCAGTGCACTCTAATTGGGACATCTTGATTTAGCCAGCACCTGCACAGTTTTATGAGCACCGTTCTAGCAAGTTCCAACATGCCGTGGAAGTCGCAATCATTCCCTAGTCTGAGCTGCACAGAGAAAAACACTAGGCTTCTCCTTCCATCCAGGACCTCCTACCTGAAGTCACCCTGCCTCCAGGGGAAAGACGGCTTGCGTTCCTATTGCAACTAAAGCACAGTTTTTCCTGTAGCACTGCAGGTGTGGAAGAGGCAAAGGTCCAGAGGCCTAGCTAAGGCTTTCCTTGCTGAGGCCGTTCACTAGATGCAGAACACGCTGCCTCGAGAAGTTGATTCAGGGAAGCAACCAGTGTGTACTCTGTGTCTCATTTGACTTGTTAAAAACCACAGAGATGTATGCTGCTTGTGCTCATGGAAATGGGGGCACGATGACACTAGCCGTGCTTTCCATTTGGAAAGCTCCATTCTTGCTGCCGTCAAGCTCCCTGATATTCTCTGCTGTTGACAGGCCCCTGGCCACTATAGCATTGGTGTGGGAAGAAAATGAGTTTTCTCTGGGTACACACGGAGCTTCATTGGCCGGGGTGGGGTTCACCTTCCCATGCTCTAGAGCTAAAGGGAATCTCAACGTGAGTCCTTGCCTCGAGGTAAGGCCCTGAGTAGCCCTGCAAAAAGGTAGGCATGCAGCTCTTTCCATTAGCTCTAAGTCGCTGTTCTGCTTTACTTTAAAGGAAGTACCCTTTTCAGGACTCCTAGGCCTCTCGGGTGAGCATCATTTTTGTTCCAAGATCCCTGAGTACCTCCCAACCCCTGTAGGCCTGCAGAGCAACAACGAGGCCCATTGGTCCCTCGGAGGTCCTCTGTGTCTGCTGAGTCATGGGCAACACACTGCACTCTTTCTTGTGATATCTTGATTCACATCACTCGCACAGGTTCAAAAGCAACGGTCTAGGAAGTTCCAACATGCCGTGGAAGTCGCACTCATTCCCTAGTCTGAGCTGCACAGAGAAAAACACTACGCTTCTCCTTCCATCCAGGACCTCCTACCTGAAGTCACCCTGCCTCCAGGAGAAAGACGGCTTGCGTTCCTATTGCAACTAAAGCACAGTATTTCCTGTAGCACTGCAGGCTTTTGAAGAGTCACGGGCCCAGAGTCCTAGCTCGGTCATCCCTTGGTGAGGCCGTTCACTAGATGCAGAACACCCTCCTCGAGAAGTTGATTCAGGGAAGCAACCAGTGTGGACTGTGTGTCTCTTTTGACTTGTTAGAAACCACAGAGATGTATGCTGCCTGTGCCAATGGTATTGGGGGCATGATGGTACTAGCCTTGCTTTCCATTTGGAAAGCTCCATTCTTGCTGCCGTGAAGCTCCCTGAAATTCTCTACTGTTGACAGGCCCCTGGCCACTCTAGCATTGGTGTGGGAAGAAAATGAGTTTTCTCTGGCTACACACGGAGCTTCTTTGGCCGGGGTGGGGCTCACCTTGCCATGCTCTAGAGCTAAATGGAATCTCAACGTGAGTCCTTGCCTCGAGGTAAGGCCCTGAGTAGCCCTGCAGAAAGGGAGGCATGCAGCTCTTTCCATGAGCTCTAAGTCGCAGATCTGCTTTACTTTAAAGGAAGTACCCTTTTCAGGACTCCTAGGCCTCTCAGGTGAGCATCATTTTTGTTCCAAGATCCCTGAGTACCTCCACACCCCTGTAGGACTGCTGAGCAACAACGAGGCCCATTGGTCCCTCGGAGGTCCTCTGTGTCTGCTGAGTCATGGGCAACACACTGAACTCTTTCTTGTGATATCTTGATTCACAGCACTCACACAGGATCACGAGCACCGTTCTAGCAAGTTCCAACATGCCGTGGAAGTCGCACTCATTCCCTAGTCTGAGCTGCACAGAGATAAACACTAGGCTTCTCCTTCCATCCAGGACCTCCTACCTGAAGTCACCCTGCCTCAGGAGATAGACGGCTTGCGTTCCTATTACAACTAATGCACAGTATTCCTGTAGCACTGCAGGCTTTTGAAGAGGCACGGGCCCAGAGGCCTAGCTAGGGCGTTCCTTGGTGAGGCCATACACTAGATGCAGAAGACCCTGCCTCAAGAAGTTGATTCAGGGAAGCAACCAGTGTGGACTCTGTGTCTCTTTTGACTTGTTAAAAACCACAGAGATGTATGCTGCCTGTGCCAACGGTAATGGGGGCATGATGGTACTAGCTTTGCTTTCCATTTGGAAAGCTCCATTCTTGCTGCCGTGAAGCTCCCTGAAATTCTCTGCTGTTGACAGCCCTCTGGCCACTGTAGGCATGGATGTGGGAAGAAATTGAGTTTTCTCTGGCTACACACGGAGCTTCATTGGCCGGGGTGGGGCTCACCTTGCCATGCTCTAGAGCTAAAGGGAATCTCAACGTGAGTCCTTGCCTCGAGGTAAGGCCCTGAGTAGCCCTGCAGAAAGGGAGGCATGCAGCTCTTTCCTTGAGCTCTTAGTGGAGGTTCCGCTTTATGTTAAAGGAAGTACCCTTTTCAGGACTCCTAGGCCCCTGTGGGCCTGCTGAGCAGCATTGATTCCCATACGTCCCTCGGAGGCCCTCTGTGTCTGCCGAGTCTCGGGCAACACACTGTACGTTACTTCAGGAGAGCTATATTTCCAGAGCAGTCGAACAGCATCAGAACCACATTTCTAGGCAGTCCAACATGCCCTGGAAGTTTGCGACATTGCCCTCGTCTGAGCTGCCCTGAGAAAACACTCTTCTTAGAATTTATCGAGGACCTCTTTCCTGAAGTCACTCTATTCAAGGAGAAATACAGCATCCTAACATGCTGTGTCGCTCACAGTGCAAGCAACGTGAGAACTTGCCTCGAGGGAAGGCCCTGAAATGCTATGCAGAAGCAGAGGCGTGTAGCAGTTTCCATGAGGCCGTAGTCGCTGCTCTGCAGCATTTTAACGCCAGTACGCTTTTCAGGACACCTAGGTGCCTCGCCTGGAAACCCTGTTCCCTGCAAGAACACCGAGTACCCTCAGGCTCCCGTGGCCCTTCTAAGCAATATCCAGGCCCGTAGCTTTCCGACTCACAGTGTGTATGCCGAGTGTAGGGCAACTCAGTGCACTCTAATTGGGACATCTTGATTTAGCCAGCACCTGCACAGTTTTATGAGCACCGTTCTAGCAAGTTCCAACATGCCGTGGAAGTCGCAATCATTCCCTAGTCTGAGCTGCACAGAGAAAAACACTAGGCTTCTCCTTCCATCCAGGACCTCCTACCTGAAGTCACCCTGCCTCCAGGGGAAAGACGGCTTGCGTTCCTATTGCAACTAAAGCACAGTTTTTCCTGTAGCACTGCAGGTGTGGAAGAGGCAAAGGTCCAGAGGCCTAGCTAAGGCTTTCCTTGCTGAGGCCGTTCACTAGATGCAGAACACGCTGCCTCGAGAAGTTGATTCAGGGAAGCAACCAGTGTGTACTCTGTGTCTCATTTGACTTGTTAAAAACCACAGAGATGTATGCTGCTTGTGCTCATGGAAATGGGGGCACGATGACACTAGCCGTGCTTTCCATTTGGAAAGCTCCATTCTTGCTGCCGTCAAGCTCCCTGATATTCTCTGCTGTTGACAGGCCCCTGGCCACTATAGCATTGGTGTGGGAAGAAAATGAGTTTTCTCTGGGTACACACGGAGCTTCATTGGCCGGGGTGGGGTTCACCTTCCCATGCTCTAGAGCTAAAGGGAATCTCAACGTGAGTCCTTGCCTCGAGGTAAGGCCCTGAGTAGCCCTGCAAAAAGGTAGGCATGCAGCTCTTTCCATTAGCTCTAAGTCGCTGTTCTGCTTTACTTTAAAGGAAGTACCCTTTTCAGGACTCCTAGGCCTCTCGGGTGAGCATCATTTTTGTTCCAAGATCCCTGAGTACCTCCCAACCCCTGTAGGCCTGCAGAGCAACAACGAGGCCCATTGGTCCCTCGGAGGTCCTCTGTGTCTGCTGAGTCATGGGCAACACACTGCACTCTTTCTTGTGATATCTTGATTCACATCACTCGCACAGGTTCAAAAGCAACGGTCTAGGAAGTTCCAACATGCCGTGGAAGTCGCACTCATTCCCTAGTCTGAGCTGCACAGAGAAAAACACTACGCTTCTCCTTCCATCCAGGACCTCCTACCTGAAGTCACCCTGCCTCCAGGAGAAAGACGGCTTGCGTTCCTATTGCAACTAAAGCACAGTATTTCCTGTAGCACTGCAGGCTTTTGAAGAGTCACGGGCCCAGAGTCCTAGCTCGGTCATCCCTTGGTGAGGCCGTTCACTAGATGCAGAACACCCTCCTCGAGAAGTTGATTCAGGGAAGCAACCAGTGTGGACTGTGTGTCTCTTTTGACTTGTTAGAAACCACAGAGATGTATGCTGCCTGTGCCAATGGTATTGGGGGCATGATGGTACTAGCCTTGCTTTCCATTTGGAAAGCTCCATTCTTGCTGCCGTGAAGCTCCCTGAAATTCTCTACTGTTGACAGGCCCCTGGCCACTCTAGCATTGGTGTGGGAAGAAAATGAGTTTTCTCTGGCTACACACGGAGCTTCTTTGGCCGGGGTGGGGCTCACCTTGCCATGCTCTAGAGCTAAATGGAATCTCAACGTGAGTCCTTGCCTCGAGGTAAGGCCCTGAGTAGCCCTGCAGAAAGGCAGGCATGCAGGTCTTTCCATTAGCTCTAAGTCGCTGTTCCACTTTACTTTAAAGGAAGTACCCTTTTCAGGATTCCTAGGCCTCTCGGGTGAGCATCATTTTTGTTCCAAGATCCCTGAGTACCTCCACACCCCTGTAGGCCTGCAGAGCAACAACGAGGCCCATTGGTCCCTCGGAGTTCCTCTGTGTCTGCTGAGTCATGGGCAACACACTGCAGTCTTTCTTGTGATATCTTGATTCACAGCACTCACACAGGTTCACGGGCACCGTTCTAGCAAGTTCCAACATGCCGTGGAAGTCGCACTCATTCCGTAGTCTGAGCTGCACAGAGATAAACACTAGGCTTCCCCTTCCATCCAGGACCTCCTACTTGAAGTCACCCTGCCTCAGGAGACAGACGGCTTGCGTTCCTATTGCAACTGAAGCACAGTTTTTCCTGTAGCACTGCAGGTTTGGAAGAGGCAAGGGTCCAGACGCCTAGCTAAGGCTTTCCTTGGTGAGGCCGTTCACTAGATGCAGAACACGCTGCCTCAAAAAGTTGATTCAGGGAAGCAACCAGTGTGTACTCTGTGTCTCATTTGACTTGTTAAAAACCACAGAGATGTATGCTGCCTGTGCCCATGGAAATGGGGCCATGATGGTACTAGCCTTGCTTTCTATTTGGAAAGCTCCATTCTTGCTGCGGTGAAGCTCCCTGAAATTCTCTGCTGTTGACAGCCCTCTGGCCACTGTAGGCATGGATGTGGGAAGAAAATGAGTTTTCTCTGGCTACACACGGAGCTTCTTTGGCCGGGGTGGGGCTCACCTTGCCATGCTCTAGAGCTAAATGGAATCTCAACGTGAGTCCTTGCCTCGAGGTAAGGCCCTGAGTAGCCCTGCAGAAAGGGAGGCATGCAGCTCTTTCCATGAGCTCTTAGTGGAGGTTCCGCTTTATGTTAAAGGAAGTACCCTTTTCAGGACTCCTAGGCCCCTGTGGGCCTGCTGAGCAGCATTGATTCCCATACGTCCCTCGGAGGCCCTCTGTGTCTGCCGAGTCTCGGGCAACACACTGTCCGTTACTTCAGGAGAGCTATATTTCCAGAGCAGTCGAACAGCATCAGAACCACATTTCTAGGCAGTCCAACATGCCCTGGCAGTTTTCGACATTGCCCTCGTCTGAGCTGCCCTGAGAAAACACTCTTCTTAGAATTTATCGAGGACCTCTTTCCTGAAGTCACTCTATTCAAGGAGAAATACAGCATCCTAACATGCTGTGTCGCTCACAGTGCAAGCAACGTGAGAACTTGCCTCGAGGTAAGGCCCTGAAATGCTATGCAGAAGCGGAGGCGTGTAGCAGTTTCCATGAGGCCGTAGTCGCTGCTCTGCAGCATTTTAACGCTAGTACGCTTTTCAGGACAGCTAGGTGCCTCGCCTGGAAACCCTGTTCCCTGCAAGAACACCGAGTACCCTCAGGCTCCCGTGGCCCTTCTAAGCAATATCCAGGCCCGTAGCTTTCCGACTCACAGTGTGTATGCCGAGTGTAGGGCAACTCAGTACACTCTAATTGGGACATCTTGATTTAGCCAGCACCTGCACAGTTTTATGAGCACCGTTCTAGCAAGTTCCAACATGCCGTGGAAGTCGCAATCATTCCCTAGTCTGAGCTGCACAGAGAAAAACACTAGGCTTCTCCTTCCATCCAGGACCTCCTACCTGAAGTCACCCTGCCTCCAGGAAAAAGACGGCTTGTGTTCCTTTTGCAACTAAAGCACAGTTTTTCCTGAAGCACTGCAGACTTTTGAAGAGGCACGGGCCCAGAGGCCTAGCTTGGGCTTTCCTTGGTGAGGCCGTTCACTAGATGCAGAACACCCTGCCTCGAGAAGTGGATTAAGGGAAGAAAACAGTGTGTACTCTGTGTCTCATTTGAATTGTTAAAAACCACAGAGATGTATGCTGCCTATGCCCATGGAAATGGGGACATGATGGTACTAGCCTTGCTTTCCATTTGGAAAGCTCCATTCTTGCTGCCGTGAAGCTCCCTGAAATTCTCTGCTGTTGACAGCCCTCTGGCCACTGTAGGCATGGGTGTGGGAAGAAAATGAGTTTTCTCTGGCTACACACGGAGCTTCTTTGGCCGGGGTGGGGCTCACCTTGCCATGCTCTAGAGCTAAATGGAATCTCAACGTGAGTCCTTGCCTCGAGGTAAGGCCCTGAGTAGCCCTGCAGAAAGGGAGGCATGCAGCTCTTTCCATGAGCTCTAAGTCGCAGATCTGCTTTACTTTAAAGGAAGTACCCTTTTCAGGACTCCTAGGCCTCTCAGGTGAGCATCATTTTTGTTCCAAGATCCCTGAGTACCTCCACACCCCTGTAGGACTGCTGAGCAACAACGAGGCCCATTGGTCCCTCGGAGGTCCTCTGTGTCTGCTGAGTCATGGGCAACACACTGAACTCTTTCTTGTGATATCTTGATTCACAGCACTCACACAGGTTCACGAGCACCGTTCCAGCAAGTTCCTACATGCCGTGGAAGTCGCACTCATTCCCTAGTCTGAGCTGCACAGAGATAAACACTAGGCTTCTCCTTCCATCCAGGACCTCCTACCTGAAGTCACCCTGCCTCAGGAGATAGACGGCTTGCGTTCCTATTACAACTAATGCACAGTATTCCTGTAGCACTGCAGGCTTTTGAAGAGGCACGGGCCCAGAGGCCTAGCTAGGGCGTTCCTTGGTGAGGCCATACACTACATGCAGAAGACCCTGCCTCAAGAAGTTGATTCAGGGAAGCAACCAGTGTGGACTCTGTGTCTCTTTTGACTTGTTAAAAACCACAGAGATGTATGCTGCCTGTGCCAACGGTAATGGGGGCATGATGGTACTAGCTTTGCTTTCCATTTGGAAAGCTCCATTCTTGCTGCCGTGAAGCTCCCTGAAATTCTCTGCTGTTGACAGCCCTCTGGCCACTGTAGGCATGGATGTGGGAAGAAATTGAGTTTTCTCTGGCTACACACGGAGCTTCATTGGCCGGGGTGGGGCTCACCTTGCCATGCTCTAGAGCTAAAGGGAATCTCAACGTGAGTCCTTGCCTCGAGGTAAGGCCCTGAGTAGCCCTGCAGAAAGGGAGGCATGCAGCTCTTTCCATGAGCTCTTAGTGGAGGTTCCGCTTTATGTTAAAGGAAGTACCCTTTTCAGGACTCCTAGGCCCCTGTGGGCCTGCTGAGCAGCATTGATTCCCATACGTCCCTCGGAGGCCCTCTGTGTCTGCCGAGTCTCGGGCAACACACTGTACGTTACTTCAGGAGAGCTATATTTCCAGAGCAGTCGAACAGCATCAGAACCACATTTCTAGGCAGTCCAACATGCCCTGGAAGTTTTCGACATTGCCCTCGTCTGAGCTGCCCTGAGAAAACACTCTTCTTAGAATTTATCGAGGACCTCTTTCCTGAAGTCACTCTATTCAAGGAGAAATACAGCATCCTAACATGCTGTGTCGCTCACAGTGCAAGCAACGTGAGAACTTGCCTCGAGGGAAGGCCCTGAAATGCTATGCAGAAGCAGAGGCGTGTAGCAGTTTCCATGAGGCCGTAGTCGCTGCTCTGCAGCATTTTAACGCCAGTACGCTTTTCAGGACACCTAGGTGCCTCGCCTGGAAACCCTGTTCCCTGCAAGAACACCGAGTACCCTCAGGCTCCCGTGGCCCTTCTAAGCAATATCCAGGCCCGTAGCTTTCCGACTCACAGTGTGTATGCCGAGTGTAGGGCAACTCAGTGCACTCTAATTGGGACATCTTGATTTAGCCAGCACCTGCACAGTTTTATGAGCACCGTTCTAGCAAGTTCCAACATGCCGTGGAAGTCGCAATCATTCCCTAGTCTGAGCTGCACAGAGAAAAACACTAGGCTTCTCCTTCCATCCAGGACCTCCTACCTGAAGTCACCCTGCCTCCAGGGGAAAGACGGCTTGCGTTCCTATTGCAACTAAAGCACAGTTTTTCCTGTAGCACTGCAGGTGTGGAAGAGGCAAAGGTCCAGAGGCCTAGCTAAGGCTTTCCTTGCTGAGGCCGTTCACTAGATGCAGAACACGCTGCCTCGAGAAGTTGATTCAGGGAAGCAACCAGTGTGTACTCTGTGTCTCATTTGACTTGTTAAAAACCACAGAGATGTATGCTGCTTGTGCTCATGGAAATGGGGGCACGATGACACTAGCCGTGCTTTCCATTTGGAAAGCTCCATTCTTGCTGCCGTGAAGCTCCCTGATATTCTCTGCTGTTGACAGGCCCCTGGCCACTATAGCATTGGTGTGGGAAGAAAATGAGTTTTCTCTGGGTACACACGGAGCTTCATTGGCCGGGGTGGGGTTCACCTTCCCATGCTCTAGAGCTAAAGGGAATCTCAACGTGAGTCCTTGCCTCGAGGTAAGGCCCTGAGTAGCCCTGCAAAAAGGTAGGCATGCAGCTCTTTCCATTAGCTCTAAGTCGCTGTTCTGCTTTACTTTAAAGGAAGTACCCTTTTCAGGACTCCTAGGCCTCTCGGGTGAGCATCATTTTTGTTCCAAGATCCCTGAGTACCTCCCAACCCCTGTAGGCCTGCAGAGCAACAACGAGGCCCATTGGTCCCTCGGAGGTCCTCTGTGTCTGCTGAGTCATGGGCAACACACTGCACTCTTTCTTGTGATATCTTGATTCACATCACTCGCACAGGTTCAAAAGCAACGGTCTAGGAAGTTCCAACATGCCGTGGAAGTCGCACTCATTCCCTAGTCTGAGCTGCACAGAGAAAAACACTACGCTTCTCCTTCCATCCAGGACCTCCTACCTGAAGTCACCCTGCCTCCAGGAGAAAGACGGCTTGCGTTCCTATTGCAACTAAAGCACAGTATTTCCTGTAGCACTGCAGGCTTTTGAAGAGTCACGGGCCCAGAGTCCTAGCTCGGTCATCCCTTGGTGAGGCCGTTCACTAGATGCAGAACACCCTCCTCGAGAAGTTGATTCAGGGAAGCAACCAGTGTGGACTGTGTGTCTCTTTTGACTTGTTAGAAACCACAGAGATGTATGCTGCCTGTGCCAATGGTATTGGGGGCATGATGGTACTAGCCTTGCTTTCCATTTGGAAAGCTCCATTCTTGCTGCCGTGAAGCTCCCTGAAATTCTCTACTGTTGACAGGCCCCTGGCCACTCTAGCATTGGTGTGGGAAGAAAATGAGTTTTCTCTGGCTACACACGGAGCTTCTTTGGCCGGGGTGGGGCTCACCTTGCCATGCTCTAGAGCTAAATGGAATCTCAACGTGAGTCCTTGGCTCGAGGTAAGGCCCTGAGTAGCCCTGCAGAAAGGGAGGCATGCAGGTCTTTCCATTAGCTCTAAGTCGCTGTTCCACTTTACTTTAAAGGAAGTACCCTTTTCAGGACTCCTAGGCCTCTCGGGTGAGCATCATTTTTGTTCCAAGATCCCTGAGTACCTCCACACCCTGTAGGACTGCTGAGCAACAACGAGGCCCATTGGTCCCTCGGAGTTCCTCTGTGTCTGCTGAGTCATGGGCAACACACTGCACTCTTTCTTGTGATATCTTGATTGACAGCACTCACACAGGTTCACGGGCACCGTTCTAGCAAGTTCCAACATGCCGTGGAAGTCGCACTCATTCCCTAGTCTGAGCTGCACAGAGAAAAACACTACGCTTCTCCTTCCATCCAGGACCTCCTACCTGAAGTCACCCTGCCTCCAGGAGAAAGACGGCTTGCGTTCCTATTGCAACTAAAGCACAGTATTTCCTGTAGCACTGCAGGCTTTTGAAGAGTCACGGGCCCAGAGTCCTAGCTCGGTCATTCCTTGGTGAGGCCGTTCACTAGATGCAGAAAACCCGGCCTCGAGAAGTTGATTCAGGGAAGCAACCAGTGTGTACTCCATGTCTCTTTTGACTTGTTAGAAACCACAGAGATGTATGCTGCCTGTGCCCATGGAAATGGGGGCATGATGGTACTAGACTTGCTTTCCATTTGGAAAGCTCCATTCTTGCTGCCATGAAGCTCCCTGAAATTCTCTACTGTTGACAGGCCCCTGGCCACTCTAGCATTGGTGTGGGAAGAAAATGAGTTTTCTCTGGCTACACACGGAGCTTCTTTGGCCGGGGTGGGGCTCACCTTGCCATGCTCTAGAGCTAAATGGAATCTCAACGTGAGTCCTTGCCTCGAGGTAAGGCCCTGAGTAGCCCTGCAGAAAGGGAGGCATGCAGGTCTTTCCATTAGCTCTAAGTCGCTGTTCCACTTTACTTTAAAGGAGTACCCTTTTCAGGACTCCTAGGCCTCTCGGGTGAGCATCATTTTTGTTCCAAGATCCCTGAGTACCTCCACACCCCTGTAGGACTGCTGAGCAACAACGAGGCCCATTGGTCCCTCGGAGTTCCTCTGTGTCTGCTGAGTCATGGGCAACACACTGCACTCTTTCTTGTGATATCTTGATTCACAGCACTCACACAGGTTCACGGGCACCGTTCTAGCAAGTTCCAACATGCCGTGGAAGTCGCACTCATTCCCCAGTCTGAGCTGAACAGAGATAAACTCTAGGCTTCTCCTTCCATCCAGGACCTCCTACTTGATGTCACCCTGCCTCAGGAGACAGACGGCTTGCGTTCTTATTGCAACTGAAGCACAGTTTTTCCTGTAGCTCTGCAGGTTTAGAAGAGGCAAGGGCCCAGACGCCTAGCTAAGGCTTTCCTTGGTGAGGCCGTTCACTAGATGCAGAACACGCTGCCTCGAGAAGTTGATTCAGGGAAGCAACTAGTGTGTACTCTGTGTCTCTTTTGACTTGTTAGAAACCACAGAGATGTATGCTGCCTGTGCCAATGGTAATGGGGGCATGATGGTCCTAGCCTTGCTTTCCATTTGGAAAGCTCCATGCTTGCTGCCGTGAAGCTCCCTGAAATTCTCTGCTGTTGACAGGCCTCTGGCCACTCTAGCATTGGTGTGGGAAGAAAATGAGTTTTCTTTGGCTACACACGGAGCTTCATTGCTCCGGGTGGGGCTCACCTTGCCATGCTCTAGAGCTAAAGGGAATCTCAACGTGAGTCCTTGCCTCGAGGTAAGGCCCTGAGTAGCCCTGCAGAAAGGGAGGCATGCAGCTCTTTCCATGAGCTCTTAGTGGAGGTTCCGCTTTATGTTAAAGGAAGTACCCTTTTCAGGACTCCTAGGCCCCTGTGGGCCTGCTGAGCAGCATTGATTCCCATACGTCCCTCGGAGGCCCTCTGTGTCTGCCGAGTCTCGGGCAACACACTGTACGTTACTTCAGGAGAGCTATATTTCCAGAGCAGTCGAACAGCATCAGAACCACATTTCTAGGCAGTCCAACATGCCCTGGAAGTTTTCGACATTGCCCTCGTCTGAGCTGCCCTGAGAAAACACTCTTCTTAGAATTTATCGAGGACCTCTTTCCTGAA
Source organism: Balaenoptera ricei (assembly GCF_028023285.1). Taxonomy (NCBI): domain Eukaryota; kingdom Metazoa; phylum Chordata; class Mammalia; order Artiodactyla; family Balaenopteridae; genus Balaenoptera; species Balaenoptera ricei. The sequence goes on from NC_082654.1 coordinate 81,512,504, forward strand.
GTCACTCTATTCAAGGAGAAATACAGCATCCTAACATGCTGTGTCGCTCACAGTGCAAGCAACGTGAGAACTTGCCTCGAGGGAAGGCCCTGAAATGCTATGCAGAAGCGGAGGCGTGTAGCACTTTCCATGAGGCCGTAGTCGCTGCTCTGCAGCATTTTAACGCCAGTACGCTTTTCAGGACAGCTAGGTGCCTCGCCTGGAAACCCTGTTCCCTGCAAGAACACCGAGTACCCTCAGGCTCCCGTGGCCCTTCTAAGCAATATCCAGGCCCGTAGCTTTCCGACTCACAGTGTGTATGCCGAGTGTAGGGCAACTCAGTACACTCTAATTGGGACATCTTGATTTAGCCAGCACCTGCACAGTTTTATGAGCACCGTTCTAGCAAGTTCCAACATGCCGTGGAAGTCGCAATCATTCCCTAGTCTGAGCTGCACAGAGAAAAACACTAGGCTTCTCCTTCCATCCAGGACCTCCTACCTGAAGTCACCCTGCCTCCAGGAAAAAGACGGCTTGTGTTCCTTTTGCAACTAAAGCACAGTTTTTCCTGAAGCACTGCAGACTTTTGAAGAGGCACGGGCCCAGAGGCCTAGCTTGGGCTTTCCTTGGTGAGGCCGTTCACTAGATGCAGAACACCCTGCCTCGAGAAGTGGATTAAGGGAAGAAAACAGTGTGTACTCTGTGTCTCATTTGAATTGTTAAAAACCACAGAGATGTATGCTGCCTGTGCCCATGGAAATGGGGACATGATGGTAGTAGCCTTGCTTTCCATTTGGAAAGCTCCATTCTTGCTGCCGTGAAGCTCCCTGAAATTCTCTGCTGTTGACAGCCCTCTGGCCACTGTAGGCATGGGTGTGGGAAGAAAATGAGTTTTCTCTGGCTACACACGGAGCTTCTTTGGCCGGGGTGGGGCTCACCTTGCCATGCTCTAGAGCTAAATGGAATCTCAACGTGAGTCCTTGCCTCGAGGTAAGGCCCTGAGTAGCCCTGCAGAAAGGGAGGCATGCAGGTCTTTCCATTAGCTCTAAGTCGCTGTTCCACTTTACTTTAAAGGAAGTACCCTTTTCAGGATTCCTAGGCCTCTCGGGTGAGCATCATTTTTGTTCCAAGATCCCTGAGTACCTCCACACCCCTGTAGGACTGCAGAGCAACAACGAGGCCCATTGGTCCCTCGGAGTTCCTCTGTGTCTGCTGAGTCATGGGCAACACACTGCACTGTTTCTTGTGATATCTTGATTCACAGCACTCACACAGGTTCACGGGCACCGTTCTAGCAAGTTCCAACATGCCGTGGAAGTCGCACTCATTCCGTAGTCTGAGCTGCACAGAGATAAACACTAGGCTTCCCCTTCCATCCAGGACCTCCTACTTGAAGTCACCCTGCCTTAGGAGACAGACGGCTTGCGTTCCTATTGCAACTGAAGCACAGTTTTTCCTGTAGCACTGCAGGTTTGGAAGAGGCAAGGGTCCAGACGCCTAGCTAAGGCTTTCCTTGGTGAGGCCGTTCACTAGATGCAGAACACGCTGCCTCAAAAAGTTGATTCAGGGAAGCAACCAGTGTGTACTCTGTGTCTCATTTGACTTGTTAAAAACCACAGAGATGTATGCTGCCTGTGCCCATGGAAATGGGGCCATGATGGTACTAGCCTTGCTTTCTATTTGGAAAGCTCCATTCTTGCTGCGGTGAAGCTCCCTGAAATTCTCTGCTGTTGACAGCCCTCTGGCCACTGTAGGCATGGATGTGGGAAGAAAATGAGTTTTCTCTGGCTACACACGGAGCTTCTTTGGCCGGGGTGGGGCTCACCTTGCCATGCTCTAGAGCTAAATGGAATCTCAACGTGAGTCCTTGCCTCGAGGTAAGGCCCTGAGTAGCCCTGCAGAAAGGGAGGCATGCAGCTCTTTCCATGAGCTCTAAGTCGCAGATCTGCTTTACTTTAAAGGAAGTACCCTTTTCAGGACTCCTAGGCCTCTCAGGTGAGCATCATTTTTGTTCCAAGATCCCTGAGTACCTCCACACCCCTGTAGGACTGCTGAGCAACAACGAGGCCCATTGGTCCCTCGGAGGTCCTCTGTGTCTGCTGAGTCATGGGCAACACACTGAACTCTTTCTTGTGATATCTTGATTCACAGCACTCACACAGGTTCACGAGCACCGTTCCAGCAAGTTCCTACATGCCGTGGAAGTCGCACTCATTCCCTAGTCTGAGCTGCACAGAGATAAACACTAGGCTTCTCCTTCCATCCAGGACCTCCTACCTGAAGTCACCCTGCCTCAGGAGATAGACGGCTTGCGTTCCTATTACAACTAATGCACAGTATTCCTGTAGCACTGCAGGCTTTTGAAGAGGCACGGGCCCAGAGGCCTAGCTAGGGCGTTCCTTGGTGAGGCCATACACTAGATGCAGAAGACCGTGCCTCAAGAAGTTGATTCAGGGAAGCAACCAGTGTGGACTCTGTGTCTCTTTTGACTTGTTAAAAACCACAGAGATGTATGCTGCCTGTGCCAACGGTAATGGGGGCATGATGGTACTAGCTTTGCTTTCCATTTGGAAAGCTCCATTCTTGCTGCCGTGAAGCTCCCTGAAATTCTCTGCTGTTGACAGCCCTCTGGCCACTGTAGGCATGGATGTGGGAAGAAATTGAGTTTTCTCTGGCTACACACGGAGCTTCATTGGCCGGGGTGGGGCTCACCTTGCCATGCTCTAGAGCTAAAGGGAATCTCAACGTGAGTCCTTGCCTCGAGATAAGGCCCTGAGTAGCCCTGCAGAAAGGGAGGCATGCAGCTCTTTCCATGAGCTCTTAGTGGAGGTTCCGCTTTATGTTAAAGGAAGTACCCTTTTCAGGACTCCTAGGCCCCTGTGGGCCTGCTGAGCAGCATTGATTCCCATACGTCCCTCGGAGGCCCTCTGTGTCTGCCGAGTCTCGGGCAACACACTGTACGTTACTTCAGGAGAGCTATATTTCTAGAGCAGTCGAACAGCATCAGAACCACATTTCTAGGCAGTCCAACATGCCCTGGAAGTTTTCGACATTGCCCTCGTCTGAGCTGCCCTGAGAAAACACTCTTCTTAGAATTTATCGAGGACCTCTTTCCTGAACTCACTCTATTCAAGGAGAAATACAGCATCCTAACATGCTGTGTCGCTCACAGTGCAAGCAACGTGAGAACTTGCCTCGAGGGAAGGCCCTGAAATGCTTTGCAGAAGCAGAGGCGTGTAGCAGTTTCCATGAGGCCGTAGTCGCTGCTCTGCAGCATTTTAACGCCAGTACGCTTTTCAGGACACCTAGGTGCCTCGCCTGGAAACCCTGTTCCCTGCAAGAACACCGAGTACCCTCAGGCTCCCGTGGCCCTTCTAAGCAATATCCAGGCCCGTAGCTTTCCGACTCACAGTGTGTATGCCGAGTGTAGGGCAACTCAGTGCACTCTAATTGGGACATCTTGATTTAGCCAGCACCTGCACAGTTTTATGAGCACCGTTCTAGCAAGTTCCAACATGCCGTGGAAGTCGCAATCATTCCCTAGTCTGAGCTGCACAGAGAAAAACACTAGGCTTCTCCTTCCATCCAGGACCTCCTACCTGAAGTCACCCTGCCTCCAGGGGAAAGACGGCTTGCGTTCCTATTGCAACTAAAGCACAGTTTTTCCTGTAGCACTGCAGGTGTGGAAGAGGCAAAGGTCCAGAGGCCTAGCTAAGGCTTTCCTTGCTGAGGCCGTTCACTAGATGCAGAACACGCTGCCTCGAGAATTTGATTCAGGGAAGCAACCAGTGTGTACTCTGTGTCTCATTTGACTTGTTAAAAACCACAGAGATGTATGCTGCTTGTGCTCATGGAAATGGGGGCACGATGACACTAGCCGTGCTTTCCATTTGGAAAGCTCCATTCTTGCTGCCGTGAAGCTCCCTGATATTCTCTGCTGTTGACAGGCCCCTGGCCACTATAGCATTGGTGTGGGAAGAAAATGAGTTTTCTCTGTGTACACACGGAGCTTCATTGGCCGGGGTGGGGTTCACCTTCCCATGCTCTAGAGCTAAAGGGAATCTCAACGTGAGTCCTTGCCTCGAGGTAAGGCCCTGAGTAGCCCTGCAAAAAGGTAGGCATGCAGCTCTTTCCATTAGCTCTAAGTCGCTGTTCTGCTTTACTTTAAAGGAAGTACCCTTTTCAGGACTCCTAGGCCTCTCGGGTGAGCATCATTTTTGTTCCAAGATCCCTGAGTACCTCCCAACCCCTGTAGGCCTGCAGAGCAACAACGAGGCCCATTGGTCCCTCGGAGGTCCTCTGTGTCTGCTGAGTCATGGGCAACACACTGCACTCTTTCTTGTGATATCTTGATTCACATCACTCGCACAGGTTCAAAAGCAACGGTCTAGGAAGTTCCAACATGCCGTGGAAGTCGCACTCATTCCCTAGTCTGAGCTGCACAGAGAAAAACACTACGCTTCTCCTTCCATCCAGGACCTCCTACCTGAAGTCACCCTGCCTCCAGGAGAAAGACGGCTTGCGTTCCTATTGCAACTAAAGCACAGTATTTCCTGTAGCACTGCAGGCTTTTGAAGAGTCACGGGCCCAGAGTCCTAGCTCGGTCATCCCTTGGTGAGGCCGTTCACTAGATGCAGAACACCCTCCTCGAGAAGTTGATTCAGGGAAGCAACCAGTGTGGACTGTGTGTCTCTTTTGACTTGTTAGAAACCACAGAGATGTATGCTGCCTGTGCCAATGGTATTGGGGGCATGATGGTACTAGCCTTGCTTTCCATTTGGAAAGCTCCATTCTTGCTGCCGTGAAGCTCCCTGAAATTCTCTACTGTTGACAGGCCCCTGGCCACTCTAGCATTGGTGTGGGAAGAAAATGAGTTTTCTCTGGCTACACACGGAGCTTCTTTGGCCGGGGTGGGGCTCACCTTGCCATGCTCTAGAGCTAAATGGACTCTCAACGTGAGTCCTTGCCTCGAGGTAAGGCCCTGAGTAGCCCTGCAGAAAGGGAGGCATGCAGGTCTTTCCATTAGCTCTAAGTCGCTGTTCCACTTTACTTTAAAGGAAGTACCCTTTTCAGGACTCCTAGGCCTCTCGGGTGAGCATCATTTTTGTTCCAAGATCCCTGAGTACCTCCACACCCCTGTAGGACTGCTGAGCAACAACGAGGCCCATTGGTCCCTCGGAGTTCCTCTGTGTCTGCTGAGTCATGGGCAACACACTGCACTCTTTCTTGTGATATCTTGATTGACAGCACTCACACAGGTTCACGGGCACCGTTCTAGCAAGTTCCAACATGCCGTGGAAGTCGCACTCATTCCCTAGTCTGAGCTGCACAGAGAAAAACACTACGCTTCTCATTCCATCCAGGACCTCCTACCTGAAGTCACCCTGCCTCCAGGAGAAAGACGGCTTGCGTTCCTATTGCAACTAAAGCACAGTATTTCCTGTAGCACTGCAGGCTTTTGAAGAGTCACGGGCCCAGAGTCCTAGCTCGGTCATCCCTTGGTGAGGCCGTTCACTAGATGCAGAACACCCTCCTCGAGAAGTTGATTCAGGGAAGCAACCAGTGTGGACTGTGTGTCTCTTTTGACTTGTTAGAAACCACAGAGATGTATGCTGCCTGTGCCAATGGTATTGGGGGCATGATGGTACTAGCCTTGCTTTCCATTTGGAAAGCTCCATTCTTGCTGCCGTGAAGCTCCCTGAAATTCTCTACTGTTGACAGGCCCCTGGCCACTCTAGCATTGGTGTGGGAAGAAAATGAGTTTTCTCTGGCTACACACGGAGCTTCTTTGGCCGGGGTGGGGCTCACCTTGCCATGCTCTAGAGCTAAATGGAATCTCAACGTGAGTCCTTGCCTCGAGGTAAGGCCCTGAGTAGCCCTGCAGAAAGGGAGGCATGCAGGTCTTTCCATTAGCTCTAAGTCGCTGTTCCACTTTACTTTAAAGGAAGTACCCTTTTCAGGATTCCTAGGCCTCTCGGGTGAGCATCATTTTTGTTCCAAGATCCCTGAGTACCTCCACACCCCTGTAGGACTGCTGAGCAACAACGAGGCCCATTGGTCCCTCGGAGTTCCTCTGTGTCTGCTGAGTCATGGGCAACACACTGCACTCTTTCTTGTGATATCTTGATTGACAGCACTCACACAGGTTCACGGGCACCGTTCTAGCAAGTTCCAACATGCCGTGGAAGTCGCACTCATTCCCTAGTCTGAGCTGCACAGAGAAAAACACTACGCTTCTCCTTCCATCCAGGACCTCCTACCTGAAGTCACCCTGCCTCCAGGAGAAAGACGGCTTGCGTTCCTATTGCAACTAAAGCACAGTATTTCCTGTAGCACTGCAGGCTTTTGAAGAGTCACGGGCCCAGAGTCCTAGCTCGGTCATTCCTTGGTGAGGCCGTTCACTAGATGCAGAAAACCCGGCCTCGAGAAGTTGATTCAGGGAAGCAACCAGTGTGTACTCCATGTCTCTTTTGACTTGTTAGAAACCACAGAGATGTATGCTGCCTGTGCCCATGGAAATGGGGGAATGATGGTACTAGACTTGCTTTCCATTTGGAAAGCTCCATTCTTGCTGCCATGAAGCTCCCTGAAATTCTCTACTGTTGACAGGCCCCTGGCCACTCTAGCATTGGTGTGGGAAGAAAATGAGTTTTCTCTGGCTACACACGGAGCTTCTTTGGCCGGGGTGGGGCTCACCTTGCCATGCTCTAGAGCTAAATGGAATCTCAACGTGAGTCCTTGCCTCGAGGTAAGGCCCTGAGTAGCCCTGCAGAAAGGGAGGCATGCAGGTCTTTCCATTAGCTCTAAGTCGCTGTTCCACTTTACTTTAAAGGAAGTACCCTTTTCAGGACTCCTAGGCCTCTCGGGTGAGCATCATTTTTGTTCCAAGATCCCTGAGTACCTCCACACCCCTGTAGGACTGCTGAGCAACAACGAGGCCCATTGGTCCCTCGGAGTTCCTCTGTGTCTGCTGAGTCATGGGCAACACACTGCACTCTTTCTTGTGATATCTTGATTCACAGCACTCACACAGGTTCACGGGCACCGTTCTAGCAAGTTCCAACATGCCGTGGAAGTCGCACTCATTCCCTAGTCTGAGCTGAACAGAGATAAACACTAGGCTTCTCCTTCCATCCAGGACCTCCTACTTGAAGTCACCCTGCCTCAGGAGACAGACGGCTTGCGTTCCTATTGCAACTGAAGCACAGTTTTTCCTGTAGCACTGCAGGTTTGGAAGAGGCAAGGGCCCAGACGCCTAGCTAAGGCTTTCCTTGGTGAGGCCGTTCACTAGATGCAGAACACGCTGCCTCGAAAAGTTGATTCAGGGAAGCAACAAGTGTGTACTCTGTGTCTCATTTGACTTGTTAAAAACCACAGAGATGTATGCTGCCTGTGCCCATGGAAATGGGGGCATGATGGTACTAGCCTTGCTTTCTATTTGGAAAGCTCCATTCTTGCTGCCGTGAAGCTCCCTGAAATTCTCTGCTGTTGACAGCCCTCTGGCCACTGTAGGCAGGAGTGTGGGAAGAAAATGAGTTTTCTCTGGCTACACACGGAGCTTCATTGGCCGGGGTGAGGCTCACCTTGCCATGCTCTAGATCTAAAGGGAATCTCAACGTGAGTCCTTGCCTCGAGGTAAGGCCCTGAGTAGCCCTGCAGAAAGGGAGGCATGCAGGTCTTTCCATGAGCTCTAAGTCGCAGAGCTGCTTTACTGTAAAGAAGTACCCTTTTCAGGACTCCTAGGCCTCTCAGGTGAGCATCATTTTTGTTCCAAGATCCCTGAGTACCTCCACACCCCTGTAGGCCTGCAGAGCAACAACGAGGCCCATTGGTCCCTCGGAGGTCCTCTGTGTCTGCTGAGTCATGGGCAACACACTGCATTCTTTCTTGTGATATCTTGATTTGAAGCACTTGCATAGGTTCACGAGCACCGTTCTAGCAGGTTCCAACATGCCGTGGAAGTCGCACTCATTCCCTAGTCTGAGCTGCACAGAGAAAAACACTAGGCTTCTCCTTCCATCTAAGACCTCCTACCTGAAGTCACCCTGCCATCAGGAGAAACACTGCTTGCGTTCTTTTTGCAACTTAAGCAGAGTATTTCCTGTAGCACTGCAGGCTTTTGAAGAGGCACGGGCCCAGAGGCCTAGCTAGGGCGTTCCTTGGTGAGGCCATACACTAGATGCAGAAGCCCCTGCCTCAAGAAGTTGATTCAGGGAAGCAACCAGTGTTGACTCTGTGTCTCTTTTGACTTGTTAGAAACCAGAGAGAAGTATGCTGCCTGAGCCAATGGTAATGGGGGCATGATCTTACTAGCCTTGCTTTCCATTTGGAAAGCTCCATTCTTGCGGCCGTGAAGCTCCCTGAAATTCTCTGCTATTGTCAGCCCTCTGGCCACTGTAGGCATGGGTGTGGGAAGAAAATGAGTTTTCTTTGGCTACACACGGAGCTTCATTGACCGGGGTGGGGCTCACCTTGCCATGCTCTAGAACTAAAGGGAATCTCAACGTGAGTCCTTGCCTCGAGGTAAGGCCCTGAGTAGCCCTGCAGAAAGGGAGGCATGCAGGTCTTTCCATGAGCTCTAAGTCGCAGATCTGCTTTACTTTAAAGGAAGTACCCTTTTCAGGACTCCTAGGCCTCTCAGGTGAGCATCATTTTTGTTCCAAGATCCCTGAGTACCTCCACACCCCTGTAGGACTGCTGAGCAACAACGAGGCCCATTGGTCCCTCGGAGGTCCTCTGTGTCTGCTGAGTCATGGGCAACACACTGAACTCTTTCTTGTGATATCTTGATTCACAGCACTCACACAGGTTCTCGAGCACCGTTCCAGCAAGTTCCTACATGCCGTGGAAGTCGCACTCATTCCCTAGTCTGAGCTGAACAGAGATAAACACTAGGCTTCTCCTTCCATCCAGGACCTCCTACCTGAAGTCACCCTGCCTCAGGAGATAGACGGCTTGCGTTCCTATTACAACTAATGCACAGTATTCCTGTAGCACTGCAGGCTTTAGAAGAGGCACGGGCCCAGAGTCCTAGCTAGGGCGTTCCTTGGTGAGGCCATACACTAGATGCAGAAGACCCTGCCTCAAGAAGTTGATTCAGGGAAGCAACCAGTGTGGACTCTGTGTCTCTTTTGACTTGTTAAAAACCACAGAGATGTATGCTGCCTGTGCCAACGGTAATGGGGGCATGATGGTACTAGCTTTGCTTTCCATTTGGAAAGCTCCATTCTTGCTGCCGTGAAGCTCCCTGAAATTCTCTGCTGTTGACAGGCCTCTGGCCACTGTAGGCATGGGTGTGGGAAGAAATTGAGTTTTCTCTGGCTACACACGGAGCTTCATTGGCCGGGGTGGTGCTCACCTTGCCATGCTCTAGAGCTAAAGGGAATCTCAACGTGAGTCCTTGCCTCGAGGTAAGGCCCTGAGTAGCCCTGCAGAAAGGGAGGCATGCAGCTCTTTCCATGAGCTCTTAGTGGAGGTTCCGCTTTATGTTAAAGGAAGTACCCTTTTCAGGACTCCTAGGCCCCTGTGGGCCTGCTGAGCAGCATTGATTCCCATACGTCCCTCGGAGGCCCTCTGTGTCTGCCGAGTCTCGGGCAACACACTGTACGTTACTTCAGGAGAGCTATATTTCCAGAGCAGTCGAACAGCATCAGAACCACATTTCTAGGCAGTCCAACATGCCCTGGAAGTTTTCGACATTGCCCTCGTCTGAGCTGCCCTGAGAAAACACTCTTCTTAGAATTTATCGAGGACCTCTTTCCTGAAGTCACTCTATTCAAGGAGAAATACAGCATCCTAACATGCTGTGTCGCTCACAGTGCAAGCAACGTGAGAACTTGCCTCGAGGTAAGGCCCTGAAATGCTATGCAGAAGCGGAGGCGTGTAGCAGTTTCCATGAGGCCGTAGTCGCTGCTCTGCAGCATTTTAACGCCAGTACGCTTTTCAGGACAGCTAGGTGCCTCGCCTGGAAACCCTGTTCCCTGCAAGAACACCGAGTACCCTCAGGCTCCCGTGGCCCTTCTAAGCAATATCCAGGCCCGTAGCTTTCCGACTCACAGTGTGTATGCCGAGTGTAGGGCAACTCAGTACACTCTAATTGGGACATCTTGATTTAGCCAGCACCTGCACAGTTTTATGAGCACCGTTCTAGCAAGTTCCAACATGCCGTGGAAGTCGCAATCATTCCCTAGTCTGAGCTGCACAGAGAAAAACACTAGGCTTCTCCTTCCATCCAGGACCTCCTACCTGAAGTCACCCTGCCTCCAGGAAAAAGACGGCTTGTGTTCCTTTTGCAACTAAAGCACAGTTTTTCCTGAAGCACTGCAGACTTTTGAAGAGGCACGGGCCCAGAGGCCTAGCTTGGGCTTTCCTTGGTGAGGCCGTTCACTAGATGCAGAACACCCTGCCTCGAGAAGTGGATTAAGGGAAGAAAACAGTGTGTACTCTGTGTCTCATTTGAATTGTTAAAAACCACAGAGATGTATGCTGCCTGTGCCCATGGAAATGGGGACATGATGGTACTAGCCTTGCTTTCCATTTGGAAAGCTCCATTCTTGCTGCCGTGAAGCTCCTTGAAATTCTCTGCTGTTGACAGCCCTCTGGCCACTGTAGGCATGGGTGTGGGAAGAAAATGAGTTTTCTCTGGCTACACACGGAGCTTCTTTGGCCGGGGTGGGGCTCACCTTGCCATGCTCTAGAGCTAAATGGAATCTCAACATGAGTCCTTGCCTCGAGGTAAGGCCCTGAGTAGCCCTGCAGAAAGGGAGGCATGCAGGTCTTTCCATTAGCTCTAAGTCGCTGTTCCACTTTACTTTAAAGGAAGTACCCTTTTCAGGATTCCTAGGCCTCTCGGGTGAGCAACATTTTTGTTCCAAGATCCCTGAGTACCTCCACACCCCTGTAGGCCTGCAGAGCAACAACGAGGCCCATTGGTCCCTCGGAGTTCCTCTGTGTCTGCTGAGTCATGGGCAACACACTGCACTCTTTCTTGTGATATCTTGATTCACAGCACTCACACAGGTTCACGGGCACCGTTCTAGCAAGTTCCAACATGCCGTGGAAGTCGCACTCATTCCATAGCCTGAGCTGCACAGAGAAAAACACTAGGCTTCTCCTTCCATCTAAGACCTCCTACCTGAAGTCACCTTGCCATCAGGAGAAACACTGCTTGCGTTCTTATTGCAACTAAAGCAGAGTTTTTCCTGTAGCACTGCAGGCTTTTGAAGAGGCACGGGCCCAGAGGCCTAGCTAGGGCGTTCCTTGGTGAGGCCATACACTAGATGCAGAAGCCCCTGCCTCAAGAAGTTGATTCAGGGAAGCAACCAGTGTTGACTCTGTGTCTCTTTTGACTTGTTAGAAACCAGAGAGAAGTATGCTGCCTGAGCCAATGGTAATGGGGGCATGATCTTACTAGCCTTGCTTTCCATTTGGAAAGCTCCATTCTTGCTGCCGTGAAGCTCCCTGAAATTCTCTGCTATTGTCAGCCCTCTGGCCACTGTAGGCATGGGTGTGGGAAGAAAATGAGTTTTCTTTGGCTACACACGGAGCTTCATTGACCGGGGTGGGGCTCACCTTGCCATGCTCTAGAACTAAAGGGAATCTCAACGTGAGTCCTTGCCTCGAGGTAAGGCCCTGAGTAGCCCTGCAGAAAGGGAGGCATGCAGCTCTTTCCATGAGCTCTTAGTGGAGGTTCCGCTTTATGTTAAAGGAAGTACCCTTTTCAGGACTCCTAGGCCCCTGTGGACCTGCTGAGCAGCATTGATTCCCATACGTCCCTCGGAGGCCCTCTGTGTCTGCCGAGTCTCGGGCAACACACTGTACGTTACTTCAGGAGAGCTATATTTCCAGAGCAGTCGAACAGCATCAGAACCACATTTCTAGGCAGTCCAACATGCCCTGGAAGTTTTCGACATTGCCCTCGTCCGAGCTGCCCTGAGAAAACACTCTTCTTAGAATTTATCGAGGACCTCTTTCCTGAAGTCACTCTATTCAAGGAGAAATACAGCATCCTAACATGCTGTGTCGCTCACAGTGCAAGCAACGTGAGAACTTGCCTCGAGGTAAGGCCCTGAAATGCTATGCAGAAGCGGAGGCGTGTAGCAGTTTCCATGAGGCCGTAGTCGCTGCTCTGCAGCATTTTAACGCCAGTACGCTTTTCAGGACACCTAGGTGCCTCGCCTGGAAACCCTGTTCCCTGCAAGAACACCGAGTACCCTCAGGCTCCCCTGGCCCTTCTAAGCAATATCCAGGCCCGTAGCTTTCCGACTCACAGTGTGTATGCCGAGTGTAGGGCAACACAGTGCACTCTAATTGGGACATCTTGATTTAGCCAGCACCTGCACAGTTTTATGAGCACCGTTCCAGCAAGTTCCAACATGCCGTGGAAGTCGCACTCATTCCGTACACTGAGCTGCACAAAGAAAACACTAGGCTTCTCCTTCCATCCAGGACCTCCTACCTGAAGTCACACTGCCTCAGGAGAAACACGGCTTGCGTTCCTATTGCAACTAAAGCACAGTTTTTCCTGTAGCACTGCAGGTGTGGAAGAGGCAAAGGTCCAGAAGACTAGCTAAGGCTTTCCTTGGTGAGGCCGTTCACTAGATGCAGAACACCCTGCCTCGAGGAGTTGATTCAGGGAAGCAACCAGTGTGTACTCTGTGTCTCTTTTGACTTGTTAGAAACCACAGAGATGTATGCAGCCTGTGCCCATGGAAATGGGGGCATGATGGTACTAGCATTGCTTTCCATTTGGAAAGCTCCATTCTTGCTGAAGTGAAGCTCCCTGAAATTCTCTGCTGTTGACAGCCCTCTGTCCACTGTAGGCATGTGTGTGGGAAGAAAATGAGTTTTCTCTGGCTACACACGGAGCTTAATTGGCCGGGGTTGGGTTCACCTTGCCATGCTCTAGAGCTAAAGGGAATCTCAACGTGAGTCCTTGCCTCGAGGTAAGGCCCTGAGTAGCCCTGCAGAAAGGGAGGCATGCAGCTCTTTCCATGAGCTCTTAGTGGAGGTTCCGCTTTATGTTAAAGGAAGTACCCTTTTCAGGACTCCTAGGCCCCTGTGGGCCTGCTGAGCAGCATTGATTCCCATACGTCCCTCGGAGGCCCTCTGTGTCTGCCGAGTCTCGGGCAACACACTGTACGTTACTTCAGGAGAGCTATATTTCCAGAGCAGTCGAACAGCATCAGAACCACATTTCTAGGCAGTCCAACATGCCCTGGAAGTTTTCGACATTGCCCTCGTCTGAGCTGCCCTGAGAAAACACTCTTCTTAGAATTTATCGAGGACCTCTTTCCTGAAGTCACTCTATTCAAGGAGAAATACAGCATCCTAACATGCTGTGTCGCTCACAGTGCAAGCAACGTGAGAACTTGCCTCGAGGGAAGGCCCTGAAATGCTTTGCAGAAGCAGAGGCGTGTAGCAGTTTCCATGAGGCCGTAGTCGCTGCTCTGCAGCATTTTAACGCCAGTACGCTTTTCAGGACACCTAGGTGCCTCGCCTGGAAACCCTGTTCCCTGCAAGAACACCGAGTACCCTCAGGCTCCCGTGGCCCTTCTAAGCAATATCCAGGCCCGTAGCTTTCCGACTCACAGTGTGTATGCCGAGTGTAGGGCAACTCAGTGCACTCTAATTGGGACATCTTGATTTAGCCAGCACCTGCACAGTTTTATGAGCACCGTTCTAGCAAGTTCCAACATGCCGTGGAAGTCGCAATCATTCCCTAGTCTGAGCTGCACAGAGAAAAACACTAGGCTTCTCCTTCCATCCAGGACCTCCTACCTGAAGTCACCCTGCCTCAGGGGAAAGACGGCTTGCGTTCCTATTGCAACTAAAGCACAGTTTTTCCTGTAGCACTGCAGGTGTGGAAGAGGCAAAGGTCCAGAGGCCTAGCTAAGGCTTTCCTTGCTGAGGCCGTTCACTAGATGCAGAACACGCTGCCTCGAGAAGTTGATTCAGGGAAGCAACCAGTGTGTACTCTGTGTCTCATTTGACTTGTTAAAAACCACAGAGATGTATGCTGCTTGTGCTCATGGAAATGGGGGCACGATGACACTAGCCGTGCTTTCCATTTGGAAAGCTCCATTCTTGCTGCCGTGAAGCTCCCTGATATTCTCTGCTGTTGACAGGCCCCTGGCCACTATAGCATTGGTGTGGGAAGAAAATGAGTTTTCTCTGTGTACACACGGAGCTTCATTGGCCGGGGTGGGGTTCACCTTCCCATGCTCTAGAGCTAAAGGGAATCTCAACGTGAGTCCTTGCCTCGAGGTAAGGCCCTGAGTAGCCCTGCAAAAAGGTAGGCATGCAGCTCTTTCCATTAGCTCTAAGTCGCTGTTCTGCTTTACTTTAAAGGAAGTACCCTTTTCAGGACTCCTAGGCCTCTCGGGTGAGCATCATTTTTGTTCCAAGATCCCTGAGTACCTCCCAACCCTTGTAGGCCTGCAGAGCAACAACGAGGCCCATTGGTCCCTCGGAGGTCCTCTGTGTCTGCTGAGTCATGGGCAACACACTGCACTCTTTCTTGTGATATCTTGATTCACATCACTCGCACAGGTTCAAAAGCAACGGTCTAGGAAGTTCCAACATGCCGTGGAAGTCGCACTCATTCCCTAGTCTGAGCTGCACAGAGAAAAACACTACGCTTCTCCTTCCATCCAGGACCTCCTACCTGAAGTCACCCTGCCTCCAGGAGAAAGACGGCTTGCGTTCCTATTGCAACTAAAGCACAGTATTTCCTGTAGCACTGCAGGCTTTTGAAGAGTCACGGGCCCAGAGTCCTAGCTCGGTCATCCCTTGGTGAGGCCGTTCACTAGATGCAGAACACCCTCCTCGAGAAGTTGATTCAGGGAAGCAACCAGTGTGGACTGTGTGTCTCTTTTGACTTGTTAGAAACCACAGAGATGTATGCTGCCTGTGCCAATGGTATTGGGGGCATGATGGTACTAGCCTTGCTTTCCATTTGGAAAGCTCCATTCTTGCTGCCGTGAAGCTCCCTGAAATTCTCTACTGTTGACAGGCCCCTGGCCACTCTAGCATTGGTGTGGGAAGAAAATGAGTTTTCTCTGGCTACACACGGAGCTTCTTTGGCCGGGGTGGGGCTCACCTTGCCATGCTCTAGAGCTAAATGGACTCTCAACGTGAGTCCTTGCCTCGAGGTAAGGCCCTGAGTAGCCCTGCAGAAAGGGAGGCATGCAGGTCTTTCCATTAGCTCTAAGTCGCTGTTCCACTTTACTTTAAAGGAAGTACCCTTTTCAGGACTCCTAGGCCTCTCGGGTGAGCATCATTTTTGTTCCAAGATCCCTGAGTACCTCCACACCCCTGTAGGACTGCTGAGCAACAACGAGGCCCATTGGTCCCTCGGAGTTCCTCTGTGTCTGCTGAGTCATGGGCAACACACTGCACTCTTTCTTGTGATATCTTGATTGACAGCACTCACACAGGTTCACGGGCACCGTTCTAGCAAGTTCCAACATGCCGTGGAAGTCGCACTCATTCCCTAGTCTGAGCTGCACAGAGAAAAACACTACGCTTCTCATTCCATCCAGGACCTCCTACCTGAAGTCACCCTGCCTCCAGGAGAAAGACGGCTTGCGTTCCTATTGCAACTAAAGCACAGTATTTCCTGTAGCACTGCAGGCTTTTGAAGAGTCACGGGCCCAGAGTCCTAGCTCGGTCATCCCTTGGTGAGGCCGTTCACTAGATGCAGAACACCCTCCTCGAGAAGTTGATTCAGGGAAGCAACCAGTGTGGACTGTGTGTCTCTTTTGACTTGTTAGAAACCACAGAGATGTATGCTGCCTGTGCCAATGGTATTGGGGGCATGATGGTACTAGCCTTGCTTTCCATTTGGAAAGCTCCATTCTTGCTGCCGTGAAGCTCCCTGAAATTCTCTACTGTTGACAGGCCCCTGGCCACTCTAGCATTGGTGTGGGAAGAAAATGAGTTTTCTCTGGCTACACACGGAGCTTCTTTGGCCGGGGTGGGGCTCACCTTGCCATGCTATAGAGCTAAATGGAATCTCAACGTGAGTCCTTGCCTCGAGGTAAGGCCCTGAGTAGCCCTGCAGAAAGGGAGGCATGCAGGTCTTTCCATTAGCTCTAAGTCGCTGTTCCACTTTACTTTAAAGGAAGTACCCTTTTCAGGATTCCTAGGCCTCTCGGGTGAGCATCATTTTTGTTCCAAGATCCCTGAGTACCTCCACACCCCTGTAGGACTGCTGAGCAACAACGAGGCCCATTGGTCCCTCGGAGTTCCTCTGTGTCTGCTGAGTCATGGGCAACACACTGCACTCTTTCTTGTGATATCTTGATTCACAGCACTCACACAGGTTCACGGGCACCGTTCTAGCAAGTTCCAACATGCCGTGGAAGTCGCACTCATTCCCTAGTCTGAGCTGCACAGAGAAAAACACTACGCTTCTCCTTCCATCCAGGACCTCCTACCTGAAGTCACCCTGCCTCCAGGAGAAAGACGGCTTGCGTTCCTATTGCAACTAAAGCACAGTATTTCCTGTAGCACTGCAGGCTTTTGAAGAGTCACGGGCCCAGAGTCCTAGCTCGGTCATTCCTTGGTGAGGCCGTTCACTAGATGCAGAAAACCCGGCCTCGAGAAGTTGATTCAGGGAAGCAACCAGTGTGTACTCCATGTCTCTTTTGACTTGTTAGAAACCACAGAGATGTATGCTGCCTGTGCCCATGGAAATGGGGGCATGATGGTACTAGACTTGCTTTCCATTTGGAAAGCTCCATTCTTGCTGCCATGAAGCTCCCTGAAATTCTCTACTGTTGACAGGCCCCTGGCCACTCTAGCATTGGTGTGGGAAGAAAATGAGTTTTCTCTGGCTACACACGGAGCTTCTTTGGCCGGGGTGGGGCTCACCTTGCCATGCTCTAGAGCTAAATGGAATCTCAACGTGAGTCCTTGCCTCGAGGTAAGGCCCTGAGTAGCCCTGCAGAAAGGGAGGCATGCAGGTCTTTCCATTAGCTCTAAGTCGCTGTTCCACTTTACTTTAAAGGAAGTACCCTTTTCAGGACTCCTAGGCCTCTCGGGTGAGCATCATTTTTGTTCCAAGATCCCTGAGTACCTCCACACCCCTGTAGGACTGCTGAGCAACAACGAGGCCCATTGGTCCCTCGGAGTTCCTCTGTGTCTGCTGAGTCATGGGCAACACACTGCACTCTTTCTTGTGATATCTTGATTCACAGCACTCACACAGGTTCACGGGCACCGTTCTAGCAAGTTCCAACATGCCGTGGAAGTCGCACTCATTCCCTAGTCTGAGCTGAACAGAGATAAACACTAGGCTTCTCCTTCCATCCAGGACCTCCTACTTGAAGTCACCCTGCCTCAGGAGACAGACGGCTTGCGTTCCTATTGCAACTGAAGCACAGTTTTTCCTGTAGCACTGCAGGTTTGGAAGAGGCAAGGGCCCAGACGCCTAGCTAAGGCTTTCCTTGGTGAGGCCGTTCACTAGATGCAGAACACGCTGCCTCGAAAAGTTGATTCAGGGAAGCAACAAGTGTGTACTCTGTGTCTCATTTGACTTGTTAAAAACCACAGAGATGTATGCTGCCTGTGCCCATGGAAATGGGGGCATGATGGTACTAGCCTTGCTTTCTATTTGGAAAGCTCCATTCTTGCTGCCGTGAAGCTCCCTGAAATTCTCTGCTGTTGACAGCCCTCTGGCCACTGTAGGCAGGAGTGTGGGAAGAAAATGAGTTTTCTCTGGCTACACACGGAGCTTCATTGGCCGGGGTGAGGCTCACCTTGCCATGCTCTAGATCTAAAGGGAATCTCAACGTGAGTCCTTGCCTCGAGGTAAGGCCCTGAGTAGCCCTGCAGAAAGGGAGGCATGCAGGTCTTTCCATGAGCTCTAAGTCGCAGAGCTGCTTTACTGTAAAGGAAGTACCCTTTTCAGGACTCCTAGGCCTCTCAGGTGAGCATCATTTTTGTTCCAAGATCCCTGAGTACCTCCACACCCCTGTAGGCCTGCAGAGCAACAACGAGGCCCATTGGTCCCTCGGAGGTCCTCTGTGTCTGCTGAGTCATGGGCAACACACTGCATTCTTTCTTGTGATATCTTGATTTGAAGCACTTGCATAGGTTCACGAGCACCGTTCTAGCAGGTTCCAACATGCCGTGGAAGTCGCACTCATTCCCTAGTCTGAGCTGCACAGAGAAAAACACTAGGCTTCTCCTTCCATCTAAGACCTCCTACCTGAAGTCACCCTGCCATCAGGAGAAACACTGCTTGCGTTCTTTTTGCAACTTAAGCAGAGTATTTCCTGTAGCACTGCAGGCTTTTGAAGAGGCACGGGCCCAGAGGCCTAGCTAGGGCGTTCCTTGGTGAGGCCATACACTAGATGCAGAAGCCCCTGCCTCAAGAAGTTGATTCAGGGAAGCAACCAGTGTTGACTCTGTGTCTCTTTTGACTTGTTAGAAACCAGAGAGAAGTATGCTGCCTGAGCCAATGGTAATGGGGGCATGATCTTACTAGCCTTGCTTTCCATTTGGAAAGCTCCATTCTTGCGGCCGTGAAGCTCCCTGAAATTCTCTGCTATTGTCAGCCCTCTGGCCACTGTAGGCATGGGTGTGGGAAGAAAATGAGTTTTCTTTGGCTACACACGGAGCTTCATTGACCGGGGTGGGGCTCACCTTGCCATGCTCTAGAACTAAAGGGAATCTCAACGTGAGTCCTTGCCTCGAGGTAAGGCCCTGAGTAGCCCTGCAGAAAGGGAGGCATGCAGGTCTTTCCATGAGCTCTAAGTCGCAGATCTGCTTTACTTTAAAGGAAGTACCCTTTTCAGGACTCCTAGGCCTCTCAGGTGAGCATCATTTTTGTTCCAAGATCCCTGAGTACCTCCACACCCCTGTAGGACTGCTGAGCAACAACGAGGCCCATTGGTCCCTCGGAGGTCCTCTGTGTCTGCTGAGTCATGGGCAACACACTGCACTCTTTCTTGTGATATCTTGATTCACAGCACTCACACAGGTTCTCGAGCACCGTTCCAGCAAGTTCCTACATGCCGTGGAAGTCGCACTCATTCCCTAGTCTGAGCTGAACAGAGATAAACACTAGGCTTCTCCTTCCATCCAGGACCTCCTACCTGAAGTCACCCTGCCTCAGGAGATAGACGGCTTGCGTTCCTATTACAACTAATGCACAGTATTCCTGTAGCACTGCAGGCTTTAGAAGAGGCACGGGCCCAGAGTCCTAGCTAGGGCGTTCCTTGGTGAGGCCATACACTAGATGCAGAAGACCCTGCCTCAAGAAGTTGATTCAGGGAAGCAACCAGTGTGGACTCTGTGTCTCTTTTGACTTGTTAAAAACCACAGAGATGTATGCTGCCTGTGCCAACGGTAATGGGGGCATGATGGTACTAGCTTTGCTTTCCATTTGGAAAGCTCCATTCTTGCTGCCGTGAAGCTCCCTGAAATTCTCTGCTGTTGACAGGCCTCTGGCCACTGTAGGCATGGGTGTGGGAAGAAATTGAGTTTTCTCTGGCTACACACGGAGCTTCATTGGCCGGGGTGGTGCTCACCTTGCCATGCTCTAGAGCTAAAGGGAATCTCAACGTGAGTCCTTGCCTCGAGGTAAGGCCCTGAGTAGCCCTGCAGAAAGGGAGGCATGCAGCTCTTTCCATGAGCTCTTAGTGGAGGTTCCGCTTTATGTTAAAGGAAGTACCCTTTTCAGGACTCCTAGGCCCCTGTGGGCCTGCTGAGCAGCATTGATTCCCATACGTCCCTCGGAGGCCCTCTGTGTCTGCCGAGTCTCGGGCAACACACTGTACGTTACTTCAGGAGAGCTATATTTCCAGAGCAGTCGAACAGCATCAGAACCACATTTCTAGGCAGTCCAACATGCCCTGGAAGTTTTCGACATTGCCCTCGTCCGAGCTGCCCTGAGAAAACACTCTTCTTAGAATTTATCGAGGACCTCTTTCCTGAAGTCACTCTATTCAAGGAGAAATACAGCATCCTAACATGCTGTGTCGCTCACAGTGCAAGCAACGTGAGAACTTGCCTCGAGGTAAGGCCCTGAAATGCTATGCAGAAGCGGAGGCGTGTAGCAGTTTCCATGAGGCCGTAGTCGCTGCTCTGCAGCATTTTAACGCCAGTACGCTTTTCAGGACAGCTAGGTGCCTCGCCTGGAAACCCTGTTCCCTGCAAGAACACCGAGTACCCTCAGGCTCCCGTGGCCCTTCTAAGCAATATCCAGGCCCGTAGCTTTCCGACTCACAGTGTGTATGCCGAGTGTAGGGCAACTCAGTACACTCTAATTGGGACATCTTGATTTAGCCAGCACCTGCACAGTTTTATGAGCACCGTTCTAGCAAGTTCCAACATGCCGTGGAAGTCGCAATCATTCCCTAGTCTGAGCTGCACAGAGAAAAACACTAGGCTTCTCCTTCCATCCAGGACCTCCTACCTGAAGTCACCCTGCCTCCAGGAAAAAGACGGCTTGTGTTCCTTTTGCAACTAAAGCACAGTTTTTCCTGAAGCACTGCAGACTTTTGAAGAGGCACGGGCCCAGAGGCCTAGCTTGGGCTTTCCTTGGTGAGGCCGTTCACTAGATGCAGAACACCCTGCCTCGAGAAGTGGATTAAGGGAAGAAAACAGTGTGTACTCTGTGTCTCATTTGAATTGTTAAAAACCACAGAGATGTATGCTGCCTGTGCCCATGGAAATGGGGACATGATGGTACTAGCCTTGCTTTCCATTTGGAAAGCTCCATTCTTGCTGCCGTGAAGCTCCTTGAAATTCTCTGCTGTTGACAGCCCTCTGGCCACTGTAGGCATGGGTGTGGGAAGAAAATGAGTTTTCTCTGGCTACACACGGAGCTTCTTTGGCCGGGGTGGGGCTCACCTTGCCATGCTCTAGAGCTAAATGGAATCTCAACATGAGTCCTTGCCTCGAGGTAAGGCCCTGAGTAGCCCTGCAGAAAGGGAGGCATGCAGGTCTTTCCATTAGCTCTAAGTCGCTGTTCCACTTTACTTTAAAGGAAGTACCCTTTTCAGGATTCCTAGGCCTCTCGGGTGAGCAACATTTTTGTTCCAAGATCCCTGAGTACCTCCACACCCCTGTAGGCCTGCAGAGCAACAACGAGGCCCATTGGTCCCTCGGAGTTCCTCTGTGTCTGCTGAGTCATGGGCAACACACTGCACTCTTTCTTGTGATATCTTGATTCACAGCACTCACACAGGTTCACGGGCACCGTTCTAGCAAGTTCCAACATGCCGTGGAAGTCGCACTCATTCCATAGCCTGAGCTGCACAGAGAAAAACACTAGGCTTCTCCTTCCATCTAAGACCTCCTACCTGAAGTCACCTTGCCATCAGGAGAAACACTGCTTGCGTTCTTATTGCAACTAAAGCAGAGTTTTTCCTGTAGCACTGCAGGCTTTTGAAGAGGCACGGGCCCAGAGGCCTAGCTAGGGCGTTCCTTGGTGAGGCCATACACTAGATGCAGAAGCCCCTGCCTCAAGAAGTTGATTCAGGGAAGCAACCAGTGTTGACTCTGTGTCTCTTTTGACTTGTTAGAAACCAGAGAGAAGTATGCTGCCTGAGCCAATGGTAATGGGGGCATGATCTTACTAGCCTTGCTTTCCATTTGGAAAGCTCCATTCTTGCTGCCGTGAAGCTCCCTGAAATTCTCTGCTATTGTCAGCCCTCTGGCCACTGTAGGCATGGGTGTGGGAAGAAAATGAGTTTTCTTTGGCTACACACGGAGCTTCATTGACCGGGGTGGGGCTCACCTTGCCATGCTCTAGAACTAAAGGGAATCTCAACGTGAGTCCTTGCCTCGAGGTAAGGCCCTGAGTAGCCCTGCAGAAAGGGAGGCATGCAGCTCTTTCCATGAGCTCTTAGTGGAGGTTCCGCTTTATGTTAAAGGAAGTACCCTTTTCAGGACTCCTAGGCCCCTGTGGACCTGCTGAGCAGCATTGATTCCCATACGTCCCTCGGAGGCCCTCTGTGTCTGCCGAGTCTCGGGCAACACACTGTACGTTACTTCAGGAGAGCTATATTTCCAGAGCAGTCGAACAGCATCAGAACCACATTTCTAGGCAGTCCAACATGCCCTGGAAGTTTTCGACATTGCCCTCGTCCGAGCTGCCCTGAGAAAACACTCTTCTTAGAATTTATCGAGGACCTCTTTCCTGAAGTCACTCTATTCAAGGAGAAATACAGCATCCTAACATGCTGTGTCGCTCACAGTGCAAGCAACGTGAGAACTTGCCTCGAGGTAAGGCCCTGAAATGCTATGCAGAAGCGGAGGCGTGTAGCAGTTTCCATGAGGCCGTAGTCGCTGCTCTGCAGCATTTTAACGCCAGTACGCTTTTCAGGACACCTAGGTGCCTCGCCTGGAAACCCTGTTCCCTGCAAGAACACCGAGTACCCTCAGGCTCCCCTGGCCCTTCTAAGCAATATCCAGGCCCGTAGCTTTCCGACTCACAGTGTGTATGCCGAGTGTAGGGCAACACAGTGCACTCTAATTGGGACATCTTGATTTAGCCAGCACCTGCACAGTTTTATGAGCACCGTTCCAGCAAGTTCCAACATGCCGTGGAAGTCGCACTCATTCCGTACACTGAGCTGCACAAAGAAAACACTAGGCTTCTCCTTCCATCCAGGACCTCCTACCTGAAGTCACACTGCCTCAGGAGAAACACGGCTTGCGTTCCTATTGCAACTAAAGCACAGTTTTTCCTGTAGCACTGCAGGTGTGGAAGAGGCAAAGGTCCAGAAGACTAGCTAAGGCTTTCCTTGGTGAGGCCGTTCACTAGATGCAGAACACCCTGCCTCGAGGAGTTGATTCAGGGAAGCAACCAGTGTGTACTCTGTGTCTCTTTTGACTTGTTAGAAACCACAGAGATGTATGCAGCCTGTGCCCATGGAAATGGGGGCATGATGGTACTAGCATTGCTTTCCATTTGGAAAGCTCCATTCTTGCTGAAGTGAAGCTCCCTGAAATTCTCTGCTGTTGACAGCCCTCTGTCCACTGTAGGCATGTGTGTGGGAAGAAAATGAGTTTTCTCTGGCTACACACGGAGCTTAATTGGCCGGGGTTGGGTTCACCTTGCCATGCTCTAGAGCTAAAGGGAATCTCAACGTGAGTCCTTGCCTCGAGGTAAGGCCCTGAGTAGCCCTGCAGAAAGGGAGGCATGCAGGTCTTTCCATGAGCTCTAAGTCGCAGATCTGCTTTACTTTAAAGGAAGTACCCTTTTCAGGACTCCTAGGCCTCTCGGGTGAGCATCATTTTGTTCCAAGATCCCTGAGTACCTCCACACCCCTGTAGGCCTGCTGAGCAACAACGAGGCCCATTGGTCCCTCGGAGTTCCTCTGTGTCTGCTGAGTCATGGGCAACACACTGCACTCTTTCTTGTGATATCTTGATTCACAGCACTCACACAGGTTCACGGGCACCGTTCTAGCAAGTTCCAACATGCCGTGGAAGTCGCACTCATTCCCTAGTCTGAGCTGCACAGAGATAAACACTAGGCTTCTCCTTCCATCCAGGACCTCCTACTTGATGTCACCCTGCCTCAGGAGACAGACGGCTTGCGTTCCTATTGCAACTGAAGCACAGTTTTTCCTGTAGCACTGCAGGTTTGGAAGAGGCAAGGGCCCAGACGCCTAGCTAAGGCTTTCCTTGGTGAGGCCGTTCACTAGATGCAGAACACGCTGCCTCGAAAAGTTGATTCAGGGAAGCAACCAGTGTGTACTCTGTGTCTCATTTGACTTGTTAAAAACCACAGAGATGTATGCTGCCTGTGCCCATGGAAATGGGGGCATGATGGTACTAGCTTTGCTTTCCATTTGGAAAGCTCCATTCTTGCTGCCGTGAAGCTCCCTGAAATTCTCTGCTATTGTCAGCCCTCTGGCCACTATAGGCATAGGTGTGGGAAGAAAATGAGTTTTCTCTGGGTACACACGGAGCTTCATTGACCGGGGTGGGGCTCACCTTGCCATGCTCTAGAGCTAAAGGGAATCTCAACGTGAGTCCTTGCCTCGAGGTAAGGCCCTGAGTAGCCCTGCAGAAAGGGAGGCATGCAGCTCTTTCCATGAGCTCTTAGTGGAGGTTCCGCTTTATGTTAAAGGAAGTACCCTTTTCAGGACTCCTAGGCCCCTGTGGGCCTGCTGAGCAGCATTGATTCCCATACGTCCCTCGGAGGCCCTCTGTGTCTGCCGAGTCTCGGGCAACACACTGTACGTTACTTCAGGAGAGCTATATTTCCAGAGCAGTCGAACAGCATCAGAACCACATTTCTAGGCAGTCCAACATGCCCTGGAAGTTTTCGACATTGCCCTCGTCTGAGCTGCCCTGAGAAAACACTCTTCTTAGAATTTATCGAGGACCTCTTTCCTGAAGTCACTCTATTCAAGGAGAAATACAGCATCCTAACATGCTGTGTCGCTCACAGTGCAAGCAACGTGAGAACTTGCCTCGAGGTAAGGCCCTGAAATGCTATGCAGAAGCGGAGGCGTGTAGCAGTTTCCATGAGGCCGTAGTCGCTGCTCTGCAGCATTTTAACGCCAGTACGCTTTTCAGGACAGCTAGGTGCCTCGCCTGGAAACCCTGTTCCCTGCAAGAACACCGAGTACCCTCAGGCTCCCGTGGCCCTTCTAAGCAATATCCAGGCCCGTAGCTTTCCGACTCACAGTGTGTATGCCGAGTGTAGGGCAACTCAGTACACTCTAATTGGGACATCTTGATTTAGCCAGCACCTGCACAGTTTTATGAGCACCGTTCTAGCAAGTTCCAACATGCCGTGGAAGTCGCAATCATTCCCTAGTCTGAGCTGCACAGAGAAAAACACTAGGCTTCTCCTTCCATCCAGGACCTCCTACCTGAAGTCACCCTGCCTCCAGGAAAAAGACGGCTTGTGTTCCTTTTGCAACTAAAGCACAGTTTTTCCTGAAGCACTGCAGACTTTTGAAGAGGCACGGGCCCAGAGGCCTAGCTGGGGCTTTCCTTGGTGAGGCCGTTCACTAGATGCAGAACACCCTGCCTCGAGAAGTGGATTAAGGGAAGAAAACAGTGTGTACTCTGTGTCTCATTTGAATTGTTAAAAACCACAGAGATGTATGCTGCCTGTGCCCATGGAAATGGGGACATGATGGTACTAGCCTTGCTTTCCATTTGGAAAGCTCCATTCTTGCTGCCGTGAAGCTCCCTGAAATTCTCTGCTGTTGACAGCCCTCTGGCCACTGTAGGCATGGGTGTGGGAAGAAAATGAGTTTTCTCTGGCTACACACGGAGCTTCTTTGGCCGGGGTGGGGCTCACCTTGCCATGCTCTAGAGCTAAATGGAATCTCAACGTGAGTCCTTGCCTCGAGGTAAGGCCCTGAGTAGCCCTGCAGAAAGGGAGGCATGCAGGTCTTTCCATTAGCTCTAAGTCGCTGTTCCACTTTACTTTAAAGGAAGTACCCTTTTCAGGATTCCTAGGCCTCTCGGGTGAGCATCATTTTTGTTCCAAGATCCCTGAGTACCTCCACACCCCTGTAGGACTGCTGAGCAACAACGAGGCCCATTGGTCCCTCGGAGGTCCTCTGTGTCTGCTGAGTCATGGGCAACACACTGAACTCTTTCTTGTGATATCTTGATTCACAGCACTCACACAGGATCACGAGCACCGTTCTAGCAAGTTCCAACATGCCGTGGAAGTCGCACTCATTCCCTAGTCTGAGCTGCACAGAGATAAACACTAGCCTTCTCCTTCCATCCAGGACCTCCTACCTGAAGTCACCCTGCCTCAGGAGATAGACGGCTTGCGTTCCTATTACAACTAATGCACAGTATTCCTGTAGCACTGCAGGCTTTTGAAGAGGCACGGGCCCAGAGGCCTAGCTAGGGCGTTCCTTGGTGAGTCCATACACTAGATGCAGAAGACCCTGCCTCAAGAAGTTGATTCAGGGAAGCAACCAGTGTGGACTCTGTGTCTCTTTTGACTTGTTAAAAACCACAGAGATGTATGCTGCCTGTGCCAACGGTAATGGGGGCATGATGGTACTAGCTTTGCTTTCCATTTGGAAAGCTCCATTCTTGCTGCCGTGAAGCTCCCTGAAATTCTCTGCTGTTGACAGCCCTCTGGCCACTGTAGGCATGGATGTGGGAAGAAATTGAGTTTTCTCTGGCTACACACGGAGCTTCATTGGCCGGGGTGGGGCTCACCTTGCCATGCTCTAGAGCTAAAGGGAATCTCAACGTGAGTCCTTGCCTCGAGGTAAGGCCCTGAGTAGCCCTGCAGAAAGGGAGGCATGCAGCTCTTTCCATGAGCTCTTAGTGGAGGTTCCGCTTTATGTTAAAGGAAGTACCCTTTTCAGGACTCCTAGGCCCCTGTGGGCCTGCTGAGCAGCATTGATTCCCATACGTCCCTCGGAGGCCCTCTGTGTCTGCCGAGTCTCGGGCAACACACTGTACGTTACTTCAGGAGAGCTATATTTCCAGAGCAGTCGAACAGCATCAGAACCACATTTCTAGGCAGTCCAACATGCCCTGGAAGTTTTCGACATTGCCCTCGTCTGAGCTGCCCTGAGAAAACACTCTTCTTAGAATTTATCGAGGACCTCTTTCCTGAAGTCACTCTATTCAAGGAGAAATACAGCATCCTAACATGCTGTGTCGCTCACAGTGCAAGCAACGTGAGAACTTGCCTCGAGGGAAGGCCCTGAAATGCTATGCAGAAGCAGAGGCGTGTAGCAGTTTCCATGAGGCCGTAGTCGCTGCTCTGCAGCATTTTAACGCCAGTACGCTTTTCAGGACACCTAGGTGCCTCGCCTGGAAACCCTGTTCCCTGCAAGAACACCGAGTACCCTCAGGCTCCCGTGGCCCTTCTAAGCAATATCCAGGCCCGTAGCTTTCCGACTCACAGTGTGTATGCCGAGTGTAGGGCAACTCAGTGCACTCTAATTGGGACATCTTGATTTAGCCAGCACCTGCACAGTTTTATGAGCACCGTTCTAGCAAGTTCCAACATGCCGTGGAAGTCGCAATCATTCCCTAGTCTGAGCTGCACAGAGAAAAACACTAGGCTTCTCCTTCCATCCAGGACCTCCTACCTGAAATCACCCTGCCTCCAGGGGAAAGACGGCTTGCGTTCCTATTGCAACTAAAGCACAGTTTTTCCTGTAGCACTGCAGGTGTGGAAGAGGCAAAGGTCCAGAGGCCTAGCTAAGGCTTTCCTTGCTGAGGCCGTTCACTAGATGCAGAACACGCTGCCTCGAGAAGTTGATTCAGGGAAGCAACCAGTGTGTACTCTGTGTCTCATTTAACTTGTTAAAAACCACAGAGATGTATGCTGCTTGTGCTCATGGAAATGGGGGCACGATGACACTAGCCGTGCTTTCCATTTGGAAAGCTCCATTCTTGCTGCCGTGAAGCTCCCTGATATTCTCTGCTGTTGACAGGCCCCTGGCCACTATAGCATTGGTGTGGGAAGAAAATGAGTTTTCTCTGGGTACACACGGAGCTTCATTGGCCGGGGTGGGGTTCACCTTCCCATGCTCTAGAGCTAAAGGGAATCTCAACGTGAGTCCTTGCCTCGAGGTAAGGCCCTGAGTAGCCCTGCAAAAAGGTAGGCATGCAGCTCTTTCCATTAGCTCTAAGTAGCTGTTCTGCTTTACTTTAAAGGAAGTACCCTTTTCAGGACTCCTAGGCCTCTCGGGTGAGCATCATTTTTGTTCCAAGATCCCTGAGTACCTCCCAACCCCTGTAGGCCTGCAGAGCAACAACGAGGCCCATTGGTCCCTCGGAGGTCCTCTGTGTCTGCTGAGTCATGGGCAACACACTGCACTCTTTCTTGTGATATCTTGATTCACATCACTCGCACAGGTTCAAAAGCAACGGTCTAGGAAGTTCCAACATGCCGTGGAAGTCGCACTCATTCCCTAGTCTGAGCTGCACAGAGAAAAACACTACGCTTCTCCTTCCATCCAGGACCTCCTACCTGAAGTCACCCTGCCTCCAGGAGAAAGACGGCTTGCGTTCCTATTGCAACTAAAGCACAGTATTTCCTGTAGCACTGCAGGCTTTTGAAGAGTCACGGGCCCAGAGTCCTAGCTCGGTCATCCCTTGGTGAGGCCGTTCACTAGATGCAGAACACCCTCCTCGAGAAGTTGATTCAGGGAAGCAACCAGTGTGGACTGTGTGTCTCTTTTGACTTGTTAGAAACCACAGAGATGTATGCTGCCTGTGCCAATGGTATTGGGGGCATGATGGTACTAGCCTTGCTTTCCATTTGGAAAGCTCCATTCTTGCTGCCGTGAAGCTCCCTGAAATTCTCTACTGTTGACAGGCCCCTGGCCACTCTAGCATTGGTGTGGGAAGAAAATGAGTTTTCTCTGGCTACACACGGAGCTTCTTTGGCCGGGGTGGGGCTCACCTTGCCATGCTCTAGAGCTAAATGGAATCTCAACGTGAGTCCTTGCCTCGAGGTAAGGCCCTGAGTAGCCCTGCAGAAAGGGAGGCATGCAGGTCTTTCCATTAGCTCTAAGTCGCTGTTCCACTTTACTTTAAAGGAAGTACCCTTTTCAGGACTCCTAGGCCTCTCGGGTGAGCATCATTTTTGTTCCAAGATCCCTGAGTACCTCCACACCCCTGTAGGACTGCTGAGCAACAACGAGGCCCATTGGTCCCTCGGAGTTCCTCTGTGTCTGCTGAGTCATGGGCAACACACTGCACTCTTTCTTGTGATATCTTGATTGACAGCACTCACACAGGTTCACGGGCACCGTTCTAGCAAGTTCCAACATGCCGTGGAAGTCGCACTCATTCCCTAGTCTGAGCTGCACAGAGAAAAACACTACGCTTCTCCTTCCATCCAGGACCTCCTACCTGAAGTCACCCTGCCTCCAGGAGAAAGACGGCTTGCGTTCCTATTGCAACTAAAGCACAGTATTTCCTGTAGCACTGCAGGCTTTTGAAGAGTCACGGGCCCAGAGTCCTAGCTCGGTCATTCCTTGGTGAGGCCGTTCACTAGATGCAGAAAACCCGGCCTCGAGAAGTTGATTCAGGGAAGCAACCAGTGTGTACTCCATGTCTCTTTTGACTTGTTAGAAACCACAGAGATGTATGCTGCCTGTGCCCATGGAAATGGGGGCATGATGGTACTAGACTTGCTTTCCATTTGGAAAGCTCCATTCTTGCTGCCATGAAGCTCCCTGAAATTCTCTACTGTTGACAGGCCCCTGGCCACTCTAGCATTGGTGTGGGAAGAAAATGAGTTTTCTCTGGCTACACACGGAGCTTCTTTGGCCGGGGTGGGGCTCACCTTGCCATGCTCTAGAGCTAAATGGAATCTCAACGTGAGTCCTTGCCTCGAGGTAAGGCCCTGAGTAGCCCTGCAGAAAGGGAGGCATGCAGGTCTTTCCATTAGCTCTAAGTCGCTGTTCCACTTTACTTTAAAGGAAGTACCCTTTTCAGGACTCCTAGGCCTCTCGGGTGAGCATCATTTTTGTTCCAAGATCCCTGAGTACCTCCACACCCCTGTAGGACTGCTGAGCAACAACGAGGCCCATTGGTCCCTCGGAGT
This sequence comes from Balaenoptera ricei, assembly GCF_028023285.1. Classification (NCBI taxonomy): domain Eukaryota; kingdom Metazoa; phylum Chordata; class Mammalia; order Artiodactyla; family Balaenopteridae; genus Balaenoptera; species Balaenoptera ricei. The sequence continues at coordinate 81,542,010 of NC_082654.1, forward strand.
TCCTCTGTGTCTGCTGAGTCATGGGCAACACACTGCACTCTTTCTTGTGATATCTTGATTCACAGCACTCACACAGGTTCACGGGCACCGTTCTAGCAAGTTCCAACATGCCGTGGAAGTCGCACTCATTCCCCAGTCTGAGCTGAACAGAGATAAACACTAGGCTTCTCCTTCCATCCAGGACCTCCTACTTGATGTCACCCTGCCTCAGGAGACAGACGGCTTGCGTTCCTATTGCAACTGAAGCACAGTTTTTCCTGTAGCTCTGCAGGTTTGGAAGAGGCAAGGGCCCAGACGCCTAGCTAAGGCTTTCCTTGGTGAGGCCGTTCACTAGATGCAGAACACGCTGCCTCGAGAAGTTGATTCAGGGAAGCAACTAGTGTGTACTCTGTGTCTCTTTTGACTTGTTAGAAACCACAGAGATGTATGCTGCCTGTGCCAATGGTAATGGGGGCATGATGGTCCTAGCCTTGCTTTCCATTTGGAAAGCTCCATGCTTGCTGCCGTGAAGCTCCCTGAAATTCTCTGCTGTTGACAGGCCTCTGGCCACTCTAGCATTGGTGTGGGAAGAAAATGAGTTTTCTTTGGCTACACACGGAGCTTCATTGCTCCGGGTGGGGCTCACCTTGCCATGCTCTAGAGCTAAAGGGAATCTCAACGTGAGTCCTTGCCTCGAGGTAAGGCCCTGAGTAGCCCTGCAGAAAGGGAGGCATGCAGCTCTTTCCATGAGCTCTTAGTGGAGGTTCCGCTTTATGTTAAAGGAAGTACCCTTTTCAGGACTCCTAGGCCCCTGTGGGCCTGCTGAGCAGCATTGATTCCCATACGTCCCTCGGAGGCCCTCTGTGTCTGCCGAGTCTCGGGCAACACACTGTACGTTACTTCAGGAGAGCTATATTTCCAGAGCAGTCGAACAGCATCAGAACCACATTTCTAGGCAGTCCAACATGCCCTGGAAGTTTTCGACATTGCCCTCGTCTGAGCTGCCCTGAGAAAACACTCTTCTTAGAATTTATCGAGGACCTCTTTCCTGAAGTCACTCTATTCAAGGAGAAATACAGCATCCTAACATGCTGTGTCGCTCACAGTGCAAGCAACGTGAGAACTTGCCTCGAGGTAAGGCCCTGAAATGCTATGCAGAAGCGGAAGCGTGTAGCAGTTTCCATGAGGCCGTAGTCGCTGCTCTGCAGCATTTTAACGCCAGTACGCTTTTCAGGACAGCTAGGTGCCTCGCCTGGAAACCCTGTTCCCTGCAAGAACACCGAGTACCCTCAGGCTCCCGTGGCCCTTCTAAGCAATATCCAGGCCCGTAGCTTTCCGACTCACAGTGTGTATGCCGAGTGTAGGGCAACTCAGTACACTCTAATTGGGACATCTTGATTTAGCCAGCACCTGCACAGTTTTATGAGCACCGTTCTAGCAAGTTCCAACATGCCGTGGAAGTCGCAATCATTCCCTAGTCTGAGCTGCACAGAGAAAAACACTAGGCTTCTCCTTCCATCCAGGACCTCCTACCTGAAGTCACCCTGCCTCCAGGAAAAAGACGGCTTGTGTTCCTTTTGCAACTAAAGCACAGTTTTTCCTGAAGCACTGCAGACTTTTGAAGAGGCACGGGCCCAGAGGCCTAGCTGGGGCTTTCCTTGGTGAGGCCGTTCACTAGATGCAGAACACCCTGCCTCGAGAAGTGGATTAAGGGAAGAAAACAGTGTGTACTCTGTGTCTCATTTGAATTGTTAAAAACCACAGAGATGTATGCTGCCTGTGCCCATGGAAATGGGGACATGATGGTACTAGCCTTGCTTTCCATTTGGAAAGCTCCATTCTTGCTGCCGTGAAGCTCCCTGAAATTCTCTGCTGTTGACAGCCCTCTGGCCACTGTAGGCATGGGTGTGGGAAGAAAATGAGTTTTCTCTGGCTACACACGGAGCTTCTTTGGCCGGGGTGGGGCTCACCTTGCCATGCTCTAGAGCTAAATGGAATCTCAACGTGAGTCCTTGCCTCGAGGTAAGGCCCTGAGTAGCCCTGCAGAAAGGGAGGCATGCAGCTCTTTCCATGAGCTCTAAGTCGCAGATCTGCTTTACTTTAAAGGAAGTACCCTTTTCAGGACTCCTAGGCCTCTCAGGTGAGCATCATTTTTGTTCCAAGATCCCTGAGTACCTCCACACCCCTGTAGGACTGCTGAGCAACAACGAGGCCCATTGGTCCCTCGGAGGTCCTCTGTGTCTGCTGAGTCATGGGCAACACACTGAACTCTTTCTTGTGATATCTTGATTCACAGCACTCACACAGGTTCACGAGCACCGTTCCAGCAAGTTCCTACATGCCGTGGAAGTCGCACTCATTCCATAGCCTGAGCTGCACAGAGATAAACACTAGGCTTCTCCTTCCATCCAGGACCTCCTACCTGAAGTCACCCTGCCTCAGGAGATAGACGGCTTGCGTTCCTATTACAACTAATGCACAGTATTCCTGTAGCACTGCAGGCTTTTGAAGAGGCACGGGCCCAGAGGCCTAGCTAGGGCGTTCCTTGGTGAGGCCATACACTAGATGCAGAAGACCCTGCCTCAAGAAGTTGATTCAGGGAAGCAACCAGTGTGGACTCTGTGTCTCTTTTGACTTGTTAAAAACCACAGAGATGTATGCTGCCTGTGCCAACGGTAATGGGGGCATGATGGTACTAGCTTTGCTTTCCATTTGGAAAGCTCCATTCTTGCTGCCGTGAAGCTCCCTGAAATTCTCTGCTGTTGACAGCCCTCTGGCCACTGTAGGCATGGATGTGGGAAGAAATTGAGTTTTCTCTGGCTACACACGGAGCTTCATTGGCCGGGGTGGGGCTCACCTTGCCATGCTCTAGAGCTAAAGGGAATCTCAACGTGAGTCCTTGCCTCGAGATAAGGCCCTGAGTAGCCCTGCAGAAAGGGAGGCATGCAGCTCTTTCCATGAGCTCTTAGTGAAGGTTCCGCTTTATGTTAAAGGAAGTACCCTTTTCAGGTCTCCTAGGCCCCTGTGGGCCTGCTGAGCAGCATTGATTCCCATACGTCCCTCGGAGGCCCTCTGTGTCTGCCGAGTCTCGGGCAACACACTGTACGTTACTTCAGGAGAGCTATATTTCCAGAGCAGTCGAACAGCATCAGAACCACATTTCTAGGCAGTCCAACATGCCCTGGAAGTTTTCGACATTGCCCTCGTCTGAGCTGCCCTGAGAAAACACTCTTCTTAGAATTTATCGAGGACCTCTTTCCTGAAGTCACTCTATTCAAGGAGAAATACAGCATCCTAACATGCTGTGTCGCTCACAGTGCAAGCAACGTGAGAACTTGCCTCGAGGGAAGGCCCTGAAATGCTATGCAGAAGCAGAGGCGTGTAGCAGTTTCCATGAGGCCGTAGTCGCTGCTCTGCAGCATTTTAACGCCAGTACGCTTTTCAGGACACCTAGGTGCCTCGCCTGGAAACCCTGTTCCCTGCAAGAACACCGAGTACCCTCAGGCTCCCGTGGCCCTTCTAAGCAATATCCAGGCCCGTAGCTTTCCGACTCACAGTGTGTATGCCGAGTGTAGGGCAACTCAGTGCACTCTAATTGGGACATCTTGATTTAGCCAGCACCTGCACAGTTTTATGAGCACCGTTCTAGCAAGTTCCAACATGCCGTGGAAGTCGCAATCATTCCCTAGTCTGAGCTGCACAGAGAAAAACACTAGGCTTCTCCTTCCATCCAGGACCTCCTACCTGAAGTCACCCTGCCTCCAGGGGAAAGACGGCTTGCGTTCCTATTGCAACTAAAGCACAGTTTTTCCTGTAGCACTGCAGGTGTGGAAGAGGCAAAGGTCCAGAGGCCTAGCTAAGGCTTTCCTTGCTGAGGCCGTTCACTAGATGCAGAACACGCTGCCTCGAGAAGTTGATTCAGGGAAGCAACCAGTGTGTACTCTGTGTCTCATTTGACTTGTTAAAAACCACAGAGATGTATGCTGCTTGTGCTCATGGAAATGGGGGCACGATGACACTAGCCGTGCTTTCCATTTGGAAAGCTCCATTCTTGCTGCCGTGAAGCTCCCTGATATTCTCTGCTGTTGACAGGCCCCTGGCCACTATAGCATTGGTGTGGGAAGAAAATGAGTTTTCTCTGTGTACACACGGAGCTTCATTGGCCGGGGTGGGGTTCACCTTCCCATGCTCTAGAGCTAAAGGGAATCTCAACGTGAGTCCTTGCCTCGAGGTAAGGCCCTGAGTAGCCCTGCAAAAAGGTAGGCATGCAGCTCTTTCCATTAGCTCTAAGTCGCTGTTCTGCTTTACTTTAAAGGAAGTACCCTTTTCAGGACTCCTAGGCCTCTCGGGTGAGCATCATTTTTGTTCCAAGATCCCTGAGTACCTCCCAACCCCTGTAGGCCTGCAGAGCAACAACGAGGCCCATTGGTCCCTCGGAGGTCCTCTGTGTCTGCTGAGTCATGGGCAACACACTGCACTGTTTCTTGTGATATCTTGATTCACATCACTCGCACAGGTTCAAAAGCAACGGTCTAGGAAGTTCCAACATGCCGTGGAAGTCGCACTCATTCCCTAGTCTGAGCTGCACAGAGAAAAACACTACGCTTCTCCTTCCATCCAGGACCTCCTACCTGAAGTCACCCTGCCTCCAGGAGAAAGACGGCTTGCGTTCCTATTGCAACTAAAGCACAGTATTTCCTGTAGCACTGCAGGCTTTTGAAGAGTCACGGGCCCAGAGTCCTAGCTCGGTCATCCCTTGGTGAGGCCGTTCACTAGATGCAGAACACCCTCCTCGAGAAGTTGATTCAGGGAAGCAACCAGTGTGGACTGTGTGTCTCTTTTGACTTGTTAGAAACCACAGAGATGTATGCTGCCTGTGCCAATGGTATTGGGGGCATGATGGTAATAGCCTTGCTTTCCATTTGGAAAGCTCCATTCTTGCTGCCGTGAAGCTCCCTGAAATTCTCTACTGTTGACAGGCCCCTGGCCACTCTAGCATTGGTGTGGGAAGAAAATGAGTTTTCTCTGGCTACACACGGAGCTTCTTTGGCCGGGGTGGGGCTCACCTTGCCATGCTCTAGAGCTAAATGGACTCTCAACGTGAGTCCTTGCCTCGAGGTAAGGCCCTGAGTAGCCCTGCAGAAAGGGAGGCATGCAGGTCTTTCCATTAGCTCTAAGTCGCTGTTCCACTTTACTTTAAAGGAAGTACCCTTTTCAGGACTCCTAGGCCTCTCGGGTGAGCATCATTTTTGTTCCAAGATCCCTGAGTACCTCCACACCCCTGTAGGACTGCTGAGCAACAACGAGGCCCATTGGTCCCTCGGAGTTCCTCTGTGTCTGCTGAGTCATGGGCAACACACTGCACTCTTTCTTGTGATATCTTGATTGACAGCACTCACACAGGTTCACGGGCACCGTTCTAGCAAGTTCCAACATGCCGTGGAAGTCGCACTCATTCCCTAGTCTGAGCTGCACAGAGAAAAACACTACGCTTCTCCTTCCATCCAGGACCTCCTACCTGAAGTCACCCTGCCTCCAGGAGAAAGACGGCTTGCGTTCCTATTGCAACTAAAGCACAGTATTTCCTGTAGCACTGCAGGCTTTTGAAGAGTCACGGGCCCAGAGTCCTAGCTCGGTCATTCCTTGGTGAGGCAGTTCACTAGATGCAGAAAACCCGGCCTCGAGAAGTTGATTCAGGGAAGCAACCAGTGTGTACTCCATGTCTCTTTTGACTTGTTAGAAACCACAGAGATGTATGCTGCCTGTGCCCATGGAAATGGGGGCATGATGGTACTAGACTTGCTTTCCATTTGGAAAGCTCCATTCTTGCTGCCATGAAGCTCCCTGAAATTCTCTACTGTTGACAGGCCCCTGGCCACTCTAGCATTGGTGTGGGAAGAAAATGAGTTTTCTCTGGCTACACACGGAGCTTCTTTGGCCGGGGTGGGGCTCACCTTGCCATGCTCTAGAGCTAAATGGACTCTCAACGTGAGTCCTTGCCTCGAGGTAAGGCCCTGAGTAGCCCTGCAGAAAGGGAGGCATGCAGGTCTTTCCATTAGCTCTAAGTCGCTGTTCCACTTTACTTTAAAGGAAGTACCCTTTTCAGGACTCCTAGGCCTCTCGGGTGAGCATCATTTTTGTTCCAAGATCCCTGAGTACCTCCACACCCCTGTAGGACTGCTGAGCAACAACGAGGCCCATTGGTCCCTCGGAGTTCCTCTGTGTCTGCTGAGTCATGGGCAACACACTGCACTCTTTCTTGTGATATCTTGATTCACAGCACTCACACAGGTTCACGGGCACCGTTCTAGCAAGTTCCAACATGCCGTGGAAGTCGCACTCATTCCCTAGTCTGAGCTGCACAGAGAAAAACACTAGGCTTCTCCTTCCATCCAGGACCTCCTACCTGAAGTCACCCTGCCTCCAGGGGAAAGACGGCTTGCGTTCCTATTGCAACTAAAGCACAGTTTTTCCTGTAGCACTGCAGGTGTGGAAGAGGCAAAGGTCCAGAGGCCTAGCTAAGGCTTTCCTTGCTGAGGCCGTTCACTAGATGCAGAACACGCTGCCTCGAGAAGTTGATTCAGGGAAGCAACCAGTGTGTACTCTGTGTCTCATTTGACTTGTTAAAAAACACAGAGATGTATGCTGCTTGTGCTCATGGAAATGGGGGCACGATGGTACTAGCCGTGCTTTCCATTTGGAAAGCTCCATTCTTGCTGCCGTGAAGCTCCCTGATATTCTCTACTGTTGACAGGCCCCTGGCCACTATAGCATTGGTGTGGGAAGAAAATGAGTTTTCTCTGGGTACACACGGAGCTTCATTGGCCGGGGTGGCGTTCACCTTCCCATGCTCTAGAGCTAAAGGGAATCTCAACGTGAGTCCTTGCCTCGAGGTAAGGCCCTGAGTAGCCCTGCAGAAAGGGAAGCATGCAGGTCTTTCCATGAGCTCTAAGTCGCTGTTCTGCTTTACTTTAAAGGAAGTACCCTTTTCAGGACTCCTAGGCCTCTCGGGTGAGCATCATTTTTATTCCAAGATCCCTGAGTACCTCCACACCCCTGTAGGCCTGCAGAGCAACAACGAGGCCCATTGGTCCCTCGGAGGTCCTCTGTGTCTGCTGAATCATGGGCAACACACTGCACTCTTTCTTGTGATATCTTGATTTGAAGCACTTGCATAGGTTCACGAGCACCGTTCTAGCAGATTCCAACATGCCGTGGAAGTCGCACTCATTCCATAGCCTGAGCTGCACAGAGAAAAACACTAGGCTTCTCCTTCCATCTAAGACCTCCTACCTGAAGTCACCTTGCCATCAGGAGAAACACTGCTTGCGTTCTTATTGCAACTAAAGCAGAGTTTTTCCTGTAGCACTGCAGGCTTTTGAAGAGGCACGGGCCCAGAGGCCTAGCTAGGGCGTTCCTTGGTGAGGCCATACACTAGATGCAGAAGCCCCTGCCTCAAGAAGTTGATTCAGGGAAGCAACCAGTGTTGACTCTGTGTCTCTTTTGACTTGTTAGAAACCAGAGAGAAGTATGCTGCCTGAGCCAATGGTAATGGGGGCATGATCTTACTAGCCTTGCTTTCCATTTGGAAAGCTCCATTCTTGCTGCCGTGAAGCTCCCTGAAATTCTCTGCTATTGTCAGCCCTCTGGCCACTGTAGGCATGGGTGTGGGAAGAAAATGAGTTTTCTTTGGCTACACACGGAGCTTCATTGACCGGGGTGGGGCTCACCTTGCCATGCTCTAGAACTAAAGGGAATCTCAACGTGAGTCCTTGCCTCGAGGTAAGGCCCTGAGTAGCCCTGCAGAAAGGGAGGCATGCAGCTCTTTCCATGAGCTCTTAGTGGAGGTTCCGCTTTATGTTAAAGGAAGTACCCTTTTCAGGACTCCTAGGCCCCTGTGGACCTGCTGAGCAACATTGATTCCCATACGTCCCTCGGAGGCCCTCTGTGTCTGCCGAGTCTCGGGCAACACACTGTACGTTACTTCAGGAGAGCTATATTTCCAGAGCAGTCGAACAGCATCAGAACCACATTTCTAGGCAGTCCAACATGCCCTGGAAGTTTTCGACATTGCCCTCGTCCGAGCTGCCCTGAGAAAACACTCTTCTTAGAATTTATCGAGGACCTCTTTCCTGAAGTCACTCTATTCAAGGAGAAATACAGCATCCTAACATGCTGTGTCGCTCACAGTGCAAGCAACGTGAGAACTTGCCTCGAGGTAAGGCCCTGAAATGCTATGCAGAAGCGGAGGCGTGTAGCAGTTTCCATGAGGCCGTAGTCGCTGCTCTGCAGCATTTTAACGCCAGTACGCTTTTCAGGACAGCTAGGTGCCTCGCCTGGAAACCCTGTTCCCTGCAAGAACACCGAGTACCCTCAGGCTCCCCTGGCCCTTCTAAGCAATATCCAGGCCCGTAGCTTTCCGACTCACAGTGTGTATGCCGAGTGTAGGGCAACACAGTGCACTCTAATTGGGACATCTTGATTTAGCCAGCACCTGCACAGTTTTATGAGCACCGTTCCAGCAAGTTCCAACATGCCGTGGAAGTCGCACTCATTCCGTACACTGAGCTGCACAGAGAAAACACTAGGCTTCTCCTTCCATCCAGGACCTCCTACCTGAAGTCACACTGCCTCAGGAGAAACACGGCTTGCGTTCCTATTGCAACTAAAGCACAGTTTTTCCTGTAGCACTGCAGGTGTGGAAGAGGCAAAGGTCCAGAGGACTAGCTAAGGCTTTCCTTGGTGAGGCCGTTCACTAGATGCAGAACACCCTGCCTCGAGGAGTTGATTCAGGGAAGCAACCAGTGTGTACTCTGTGTCTCTTTTGACTTGTTAGAAACCACAGAGATGTATGCAGCCTGTGCCCATGGAAATGGGGGCATGATGGTACTAGCATTGCTTTCCATTTGGAAAGCTCCATTCTTGCTGAAGTGAAGCTCCCTGAAATTCTCTGCTGTTGACAGCCCTCTGTCCACTGTAGGCATGTGTGTGGGAAGAAAATGAGTTTTCTCTGGCTACACACGGAGCTTAATTGGCCGGGGTTGGGTTCACCTTGCCATGCTCTAGAGCTAAAGGGAATCTCAACGTGAGTCCTTGCCTCGAGGTAAGGCCCTGAGTAGCCCTGCAGAAAGGGAGGCATGCAGGTCTTTCCATGAGCTCTAAGTCGCAGATCTGCTTTACTTTAAAGGAAGTACCCTTTTCAGGACTCCTAGGCCTCTGGGGTGAGCATCATTTTGTTCCAAGATCCCTGAGTACCTCCACACCCCTGTAGGCCTGCTGAGCAACAACGAGGCCATTGGTCCCTCGGAGTTCCTCTGTGTCTGCTGAGTCATGGGCAACACACTGCACTCTTTCTTGTGATATCTTGATTCACAGCACTCACACAGGTTCACGGGCACCGTTCTAGCAAGTTCCAACATGCCGTGGAAGTCGCACTCATTCCCTAGTCTGAGCTGCACAGAGATAAACACTAGGCTTCTCCTTCCATCCAGGACCTCCTACTTGATGTCACCCTGCCTCAGGAGACAGACGGCTTGCGTTCCTATTGCAACTGAAGCACAGTTTTTCCTGTAGCACTGCAGGTTTGGAAGAGGCAAGGGCCCAGACGCCTAGCTAAGGCTTTCCTTGGTGAGGCCGTTCACTAGATGCAGAACACGCTGCCTCGAAAAGTTGATTCAGGGAAGCAACCAGTGTGTACTCTGTGTCTCATTTGACTTGTTAAAAACCACAGAGATGTATGCTGCCTGTGCCCATGGAAATGGGGGCATGATGGTACTAGCTTTGCTTTCCATTTGGAAAGCTCCATTCTTGCTGCCGTGAAGCTCCCTGAAATTCTCTGCTATTGTCAGCCCACTGGCCACTATAGGCATGGGTGTGGGAAGAAAATGAGTTTTCTCTGGGTACACACGGAGCTTCATTGACCGGGGTGGGGCTCACCTTGCCATGCTCTAGAGCTAAAGGGAATCTCAACGTGAGTCCTTGCCTCGAGGTAAGGCCCTGAGTAGCCCTGCAGAAAGGGAGGCATGCAGCTCTTTCCATGAGCTCTTAGTGGAGGTTCCGCTTTATGTTAAAGGAAGTACCCTTTTCAGGACTCCTAGGCCCCTGTGGGCCTGCTGAGCAGCATTGATTCCCATACGTCCCTCGGAGGCCCTCTGTGTCTGCCGAGTCTCGGGCAACACACTGTACGTTACTTCAGGAGAGCTATATTTCCAGAGCAGTCGAACAGCATCAGAACCACATTTCTAGGCAGTCCAACATGCCCTGGAAGTTTTCGACATTGCCCTCGTCTGAGCTGCCCTGAGAAAACACTCTTCTTAGAATTTATCGAGGACCTCTTTCCTGAAGTCACTCTATTCAAGGAGAAATACAGCATCCTAACATGCTGTGTCGCTCACAGTGCAAGCAACGTGAGAACTTGCCTCGAGGGAAGGCCCTGAAATGCTATGCAGAAGCGGAGGCGTGTAGCACTTTCCATGAGGCCGTAGTCGCTGCTCTGCAGCATTTTAACGCCAGTACGCTTTTCAGGACAGCTAGGTGCCTCGCCTGGAAACCCTGTTCCCTGCAAGAACACCGAGTACCCTCAGGCTCCCGTGGCCCTTCTAAGCAATATCCAGGCCCGTAGCTTTCCGACTCACAGTGTGTATGCCGAGTGTAGGGCAACTCAGTACACTCTAATTGGGACATCTTGATTTAGCCAGCACCTGCACAGTTTTATGAGCACCGTTCTAGCAAGTTCCAACATGCCGTGGAAGTCGCAATCATTCCCTAGTCTGAGCTGCACAGAGAAAAACACTAGGCTTCTCCTTCCATCCAGGACCTCCTACCTGAAGTCACCCTGCCTCCAGGAAAAAGACGGCTTGTGTTCCTTTTGCAACTAAAGCACAGTTTTTCCTGAAGCACTGCAGACTTTTGAAGAGGCACGGGCCCAGAGGCCTAGCTGGGGCTTTCCTTGGTGAGGCCGTTCACTAGATGCAGAACACCCTGCCTCGAGAAGTGGATTAAGGGAAGAAAACAGTGTGTACTCTGTGTCTCATTTGAATTGTTAAAAACCACAGAGATGTATGCTGCCTGTGCCCATGGAAATGGGGACATGATGGTACTAGCCTTGCTTTCTATTTGGAAAGCTCCATTCTTGCTGCGGTGAAGCTCCCTGAAATTCTATGCTGTTGACAGCCCTCTGGCCACTGTAGGCATGGATGTGGGAAGAAAATGAGTTTTCTCTGGCTACACACGGAGCTTCTTTGGCCGGGGTGGGGCTCACCTTGCCATGCTCTAGAGCTAAATGGAATCTCAACGTGAGTCCTTGCCTCGAGGTAAGGCCCTGAGTAGCCCTGCAGAAAGGGAGGCATGCAGCTCTTTCCATGAGCTCTAAGTCACAGATCTGCTTTACTTTAAAGGAAGTACCCTTTTCAGGACTCCTAGGCCTCTCAGGTGAGCATCATTTTTGTTCCAAGATCCCTGAGTACCTCCACACCCCTGTAGGACTGCTGAGCAACAACGAGGCCCATTGGTCCCTCGGAGGTCCTCTGTGTCTGCTGAGTCATGGGCAACACACTGAACTCTTTCTTGTGATATCTTGATTCACAGCACTCACACAGGTTCACGAGCACCGTTCCAGCAAGTTCCTACATGCCGTGGAAGTCGCACTCATTCCCTAGTCTGAGCTGCACAGAGATAAACACTAGGCTTCTCCTTCCATCCAGGACCTCCTACCTGAAGTCACCCTGCCTCAGGAGATAGACGGCTTGCGTTCCTATTACAACTAATGCACAGTATTCCTGTAGCACTGCAGGCTTTTGAAGAGGCACGGGCCCAGAGGCCTAGCTAGGGCGTTCCTTGGTGAGGCCATACACTAGATGCAGAAGACCCTGCCTCAAGAAGTTGATTCAGGGAAGCAACCAGTGTGGACTCTGTGTCTCTTTTGACTTGTTAAAAACCACAGAGATGTATGCTGCCTGTGCCAACGGTAATGGGGGCATGATGGTACTAGCTTTGCTTTCCATTTGGAAAGCTCCATTCTTGCTGCCGTGAAGCTCCCTGAAATTCTCTGCTGTTGACAGCCCTCTGGCCACTGTAGGCATGGATGTGGGAAGAAATTGAGTATTCTCTGGCTACACACGGAGCTTCATTGGCCGGGGTGGGGCTCACCTTGCCATGCTCTAGAGCTAAAGGGAATCTCAACGTGAGTCCTTGCCTCGAGGTAAGGCCCTGAGTAGCCCTGCAGAAAGGGAGGCATGCAGCTCTTTCCATGAGCTCTTAGTGGAGGTTCCGCTTTATGTTAAAGGAAGTACCCTTTTCAGGACTCCTAGGCCCCTGTGGGCCTGCTGAGCAGCATTGATTCCCATACGTCCCTCGGAGGCCCTCTGTGTCTGCCGAGTCTCGGGCAACACACTGTACGTTACTTCAGGAGAGCTATATTTCCAGAGCAGTCGAACAGCATCAGAACCACATTTCTAGGCAGTCCAACATGCCCTGGAAGTTTTCGACATTGCCCTCGTCTGAGCTGCCCTGAGAAAACACTCTTCTTAGAATTTATCGAGGACCTCTTTCCTGAAGTCACTATATTCAAGGAGAAATACAGCATCCTAACATGCTGTGTCGCTCACAGTGCAAGCAACGTGAGAACTTGCCTCGAGGGAAGGCCCTGAAATGCTATGCAGAAGCAGAGGCGTGTAACAGTTTCCATGAGGCCGTAGTCGCTGCTCTGCAGCATTTTAACGCCAGTACGCTTTTCAGGACACCTAGGTGCCTCGCCTGGAAACCCTGTTCCCTGCAAGAACACCGAGTACCCTCAGGCTCCCGTGGCCCTTCTAAGCAATATCCAGGCCCGTAGCTTTCCGACTCACAGTGTGTATGCCGAGTGTAGGGCAACTCAGTGCACTCTAATTGGGACATCTTGATTTAGCCAGCACCTGCACAGTTTTATGAGCACCGTTCTAGCAAGTTCCAACATGCCGTGGAAGTCGCAATCATTCCCTAGTCTGAGCTGCACAGAGAAAAACACTAGGCTTCTCCTTCCATCCAGGACCTCCTACCTGAAGTCACCCTGCCTCCAGGGGAAAGACGGCTTGCGTTCCTATTGCAACTAAAGCACAGTTTTTCCTGTAGCACTGCAGGTGTGGAAGAGGCAAAGGTCCAGAGGCCTAGCTAAGGCTTTCCTTGCTGAGGCCGTTCACTAGATGCAGAACACGCTGCCTCGAGAAGTTGATTCAGGGAAGCAACCAGTGTGTACTCTGTGTCTCATTTGACTTGTTAAAAACCACAGAGATGTATGCTGCTTGTGCTCATGGAAATGGGGGCACGATGACACTAGCCGTGCTTTCCATTTGGAAAGCTCCATTCTTGCTGCCGTGAAGCTCCCTGATATTCTCTGCTGTTGACAGGCCCCTGGCCACTATAGCATTGGTGTGGGAAGAAAATGAGTTTTCTCTGTGTACACACGGAGCTTCATTGGCCGGGGTGGGGTTCACCTTCCCATGCTCTAGAGCTAAAGGGAATCTCAACGTGAGTCCTTGCCTCGAGGTAAGGCCCTGAGTAGCCCTGCAAAAAGGTAGGCATGCAGCTCTTTCCATTAGCTCTAAGTCGCTGTTCTGCTTTACTTTAAAGGAAGTACCCTTTTCAGGACTCCTAGGCCTCTCGGGTGAGCATCATTTTTGTTCCAAGATCCCTGAGTACCTCCCAACCCCTGTAGGCCTGCAGAGCAACAACGAGGCCCATTGGTCCCTCGGAGGTCCTCTGTGTCTGCTGAGTCATGGGCAACACACTGCACTCTTTCTTGTGATATCTTGATTCACATCACTCGCACAGGTTCACGGGCACCGTTCTAGCAAGTTCCAACATGCCGTGGAAGTCGCACTCATTCCCTAGTCTGAGCTGCACAGAGAAAAACACTACGCTTCTCCTTCCATCCAGGACCTCCTACCTGAAGTCACCCTGCCTCCAGGAGAAAGACGGCTTGCGTTCCTATTGCAACTAAAGCACAGTATTTCCTGTAGCACTGCAGGCTTTTGAAGAGTCACGGGCCCAGAGTCCTAGCTCGGTCATTCCTTGGTGAGGCCGTTCACTAGATGCAGAAAACCCGGCCTCGAGAAGTTGATTCAGGGAAGCAACCAGTGTGTACTCCATGTCTCTTTTGACTTGTTAGAAACCACAGAGATGTATGCTGCCTGTGCCCATGGAAATGGGGGCATGATGGTACTAGACTTGCTTTCCATTTGGAAAGCTCCATTCTTGCTGCCATGAAGCTCCCTGAAATTCTCTACTGTTGACAGGCCCCTGGCCACTCTAGCATTGGTGTGGGAAGAAAATGAGTTTTCTCTGGCTACACACGGAGCTTCTTTGGCCGGGCTGGGGCTCACCTTGCCATGCTCTAGAGCTAAATGGAATCTCAACGTGAGTCCTTGCCTCGAGGTAAGGCCCTGAGTAGCCCTGCAGAAAGGGAGGCATGCAGGTCTTTCCATTAGCTCTAAGTCGCTGTTCCACTTTACTTTAAAGGAAGTACCCTTTTCAGGACTCCTAGGCCTCTCGGGTGAGCATCATTTTTGTTCCAAGATCCCTGAGTACCTCCACACCCCTGTAGGACTGCTGAGCAAAAACGAGGCCCATTGGTCCCTCGGAGTTCCTCTGTGTCTGCTGAGTCATGGGCAACACACTGCACTCTTTCTTGTGATATCTTGATTCACAGCACTCACACAGGTTCACGAGCACCGTTCTAGCAAGTTCCAACATGCCGTGGAAGTCGCACTCATTCCCTAGTCTGAGCTGCACAGAGAAAAACACTAGGCTTCTCCTTCCATCCAGGACCTCCTACCTGAAGTCACCCTGCCTCCAGGGGAAAGACGGCTTGCGTTCCTATTGCAACTAAAGCACAGTTTTTCCTGTAGCACTGCAGGTGTGGAAGAGGCAAAGGTCCAGAGGCCTAGCTAAGGCTTTCCTTGCTGAGGCCGTTCACTAGATGCAGAACACGCTGCCTCGAGAAGTTGATTCAGGGAAGCAACCAGTGTGTACTCTGTGTCTCATTTGACTTGTTAAAAACCACAGAGATGTATGCTGCTTGTGCTCATGGAAATGGGGGCACGATGGTACTAGCCGTGCTTTCCATTTGGAAAGCTCCATTCTTGCTGCCGTGAAGCTCCCTGATCTTCTCTACTGTTGACAGGCCCCTGGCCACTATAGCATTGGTGTGGGAAGAAAATGAGTTTTCTCTTGGTACACACGGAGCTTCATTGGCCGGGGTGGCGTTCACCTTCCCATGCTCTAGAGCTAAAGGGAATCTCAACGTGAGTCCTTGCCTCGAGGTAAGGCCCTGAGTAGCCCTGCAGAAAGGGAAGCATGCAGGTCTTTCCATGAGCTCTAAGTCGCTGTTCTGCTTTACTTTAAAGGAAGTACCCTTTTCAGGACTCCTAGGCCTCTCGGGTGAGCATCATTTTTATTCCAAGATCCCTGAGTACCTCCACACCCCTGTAGGCCTGCAGAGCAACAACGAGGCCCATTGGTGCCTCGGAGGTCCTCTGTGTCTGCTGAGTCATGGGCAACACACTGCACTCTTTCTTGTGATATCTTGATTTGAAGCACTTGCATAGGTTCACGAGCACCGTTCTAGCAGGTTCCAACATGCCGTGGAAGTCGCACTCATTCCATAGCCTGAGCTGCACAGAGAAAAACACTAGGCTTCTCCTTCCATCTAAGACCTCCTACCTGAAGTCACCTTGCCATCAGGAGAAACACTGCTTGCGTTCTTATTGCAACTAAAGCAGAGTTTTTCCTGTAGCACTGCAGGCTTTTGAAGAGGCACGGGCCCAGAGGCCTAGCTAGGGCGTTCCTTGGTGAGGCCATACACTAGATGCAGAAGCCCCTGCCTCAAGAAGTTGATTCAGGGAAGCAACCAGTGTTGACTCTGTGTCTCTTTTGACTTGTTAGAAACCAGAGAGAAGTATGCTGCCTGAGCCAATGGTAATGGGGGCATGATCTTACTAGCCTTGCTTTCCATTTGGAAAGCTCCATTCTTGCTGCCGTGAAGCTCCCTGAAATTCTCTGCTATTGTCAGCCCTCTGGCCACTGTAGGCATGGGTGTGGGAAGAAAATGAGTTTTCTTTGGCTACACACGGAGCTTCATTGACCGGGGTGGGGCTCACCTTGCCATGCTCTAGAACTAAAGGGAATCACAACGTGAGTCCTTGCCTCGAGGTAAGGCCCTGAGTAGCCCTGCAGAAAGGGAGGCATGCAGCTCTTTCCATGAGCTCTTAGTGGAGGTTCCGCTTTATGTTAAAGGAAGTACCCTTTTCAGGACTCCTAGGCCCCTGTGGGCCTGCTGAGCAGCATTGATTCCCATACGTCCCTCGGAGGCCCTCTGTGTCTGCCGAGTCTCGGGCAACACACTGTACGTTACTTCAGGAGAGCTATATTTCCAGAGCAGTCGAACAGCATCAGAACCACATTTCTAGGCAGTCCAACATGCCCTGGAAGTTTTCGACATTGCCCTCGTCCGAGCTGCCCTGAGAAAACACTCTTCTTAGAATTTATCGAGGACCTCTTTCCTGAAGTCACTCTATTCAAGGAGAAATACAGCATCCTAACATGCTGTGTCGCTCACAGTGCAAGCAACGTGAGAACTTGCCTCGAGGTAAGGCCCTGAAATGCTATGCAGAAGCGGAGGCGTGTAGCAGTTTCCATGAGGCCGTAGTCGCTGCTCTGCAGCATTTTAACGCCAGTACGCTTTTCAGGACACCTAGGTGCCTCGCCTGGAAACCCTGTTCCCTGCAAGAACACCGAGTACCCTCAGGCTCCCCTGGCCCTTCTAAGCAATATCCAGGCCCGTAGCTTTCCGACTCACAGTGTGTATGCCGAGTGTAGGGCAACACAGTGCACTCTAATTGGGACATCTTGATTTAGCCAGCACCTGCACAGTTTTATGAGCACCGTTCCAGCAAGTTCCAACATGCCGTGGAAGTCGCACTCATTCCGTACACTGAGCTGCACAGAGAAAACACTAGGCTTCTCCTTCCATCCAGGACCTCCTACCTGAAGTCACACTGCCTCAGGAGAAACACGGCTTGCGTTCCTATTGCAACTAAAGCACAGTTTTTCCTGTAGCACTGCAGGTGTGGAAGAGGCAAAGGTCCAGAGGACTAGCTAAGGCTTTCCTTGGTGAGGCCGTTCACTAGATGCAGAACACCCTGCCTCGAGGAGTTGATTCAGGGAAGCAACCAGTGTGTACTCTGTGTCTCTTTTGACTTGTTAGAAACCACAGAGATATATGCAGCCTGTGCCCATGGAAATGGGGGCATGATGGTACTAGCATTGCTTTCCATTTGGAAAGCTCCATTCTTGCTGAAGTGAAGCTCCCTGAAATTCTCTGCTGTTGACAGCCCTCTGTCCACTGTAGGCACGGGTGTGGGAAGAAAATGAGTTTTCTCTGGCTACACACGGAGCTTAATTGGCCGGGGTTGGGTTCACCTTGCCATGCTCTAGAGCTAAAGGGAATCTCAACGTGAGTCCTTGCCTCGAGGTAAGGCCCTGAGTAGCCCTGCAGAAAGGGAGGCATGCAGGTCTTTCCATGAGCTCTAAGTCGCAGATCTGCTTTACTTTAAAGGAAGTACCCTTTTCAGGACTCCTAGGCCTCTGGGGTGAGCATCATTTTGTTCCAAGATCCCTGAGTACCTCCACACCCCTGTAGGCCTGCTGAGCAACAACGAGGCCATTGGTCCCTCGGAGTTCCTCTGTGTCTGCTGAGTCATGGGCAACACACTGCACTCTTTCTTGTGATATCTTGATTCACAGCACTCACACAGGTTCACGGGCACCGTTCTAGCAAGTTCCAACATGCCGTGGAAGTCGCACTCATTCCCTAGTCTGAGCTGCACAGAGATAAACACTAGGCTTCTCCTTCCATCCAGGACCTCCTACTTGATGTCACCCTGCCTCAGGAGACAGACGGCTTGCGTTCCTATTGCAACTGAAGCACAGTTTTTCCTGTAGCACTGCAGGTTTGGAAGAGGCAAGGGCCCAGACGCCTAGCTAAGGCTTTCCTTGGTGAGGCCGTTCACTAGATGCAGAACACGCTGCCTCGAAAAGTTGATTCAGGGAAGCAACCAGTGTGTACTCTGTGTCTCATTTGACTTGTTAAAAACCACAGAGATGTATGCTGCCTGTGCCCATGGAAATGGGGGCATGATGGTACTAGCTTTGCTTTCCATTTGGAAAGCTCCATTCTTGCTGCCGTGAAGCTCCCTGAAATTCTCTGCTATTGTCAGCCCACTGGCCACTATAGGCATGGGTGTGGGAAGAAAATGAGTTTTCTCTGGGTACACACGGAGCTTCATTGACCGGGGTGGGGCTCACCTTGCCATGCTCTAGAGCTAAAGGGAATCTCAACGTGAGTCCTTGCCTCGAGGTAAGGCCCTGAGTAGCCCTGCAGAAAGGGAGGCATGCAGCTCTTTCCATGAGCTCTTAGTGGAGGTTCCGCTTTATGTTAAAGGAAGTACCCTTTTCAGGACTCCTAGGCCCCTGTGGGCCTGCTGAGCAGCATTGATTCCCATACGTCCCTCGGAGGCCCTCTGTGTCTGCCGAGTCTCGGGCAACACACTGTACGTTACTTCAGGAGAGCTATATTTCCAGAGCAGTCGAACAGCATCAGAACCACATTTCTAGGCAGTCCAACATGCCCTGGAAGTTTTCGACATTGCCCTCGTCTGAGCTGCCCTGAGAAAACACTCTTCTTAGAATTTATCGAGGACCTCTTTCCTGAAGTCACTCTATTCAAGGAGAAATACAGCATCCTAACATGCTGTGTCGCTCACAGTGCAAGCAACGTGAGAACTTGCCTCGAGGGAAGGCCCTGAAATGCTATGCAGAAGCGGAGGCGTGTAGCACTTTCCATGAGGCCGTAGTCGCTGCTCTGCAGCATTTTAACGCCAGTACGCTTTTCAGGACACCTAGGTGCCTCGCCTGGAAACCCTGTTCCCTGCAAGAACACCGAGTACCCTCAGGCTCCCGTGGCCCTTCTAAGCAATATCCAGGCCCGTAGCTTTCCGACTCACAGTGTGTATGCCGAGTGTAGGGCAACTCAGTACACTCTAATTGGGACATCTTGATTTAGCCAGCACCTGCACAGTTTTATGAGCACCGTTCTAGCAAGTTCCAACATGCCGTGGAAGTCGCAATCATTCCCTAGTCTGAGCTGCACAGAGAAAAACACTAGGCTTCTCCTTCCATCCAGGACCTCCTACCTGAAGTCACCCTGCCTCCAGGAAAAAGACGGCTTGTGTTCCTTTTGCAACTAAAGCACAGTTTTTCCTGAAGCACTGCAGACTTTTGAAGAGGCACGGGCCCAGAGGCCTAGCTGGGGCTTTCCTTGGTGAGGCCGTTCACTAGATGCAGAACACCCTGCCTCGAGAAGTGGATTAAGGGAAGAAAACAGTGTGTACTCTGTGTCTCATTTGAATTGTTAAAAACCACAGAGATGTATGCTGCCTGTGCCCATGGAAATGGGGACATGATGGTACTAGCCTTGCTTTCCATTTGGAAAGCTCCATTCTTGCTGCCGTGAAGCTCCCTGAAATTCTCTGCTGTTGACAGCCCTCTGGCCACTGTAGGCATGGGTGTGGGAAGAAAATGAGTTTTCTCTGGCTACACACGGAGCTTCTTTGGCCGGGGTGGGGCTCACCTTGCCATGCTCTAGAGCTAAATGGAATCTCAACGTGAGTCCTTGCCTCGAGGTAAGGCCCTGAGTAGCCCTGCAGAAAGGGAGGCATGCAGGTCTTTCCATTAGCTCTAAGTCGCTGTTCCACTTTACTTTAAAGGAAGTACCCTTTTCAGGATTCCTAGGCCTCTCGGGTGAGCATCATTTTTGTTCCAAGATCCCTGAGTACCTCCACACCCCTGTAGGCCTGCAGAGCAACAACGAGGCCCATTGGTCCCTCGGAGTTCCTCTGTGTCTGCTGAGTCATGGGCAACACACTGCACTGTTTCTTGTGATATCTTGATTCACAGCACTCACACAGGTTCACGGGCACCGTTCTAGCAAGTTCCAACATGCCGTGGAAGTCGCACTCATTCCGTAGTCTGAGCTGCACAGAGATAAACACTAGGCTTCCCCTTCCATCCAGGACCTCCTACTTGAAGTCACCCTGCCTCAGGAGACAGACGGCTTGCGTTCCTATTGCAACTGAAGCACAGTTTTTCCTGTAGCACTGCAGGTTTGGAAGAGGCAAGGGTCCAGACGCCTAGCTAAGGCTTTCCTTGGTGAGGCCGTTCACTAGATGCAGAACACGCTGCCTCAAAAAGTTGATTCAGGGAAGCAACCAGTGTGTACTCTGTGTCTCATTTGACTTGTTAAAAACCACAGAGATGTATGCTGCCTGTGCCCATGGAAATGGGGCCATGATGGTACTAGCCTTGCTTTCTATTTGGAAAGCTCCATTCTTGCTGCGGTGAAGCTCCCTGAAATTCTCTGCTGTTGACAGCCCTCTGGCCACTGTAGGCATGGATGTGGGAAGAAAATGAGTTTTCTCTGGCTACACACGGAGCTTCTTTGGCCGGGGTGGGGCTCACCTTGCCATGCTCTAGAGCTAAATGGAATCTCAACGTGAGTCCTTGCCTCGAGGTAAGGCCCTGAGTAGCCCTGCAGAAAGGGAGGCATGCAGCTCTTTCCATGAGCTCTAAGTCGCAGATCTGCTTTACTTTAAAGGAAGTACCCTTTTCAGGACTCCTAGGCCTCTCAGGTGAGCATCATTTTTGTTCCAAGATCCCTGAGTACCTCCACACCCCTGTAGGACTGCTGAGCAACAACGAGGCCCATTGGTCCCTCGGAGGTCCTCTGTGTCTGCTGAGTCATGGGCAACACACTGAACTCTTTCTTGTGATATCTTGATTCACAGCACTCACACAGGTTCACGAGCACCGTTCCAGCAAGTTCCTACATGCCGTGGAAGTCGCACTCATTCCCTAGTCTGAGCTGCACAGAGATAAACACTAGGCTTCTCCTTCCATCCAGGACCTCCTACCTGAAGTCACCCTGCCTCAGGAGATAGACGGCTTGCGTTCCTACTACAACTAATGCACAGTATTCCTGTAGCACTGCAGGCTTTTAAAGAGGCACGGGCCCAGAGGCCTAGCTAGGGCGTTCCTTGGTGAGGCCATACACTAGATGCAGAAGACCCTGCCTCAAGAAGTTGATTCAGGGAAGCAACCAGTGTGGACTCTGTGTCTCTTTTGACTTGTTAAAAACCACAGAGATGTATGCTGCCTGTGCCAACGGTAATGGGGGCATGATGGTACTAGCTTTGCTTTCCATTTGGAAAGCTCCATTCTTGCTGCCGTGAAGCTCCCTGAAATTCTCTGCTGTTGACAGCCCTCTGGCCACTGTAGGCATGGATGTGGGAAGAAATTGAGTTTTCTCTGGCTACACACGGAGCTTCATTGGCCGGGGTGGGGCTCACCTTGCCATGCTCTAGAGCTAAAGGGAATCTCAACGTGAGTCCTTGCCTCGAGGTAAGGCCCTGAGTAGCCCTGCAGAAAGGGAGGCATGCAGCTCTTTCCATGAGCTCTTAGTGGAGGTTCCGCTTTATGTTAAAGGAAGTACCCTTTTCAGGACTCCTAGGCCCCTGTGGGCCTGCTGAGCAGCATTGATTCCCATACGTCCCTCGGAGGCCCTCTGTGTCTGCCGAGTCTCGGGCAACACACTGTACGTTACTTCAGGAGAGCTATATTTCCAGAGCAGTCGAACAGCATCAGAACCACATTTCTAGGCAGTCCAACATGCCCTGGAAGTTTTCGACATTGCCCTCGTCTGAGCTGCCCTGAGAAAACACTCTTCTTAGAATTTATCGAGGACCTCTTTCCTGAAGTCACTCTATTCAAGGAGAAATACAGCATCCTAACATGCTGTGTCGCTCACAGTGCAAGCAACGTGAGAACTTGCCTCGAGGTAAGGCCCTGAAATGCTATGCAGAAGCGGAGGCGTGTAGCAGTTTCCATGAGGCCGTAGTCGCTGCTCTGCAGCATTTTAACGCCAGTACGCTTTTCAGGACAGCTAGGTGCCTCGCCTGGAAACCCTGTTCCCTGCAAGAACACCGAGTACCCTCAGGCTCCCGTGGCCCTTCTAAGCAATATCCAGGCCCGTAGCTTTCCGACTCACAGTGTGTATGCCGAGTGTAGGGCAACTCAGTACACTCTAATTGGGACATCTTGATTTAGCCAGCACCTGCACAGTTTTATGAGCACCGTTCTAGCAAGTTCCAACATGCCGTGGAAGTCGCAATCATTCCCTAGTCTGAGCTGCACAGAGAAAAACACTAGGCTTCTCCTTCCATCCAGGACCTCCTACCTGAAGTCACCCTGCCTCCAGGAAAAAGACGGCTTGTGTTCCTTTTGCAACTAAAGCACAGTTTTTCCTGAAGCACTGCAGACTTTTGAAGAGGCACGGGCCCAGAGGCCTAGCTGGGGCTTTCCTTGGTGAGGCCGTTCACTAGATGCAGAACACCCTGCCTCGAGAAGTGGATTAAGGGAAGAAAACAGTGTGTACTCTGTGTCTCATTTGAATTGTTAAAAACCACAGAGATGTATGCTGCCTGTGCCCATGGAAATGGGGACATGATGGTACTAGCCTTGCTTTCCATTTGGAAAGCTCCATTCTTGCTGCCGTGAAGCTCCCTGAAATTCTCTGCTGTTGACAGCCCTCTGGCCACTGTAGGCATGGGTGTGGGAAGAAAATGAGTTTTCTCTGGCTACACACGGAGCTTCTTTGGCCGGGGTGGGGCTCACCTTGCCATGCTCTAGAGCTAAATGGAATCTCAACGTGAGTCCTTGCCTCGAGGTAAGGCCCTGAGTAGCCCTGCAGAAAGGGAGGCATGCAGGTCTTTCCATTAGCTCTAAGTCGCTGTTCCACTTTACTTTAAAGGAAGTACCCTTTTCAGGATTCCTAGGCCTCTCGGGTGAGCATCATTTTTGTTCCAAGATCCCTGAGTACCTCCACACCCCTGTAGGCCTGCAGAGCAACAACGAGGCCCATTGGTCCCTCGGAGTTCCTCTGTGTCTGCTGAGTCATGGGCAACACACTGCACTGTTTCTTGTGATATCTTGATTCACAGCACTCACACAGGTTCACGGGCACCGTTCTAGCAAGTTCCAACATGCCGTGGAAGTCGCACTCATTCCGTAGTCTGAGCTGCACAGAGATAAACACTAGGCTTCCCCTTCCATCCAGGACCTCCTACTTGAAGTCACCCTGCCTCAGGAGACAGACGGCTTGCGTTCCTATTGCAACTGAAGCACAGTTTTTCCTGTAGCACTGCAGGTTTGGAAGAGGCAAGGGTCCAGACGCCTAGCTAAGGCTTTCCTTGGTGAGGCCGTTCACTAGATGCAGAACACGCTGCCTCAAAAAGTTGATTCAGGGAAGCAACCAGTGTGTACTCTGTGTCTCATTTGACTTGTTAAAAACCACAGAGATGTATGCTGCCTGTGCCCATGGAAATGGGGCCATGATGGTACTAGCCTTGCTTTCTATTTGGAAAGCTCCATTCTTGCTGCGGTGAAGCTCCCTGAAATTCTCTGCTGTTGACAGCCCTCTGGCCACTGTAGGCATGGATGTGGGAAGAAAATGAGTTTTCTCTGGCTACACACGGAGCTTCTTTGGCCGGGGTGGGGCTCACCTTGCCATGCTCTAGAGCTAAATGGAATCTCAACGTGAGTCCTTGCCTCGAGGTAAGGCCCTGAGTAGCCCTGCAGAAAGGGAGGCATGCAGCTCTTTCCATGAGCTCTAAGTCGCAGATCTGCTTTACTTTAAAGGAAGTACCCTTTTCAGGACTCCTAGGCCTCTCAGGTGAGCATCATTTTTGTTCCAAGATCCCTGAGTACCTCCACACCCCTGTAGGACTGCTGAGCAACAACGAGGCCCATTGGTCCCTCGGAGGTCCTCTGTGTCTGCTGAGTCATGGGCAACACACTGAACTCTTTCTTGTGATATCTTGATTCACAGCACTCACACAGGTTCACGAGCACCGTTCCAGCAAGTTCCTACATGCCGTGGAAGTCGCACTCATTCCCTAGTCTGAGCTGCACAGAGATAAACACTAGGCTTCTCCTTCCATCCAGGACCTCCTACCTGAAGTCACCCTGCCTCAGGAGATAGACGGCTTGCGTTCCTATTACAACTAATGCACAGTATTCCTGTAGCACTGCAGGCTTTTGAAGAGGCACGGGCCCAGAGGCCTAGCTAGGGCGTTCCTTGGTGAGGCCATACACTAGATGCAGAAGACCCTGCCTCAAGAAGTTGATTCAGGGAAGCAACCAGTGTGGACTCTGTGTCTCTTTTGACTTGTTAAAAACCACAGAGATGTATGCTGCCTGTGCCAACGGTAATGGGGGCATGATGGTACTAGCTTTGCTTTCCATTTGGAAAGCTCCATTCTTGCTGCCGTGAAGCTCCCTGAAATTCTCTGCTGTTGACAGCCCTCTGGCCACTGTAGGCATGGATGTGGGAAGAAATTGAGTTTTCTCTGGCTACACACGGAGCTTCATTGGCCGGGGTGGGGCTCACCTTGCCATGCTCTAGAGCTAAAGGGAATCTCAACGTGAGTCCTTGCCTCGAGGTAAGGCCCTGAGTAGCCCTGCAGAAAGGGAGGCATGCAGCTCTTTCCATGAGCTCTTAGTGGAGGTTCCGCTTTATGTTAAAGGAAGTACCCTTTTCAGGACTCCTAGGCCCCTGTGGGCCTGCTGAGCAGCATTGATTCCCATACGTCCCTCGGAGGCCCTCTGTGTCTGCCGAGTCTCGGGCAACACACTGTACGTTACTTCAGGAGAGCTATATTTCCAGAGCAGTCGAACAGCATCAGAACCACATTTCTAGGCAGTCCAACATGCCCTGGAAGTTTTCGACATTGCCCTCGTCTGAGCTGCCCTGAGAAAACACTCTTCTTAGAATTTATCGAGGACCTCTTTCCTGAAGTCACTCTATTCAAGGAGAAATACAGCATCCTAACATGCTGTGTCGCTCACAGTGCAAGCAACGTGAGAACTTGCCTCGAGGGAAGGCCCTGAAATGCTATGCAGAAGCAGAGGCGTGTAGCAGTTTCCATGAGGCCGTAGTCGCTGCTCTGCAGCATTTTAACGCCAGTACGCTTTTCAGGACACCTAGGTGCCTCGCCTGGAAACCCTGTTCCCTGCAAGAACACCGAGTACCCTCAGGCTCCCGTGGCCCTTCTAAGCAATATCCAGGCCCGTAGCTTTCCGACTCACAGTGTGTATGCCGAGTGTAGGGCAACTCAGTGCACTCTAATTGGGACATCTTGATTTAGCCAGCACCTGCACAGTTTTATGAGCACCGTTCTAGCAAGTTCCAACATGCCGTGGAAGTCACAATCATTCCCTAGTCTGAGCTGCACAGAGAAAAACACTAGGCTTCTCCTTCCATCCAGGACCTCCTACCTGAAGTCACCCTGCCTCCAGGGGAAAGACGGCTTGCGTTCCTATTGCAACTAAAGCACAGTTTTTCCTGTAGCACTGCAGGTGTGGAAGAGGCAAAGGTCCAGAGGCCTAGCTAAGGCTTTCCTTGCTGAGGCCGTTCACTAGATGCAGAACACGCTGCCTCGAGAAGTTGATTCAGGGAAGCAACCAGTGTGTACTCTGTGTCTCATTTGACTTGTTAAAAACCACAGAGATGTATGCTGCTTGTGCTCATGGAAATGGGGGCACGATGACACTAGCCGTGCTTTCCATTTGGAAAGCTCCATTCTTGCTGCCGTGAAGCTCCCTGATATTCTCTGCTGTTGACAGGCCCCTGGCCACTATAGCATTGGTGTGGGAAGAAAATGAGTTTTCTCTGTGTACACACGGAGCTTCATTGGCCGGGGTGGGGTTCACCTTCCCATGCTCTAGAGCTAAAGGGAATCTCAACGTGAGTCCTTGCCTCGAGGTAAGGCCCTGAGTAGCCCTGCAAAAAGGTAGGCATGCAGCTCTTTCCATTAGCTCTAAGTCGCTGTTCTGCTTTACTTTAAAGGAAGTACCCTTTTCAGGACTCCTAGGCCTCTCGGGTGAGCATCATTTTTGTTCCAAGATCCCTGAGTACCTCCCAACCCCTGTAGGCCTGCAGAGCAACAATGAGGCCCATTGGTCCCTCGGAGGTCCTCTGTGTCTGCTGAGTCATGGGCAACACACTGCACTCTTTCTTGTGATATCTTGATTCACATCACTCGCACAGGTTCAAAAGCAACGGTCTAGGAAGTTCCAACATGCCGTGGAAGTCGCACTCATTCCCTAGTCTGAGCTGCACAGAGAAAAACACTACGCTTCTCCTTCCATCCAGGACCTCCTACCTGAAGTCACCCTGCCTCCAGGAGAAAGACGGCTTGCGTTCCTATTGCAACTAAAGCACAGTATTTCCTGTAGCACTGCAGGCTTTTGAAGAGTCACGGGCCCAGAGTCCTAGCTCGGTCATCCCTTGGTGAGGCCGTTCACTAGATGCAGAACACCCTCCTCGAGAAGTTGATTCAGGGAAGCAACCAGTGTGGACTGTGTGTCTCTTTTGACTTGTTAGAAACCACAGAGATGTATGCTGCCTGTGCCAATGGTATTGGGGGCATGATGGTACTAGCCTTGCTTTCCATTTGGAAAGCTCCATTCTTGCTGCCGTGAAGCTCCCTGAAATTCTCTACTGTTGACAGGCCCCTGGCCACTCTAGCATTGGTGTGGGAAGAAAATGAGTTTTCTCTGGCTACACACGGAGCTTCTTTGGCCGGGGTGGGGCTCACCTTGCCATGCTCTAGAGCTAAATGGACTCTCAACGTGAGTCCTTGCCTCGAGGTAAGGCCCTGAGTAGCCCTGCAGAAAGGGAGGCATGCAGGTCTTTCCATTAGCTCTAAGTCGCTGTTCCACTTTACTTTAAAGGAAGTACCCTTTTCAGGACTCCTAGGCCTCTCGGGTGAGCATCATTTTTGTTCCAAGATCCCTGAGTACCTCCACACCCCTGTAGGACTGCTGAGCAACAACGAGGCCCATTGGTCCCTCGGAGTTCCTCTGTGTCTGCTGAGTAATGGGCAACACACTGCATTCTTTCTTGTGATATCTTGATTGACAGCACTCACACAGGTTCACGGGCACCGTTCTAGCAAGTTCCAACATGCCGTGGAAGTCGCACTCATTCCCTAGTCTGAGCTGCACAGAGAAAACACTAGGCTTCTCCTTCCATCCAGGACCTCCTACCTGAAGTCACACTGCCTCAGGAGAAACACGGCTTGCGTTCCTATTGCAACTAAAGCACAGTTTTTCCTGTAGCACTGCAGGTGTGGAAGAGGCAAAGGTCCAGAGGACTAGCTAAGGCTTTCCTTGGTGAGGCCGTTCACTAGATGCAGAACACCCTGCCTCGAGGAGTTGATTCAGGGAAGCAACCAGTGTGTACTCTGTGTCTCTTTTGACTTGTTAGAAACCACAGAGATGTATGCAGCCTGTGCCCATGGAAATGGGGGCATGATGGTACTAGCATTGCTTTCCATTTGGAAAGCTCCATTCTTGCTGAAGTGAAGCTCCCTGAAATTCTCTGCTGTTGACAGCCCTCTGGCCACTGTAGGCATGGGTGTGGGAAGAAAATGAGTTTTCTCTGGCTACACACGGAGCTTAATTGGCCGGGGTTGGGTTCACCTTGCCATGCTCTAGAGCTAAAGGGAATCTCAACGTGAGTCCTTGCCTCGAGGTAAGGCCCTGAGTAGCCCTGCAGAAAGGGAGGCATGCAGGTCTTTCCATGAGCTCTAAGTCGCAGATCTGCTTTACTTTAAAGGAAGTACCCTTTTCAGGACTCCTAGGCCTCTGGGGTGAGCATCATTTTGTTCCAAGATCCCTGAGTACCTCCACACCCCTGTAGGCCTGCTGAGCAACAACGAGGCCATTGGTCCCTCGGAGTTCCTCTGTGTCTGCTGAGTCATGGGCAACACACTGCACTCTTTCTTGTGATATCTTGATTCACAGCACTCACACAGGTTCACGGGCACCGTTCTAGCAAGTTCCAACATGCCGTGGAAGTCGCACTCATTCCCTAGTCTGAGCTGCACAGAGATAAACACTAGGCTTCTCCTTCCATCCAGGACCTCCTACTTGATGTCACCCTGCCTCAGGAGACAGACGGCTTGCGTTCCTATTGCAACTGAAGCACAGTTTTTCCTGTAGCACTGCAGGTTTGGAAGAGGCAAGGGCCCAGACGCCTAGCTAAGGCTTTCCTTGGTGAGGCCGTTCACTAGATGCAGAACACGCTGCCTCGAAAAGTTGATTCAGGGAAGCAACCAGTGTGTACTCTGTGTCTCATTTGACTTGTTAAAAACCACAGAGATGTATGCTGCCTGTGCCCATGGAAATGGGGGCATGATGGTACTAGCTTTGCTTTCCATTTGGAAAACTCCATTCTTGCTGCCGTGAAGCTCCCTGAAATTCTCTGCTGTTGACAGCCCTCTGGCCACTGTAGGCATGGATGTGGGAAGAAATTGAGTTTTCTCTGGCTACACACGGAGCTTCATTGGCCGGGGTGGGGCTCACCTTGCCATGCTCTAGAGCTAAAGGGAATCTCAACGTGAGTCCTTGCCTCGAGGTAAGGCCCTGAGTAGCCCTGCAGAAAGGGAGGCATGCAGCTCTTTCCATGAGCTCTTAGTGGAGGTTCCGCTTTATGTTAAAGGAAGTACCCTTTTCAGGACTCCTAGGCCCCTGTGGGCCTGCTGAGCAGCATTGATTCCCATACGTCCCTCGGAGGCCCTCTGTGTCTGCCGAGTCTCGGGCAACACACTGTACGTTACTTCAGGAGAGCTATATTTCCAGAGCAGTCGAACAGCATCAGAACCACATTTCTAGGCAGTCCAACATGCCCTGGAAGTTTTCGACATTGCCCTCGTCTGAGCTGCCCTGAGAAAACACTCTTCTTAGAATTTATCGAGGACCTCTTTCCTGAAGTCACTCTATTCAAGGAGAAATACAGCATCCTAACATGCTGTGTCGCTCACAGTGCAAGCAACGTGAGAACTTGCCTCGAGGTAAGGCCCTGAAATGCTATGCAGAAGCGGAGGCGTGTAGCAGTTTCCATGAGGCCGTAGTCGCTGCTCTGCAGCATTTTAACGCCAGTACGCTTTTCAGGACACCTAGGTGCCTCGCCTGGAAACCCTGTTCCCTGCAAGAACACCGAGTACCCTCAGGCTCCCGTGGCCCTTCTAAGCAATATCCAGGCCCGTAGCTTTCCGACTCACAGTGTGTATGCCGAGTGTAGGGCAACTCAGTACACTCTAATTGGGACATCTTGATTTAGCCAGCACCTGCACAGTTTTATGAGCACCGTTCTAGCAAGTTCCAACATGCCGTGGAAGTCGCAATCATTCCCTAGTCTGAGCTGCACAGAGAAAAACACTAGGCTTCTCCTTCCATCCAGGACCTCCTACCTGAAGTCACCCTGCCTCCAGGAAAAAGACGGCTTGTGTTCCTTTTGCAACTAAAGCACAGTTTTTCCTGAAGCACTGCAGACTTTTGAAGAGGCACGGGCCCAGAGGCCTAGCTGGGGCTTTCCTTGGTGAGGCCGTTCACTAGATGCAGAACACCCTGCCTCGAGAAGTGGATTAAGGGAAGAAAACAGTGTGTACTCTGTGTCTCATTTGAATTGTTAAAAACCACAGAGATGTATGCTGCCTGTGCCCATGGAAATGGGGACATGATGGTACTAGCCTTGCTTTCCATTTGGAAAGCTCCATTCTTGCTGCCGTGAAGCTCCCTGAAATTCTCTGCTGTTGACAGCCCTCTGGCCACTGTAGGCATGGGTGTGGGAAGAAAATGAGTTTTCTCTGGCTACACACGGAGCTTCTTTGGCCGGGGTGGGGCTCACCTTGCCATGCTCTAGAGCTAAATGGAATCTCAACGTGAGTCCTTGCCTCGAGGTAAGGCCCTGAGTAGCCCTGCAGAAAGGGAGGCATGCAGGTCTTTCCATTAGCTCTAAGTCGCTGTTCCACTTTACTTTAAAGGAAGTACCCTTTTCAGGATTCCTAGGCCTCTCGGGTGAGCATCATTTTTGTTCCAAGATCCCTGAGTACCTCCACACCCCTGTAGGCCTGCAGAGCAACAACGAGGCCCATTGGTCCCTCGGAGTTCCTCTGTGTCTGCTGAGTCATGGGCAACACACTGCACTGTTTCTTGTGATATCTTGATTCACAGCACTCACACAGGTTCACGGGCACCGTTCTAGCAAGTTCCAACATGCCGTGGAAGTCGCACTCATTCCGTAGTCTGAGCTGCACAGAGATAAACACTAGGCTTCCCCTTCCATCCAGGACCTCCTACTTGAAGTCACCCTGCCTCAGGAGACAGACGGCTTGCGTTCCTATTGCAACTGAAGCACAGTTTTTCCTGTAGCACTGCAGGTTTGGAAGAGGCAAGGGTCCAGACGCCTAGCTAAGGCTTTCCTTGGTGAGGCCGTTCACTAGATGCAGAACACGCTGCCTCAAAAAGTTGATTCAGGGAAGCAACCAGTGTGTACTCTGTGTCTCATTTGACTTGTTAAAAACCACAGAGATGTATGCTGCCTGTGCCCATGGAAATGGGGCCATGATGGTACTAGCCTTGCTTTCTATTTGGAAAGCTCCATTCTTGCTGCGGTGAAGCTCCCTGAAATTCTCTGCTGTTGACAGCCCTCTGGCCACTGTAGGCATGGATGTGGGAAGAAAATGAGTTTTCTCTGGCTACACACGGAGCTTCTTTGGCCGGGGTGGGGCTCACCTTGCCATGCTCTAGAGCTAAATGGAATCTCAACGTGAGTCCTTGCCTCGAGGTAAGGCCCTGAGTAGCCCTGCAGAAAGGGAGGCATGCAGCTCTTTCCATGAGCTCTTAGTGGAGGTTCCGCTTTATGTTAAAGGAAGTACCCTTTTCAGGACTCCTAGGCCCCTGTGGACCTGCTGAGCAGCATTGATTCCCATACGTCCCTCGGAGGCCCTCTGTGTCTGCCGAGTCTCGGGCAACACACTGTACGTTATTTCAGGAGAGCTATATTTCCAGAGCAGTCGAACAGCATCAGAACCACATTTCTAGGCAGTCCAACATGCCCTGGAAGTTTTCGACATTGCCCTCGTCTGAATGTCCTGAGATAACACTCTTCTTAGAATTTATCGAGGACCTCTTTCCTGAAGTCACTCTATTCAAGGAGAAATACAGCATCCTAACATGCTGTGTCGCTCACAGTGCAAGCAACGTGAGATGTTGCCTCGAGGTAAGGCCCTGAAATGCTATGCAGAAGCGGAGGCATGTAGCAGTTTCCATGAGGCCGTAGTCGCTGCTCTGCAGCATTTTAACGCCAGTACGCTTTTCAGGACACCTAGGTGCCTCGCCTGGAAACCCTGTTCCCTGCAAGAACACCGAGTACCCTCAGGCTCCCCTGGCCCTTCTAAGCAATATCCAGGCCCGTAGCTTTCCGACTCACAGTGTGTATGCCGAGTGTAGGGCAACACAGTGCACTCTAATTGGGACATCTTGATTTAGCCAGCACCTGCACAGTTTTATGAGCACCGTTCCAGCAAGTTCCAACATGCCGTGGAAGTCGCACTCATTCCGTACACTGAGCTGCACAGAGAAAAACACTAGGCTTCTCCTTCCATCCAGGACCTCCTACCTGAAGTCACACTGCCTCAGGAGAAACACGGCTTGCGTTCCTATTGCAACTAAAGCACAGTTTTTCCTGTAGCACTGCAGGTGTGGAAGAGGCAAGGGCCCAGAGGACTAGCTAAGGCTTTCCTTGGTGAGGACGTTCACTAGATGCAGAACACGCTGCCTCGAGAAGTTGATTCAGGGAAGCAACCAGTGTGTACTTGGTGTCTCATTTGACTTGTTAAAAACCACAGAGATGTATGCTGCCTGTGCCCATGGAAATGGGGGCATGATGGTACTAGCCTTGCTTTCTATTTGGAAAGCTCCATTCTTGCTGCCGTGAAGCTCCCTGAAATTCTCTGCTGTTGACAGCCCTCTGGCCACTGTAGGCATGGGTGAGGGAAGAAAATGAGTTTTCTCTGGCTACACACGGAGCTTCATTGGCCGGGGTGGGGCTCACCTTGCCATGCTCTAGAGCTAAAGGGAATCTCAACGTGAGTCCTAGTCTCGAGGTAAGGCCCTGAGTAGCCCTGCAGAAAGGGAGGCATGCAGGTCTTTCCATGAGCTCTAAGTCGCAGATCTGCTTTACTTTAAAGGAAGTACCCTTTTCAGGACTCCTAGGCCTCTCGGGTGAGCATCATTTTTGTTCCAAGATCCCTGAGTACCTCCACACCCCTGTAGGCCTGCAGAGCAACAACGAGGCCCATTGGTCCCTCGGAGGTCCTCTGTGTCTGCTGAGTCATGGGCAACACACTGCACTCTTTCTTGTGATATCTTGATCCACAGCACTCGCACAGGATCACGAGCACCGTTCTAGCAGGTTCCAACATGCCGTGGAAGTCGCACTCATTCCCTAGTCTGAGCTGCACAGAGAAAAACACTAGGCTCCTCCTTCCATCTAAGACCTCCTACCTGAAGTCACCCTGCCATCAGGAGAAACACTGCTTGCGTTCTTATTGCAACTAAAGCAGAGTTTTTCCTGTAGCACTGCAGGCTTTTGAAGAGGCACGGGCCCAGAGGCCTAGCTAGGGCGTTCCTTGGTGAGGCCGTTCACTAGATGCAGAACACCCTGCCTCGAGAAGTTGATTCAGGGAAGCAACCAGTGTGGACTCTGTGTCTCTTTTGACTTGTTAGAAACCACAGAGATGTATGCTACCTGTGCCAATGGTAATGGGGGCATGATGGTACTAGCTTTGCTTTCCATTTGGAAAGCTCCATTCTTGCTGCCGTGAAACTCCCTGAAAATCTCTGCTGTTGATAGCCCTCTGGCCACTGTAGGCACGGGTGTGGGAAGAAAATGAGTTTTCTTTGGCTACACACGGGGCTTCATTGGCCGGGGTGGGGCTCACCTTGCCATGCTCTAGAGTTAAAGGGAATCTCAACGTGAGTCCTTGCCTCGAGGTAAGGCCCTGAGTAGCCCTGCAGAAAGGGAGGCATGCAGGTCTTTCCATTAGCTCTAAATCACTGTTCTGCTTTATTTTAAAGGAAGTACCCTTTCCAGGACTCCTAGGCCTCTCGGGTGAGCATCATTTTGTTCCAAGATCCCTGAGTACCTCCACACCCCTGTAGGACTGCTGAGCAACAACGAGGCCCATTGGTCCCTCGGAGGTCCTCTGTGTCTGCTGAGTCATGGGCAACACACTGCACTCTTTCTTGTGATATCTTGATTCACAGCACTCACACAGGTTCACGAGCACCGTTCTAGCAAGTTCCAACATGCCGTGGAAGTCGCACTCATTCCCTAGTCTGAGCTGCACAGAGATAAACACTAGGCTTCTCCTTCCATCCAGGACCTCCTACTTGAAGTCACCCTGCCTCAGGAGATAGACGACTTGCGTTCCTATTGCAACTAAAGCACAGTTTTTCCTGTAGCACTGCAGGTTTGGAAGAGGCAAGGGCCCAGACGCCTAGCTAAGGCTTTCGTTGGTGAGGCCGTTCACTAGATGCAGAACACGCTGCCTCGAGAAGTTGATTCAGGGAAGCAACCAGTGTGTACTTGGTGTCTCATTTGACTTGTTAAAAACCACAGAGATGTATGCTGCCTGTGCCCATGGAAATGGGGGCATGATGGTACTAGCCTTGCTTTCTATTTGGAAAGCTCCATTCTTGCTGCCGTGAAGCTCCCTGAAATTCTCTGCTGTTGACAGCCCTCTGGCCACTGTAGGCATGGGTGAGGGAAGAAAATGAGTTTTCTCTGGCTACACACGGAGCTTCATTGGCCGGGGTGGGGCTCACCTTGCCATGCTCTAGAGCTAAAGGGAATCTCAACGTGAGTCCTAGTCTCGAGGTAAGGCCCTGAGTAGCCCTGCAGAAAGGGAGGCATGCAGGTCTTTCCATGAGCTCTAAGTCGCAGATCTGCTTTACTTTAAAGGAAGTACCCTTTTCAGGACTCCTAGGCCTCTCGGGTGAGCATCATTTTTGTTCCAAGATCCCTGAGTACCTCCACACCCCTGTAGGCCTGCAGAGCAACAACGAGGCCCATTGGTCCCTCGGAGGTCCTCTGTGTCTGCTGAATCATGGGCAACACACTGCACTCTTTCTTGTGATATCTAGATTCACAGCACTCGCACAGCTTCACGAGCACCGTTCTAGCAGGTTCCAACATGCCGTGGAAGTCGCACTCATTCCCTAGTCTGAGCTGCACAGAGAAAAACACTAGGCTTCTCCTTCCATCTAAGACCTCCTACGTGAAGTCACCCTGCCATCAGGAGAAACACTGCTTGCGTTCTTTTTGCAACTAAAGCAGAGTTTTTCCTGTAGCACTGCAGGCTTTTGAAGAGGCACGGGCCCAGAGGCCTAGCTAGGGCGTTCCTTGGTGAGGCCGTTCACTAGATGCAGAACACCCTGCCTCGAGAAGTTGATTCAGGGAAGCAACCAGTGTGGACTCTGTGTCTCTTTTGACTTGTTAGAAACCAGAGAGAAGTATGCTGCCTGAGCCAATGGTAATGGGGGCATGATCTTACTAGCCTTGCTTTCCATTTGGAAAGCTCCATTCTTGCTGCCGTGAAGCTCCCTGAAATTCTCTGCTATTGTCAGCCCTCTGGCCACTGTAGGCATGGGTGTGGGAAGAAAATGAGTTTTCTTTGGCTACACACGGAGCTTCATTGACCGGGGTGGGGCTCACCTTGCCATGCTCTAGAACTAAAGGGAATCTCAACGTGAGTCCTTGCCTCGAGGTAAGGCCCTGAGTAGCCCTGCAGAAAGGGAGGCATGCAGCTCTTTCCATGAGCTCTTAGTGGAGGTTCCGCTTTATGTTAAAGGAAGTACCCTTTTCAGGACTCCTAGGCCCCTGTGGACCTGCTGAGCAGCATTGATTCCCATACGTCCCTCGGAGGCCCTCTGTGTCTGCCGAGTCTCGGGCAACACACTGTACGTTATTTCAGGAGAGCTATATTTCCAGAGCAGTCGAACAGCATCAGAACCACATTTCTAGGCAGTCCAACATGCCCTGGAAGTTTTCGACATTGCCCTCGTCTGAATGTCCTGAGATAACACTCTTCTTAGAATTTATCGAGGACCTCTTTCCTGAAGTCACTCTATTCAAGGAGAAATACAGCATCCTAACATGCTGTGTCGCTCACAGTGCAAGCAACGTGAGAATTTGCCTCGAGGTAAGGCCCTGAAATGCTATGCAGAAGCGGAGGCATGTAGCAGTTTCCATGAGGCCGTAGTCGCTGCATTGCAGCATTTTAACGCCAGTACGCTTTTCAGGACACCTAGGTGCCTCGCCTGAAAACCCTGTTCCCTGCAAGAACACCGAGTACCCTCAGGCTCCCCTGGCCCTTCTAAGCAATATCCAGGCCCGTAGCTTTCCGACTCACAGTGTGTATGCCGAGTGTAGGGCAACACAGTGCACTCTAATTGGGACATCTTGATTTAGCCAGCACCTGCACAGTTTTATGAGCACCGTTCCAGCAAGTTCCAACATGCCGTGGAAGTCGCACTCATTCCGTACACTGAGCTGCACAGAGAAAAACACTAGGCTTCTCCTTCCATCCAGGACCTCCTACCTGAAGTCACACTGCCTCAGGAGAAACACGGCTTGCGTTCCTATTGCAACTAAAGCACAGTTTTTCCTGTAGCACTGCAGGTGTGGAAGAGGCAAAGGTCCAGAGGACTAGCTAAGGCTTTCCTTGGTGAGGCCGTTCACTAGATGCAGAACACCCTGCCTCGAGGAGTTGATTCAGGGAAGCAACCAGTGTGTACTCTGTGTCTCTTTTGACTTGTTAGAAACCACAGAGATGTATGCAGCCTGTGCCCATGGAAATGGGGGAATGATGGTACTAGCATTGCTTTCCATTTGGAAAGCTCCATTCTTGCTGCCGTGAAGCTCCCTGAAATTCTCTGCTGTTGACAGCCCTCTGTCCACTGTAGGCATGGGTGTGGGAGGAAATGAGTTTTCTCTGGCTACACACGGAGCTTAATTGGCCGGGGTTGGGCTCACCTTGCCATGCTCTAGAGCTAAAGGGAATCTCAACGTGAGTCCTTGCCTCGAGGTAAGGCCCTGAGTAGCCCTGCAGAAAGGGAAGCATGCAGGTCTTTCCATGAGCTCTAAGTCGCAGATCTGCTTTACTTGAAAAGAAGTACCCTTTTCAGGACTCCTAGGCCTCTCGGGTGAGCATCATTTTTGTTCCAAGATCCCTGAGTACCTCCACACCCCTGTAGGCCTGCAGAGCAACAACGAGGCCCATTGGTCCCTCGGAGGTCCTCTGTGTCTGCTGAGTCATGGGCAACACACTGCACTCTTTCTTGTGATATCTTGATCCACAGCACTCGCACAGGATCACGAGCACCGTTCTAGCAGGTTCCAACATGCCGTGGAAGTCGCACTCATTCCCTAGTCTGAGCTGCACAGAGAAAAACACTAGGCTTCTCCTTCCATCTAAGACCTCCTACGTGAAGTCACCCTGCCATCAGGAGAAACACTGCTTGCGTTCTTATTGCAACTAAAGCAGAGTTTTTCCTGTAGCACTGCAGGCTTTTGAAGAGGCACGGGCCCAGAGGCCTAGCTAGGGCGTTCCTTGGTGAGGCCGTTCACTAGATGCAGAACACCCTGCCTCGAGAAGTTGATTCAGGGAAGCAACCAGTGTGGACTCTGTGTCTCTTTTGACTTGTTAGAAACCACAGAGATGTATGCTACCTGTGCCAATGGTAATGGGGGCATGATGGTACTAGCTTTGCTTTCCATTTGGAAAGCTCCATTCTTGCTGCCGTGAAACTCCCTGAAAATCTCTGCTGTTGATAGCCCTCTGGCCACTGTAGGCACGGGTGTGGGAAGAAAATGAGTTTTCTTTGGCTACACACGGGGCTTCATTGGCCGGGGTGGGGCTCACCTTGCCATGCTCTAGAGTTAAAGGGAATCTCAACGTGAGTCCTTGCCTCGAGGTAAGGCCCTGAGTAGCCCTGCAGAAAGGGAGGCATTCAGGTCTTTCCATTAGCTCTAAATCACTGTTCTGCTTTACTTTAAAGGAAGTACCCTTTTCAGGACTCCTAGGCCTCTCGGGTGAGCATCATTTTGTTCCAAGATCCCTGAGTACCTCCACACCCCTGTAGGACTGCTGAGCAACAACGAGGCCCATTGGTCCCTCGGAGGTCCTCTGTGTCTGCTGAGTCATGGGCAACACACTGCACTCTTTCTTGTGATATCTAGATTCACAGCACTCACACAGGTTCACGAGCACCGTTCTAGCAAGTTCCAACATGCCGTGGAAGTCGCACTCATTCCCTAGTCTGAGCTGCACAGAGATAAACACTAGGCTTCTCCTTCCATCCAGGACCTCCTACTTGAAGTCACCCTGCCTCAGGAGATAGACGACTTGCGTTCCTATTGCAACTAAAGCACAGTTTTTCCTGTAGCACTGCAGGTTTGGAAGAGGCAAGGGCCCAGACGCCTAGCTAAGGCTTTCGTTGGTGAGGCCGTTCACTAGATGCAGAAGACGCTGCCTCGAGAAGTTGATTCAGGGAAGCAACCAGTGTGTACTTGGTGTCTCATTTGACTTGTTAAAAACCACAGAGATGTATGCTGCCTGTGCCCATGGAAATGGGGGCATGATGGTACTAGCCTTGCTTTCTATTTGGAAAGCTCCATTCTTGCTGCCGTGAAGCTCCCTGAAATTCTCTGCTGTTGACAGCCCTCTGGCCACTGTAGGCATGGGTGAGGGAAGAAAATGAGTTTTCTCTGGCTACACACGGAGCTTCATTGGCCGGGGTGGGGCTCACCTTGCCATGCTCTAGAGCTAAAGGGAATCTCAACGTGAGTCCTAGTCTCGAGGTAAGGCCCTGAGTAGCCCTGCAGAAAGGGAGGCATGCAGGTCTTTCCATGAGCTCTAAGTCGCAGATCTGCTTTACTTTAAAGGAAGTACCCTTTTCAGGACTCCTAGGCCTCTCGGGTGAGCATCATTTTTGTTCCAAGATCCCTGAGTACCTCCACACCCCTGTAGGCCTGCAGAGCAACAACGAGGCCCATTGGTCCCTCGGAGGTCCTCTGTGTCTGCTGAATCATGGGCAACACACTGCACTCTTTCTTGTGATATCTAGATTCACAGCACTCGCACAGCTTCACGAGCACCGTTCTAGCAGGTTCCAACATGCCGTGGAAGTCGCACTCATTCCCTAGTCTGAGCTGCACAGAGAAAAACACTAGGCTTCTCCTTCCATCTAAGACCTCCTACGTGAAGTCACCCTGCCATCAGGAGAAACACTGCTTGCGTTCTTATTGCAACTAAAGCAGAGTTTTTCCTGTAGCACTGCAGGCTTTTGAAGAGGCACGGGCCCAGAGGCCTAGCTAGGGCGTTCCTTGGTGAGGCCGTTCACTAGATGCAGAACACCCTGCCTCGAGAAGTTGATTCAGGGAAGCAACCAGTGTGGACTCTGTGTCTCTTTTGACTTGTTAGAAACCAGAGAGAAGTATGCTGCCTGAGCCAATGGTAATGGGGGCATGATCTTACTAGCCTTGCTTTCCATTTGGAAAGCTCCATTCTTGCTGCCGTGAAGCTCCCTGAAATTCTCTGCTATTGTCAGCCCTCTGGCCACTGTAGGCATGGGTGTGGGAAGAAAATGAGTTTTCTTTGGCTACACACGGAGCTTCATTGACGGGGTGGGGCTCACCTTGCCATGCTCTAGAACTAAAGGGAATCTCAACGTGAGTCCTTGCCTCGAGGTAAGGCCCTGAGTAGCCCTGCAGAAAGGGAGGCATGCAGCTCTTTCCATGAGCTCTTAGTGGAGGTTCCGCTTTATGTTAAAGGAAGTACCCTTTTCAGGACTCCTAGGCCCCTGTGGACCTGCTGAGCAGCATTGATTCCCATACGTCCCTCGGAGGCCCTCTGTGTCTGCCGAGTCTCGGGCAACACACTGTACGTTATTTCAGGAGAGCTATATTTCCAGAGCAGTCGAACAGCATCAGAACCACATTTCTAGGCAGTCCAACATGCCCTGGAAGTTTTCGACATTGCCCTCGTCTGAATGTCCTGAGATAACACTCTTCTTAGAATTTATCGAGGACCTCTTTCCTGAAGTCACTCTATTCAAGGAGAAATACAGCATCCTAACATGCTGTGTCGCTCACAGTGCAAGCAACGTGAGAAGTTGCCTCGAGGTAAGGCCCTGAAATGCTATGCAGAAGCGGAGGCATGTAGCAGTTTCCATGAGGCCGTAGTCGCTGCTCTGCAGCATTTTAACGCCAGTACGCTTTTCAGGACACCTAGGTGCCTCGCCTGGAAACCCTGTTCCCTGCAAGAACACCGAGTACCCTCAGGCTCCCCTGGCCCTTCTAAGCAATATCCAGGCCCGTAGCTTTCCGACTCACAGTGTGTATGCCGAGTGTAGGGCAACACAGTGCACTCTAATTGGGACATCTTGATTTAGCCAGCACCTGCACAGTTTTATGAGCACCGTTCCAGCAAGTTCCAACATGCCGTGGAAGTCGCACTCATTCCGTACACTGAGCTGCACAGAGAAAAACACTAGGCTTCTCCTTCCATCCAGGACCTCCTACCTGAAGTCACACTGCCTCAGGAGAAACACGGCTTGCGTTCCTATTGCAACTAAAGCACAGTTTTTCCTGTAGCACTGCAGGTGTGGAAGAGGCAAGGGCCCAGAGGACTAGCTAAGGCTTTCCTTGGTGAGGACGTTCACTAGATGCAGAAGACGCTGCCTCGAGAAGTTGATTCAGGGAAGCAACCAGTGTGTACTTGGTGTCTCATTTGACTTGTTAAAAACCACAGAGATGTATGCTGCCTGTGCCCATGGAAATGGGGGCATGATGGTACTAGCCTTGCTTTCTATTTGGAAAGCTCCATTCTTGCTGCCGTGAAGCTCCCTGAAATTCTCTGCTGTTGACAGCCCTCTGGCCACTGTAGGCATGGGTGAGGGAAGAAAATGAGTTTTCTCTGGCTACACACGGAGCTTCATTGGCCGGGGTGGGGCTCACCTTGCCATGCTCTAGAGCTAAAGGGAATCTCAACGTGAGTCCTAGTCTCGAGGTAAGGCCCTGAGTAGCCCTGCAGAAAGGGAGGCATGCAGGTCTTTCCATGAGCTCTAAGTCGCAGATCTGCTTTACTTTAAAGGAAGTACCCTTTTCAGGACTCCTAGGCCTCTCGGGTGAGCATCATTTTTGTTCCAAGATCCCTGAGTACCTCCACACCCCTGTAGGCCTGCAGAGCAACAACGAGGCCCATTGGTCCCTCGGAGGTCCTCTGTGTCTGCTGAGTCATGGGCAACACACTGCACTCTTTCTTGTGATATCTTGATCCACAGCACTCGCACAGGATCACGAGCACCGTTCTAGCAGGTTCCAACATGCCGTGGAAGTCGCACTCATTCCCTAGTCTGAGCTGCACAGAGAAAAACACTAGGCTCCTCCTTCCATCTAAGACCTCCTACCTGAAGTCACCCTGCCATCAGGAGAAACACTGCTTGCGTTCTTATTGCAACTAAAGCAGAGTTTTTCCTGTAGCACTGCAGGCTTTTGAAGAGGCACGGGCCCAGAGGCCTAGCTAGGGCGTTCCTTGGTGAGGCCGTTCACTAGATGCAGAACACCCTGCCTCGAGAAGTTGATTCAGGGAAGCAACCAGTGTGGACTCTGTGTCTCTTTTGACTTGTTAGAAACCACAGAGATGTATGCTACCTGTGCCAATGGTAATGGGGGCATGATGGTACTAGCTTTGCTTTCCATTTGGAAAGCTCCATTCTTGCTGCCGTGAAACTCCCTGAAAATCTCTGCTGTTGATAGCCCTCTGGCCACTGTAGGCACGGGTGTGGGAAGAAAATGAGTTTTCTTTGGCTACACACGGGGCTTCATTGGCCGGGGTGGGGCTCACCTTGCCATGCTCTAGAGTTAAAGGGAATCTCAACGTGAGTCCTTGCCTCGAGGTAAGGCCCTGAGTAGCCCTGCAGAAAGGGAGGCATGCAGGTCTTTCCATTAGCTCTAAATCACTGTTCTGCTTTATTTTAAAGGAAGTACCCTTTTCAGGACTCCTAGGCCTCTCGGGTGAGCATCATTATGTTCCAAGATCCCTGAGTACCTCCACACCCCTGTAGGACTGCTGAGCAACAACGAGGCCCATTGGTCCCTCGGAGGTCCTCTGTGTCTGCTGAGTCATGGGCAACACACTGCACTCTTTCTTGTGATATCTTGATTCACAGCACTCACACAGGTTCACGAGCACCGTTCTAGCAAGTTCCAACATGCCGTGGAAGTCGCACTCATTCCCTAGTCTGAGCTGCACAGAGATAAACACTAGGCTTCTCCTTCCATCCAGGACCTCCTACTTGAAGTCACCCTGCCTCAGGAGATAGACGACTTGCGTTCCTATTGCAACTAAAGCACAGTTTTTCCTGTAGCACTGCAGGTTTGGAAGAGGCAAGGGCCCAGACGCCTAGCTAAGGCTTTCGTTGGTGAGGCCGTTCACTAGATGCAGAAGACGCTGCCTCGAGAAGTTGATTCAGGGAAGCAACCAGTGTGTACTTGGTGTCTCATTTGACTTGTTAAAAACCACAGAGATGTATGCTGCCTGTGCCCATGGAAATGGGGGCATGATGGTACTAGCCTTGCTTTCTATTTGGAAAGCTCCATTCTTGCTGCCGTGAAGCTCCCTGAAATTCTCTGCTGTTGACAGCCCTCTGGCCACTGTAGGCATGGGTGAGGGAAGAAAATGAGTTTTCTCTGGCTACACACGGAGCTTCATTGGCCGGGGTGGGGCTCACCTTGCCATGCTCTAGAGCTAAAGGGAATCTCAACGTGAGTCCTAGTCTCGAGGTAAGGCCCTGAGTAGCCCTGCAGAAAGGGAGGCATGCAGGTCTTTCCATGAGCTCTAAGTCGCAGATCTGCTTTACTTTAAAGGAAGTACCCTTTTCAGGACTCCTAGGCCTCTCGGGTGAGCATCATTTTTGTTCCAAGATCCCTGAGTACCTCCACACCCCTGTAGGCCTGCAGAGCAACAACGAGGCCCATTGGTCCCTCGGAGGTCCTCTGTGTCTGCTGAGTCATGGGCAACACACTGCACTCTTTCTTGTGATATCTTGATCCACAGCACTCGCACAGGATCACGAGCACCGTTCTAGCAGGTTCCAACATGCCGTGGAAGTCGCACTCATTCCCTAGTCTGAGCTGCACAGAGAAAAACACTAGGCTCCTCCTTCCATCTAAGACCTCCTACCTGAAGTCACCCTGCCATCAGGAGAAACACTGCTTGCGTTCTTATTGCAACTAAAGCAGAGTTTTTCCTGTAGCACTGCAGGCTTTTGAAGAGGCACGGGCCCAGAGGCCTAGCTAGGGCGTTCCTTGGTGAGGCCGTTCACTAGATGCAGAACACCCTGCCTCGAGAAGTTGATTCAGGGAAGCAACCAGTGTGGACTCTGTGTCTCTTTTGACTTGTTAGAAACCAGAGAGAAGTATGCTGCCTGAGCCAATGGTAATGGGGGCATGATCTTACTAGCCTTGCTTTCCATTTGGAAAGCTCCATTCTTGCTGCCGTGAAGCTCCCTGAAATTCTCTGCTATTGTCAGCCCTCTGGCCACTGTAGGCATGGGTGTGGGAAGAAAATGAGTTTTCTTTGGCTACACACGGAGCTTCATTGACCGGGGTGGGGCTCACCTTGCCATGCTCTAGAACTAAAGGGAATCTCAACGTGAGTCCTTGCCTCGAGGTAAGGCCCTGAGTAGCCCTGCAGAAAGGGAGGCATGCAGCTCTTTCCATGAGCTCTTAGTGGAGGTTCCGCTTTATGTTAAAGGAAGTACCCTTTTCAGGACTCCTAGGCCCCTGTGGACCTGCTGAGCAGCATTGATTCCCATACGTCCCTCGGAGGCCCTCTGTGTCTGCTGAGTCTCGGGCAACACACTGTACGTTATTTCAGGAGAGCTATATTTCCAGAGCAGTCGAACAGCATCAGAACCACATTTCTAGGCAGTCCAACATGCCCTGGAAGTTTTCGACATTGCCCTCGTCTGAATGTCCTGAGATAACACTCTTCTTAGAATTTATCGAGGACCTCTTTCCTGAAGTCACTCTATTCAAGGAGAAATACAGCATCCTAACATGCTGTGTCGCTCACAGTGCAAGCAACGGGAGAAGTTGCCTCGAGGTAAGGCCCTGAAATGCTATGCAGAAGCGGAGGCATGTAGCAGTTTCCATGAGGCCGTAGTCGCTGCTCTGCAGCATTTTAACGCCAGTACGCTTTTCAGGACACCTAGGTGCCTCGCCTGGAAACCCTGTTCCCTGCAAGAACACCGAGTACCCTCAGGCTCCCCTGGCCCTTCTAAGCAATATCCAGGCCCGTAGCTTTCTGACTCACAGTGTGTATGCCGAGTGTAGGGCAACACAGTGCACTCTAATTGGGACATCTTGATTTAGCCAGCACCTGCACAGTTTTATGAGCACCGTTCCAGCAAGTTCCAACATGCCGTGGAAGTCGCACTCATTCCGTACACTGAGCTGCACAGAGAAAACACTAGGCTTCTCCTTCCATCCAGGACCTCCTACCTGAAGTCACACTGCCTCAGGAGAAACACGGCTTGCGTTCCTATTGCAACTAAAGCACAGTTTTTCCTGTAGCACTGCAGGTTTGGAAGAGGCAAGGGCCCAGACGCCTAGCTAAGGCTTTCGTTGGTGAGGCCGTTCACTAGATGCAGAAGACGCTGCCTCGAGAAGTTGATTCAGGGAAGCAACCAGTGTGTACTTGGTGTCTCATTTGACTTGTTAAAAACCACAGAGATGTATGCTGCCTGTGCCCATGGAAATGGGGGCATGATGGTACTAGCCTTGCTTTCCATTAGGAAAGCTCCATTCTTGCTGCCGTGAAACTCCCTGAAAATCTCTGCTGTTGATAGCCCTCTGGCCACTGTAGGCACGGGTGTGGGAAGAAAATGAGTTTTCTTTGGCTACACACGGGGCTTCATTGGCCGGGGTGGGGCTCACCTTGCCATGCTCTAGAGTTAAAGGGAATCTCAACGTGAGTCCTTGCCTCGAGGTAAGGCCCTGAGTAGCCCTGCAGAAAGGGAGGCTTGCAGGTCTTTCCATTAGCTCTAAATCACTGTTCTGCTTTACTTTAAAGGAAGTACCCTTTTCAGGACTCCTAGGCCTCTCGGGTGAGCATCATTTTTGTTCCAAGATCCCTGAGTACCTCCACACCCCTGTAGGCCTGCAGAGCAACAACGAGGCCCATTGGTCCCTCGGAGGTCCTCTGTGTCTGCTGAATCATGGGCAACACACTGCACTCTTTCTTGTGATATCTAGATTCACAGCACTCGCACAGCTTCACGAGCACCGTTCTAGCAGGTTCCAACATGCCGTGGAAGTCGCACTCATTCCCTAGTCTGAGCTGCACAGAGAAAAACACTAGGCTTCTCCTTCCATCTAAGACCTCCTACGTGAAGTCACCCTGCCATCAGGAGAAACACTGCTTGCGTTCTTTTTGCAACTAAAGCAGAGTTTTTCCTGTAGCACTGCAGGCTTTTGAAGAGGCACGGGCCCAGAGGCCTAGCTAGGGCGTTCCTTGGTGAGGCCGTTCACTAGATGCAGAACACCCTGCCTCGAGAAGTTGATTCAGGGAAGCAACCAGTGTGGACTCTGTGTCTCTTTTGACTTGTTAGAAACCAGAGAGAAGTATGCTGCCTGAGCCAATGGTAATGGGGGCATGATCTTACTAGCCTTGCTTTCCATTTGGAAAGCTCCATTCTTGCTGCCGTGAAGCTCCCTGAAATTCTCTGCTATTGTCAGC
This sequence comes from Balaenoptera ricei, assembly GCF_028023285.1. Taxonomy (NCBI): domain Eukaryota; kingdom Metazoa; phylum Chordata; class Mammalia; order Artiodactyla; family Balaenopteridae; genus Balaenoptera; species Balaenoptera ricei. Next base: position 81,586,790 of record NC_082654.1, read on the forward strand.
CCTCTGGCCACTGTAGGCATGGGTGTGGGAAGAAAATGAGTTTTCTTTGGCTACACACGGAGCTTCATTGACCGGGGTGGGGCTCACCTTGCCATGCTCTAGAACTAAAGGGAATCTCAACGTGAGTCCTTGCCTCGAGGTAAGGCCCTGAGTAGCCCTGCAGAAAGGGAGGCATGCAGCTCTTTCCATGAGCTCTTAGTGGAGGTTCCGCTTTATGTTAAAGGAAGTACCCTTTTCAGGACTCCTAGGCCCCTGTGGACCTGCTGAGCAGCATTGATTCCCATACGTCCCTCGGAGGCCCTCTGTGTCTGCCGAGTCTCGGGCAACACACTGTACGTTATTTCAGGAGAGCTATATTTCCAGAGCAGTCGAACAGCATCAGAACCACATTTCTAGGCAGTCCAACATGCCCTGGAAGTTTTCGACATTGCCCTCGTCTGAATGTCCTGAGATAACACTCTTCTTAGAATTTATCGAGGACCTCTTTCCTGAAGTCACTCTATTCAAGGAGAAATACAGCATCCTAACATGCTGTGTCGCTCACAGTGCAAGCAACGGGAGAAGTTGCCTCGAGGTAAGGCCCTGAAATGCTATGCAGAAGCGGAGGCATGTAGCAGTTTCCATGAGGCCGTAGTCGCTGCTCTGCAGCATTTTAACGCCAGTACGCTTTTCAGGACACCTAGGTGCCTCGTCTGGAAACCCTGTTCCCTGCAAGAACACCGAGTACCCTCAGGCTCCCCTGGCCCTTCTAAGCAATATCCAGGCCCGTAGCTTTCCGACTCACAGTGTGTATGCCGAGTGTAGGGCAACACAGTGCACTCTAATTGGGACATCTTGATTTAGCCAGCACCTGCACAGTTTTATGAGCACCGTTCCAGCAAGTTCCAACATGCCGTGGAAGTCGCACTCATTCCGTACACTGAGCTGCACAGAGAAAACACTAGGCTTCTCCTTCCATCCAGGACCTCCTACCTGAAGTCACACTGCCTCAGGAGAAACACGGCTTGCGTTCCTATTGCAACTAAAGCACAGTTTTTCCTGTAGCACTGCAGGTTTGGAAGAGGCAAGGGCCCAGACGCCTAGCTAAGGCTTTCGTTGGTGAGGCCGTTCACTAGATGCAGAAGACGCTGCCTCGAGAAGTTGATTCAGGGAAGCAACCAGTGTGTACTTGGTGTCTCATTTGACTTGTTAAAAACCACAGAGATGTATGCTGCCTGTGCCCATGGAAATGGGGGCATGATGGTACTAGCCTTGCTTTCCATTTGGAAAGCTCCATTCTTGCTGCCGTGAAACTCCCTGAAAATCTCTGCTGTTGATAGCCCTCTGGCCACTGTAGGCACGGGTGTGGGAAGAAAATGAGTTTTCTTTGGCTACACACGGGGCTTCATTGGCCGGGGTGGGGCTCACCTTGCCATGCTCTAGAGTTAAAGGGAATCTCAACGTGAGTCCTTGCCTCGAGGTAAGGCCCTGAGTAGCCCTGCAGAAAGGGAGGCTTGCAGGTCTTTCCATTAGCTCTAAATCACTGTTCTGCTTTACTTTAAAGGAAGTACCCTTTTCAGGACTCCTAGGCCTCTCGGGTGAGCATCATTTTTGTTCCAAGATCCCTGAGTACCTCCACACCCCTGTAGGCCTGCAGAGCAACAACGAGGCCCATTGGTCCCTCGGAGGTCCTCTGTGTCTGCTGAATCATGGGCAACACACTGCACTCTTTCTTGTGATATCTAGATTCACAGCACTCGCACAGCTTCACGAGCACCGTTCTAGCAGGTTCCAACATGCCGTGGAAGTCGCACTCATTCCCTAGTCTGAGCTGCACAGAGAAAAACACTAGGCTTCTCCTTCCATCTAAGACCTCCTACGTGAAGTCACCCTGCCATCAGGAGAAACACTGCTTGCGTTCTTTTTGCAACTAAAGCAGAGTTTTTCCTGTAGCACTGCAGGCTTTTGAAGAGGCACGGGCCCAGAGGCCTAGCTAGGGCGTTCCTTGGTGAGGCCGTTCACTAGATGCAGAACACCCTGCCTCGAGAAGTTGATTCAGGGAAGCAACCAGTGTGGACTCTGTGTCTCTTTTGACTTGTTAGAAACCAGAGAGAAGTATGCTGCCTGAGCCAATGGTAATGGGGGCATGATCTTACTAGCCTTGCTTTCCATTTGGAAAGCTCCATTCTTGCTGCCGTGAAGCTCCCTGAAATTCTCTGCTATTGTCAGCCCTCTGGCCACTGTAGGCATGGGTGTGGGAAGAAAATGAGTTTTCTTTGGCTACACACGGAGCTTCATTGACCGGGGTGGGGCTCACCTTGCCATGCTCTAGAACTAAAGGGAATCTCAACGTGAGTCCTTGCCTCGAGGTAAGGCCCTGAGTAGCCCTGCAGAAAGGGAGGCATGCAGCTCTTTCCATGAGCTCTTAGTGGAGGTTCCGCTTTATGTTAAAGGAAGTACCCTTTTCAGGACTCCTAGGCCCCTGTGGACCTGCTGAGCAGCATTGATTCCCATACGTCCCTCGGAGGCCCTCTGTGTCTGCCGAGTCTCGGGCAACACACTGTACGTTATTTCAGGAGAGCTATATTTCCAGAGCAGTCGAACAGCATCAGAACCACATTTCTAGGCAGTCCAACATGCCCTGGAAGTTTTCGACATTGCCCTCGTCTGAATGTCCTGAGATAACACTCTTCTTAGAATTTATCGAGGACCTCTTTCCTGAAGTCACTCTATTCAAGGAGAAATACAGCATCCTAACATGCTGTGTCGCTCACAGTGCAAGCAACGGGAGAACTTGCCTCGAGGTAAGGCCCTGAAATGCTATGCAGAAGCGGAGGCGTGTAGCAGTTTCCATGAGGCCGTAGTCGCTGCTCTGCAGTATTTTAACGCCAGTACGCTTTTCAGGACACCTAGGTGCCTCGCCTGGAAGCCCTGTTCCCTGCAAGAACACCGAGTACCCTCAGGCTCCCGTGGCCCTTCTAAGCAATATCCAGGCCCGTAGCTTTCCGACTCACAGTGTGGATGCCGAGTGTAGGGCAACTCAGTACACTCTAATTGGGACATCTTGATTTAGCCAGCACCTGCACAGATTTATGAGCACCGTTCTAGCAAGTTCCAACATGCCGTGGAAGTCGCAATCATTCCCTAGTCTGAGCTGCACAGAGAAAAACACTAGGCTTCTCCTTCCATCCAGGACCTCCTACCTGAAGTCACCCTGCCTCCAGGGGAAAGACGGCTTGCGTTCCTATTGCAACTAAAGCACAGTTTTTCCTGTAGCACTGCAGGTGTGGAAGAGGCAAAGGTCCAGAGGCCTAGCTAAGGCTTTCCTTGGTGAGGCCGTTCACTAGATGCAGAACACGCTGCCTCGAGAAGTTGATTCAGGGAAGCAACCAGTGTGTACTCTGTGTCTCATTTGACTTGTTAAAAACCACAGAGATGTATGCTGCTTGTGCTCATGGAAATGGGGGCACGATGGTACTAGCCGTGCTTTCCATTTGGAAAGCTCCATTCTTGCTGCCGTGAAGCTCCCTGATATTCTCTGCTGTTGACAGGCCCCTGTCCACTATAGCATTGGTGTGGGAAGAAAATGAGTTTTCTCTGGGTACACACGGAGCTTCATTGGCCGGGGTGGTGTTCACCTTCCCATGCTCTAGAGCTAAAGGGAATCTCAACGTGAGTCCTTGCCTCGAGGTAAGGCCCTGAGTAGCCCTGCAGAAAGGGAGGCATGCAGCTCTTTCCATGAGCTCTTAGTGGAGGTTCCGCTTTATGTTAAAGGAAGTACCCTTTTCAGGACTCCTAGGCCCCTGTGGGCCTGCTGAGCAGCATTGATTCCCATACGTCCCTCGGAGGCCCTCTGTGTCTGCCGAGTCTCGGGCAACACACTGTACGTTACTTGAGGAGAGCTCTATTTGCAGAGCAGTCGAACAGCATCAGAACCACATTTCTAGGCAGTCCAACATGCCCTGGAAGTTTTCGACATTGCCCTCGTCTGAATGTCCTGAGATAACACTCTTCTTAGAATTTATCGAGGACCTCTTTCCTGAAGTCACTCTATTCAAGGAGAAATACAGCATCCTAACATGCTGTGTCGCTCACAGTGCAAGCAACGGGAGAACTTGCCTCGAGGTAAGGCCCTGAAATGCTATGCAGAAGCGGAGGCGTGTAGCAGTTTCCATGAGGCCGTAGTCGCTGCTCTGCAGTATTTTAACGCCAGTACGCTTTTCAGGACACCTAGGTGCCTCGCCTGGAAACCCTGTTCCCTGCAAGAACACCGAGTACCCTCAGGCTCCCGTGGCCCTTCTAAGCAATATCCAGGCCCGTAGCTTTCCGACTCACAGTGTGGATGCCGAGTGTAGGGCAACTCAGTACACTCTAATTGGGACATCTTGATTTAGCCAGCACCTGCACAGATTTATGAGCACCGTTCTAGCAAGTTCCAACATGCCGTGGAAGTCGCAATCATTCCCTAGTCTGAGCTGCACAGAGAAAAACACTAGGCTTCTCCTTCCATCCAGGACCTCCTACCTGAAGTCACCCTGCCTCCAGGGGAAAGACGGCTTGCGTTCCTATTGCAACTAAAGCACAGTTTTTCCTGTAGCACTGCAGGTGTGGAAGAGGCAAAGGTCCAGAGGCCTAGCTAAGGCTTTCCTTGGTGAGGCCGTTCACTAGATGCAGAACACGCTGCCTCGAGAAGTTGATTCAGGGAAGAAACCAGTGTGTACTCTGTGTCTCATTTGACTTGTTAAAAACCACAGAGATGTATGCTGCTTGTGCTCATGGAAATGGGGGCACGATGGTACTAGCCGTGCTTTCCATTTGGAAAGCTCCATTCTTGCTGCCGTGAAGCTCCCTGATATTCTCTGCTGTTGACAGGCCCCTGTCCACTATAGCATTGGTGTGGGAAGAAAATGAGTTTTCTCTGGGTACACACGGAGCTTCATTGGCCGGGGTGGTGTTCACCTTCCCATGCTCTAGAGCTAAAGGGAATCTCAACGTGAGTCCCTGCCTAGAGGTAAGGCCCTGAGTAGCCCTGCAGAAAGGGAAGCATGAAGGTCTTTCCATGAGCTCTAAGTCGCTGTTCTGCCTTACTTTAAAGGAAGTACCCTTTTCAGGACTCCTAGGCCTCTCGGGTGAGCATCATTTTTGTTCCAAGATCCCTGAGTACCTCCACACCCCTGTAGGACTGCTGAGCAACAACGAGGCCCATTGGTCCCTCGGAGGTCCTCTGTGTGTGCTGAGTCATGGGCAACACACTGCACTCTTTCTTGTGATATCTTGATTCACAGCACTCGCACAGGTAAAAGAGCAACATTCTAGCAAGTTCCAACAGGCCTGGAAATCGCACTCATTCCCTAGTCTGAGCTGCACAGAGAAAAACACTAGGCTTCTCCTTCCATCCAGGACCTCCTACCTGAAGTCATCCTGCCTCCAGGAGAAAGACGGCATGCGTTCCTATTGCAACTAAAGCACAGTTTTTCCTGTAGCACTGCAGGCTTTTGAAGAGGCAGGGGCCCAGAGGCCTAGCTAGGGCGTTCCTTGTTGAGGCCGTTCACAAGGTGCAGAACACCCTGCCTCGAGAAGTTGATTCAGGGAAGCAACTAGTGTGTACTCTGTGTCTCTTTTGACTTGTTAGAAACCACAGAGATGTATGCTGCCTGTGCCAATGGTAATGGGGGCATGATGGTCCTAGCCTTGCTTTCCATTTGGAAAGCTCCATTCTTGCTGCCGTGAAGCTCCCTGAAATTCTCTGCTGTTGACAGGCCTCTGGCCACTCTAGCATTGGTGTGGGAAGAAAATGAGTTTTCTCTGGCTACACACGGAGCTTCATTGCTCCGGGTGGGGCTCACCTTGCCATGCTCTAGAGCTAAAGGGAATCTCAACGTGAGTCCTTGCCTCGAGGTAAGGCCCTGAGTAGCCCTGCAAAAAGGTAGGCATGCAGCTCTTTCCATGAGCTCTAAGTCGCTGTTCTGCTTTACTTTAAAGGAAGTACCCTTTTCAGGACTCCTAGGCCTCTCGGGTGAGCATCATTTTTGTTCCAAGATCCCTGAGTACCTCCACACCCCTGTAGGCCTGCTGAGCAACGACGAGGCCCATTGGTCCCTCGGAGGTCCTCTGTGTGTGCTGAGTCATGGGCAACACACTACACTCTTTCTTGTGATATCTTGATTCACAGCACTCGCATAGGTAAAAGAGCAACATTCTAGCAAGTTCCAACATGCCGTGGAAGTCGCACTCATTCCCTGGTCTGAGCTGCACAGAGAAAAACACTAGGCTTCTCCTTCCATCCAGGACCTCCTACCTGAAGTCATCCTGCCTCCAGGAGAAAGACGGCATGCGTTCCTATTGCAACTAAAGCACAGTTTTTCCTGTAGCACTGCAGGCTTTTGAAGAGGCAGGGGCCCAGAGGCCTAGCTAGGGCGTTCCTTGTTGAGGCCGTTCACAAGGAGCAGAACACCCTGCCTCGAGAAGTTGATTCAGGGAAGCAACTAGTGTGTACTCTGTGTCTCTTTTGACTTGTTAGAAACCACAGAGATGTATGCTGCCTGTGCCAATGGTAATGGGGGCATGCTGGTCCTAGCCTTGCTTTCCATTTGGAAAGCTCCATTCTTGCTGCCGTGAAGCTCCCTGAAATTCTCTGCTGTTGACAGGCCTCTGGCCTCTCTAGCATTGGTGTGGGAAGAAAATGAGTTTTCTCTGGCTACACACGGAGCTTCATTGCTCCGGGTGGGGCTCACCTTGCCATGCTCTAGAGCTAAAGGGAATCTCAACGTGAGTCCTTGCCTCGAGGTAAGGCCCTGAGTAGCCCTGCAGAAAGGGAGGCATGCAGCTCTTTCCATGAGCTCTTAGTGGAGGTTCCGCTTTATCTTAAAGGAAGTACCCTTTTCAGGACTCCTAGGCCCCTCGGGTGAGCATCATTTTTGTTCCAAGATCACTGACGCACTCCACACCCCTGCGTGCCTGCTGAGCAGCATTGATTCCCATACGTCCCTCGGAGGCCCTCTGTGTCTGCCGAGTCTCGGGCAACACACTGTACGTTACTTCAGGAGAGCTCTATTTGCAGAGCAGTCGAACAGCATCAGAACCACATTTCTAGGCAGTCCAACATGCCCTGGAAGTTTTCGACATTGCCCTCGTCTGAATGTCCTGAGATAACACTCTTCTTAGAATTTATCGAGGACCTCTTTCCTGAAGTCACTCTATTCAAGGAGAAATACAGCATCCTAACATGCTGTGTCGCTCACAGTGCAAGCAACGTGAGAACTTGCCTCGAGGGAAGGCCCTGAAATGCTATGCAGAAGCGGAGGCGTGTAGCACTTTCCATGAGGCCGTAGTCGCTGCTCTGCAGCATTTTAACGCCAGTACGCTTTTCAGGACACCTAGGTGCCTCGCCTGGAAACCCTATTTCCTGCAAGAACAGCAAGTACCCTCAGGCTCCCCTGGCCCTTCTAAGCAATATCCAGGCCCGTAGCTTTCCGACTCACAGTGTGTATGCCGAGTGTAGAGTAACTCAGTACACTCTAATTGGGACATCTTGATTTAGCCAGCACCTGCACAGTTTTATGAGCACCGTTCTAGCAAGTTCCAACATGCCGTGGAAGTCGCAATCATTCCCTAGTCTGAGCTGCACAGAGAAAAACACTAGGCTTCTCCTTCCATCCAGGACCTCCTACCTGAAGTCACCCTGCCTCCAGGAAAAAGACGGCTTGTGTTCCTTTTGCAACTAAAGCACAGTTTTTCCTGAAGCACTGCAGACTTTTGAAGAGGCACGGGCCCAGAGGCCTAGCTTGGGCTTTCCTTGGTGAGGCCGTTCACTAGATGCAGAACACCCTGCCTCGAGAAGTGGATTAAGGGAAGAAAACAGTGTGTACTCTGTGTCTCATTTGAATTGTTAAAAACCACAGAGATGTATGCTGCCTGTGCCCATGGAAATGGGGACATGATGGTACTAGCCTTGCTTTCCATTTGGAAAGCTCCATTCTTGCTGCCGTGAAGCTCCCTGAAATTCTATGCTGTTGACAGCCCTCTGGCCACTGTAGGCATGGGTGTGGGAAGAAAATGAGTTTTCTCTGGCTACACACGGAGCTTCTTTGGCCGGGGTGGGGCTCACCTTGCCATGCTCTAGAGCTAAATGGAATCTCAACGTGAGTCCTTGCCTCGAGGTAAGGCCCTGAGTAGCCCTGCAGAAAGGGAGGCATGCAGGTCTTTCCATTAGCTCTAAATCACTGTTCTGCTTTACTTTAAAGGAAGTACCCTTTTCAGGACTCCTAGGCCTCTCGGGTGAGCATCATTTTGTTCCAAGATCCCTGAGTACCTCCACACCCCTGTAGGACTGCTGAGCAACAACGAGGCCCATTGGTCCCTCGGAGGTCCTCTGTGTCTGCTGAGTCATGGGCAACACACTGCACTCTTTCTTGTGATATCTTGATTCACAGCACTCACACAGGTTCACGAGCACCGTTCTAGCAAGTTCCAACATGCCGTGGAAGTCGCACTCATTCCCTAGTCTGAGCTGCACAGAGATAAACACTAGGCTTCTCCTTCCATCCAGGACCTCCTACTTGAAGTCACCCTGCCTCAGGAGATAGACGACTTGCGTTCCTATTGCAACTAAAGCACAGTTTTTCCTGTAGCACTGCAGGTTTGGAAGAGGCAAGGGCCCAGACGCCTAGCTAAGGCTTTCGTTGGTGAGGCCGTTCACTAGATGCAGAAGACGCTGCCTCGAGAAGTTGATTCAGGGAAGCAACCAGTGTGTACTTGGTGTCTCATTTGACTTGTTAAAAACCACAGAGATGTATGCTGCCTGTGCCCATGGAAATGGGGGCATGATGGTACTAGCCTTGCTTTCTATTTGGAAAGCTCCATTCTTGCTGCCGTGAAGCTCCCTGAAATTCTCTGCTGTTGACAGCCCTCTGGCCACTGTAGGCATGGGTGAGGGAAGAAAATGAGTTTTCTCTGGCTACACACGGAGCTTCATTGGCCGGGGTGGGGCTCACCTTGCCATGCTCTAGAGCTAAAGGGAATCTCAACGTGAGTCCTAGTCTCGAGGTAAGGCCCTGAGTAGCCCTGCAGAAAGGGAGGCATGCAGGTCTTTCCATGAGCTCTAAGTCGCAGATCTGCTTTACTTTAAAGGAAGTACCCTTTTCAGGACTCCTAGGCCTCTCGGGTGAGCATCATTTTTGTTCCAAGATCCCTGAGTACCTCCACACCCCTGTAGGCCTGCAGAGCAACAACGAGGCCCATTGGTCTCTCGGAGGTCCTCTGTGTCTGCTGAATCATGGGCAACACACTGCACTCTTTCTTGTGATGTCTAGATTCACAGCACTCGCACAGCTTCACGAGCACCGTTCTAGCAGGTTCCAACATGCCGTGGAAGTCGCACTCATTCCCTAGTCTGAGCTGCACAGAGAAAAACACTAGGCTTCTCCTTCCATCTAAGACCTCCTACGTGAAGTCACCCTGCCATCAGGAGAAACACTGCTTGCGTTCTTTTTGCAACTAAAGCAGAGTTTTTCCTGTAGCACTGCAGGCTTTTGAAGAGGCACGGGCCCAGAGGCCTAGCTAGGGCGTTCCTTGGTGAGGCCGTTCACTAGATGCAGAACACCCTGCCTCGAGAAGTTGATTCAGGGAAGCAACCAGTGTGGACTCTGTGTCTCTTTTGACTTGTTAGAAACCAGAGAGAAGTATGCTGCCTGAGCCAATGGTAATGGGGGCATGATCTTACTAGCCTTGCTTTCCATTTGGAAAGCTCCATTCTTGCTGCCGTGAAGCTCCCTGAAATTCTCTGCTATTGTCAGCCCTCTGGCCACTGTAGGCATGGGTGTGGGAAGAAAATGAGTTTTCTTTGGCTACACACGGAGCTTCATTGACCGGGGTGGGGCTCACCTTGCCATGCTCTAGAACTAAAGGGAATCTCAACGTGAGTCCTTGCCTCGAGGTAAGGCCCTGAGTAGCCCTGCAGAAAGGGAGGCATGCAGCTCTTTCCATGAGCTCTTAGTGGAGGTTCCGCTTTATGTTAAAGGAAGTACCCTTTTCAGGACTCCTAGGCCCCTGTGGACCTGCTGAGCAGCATTGATTCCCATACGTCCCTCGGAGGCCCTCTGTGTCTGCTGAGTCTCGGGCAACACACTGTACGTTATTTCAGGAGAGCTATATTTCCAGAGCAGTCGAACAGCATCAGAACCACATTTCTAGGCAGTCCAACATGCCCTGGAAGTTTTCGACATTGCCCTCGTCTGAATGTCCTGAGATAACACTCTTCTTAGAATTTATCGAGGACCTCTTTCCTGAAGTCACTCTATTCAAGGAGAAATACAGCATCCTAACATGCTGTGTCGCTCACAGTGCAAGCAACGGGAGAAGTTGCCTCGAGGTAAGGCCCTGAAATGCTATGCAGAAGCGGAGGCATGTAGCAGTTTCCATGAGGCCGTAGTCGCTGCTCTGCAGCATTTTAACGCCAGTACGCTTTTCAGGACACCTAGGTGCCTCGCCTGGAAACCCTGTTCCCTGCAAGAACACCGAGTACCCTCAGGCTCCCCTGGCCCTTCTAAGCAATATCCAGGCCCGTAGCTTTCTGACTCACAGTGTGTATGCCGAGTGTAGGGCAACACAGTGCACTCTAATTGGGACATCTTGATTTAGCCAGCACCTGCACAGTTTTATGAGCACCGTTCCAGCAAGTTCCAACATGCCGTGGAAGTCGCACTCATTCCGTACACTGAGCTGCACAGAGAAAACACTAGGCTTCTCCTTCCATCCAGGACCTCCTACCTGAAGTCACACTGCCTCAGGAGAAACACGGCTTGCGTTCCTATTGCAACTAAAGCACAGTTTTTCCTGTAGCACTGCAGGTTTGGAAGAGGCAAGGGCCCAGACGCCTAGCTAAGGCTTTCGTTGGTGAGGCCGTTCACTAGATGCAGAAGACGCTGCCTCGAGAAGTTGATTCAGGGAAGCAACCAGTGTGTACTTGGTGTCTCATTTGACTTGTTAAAAACCACAGAGATGTATGCTGCCTGTGCCCATGGAAATGGGGGCATGATGGTACTAGCCTTGCTTTCCATTAGGAAAGCTCCATTCTTGCTGCCGTGAAACTCCCTGAAAATCTCTGCTGTTGATAGCCCTCTGGCCACTGTAGGCACGGGTGTGGGAAGAAAATGAGTTTTCTTTGGCTACACACGGGGCTTCATTGGCCGGGGTGGGGCTCACCTTGCCATGCTCTAGAGTTAAAGGGAATCTCAACGTGAGTCCTTGCCTCGAGGTAAGGCCCTGAGTAGCCCTGCAGAAAGGGAGGCTTGCAGGTCTTTCCATTAGCTCTAAATCACTGTTCTGCTTTACTTTAAAGGAAGTACCCTTTTCAGGACTCCTAGGCCTCTCGGGTGAGCATCATTTTTGTTCCAAGATCCCTGAGTACCTCCACACCCCTGTAGGCCTGCAGAGCAACAACGAGGCCCATTGGTCCCTCGGAGGTCCTCTGTGTCTGCTGAATCATGGGCAACACACTGCACTCTTTCTTGTGATATCTAGATTCACAGCACTCGCACAGCTTCACGAGCACCGTTCTAGCAGGTTCCAACATGCCGTGGAAGTCGCACTCATTCCCTAGTCTGAGCTGCACAGAGAAAAACACTAGGCTTCTCCTTCCATCTAAGACCTCCTACGTGAAGTCACCCTGCCATCAGGAGAAACACTGCTTGCGTTCTTTTTGCAACTAAAGCAGAGTTTTTCCTGTAGCACTGCAGGCTTTTGAAGAGGCACGGGCCCAGAGGCCTAGCTAGGGCGTTCCTTGGTGAGGCCGTTCACTAGATGCAGAACACCCTGCCTCGAGAAGTTGATTCAGGGAAGCAACCAGTGTGGACTCTGTGTCTCTTTTGACTTGTTAGAAACCAGAGAGAAGTATGCTGCCTGAGCCAATGGTAATGGGGGCATGATCTTACTAGCCTTGCTTTCCATTTGGAAAGCTCCATTCTTGCTGCCGTGAAGCTCCCTGAAATTCTCTGCTATTGTCAGCCCTCTGGCCACTGTAGGCATGGGTGTGGGAAGAAAATGAGTTTTCTTTGGCTACACACGGAGCTTCATTGACCGGGGTGGGGCTCACCTTGCCATGCTCTAGAACTAAAGGGAATCTCAACGTGAGTCCTTGCCTCGAGGTAAGGCCCTGAGTAGCCCTGCAGAAAGGGAGGCATGCAGCTCTTTCCATGAGCTCTTAGTGGAGGTTCCGCTTTATGTTAAAGGAAGTACCCTTTTCAGGACTCCTAGGCCCCTGTGGACCTGCTGAGCAGCATTGATTCCCATACGTCCCTCGGAGGCCCTCTGTGTCTGCCGAGTCTCGGGCAACACACTGTACGTTATTTCAGGAGAGCTATATTTCCAGAGCAGTCGAACAGCATCAGAACCACATTTCTAGGCAGTCCAACATGCCCTGGAAGTTTTCGACATTGCCCTCGTCTGAATGTCCTGAGATAACACTCTTCTTAGAATTTATCGAGGACCTCTTTCCTGAAGTCACTCTATTCAAGGAGAAATACAGCATCCTAACATGCTGTGTCGCTCACAGTGCAAGCAACGGGAGAAGTTGCCTCGAGGTAAGGCCCTGAAATGCTATGCAGAAGCGGAGGCATGTAGCAGTTTCCATGAGGCCGTAGTCGCTGCTCTGCAGCATTTTAACGCCAGTACGCTTTTCAGGACACCTAGGTGCCTCGTCTGGAAACCCTGTTCCCTGCAAGAACACCGAGTACCCTCAGGCTCCCCTGGCCCTTCTAAGCAATATCCAGGCCCGTAGCTTTCCGACTCACAGTGTGTATGCCGAGTGTAGGGCAACACAGTGCACTCTAATTGGGACATCTTGATTTAGCCAGCACCTGCACAGTTTTATGAGCACCGTTCCAGCAAGTTCCAACATGCCGTGGAAGTCGCACTCATTCCGTACACTGAGCTGCACAGAGAAAACACTAGGCTTCTCCTTCCATCCAGGACCTCCTACCTGAAGTCACACTGCCTCAGGAGAAACACGGCTTGCGTTCCTATTGCAACTAAAGCACAGTTTTTCCTGTAGCACTGCAGGTTTGGAAGAGGCAAGGGCCCAGACGCCTAGCTAAGGCTTTCGTTGGTGAGGCCGTTCACTAGATGCAGAAGACGCTGCCTCGAGAAGTTGATTCAGGGAAGCAACCAGTGTGTACTTGGTGTCTCATTTGACTTGTTAAAAACCACAGAGATGTATGCTGCCTGTGCCCATGGAAATGGGGGCATGATGGTACTAGCCTTGCTTTCCATTAGGAAAGCTCCATTCTTGCTGCCGTGAAACTCCCTGAAAATCTCTGCTGTTGATAGCCCTCTGGCCACTGTAGGCACGGGTGTGGGAAGAAAATGAGTTTTCTTTGGCTACACACGGGGCTTCATTGGCCGGGGTGGGGCTCACCTTGCCATGCTCTAGAGTTAAAGGGAATCTCAACGTGAGTCCTTGCCTCGAGGTAAGGCCCTGAGTAGCCCTGCAGAAAGGGAGGCTTGCAGGTCTTTCCATTAGCTCTAAATCACTGTTCTGCTTTACTTTAAAGGAAGTACCCTTTTCAGGACTCCTAGGCCTCTCGGGTGAGCATCATTTTTGTTCCAAGATCCCTGAGTACCTCCACACCCCTGTAGGCCTGCAGAGCAACAACGAGGCCCATTGGTCCCTCGGAGGTCCTCTGTGTCTGCTGAATCATGGGCAACACACTGCACTCTTTCTTGTGATATCTAGATTCACAGCACTCGCACAGCTTCACGAGCACCGTTCTAGCAGGTTCCAACATGCCGTGGAAGTCGCACTCATTCCCTAGTCTGAGCTGCACAGAGAAAAACACTAGGCTTCTCCTTCCATCTAAGACCTCCTACGTGAAGTCACCCTGCCATCAGGAGAAACACTGCTTGCGTTCTTTTTGCAACTAAAGCAGAGTTTTTCCTGTAGCACTGCAGGCTTTTGAAGAGGCACGGGCCCAGAGGCCTAGCTAGGGCGTTCCTTGGTGAGGCCGTTCACTAGATGCAGAACACCCTGCCTCGAGAAGTTGATTCAGGGAAGCAACCAGTGTGGACTCTGTGTCTCTTTTGACTTGTTAGAAACCAGAGAGAAGTATGCTGCCTGAGCCAATGGTAATGGGGGCATGATCTTACTAGCCTTGCTTTCCATTTGGAAAGCTCCATTCTTGCTGCCGTGAAGCTCCCTGAAATTCTCTGCTATTGTCAGCCCTCTGGCCACTGTAGGCATGGGTGTGGGAAGAAAATGAGTTTTCTTTGGCTACACACGGAGCTTCATTGACCGGGGTGGGGCTCACCTTGCCATGCTCTAGAACTAAAGGGAATCTCAACGTGAGTCCTTGCCTCGAGGTAAGGCCCTGAGTAGCCCTGCAGAAAGGGAGGCATGCAGCTCTTTCCATGAGCTCTTAGTGGAGGTTCCGCTTTATGTTAAAGGAAGTACCCTTTTCAGGACTCCTAGGCCCCTGTGGACCTGCTGAGCAGCATTGATTCCCATACGTCCCTCGGAGGCCCTCTGTGTCTGCCGAGTCTCGGGCAACACACTGTACGTTATTTCAGGAGAGCTATATTTCCAGAGCAGTCGAACAGCATCAGAACCACATTTCTAGGCAGTCCAACATGCCCTGGAAGTTTTCGACATTGCCCTCGTCTGAATGTCCTGAGATAACACTCTTCTTAGAATTTATCGAGGACCTCTTTCCTGAAGTCACTCTATTCAAGGAGAAATACAGCATCCTAACATGCTGTGTCGCTCACAGTGCAAGCAACGGGAGAACTTGCCTCGAGGTAAGGCCCTGAAATGCTATGCAGAAGCGGAGGCGTGTAGCAGTTTCCATGAGGCCGTAGTCGCTGCTCTGCAGTATTTTAACGCCAGTACGCTTTTCAGGACACCTAGGTGCCTCGCCTGGAAGCCCTGTTCCCTGCAAGAACACCGAGTACCCTCAGGCTCCCGTGGCCCTTCTAAGCAATATCCAGGCCCGTAGCTTTCCGACTCACAGTGTGGATGCCGAGTGTAGGGCAACTCAGTACACTCTAATTGGGACATCTTGATTTAGCCAGCACCTGCACAGATTTATGAGCACCGTTCTAGCAAGTTCCAACATGCCGTGGAAGTCGCAATCATTCCCTAGTCTGAGCTGCACAGAGAAAAACACTAGGCTTCTCCTTCCATCCAGGACCTCCTACCTGAAGTCACCCTGCCTCCAGGGGAAAGACGGCTTGCGTTCCTATTGCAACTAAAGCACAGTTTTTCCTGTAGCACTGCAGGTGTGGAAGAGGCAAAGGTCCAGAGGCCTAGCTAAGGCTTTCCTTGGTGAGGCCGTTCACTAGATGCAGAACACGCTGCCTCGAGAAGTTGATTCAGGGAAGCAACCAGTGTGTACTCTGTGTCTCATTTGACTTGTTAAAAACCACAGAGATGTATGCTGCTTGTGCTCATGGAAATGGGGGCACGATGGTACTAGCCGTGCTTTCCATTTGGAAAGCTCCATTCTTGCTGCCGTGAAGCTCCCTGATATTCTCTGCTGTTGACAGGCCCCTGTCCACTATAGCATTGGTGTGGGAAGAAAATGAGTTTTCTCTGGGTACACACGGAGCTTCATTGGCCGGGGTGGTGTTCACCTTCCCATGCTCTAGAGCTAAAGGGAATCTCAACGTGAGTCCCTGCCTAGAGGTAAGGCCCTGAGTAGCCCTGCAGAAAGGGAAGCATGAAGGTCTTTCCATGAGCTCTAAGTCGCTGTTCTGCCTTACTTTAAAGGAAGTACCCTTTTCAGGACTCCTAGGCCTCTCGGGTGAGCATCATTTTTGTTCCAAGATCCCTGAGTACCTCCACACCCCTGTAGGACTGCTGAGCAACAACGAGGCCCATTGGTCCCTCGGAGGTCCTCTGTGTGTGCTGAGTCATGGGCAACACACTGCACTCTTTCTTGTGATATCTTGATTCACAGCACTCGCACAGGTAAAAGAGCAACATTCTAGCAAGTTCCAACAGGCCTGGAAATCGCACTCATTCCCTAGTCTGAGCTGCACAGAGAAAAACACTAGGCTTCTCCTTCCATCCAGGACCTCCTACCTGAAGTCATCCTGCCTCCAGGAGAAAGACGGCATGCGTTCCTATTGCAACTAAAGCACAGTTTTTCCTGTAGCACTGCAGGCTTTTGAAGAGGCAGGGGCCCAGAGGCCTAGCTAGGGCGTTCCTTGTTGAGGCCGTTCACAAGGTGCAGAACACCCTGCCTCGAGAAGTTGATTCAGGGAAGCAACTAGTGTGTACTCTGTGTCTCTTTTGACTTGTTAGAAACCACAGAGATGTATGCTGCCTGTGCCAATGGTAATGGGGGCATGATGGTCCTAGCCTTGCTTTCCATTTGGAAAGCTCCATTCTTGCTGCCGTGAAGCTCCCTGAAATTCTCTGCTGTTGACAGGCCTCTGGCCACTCTAGCATTGGTGTGGGAAGAAAATGAGTTTTCTCTGGCTACACACGGAGCTTCATTGCTCCGGGTGGGGCTCACCTTGCCATGCTCTAGAGCTAAAGGGAATCTCAACGTGAGTCCTTGCCTCGAGGTAAGGCCCTGAGTAGCCCTGCAAAAAGGTAGGCATGCAGCTCTTTCCATGAGCTCTAAGTCGCTGTTCTGCTTTACTTTAAAGGAAGTACCCTTTTCAGGACTCCTAGGCCTCTCGGGTGAGCATCATTTTTGTTCCAAGATCCCTGAGTACCTCCACACCCCTGTAGGCCTGCTGAGCAACGACGAGGCCCATTGGTCCCTCGGAGGTCCTCTGTGTGTGCTGAGTCATGGGCAACACACTACACTCTTTCTTGTGATATCTTGATTCACAGCACTCGCATAGGTAAAAGAGCAACATTCTAGCAAGTTCCAACATGCCGTGGAAGTCGCACTCATTCCCTGGTCTGAGCTGCACAGAGAAAAACACTAGGCTTCTCCTTCCATCCAGGACCTCCTACCTGAAGTCATCCTGCCTCCAGGAGAAAGACGGCATGCGTTCCTATTGCAACTAAAGCACAGTTTTTCCTGTAGCACTGCAGGCTTTTGAAGAGGCAGGGGCCCAGAGGCCTAGCTAGGGCGTTCCTTGTTGAGGCCGTTCACAAGGAGCAGAACACCCTGCCTCGAGAAGTTGATTCAGGGAAGCAACTAGTGTGTACTCTGTGTCTCTTTTGACTTGTTAGAAACCACAGAGATGTATGCTGCCTGTGCCAATGGTAATGGGGGCATGCTGGTCCTAGCCTTGCTTTCCATTTGGAAAGCTCCATTCTTGCTGCCGTGAAGCTCCCTGAAATTCTCTGCTGTTGACAGGCCTCTGGCCTCTCTAGCATTGGTGTGGGAAGAAAATGAGTTTTCTCTGGCTACACACGGAGCTTCATTGCTCCGGGTGGGGCTCACCTTGCCATGCTCTAGAGCTAAAGGGAATCTCAACGTGAGTCCTTGCCTCGAGGTAAGGCCCTGAGTAGCCCTGCAGAAAGGGAGGCATGCAGCTCTTTCCATGAGCTCTTAGTGGAGGTTCCGCTTTATCTTAAAGGAAGTACCCTTTTCAGGACTCCTAGGCCCCTCGGGTGAGCATCATTTTTGTTCCAAGATCACTGACGCACTCCACACCCCTGCGTGCCTGCTGAGCAGCATTGATTCCCATACGTCCCTCGGAGGCCCTCTGTGTCTGCCGAGTCTCGGGCAACACACTGTACGTTACTTCAGGAGAGCTCTATTTGCAGAGCAGTCGAACAGCATCAGAACCACATTTCTAGGCAGTCCAACATGCCCTGGAAGTTTTCGACATTGCCCTCGTCTGAATGTCCTGAGATAACACTCTTCTTAGAATTTATCGAGGACCTCTTTCCTGAAGTCACTCTATTCAAGGAGAAATACAGCATCCTAACATGCTGTGTCGCTCACAGTGCAAGCAACGTGAGAACTTGCCTCGAGGGAAGGCCCTGAAATGCTATGCAGAAGCGGAGGCGTGTAGCACTTTCCATGAGGCCGTAGTCGCTGCTCTGCAGCATTTTAACGCCAGTACGCTTTTCAGGACACCTAGGTGCCTCGCCTGGAAACCCTATTTCCTGCAAGAACAGCAAGTACCCTCAGGCTCCCCTGGCCCTTCTAAGCAATATCCAGGCCCGTAGCTTTCCGACTCACAGTGTGTATGCCGAGTGTAGGGTAACTCAGTACACTCTAATTGGGACATCTTGATTTAGCCAGCACCTGCACAGTTTTATGAGCACCGTTCTAGCAAGTTCCAACATGCCGTGGAAGTCGCAATCATTCCCTAGTCTGAGCTGCACAGAGAAAAACACTAGGCTTCTCCTTCCATCCAGGACCTCCTACCTGAAGTCACCCTGCCTCCAGGAAAAAGACGGCTTGTGTTCCTTTTGCAACTAAAGCACAGTTTTTCCTGAAGCACTGCAGACTTTTGAAGAGGCACGGGCCCAGAGGCCTAGCTTGGGCTTTCCTTGGTGAGGCCGTTCACTAGATGCAGAACACCCTGCCTCGAGAAGTGGATTAAGGGAAGAAAACAGTGTGTACTCTGTGTCTCATTTGAATTGTTAAAAACCACAGAGATGTATGCTGCCTGTGCCCATGGAAATGGGGACATGATGGTACTAGCCTTGCTTTCCATTTGGAAAGCTCCATTCTTGCTGCCGTGAAGCTCCCTGAAATTCTCTGCTGTTGACAGCCCTCTGGCCACTGTAGGCATGGGTGTGGGAAGAAAATGAGTTTTCTCTGGCTACACACGGAGCTTCTTTGGCCGGGGTGGGGCTCACCTTGCCATGCTCTAGAGCTAAATGGAATCTCAACGTGAGTCCTTGCCTCGAGGTAAGGCCCTGAGTAGCCCTGCAGAAAGGGAGGCATGCAGGTCTTTCCATTAGCTCTAAGTCGCTGTTCCACTTTACTTTAAAGGAAGTACCCTTTTCAGGATTCCTAGGCCTCTCGGGTGAGCATCATTTTTGTTCCAAGATCCCTGAGTACCTCCACACCCCTGTAGGCCTGCAGAGCAACAACGAGGCCCATTGGTCCCTCGGAGTTCCTCTGTGTCTGCTGAGTCATGGGCAACACACTGCACTGTTTCTTGTGATATCTTGATTCACAGCACTCACACAGGTTCACGGGCACCGTTCTAGCAAGTTCCAACATGCCGTGGAAGTCGCACTCATTCCGTAGTCTGAGCTGCACAGAGATAAACACTAGGCTTCCCCTTCCATCCAGGACCTCCTACTTGAAGTCACCCTGCCTCAGGAGACAGACGGCTTGCGTTCCTATTGCAACTGAAGCACAGTTTTTCCTGTAGCACTGCAGGTTTGGAAGAGGCAAGGGTCCAGACGCCTAGCTAAGGCTTTCCTTGGTGAGGCCGTTCACTAGATGCAGAACACGCTGCCTCAAAAAGTTGATTCAGGGAAGCAACCAGTGTGTACTCTGTGTCTCATTTGACTTGTTAAAAACCACAGAGATGTATGCTGCCTGTGCCCATGGAAATGGGGCCATGATGGTACTAGCCTTGCTTTCTATTTGGAAAGCTCCATTCTTGCTGCGGTGAAGCTCCCTGAAATTCTCTGCTGTTGACAGCCCTCTGGCCACTGTAGGCATGGATGTGGGAAGAAAATGAGTTTTCTCTGGCTACACACGGAGCTTCTTTGGCCGGGGTGGGGCTCACCTTGCCATGCTCTAGAGCTAAATGGAATCTCAACGTGAGTCCTTGCCTCGAGGTAAGGCCCTGAGTAGCCCTGCAGAAAGGGAGGCATGCAGCTCTTTCCATGAGCTCTAAGTCGCAGATCTGCTTTACTTTAAAGGAAGTACCCTTTTCAGGACTCCTAGGCCTCTCGGGTGAGCATCATTTTTGTTCCAAGATCCCTGAGTACCTCCACACCCCTGTAGGACTGCTGAGCAACAACGAGGCCCATTGGTCCCTCGGAGGTCCTCTGTGTCTGCTGAGTCATGGGCAACACACTGCACTCTTTCTTGTGATATCTTGATTCACAGCACTCACACAGGTTCACGAGCACCGTTCCAGCAAGTTCCTACATGCCGTGGAAGTCGCACTCATTCCCTAGTCTGAGCTGCACAGAGATAAACACTAGGCTTCTCCTTCCATCCAGGACCTCCTACCTGAAGTCACCCTGCCTCAGGAGATAGACGGCTTGCGTTCCTATTACAACTAATGCACAGTATTCCTGTAGCACTGCAGGCTTTTGAAGAGGCACGGGCCCAGAGGCCTAGCTAGGGCGTTCCTTGGTGAGGCCATACACTAGATGCAGAAGACCCTGCCTCAAGAAGTTGATTCAGGGAAACAACCAGTGTGGACTCTGTGTCTCTTTTGACTTGTTAAAAACCACAGAGATGTATGCTGCCTGTGCCAACGGTAATGGGGGCATGATGGTACTAGCTTTGCTTTCCATTTGGAAAGCTCCATTCTTGCTGCCGTGAAGCTCCCTGAAATTCTCTGCTGTTGACAGCCCTCTGGCCACTGTAGGCATGGATGTGGGAAGAAATTGAGTTTTCTCTGGCTACACACGGAGCTTCATTGGCCGGGGTGGGGCTCACCTTGCCATGCTCTAGAGCTAAAGGGAATCTCAACGTGAGTCCTTGCCTCGAGGTAAGGCCCTGAGTAGCCCTGCAGAAAGGGAGGCATGCAGCTCTTTCCATGAGCTCTTAGTGGAGGTTCCGCTTTATGTTAAAGGAAGTACCCTTTTCAGGACTCCTAGGCCCCTGTGGGCCTGCTGAGCAGCATTGATTCCCATACGTCCCTCGGAGGCCCTCTGTGTCTGCCGAGTCTCGGGCAACACACTGTACGTTACTTCAGGAGAGCTATATTTCCAGAGCAGTCGAACAGCATCAGAACCACATTTCTAGGCAGTCCAACATGCCCTGGAAGTTTTCGACATTGCCCTCGTCTGAGCTGCCCTGAGAAAACACTCTTCTTAGAATTTATCGAGGACCTCTTTCCTGAAGTCACTCTATTCAAGGAGAAATACAGCATCCTAACATGCTGTGTCGCTCACAGTGCAAGCAACGTGAGAACTTGCCTCGAGGGAAGGCCCTGAAATGCTATGCAGAAGCAGAGGCGTGTAGCAGTTTCCATGAGGCCGTAGTCGCTGCTCTGCAGCATTTTAACGCCAGTACGCTTTTCAGGACACCTAGGTGCCTCGCCTGGAAACCGTGTTCCCTGCAAGAACACCGAGTACCCTCAGGCTCCCGTGGCCCTTCTAAGCAATATCCAGGCCCGTAGCTTTCCGACTCACAGTGTGTATGCCGAGTGTAGGGCAACTCAGTGCACTCTAATTGGGACATCTTGATTTAGCCAGCACCTGCACAGTTTTATGAGCACCGTTCTAGCAAGTTCCAACATGCCGTGGAAGTCGCAATCATTCCCTAGTCTGAGCTGCACAGAGAAAAACACTAGGCTTCTCCTTCCATCCAGGACCTCCTACCTGAAGTCACCCTGCCTCCAGGGGAAAGACGGCTTGCGTTCCTATTGCAACTAAAGCACAGTTTTTCCTGTAGCACTGCAGGTGTGGAAGAGGCAAAGGTCCAGAGGCCTAGCTAAGGCTTTCCTTGCTGAGGCCGTTCACTAGATGCAGAACACGCTGCCTCGAGAAGTTGATTCAGGGAAGCAACCAGTGTGTACTCTGTGTCTCATTTGACTTGTTAAAAACCACAGAGATGTATGCTGCTTGTGCTCATGGAAATGGGGGCACGATGACACTAGCCGTGCTTTCCATTTGGAAAGCTCCATTCTTGCTGCCGTGAAGCTCCCTGATATTCTCTGCTGTTGACAGGCCCCTGGCCACTATAGCATTGGTGTGGGAAGAAAATGAGTTTTCTCTGGGTACACACGGAGCTTCATTGGCCGGGGTGGGGTTCACCTTCCCATGCTCTAGAGCTAAAGGGAATCTCAACGTGAGTCCTTGCCTCGAGGTAAGGCCCTGAGTAGCCCTGCAAAAAGGTAGGCATGCAGCTCTTTCCATTAGCTCTAAGTCGCTGTTCTGCTTTACTTTAAAGGAAGTACCCTTTTCAGGACTCCTAGGCCTCTCGGGTGAGCATCATTTTTGTTCCAAGATCCCTGAGTACCTCCCAACCCCTGTAGGCCTGCAGAGCAACAACGAGGCCCATTGGTCCCTCGGAGGTCCTCTGTGTCTGCTGAGTCATGGGCAACACACTGCACTCTTTCTTGTGATATCTTGATTCACATCACTCGCACAGGTTCAAAAGCAACGGTCTAGGAAGTTCCAACATGCCGTGGAAGTCGCACTCATTCCCTAGTCTGAGCTGCACAGAGAAAAACACTACGCTTCTCCTTCCATCCAGGACCTCCTACCTGAAGTCACCCTGCCTCCAGGAGAAAGACGGCTTGCGTTCCTATTGCAACTAAAGCACAGTATTTCCTGTAGCACTGCAGGCTTTTGAAGAGTCACGGGCCCAGAGTCCTAGCTCGGTCATCCCTTGGTGAGGCCGTTCACTAGATGCAGAACACCCTCCTCGAGAAGTTGATTCAGGGAAGCAACCAGTGTGGACTGTGTGTCTCTTTTGACTTGTTAGAAACCACAGAGATGTATGCTGCCTGTGCCAATGGTATTGGGGGCATGATGGTACTAGCCTTGCTTTCCATTTGGAAAGCTCCATTCTTGCTGCCGTGAAGCTCCCTGAAATTCTCTACTGTTGACAGGACCCTGGCCACTCTAGCATTGGTGTGGGAAGAAAATGAGGTTTCTCTGGCTACACACGGAGCTTCTTTGGCCGGGGTGGGGCTCACCTTGCCATGCTCTAGAGCTAAATGGACTCTCAACGTGAGTCCTTGCCTCGAGGTAAGGCCCTGAGTAGCCCTGCAGAAAGGGAGGCATGCAGGTCTTTCCATTAGCTCTAAGTCGCTGTTCCACTTTACTTTAAAGGAAGTACCCTTTTCAGGACTCCTAGGCCTCTCGGGTGAGCATCATTTTTGTTCCAAGATCCCTGAGTACCTCCACACCCCTGTAGGACTGCTGAGCAACAACGAGGCCCATTGGTCCCTCGGAGTTCCTCTGTGTCTGCTGAGTCATGGGCAACACACTGCACTCTTTCTTGTGATATCTTGATTGACAGCACTCACACAGGTTCACGGGCACCGTTCTAGCAAGTTCCAACATGCCGTGGAAGTCGCACTCATTCCCTAGTCTGAGCTGCACAGAGAAAAACACTACGCTTCTCCTTCCATCCAGGACCTCCTACCTGAAGTCACCCTGCCTCCAGGAGAAAGACGGCTTGCGTTCCTATTGCAACTAAAGCACAGTATTTCCTGTAGCACTGCAGGCTTTTGAAGAGTCACGGGCCCAGAGTCCTAGCTCGGTCATTCCTTGGTGAGGCCGTTCACTAGATGCAGAAAACCCGGCCTCGAGAAGTTGATTCAGGGAAGCAACCAGTGTGTACTCCATGTCTCTTTTGACTTGTTAGAAACCACAGAGATGTATGCTGCCTGTGCCCATGGAAATGGGGGCATGATGGTACTAGACTTGCTTTCCATTTGGAAAGCTCCATTCTTGCTGCCATGAAGCTCCCTGAAATTCTCTACTGTTGACAGGACCCTGGCCACTCTAGCATTGGTGTGGGAAGAAAATGAGTTTTCTCTGGCTACACACGGAGCTTCTTTGGCCGGGGTGGGGCTCACCTTGCCATGCTCTAGAGCTAAATGGAATCTCAACGTGAGTCCTTGCCTCGAGGTAAGGCCCTGAGTAGCCCTGCAGAAAGGGAGGCATGCAGGTCTTTCCATTAGCTCTAAGTCGCTGTTCCACTTTACTTTAAAGGAAGTACCCTTTTCAGGACTCCTAGGCCTCTCGGGTGAGCATCATTTTTGTTCCAAGATCCCTGAGTACCTCCACACCCCTGTAGGACTGCTGAGCAACAACGAGGCCCATTGGTCCCTCGGAGTTCCTCTGTGTCTGCTGAGTCATGGGCAACACACTGCACTCTTTCTTGTGATATCTTGATTCACAGCACTCACACAGGTTCACGGGCACCGTTCTAGCAAGTTCCAACATGCCGTGGAAGTCGCACTCATTCCCTAGTCTGAGCTGCACAGAGAAAAACACTAGGCTTCTCCTTCCATCCAGGACCTCCTACCTGAAGTCACCCTGCCTCCAGGGGAAAGACGGCTTGCGTTCCTATTGCAACTAAAGCACAGTTTTTCCTGTAGCACTGCAGGTGTGGAAGAGGCAAAGGTCCAGAGGCCTAGCTAAGGCTTTCCTTGCTGAGGCCGTTCACTAGATGCAGAACACGCTGCCTCGAGAAGTTGATTCAGGGAAGCAACCAGTGTGTACTCTGTGTCTCATTTGACTTGTTAAAAACCACAGAGATGTATGCTGCTTGTGCTCATGGAAATGGGGGCACGATGGTACTAGCCGTGCTTTCCATTTGGAAAGCTCCATTCTTGCTGCCGTGAAGCTCCCTGATATTCTCTACTGTTGACAGGCCCCTGGCCACTATAGCATTGGTGTGGGAAGAAAATGAGTTTTCTCTTGGTACACACGGAGCTTCATTGGCCGGGGTGGCGTTCACCTTCCCATGCTCTAGAGCTAAAGGGAATCTCAACGTGAGTCCTTGCCTCGAGGTAAGGCCCTGAGTAGCCCTGCAGAAAGGGAGGCATGCAGCTCTTTCCATGAGCTCTTAGTGGAGGTTCCGCTTTATGTTAAAGGAAGTACCCTTTTCAGGACTCCTAGGCCCCTGTGGACCTGCTGAGCAGCATTGATTCCCATACGTCCCTCGGAGGCCCTCTGTGTCTGCCGAGTCTCGGGCAACACACTGTACGTTATTTCAGGAGAGCTATATTTCCAGAGCAGTCGAACAGCATCAGAACCACATTTCTAGGCAGTCCAACATGCCCTGGAAGTTTTCGACATTGCCCTCGTCTGAATGTCCTGAGATAACACTCTTCTTAGAATTTATCGAGGACCTCTTTCCTGAAGTCACTCTATTCAAGGAGAAATACAGCATCCTAACATGCTGTGTCGCTCACAGTGCAAGCAACGGGAGAACTTGCCTCGAGGTAAGGCCCTGAAATGCTATGCAGAAGCGGAGGCGTGTAGCAGTTTCCATGAGGCCGTAGTCGCTGCTCTGCAGTATTTTAACGCCAGTACGCTTTTCAGGACACCTAGGTGCCTCGCCTGGAAACCCTGTTCCCTGCAAGAACACCGAGTACCCTCAGGCTCCCGTGGCCCTTCTAAGCAATATCCAGGCCCGTAGCTTTCCGACTCACAGTGTGGATGCCGAGTGTAGGGCAACTCAGTACACTCTAATTGGGACATCTTGATTTAGCCAGCACCTGCACAGATTTATGAGCACCGTTCTAGCAAGTTCCAACATGCCGTGGAAGTCGCAATCATTCCCTAGTCTGAGCTGCACAGAGAAAAACACTAGGCTTCTCCTTCCATCCAGGACCTCCTACCTGAAGTCACCCTGCCTCCAGGGGAAAGACGGCTTGCGTTCCTATTGCAACTAAAGCACAGTTTTTCCTGTAGCACTGCAGGTGTGGAAGAGGCAAAGGTCCAGAGGCCTAGCTAAGGCTTTCCTTGGTGAGGCCGTTCACTAGATGCAGAACACGCTGCCTCGAGAAGTTGATTCAGGGAAGCAACCAGTGTGTACTCTGTGTCTCATTTGACTTGTTAAAAACCACAGAGATGTATGCTGCTTGTGCTCATGGAAATGGGGGCACGATGGTACTAGCCGTGCTTTCCATTTGGAAAGCTCCATTCTTGCTGCCGTGAAGCTCCCTGATATTCTCTGCTGTTGACAGGCCCCTGGCCACTATAGCATTGGTGTGGGAAGAAAATGAGTTTTCTCTGGGTACACACGGAGCTTCATTGGCCGGGGTGGTGTTCACCTTCCCATGCTCTAGAGCTAAAGGGAATCTCAACGTGAGTCCCTGCCTAGAGGTAAGGCCCTGAGTAGCCCTGCAGAAAGGGAAGCATGAAGGTCTTTCCATGAGCTCTAAGTCGCTGTTCTGCCTTACTTTAAAGGAAGTACCCTTTTCAGGACTCCTAGGCCTCTCGGGTGAGCATCATTTTTGTTCCAAGATCCCTGAGTACCTCCACACCCCTGTAGGACTGCTGAGCAACAACGAGGCCCATTGGTCCCTCGGAGGTCCTCTGTGTGTGCTGAGTCATGGGCAACACACTGCACTCTTTCTTGTGATATCTTGATTCACAGCACTCGCACAGGTAAAAGAGCAACATTCTAGCAAGTTCCAACAGGCCTGGAAATCGCACTCATTCCCTAGTCTGAGCTGCACAGAGAAAAACACTAGGCTTCTCCTTCCATCCAGGACCTCCTACCTGAAGTCATCCTGCCTCCAGGAGAAAGACGGCATGCGTTCCTATTGCAACTAAAGCACAGTTTTTCCTGTAGCACTGCAGGCTTTTGAAGAGGCAGGGGCCCAGAGGCCTAGCTAGGGCGTTCCTTGTTGAGGCCGTTCACAAGGTGCAGAACACCCTGCCTCGAGAAGTTGATTCAGGGAAGCAACTAGTGTGTACTCTGTGTCTCTTTTGACTTGTTAGAAACCACAGAGATGTATGCTGCCTGTGCCAATGGTAATGGGGGCATGATGGTCCTAGCCTTGCTTTCCATTTGGAAAGCTCCATTCTTGCTGCCGTGAAGCTCCCTGAAATTCTCTGCTGTTGACAGGCCTCTGGCCACTCTAGCATTGGTGTGGGAAGAAAATGAGTTTTCTCTGGCTACACACGGAGCTTCATTGCTCCGGGTGGGGCTCACCTTGCCATGCTCTAGAGCTAAAGGGAATCTCAACGTGAGTCCTTGCCTCGAGGTAAGGCCCTGAGTAGCCCTGCAAAAAGGTAGGCATGCAGCTCTTTCCATGAGCTCTAAGTCGCTGTTCTGCTTTACTTTAAAGGAAGTACCCTTTTCAGGACTCCTAGGCCTCTCGGGTGAGCATCATTTTTGTTCCAAGATCCCTGAGTACCTCCACACCCCTGTAGGCCTGCTGAGCAACGACGAGGCCCATTGGTCCCTCGGAGGTCCTCTGTGTGTGCTGAGTCATGGGCAACACACTACACTCTTTCTTGTGATATCTTGATTCACAGCACTCGCATAGGTAAAAGAGCAACATTCTAGCAAGTTCCAACATGCCGTGGAAGTCGCACTCATTCCCTGGTCTGAGCTGCACAGAGAAAAACACTAGGCTTCTCCTTCCATCCAGGACCTCCTACCTGAAGTCATCCTGCCTCCAGGAGAAAGACGGCATGCGTTCCTATTGCAACTAAAGCACAGTTTTTCCTGTAGCACTGCAGGCTTTTGAAGAGGCAGGGGCCCAGAGGCCTAGCTAGGGCGTTCCTTGTTGAGGCCGTTCACAAGGAGCAGAACACCCTGCCTCGAGAAGTTGATTCAGGGAAGCAACTAGTGTGTACTCTGTGTCTCTTTTGACTTGTTAGAAACCACAGAGATGTATGCTGCCTGTGCCAATGGTAATGGGGGCATGCTGGTCCTAGCCTTGCTTTCCATTTGGAAAGCTCCATTCTTGCTGCCGTGAAGCTCCCTGAAATTCTCTGCTGTTGACAGGCCTCTGGCCTCTCTAGCATTGGTGTGGGAAGAAAATGAGTTTTCTCTGGCTACACACGGAGCTTCATTGCTCCGGGTGGGGCTCACCTTGCCATGCTCTAGAGCTAAAGGGAATCTCAACGTGAGTCCTTGCCTCGAGGTAAGGCCCTGAGTAGCCCTGCAGAAAGGGAGGCATGCAGCTCTTTCCATGAGCTCTTAGTGGAGGTTCCGCTTTATCTTAAAGGAAGTACCCTTTTCAGGACTCCTAGGCCCCTCGGGTGAGCATCATTTTTGTTCCAAGATCACTGACGCACTCCACACCCCTGCGTGCCTGCTGAGCAGCATTGATTCCCATACGTCCCTCGGAGGCCCTCTGTGTCTGCCGAGTCTCGGGCAACACACTGTACGTTACTTCAGGAGAGCTCTATTTGCAGAGCAGTCGAACAGCATCAGAACCACATTTCTAGGCAGTCCAACATGCCCTGGAAGTTTTCGACATTGCCCTCGTCTGAATGTCCTGAGATAACACTCTTCTTAGAATTTATCGAGGACCTCTTTCCTGAAGTCACTCTATTCAAGGAGAAATACAGCATCCTAACATGCTGTGTCGCTCACAGTGCAAGCAACGTGAGAACTTGCCTCGAGGGAAGGCCCTGAAATGCTATGCAGAAGCGGAGGCGTGTAGCACTTTCCATGAGGCCGTAGTCGCTGCTCTGCAGCATTTTAACGCCAGTACGCTTTTCAGGACACCTAGGTGCCTCGCCTGGAAACCCTATTTCCTGCAAGAACAGCAAGTACCCTCAGGCTCCCCTGGCCCTTCTAAGCAATATCCAGGCCCGTAGCTTTCCGACTCACAGTGTGTATGCCGAGTGTAGGGTAACTCAGTACACTCTAATTGGGACATCTTGATTTAGCCAGCACCTGCACAGTTTTATGAGCACCGTTCTAGCAAGTTCCAACATGCCGTGGAAGTCGCAATCATTCCCTAGTCTGAGCTGCACAGAGAAAAACACTAGGCTTCTCCTTCCATCCAGGACCTCCTACCTGAAGTCACCCTGCCTCCAGGAAAAAGACGGCTTGTGTTCCTTTTGCAACTAAAGCACAGTTTTTCCTGAAGCACTGCAGACTTTTGAAGAGGCACGGGCCCAGAGGCCTAGCTTGGGCTTTCCTTGGTGAGGCCGTTCACTAGATGCAGAACACCCTGCCTCGAGAAGTGGATTAAGGGAAGAAAACAGTGTGTACTCTGTGTCTCATTTGAATTGTTAAAAACCACAGAGATGTATGCTGCCTGTGCCCATGGAAATGGGGACATGATGGTACTAGCCTTGCTTTCCATTTGGAAATCTCCATTCTTGCTGCCGTGAAGCTCCCTGAAATTCTCTGCTGTTGACAGCCCTCTGGCCACTGTAGGCATGGGTGTGGGAAGAAAATGAGTTTTCTCTGGCTACACACGGAGCTTCTTTGGCCGGGGTGGGGCTCACCTTGCCATGCTCTAGAGCTAAATGGAATCTCAACGTGAGTCCTTGCCTCGAGGTAAGGCCCTGAGTAGCCCTGCAGAAAGGGAGGCATGCAGGTCTTTCCATTAGCTCTAAGTCGCTGTTCCACTTTACTTTAAAGGAAGTACCCTTTTCAGGATTCCTAGGCCTCTCGGGTGAGCATCATTTTTGTTCCAAGATCCCTGAGTACCTCCACACCCCTGTAGGCCTGCAGAGCAACAACGAGGCCCATTGGTCCCTCGGAGTTCCTCTGTGTCTGCTGAGTCATGGGCAACACACTGCACTGTTTCTTGTGATATCTTGATTCACAGCACTCACACAGGTTCACGGGCACCGTTCTAGCAAGTTCCAACATGCCGTGGAAGTCGCACTCATTCCGTAGTCTGAGCTGCACAGAGATAAACACTAGGCTTCCCCTTCCATCCAGGACCTCCTACTTGAAGTCACCCTGCCTCAGGAGACAGACGGCTTGCGTTCCTATTGCAACTGAAGCACAGTTTTTCCTGTAGCACTGCAGGTTTGGAAGAGGCAAGGGTCCAGACGCCTAGCTAAGGCTTTCCTTGGTGAGGCCGTTCACTAGATGCAGAACACGCTGCCTCAAAAAGTTGATTCAGGGAAGCAACCAGTGTGTACTCTGTGTCTCATTTGACTTGTTAAAAACCACAGAGATGTATGCTGCCTGTGCCCATGGAAAAGGGGCCATGATGGTACTAGCCTTGCTTTCTATTTGGAAAGCTCCATTCTTGCTGCGGTGAAGCTCCCTGAAATTCTCTGCTGTTGACAGCCCTCTGGCCACTGTAGGCATGGATGTGGGAAGAAAATGAGTTTTCTCTGGCTACACACGGAGCTTCTTTGGCCGGGGTGGGGCTCACCTTGCCATGCTCTAGAGCTAAATGGAATCTCAACGTGAGTCCTTGCCTCGAGGTAAGGCCCTGAGTAGCCCTGCAGAAAGGGAGGCATGCAGCTCTTTCCATGAGCTCTAAGTCGCAGATCTGCTTTACTTTAAAGGAAGTACCCTTTTCAGGACTCCTAGGCCTCTCGGGTGAGCATCATTTTTGTTCCAAGATCCCTGAGTACCTCCACACCCCTGTAGGACTGCTGAGCAACAACGAGGCCCATTGGTCCCTCGGAGGTCCTCTGTGTCTGCTGAGTCATGGGCAACACACTGCACTCTTTCTTGTGATATCTTGATTCACAGCACTCACACAGGTTCACGAGCACCGTTCCAGCAAGTTCCTACATGCCGTGGAAGTCGCACTCATTCCCTAGTCTGAGCTGCACAGAGATAAACACTAGGCTTCTCCTTCCATCCAGGACCTCCTACCTGAAGTCACCCTGCCTCAGGAGATAGACGGCTTGCGTTCCTATTACAACTAATGCACAGTATTCCTGTAGCACTGCAGGCTTTTGAAGAGGCACGGGCCCAGAGGCCTAGCTAGGGCGTTCCTTGGTGAGGCCATACACTAGATGCAGAAGACCCTGCCTCAAGAAGTTGATTCAGGGAAGCAACCAGTGTGGACTCTGTGTCTCTTTTGACTTGTTAAAAACCACAGAGATGTATGCTGCCTGTGCCAACGGTAATGGGGGCATGATGGTACTAGCTTTGCTTTCCATTTGGAAAGCTCCATTCTTGCTGCCGTGAAGCTCCCTGAAATTCTCTGCTGTTGACAGCCCTCTGGCCACTGTAGGCATGGATGTGGGAAGAAATTGAGTTTTCTCTGGCTACACACGGAGCTTCATTGGCCGGGGTGGGGCTCACCTTGCCATGCTCTAGAGCTAAAGGGAATCTCAACGTGAGTCCTTGCCTCGAGGTAAGGCCCTGAGTAGCCCTGCAGAAAGGGAGGCATGCAGCTCTTTCCATGAGCTCTTAGTGGAGGTTCCGCTTTATGTTAAAGGAAGTACCCTTTTCAGGACTCCTAGGCCCCTGTGGGCCTGCTGAGCAGCATTGATTCCCATACGTCCCTCGGAGGCCCTCTGTGTCTGCCGAGTCTCGGGCAACACACTGTACGTTACTTCAGGAGAGCTATATTTCCAGAGCAGTCGAACAGCATCAGAACCACATTTCTAGGCAGTCCAACATGCCCTGGAAGTTTTCGACATTGCCCTCGTCTGAGCTGCCCTGAGAAAACACTCTTCTTAGAATTTATCGAGGACCTCTTTCCTGAAGTCACTCTATTCAAGGAGAAATACAGCATCCTAACATGCTGTGTCGCTCACAGTGCAAGCAACGTGAGAACTTGCCTCGAGGGAAGGCCCTGAAATGCTATGCAGAAGCAGAGGCGTGTAGCAGTTTCCATGAGGCCGTAGTCGCTGCTCTGCAGCATTTTAACGCCAGTACGCTTTTCAGGACACCTAGGTGCCTCGCCTGGAAACCGTGTTCCCTGCAAGAACACCGAGTACCCTCAGGCTCCCGTGGCCCTTCTAAGCAATATCCAGGCCCGTAGCTTTCCGACTCACAGTGTGTATGCCGAGTGTAGGGCAACTCAGTGCACTCTAATTGGGACATCTTGATTTAGCCAGCACCTGCACAGTTTTATGAGCACCGTTCTAGCAAGTTCCAACATGCCGTGGAAGTCGCAATCATTCCCTAGTCTGAGCTGCACAGAGAAAAACACTAGGCTTCTCCTTCCAT
Organism: Balaenoptera ricei; assembly: GCF_028023285.1. Classification (NCBI taxonomy): domain Eukaryota; kingdom Metazoa; phylum Chordata; class Mammalia; order Artiodactyla; family Balaenopteridae; genus Balaenoptera; species Balaenoptera ricei. Next base: position 81,618,412 of record NC_082654.1, read on the forward strand.
CCAGGACCTCCTACCTGAAGTCACCCTGCCTCCAGGGGAAAGACGGCTTGCGTTCCTATTGCAACTAAAGCACAGTTTTTCCTGTAGCACTGCAGGTGTGGAAGAGGCAAAGGTCCAGAGGCCTAGCTAAGGCTTTCCTTGCTGAGGCCGTTCACTAGATGCAGAACACGCTGCCTCGAGAAGTTGATTCAGGGAAGCAACCAGTGTGTACTCTGTGTCTCATTTGACTTGTTAAAAACCACAGAGATGTATGCTGCTTGTGCTCATGGAAATGGGGGCACGATGACACTAGCCGTGCTTTCCATTTGGAAAGCTCCATTCTTGCTGCCGTGAAGCTCCCTGATATTCTCTGCTGTTGACAGGCCCCTGGCCACTATAGCATTGGTGTGGGAAGAAAATGAGTTTTCTCTGGGTACACACGGAGCTTCATTGGCCGGGGTGGGGTTCACCTTCCCATGCTCTAGAGCTAAAGGGAATCTCAACGTGAGTCCTTGCCTCGAGGTAAGGCCCTGAGTAGCCCTGCAAAAAGGTAGGCATGCAGCTCTTTCCATTAGCTCTAAGTCGCTGTTCTGCTTTACTTTAAAGGAAGTACCCTTTTCAGGACTCCTAGGCCTCTCGGGTGAGCATCATTTTTGTTCCAAGATCCCTGAGTACCTCCCAACCCCTGTAGGCCTGCAGAGCAACAACGAGGCCCATTGGTCCCTCGGAGGTCCTCTGTGTCTGCTGAGTCATGGGCAACACACTGCACTCTTTCTTGTGATATCTTGATTCACATCACTCGCACAGGTTCAAAAGCAACGGTCTAGGAAGTTCCAACATGCCGTGGAAGTCGCACTCATTCCCTAGTCTGAGCTGCACAGAGAAAAACACTACGCTTCTCCTTCCATCCAGGACCTCCTACCTGAAGTCACCCTGCCTCCAGGAGAAAGACGGCTTGCGTTCCTATTGCAACTAAAGCACAGTATTTCCTGTAGCACTGCAGGCTTTTGAAGAGTCACGGGCCCAGAGTCCTAGCTCGGTCATCCCTTGGTGAGGCCGTTCACTAGATGCAGAACACCCTCCTCGAGAAGTTGATTCAGGGAAGCAACCAGTGTGGACTGTGTGTCTCTTTTGACTTGTTAGAAACCACAGAGATGTATGCTGCCTGTGCCAATGGTATTGGGGGCATGATGGTACTAGCCTTGCTTTCCATTTGGAAAGCTCCATTCTTGCTGCCGTGAAGCTCCCTGAAATTCTCTACTGTTGACAGGACCCTGGCCACTCTAGCATTGGTGTGGGAAGAAAATGAGTTTTCTCTGGCTACACACGGAGCTTCTTTGGCCGGGGTGGGGCTCACCTTGCCATGCTCTAGAGCTAAATGGACTCTCAACGTGAGTCCTTGCCTCGAGGTAAGGCCCTGAGTAGCCCTGCAGAAAGGGAGGCATGCAGGTCTTTCCATTAGCTCTAAGTCGCTGTTCCACTTTACTTTAAAGGAAGTACCCTTTTCAGGACTCCTAGGCCTCTCGGGTGAGCATCATTTTTGTTCCAAGATCCCTGAGTACCTCCACACCCCTGTAGGACTGCTGAGCAACAACGAGGCCCATTGGTCCCTCGGAGTTCCTCTGTGTCTGCTGAGTCATGGGCAACACACTGCACTCTTTCTTGTGATATCTTGATTGACAGCACTCACACAGGTTCACGGGCACCGTTCTAGCAAGTTCCAACATGCCGTGGAAGTCGCACTCATTCCCTAGTCTGAGCTGCACAGAGAAAAACACTACGCTTCTCCTTCCATCCAGGACCTCCTACCTGAAGTCACCCTGCCTCCAGGAGAAAGACGGCTTGCGTTCCTATTGCAACTAAAGCACAGTATTTCCTGTAGCACTGCAGGCTTTTGAAGAGTCACGGGCCCAGAGTCCTAGCTCGGTCATTCCTTGGTGAGGCCGTTCACTAGATGCAGAAAACCCGGCCTCGAGAAGTTGATTCAGGGAAGCAACCAGTGTGTACTCCATGTCTCTTTTGACTTGTTAGAAACCACAGAGATGTATGCTGCCTGTGCCCATGGAAATGGGGGCATGATGGTACTAGACTTGCTTTCCATTTGGAAAGCTCCATTCTTGCTGCCATGAAGCTCCCTGAAATTCTCTACTGTTGACAGGACCCTGGCCACTCTAGCATTGGTGTGGGAAGAAAATGAGTTTTCTCTGGCTACACACGGAGCTTCTTTGGCCGGGGTGGGGCTCACCTTGCCATGCTCTAGAGCTAAATGGAATCTCAACGTGAGTCCTTGCCTCGAGGTAAGGCCCTGAGTAGCCCTGCAGAAAGGGAGGCATGCAGGTCTTTCCATTAGCTCTAAGTCGCTGTTCCACTTTACTTTAAAGGAAGTACCCTTTTCAGGACTCCTAGGCCTCTCGGGTGAGCATCATTTTTGTTCCAAGATCCCTGAGTACCTCCACACCCCTGTAGGACTGCTGAGCAACAACGAGGCCCATTGGTCCCTCGGAGTTCCTCTGTGTCTGCTGAGTCATGGGCAACACACTGCACTCTTTCTTGTGATATCTTGATTCACAGCACTCACACAGGTTCACGGGCACCGTTCTAGCAAGTTCCAACATGCCGTGGAAGTCGCACTCATTCCCTAGTCTGAGCTGCACAGAGAAAAACACTAGGCTTCTCCTTCCATCCAGGACCTCCTACCTGAAGTCACCCTGCCTCCAGGGGAAAGACGGCTTGCGTTCCTATTGCAACTAAAGCACAGTTTTTCCTGTAGCACTGCAGGTGTGGAAGAGGCAAAGGTCCAGAGGCCTAGCTAAGGCTTTCCTTGCTGAGGCCGTTCACTAGATGCAGAACACGCTGCCTCGAGAAGTTGATTCAGGGAAGCAACCAGTGTGTACTCTGTGTCTCATTTGACTTGTTAAAAACCACAGAGATGTATGCTGCTTGTGCTCATGGAAATGGGGGCACGATGGTACTAGCCGTGCTTTCCATTTGGAAAGCTCCATTCTTGCTGCCGTGAAGCTCCCTGATATTCTCTACTGTTGACAGGCCCCTGGCCACTATAGCATTGGTGTGGGAAGAAAATGAGTTTTCTCTTGGTACACACGGAGCTTCATTGGCCGGGGTGGCGTTCACCTTCCCATGCTCTAGAGCTAAAGGGAATCTCAACGTGAGTCCTTGCCTCGAGGTAAGGCCCTGAGTAGCCCTGCAGAAAGGGAGGCATGCAGCTCTTTCCATGAGCTCTTAGTGGAGGTTCCGCTTTATGTTAAAGGAAGTACCCTTTTCAGGACTCCTAGGCCCCTGTGGACCTGCTGAGCAGCATTGATTCCCATACGTCCCTCGGAGGCCCTCTGTGTCTGCCGAGTCTCGGGCAACACACTGTACGTTATTTCAGGAGAGCTATATTTCCAGAGCAGTCGAACAGCATCAGAACCACATTTCTAGGCAGTCCAACATGCCCTGGAAGTTTTCGACATTGCCCTCGTCTGAATGTCCTGAGATAACACTCTTCTTAGAATTTATCGAGGACCTCTTTCCTGAAGTCACTCTATTCAAGGAGAAATACAGCATCCTAACATGCTGTGTCGCTCACAGTGCAAGCAACGGGAGAACTTGCCTCGAGGTAAGGCCCTGAAATGCTATGCAGAAGCGGAGGCGTGTAGCAGTTTCCATGAGGCCGTAGTCGCTGCTCTGCAGTATTTTAACGCCAGTACGCTTTTCAGGACACCTAGGTGCCTCGCCTGGAAACCCTGTTCCCTGCAAGAACACCGAGTACCCTCAGGCTCCCGTGGCCCTTCTAAGCAATATCCAGGCCCGTAGCTTTCCGACTCACAGTGTGGATGCCGAGTGTAGGGCAACTCAGTACACTCTAATTGGGACATCTTGATTTAGCCAGCACCTGCACAGATTTATGAGCACCGTTCTAGCAAGTTCCAACATGCCGTGGAAGTCGCAATCATTCCCTAGTCTGAGCTGCACAGAGAAAAACACTAGGCTTCTCCTTCCATCCAGGACCTCCTACCTGAAGTCACCCTGCCTCCAGGGGAAAGACGGCTTGCGTTCCTATTGCAACTAAAGCACAGTTTTTCCTGTAGCACTGCAGGTGTGGAAGAGGCAAAGGTCCAGAGGCCTAGCTAAGGCTTTCCTTGGTGAGGCCGTTCACTAGATGCAGAACACGCTGCCTCGAGAAGTTGATTCAGGGAAGCAACCAGTGTGTACTCTGTGTCTCATTTGACTTGTTAAAAACCACAGAGATGTATGCTGCTTGTGCTCATGGAAATGGGGGCACGATGGTACTAGCCGTGCTTTCCATTTGGAAAGCTCCATTCTTGCTGCCGTGAAGCTCCCTGATATTCTCTGCTGTTGACAGGCCCCTGGCCACTATAGCATTGGTGTGGGAAGAAAATGAGTTTTCTCTGGGTACACACGGAGCTTCATTGGCCGGGGTGGTGTTCACCTTCCCATGCTCTAGAGCTAAAGGGAATCTCAACGTGAGTCCCTGCCTAGAGGTAAGGCCCTGAGTAGCCCTGCAGAAAGGGAAGCATGAAGGTCTTTCCATGAGCTCTAAGTCGCTGTTCTGCCTTACTTTAAAGGAAGTACCCTTTTCAGGACTCCTAGGCCTCTCGGGTGAGCATCATTTTTGTTCCAAGATCCCTGAGTACCTCCACACCCCTGTAGGACTGCTGAGCAACAACGAGGCCCATTGGTCCCTCGGAGGTCCTCTGTGTGTGCTGAGTCATGGGCAACACACTGCACTCTTTCTTGTGATATCTTGATTCACAGCACTCGCACAGGTAAAAGAGCAACATTCTAGCAAGTTCCAACAGGCCTGGAAATCGCACTCATTCCCTAGTCTGAGCTGCACAGAGAAAAACACCAGGCTTCTCCTTCCATCCAGGACCTCCTACCTGAAGTCATCCTGCCTCCAGGAGAAAGACGGCATGCGTTCCTATTGCAACTAAAGCACAGTTTTTCCTGTAGCACTGCAGGCTTTTGAAGAGGCAGGGGCCCAGAGGCCTAGCTAGGGCGTTCCTTGTTGAGGCCGTTCACAAGGTGCAGAACACCCTGCCTCGAGAAGTTGATTCAGGGAAGCAACTAGTGTGTACTCTGTGTCTCTTTTGACTTGTTAGAAACCACAGAGATGTATGCTGCCTGTGCCAATGGTAATGGGGGCATGATGGTCCTAGCCTTGCTTTCCATTTGGAAAGCTCCATTCTTGCTGCCGTGAAGCTCCCTGAAATTCTCTGCTGTTGACAGGCCTCTGGCCACTCTAGCATTGGTGTGGGAAGAAAATGAGTTTTCTCTGGCTACACACGGAGCTTCATTGCTCCGGGTGGGGCTCACCTTGCCATGCTCTAGAGCTAAAGGGAATCTCAACGTGAGTCCTTGCCTCGAGGTAAGGCCCTGAGTAGCCCTGCAAAAAGGTAGGCATGCAGCTCTTTCCATGAGCTCTAAGTCGCTGTTCTGCTTTACTTTAAAGGAAGTACCCTTTTCAGGACTCCTAGGCCTCTCGGGTGAGCATCATTTTTGTTCCAAGATCCCTGAGTACCTCCACACCCCTGTAGGCCTGCTGAGCAACGACGAGGCCCATTGGTCCCTCGGAGGTCCTCTGTGTGTGCTGAGTCATGGGCAACACACTACACTCTTTCTTGTGATATCTTGATTCACAGCACTCGCATAGGTAAAAGAGCAACATTCTAGCAAGTTCCAACATGCCGTGGAAGTCGCACTCATTCCCTGGTCTGAGCTGCACAGAGAAAAACACTAGGCTTCTCCTTCCATCCAGGACCTCCTACCTGAAGTCATCCTGCCTCCAGGAGAAAGACGGCATGCGTTCCTATTGCAACTAAAGCACAGTTTTTCCTGTAGCACTGCAGGCTTTTGAAGAGGCAGGGGCCCAGAGGCCTAGCTAGGGCGTTCCTTGTTGAGGCCGTTCACAAGGAGCAGAACACCCTGCCTCGAGAAGTTGATTCAGGGAAGCAACTAGTGTGTACTCTGTGTCTCTTTTGACTTGTTAGAAACCACAGAGATGTATGCTGCCTGTGCCAATGGTAATGGGGGCATGCTGGTCCTAGCCTTGCTTTCCATTTGGAAAGCTCCATTCTTGCTGCCGTGAAGCTCCCTGAAATTCTCTGCTGTTGACAGGCCTCTGGCCTCTCTAGCATTGGTGTGGGAAGAAAATGAGTTTTCTCTGGCTACACACGGAGCTTCATTGCTCCGGGTGGGGCTCACCTTGCCATGCTCTAGAGCTAAAGGGAATCTCAACGTGAGTCCTTGCCTCGAGGTAAGGCCCTGAGTAGCCCTGCAGAAAGGGAGGCATGCAGCTCTTTCCATGAGCTCTTAGTGGAGGTTCCGCTTTATCTTAAAGGAAGTACCCTTTTCAGGACTCCTAGGCCCCTCGGGTGAGCATCATTTTTGTTCCAAGATCACTGACGCACTCCACACCCCTGCGTGCCTGCTGAGCAGCATTGATTCCCATACGTCCCTCGGAGGCCCTCTGTGTCTGCCGAGTCTCGGGCAACACACTGTACGTTACTTCAGGAGAGCTCTATTTGCAGAGCAGTCGAACAGCATCAGAACCACATTTCTAGGCAGTCCAACATGCCCTGGAAGTTTTCGACATTGCCCTCGTCTGAATGTCCTGAGATAACACTCTTCTTAGAATTTATCGAGGACCTCTTTCCTGAAGTCACTCTATTCAAGGAGAAATACAGCATCCTAACATGCTGTGTCGCTCACAGTGCAAGCAACGTGAGAACTTGCCTCGAGGGAAGGCCCTGAAATGCTATGCAGAAGCGGAGGCGTGTAGCACTTTCCATGAGGCCGTAGTCGCTGCTCTGCAGCATTTTAACGCCAGTACGCTTTTCAGGACACCTAGGTGCCTCGCCTGGAAACCCTATTTCCTGCAAGAACAGCAAGTACCCTCAGGCTCCCCTGGCCCTTCTAAGCAATATCCAGGCCCGTAGCTTTCCGACTCACAGTGTGTATGCCGAGTGTAGGGTAACTCAGTACACTCTAATTGGGACATCTTGATTTAGCCAGCACCTGCACAGTTTTATGAGCACCGTTCTAGCAAGTTCCAACATGCCGTGGAAGTCGCAATCATTCCCTAGTCTGAGCTGCACAGAGAAAAACACTAGGCTTCTCCTTCCATCCAGGACCTCCTACCTGAAGTCACCCTGCCTCCAGGAAAAAGACGGCTTGTGTTCCTTTTGCAACTAAAGCACAGTTTTTCCTGAAGCACTGCAGACTTTTGAAGAGGCACGGGCCCAGAGGCCTAGCTTGGGCTTTCCTTGGTGAGGCCGTTCACTAGATGCAGAACACCCTGCCTCGAGAAGTGGATTAAGGGAAGAAAACAGTGTGTACTCTGTGTCTCATTTGAATTGTTAAAAACCACAGAGATGTATGCTGCCTGTGCCCATGGAAATGGGGACATGATGGTACTAGCCTTGCTTTCCATTTGGAAAGCTCCATTCTTGCTGCCGTGAAGCTCCCTGAAATTCTCTGCTGTTGACAGCCCTCTGGCCACTGTAGGCATGGGTGTGGGAAGAAAATGAGTTTTCTCTGGCTACACACGGAGCTTCTTTGGCCGGGGTGGGGCTCACCTTGCCATGCTCTAGAGCTAAATGGAATCTCAACGTGAGTCCTTGCCTCGAGGTAAGGCCCTGAGTAGCCCTGCAGAAAGGGAGGCATGCAGGTCTTTCCATTAGCTCTAAGTCGCTGTTCCACTTTACTTTAAAGGAAGTACCCTTTTCAGGATTCCTAGGCCTCTCGGGTGAGCATCATTTTTGTTCCAAGATCCCTGAGTACCTCCACACCCCTGTAGGCCTGCAGAGCAACAACGAGGCCCATTGGTCCCTCGGAGTTCCTCTGTGTCTGCTGAGTCATGGGCAACACACTGCACTGTTTCTTGTGATATCTTGATTCACAGCACTCACACAGGTTCACGGGCACCGTTCTAGCAAGTTCCAACATGCCGTGGAAGTCGCACTCATTCCGTAGTCTGAGCTGCACAGAGATAAACACTAGGCTTCCCCTTCCATCCAGGACCTCCTACTTGAAGTCACCCTGCCTCAGGAGACAGACGGCTTGCGTTCCTATTGCAACTGAAGCACAGTTTTTCCTGTAGCACTGCAGGTTTGGAAGAGGCAAGGGTCCAGACGCCTAGCTAAGGCTTTCCTTGGTGAGGCCGTTCACTAGATGCAGAACACGCTGCCTCAAAAAGTTGATTCAGGGAAGCAACCAGTGTGTACTCTGTGTCTCATTTGACTTGTTAAAAACCACAGAGATGTATGCTGCCTGTGCCCATGGAAATGGGGCCATGATGGTACTAGCCTTGCTTTCTATTTGGAAAGCTCCATTCTTGCTGCGGTGAAGCTCCCTGAAATTCTCTGCTGTTGACAGCCCTCTGGCCACTGTAGGCATGGATGTGGGAAGAAAATGAGTTTTCTCTGGCTACACACGGAGCTTCTTTGGCCGGGGTGGGGCTCACCTTGCCATGCTCTAGAGCTAAATGGAATCTCAACGTGAGTCCTTGCCTCGAGGTAAGGCCCTGAGTAGCCCTGCAGAAAGGGAGGCATGCAGCTCTTTCCATGAGCTCTAAGTCGCAGATCTGCTTTACTTTAAAGGAAGTACCCTTTTCAGGACTCCTAGGCCTCTCGGGTGAGCATCATTTTTGTTCCAAGATCCCTGAGTACCTCCACACCCCTGTAGGACTGCTGAGCAACAACGAGGCCCATTGGTCCCTCGGAGGTCCTCTGTGTCTGCTGAGTCATGGGCAACACACTGCACTCTTTCTTGTGATATCTTGATTCACAGCACTCACACAGGTTCACGAGCACCGTTCCAGCAAGTTCCTACATGCCGTGGAAGTCGCACTCATTCCCTAGTCTGAGCTGCACAGAGATAAACACTAGGCTTCTCCTTCCATCCAGGACCTCCTACCTGAAGTCACCCTGCCTCAGGAGATAGACGGCTTGCGTTCCTATTACAACTAATGCACAGTATTCCTGTAGCACTGCAGGCTTTTGAAGAGGCACGGGCCCAGAGGCCTAGCTAGGGCGTTCCTTGGTGAGGCCATACACTAGATGCAGAAGACCCTGCCTCAAGAAGTTGATTCAGGGAAGCAACCAGTGTGGACTCTGTGTCTCTTTTGACTTGTTAAAAACCACAGAGATGTATGCTGCCTGTGCCAACGGTAATGGGGGCATGATGGTACTAGCTTTGCTTTCCATTTGGAAAGCTCCATTCTTGCTGCCGTGAAGCTCCCTGAAATTCTCTGCTGTTGACAGCCCTCTGGCCACTGTAGGCATGGATGTGGGAAGAAATTGAGTTTTCTCTGGCTACACACGGAGCTTCATTGGCCGGGGTGGGGCTCACCTTGCCATGCTCTAGAGCTAAAGGGAATCTCAACGTGAGTCCTTGCCTCGAGGTAAGGCCCTGAGTAGCCCTGCAGAAAGGGAGGCATGCAGCTCTTTCCATGAGCTCTTAGTGGAGGTTCCGCTTTATGTTAAAGGAAGTACCCTTTTCAGGACTCCTAGGCCCCTGTGGACCTGCTGAGCAGCATTGATTCCCATACGTCCCTCGGAGGCCCTCTGTGTCTGCCGAGTCTCGGGCAACACACTGTACGTTATTTCAGGAGAGCTATATTTCCAGAGCAGTCGAACAGCATCAGAACCACATTTCTAGGCAGTCCAACATGCCCTGGAAGTTTTCGACATTGCCCTCGTCTGAATGTCCTGAGATAACACTCTTCTTAGAATTTATCGAGGACCTCTTTCCTGAAGTCACTCTATTCAAGGAGAAATACAGCATCCTAACATGCTGTGTCGCTCACAGTGCAAGCAACGGGAGAACTTGCCTCGAGGTAAGGCCCTGAAATGCTATGCAGAAGCGGAGGCGTGTAGCAGTTTCCATGAGGCCGTAGTCGCTGCTCTGCAGTATTTTAACGCCAGTACGCTTTTCAGGACACCTAGGTGCCTCGCCTGGAAACCCTGTTCCCTGCAAGAACACCGAGTACCCTCAGGCTCCCGTGGCCCTTCTAAGCAATATCCAGGCCCGTAGCTTTCCGACTCACAGTGTGGATGCCGAGTGTAGGGCAACTCAGTACACTCTAATTGGGACATCTTGATTTAGCCAGCACCTGCACAGATTTATGAGCACCGTTCTAGCAAGTTCCAACATGCCGTGGAAGTCGCAATCATTCCCTAGTCTGAGCTGCACAGAGAAAAACACTAGGCTTCTCCTTCCATCCAGGACCTCCTACCTGAAGTCACCCTGCCTCCAGGGGAAAGACGGCTTGCGTTCCTATTGCAACTAAAGCACAGTTTTTCCTGTAGCACTGCAGGTGTGGAAGAGGCAAAGGTCCAGAGGCCTAGCTAAGGCTTTCCTTGGTGAGGCCGTTCACTAGATGCAGAACACGCTGCCTCGAGAAGTTGATTCAGGGAAGCAACCAGTGTGTACTCTGTGTCTCATTTGACTTGTTAAAAACCACAGAGATGTATGCTGCTTGTGCTCATGGAAATGGGGGCACGATGGTACTAGCCGTGCTTTCCATTTGGAAAGCTCCATTCTTGCTGCCGTGAAGCTCCCTGATATTCTCTGCTGTTGACAGGCCCCTGTCCACTATAGCATTGGTGTGGGAAGAAAATGAGTTTTCTCTGGGTACACACGGAGCTTCATTGGCCGGGGTGGTGTTCACCTTCCCATGCTCTAGAGCTAAAGGGAATCTCAACGTGAGTCCCTGCCTAGAGGTAAGGCCCTGAGTAGCCCTGCAGAAAGGGAAGCATGAAGGTCTTTCCATGAGCTCTAAGTCGCTGTTCTGCCTTACTTTAAAGGAAGTACCCTTTTCAGGACTCCTAGGCCTCTCGGGTGAGCATCATTTTTGTTCCAAGATCCCTGAGTACCTCCACACCCCTGTAGGACTGCTGAGCAACAACGAGGCCCATTGGTCCCTCGGAGGTCCTCTGTGTGTGCTGAGTCATGGGCAACACACTGCACTCTTTCTTGTGATATCTTGATTCACAGCACTCGCACAGGTAAAAGAGCAACATTCTAGCAAGTTCCAACAGGCCTGGAAATCGCACTCATTCCCTAGTCTGAGCTGCACAGAGAAAAACACTAGGCTTCTCCTTCCATCCAGGACCTCCTACCTGAAGTCATCCTGCCTCCAGGAGAAAGACGGCATGCGTTCCTATTGCAACTAAAGCACAGTTTTTCCTGTAGCACTGCAGGCTTTTGAAGAGGCAGGGGCCCAGAGGCCTAGCTAGGGCGTTCCTTGTTGAGGCCGTTCACAAGGTGCAGAACACCCTGCCTCGAGAAGTTGATTCAGGGAAGCAACTAGTGTGTACTCTGTGTCTCTTTTGACTTGTTAGAAACCACAGAGATGTATGCTGCCTGTGCCAATGGTAATGGGGGCATGATGGTCCTAGCCTTGCTTTCCATTTGGAAAGCTCCATTCTTGCTGCTGTGAAGCTCCCTGAAATTCTCTGCTGTTGACAGGCCTCTGGCCACTCTAGCATTGGTGTGGGAAGAAAATGAGTTTTCTCTGGCTACACACGGAGCTTCATTGCTCCGGGTGGGGCTCACCTTGCCATGCTCTAGAGCTAAAGGGAATCTCAACGTGAGTCCTTGCCTCGAGGTAAGGCCCTGAGTAGCCCTGCAAAAAGGTAGGCATGCAGCTCTTTCCATGAGCTCTAAGTCGCTGTTCTGCTTTACTTTAAAGGAAGTACCCTTTTCAGGACTCCTAGGCCTCTCGGGTGAGCATCATTTTTGTTCCAAGATCCCTGAGTACCTCCACACCCCTGTAGGCCTGCTGAGCAACGACGAGGCCCATTGGTCCCTCGGAGGTCCTCTGTGTGTGCTGAGTCATGGGCAACACACTACACTCTTTCTTGTGATATCTTGATTCACAGCACTCGCATAGGTAAAAGAGCAACATTCTAGCAAGTTCCAACATGCCGTGGAAGTCGCACTCATTCCCTGGTCTGAGCTGCACAGAGAAAAACACTAGGCTTCTCCTTCCATCCAGGACCTCCTACCTGAAGTCATCCTGCCTCCAGGAGAAAGACGGCATGCGTTCCTATTGCAACTAAAGCACAGTTTTTCCTGTAGCACTGCAGGCTTTTGAAGAGGCAGGGGCCCAGAGGCCTAGCTAGGGCGTTCCTTGTTGAGGCCGTTCACAAGGAGCAGAACACCCTGCCTCGAGAAGTTGATTCAGGGAAGCAACTAGTGTGTACTCTGTGTCTCTTTTGACTTGTTAGAAACCACAGAGATGTATGCTGCCTGTGCCAATGGTAATGGGGGCATGCTGGTCCTAGCCTTGCTTTCCATTTGGAAAGCTCCATTCTTGCTGCCGTGAAGCTCCCTGAAATTCTCTGCTGTTGACAGGCCTCTGGCCTCTCTAGCATTGGTGTGGGAAGAAAATGAGTTTTCTCTGGCTACACACGGAGCTTCATTGCTCCGGGTGGGGCTCACCTTGCCATGCTCTAGAGCTAAAGGGAATCTCAACGTGAGTCCTTGCCTCGAGGTAAGGCCCTGAGTAGCCCTGCAGAAAGGGAGGCATGCAGCTCTTTCCATGAGCTCTTAGTGGAGGTTCCGCTTTATCTTAAAGGAAGTACCCTTTTCAGGACTCCTAGGCCCCTCGGGTGAGCATCATTTTTGTTCCAAGATCACTGACGCACTCCACACCCCTGCGTGCCTGCTGAGCAGCATTGATTCCCATACGTCCCTCGGAGGCCCTCTGTGTCTGCCGAGTCTCGGGCAACACACTGTACGTTACTTCAGGAGAGCTATATTTCCAGAGCAGTCGAACAGCATCAGAACCACATTTCTAGGCAGTCCAACATGCCCTGGAAGTTTTCGACATTGCCCTCGTCCGAGCTGCCCTGAGAAAACACTCTTCTTAGAATTTATCGAGGACCTCTTTCCTGAAGTCACTCTATTCAAGGAGAAATACAGCATCCTAACATGCTGTGTCGCTCACAGTGCAAGCAACGTGAGAACTTGCCTCGAGGTAAGGCCCTGAAATGCTATGCAGAAGCGGAGGCGTGTAGCAGTTTCCATGAGGCCGTAGTCGCTGCTCTGCAGCATTTTAACGCCAGTACGCTTTTCAGGACACCTAGGTGCCTCGCCTGGAAACCCTGTTCCCTGCAAGAACACCGAGTACCCTCAGGCTCCCCTGGCCCTTCTAAGCAATATCCAGGCCCGTAGCTTTCCGACTCACAGTGTGTATGCCGAGTGTAGGGCAACACAGTGCACTCTAATTGGGACATCTTGATTTAGCCAGCACCTGCACAGTTTTATGAGCACCGTTCCAGCAAGTTCCAACATGCCGTGGAAGTCGCACTCATTCCGTACACTGAGCTGCACAGAGAAAACACTAGGCTTCTCCTTCCATCCAGGACCTCCTACCTGAAGTCACACTGCCTCAGGAGAAACACGGCTTGCGTTCCTATTGCAACTAAAGCACAGTTTTTCCTGTAGCACTGCAGGTGTGGAAGAGGCAAAGGTCCAGAGGACTAGCTAAGGCTTTCCTTGGTGAGGCCGTTCACTAGATGCAGAACACCCTGCCTCGAGGAGTTGATTCAGGGAAGCAACCAGTGTGTACTCTGTGTCTCTTTTGACTTGTTAGAAACCACAGAGATGTATGCAGCCTGTGCCCATGGAAATGGGGGCATGATGGTACTAGCATTGCTTTCCATTTGGAAAGCTCCATTCTTGCTGAAGTGAAGCTCCCTGAAATTCTCTGCTGTTGACAGCCCTCTGTCCACTGTAGGCATGTGTGTGGGAAGAAAATGAGTTTTCTCTGGCTACACACGGAGCTTAATTGGCCGGGGTTGGGTTCACCTTGCCATGCTCTAGAGCTAAAGGGAATCTCAACGTGAGTCCTTGCCTCGAGGTAAGGCCCTGAGTAGCCCTGCAGAAAGGGAGGCATGCAGGTCTTTCCATGAGCTCTAAGTCGCAGATCTGCTTTACTTTAAAGGAAGTACCCTTTTCAGGACTCCTAGGCCTCTGGGGTGAGCATCATTTTGTTCCAAGATCCCTGAGTACCTCCACACCCCTGTAGGCCTGCTGAGCAACAACGAGGCCATTGGTCCCTCGGAGTTCCTCTGTGTCTGCTGAGTCATGGGCAACACACTGCACTGTTTCTTGTGATATCTTGATTCACAGCACTCACACAGGTTCACGGGCACCGTTCTAGCAAGTTCCAACATGCCGTGGAAGTCGCACTCATTCCCTAGTCTGAGCTGCACAGAGATAAACACTAGGCTTCTCCTTCCATCCAGGACCTCCTACTTGATGTCACCCTGCCTCAGGAGACAGACGGCTTGCGTTCCTATTGCAACTGAAGCACAGTTTTTCCTGTAGCACTGCAGGTTTGGAAGAGGCAAGGGCCCAGACGCCTAGCTAAGGCTTTCCTTGGTGAGGCCGTTCACTAGATGCAGAACACGCTGCCTCGAAAAGTTGATTCAGGGAAGCAACCAGTGTGTACTCTGTGTCTCATTTGACTTGTTAAAAACCACAGAGATGTATGCTGCCTGTGCCCATGGAAATGGGGGCATGATGGTACTAGCTTTGCTTTCCATTTGGAAAGCTCCATTCTTGCTGCCGTGAAGCTCCCTGAAATTCTCTGCTGTTGACAGCCCTCTGGCCACTGTAGGCATGGATGTGGGAAGAAATTGAGTTTTCTCTGGCTACACACGGAGCTTCATTGGCCGGGGTGGGGCTCACCTTGCCATGCTCTAGAGCTAAAGGGAATCTCAACGTGAGTCCTTGCCTCGAGGTAAGGCCCTGAGTAGCCCTGCAGAAAGGGAGGCATGCAGCTCTTTCCATGAGCTCTTAGTGGAGGTTCCGCTTTATGTTAAAGGAAGTACCCTTTTCAGGACTCCTAGGCCCCTGTGGGCCTGCTGAGCAGCATTGATTCCCATACGTCCCTCGGAGGCCCTCTGTGTCTGCCGAGTCTCGGGCAACACACTGTACGTTACTTCAGGAGAGCTATATTTCCAGAGCAGTCGAACAGCATCAGAACCACATTTCTAGGCAGTCCAACATGCCCTGGAAGTTTTCGACATTGCCCTCGTCTGAGCTGCCCTGAGAAAACACTCTTCTTAGAATTTATCGAGGACCTCTTTCCTGAAGTCACTCTATTCAAGGAGAAATACAGCATCCTAACATGCTGTGTCGCTCACAGTGCAAGCAACGTGAGAACTTGCCTCGAGGTAAGGCCCTGAAATTCTATGCAGAAGCGGAGGCGTGTAGCAGTTTCCATGAGGCCGTAGTCGCTGCTCTGCAGCATTTTAACGCCAGTACGCTTTTCAGGACAGCTAGGTGCCTCGCCTGGAAACCCTGTTCCCTGCAAGAACACCGAGTACCCTCAGGCTCCCGTGGCCCTTCTAAGCAATATCCAGGCCCGTAGCTTTCCGACTCACAGTGTGTATGCCGAGTGTAGGGCAACTCAGTACACTCTAATTGGGACATCTTGATTTAGCCAGCACCTGCACAGTTTTATGAGCACCGTTCTAGCAAGTTCCAACATGCCGTGGAAGTCGCAATCATTCCCTAGTCTGAGCTGCACAGAGAAAAACACTAGGCTTCTCCTTCCATCCAGGACCTCCTACCTGAAGTCACCCTGCCTCCAGGAAAAAGACGGCTTGTGTTCCTTTTGCAACTAAAGCACAGTTTTTCCTGAAGCACTGCAGACTTTTGAAGAGGCACGGGCCCAGAGGCCTAGCTGGGGCTTTCCTTGGTGAGGCCGTTCACTAGATGCAGAACACCCTGCCTCGAGAAGTGGATTAAGGGAAGAAAACAGTGTGTACTCTGTGTCTCATTTGAATTGTTAAAAACCACAGAGATGTATGCTGCCTGTGCCCATGGAAATGGGGACATGATGGTACTAGCCTTGCTTTCCATTTGGAAAGCTCCATTCTTGCTGCCGTGAAGCTCCCTGAAATTCTCTGCTGTTGACAGCCCTCTGGCCACTGTAGGCATGGGTGTGGGAAGAAAATGAGTTTTCTCTGGCTACACACGGAGCTTCTTTGGCCGGGGTGGGGCTCACCTTGCCATGCTCTAGAGCTAAATGGAATCTCAACGTGAGTCCTTGCCTCGAGGTAAGGCCCTGAGTAGCCCTGCAGAAAGGGAGGCATGCAGGTCTTTCCATTAGCTCTAAGTCGCTGTTCCACTTTACTTTAAAGGAAGTACCCTTTTCAGGATTCCTAGGCCTCTCGGGTGAGCATCATTTTTGTTCCAAGATCCCTGAGTACCTCCACACCCCTGTAGGCCTGCAGAGCAACAACGAGGCCCATTGGTCCCTCGGAGTTCCTCTGTGTCTGCTGAGTCATGGGCAACACACTGCACTGTTTCTTGTGATATCTTGATTCACAGCACTCACACAGGTTCACGGGCACCGTTCTAGCAAGTTCCAACATGCCGTGGAAGTCGCACTCATTCCGTAGTCTGAGCTGCACAGAGATAAACACTAGGCTTCCCCTTCCATCCAGGACCTCCTACTTGAAGTCACCCTGCCTCAGGAGACAGACGGCTTGCGTTCCTATTGCAACTGAAGCACAGTTTTTCCTGTAGCACTGCAGGTTTGGAAGAGGCAAGGGTCCAGACGCCTAGCTAAGGCTTTCCTTGGTGAGGCCGTTCACTAGATGCAGAACACGCTGCCTCAAAAAGTTGATTCAGGGAAGCAACCAGTGTGTACTCTGTGTCTCATTTGACTTGTTAAAAACCACAGAGATGTATGCTGCCTGTGCCCATGGAAATGGGGCCATGATGGTACTAGCCTTGCTTTCTATTTGGAAAGCTCCATTCTTGCTGCGGTGAAGCTCCCTGAAATTCTCTGCTGTTGACAGGCCTCTGGCCACTGTAGGCATGGATGTGGGAAGAAAATGAGTTTTTTCTGGCTACACACGGAGCTTCTTTGGCCGGGGTGGGGCTCACCTTGCCATGCTCTAGAGCTAAATGGAATCTCAACGTGAGTCCTTGCCTCGAGGTAAGGCCCTGAGTAGCCCTGCAGAAAGGGAGGCATGCAGGTCTTTCCATTAGCTCTAAGTCGCTGTTCCACTTTACTTTAAAGGAAGTACCCTTTTCAGGACTCCTAGGCCTCTCGGGTGAGCATCATTTTTGTTCCAAGATCCCTGAGTACCTCCACACCCCTGTAGGACTGCTGAGCAACAACGAGGCCCATTGGTCCCTCGGAGTTCCTCTGTGTCTGCTGAGTCATGGGCAACACACTGCACTCTTTCTTGTGATATCTTGATTGACAGCACTCACACAGGTTCACGGGCACCGTTCTAGCAAGTTCCAACATGCCGTGGAAGTCGCACTCATTCCCTAGTCTGAGCTGCACAGAGAAAAACACTACGCTTCTCCTTCCATCCAGGACCTCCTACCTGAAGTCACACTGCCTCAGGAGAAACACGGCTTGCGTTCCTATTGCAACTAAAGCACAGTTTTTCCTGTAGCACTGCAGGTGTGGAAGAGGCAAAGGTCCAGAGGACTAGCTAAGGCTTTCCTTGGTGAGGCCGTTCACTAGATGCAGAACACCCTGCCTCGAGGAGTTGATTCAGGGAAGCAACCAGTGTGTACTCTGTGTCTCTTTTGACTTGTTAGAAACCACAGAGATGTATGCAGCCTGTGCCCATGGAAATGGGGGCATGATGGTACTAGCATTGCTTTCCATTTGGAAAGCTCCATTCTTGCTGAAGTGAAGCTCCCTGAAATTCTCTGCTGTTGACAGCCCTCTGTCCACTGTAGGCATGTGTGTGGGAAGAAAATGAGTTTTCTCTGGCTACACACGGAGCTTAATTGGCCGGGGTTGGGTTCACCTTGCCATGCTCTAGAGCTAAAGGGAATCTCAACGTGAGTCCTTGCCTCGAGGTAAGGCCCTGAGTAGCCTTGCAGAAAGGGAGGCATGCAGGTCTTTCCATGAGCTCTAAGTCGCAGATCTGCTTTACTTTAAAGGAAGTACCCTTTTCAGGACTCCTAGGCCTCTGGGGTGAGCATCATTTTGTTCCAAGATCCCTGAGTACCTCCACACCCCTGTAGGCCTGCTGAGCAACAACGAGGCCATTGGTCCCTCGGAGTTCCTCTGTGTCTGCTGAGTCATGGGCAACACACTGCACTCTTTCTTGTGATATCTTGATTCACAGCACTCACACAGGTTCACGGGCACCGTTCTAGCAAGTTCCAACATGCCGTGGAAGTCGCACTCATTCCCTAGTCTGAGCTGCACAGAGATAAACACTAGGCTTCTCCTTCCATCCAGGACCTCCTACTTGATGTCACCCTGCCTCAGGAGACAGACGGCTTGCGTTCCTATTGCAACTGAAGCACAGTTTTTCCTGTAGCACTGCAGGTTTGGAAGAGGCAAAGGCCCAGACGCCTAGCTAAGGCTTTCCTTGGTGAGGCCGTTCACTAGATGCAGAACACGCTGCCTCGAAAAGTTGATTCAGGGAAGCAACCAGTGTGTACTCTGTGTCTCATTTGACTTGTTAAAAACCACAGAGATGTATGCTGCCTGTGCCAACGGTAATGGGGGCATGATGGTACTAGCTTTGCTTTCCATTTGGAAAGCTCCATTCTTGCTGCCGTGAAGCTCCCTGAAATTCTCTGCTGTTGACAGCCCTCTGGCCACTGTAGGCATGGATGTGGGAAGAAATTGAGTTTTCTCTGGCTACACACGGAGCTTCATTGGCCGGGGTGGGGCTCACCTTGCCATGCTCTAGAGCTAAAGGGAATCTCAACGTGAGTCCTTGCCTCGAGGTAAGGCCCTGAGTAGCCCTGCAGAAAGGGAGGCATGCAGCTCTTTCCATGAGCTCTTAGTGGAGGTTCCGCTTTATGTTAAAGGAAGTACCCTTTTCAGGACTCCTAGGCCCCTGTGGGCCTGCTGAGCAGCATTGATTCCCATACGTCCCTCGGAGGCCCTCTGTGTCTGCCGAGTCTCGGGCAACACACTGTACGTTACTTCAGGAGAGCTATATTTCCAGAGCAGTCGAACAGCATCAGAACCACATTTCTAGGCAGTCCAACATGCCCTGGAAGTTTTCGACATTGCCCTCGTCTGAGCTGCCCTGAGAAAACACTCTTCTTAGAATTTATCGAGGACCTCTTTCCTGAAGTCACTCTATTCAAGGAGAAATACAGCATCCTAACATGCTGTGTCGCTCACAGTGCAAGCAACGTGAGAACTTGCCTCGAGGTAAGGCCCTGAAATGCTATGCAGAAGCGGAGGCGTGTAGCAGTTTCCATGAGGCCGTAGTCGCTGCTCTGCAGCATTTTAACGCCAGTACGCTTTTCAGGACAGCTAGGTGCCTCGCCTGGAAACCCTGTTCCCTGCAAGAACACCGAGTACCCTCAGGCTCCCGTGGCCCTTCTAAGCAATATCCAGGCCCGTAGCTTTCCGACTCACAGTGTGTATGCCGAGTGTAGGGCAACTCAGTACACTCTAATTGGGACATCTTGATTTAGCCAGCACCTGCACAGTTTTATGAGCACCGTTCTAGCAAGTTCCAACATGCCGTGGAAGTCGCAATCATTCCCTAGTCTGAGCTGCACAGAGAAAAACACTAGGCTTCTCCTTCCATCCAGGACCTCCTACCTGAAGTCACCCTGCCTCCAGGAAAAAGACGGCTTGTGTTCCTTTTGCAACTAAAGCACAGTTTTTCCTGAAGCACTGCAGACTTTTGAAGAGGCACGGGCCCAGAGGCCTAGCTGGGGCTTTCCTTGGTGAGGCCGTTCACTAGATGCAGAACACCCTGCCTCGAGAAGTGGATTAAGGGAAGAAAACAGTGTGTACTCTGTGTCTCATTTGAATTGTTAAAAACCACAGAGATGTATGCTGCCTGTGCCCATGGAAATGGGGACATGATGGTACTAGCCTTGCTTTCCATTTGGAAAGCTCCATTCTTGCTGCCGTGAAGCTCCCTGAAATTCTCTGCTGTTGACAGCCCTCTGGCCACTGTAGGCATGGGTGTGGGAAGAAAATGAGTTTTCTCTGGCTACACACGGAGCTTCTTTGGCCGGGGTGGGGCTCACCTTGCCATGCTCTAGAGCTAAATGGAATCTCAACGTGAGTCCTTGCCTCGAGGTAAGGCCCTGAGTAGCCCTGCAGAAAGGGAGGCATGCAGGTCTTTCCATTAGCTCTAAGTCGCTGTTCCACTTTACTTTAAAGGAAGTACCCTTTTCAGGATTCCTAGGCCTCTCGGGTGAGCATCATTTTTGTTCCAAGATCCCTGAGTACCTCCACACCCCTGTAGGCCTGCAGAGCAACAACGAGGCCCATTGGTCCCTCGGAGTTCCTCTGTGTCTGCTGAGTCATGGGCAACACACTGCACTGTTTCTTGTGATATCTTGATTCACAGCACTCACACAGGTTCACGGGCACCGTTCTAGCAAGTTCCAACATGCCGTGGAAGTCGCACTCATTCCGTAGTCTGAGCTGCACAGAGATAAACACTAGGCTTCCCCTTCCATCCAGGACCTCCTACTTGAAGTCACCCTGCCTCAGGAGACAGACGGCTTGCGTTCCTATTGCAACTGAAGCACAGTTTTTCCTGTAGCACTGCAGGTTTGGAAGAGGCAAGGGTCCAGACGCCTAGCTAAGGCTTTCCTTGGTGAGGCCGTTCACTAGATGCAGAACACGCTGCCTCAAAAAGTTGATTCAGGGAAGCAACCAGTGTGTACTCTGTGTCTCATTTGACTTGTTAAAAACCACAGAGATGTATGCTGCCTGTGCCCATGGAAATGGGGCCATGATGGTACTAGCCTTGCTTTCTATTTGGAAAGCTCCATTCTTGCTGCGGTGAAGCTCCCTGAAATTCTCTGCTGTTGACAGGCCTCTGGCCACTGTAGGCATGGATGTGGGAAGAAAATGAGTTTTCTCTGGCTACACACGGAGCTTCTTTGGCCGGGGTGGGGCTCACCTTGCCATGCTCTAGAGCTAAATGGAATCTCAACGTGAGTCCTTGCCTCGAGGTAAGGCCCTGAGTAGCCCTGCAGAAAGGGAGGCATGCAGGTCTTTCCATTAGCTCTAAGTCGCTGTTCCACTTTACTTTAAAGGAAGTACCCTTTTCAGGACTCCTAGGCCTCTCGGGTGAGCATCATTTTTGTTCCAAGATCCCTGAGTACCTCCACACCCCTGTAGGACTGCTGAGCAACAACGAGGCCCATTGGTCCCTCGGAGTTCCTCTGTGTCTGCTGAGTCATGGGCAACACACTGCACTCTTTCTTGTGATATCTTGATTGACAGCACTCACACAGGTTCACGGGCACCGTTCTAGCAAGTTCCAACATGCCGTGGAAGTCGCACTCATTCCCTAGTCTGAGCTGCACAGAGAAAAACACTACGCTTCTCCTTCCATCCAGGACCTCCTACCTGAAGTCACCCTGCCTCCAGGAGAAAGACGGCTTGCGTTCCTATTGCAACTAAAGCACAGTATTTCCTGTAGCACTGCAGGCTTTTGAAGAGTCACGGGCCCAGAGTCCTAGCTCGGTCATCCCTTGGTGAGGCCGTTCACTAGATGCAGAACACCCTCCTCGAGAAGTTGATTCAGGGAAGCAACCAGTGTGGACTGTGTGTCTCTTTTGACTTGTTAGAAACCACAGAGATGTATGCTGCCTGTGCCAATGGTATTGGGGGCATGATGGTAGTAGCCTTGCTTTCCATTTGGAAAGCTCCATTCTTGCTGCCGTGAAGCTCCCTGAAATTCTCTACTGTTGACAGGCCCCTGGCCACTCTAGCATTGGTGTGGGAAGAAAATGAGTTTTCTCTGGCTACACACGGAGCTTCTTTGGCCGGGGTGGGGCTCACCTTGCCATGCTCTAGAGCTAAATGGACTCTCAACGTGAGTCCTTGCCTCGAGGTAAGGCCCTGAGTAGCCCTGCAGAAAGGGAGGCATGCAGGTCTTTCCATTAGCTCTAAGTCGCTGTTCCACTTTACTTTAAAGGAAGTACCCTTTTCAGGACTCCTAGGCCTCTCGGGTGAGCATCATTTTTGTTCCAAGATCCCTGAGTACCTCCACACCCCTGTAGGACTGCTGAGCAACAACGAGGCCCATTGGTCCCTCGGAGTTCCTCTGTGTCTGCTGAGTCATGGGCAACACACTGCAGTCTTTCTTGTGATATCTTGATTGACAGCACTCACACAGGTTCACGGGCACCGTTCTAGCAAGTTCCAACATGCCGTGGAAGTCGCACTCATTCCCTAGTCTGAGCTGCACAGAGAAAAACACTACGCTTCTCCTTCCATCCAGGACCTCCTACCTGAAGTCACCCTGCCTCCAGGAGAAAGACGGCTTGCGTTCCTATTGCAACTAAAGCACAGTATTTCCTGTAGCACTGCAGGCTTTTGAAGAGTCACGGGCCCAGAGTCCTAGCTCGGTCATTCCTTGGTGAGGCCGTTCACTAGATGCAGAAAACCCGGCCTCGAGAAGTTGATTCAGGGAAGCAACCAGTGTGTACTCCATGTCTCTTTTGACTTGTTAGAAACCACAGAGATGTATGCTGCCTGTGCCCATGGAAATGGGGGCATGATGGTACTAGACTTGCTTTCCATTTGGAAAGCTCCATTCTTGCTGCCATGAAGCTCCCTGAAATTCTCTACTGTTGACAGGCCCCTGGCCACTCTAGCATTGGTGTGGGAAGAAAATGAGTTTTCTCTGGCTACACACGGAGCTTCTTTGGCCGGGGTGGGGCTCACCTTGCCATGCTCTAGAGCTAAATGGAATCTCAACGTGAGTCCTTGCCTCGAGGTAAGGCCCTGAGTAGCCCTGCAGAAAGGGAGGCATGCAGGTCTTTCCATTAGCTCTAAGTCGCTGTTCCACTTTACTTTAAAGGAAGTACCCTTTTCAGGACTCCTAGGCCTCTCGGGTGAGCATCATTTTTGTTCCAAGATCCCTGAGTACCTCCACACCCCTGTAGGACTGCTGAGCAACAACGAGGCCCATTGGTCCCTCGGAGTTCCTCTGTGTCTGCTGAGTCATGGGCAACACACTGCACTCTTTCTTGTGATATCTTGATTGACAGCACTCACACAGGTTCACGGGCACCGTTCTAGCAAGTTCCAACATGCCGTGGAAGTCGCACTCATTCCCTAGTCTGAGCTGCACAGAGAAAAACACTAGGCTTCTCCTTCCATCCAGGACCTCCTACCTGAAGTCACCCTGCCTCCAGGGGAAAGACGGCTTGCGTTCCTATTGCAACTAAAGCACAGTTTTTCCTGTAGCACTGCAGGTGTGGAAGAGGCAAAGGTCCAGAGGCCTAGCTAAGGCTTTCCTTGCTGAGGCCGTTCACTAGATGCAGAACACGCTGCCTCGAGAAGTTGATTCAGGGAAGCAACCAGTGTGTACTCTGTGTCTCATTTGACTTGTTAAAAACCACAGAGATGTATGCTGCTTGTGCTCATGGAAATGGGGGCACGATGGTACTAGCCGTGCTTTCCATTTGGAAAGCTCCATTCTTGCTGCCGTGAAGCTCCCTGATATTCTCTACTGTTGACAGGCCCCTGGCCACTATAGCATTGGTGTGGGAAGAAAATGAGTTTTCTCTGGGTACACACGGAGCTTCATTGGCCGGGGTGGCGTTCACCTTCCCATGCTCTAGAGCTAAAGGGAATCTCAACGTGAGTCCTTGCCTCGAGGTAAGGCCCTGAGTAGCCCTGCAGAAAGGGAAGCATGCAGGTCTTTCCATGAGCTCTAAGTCGCTGTTCTGCTTTACTTTAAAGGAAGTACCCTTTTCAGGACTCCTAGGCCTCTCGGGTGAGCATCATTTTTATTCCAAGATCCCTGAGTACCTCCACACCCCTGTAGGCCTGCAGAGCAACAACGAGGCCCATTGGTCCCTCGGAGGTCCTCTGTGTCTGCTGAGTCATGGGCAACACACTGCACTCTTTCTTGTGATATCTTGATTTGAAGCACTTGCATAGGTTCACGAGCACCGTTCTAGCAGGTTCCAACATGCCGTGGAAGTCGCACTCATTCCATAGCCTGAGCTGCACAGAGAAAAACACTAGGCTTCTCCTTCCATCTAAGACCTCCTACCTGAAGTCACCTTGCCATCAGGAGAAACACTGCTTGCGTTCTTATTGCAACTAAAGCAGAGTTTTTCCTGTAGCACTGCAGGCTTTTGAAGAGGCACGGGCCCAGAGGCCTAGCTAGGGCGTTCCTTGGTGAGGCCATACACTAGATGCAGAAGCCCCTGCCTCAAGAAGTTGATTCAGGGAAGCAACCAGTGTTGACTCTGTGTCTCTTTTGACTTGTTAGAAACCAGAGAGAAGTATGCTGCCTGAGCCAATGGTAATGGGGGCATGATCTTACTAGCCTTGCTTTCCATTTGGAAAGCTCCATTCTTGCTGCCGTGAAGCTCCCTGAAATTCTCTGCTATTGTCAGCCCTCTGGCCACTGTAGGCATGGGTGTGGGAAGAAAATGAGTTTTTTTGGCTACACACGGAGCTTCATTGACCGGGGTGGGGCTCACCTTGCCATGCTCTAGAACTAAAGGGAATCACAACGTGAGTCCTTGCCTCGAGGTAAGGCCCTGAGTAGCCCTGCAGAAAGGGAGGCATGCAGCTCTTTCCATGAGCTCTTAGTGGAGGTTCCGCTTTATGTTAAAGGAAGTACCCTTTTCAGGACTCCTAGGCCCCTGTGGACCTGCTGAGCAGCATTGATTCCCATACGTCCCTCGGAGGCCCTCTGTGTCTGCCGAGTCTCGGGCAACACACTGTACGTTACTTCAGGAGAGCTATATTTCCAGAGCAGTCGAACAGCATCAGAACCACATTTCTAGGCAGTCCAACATGCCCTGGAAGTTTTCGACATTGCCCTCGTCCGAGCTGCCCTGAGAAAACACTCTTCTTAGAATTTATCGAGGACCTCTTTCCTGAAGTCACTCTATTCAAGGAGAAATACAGCATCCTAACATGCTGTGTCGCTCACAGTGCAAGCAACGTGAGAACTTGCCTCGAGGTAAGGCCCTGAAATGCTATGCAGAAGCGGAGGCGTGTAGCAGTTTCCATGAGGCCGTAGTCGCTGCTCTGCAGCATTTTAACGCCAGTACGCTTTTCAGGACACCTAGGTGCCTCGCCTGGAAACCCTGTTCCCTGCAAGAACACCGAGTACCCTCAGGCTCCCGTGGCCCTTCTAAGCAATATCCAGGCCCGTAGCTTTCCGACTCACAGTGTGTATGCCGAGTGTAGGGCAACACAGTGCACTCTAATTGGGACATCTTGATTTAGCCAGCACCTGCACAGTTTTATGAGCACCGTTCCAGGAAGTTCCAACATGCCGTGGAAGTCGCACTCATTCCGTACACTGAGCTGCACAGAGAAAACACTAGGCTTCTCCTTCCATCCAGGACCTCCTACCTGAAGTCACACTGCCTCAGGAGAAACACGGCTTGCGTTCCTATTGCAACTAAAGCACAGTTTTTCCTGTAGCACTGCAGGTGTGGAAGAGGCAAAGGTCCAGAGGACTAGCTAAGGCTTTCCTTGGTGAGGCCGTTCACTAGATGCAGAACACCCTGCCTCGAGGAGTTGATTCAGGGAAGCAACCAGTGTGTACTCTGTGTCTCTTTTGACTTGTTAGAAACCACAGAGATGTATGCAGCCTGTGCCCATGGAAATGGGGGCATGATGGTACTAGCATTGCTTTCCATTTGGAAAGCTCCATTCTTGCTGAAGTGAAGCTCCCTGAAATTCTCTGCTGTTGACAGCCCTCTGTCCACTGTAGGCATGTGTGTGGGAAGAAAATGAGTTTTCTCTGGCTACACACGGAGCTTAATTGGCCGGGGTTGGGTTCACCTTGCCATGCTCTAGAGCTAAAGGGAATCTCAACGTGAGTCCTTGCCTCGAGGTAAGGCCCTGAGTAGCCCTGCAGAAAGGGAGGCATGCAGGTCTTTCCATGAGCTCTAAGTCGCAGATCTGCTTTACTTTAAAGGAAGTACCCTTTTCAGGACTCCTAGGCCTCTCGGGTGAGCATCATTTTTGTTCCAAGATCCCTGAGTACCTCCACACCCCTGTAGGACTGCTGAGCAACAACGAGGCCCATTGGTCCCTCGGAGTTCCTCTGTGTCTGCTGAGTCATGGGCAACACACTGCACTCTTTCTTGTGATATCTTGATTGACAGCACTCACACAGGTTCACGGGCACCGTTCTAGCAAGTTCCAACATGCCGTGGAAGTCGCACTCATTCCCTAG
This sequence comes from Balaenoptera ricei, assembly GCF_028023285.1. NCBI lineage: Eukaryota > Metazoa > Chordata > Mammalia > Artiodactyla > Balaenopteridae > Balaenoptera > Balaenoptera ricei. Next base: position 81,644,580 of record NC_082654.1, read on the forward strand.
TCTGAGCTGCACAGAGAAAAACACTACGCTTCTCCTTCCATCCAGGACCTCCTACCTGAAGTCACCCTGCCTCCAGGAGAAAGACGGCTTGCGTTCCTATTGCAACTAAAGCACAGTATTTCCTGTAGCACTGCAGGCTTTTGAAGAGTCACGGGCCCAGAGTCCTAGCTCGGTCATTCCTTGGTGAGGCCGTTCACTAAATGCAGAAAACCCGGCCTCGAGAAGTTGATTCAGGGAAGCAACCAGTGTGTACTCCATGTCTCTTTTGACTTGTTAGAAACCACAGAGATGTATGCTGCCTGTGCCCATGGAAATGGGGGCATGATGGTACTAGACTTGCTTTCCATTTGGAAAGCTCCATTCTTGCTGCCATGAAGCTCCCTGAAATTCTCTACTGTTGACAGGACCCTGGCCACTCTAGCATTGGTGTGGGAAGAAAATGAGTTTTCTCTGGCTACACACGGAGCTTCTTTGGCCGGGGTGGGGCTCACCTTGCCATGCTCTAGAGCTAAATGGAATCTCAACGTGAGTCCTTGCCTCGAGGTAAGGCCCTGAGTAGCCCTGCAGAAAGGGAGGCATGCAGGTCTTTCCATTAGCTCTAAGTCGCTGTTCCACTTTACTTTAAAGGAAGTACCCTTTTCAGGACTCCTAGGCCTCTCGGGTGAGCATCATTTTTGTTCCAAGATCCCTGAGTACCTCCACACCCCTGTAGGACTGCTGAGCAACAACGAGGCCCATTGGTCCCTCGGAGTTCCTCTGTGTCTGCTGAGTCATGGGCAACACACTGCACTCTTTCTTGTGATATCTTGATTGACAGCACTCACACAGGTTCACGGGCACCGTTCTAGCAAGTTCCAACATGCCGTGGAAGTCGCACTCATTCCCTAGTCTGAGCTGCACAGAGAAAAACACTAGGCTTCTCCTTCCATCCAGGACCTCCTACCTGAAGTCACCCTGCCTCCAGGGGAAAGACGGCTTGCGTTCCTATTGCAACTAAAGCACAGTTTTTCCTGTAGCACTGCAGGTGTGGAAGAGGCAAAGGTCCAGAGGCCTAGCTAAGGCTTTCCTTGGTGAGGCCGTTCACTAGATGCAGAACACGCTGCCTCGAGAAGTTGATTCAGGGAAGCAACCGGTGTGTACTCTGTGTCTCATTTGACTTGTTAAAAACCACAGAGATGTATGCTGCTTGTGCTCATGGAAATGGGGGCACGATGGTACTAGCCGTGCTTTCCATTTGGAAAGCTCCATTCTTGCTGCCGTGAAGCTCCCTGATATTCTCTACTGTTGACAGGCCCCTGGCCACTATAGCATTGGTGTGGGAAGAAAATGAGTTTTCTCTGGGTACACACGGAGCTTCATTGGCCGGGGTGGCGTTCACCTTCCCATGCTCTAGAGCTAAAGGGAATCTCAACGTGAGTCCTTGCCTCGAGGTAAGGCCCTGAGTAGCCCTGCAGAAAGGGAAGCATGCAGGTCTTTCCATGAGCTCTAAGTCGCTGTTCTGCTTTACTTTAAAGGAAGTACCCTTTTCAGGACTCCTAGGCCTCTCGGGTGAGCATCATTTTTATTCCAAGATCCCTGAGTACCTCCACACCCCTGTAGGCCTGCAGAGCAACAACGAGGCCCATTGGTCCCTCGGAGGTCCTCTGTGTCTGCTGAGTCATGGGCAACACACTGCACTCTTTCTTGTGATATCTTGATTTGAAGCACTTGCATAGGTTCACGAGCACCGTTCTAGCAGGTTCCAACATGCCGTGGAAGTCGCACTCATTCCATAGCCTGAGCTGCACAGAGAAAAACACTAGGCTTCTCCTTCCATCTAAGACCTCCTACCTGAAGTCACCTTGCCATCAGGAGAAACACTGCTTGCGTTCTTATTGCAACTAAAGCAGAGTTTTTCCTGTAGCACTGCAGGCTTTTGAAGAGGCACGGGCCCAGAGGCCTAGCTAGGGCGTTCCTTGGTGAGGCCATACACTAGATGCAGAAGCCCCTGCCTCAAGAAGTTGATTCAGGGAAGCAACCAGTGTTGACTCTGTGTCTCTTTTGACTTGTTAGAAACCAGAGAGAAGTATGCTGCCTGAGCCAATGGTAATGGGGGCATGATCTTACTAGCCTTGCTTTCCATTTGGAAAGCTCCATTCTTGCTGCCGTGAAGCTCCCTGAAATTCTCTGCTATTGTCAGCCCTCTGGCCACTGTAGGCATGGGTGTGGGAAGAAAATGAGTTTTCTTTGGCTACACACGGAGCTTCATTGACCGGGGTGGGGCTCACCTTGCCATGCTCTAGAACTAAAGGGAATCTCAACGTGAGTCCTTGCCTCGAGGTAAGGCCCTGAGTAGCCCTGCAGAAAGGGAGGCATGCAGCTCTTTCCATGAGCTCTTAGTGGAGGTTCCGCTTTATGTTAAAGGAAGTACCCTTTTCAGGACTCCTAGGCCCCTGTGGACCTGCTGAGCAGCATTGATTCCCATACGTCCCTCGGAGGCCCTCTGTGTCTGCCGAGTCTCGGGCAACACACTGTACGTTACTTCAGGAGAGCTATATTTCCAGAGCAGTCGAACAGCATCAGAACCACATTTCTAGGCAGTCCAACATGCCCTGGAAGTTTTCGACATTGCCCTCGTCCGAGCTGCCCTGAGAAAACACTCTTCTTAGAATTTATCGAGGACCTCTTTCCTGAAGTCACTCTATTCAAGGAGAAATACAGCATCCTAACATGCTGTGTCGCTCACAGTGCAAGCAACGTGAGAACTTGCCTCGAGGTAAGGCCCTGAAATGCTATGCAGAAGCGGAGGCGTGTAGCAGTTTCCATGAGGCCGTAGTCGCTGCTCTGCAGCATTTTAACGCCAGTACGCTTTTCAGGACACCTAGGTTCCTCGCCTGGAAACCCTGTTCCTTGCAAGAACACCGAGTACCCTCAGGCTCCCCTGGCCCTTCTAAGCAATATCCAGGCCCGTAGCTTTCCGACTCACAGTGTGTATGCCGAGTGTAGGGCAACACAGTGCACTCTAATTGGGACATCTTGATTTAGCCAGCACCTGCACAGTTTTATGAGCACCGTTCCAGCAAGTTCCAACATGCCGTGGAAGTCGCACTCATTCCGTACACTGAGCTGCACAGAGAAAACACTAGGCTTCTCCTTCCATCCAGGACCTCCTACCTGAAGTCACACTGCCTCAGGAGAAACACGGCTTGCGTTCCTATTGCAACTAAAGCACAGTTTTTCCTGTAGCACTGCAGGTGTGGAAGAGGCAAAGGTCCAGAGGACTAGCTAAGGCTTTCCTTGGTGAGGCCGTTCACTAGATGCAGAACACCCTGCCTCGAGGAGTTGATTCAGGGAAGCAACCAGTGTGTACTCTGTGTCTCTTTTGACTTGTTAGAAACCACAGAGATGTATGCAGCCTGTGCCCATGGAAATGGGGGCATGATGGTACTAGCATTGCTTTCCATTTGGAAAGCTCCATTCTTGCTGAAGTGAAGCTCCCTGAAATTCTCTGCTGTTGACAGCCCTCTGTCCACTGTAGGCATGTGTGTGGGAAGAAAATGAGTTTTCTCTGGCTACACACGGAGCTTAATTGGCCGGGGTTGGGTTCACCTTGCCATGCTCTAGAGCTAAAGGGAATCTCAACGTGAGTCCTTGCCTCGAGGTAAGGCCCTGAGTAGCCCTGCAGAAAGGGAGGCATGCAGGTCTTTCCATGAGCTCTAAGTCGCAGATCTGCTTTACTTTAAAGGAAGTACCCTTTTCAGGACTCCTAGGCCTCTGGGGTGAGCATCATTTTGTTCCAAGATCCCTGAGTACCTCCACACCCCTGTAGGCCTGCTGAGCAACAACGAGGCCATTGGTCCCTCGGAGTTCCTCTGTGTCTGCTGAGTCATGGGCAACACACTGCACTCTTTCTTGTGATATCTTGATTCACAGCACTCACACAGGTTCACGGGCACCGTTCTAGCAAGTTCCAACATGCCGTGGAAGTCGCACTCATTCCCTAGTCTGAGCTGCACAGAGATAAACACTAGGCTTCTCCTTCCATCCAGGACCTCCTACTTGATGTCACCCTGCCTCAGGAGACAGACGGCTTGCGTTCCTATTGCAACTGAAGCACAGTTTTTCCTGTAGCACTGCAGGTTTGGAAGAGGCAAGGGCCCAGACGCCTAGCTAAGGCTTTCCTTGGTGAGGCCGTTCACTAGATGCAGAACACGCTGCCTCGAAAAGTTGATTCAGGGAAGCAACCAGTGTGTACTCTGTGTCTCATTTGACTTGTTAAAAACCACAGAGATGTATGCTGCCTGTGCCCATGGAAATGGGGGCATGATGGTACTAGCTTTGCTTTCCATTTGGAAAGCTCCATTCTTGCTGCCGTGAAGCTCCCTGAAATTCTCTGCTATTGTCAGCCCACTGGCCACTATAGGCATGGGTGTGGGAAGAAAATGAGTTTTCTCTGGGTACACACGGAGCTTCATTGACCGGGGTGGGGCTCACCTTGCCATGCTCTAGAGCTAAAGGGAATCTCAACGTGAGTCCTTGCCTCGAGGTAAGGCCCTGAGTAGCCCTGCAGAAAGGGAGGCATGCAGCTCTTTCCATGAGCTCTAAGTCGCAGATCTGCTTTACTTTAAAGGAAGTACCCTTTTCAGGACTCCTAGGCCTCTCAGGTGAGCATCATTTTTGTTCCAAGATCCCTGAGTACCTCCACACCCCTGTAGGACTGCTGAGCAACAACGAGGCCCATTGGTCCCTCGGAGGTCCTCTGTGTCTGCTGAGTCATGGGCAACACACTGAACTCTTTCTTGTGATATCTTGATTCACAGCACTCACACAGGTTCACGAGCACCGTTCCAGCAAGTTCCTACATGCCGTGGAAGTCGCACTCATTCCCTAGTCTGAGCTGCACAGAGATAAACACTAGGCTTCTCCTTCCATCCAGGACCTCCTACCTGAAGTCACCCTGCCTCAGGAGATAGACGGCTTGCGTTCCTATTACAACTAATGCACAGTATTCCTGTAGCACTGCAGGCTTTTAAAGAGGCACGGGCCCAGAGGCCTAGCTAGGGCGTTCCTTGGTGAGGCCATACACTAGATGCAGAAGACCCTGCCTCAAGAAGTTGATTCAGGGAAGCAACCAGTGTGGACTCTGTGTCTCTTTTGACTTGTTAAAAACCACAGAGATGTATGCTGCCTGTGCCAACGGTAATGGGGGCATGATGGTACTAGCTTTGCTTTCCATTTGGAAAGCTCCATTCTTGCTGCCGTGAAGCTCCCTGAAATTCTCTGCTGTTGACAGCCCTCTGGCCACTGTAGGCATGGATGTGGGAAGAAATTGAGTTTTCTCTGGCTACACACGGAGCTTCATTGGCCGGGGTGGGGCTCACCTTGCCATGCTCTAGAGCTAAAGGGAATCTCAACGTGAGTCCTTGCCTCGAGGTAAGGCCCTGAGTAGCCCTGCAGAAAGGGAGGCATGCAGCTCTTTCCATGAGCTCTTAGTGGAGGTTCCGCTTTATGTTAAAGGAAGTACCCTTTTCAGGACTCCTAGGCCCCTGTGGGCCTGCTGAGCAGCATTGATTCCCATACGTCCCTCGGAGGCCCTCTGTGTCTGCCGAGTCTCGGGCAACACACTGTACGTTACTTCAGGAGAGCTATATTTCCAGAGCAGTCGAACAGCATCAGAACCACATTTCTAGGCAGTCCAACATGCCCTGGAAGTTTTCGACATTGCCCTCGTCTGAGCTGCCCTGAGAAAACACTCTTCTTAGAATTTATCGAGGACCTCTTTCCTGAAGTCACTCTATTCAAGGAGAAATACAGCATCCTAACATGCTGTGTCGCTCACAGTGCAAGCAACGTGAGAACTTGCCTCGAGGTAAGGCCCTGAAATGCTATGCAGAAGCGGAGGCGTGTAGCAGTTTCCATGAGGCCGTAGTCGCTGCTCTGCAGCATTTTAACGCCAGTACGCTTTTCAGGACAGCTAGGTGCCTCGCCTGGAAACCCTGTTCCCTGCAAGAACACCGAGTACCCTCAGGCTCCCGTGGCCCTTCTAAGCAATATCCAGGCCCGTAGCTTTCCGACTCACAGTGTGTATGCCGAGTGTAGGGCAACTCAGTACACTCTAATTGGGACATCTTGATTTAGCCAGCACCTGCACAGTTTTATGAGCACCGTTCTAGCAAGTTCCAACATGCCGTGGAAGTCGCAATCATTCCCTAGTCTGAGCTGCACAGAGAAAAACACTAGGCTTCTCCTTCCATCCAGGACCTCCTACCTGAAGTCACCCTGCCTCCAGGAAAAAGACGGCTTGTGTTCCTTTTGCAACTAAAGCACAGTTTTTCCTGAAGCACTGCAGACTTTTGAAGAGGCACGGGCCCAGAGGCCTAGCTGGGGCTTTCCTTGGTGAGGCCGTTCACTAGATGCAGAACACCCTGCCTCGAGAAGTGGATTAAGGGAAGAAAACAGTGTGTACTCTGTGTCTCATTTGAATTGTTAAAAACCACAGAGATGTATGCTGCCTGTGCCCATGGAAATGGGGACATGATGGTACTAGCCTTGCTTTCCATTTGGAAAGCTCCATTCTTGCTGCCGTGAAGCTCCCTGAAATTCTCTGCTGTTGACAGCCCTCTGGCCACTGTAGGCATGGGTGTGGGAAGAAAATGAGTTTTCTCTGGCTACACACGGAGCTTCTTTGGCCGGGGTGGGGCTCACCTTGCCATGCTCTAGAGCTAAATGGAATCTCAACGTGAGTCCTTGCCTCGAGGTAAGGCCCTGAGTAGCCCTGCAGAAAGGGAGGCATGCAGGTCTTTCCATTAGCTCTAAGTCGCTGTTCCACTTTACTTTAAAGGAAGTACCCTTTTCAGGATTCCTAGGCCTCTCGGGTGAGCATCATTTTTGTTCCAAGATCCCTGAGTACCTCCACACCCCTGTAGGCCTGCAGAGCAACAACGAGGCCCATTGGTCCCTCGGAGTTCCTCTGTGTCTGCTGAGTCATGGGCAACACACTGCACTGTTTCTTGTGATATCTTGATTCACAGCACTCACACAGGTTCACGGGCACCGTTCTAGCAAGTTCCAACATGCCGTGGAAGTCGCACTCATTCCGTAGTCTGAGCTGCACAGAGATAAACACTAGGCTTCCCCTTCCATCCAGGACCTCCTACTTGAAGTCACCCTGCCTCAGGAGACAGACGGCTTGCGTTCCTATTGCAACTGAAGCACAGTTTTTCCTGTAGCACTGCAGGTTTGGAAGAGGCAAGGGTCCAGACGCCTAGCTAAGGCTTTCCTTGGTGAGGCCGTTCACTAGATGCAGAACACGCTGCCTCAAAAAGTTGATTCAGGGAAGCAACCAGTGTGTACTCTGTGTCTCATTTGACTTGTTAAAAACCACAGAGATGTATGCTGCCTGTGCCCATGGAAATGGGGCCATGATGGTACTAGCCTTGCTTTCTATTTGGAAAGCTCCATTCTTGCTGCGGTGAAGCTCCCTGAAATTCTCTGCTGTTGACAGCCCTCTGGCCACTGTAGGCATGGATGTGGGAAGAAATTGAGTTTTCTCTGGCTACACACGGAGCTTCATTGGCCGGGGTGGGGCTCACCTTGCCATGCTCTAGAGCTAAAGGGAATCTCAACATGAGTCCTTGCCTCGAGGTAAGGCCCTGAGTAGCCCTGCAGAAAGGGAGGCATGCAGCTCTTTCCATGAGCTCTTAGTGGAGGTTCCGCTTTATGTTAAAGGAAGTACCCTTTTCAGGACTCCTAGGCCCCTGTGGGCCTGCTGAGCAGCATTGATTCCCATACGTCCCTCGGAGGCCCTCTGTGTCTGCCGAGTCTCGGGCAACACACTGTACGTTACTTCAGGAGAGCTATATTTCCAGAGCAGTCGAACAGCATCAGAACCACATTTCTAGGCAGTCCAACATGCCCTGGAAGTTTTCGACATTGCCCTCGTCTGAGCTGCCCTGAGAAAACACTCTTCTTAGAATTTATCGAGGACCTCTTTCCTGAAGTCACTCTATTCAAGGAGAAATACAGCATCCTAACATGCTGTGTCGCTCACAGTGCAAGCAACGTGAGAACTTGCCTCGAGGGAAGGCCCTGAAATGCTATGCAGAAGCAGAGGCGTGTAGCAGTTTCCATGAGGCCGTAGTCGCTGCTCTGCAGCATTTTAACGCCAGTACGCTTTTCAGGACACCTAGGTGCCTCGCCTGGAAACCCTGTTCCCTGCAAGAACACCGAGTACCCTCAGGCTCCCGTGGCCCTTCTAAGCAATATCCAGGCCCGTAGCTTTCCGACTCACAGTGTGTATGCCGAGTGTAGGGCAACTCAGTGCACTCTAATTGGGACATCTTGATTTAGCCAGCACCTGCACAGTTTTATGAGCACCGTTCTAGCAAGTTCCAACATGCCGTGGAAGTCGCAATCATTCCCTAGTCTGAGCTGCACAGAGAAAAACACTAGGCTTCTCCTTCCATCCAGGACCTCCTACCTGAAGTCACCCTGCCTCCAGGGGAAAGACGGCTTGCGTTCCTATTGCAACTAAAGCACAGTTTTTCCTGTAGCACTGCAGGTGTGGAAGAGGCAAAGGTCCAGAGGCCTAGCTAAGGCTTTCCTTGCTGAGGCCGTTCACTAGATGCAGAACACGCTGCCTCGAGAAGTTGATTCAGGGAAGCAACCAGTGTGTACTCTGTGTCTCATTTGACTTGTTAAAAACCACAGAGATGTATGCTGCTTGTGCTCATGGAAATGGGGGCACGATGACACTAGCCGTGCTTTCCATTTGGAAAGCTCCATTCTTGCTGCCGTGAAGCTCCCTGATATTCTCTGCTGTTGACAGGCCCCTGGCCACTATAGCATTGGTGTGGGAAGAAAATGAGTTTTCTCTGGGTACACACGGAGCTTCATTGGCCGGGGTGGGGTTCACCTTCCCATGCTCTAGAGCTAAAGGGAATCTCAACGTGAGTCCTTGCCTCGAGGTAAGGCCCTGAGTAGCCCTGCAAAAAGGTAGGCATGCAGCTCTTTCCATTAGCTCTAAGTCGCTGTTCTGCTTTACTTTAAAGGAAGTACCCTTTTCAGGACTCCTAGGCCTCTCGGGTGAGCATCATTTTTGTTCCAAGATCCCTGAGTACCTCCCAACCCCTGTAGGCCTGCAGAGCAACAACGAGGCCCATTGGTCCCTCGGAGGTCCTCTGTGTCTGCTGAGTCATGGGCAACACACTGCACTCTTTCTTGTGATATCTTGATTCACATCACTCGCACAGGTTCAAAAGCAACGGTCTAGGAAGTTCCAACATGCCGTGGAAGTCGCACTCATTCCCTAGTCTGAGCTGCACAGAGAAAAACACTACGCTTCTCCTTCCATCCAGGACCTCCTACCTGAAGTCACCCTGCCTCCAGGAGAAAGACGTCTTGCGTTCCTATTGCAACTAAAGCACAGTATTTCCTGTAGCACTGCAGGCTTTTGAAGAGTCACGGGCCCAGAGTCCTAGCTCGGTCATCCCTTGGTGAGGCCGTTCACTAGATGCAGAACACCCTCCTCGAGAAGTTGATTCAGGGAAGCAACCAGTGTGGACTGTGTGTCTCTTTTGACTTGTTAGAAACCACAGAGATGTATGCTGCCTGTGCCAATGGTATTGGGGGCATGATGGTACTAGCCTTGCTTTCCATTTGGAAAGCTCCATTCTTGCTGCCGTGAAGCTCCCTGAAATTCTCTACTGTTGACAGGCCCCTGGCCACTCTAGCATTGGTGTGGGAAGAAAATGAGTTTTCTCTGGCTACACACGGAGCTTCTTTGGCCGGGGTGGGGCTCACCTTGCCATGCTCTAGAGCTAAATGGACTCTCAACGTGAGTCCTTGCCTCGAGGTAAGGCCCTGAGTAGCCCTGCAGAAAGGGAGGCATGCAGGTCTTTCCATTAGCTCTAAGTCGCTGTTCCACTTTACTTTAAAGGAAGTACCCTTTTCAGGACTCCTAGGCCTCTCGGGTGAGCATCATTTTTGTTCCAAGATCCCTGAGTACCTCCACACCCCTGTAGGACTGCTGAGCAACAACGAGGCCCATTGGTCCCTCGGAGTTCCTCTGTGTCTGCTGAGTCATGGGCAACACACTGCACTCTTTCTTGTGATATCTTGATTGACAGCACTCACACAGGTTCACGGGCACCGTTCTAGCAAGTTCCAACATGCCGTGGAAGTCGCACTCATTCCCTAGTCTGAGCTGCACAGAGAAAAACACTACGCTTCTCCTTCCATCCAGGACCTCCTACCTGAAGTCACCCTGCCTCCAGGAGAAAGACGGCTTGCGTTCCTATTGCAACTAAAGCACAGTATTTCCTGTAGCACTGCAGGCTTTTGAAGAGTCACGGGCCCAGAGTCCTAGCTCGGTCATTCCTTGGTGAGGCCGTTCACTAGATGCAGAACACGCTGCCTCGAGAAGTTGATTCAGGGAAGCAACCAGTGTGTACTCTGTGTCTCATTTGACTTGTTAAAAACCACAGAGATGTATGCTGCTTGTGCTCATGGAAATGGGGGCACGATGGTACTAGCCGTGCTTTCCATTTGGAAAGCTCCATTCTTGCTGCCGTGAAGCTCCCTGATATTCTCTACTGTTGACAGGCCCCTGGCCACTATAGCATTGGTGTGGGAAGAAAATGAGTTTTCTCTGGGTACACACGGAGCTTCATTGGCCGGGGTGGCGTTCACCTTCCCATGCTCTAGAGCTAAAGGGAATCTCAACGTGAGTCCTTGCCTCGAGGTAAGGCCCTGAGTAGCCCTGCAGAAAGGGAAGCATGCAGGTCTTTCCATGAGCTCTAAGTCGCTGTTCTGCTTTACTTTAAAGGAAGTACCCTTTTCAGGACTCCTAGGCCTCTCGGGTGAGCATCATTTTTATTCCAAGATCCCTGAGTACCTCCACACCCCTGTAGGCCTGCAGAGCAACAACGAGGCCCATTGGTCCCTCGGAGGTCCTCTGTGTCTGCTGAGTCATGGGCAACACACTGCACTCTTTCTTGTGATATCTTGATTTGAAGCACTTGCATAGGTTCACGAGCACCGTTCTAGCAGGTTCCAACATGCCGTGGAAGTCGCACTCATTCCATAGCCTGAGCTGCACAGAGAAAAACACTAGGCTTCTCCTTCCATCTAAGACCTCCTACCTGAAGTCACCTTGCCATCAGGAGAAACACTGCTTGCGTTCTTATTGCAACTAAAGCAGAGTTTTTCCTGTAGCACTGCAGGCTTTTGAAGAGGCACGGGCCCAGAGGCCTAGCTAGGGCGTTCCTTGGTGAGGCCATACACTAGATGCAGAAGCCCCTGCCTCAAGAAGTTGATTCAGGGAAGCAACCAGTGTTGACTCTGTGTCTCTTTTGACTTGTTAGAAACCAGAGAGAAGTATGCTGCCTGAGCCAATGGTAATGGGGGCATGATCTTACTAGCCTTGCTTTCCATTTGGAAAGCTCCATTCTTGCTGCCGTGAAGCTCCCTGAAATTCTCTGCTATTGTCAGCCCTCTGGCCACTGTAGGCATGGGTGTGGGAAGAAAATGAGTTTTCTTTGGCTACACACGGAGCTTCATTGACCGGGGTGGGGCTCACCTTGCCATGCTCTAGAACTAAAGGGAATCTCAACGTGAGTCCTTGCCTCGAGGTAAGGCCCTGAGTAGCCCTGCAGAAAGGGAGGCATGCAGCTCTTTCCATGAGCTCTTAGTGGAGGTTCCGCTTTATGTTAAAGGAAGTACCCTTTTCAGGACTCCTAGGCCCCTGTGGACCTGCTGAGCAGCATTGATTCCCATACGTCCCTCGGAGGCCCTCTGTGTCTGCCGAGTCTCGGGCAACACACTGTACGTTACTTCAGGAGAGCTATATTTCCAGAGCAGTCGAACAGCATCAGAACCACATTTCTAGGCAGTCCAACATGCCCTGGAAGTTTTCGACATTGCCCTCGTCCGAGCTGCCCTGAGAAAACACTCTTCTTAGAATTTATCGAGGACCTCTTTCCTGAAGTCACTCTATTCAAGGAGAAATACAGCATCCTAACATGCTGTGTCGCTCACAGTGCAAGCAACGTGAGAACTTGCCTCGAGGTAAGGCCCTGAAATGCTATGCAGAAGCGGAGGCGTGTAGCAGTTTCCATGAGGCCGTAGTCGCTGCTCTGCAGCATTTTAACGCCAGTACGCTTTTCAGGACACCTAGGTTCCTCGCCTGGAAACCCTGTTCCCTGCAAGAACACCGAGTACCCTCAGGCTCCCCTGGCCCTTCTAAGCAATATCCAGGCCCGTAGCTTTCCGACTCACAGTGTGTATGCCGAGTGTAGGGCAACACAGTGCACTCTAATTGGGACATCTTGATTTAGCCAGCACCTGCACAGTTTTATGAGCACCGTTCCAGCAAGTTCCAACATGCCGTGGAAGTCGCACTCATTCCGTACACTGAGCTGCACAGAGAAAACACTAGGCTTCTCCTTCCATCCAGGACCTCCTACCTGAAGTCACACTGCCTCAGGAGAAACACGGCTTGCGTTCCTATTGCAACTAAAGCACAGTTTTTCCTGTAGCACTGCAGGTGTGGAAGAGGCAAAGGTCCAGAGGACTAGCTAAGGCTTTCCTTGGTGAGGCCGTTCACTAGATGCAGAACACCCTGCCTCGAGGAGTTGATTCAGGGAAGCAACCAGTGTGTACTCTGTGTCTCTTTTGACTTGTTAGAAACCACAGAGATGTATGCAGCCTGTGCCCATGGAAATGGGGGCATGATGGTACTAGCATTGCTTTCCATTTGGAAAGCTCCATTCTTGCTGAAGTGAAGCTCCCTGAAATTCTCTGCTGTTGACAGCCCTCTGTCCACTGTAGGCATGTGTGTGGGAAGAAAATGAGTTTTCTCTGGCTACACACGGAGCTTAATTGGCCGGGGTTGGGTTCACCTTGCCATGCTCTAGAGCTAAAGGGAATCTCAACGTGAGTCCTTGCCTCGAGGTAAGGCCCTGAGTAGCCCTGCAGAAAGGGAGGCATGCAGGTCTTTCCATGAGCTCTAAGTCGCAGATCTGCTTTACTTTAAAGGAAGTACCCTTTTCAGGACTCCTAGGCCTCTGGGGTGAGCATCATTTTGTTCCAAGATCCCTGAGTACCTCCACACCCCTGTAGGCCTGCTGAGCAACAACGAGGCCATTGGTCCCTCGGAGTTCCTCTGTGTCTGCTGAGTCATGGGCAACACACTGCACTCTTTCTTGTGATATCTTGATTCACAGCACTCACACAGGTTCACGGGCACCGTTCTAGCAAGTTCCAACATGCCGTGGAAGTCGCACTCATTCCCTAGTCTGAGCTGCACAGAGATAAACACTAGGCTTCTCCTTCCATCCAGGACCTCCTACTTGATGTCACCCTGCCTCAGGAGACAGACGGCTTGCGTTCCTATTGCAACTGAAGCACAGTTTTTCCTGTAGCACTGCAGGTTTGGAAGAGGCAAGGGCCCAGACGCCTAGCTAAGGCTTTCCTTGGTGAGGCCGTTCACTAGATGCAGAACACGCTGCCTCGAAAAGTTGATTCAGGGAAGCAACCAGTGTGTACTCTGTGTCTCATTTGACTTGTTAAAAACCACAGAGATGTATGCTGCCTGTGCCCATGGAAATGGGGGCATGATGGTACTAGCTTTGCTTTCCATTTGGAAAGCTCCATTCTTGCTGCCGTGAAGCTCCCTGAAATTCTCTGCTATTGTCAGCCCACTGGCCACTATAGGCATGGGTGTGGGAAGAAAATGAGTTTTCTCTGGGTACACACGGAGCTTCATTGACCGGGGTGGGGCTCACCTTGCCATGCTCTAGAGCTAAAGGGAATCTCAACGTGAGTCCTTGCCTCGAGGTAAGGCCCTGAGTAGCCCTGCAGAAAGGGAGGCATGCAGCTCTTTCCATGAGCTCTAAGTCGCAGATCTGCTTTACTTTAAAGGAAGTACCCTTTTCAGGACTCCTAGGCCTCTCAGGTGAGCATCATTTTTGTTCCAAGATCCCTGAGTACCTCCACACCCCTGTAGGACTGCTGAGCAACAACGAGGCCCATTGGTCCCTCGGAGGTCCTCTGTGTCTGCTGAGTCATGGGCAACACACTGAACTCTTTCTTGTGATATCTTGATTCACAGCACTCACACAGGTTCACGAGCACCGTTCCAGCAAGTTCCTACATGCCGTGGAAGTCGCACTCATTCCCTAGTCTGAGCTGCACAGAGATAAACACTAGGCTTCTCCTTCCATCCAGGACCTCCTACCTGAAGTCACCCTGCCTCAGGAGATAGACGGCTTGCGTTCCTATTACAACTAATGCACAGTATTCCTGTAGCACTGCAGGCTTTTAAAGAGGCACGGGCCCAGAGGCCTAGCTAGGGCGTTCCTTGGTGAGGCCATACACTAGATGCAGAAGACCCTGCCTCAAGAAGTTGATTCAGGGAAGCAACCAGTGTGGACTCTGTGTCTCTTTTGACTTGTTAAAAACCACAGAGATGTATGCTGCCTGTGCCAACGGTAATGGGGGCATGATGGTACTAGCTTTGCTTTCCATTTGGAAAGCTCCATTCTTGCTGCCGTGAAGCTCCCTGAAATTCTCTGCTGTTGACAGCCCTCTGGCCACTGTAGGCATGGATGTGGGAAGAAATTGAGTTTTCTCTGGCTACACACGGAGCTTCATTGGCCGGGGTGGGGCTCACCTTGCCATGCTCTAGAGCTAAAGGGAATCTCAACGTGAGTCCTTGCCTCGAGGTAAGGCCCTGAGTAGCCCTGCAGAAAGGGAGGCATGCAGCTCTTTCCATGAGCTCTTAGTGGAGGTTCCGCTTTATGTTAAAGGAAGTACCCTTTTCAGGACTCCTAGGCCCCTGTGGGCCTGCTGAGCAGCATTGATTCCCATACGTCCCTCGGAGGCCCTCTGTGTCTGCCGAGTCTCGGGCAACACACTGTACGTTACTTCAGGAGAGCTATATTTCCAGAGCAGTCGAACAGCATCAGAACCACATTTCTAGGCAGTCCAACATGCCCTGGAAGTTTTCGACATTGCCCTCGTCTGAGCTGCCCTGAGAAAACACTCTTCTTAGAATTTATCGAGGACCTCTTTCCTGAAGTCACTCTATTCAAGGAGAAATACAGCATCCTAACATGCTGTGTCGCTCACAGTGCAAGCAACGTGAGAACTTGCCTCGAGGTAAGGCCCTGAAATGCTATGCAGAAGCGGAGGCGTGTAGCAGTTTCCATGAGGCCGTAGTCGCTGCTCTGCAGCATTTTAACGCCAGTACGCTTTTCAGGACAGCTAGGTGCCTCGCCTGGAAACCCTGTTCCCTGCAAGAACACCGAGTACCCTCAGGCTCCCGTGGCCCTTCTAAGCAATATCCAGGCCCGTAGCTTTCCGACTCACAGTGTGTATGCCGAGTGTAGGGCAACTCAGTACACTCTAATTGGGACATCTTGATTTAGCCAGCACCTGCACAGTTTTATGAGCACCGTTCTAGCAAGTTCCAACATGCCGTGGAAGTCGCAATCATTCCCTAGTCTGAGCTGCACAGAGAAAAACACTAGGCTTCTCCTTCCATCCAGGACCTCCTACCTGAAGTCACCCTGCCTCCAGGAAAAAGACGGCTTGTGTTCCTTTTGCAACTAAAGCACAGTTTTTCCTGAAGCACTGCAGACTTTTGAAGAGGCACGGGCCCAGAGGCCTAGCTGGGGCTTTCCTTGGTGAGGCCGTTCACTAGATGCAGAACACCCTGCCTCGAGAAGTGGATTAAGGGAAGAAAACAGTGTGTACTCTGTGTCTCATTTGAATTGTTAAAAACCACAGAGATGTATGCTGCCTGTGCCCATGGAAATGGGGACATGATGGTACTAGCCTTGCTTTCCATTTGGAAAGCTCCATTCTTGCTGCCGTGAAGCTCCCTGAAATTCTCTGCTGTTGACAGCCCTCTGGCCACTGTAGGCATGGGTGTGGGAAGAAAATGAGTTTTCTCTGGCTACACACGGAGCTTCTTTGGCCGGGGTGGGGCTCACCTTGCCATGCTCTAGAGCTAAATGGAATCTCAACGTGAGTCCTTGCCTCGAGGTAAGGCCCTGAGTAGCCCTGCAGAAAGGGAGGCATGCAGGTCTTTCCATTAGCTCTAAGTCGCTGTTCCACTTTACTTTAAAGGAAGTACCCTTTTCAGGATTCCTAGGCCTCTCGGGTGAGCATCATTTTTGTTCCAAGATCCCTGAGTACCTCCACACCCCTGTAGGCCTGCAGAGCAACAACGAGGCCCATTGGTCCCTCGGAGTTCCTCTGTGTCTGCTGAGTCATGGGCAACACACTGCACTGTTTCTTGTGATATCTTGATTCACAGCACTCACACAGGTTCACGGGCACCGTTCTAGCAAGTTCCAACATGCCGTGGAAGTCGCACTCATTCCGTAGTCTGAGCTGCACAGAGATAAACACTAGGCTTCCCCTTCCATCCAGGACCTCCTACTTGAAGTCACCCTGCCTCAGGAGACAGACGGCTTGCGTTCCTATTGCAACTGAAGCACAGTTTTTCCTGTAGCACTGCAGGTTTGGAAGAGGCAAGGGTCCAGACGCCTAGCTAAGGCTTTCCTTGGTGAGGCCGTTCACTAGATGCAGAACACGCTGCCTCAAAAAGTTGATTCAGGGAAGCAACCAGTGTGTACTCTGTGTCTCATTTGACTTGTTAAAAACCACAGAGATGTATGCTGCCTGTGCCCATGGAAATGGGGCCATGATGGTACTAGCCTTGCTTTCTATTTGGAAAGCTCCATTCTTGCTGCGGTGAAGCTCCCTGAAATTCTCTGCTGTTGACAGCCCTCTGGCCACTGTAGGCATGGATGTGGGAAGAAATTGAGTTTTCTCTGGCTACACACGGAGCTTCATTGGCCGGGGTGGGGCTCACCTTGCCATGCTCTAGAGCTAAAGGGAATCTCAACATGAGTCCTTGCCTCGAGGTAAGGCCCTGAGTAGCCCTGCAGAAAGGGAGGCATGCAGCTCTTTCCATGAGCTCTTAGTGGAGGTTCCGCTTTATGTTAAAGGAAGTACCCTTTTCAGGACTCCTAGGCCCCTGTGGGCCTGCTGAGCAGCATTGATTCCCATACGTCCCTCGGAGGCCCTCTGTGTCTGCCGAGTCTCGGGCAACACACTGTACGTTACTTCAGGAGAGCTATATTTCCAGAGCAGTCGAACAGCATCAGAACCACATTTCTAGGCAGTCCAACATGCCCTGGAAGTTTTCGACATTGCCCTCGTCTGAGCTGCCCTGAGAAAACACTCTTCTTAGAATTTATCGAGGACCTCTTTCCTGAAGTCACTCTATTCAAGGAGAAATACAGCATCCTAACATGCTGTGTCGCTCACAGTGCAAGCAACGTGAGAACTTGCCTCGAGGGAAGGCCCTGAAATGCTATGCAGAAGCAGAGGCGTGTAGCAGTTTCCATGAGGCCGTAGTCGCTGCTCTGCAGCATTTTAACGCCAGTACGCTTTTCAGGACACCTAGGTGCCTCGCCTGGAAACCCTGTTCCCTGCAAGAACACCGAGTACCCTCAGGCTCCCGTGGCCCTTCTAAGCAATATCCAGGCCCGTAGCTTTCCGACTCACAGTGTGTATGCCGAGTGTAGGGCAACTCAGTGCACTCTAATTGGGACATCTTGATTTAGCCAGCACCTGCACAGTTTTATGAGCACCGTTCTAGCAAGTTCCAACATGCCGTGGAAGTCGCAATCATTCCCTAGTCTGAGCTGCACAGAGAAAAACACTAGGCTTCTCCTTCCATCCAGGACCTCCTACCTGAAGTCACCCTGCCTCCAGGGGAAAGACGGCTTGCGTTCCTATTGCAACTAAAGCACAGTTTTTCCTGTAGCACTGCAGGTGTGGAAGAGGCAAAGGTCCAGAGGCCTAGCTAAGGCTTTCCTTGCTGAGGCCGTTCACTAGATGCAGAACACGCTGCCTCGAGAAGTTGATTCAGGGAAGCAACCAGTGTGTACTCTGTGTCTCATTTGACTTGTTAAAAACCACAGAGATGTATGCTGCTTGTGCTCATGGAAATGGGGGCACGATGACACTAGCCGTGCTTTCCATTTGGAAAGCTCCATTCTTGCTGCCGTGAAGCTCCCTGATATTCTCTGCTGTTGACAGGCCCCTGGCCACTATAGCATTGGTGTGGGAAGAAAATGAGTTTTCTCTGGGTACACACGGAGCTTCATTGGCCGGGGTGGGGTTCACCTTCCCATGCTCTAGAGCTAAAGGGAATCTCAACGTGAGTCCTTGCCTCGAGGTAAGGCCCTGAGTAGCCCTGCAAAAAGGTAGGCATGCAGCTCTTTCCATTAGCTCTAAGTCGCTGTTCTGCTTTACTTTAAAGGAAGTACCCTTTTCAGGACTCCTAGGCCTCTCGGGTGAGCATCATTTTTGTTCCAAGATCCCTGAGTACCTCCCAACCCCTGTAGGCCTGCAGAGCAACAACGAGGCCCATTGGTCCCTCGGAGGTCCTCTGTGTCTGCTGAGTCATGGGCAACACACTGCACTCTTTCTTGTGATATCTTGATTCACATCACTCGCACAGGTTCAAAAGCAACGGTCTAGGAAGTTCCAACATGCCGTGGAAGTCGCACTCATTCCCTAGTCTGAGCTGCACAGAGAAAAACACTACGCTTCTCCTTCCATCCAGGACCTCCTACCTGAAGTCACCCTGCCTCCAGGAGAAAGACGGCTTGCGTTCCTATTGCAACTAAAGCACAGTATTTCCTGTAGCACTGCAGGCTTTTGAAGAGTCACGGGCCCAGAGTCCTAGCTCGGTCATTCCTTGGTGAGGCCGTTCACTAGATGCAGAAAACCCGGCCTCGAGAAGTTGATTCAGGGAAGCAACCAGTGTGTACTCCATGTCTCTTTTGACTTGTTAGAAACCACAGAGATGTATGCTGCCTGTGCCCATGGAAATGGGGGCATGATGGTACTAGACTTGCTTTCCATTTGGAAAGCTCCATTCTTGCTGCCATGAAGCTCCCTGAAATTCTCTACTGTTGACAGGACCCTGGCCACTCTAGCATTGGTGTGGGAAGAAAATGAGTTTTCTCTGGCTACACACGGAGCTTCTTTGGCCGGGGTGGGGCTCACCTTGCCATGCTCTAGAGCTAAATGGAATCTCAACGTGAGTCCTTGCCTCGAGGTAAGGCCCTGAGTAGCCCTGCAGAAAGGGAGGCATGCAGGTCTTTCCATTAGCTCTAAGTCGCTGTTCCACTTTACTTTAAAGGAAGTACCCTTTTCAGGACTCCTAGGCCTCTCGGGTGAGCATCATTTTTGTTCCAAGATCCCTGAGTACCTCCACACCCCTGTAGGACTGCTGAGCAACAACGAGGCCCATTGGTCCCTCGGAGTTCCTCTGTGTCTGCTGAGTCATGGGCAACACACTGCACTCTTTCTTGTGATATCTTGATTGACAGCACTCACACAGGTTCACGGGCACCGTTCTAGCAAGTTCCAACATGCCGTGGAAGTCGCACTCATTCCCTAGTCTGAGCTGCACAGAGAAAAACACTAGGCTTCTCCTTCCATCCAGGACCTCCTACCTGAAGTCACCCTGCCTCCAGGGGAAAGACGGCTTGCGTTCCTATTGCAACTAAAGCACAGTTTTTCCTGTAGCACTGCAGGTGTGGAAGAGGCAAAGGTCCAGAGGCCTAGCTAAGGCTTTCCTTGCTGAGGCCGTTCACTAGATGCAGAACACGCTGCCTCGAGAAGTTGATTCAGGGAAGCAACCAGTGTGTACTCTGTGTCTCATTTGACTTGTTAAAAACCACAGAGATGTATGCTGCTTGTGCTCATGGAAATGGGGGCACGATGGTACTAGCCGTGCTTTCCATTTGGAAAGCTCCATTCTTGCTGCCGTGAAGCTCCCTGATATTCTCTACTGTTGACAGGCCCCTGGCCACTATAGCATTGGTGTGGGAAGAAAATGAGTTTTCTCTGGGTACACACGGAGCTTCATTGGCCGGGGTGGCGTTCACCTTCCCATGCTCTAGAGCTAAAGGGAATCTCAACGTGAGTCCTTGCCTCGAGGTAAGGCCCTGAGTAGCCCTGCAGAAAGGGAAGCATGCAGGTCTTTCCATGAGCTCTAAGTCGCTGTTCTGCTTTACTTTAAAGGAAGTACCCTTTTCAGGACTCCTAGGCCTCTCGGGTGAGCATCATTTTTATTCCAAGATCCCTGAGTACCTCCACACCCCTGTAGGCCTGCAGAGCAACAACGAGGCCCATTGGTCCCTCGGAGGTCCTCTGTGTCTGCTGAGTCATGGGCAACACACTGCACTCTTTCTTGTGATATCTTGATTTGAAGCACTTGCATAGGTTCACGAGCACCGTTCTAGCAGGTTCCAACATGCCGTGGAAGTCGCACTCATTCCATAGCCTGAGCTGCACAGAGAAAAACACTAGGCTTCTCCTTCCATCTAAGACCTCCTACCTGAAGTCACCTTGCCATCAGGAGAAACACTGCTTGCGTTCTTATTGCAACTAAAGCAGAGTTTTTCCTGTAGCACTGCAGGCTTTTGAAGAGGCATGGGCCCAGAGGCCTAGCTAGGGCGTTCCTTGGTGAGGCCATACACTAGATGCAGAAGCCCCTGCCTCAAGAAGTTGATTCAGGGAAGCAACCAGTGTTGACTCTGTGTCTCTTTTCACTTGTTAGAAACCAGAGAGAAGTATGCTGCCTGAGCCAATGGTAATGGGGGCATGATCTTACTAGCCTTGCTTTCCATTTGGAAAGCTCCATTCTTGCTGCCGTGAAGCTCCCTGAAATTCTCTGCTATTGTCAGCCCTCTGGCCACTGTAGGCATGGGTGTGGGAAGAAAATGAGTTTTCTTTGGCTACACACGGAGCTTCATTGACCGGGGTGGGGCTCACCTTGCCATGCTCTAGAACTAAAGGGAATCACAACGTGAGTCCTTGCCTCGAGGTAAGGCCCTGAGTAGCCCTGCAGAAAGGGAGGCATGCAGCTCTTTCCATGAGCTCTTAGTGGAGGTTCCGCTTTATGTTAAAGGAAGTACCCTTTTCAGGACTCCTAGGCCCCTGTGGACCTGCTGAGCAGCATTGATTCCCATACGTCCCTCGGAGGCCCTCTGTGTCTGCCGAGTCTCGGGCAACACACTGTACGTTACTTCAGGAGAGCTATATTTCCAGAGCAGTCGAACAGCATCAGAACCACATTTCTAGGCAGTCCAACATGCCCTGGAAGTTTTCGACATTGCCCTCGTCCGAGCTGCCCTGAGAAAACACTCTTCTTAGAATTTATCGAGGACCTCTTTCCTGAAGTCACTCTATTCAAGGAGAAATACAGCATCCTAACATGCTGTGTCGCTCACAGTGCAAGCAACGTGAGAACTTGCCTCGAGGTAAGGCCCTGAAATGCTATGCAGAAGCGGAGGCGTGTAGCAGTTTCCATGAGGCCGTAGTCGCTGCTCTGCAGCATTTTAACGCCAGTACGCTTTTCAGGACACCTAGGTGCCTCGCCTGGAAACCCTGTTCCCTGCAAGAACACCGAGTACCCTCAGGCTCCCCTGGCCCTTCTAAGCAATATCCAGGCCCGTAGCTTTCCGACTCACAGTGTGTATGCCGAGTGTAGGGCAACACAGTGCACTCTAATTGGGACATCTTGATTTAGCCAGCACCTGCACAGTTTTATGAGCACCGTTCCAGCAAGTTCCAACATGCCGTGGAAGTCGCACTCATTCCGTACACTGAGCTGCACAGAGAAAACACTAGGCTTCTCCTTCCATCCAGGACCTCCTACCTGAAGTCACACTGCCTCAGGAGAAACACGGCTTGCGTTCCTATTGCAACTAAAGCACAGTTTTTCCTGTAGCACTGCAGGTGTGGAAGAGGCAAAGGTCCAGAGGACTAGCTAAGGCTTTCCTTGGTGAGGCCGTTCACTAGATGCAGAACACCCTGCCTCGAGGAGTTGATTCAGGGAAGCAACCAGTGTGTACTCTGTGTCTCTTTTGACTTGTTAGAAACCACAGAGATGTATGCAGCCTGTGCCCATGGAAATGGGGGCATGATGGTACTAGCATTGCTTTCCATTTGGAAAGCTCCATTCTTGCTGAAGTGAAGCTCCCTGAAATTCTCTGCTGTTGACAGCCCTCTGTCCACTGTAGGCATGTGTGTGGGAAGAAAATGAGTTTTCTCTGGCTACACACGGAGCTTAATTGGCCGGGGTTGGGTTCACCTTGCCATGCTCTAGAGCTAAAGGGAATCTCAACGTGAGTCCTTGCCTCGAGGTAAGGCCCTGAGTAGCCCTGCAGAAAGGGAGGCATGCAGGTCTTTCCATGAGCTCTAAGTCGCAGATCTGCTTTACTTTAAAGGAAGTACCCTTTTCAGGACTCCTAGGCCTCTGGGGTGAGCATCATTTTGTTCCAAGATCCCTGAGTACCTCCACACCCCTGTAGGCCTGCTGAGCAACAACGAGGCCATTGGTCCCTCGGAGTTCCTCTGTGTCTGCTGAGTCATGGGCAACACACTGCACTCTTTCTTGTGATATCTTGATTCACAGCACTCACACAGGTTCACGGGCACCGTTCTAGCAAGTTCCAACATGCCGTGGAAGTCGCACTCATTCCCTAGTCTGAGCTGCACAGAGATAAACACTAGGCTTCTCCTTCCATCCAGGACCTCCTACTTGATGTCACCCTGCCTCAGGAGACAGACGGCTTGCGTTCCTATTGCAACTGAAGCACAGTTTTTCCTGTAGCACTGCAGGTTTGGAAGAGGCAAGGGCCCAGACGCCTAGCTAAGGCTTTCCTTGGTGAGGCCGTTCACTAGATGCAGAACACGCTGCCTCGAAAAGTTGATTCAGGGAAGCAACCAGTGTGTACTCTGTGTCTCATTTGACTTGTTAAAAACCACAGAGATGTATGCTGCCTGTGCCCATGGAAATGGGGGCATGATGGTACTAGCTTTGCTTTCCATTTGGAAAGCTCCATTCTTGCTGCCGTGAAGCTCCCTGAAATTCTCTGCTGTTGACAGCCCTCTGGCCACTGTAGGCATGGATGTGGGAAGAAATTGAGTTTTCTCTGGCTACACACGGAGCTTCATTGGCCGGGGTGGGGCTCACCTTGCCATGCTCTAGAGCTAAAGGGAATCTCAACGTGAGTCCTTGCCTCGAGGTAAGGCCCTGAGTAGCCCTGCAGAAAGGGAGGCATGCAGCTCTTTCCATGAGCTCTTAGTGGAGGTTCCGCTTTATGTTAAAGGAAGTACCCTTTTCAGGACTCCTAGGCCCCTGTGGGCCTGCTGAGCAGCATTGATTCCCATACGTCCCTCGGAGGCCCTCTGTGTCTGCCGAGTCTCGGGCAACACACTGTACGTTACTTCAGGAGAGCTATATTTCCAGAGCAGTCGAACAGCATCAGAACCACATTTCTAGGCAGTCCAACATGCCCTGGAAGTTTTCGACATTGCCCTCGTCTGAGCTGCCATGAGAAAACACTCTTCTTAGAATTTATCGAGGACCTCTTTCCTGAAGTCACTCTATTCAAGGAGAAATACAGCATCCTAACATGCTGTGTCGCTCACAGTGCAAGCAACGTGAGAACTTGCCTCGAGGTAAGGCCCTGAAATGCTATGCAGAAGCGGAGGCGTGTAGCACTTTCCATGAGGCCGTAGTCGCTGCTCTGCAGGATTTTAACGCCAGTACGCTTTTCAGGACAGCTAGGTGCCTCGCCTGGAAACCCTGTTCCCTGCAAGAACACCGAGTACCCTCAGGCTCCCGTGGCCCTTCTAAGCAATATCCAGGCCCGTAGCTTTCCGACTCACAGTGTGTATGCCGAGTGTAGGGCAACTCAGTACACTCTAATTGGGACATCTTGATTTAGCCAGCACCTGCACAGTTTTATGAGCACCGTTCTAGCAAGTTCCAACATGCCGTGGAAGTCGCAATCATTCCCTAGTCTGAGCTGCACAGAGAAAAACACTAGGCTTCTCCTTCCATCCAGGACCTCCTACCTGAAGTCACCCTGCCTCCAGGAAAAAGACGGCTTGTGTTCCTTTTGCAACTAAAGCACAGTTTTTCCTGAAGCACTGCAGACTTTTGAAGAGGCACGGGCCCAGAGGCCTAGCTGGGGCTTTCCTTGGTGAGGCCGTTCACTAGATGCAGAACACCCTGCCTCGAGAAGTGGATTAAGGGAAGAAAACAGTGTGTACTCTGTGTCTCATTTGAATTGTTAAAAACCACAGAGATGTATGCTGCCTGTGCCCATGGAAATGGGGACATGATGGTACTAGCCTTGCTTTCCATTTGGAAAGCTCCATTCTTGCTGCCGTGAAGCTCCCTGAAATTCTCTGCTGTTGACAGCCCTCTGGCCACTGTAGGCATGGGTGTGGGAAGAAAATGAGTTTTCTCTGGCTACACACGGAGCTTCTTTGGCCGGGGTGGGGCTCACCTTGCCATGCTCTAGAGCTAAATGGAATCTCAACGTGAGTCCTTGCCTCGAGGTAAGGCCCTGAGTAGCCCTGCAGAAAGGGAGGCATGCAGGTCTTTCCATTAGCTCTAAGTCGCTGTTCCACTTTACTTTAAAGGAAGTACCCTTTTCAGGATTCCTAGGCCTCTCGGGTGAGCATCATTTTTGTTCCAAGATCCCTGAGTACCTCCACACCCCTGTAGGCCTGCAGAGCAACAACGAGGCCCATTGGTCCCTCGGAGTTCCTCTGTGTCTGCTGAGTCATGGGCAACACACTGCACTGTTTCTTGTGATATCTTGATTCACAGCACTCACACAGGTTCACGGGCACCGTTCTAGCAAGTTCCAACATGCCGTGGAAGTCGCACTCATTCCGTAGTCTGAGCTGCACAGAGATAAACACTAGGCTTCCCCTTCCATCCAGGACCTCCTACTTGAAGTCACCCTGCCTCAGGAGACAGACGGCTTGCGTTCCTATTGCAACTGAAGCACAGTTTTTCCTGTAGCACTGCAGGTTTGGAAGAGGCAAGGGTCCAGACGCCTAGCTAAGGCTTTCCTTGGTGAGGCCGTTCACTAGATGCAGAACACGCTGCCTCAAAAAGTTGATTCAGGGAAGCAACCAGTGTGTACTCTGTGTCTCATTTGACTTGTTAAAAACCACAGAGATGTATGCTGCCTGTGCCCATGGAAATGGGGCCATGATGGTACTAGCCTTGCTTTCTATTTGGAAAGCTCCATTCTTGCTGCGGTGAAGCTCCCTGAAATTCTCTGCTGTTGACAGCCCTCTGGCCACTGTAGGCATGGATGTGGGAAGAAAATGAGTTTTCTCTGGCTACACACGGAGCTTCTTTGGCCGGGGTGGGGCTCACCTTGCCATGCTCTAGAGCTAAATGGAATCTCAACGTGAGTCCTTGCCTCGAGGTAAGGCCCTGAGTAGCCCTGCAGAAAGGGAGGCATGCAGCTCTTTCCATGAGCTCTAAGTCGCAGATCTGCTTTACTTTAAAGGAAGTACCCTTTTCAGGACTCCTAGGCCTCTCAGGTGAGCATCATTTTTGTTCCAAGATCCCTGAGTACCTCCACACCCCTGTAGGACTGCTGAGCAACAACGAGGCCCATTGGTCCCTCGGAGGTCCTCTGTGTCTGCTGAGTCATGGGCAACACACTGAACTCTTTCTTGTGATATCTTGATTCACAGCACTCACACAGGTTCACGAGCACCGTTCCAGCAAGTTCCTACATGCCGTGGAAGTCGCACTCATTCCCTAGTCTGAGCTGCACAGAGATAAACACTAGGCTTCTCCTTCCATCCAGGACCTCCTACCTGAAGTCACCCTGCCTCAGGAGATAGACGGCTTGCGTTCCTATTACAACTAATGCACAGTATTCCTGTAGCACTGCAGGCTTTTGAAGAGGCACGGGCCCAGAGGCCTAGCTAGGGCGTTCCTTGGTGAGGCCATACACTAGATGCAGAAGACCCTGCCTCAAGAAGTTGATTCAGGGAAGCAACCAGTGTGGACTCTGTGTCTCTTTTGACTTGTTAAAAACCACAGAGATGTATGCTGCCTGTGCCAACGGTAATGGGGGCATGATGGTACTAGCTTTGCTTTCCATTTGGAAAGCTCCATTCTTGCTGCCGTGAAGCTCCCTGAAATTCTCTGCTGTTGACAGCCCTCTGGCCACTGTAGGCATGGATGTGGGAAGAAATTGAGTTTTCTCTGGCTACACACGGAGCTTCATTGGCCGGGGTGGGGCTCACCTTGCCATGCTCTAGAGCTAAAGGGAATCTCAACGTGAGTCCTTGCCTCGAGGTAAGGCCCTGAGTAGCCCTGCAGAAAGGGAGGCATGCAGCTCTTTCCATGAGCTCTTAGTGGAGGTTCCGCTTTATGTTAAAGGAAGTACCCTTTTCAGGACTCCTAGGCCCCTGTGGGCCTGCTGAGCAGCATTGATTCCCATACGTCCCTCGGAGGCCCTCTGTGTCTGCCGAGTCTCGGGCAACACACTGTACGTTACTTCAGGAGAGCTATATTTCCAGAGCAGTCGAACAGCATCAGAACCACATTTCTAGGCAGTCCAACATGCCCTGGAAGTTTTCGACATTGCCCTCGTCTGAGCTGCCCTGAGAAAACACTCTTCTTAGAATTTATCGAGGACCTCTTTCCTGAAGTCACTCTATTCAAGGAGAAATACAGCATCCTAACATGCTGTGTCGCTCACAGTGCAAGCAACGTGAGAACTTGCCTCGAGGGAAGGCCCTGAAATGCTATGCAGAAGCAGAGGCGTGTAGCAGTTTCCATGAGGCCGTAGTCGCTGCTCTGCAGCATTTTAACGCCAGTACGCTTTTCAGGACACCTAGGTGCCTCGCCTGGAAACCCTGTTCCCTGCAAGAACACCGAGTACCCTCAGGCTCCCGTGGCCCTTCTAAGCAATATCCAGGCCCGTAGCTTTCCGACTCACAGTGTGTATGCCGAGTGTAGGGCAACTCAGTGCACTCTAATTGGGACATCTTGATTTAGCCAGCACCTGCACAGTTTTATGAGCACCGTTCTAGCAAGTTCCAACATGCCGTGGAAGTCGCAATCATTCCCTAGTCTGAGCTGCACAGAGAAAAACACTAGGCTTCTCCTTCCATCCAGGACCTCCTACCTGAAGTCACCCTGCCTCCAGGGGAAAGACGGCTTGCGTTCCTATTGCAACTAAAGCACAGTTTTTCCTGTAGCACTGGAGGTGTGGAAGAGGCAAAGGTCCAGAGGCCTAGCTAAGGCTTTCCTTGCTGAGGCCGTTCACTAGATGCAGAACACGCTGCCTCGAGAAGTTGATTCAGGGAAGCAACCAGTGTGTACTCTGTGTCTCATTTGACTTGTTAAAAACCACAGAGATGTATGCTGCTTGTGCTCATGGAAATGGGGGCACGATGACACTAGCCGTGCTTTCCATTTGGAAAGCTCCATTCTTGCTGCCGTGAAGCTCCCTGATATTCTCTGCTGTTGACAGGCCCCTGGCCACTATAGCATTGGTGTGGGAAGAAAATGAGTTTTCTCTGGGTACACACGGAGCTTCATTGGCCGGGGTGGGGTTCACCTTCCCATGCTCTAGAGCTAAAGGGAATCTCAACGTGAGTCCTTGCCTCGAGGTAAGGCCCTGAGTAGCCATGCAAAAAGGTAGGCATGCAGCTCTTTCCATTAGCTCTAAGTCGCTGTTCTGCTTTACTTTAAAGGAAGTACCCTTTTCAGGACTCCTAGGCCTCTCGGGTGAGCATCATTTTTGTTCCAAGATCCCTGAGTACCTCCCAACCCCTGTAGGCCTGCAGAGCAACAACGAGGCCCATTGGTCCCTCGGAGGTCCTCTGTGTCTGCTGAGTCATGGGCAACACACTGCACTCTTTCTTGTGATATCTTGATTCACATCACTCGCACAGGTTCAAAAGCAACGGTCTAGGAAGTTCCAACATGCCGTGGAAGTCGCACTCATTCCCTAGTCTGAGCTGCACAGAGAAAAACACTACGCTTCTCCTTCCATCCAGGACCTCCTACCTGAAGTCACCCTGCCTCCAGGAGAAAGACGGCTTGCGTTCCTATTGCAACTAAAGCACAGTATTTCCTGTAGCACTGCAGGCTTTTGAAGAGTCACGGGCCCAGAGTCCTAGCTCGGTCATTCCTTGGTGAGGCCGTTCACTAGATGCAGAAAACCCGGCCTCGAGAAGTTGATTCAGGGAAGCAACCAGTGTGTACTCCATGTCTCTTTTGACTTGTTAGAAACCACAGAGATGTATGCTGCCTGTGCCCATGGAAATGGGGGCATGATGGTACTAGACTTGCTTTCCATTTGGAAAGCTCCATTCTTGCTGCCATGAAGCTCCCTGAAATTCTCTACTGTTGACAGGACCCTGGCCACTCTAGCATTGGTGTGGGAAGAAAATGAGTTTTCTCTGGCTACACACGGAGCTTCTTTGGCCGGGGTGGGGCTCACCTTGCCATGCTCTAGAGCTAAATGGAATCTCAACGTGAGTCCTTGCCTCGAGGTAAGGCCCTGAGTAGCCCTGCAGAAAGGGAGGCATGCAGGTCTTTCCATTAGCTCTAAGTCGCTGTTCCACTTTACTTTAAAGGAAGTACCCTTTTCAGGACTCCTAGGCCTCTCGGGTGAGCATCATTTTTGTTCCAAGATCCCTGAGTACCTCCACACCCCTGTAGGACTGCTGAGCAACAACGAGGCCCATTGGTCCCTCGGAGTTCCTCTGTGTCTGCTGAGTCATGGGCAACACACTGCACTCTTTCTTGTGATATCTTGATTGACAGCACTCACACAGGTTCACGGGCACCGTTCTAGCAAGTTCCAACATGCCGTGGAAGTCGCACTCATTCCCTAGTCTGAGCTGCACAGAGAAAAACACTAGGCTTCTCCTTCCATCCAGGACCTCCTACCTGAAGTCACCCTGCCTCCAGGGGAAAGACGGCTTGCGTTCCTATTGCAACTAAAGCACAGTTTTTCCTGTAGCACTGCAGGTGTGGAAGAGGCAAAGGTCCAGAGGCCTAGCTAAGGCTTTCCTTGCTGAGGCCGTTCACTAGATGCAGAACACGCTGCCTCGAGAAGTTGATTCAGGGAAGCAACCAGTGTGTACTCTGTGTCTCATTTGACTTGTTAAAAACCACAGAGATGTATGCTGCTTGTGCTCATGGAAATGGGGGCACGATGGTACTAGCCGTGCTTTCCATTTGGAAAGCTCCATTCTTGCTGCCGTGAAGCTCCCTGATATTCTCTACTGTTGACAGGCCCCTGGCCACTATAGCATTGGTGTGGGAAGAAAATGAGTTTTCTCTGGGTACACACGGAGCTTCATTGGCCGGGGTGGCGTTCACCTTCCCATGCTCTAGAGCTAAAGGGAATCTCAACGTGAGTCCTTGCCTCGAGGTAAGGCCCTGAGTAGCCCTGCAGAAAGGGAAGCATGCAGGTCTTTCCATGAGCTCTAAGTCGCTGTTCTGCTTTACTTTAAAGGAAGTACCCTTTTCAGGACTCCTAGGCCTCTCGGGTGAGCATCATTTTTATTCCAAGATCCCTGAGTACCTCCACACCCCTGTAGGCCTGCAGAGCAACAACGAGGCCCATTGGTCCCTCGGAGGTCCTCTGTGTCTGCTGAGTCATGGGCAACACACTGCACTCTTTCTTGTGATATCTTGATTTGAAGCACTTGCATAGGTTCACGAGCACCGTTCTAGCAAGTTCCAACATGCCGTGGAAGTCGCACTCATTCCATAGCCTGAGCTGCACAGAGAAAAACACTAGGCTTCTCCTTCCATCTAAGACCTCCTACCTGAAGTCACCTTGCCATCAGGAGAAACACTGCTTGCGTTCTTATTGCAACTAAAGCAGAGTTTTTCCTGTAGCACTGCAGGCTTTTGAAGAGGCACGGGCCCAGAGGCCTAGCTAGGGCGTTCCTTGGTGAGGCCATACACTAGATGCAGAAGCCCCTGCCTCAAGAAGTTGATTCAGGGAAGCAACCAGTGTTGACTCTGTGTCTCTTTTCACTTGTTAGAAACCAGAGAGAAGTATGCTGCCTGAGCCAATGGTAATGGGGGCATGATCTTACTAGCCTTGCTTTCCATTTGGAAAGCTCCATTCTTGCTGCCGTGAAGCTCCCTGAAATTCTCTGCTATTGTCAGCCCTCTGGCCACTGTAGGCATGGGTGTGGGAAGAAAATGAGTTTTCTTTGGCTACACACGGAGCTTCATTGACCGGGGTGGGGCTCACCTTGCCATGCTCTAGAACTAAAGGGAATCACAACGTGAGTCCTTGCCTCGAGGTAAGGCCCTGAGTAGCCCTGCAGAAAGGGAGGCATGCAGCTCTTTCCATGAGCTCTTAGTGGAGGTTCCGCTTTATGTTAAAGGAAGTACCCTTTTCAGGACTCCTAGGCCCCTGTGGACCTGCTGAGCAGCATTGATTCCCATACGTCCCTCGGAGGCCCTCTGTGTCTGCCGAGTCTCGGGCAACACACTGTACGTTACTTCAGGAGAGCTATATTTCCAGAGCAGTCGAACAGCATCAGAACCACATTTCTAGGCAGTCCAACATGCCCTGGAAGTTTTCGACATTGCCCTCGTCCGAGCTGCCCTGAGAAAACACTCTTCTTAGAATTTATCGAGGACCTCTTTCCTGAAGTCACTCTATTCAAGGAGAAATACAGCATCCTAACATGCTGTGTCGCTCACAGTGCAAGCAACGTGAGAAGTTGCCTCGAGGTAAGGCCCTGAAATGCTATGCAGAAGCGGAGGCGTGTAGCAGTTTCCATGAGGCCGTAGTCGCTGCTCTGCAGCATTTTAACGCCAGTACGCTTTTCAGGACACCTAGGTGCCTCGCCTGGAAACCCTGTTCCCTGCAAGAACACCGAGTACCCTCAGGCTCCCCTGGCCCTTCTAAGCAATATCCAGGCCCGTAGCTTTCCGACTCACAGTGTGTATGCCGAGTGTAGGGCAACACAGTGCACTCTAATTGGGACATCTTGATTTAGCCAGCACCTGCACAGTTTTATGAGCACCGTTCCAGCAAGTTCCAACATGCCGTGGAAGTCGCACTCATTCCGTACACTGAGCTGCACAGAGAAAACACTAGGCTTCTCCTTCCATCCAGGACCTCCTACCTGAAGTCACACTGCCTCAGGAGAAACACGGCTTGCGTTCCTATTGCAACTAAAGCACAGTTTTTCCTGTAGCACTGCAGGTGTGGAAGAGGCAAAGGTCCAGAGGACTAGCTAAGGCTTTCCTTGGTGAGGCCGTTCACTAGATGCAGAACACCCTGCCTCGAGGAGTTGATTCAGGGAAGCAACCAGTGTGTACTCTGTGTCTCTTTTGACTTGTTAGAAACCACAGAGATGTATGCAGCCTGTGCCCATGGAAATGGGGGCATGATGGTACTAGCATTGCTTTCCATTTGGAAAGCTCCATTCTTGCTGAAGTGAAGCTCCCTGAAATTCTCTGCTGTTGACAGCCCTCTGTCCACTGTAGGCATGTGTGTGGGAAGAAAATGAGTTTTCTCTGGCTACACACGGAGCTTAATTGGCCGGGGTTGGGTTCACCTTGCCATGCTCTAGAGCTAAAGGGAATCTCAACGTGAGTCCTTGCCTCGAGGTAAGGCCCTGAGTAGCCCTGCAGAAAGGGAGGC
Source organism: Balaenoptera ricei (assembly GCF_028023285.1). Taxonomy (NCBI): domain Eukaryota; kingdom Metazoa; phylum Chordata; class Mammalia; order Artiodactyla; family Balaenopteridae; genus Balaenoptera; species Balaenoptera ricei. The sequence goes on from NC_082654.1 coordinate 81,676,124, forward strand.
ATGCAGGTCTTTCCATGAGCTCTAAGTCGCAGATCTGCTTTACTTTAAAGGAAGTACCCTTTTCAGGACTCCTAGGCCTCTGGGGTGAGCATCATTTTGTTCCAAGATCCCTGAGTACCTCCACACCCCTGTAGGCCTGCTGAGCAACAACGAGGCCATTGGTCCCTCGGAGTTCCTCTGTGTCTGCTGAGTCATGGGCAACACACTGCACTCTTTCTTGTGATATCTTGATTCACAGCACTCACACAGGTTCACGGGCACCGTTCTAGCAAGTTCCAACATGCCGTGGAAGTCGCACTCATTCCCTAGTCTGAGCTGCACAGAGATAAACACTAGGCTTCTCCTTCCATCCAGGACCTCCTACTTGATGTCACCCTGCCTCAGGAGACAGACGGCTTGCGTTCCTATTGCAACTGAAGCACAGTTTTTCCTGTAGCACTGCAGGTTTGGAAGAGGCAAGGGCCCAGACGCCTAGCTAAGGCTTTCCTTGGTGAGGCCGTTCACTAGATGCAGAACACGCTGCCTCGAAAAGTTGATTCAGGGAAGCAACCAGTGTGTACTCTGTGTCTCATTTGACTTGTTAAAAACCACAGAGATGTATGCTGCCTGTGCCCATGGAAATGGGGGCATGATGGTACTAGCTTTGCTTTCCATTTGGAAAGCTCCATTCTTGCTGCCGTGAAGCTCCCTGAAATTCTCTGCTGTTGACAGCCCTCTGGCCACTGTAGGCATGGATGTGGGAAGAAATTGAGTTTTCTCTGGCTACACACGGAGCTTCATTGGCCGGGGTGGGGCTCACCTTGCCATGCTCTAGAGCTAAAGGGAATCTCAACGTGAGTCCTTGCCTCGAGGTAAGGCCCTGAGTAGCCCTGCAGAAAGGGAGGCATGCAGCTCTTTCCATGAGCTCTTAGTGGAGGTTCCGCTTTATGTTAAAGGAAGTACCCTTTTCAGGACTCCTAGGCCCCTGTGGGCCTGCTGAGCAGCATTGATTCCCATACGTCCCTCGGAGGCCCTCTGTGTCTGCCGAGTCTCGGGCAACACACTGTACGTTACTTCAGGAGAGCTATATTTCCAGAGCAGTCGAACAGCATCAGAACCACATTTCTAGGCAGTCCAACATGCCCTGGAAGTTTTCGACATTGCCCTCGTCTGAGCTGCCCTGAGAAAACACTCTTCTTAGAATTTATCGAGGACCTCTTTCCTGAAGTCACTCTATTCAAGGAGAAATACAGCATCCTAACATGCTGTGTCGCTCACAGTGCAAGCAACGTGAGAACTTGCCTCGAGGTAAGGCCCTGAAATGCTATGCAGAAGCGGAGGCGTGTAGCAGTTTCCATGAGGCCGTAGTCGCTGCTCTGCAGCATTTTAACGCCAGTACGCTTTTCAGGACAGCTAGGTGCCTCGCCTGGAAACCCTGTTCCCTGCAAGAACACCGAGTACCCTCAGGCTCCCGTGGCCCTTCTAAGCAATATCCAGGCCCGTAGCTTTCCGACTCACAGTGTGTATGCCGAGTGTAGGGCAACTCAGTACACTCTAATTGGGACATCTTGATTTAGCCAGCACCTGCACAGTTTTATGAGCACCGTTCTAGCAAGTTCCAACATGCCGTGGAAGTCGCAATCATTCCCTAGTCTGAGCTGCACAGAGAAAAACACTAGGCTTCTCCTTCCATCCAGGACCTCCTACCTGAAGTCACCCTGCCTCCAGGAAAAAGACGGCTTGTGTTCCTTTTGCAACTAAAGCACAGTTTTTCCTGAAGCACTGCAGACTTTTGAAGAGGCACGGGCCCAGAGGCCTAGCTGGGGCTTTCCTTGGTGAGGCCGTTCACTAGATGCAGAACACCCTGCCTCGAGAAGTGGATTAAGGGAAGAAAACAGTGTGTACTCTGTGTCTCATTTGAATTGTTAAAAACCACAGAGATGTATGCTGCCTGTGCCCATGGAAATGGGGACATGATGGTACTAGCCTTGCTTTCCATTTGGAAAGCTCCATTCTTGCTGCCGTGAAGCTCCCTGAAATTCTCTGCTGTTGACAGCCCTCTGGCCACTGTAGGCATGGGTGTGGGAAGAAAATGAGTTTTCTCTGGCTACACACGGAGCTTCTTTGGCCGGGGTGGGGCTCACCTTGCCATGCTCTAGAGCTAAATGGAATCTCAACGTGAGTCCTTGCCTCGAGGTAAGGCCCTGAGTAGCCCTGCAGAAAGGGAGGCATGCAGGTCTTTCCATTAGCTCTAAGTCGCTGTTCCACTTTACTTTAAAGGAAGTACCCTTTTCAGGATTCCTAGGCCTCTCGGGTGAGCATCATTTTTGTTCCAAGATCCCTGAGTACCTCCACACCCCTGTAGGCCTGCAGAGCAACAACGAGGCCCATTGGTCCCTCGGAGTTCCTCTGTGTCTGCTGAGTCATGGGCAACACACTGCACTGTTTCTTGTGATATCTTGATTCACAGCACTCACACAGGTTCACGGGCACCGTTCTAGCAAGTTCCAACATGCCGTGGAAGTCGCACTCATTCCGTAGTCTGAGCTGCACAGAGATAAACACTAGGCTTCCCCTTCCATCCAGGACCTCCTACTTGAAGTCACCCTGCCTCAGGAGACAGACGGCTTGCGTTCCTATTGCAACTGAAGCACAGTTTTTCCTGTAGCACTGCAGGTTTGGAAGAGGCAAGGGTCCAGACGCCTAGCTAAGGCTTTCCTTGGTGAGGCCGTTCACTAGATGCAGAACACGCTGCCTCAAAAAGTTGATTCAGGGAAGCAACCAGTGTGTACTCTGTGTCTCATTTGACATGTTAAAAACCACAGAGATGTATGCTGCCTGTGCCCATGGAAATGGGGCCATGATGGTACTAGCCTTGCTTTCTATTTGGAAAGCTCCATTCTTGCTGCGGTGAAGCTCCCTGAAATTCTCTGCTGTTGACAGCCCTCTGGCCACTGTAGGCATGGATGTGGGAAGAAAATGAGTTTTCTCTGGCTACACACGGAGCTTCTTTGGCCGGGGTGGGGCTCACCTTGCCATGCTCTAGAGCTAAATGGAATCTCAACGTGAGTCCTTGCCTCGAGGTAAGGCCCTGAGTAGCCCTGCAGAAACGGAGGCATGCAGCTCTTTCCATGAGCTCTAAGTCGCAGATCTGCTTTACTTTAAAGGAAGTACCCTTTTCAGGACTCCTAGGCCTCTCAGGTGAGCATCATTTTTGTTCCAAGATCCCTGAGTACCTCCACACCCCTGTAGGACTGCTGAGCAACAACGAGGCCCATTGGTCCCTCGGAGGTCCTCTGTGTCTGCTGAGTCATGGGCAACAAACTGAACTCTTTCTTGTGATATCTTGATTCACAGCACTCACACAGGTTCACGAGCACCGTTCCAGCAAGTTCCTACATGCCGTGGAAGTCGCACTCATTCCCTAGTCTGAGCTGCACAGAGATAAACACTAGGCTTCTCCTTCCATCCAGGACCTCCTACCTGAAGTCACCCTGCCTCAGGAGATAGACGGCTTGCGTTCCTATTACAACTAATGCACAGTATTCCTGTAGCACTGCAGGCTTTTGAAGAGGCACGGGCCCAGAGGCCTAGCTAGGGCGTTCCTTGGTGAGGCCATACACTAGATGCAGAAGGCCCTGCCTCAAGAAGTTGATTCAGGGAAGCAACCAGTGTGGACTCTCTGTCTCTTTTGGCTTGTTAAAAACCACAGAGATGTATGCTGCCTGTGCCAACGGTAATGGGGGCATGATGGTACTAGCTTTGCTTTCCATTTGGAAAGCTCCATTCTTGCTGCCGTGAAGCTCCCTGAAATTCTCTGCTGTTGACAGCCCTCTGGCCACTGTAGGCATGGATGTGGGAAGAAATTGAGTTTTCTCTGGCTACACACGGAGCTTCATTGGCCGGGGTGGGGCTCACCTTGCCATGCTCTAGAGCTAAAGGGAATCTCAACGTGAGTCCTTGCCTCGAGGTAAGGCCCTGAGTAGCCCTGCAGAAAGGGAGGCATGCAGCTCTTTCCATGAGCTCTTAGTGGAGGTTCCGCTTTATGTTAAAGGAAGTACCCTTTTCAGGACTCCTAGGCCCCTGTGGGCCTGCTGAGCAGCATTGATTCCCATACGTCCCTCGGAGGCCCTCTGTGTCTGCCGAGTCTCGGGCAACACACTGTACGTTACTTCAGGAGAGCTATATTTCCAGAGCAGTCGAACAGCATCAGAACCACATTTCTAGGCAGTCCAACATGCCCTGGAAGTTTTCGACATTGCCCTCGTCTGAGCTGCCCTGAGAAAACACTCTTCTTAGAATTTATCGAGGACCTCTTTCCTGAAGTCACTCTATTCAAGGAGAAATACAGCATCCTAACATGCTGTGTCGCTCACAGTGCAAGCAACGTGAGAACTTGCCTCGAGGGAAGGCCCTGAAATGCTATGCAGAAGCAGAGGCGTGTAGCAGTTTCCATGAGGCCGTAGTCGCTGCTCTGCAGCATTTTAACGCCAGTACGCTTTTCAGGACACCTAGGTGCCTCGCCTGGAAACCCTGTTCCCTGCAAGAACACCGAGTACCCTCAGGCTCCCGTGGCCCTTCTAAGCAATATCCAGGCCCGTAGCTTTCCGACTCACAGTGTGTATGCCGAGTGTAGGGCAACTCAGTGCACTCTAATTGGGACATCTTGATTTAGCCAGCACCTGCACAGTTTTATGAGCACCGTTCTAGCAAGTTCCAACATGCCGTGGAAGTCGCAATCATTCCCTAGTCTGAGCTGCACAGAGAAAAACACTAGGCTTCTCCTTCCATCCAGGACCTCCTACCTGAAGTCACCCTGCCTCCAGGGGAAAGACGGCTTGCGTTCCTATTGCAACTAAAGCACAGTTTTTCCTGTAGCACTGCAGGTGTGGAAGAGGCAAAGGTCCAGAGGCCTAGCTAAGGCTTTCCTTGCTGAGGCCGTTCACTAGATGCAGAACACGCTGCCTCGAGAAGTTGATTCAGGGAAGCAACCAGTGTGTACTCTGTGTCTCATTTGACTTGTTAAAAACCACAGAGATGTATGCTGCTTGTGCTCATGGAAATGGGGGCACGATGACACTAGCCGTGCTTTCCATTTGGAAAGCTCCATTCTTGCTGCCGTGAAGCTCCCTGATATTCTCTGCTGTTGACAGGCCCCTGGCCACTATAGCATTGGTGTGGGAAGAAAATGAGTTTTCTCTGGGTACACACGGAGCTTCATTGGCCGGGGTGGGGTTCACCTTCCCATGCTCTAGAGCTAAAGGGAATCTCAACGTGAGTCCTTGCCTCGAGGTAAGGCCCTGAGTAGCCCTGCAAAAAGGTAGGCATGCAGCTCTTTCCATTAGCTCTAAGTCGCTGTTCTGCTTTACTTTAAAGGAAGTACCCTTTTCAGGACTCCTAGGCCTCTCGGGTGAGCATCATTTTTGTTCCAAGATCCCTGAGTACCTCCCAACCCCTGTAGGCCTGCAGAGCAACAACGAGGCCCATTGGTCCCTCGGAGGTCCTCTGTGTCTGCTGAGTCATGGGCAACACACTGCACTCTTTCTTGTGATATCTTGATTCACATCACTCGCACAGGTTCAAAAGCAACGGTCTAGGAAGTTCCAACATGCCGTGGAAGTCGCACTCATTCCCTAGTCTGAGCTGCACAGAGAAAAACACTACGCTTCTCCTTCCATCCAGGACCTCCTACCTGAAGTCACCCTGCCTCCAGGAGAAAGACGGCTTGCGTTCCTATTGCAACTAAAGCACAGTATTTCCTGTAGCACTGCAGGCTTTTGAAGAGTCACGGGCCCAGAGTCCTAGCTCGGTCATCCCTTGGTGAGGCCGTTCACTAGATGCAGAACACCCTCCTCGAGAAGTTGATTCAGGGAAGCAACCAGTGTGGACTGTGTGTCTCTTTTGACTTGTTAGAAACCACAGAGATGTATGCTGCCTGTGCCAATGGTATTGGGGGCATGATGGTACTAGACTTGCTTTCCATTTGGAAAGCTCCATTCTTGCTGCCGTGAAGCTCCCTGAAATTCTCTACTGTTGACAGGCCCCTGGCCACTCTAGCATTGGTGTGGGAAGAAAATGAGTTTTCTCTGGCTACACACGGAGCTTCTTTGGCCGGGGTGGGGCTCACCTTGCCATGCTCTAGAGCTAAATGGACTCTCAACGTGAGTCCTTGCCTCGAGGTAAGGCCCTGAGTAGCCCTGCAGAAAGGGAGGCATGCAGGTCTTTCCATTAGCTCTAAGTCGCTGTTCCACTTTACTTTAAAGGAAGTACCCTTTTCAGGACTCCTAGGCCTCTCGGGTGAGCATCATTTTTGTTCCAAGATCCCTGAGTACCTCCACACCCCTGTAGGACTGCTGAGCAACAACGAGGCCCATTGGTCCCTCGGAGTTCCTCTGTGTCTGCTGAGTCATGGGCAACACACTGCACTCTTTCTTGTGATATCTTGATTGACAGCACTCACACAGGTTCACGGGCACCGTTCTAGCAAGTTCCAACATGCCGTGGAAGTCGCACTCATTCCCTAGTCTGAGCTGCACAGAGAAAAACACTAGGCTTCTCCTTCCATCCAGGACCTCCTACCTGAAGTCACCCTGCCTCCAGGAGAAAGACGGCTTGCGTTCCTATTGCAACTAAAGCACAGTATTTCCTGTAGCACTGCAGGCTTTTGGAGAGTCACGGGCCCAGAGTCCTAGCTCGGTCATTCCTTGGTGAGGCCGTTCACTAGATGCAGAAAACCCGGCCTCGAGAAGTTGATTCAGGGAAGCAACCAGTGTGTACTCCATGTCTCTTTTGACTTGTTAGAAACCACAGAGATGTATGCTGCCTGTGCCCATGGAAATGGGGGCATGATGGTACTAGACTTGCTTTCCATTTGGAAAGCTCCATTCTTGCTGCCATGAAGCTCCCTGAAATTCTCTACTGTTGACAGGACCCTGGCCACTCTAGCATTGGTGTGGGAAGAAAATGAGTTTTCTCTGGCTACACACGGAGCTTCTTTGGCCGGGGTGGGGCTCACCTTGCCATGCTCTAGAGCTAAATGGAATCTCAACGTGAGTCCTTGCCTCGAGGTAAGGCCCTGAGTAGCCCTGCAGAAAGGGAGGCATGCAGGTCTTTCCATTAGCTCTAAGTCGCTGTTCCACTTTACTTTAAAGGAAGTACCCTTTTCAGGACTCCTAGGCCTCTCGGGTGAGCATCATTTTTGTTCCAAGATCCCTGAGTACCTCCCAACCCCTGTAGGCCTGCAGAGCAACAACGAGGCCCATTGGTCCCTCGGAGGTCCTCTGTGTCTGCTGAGTCATGGGCAACACACTGCACTCTTTCTTGTGATATCTTGATTCACAGCACTCACACAGGTTCACGGACACCGTTCTAGCAAGTTCCAACATGCCGTGGAAGTCGCACTCCTTCCCTAGTCTGAGCTGCACAGAGAAAAACACTAGGCTTCTCCTTCCATCCAGGACCTCCTACCTGAAGTCACCCTGCCTCCAGGAAAAAGACGGCTTGTGTTCCTTTTGCAACTAAAGCACAGTTTTTCCTGAAGCACTGCAGACTTTTGAAGAGGCACGGGCCCAGAGGCCTAGCTGGGGCTTTCCTTGGTGAGGCCGTTCACTAGATGCAGAACACCCTGCCTCGAGAAGTGGATTAAGGGAAGAAAACAGTGTGTACTCTGTGTCTCATTTGAATTGTTAAAAACCACAGAGATGTATGCTGCCTGTGCCCATGGAAATGGGGACATGATGGTACTAGCCTTGCTTTCCATTTGGAAAGCTCCATTCTTGCTGCCGTGAAGCTCCCTGAAATTCTCTGCTGTTGACAGCCCTCTGGAAACTGTAGGCATGGGTGTGGGAAGAAAATGAGTTTTCTCTGGCTACACACGGAGCTTCTTTGGCCGGGCTGGGGCTCACCTTGCCATGCTCTAGAGCTAAATGGAATCTCAACGTGAGTCCTTGCCTCGAGGTAAGGCCCTGAGTAGCCCTGCAGAAAGGGAGGCATGCAGGTCTTTCCATTAGCTCTAAGTCGCTGTTCCACTTTACTTTAAAGGAAGTACCCTTTTCAGGATTCCTAGGCCTCTCGGGTGAGCATCATTTTTGTTCCAAGATCCCTGAGTACCTCCACACCCCTGTAGGCCTGCAGAGCAACAACGAGGCCCATTGGTCCCTCGGAGTTCCTCTGTGTCTGCTGAGTCATGGGCAACACACTGCACTGTTTCTTGTGATATCTTGATTCACAGCACTCACACAGGTTCACGGGCACCGTTCTAGCAAGTTCCAACATGCCGTGGAAGTCGCACTCATTCCGTAGTCTGAGCTGCACAGAGAAAAACACTAGGCTTCTCCTTCCATCCAGGACCTCCTACCTGAAGTCACCCTGCCTCCAGGGGAAAGACGGCTTGCGTTCCTATTGCAACTAAAGCACAGTTTTTCCTGTAGCACTGCAGGTGTGGAAGAGGCAAAGGTCCAGAGGCCTAGCTAAGGCTTTCCTTGCTGAGGCCGTTCACTAGATGCAGAACACGCTGCCTCGAGAAGTTGATTCAGGGAAGCAACCAGTGTGTACTCTGTGTCTCATTTGACTTGTTAAAAACCACAGAGATGTATGCTGCTTGTGCTCATGGTAATGGGGGCACGATGGTACTAGCCGTGCTTTCCATTTGGAAAGCTCCATTCTTGCTGCCGTGAAGCTCCCTGATATTCTCTACTGTTGACAGGCCCCTGGCCACTATAGCATTGGTGTGGGAAGAAAATGAGTTTTCTCTGGGTACACACGGAGCTTCATTGGCCGGGGTGGCGTTCACCTTCCCATGCTCTAGAGCTAAAGGGAATCTCAACGTGAGTCCTTGCCTCGAGGTAAGGCCCTGAGTAGCCCTGCAGAAAGGGAAGCATGCAGGTCTTTCCATGAGCTCTAAGTCGCTGTTCTGCTTTACTTTAAAGGAAGTACCCTTTTCAGGACTCCTAGGCCTCTCGGGTGAGCATCATTTTTATTCCAAGATCCCTGAGTACCTCCACACCCCTGTAGGCCTGCAGAGCAACAACGAGGCCCATTGGTCCCTCGGAGGTCCTCTGTGTCTGCTGAGTCATGGGCAACACACTGCACTCTTTCTTGTGATATCTTGATTTGAAGCACTTGCATAGGTTCACGAGCACCGTTCTAGCAGGTTCCAACATGCCGTGGAAGTCGCACTCATTCCATAGCCTGAGCTGCACAGAGAAAAACACTAGGCTTCTCCTTCCATCTAAGACCTCCTACCTGAAGTCACCTTGCCATCAGGAGAAACACTGCTTGCGTTCTTATTGCAACTAAAGCAGAGTTTTTCCTGTAGCACTGCAGGCTTTTGAAGAGGCACGGGCCCAGAGGCCTAGCTAGGGCGTTCCTTGGTGAGGCCATACACTAGATGCAGAAGCCCCTGCCTCAAGAAGTTGATTCAGGGAAGCAACCAGTGTTGACTCTGTGTCTCTTTTCACTTGTTAGAAACCAGAGAGAAGTATGCTGCCTGAGCCAATGGTAATGGGGGCATGATCTTACTAGCCTTGCTTTCCATTTGGAAAGCTCCATTCTTGCTGCCGTGAAGCTCCCTGAAATTCTCTGCTATTGTCAGCCCTCTGGCCACTGTAGGCATGGGTGTGGGAAGAAAATGAGTTTTCTTTGGCTACACACGGAGCTTCATTGACCGGGGTGGGGCTCACCTTGCCATGCTCTAGAACTAAAGGGAATCTCAACGTGAGTCCTTGCCTCGAGGTAAGGCCCTGAGTAGCCCTGCAGAAAGGGAGGCATGCAGCTCTTTCCATGAGCTCTTAGTGGAGGTTCCGCTTTATGTTAAAGGAAGTACCCTTTTCAGGACTCCTAGGCCCCTGTGGACCTGCTGAGCAGCATTGATTCCCATACGTCCCTCGGAGGCCCTCTGTGTCTGCCGAGTCTCGGGCAACACACTGTACGTTACTTCAGGAGAGCTATATTTCCAGAGCAGTCGAACAGCATCAGAACCACATTTCTAGGCAGTCCAACATGCCCTGGAAGTTTTCGACATTGCCCTCGTCCGAGCTGCCCTGAGAAAACACTCTTCTTAGAATTTATCGAGGACCTCTTTCCTGAAGTCACTCTATTCAAGGAGAAATACAGCATCCTAACATGCTGTGTCGCTCACAGTGCAAGCAACGTGAGAACTTGCCTCGAGGTAAGGCCCTGAAATGCTATGCAGAAGCGGAGGCGTGTAGCAGTTTCCATGAGGCCGTACTCGTTGCTCTGCAGCATTTTAACGCCAGTACGCTTTTCAGGACACCTAGGTTCCTCGCCTGGAAACCCTGTTCCCTGCAAGAACACCGAGTACCCTCAGGCTCCCCTGGCCCTTCTAAGCAATATCCAGGCCCGTAGCTTTCCGACTCACAGTGTGTATGCCGAGTGTAGGGCAACACAGTGCACTCTAATTGGGACATCTTGATTTAGCCAGCACCTGCACAGTTTTATGAGCACCGTTCCAGCAAGTTCCAACATGCCGTGGAAGTCGCACTCATTCCGTACACTGAGCTGCACAGAGAAAACACTAGGCTTCTCCTTCCATCCAGGACTTCCTACCTGAAGTCACACTGCCTCAGGAGAAACACGGCTTGCGTTCCTATTGCAACTAAAGCACAGTTTTTCCTGTAGCACTGCAGGTGTGGAAGAGGCAAAGGTCCAGAGGACTAGCTAAGGCTTTCCTTGGTGAGGCCGTTCACTAGATGCAGAACACCCTGCCTCGAGGAGTTGATTCAGGGAAGCAACCAGTGTGTACTCTGTGTCTCTTTTGACTTGTTAGAAACCACAGAGATGTATGCAGCCTGTGCCCATGGAAATGGGGGCATGATGGTACTAGCATTGCTTTCCATTTGGAAAGCTCCATTCTTGCTGAAGTGAAGCTCCCTGAAATTCTCTGCTGTTGACAGCCCTCTGTCCACTGTAGGCATGTGTGTGGGAAGAAAATGAGTTTTCTCTGGCTACACACGGAGCTTAATTGGCCGGGGTTGGGTTCACCTTGCCATGCTCTAGAGCTAAAGGGAATCTCAACGTGAGTCCTTGCCTCGAGGTAAGGCCCTGAGTAGCCCTGCAGAAAGGGAGGCATGCAGGTCTTTCCATGAGCTCTAAGTCGCAGATCTGCTTTACTTTAAAGGAAGTACCCTTTTCAGGACTCCTAGGCCTCTGGGGTGAGCATCATTTTGTTCCAAGATCCCTGAGTACCTCCACACCCCTGTAGGCCTGCTGAGCAACAACGAGGCCATTGGTCCCTCGGAGTTCCTCTGTGTCTGCTGAGTCATGGGCAACACACTGCACTCTTTCTTGTGATATCTTGATTCACAGCACTCACACAGGTTCACGGGCACCGTTCTAGCAAGTTCCAACATGCCGTGGAAGTCGCACTCATTCCCTAGTCTGAGCTGCACAGAGATAAACACTAGGCTTCTCCTTCCATCCAGGACCTCCTACTTGATGTCACCCTGCCTCAGGAGACAGACGGCTTGCGTTCCTATTGCAACTAAAGCACAGTTTTTCCTGTAGCACTGCAGGTGTGGAAGAGGCAAAGGTCCAGAGGCCTAGCTAAGGCTTTCCTTGCTGAGGCCGTTCACTAGATGCAGAACACGCTGCCTCGAGAAGTTGATTCAGGGAAGCAACCAGTGTGTACTCTGTGTCTCATTTGACTTGTTAAAAACCACAGAGATGTATGCTGCTTGTGCTCATGGAAATGGGGGCACGATGGTACTAGCCGTGCTTTCCATTTGGAAAGCTCCATTCTTGCTGCCGTGAAGCTCCCTGATATTCTCTACTGTTGACAGGCCCCTGGCCACTATAGCATTGGTGTGGGAAGAAAATGAGTTTTCTCTGGGTACACACGGAGCTTCATTGGCCGGGGTGGCGTTCACCTTCCCATGCTCTAGAGCTAAAGGGAATCTCAACGTGAGTCCTTGCCTCGAGGTAAGGCCCTGAGTAGCCCTGCAGAAAGGGAAGCATGCAGGTCTTTCCATGAGCTCTAAGTCGCTGTTCTGCTTTACTTTAAAGGAAGTACCCTTTTCAGGACTCCTAGGCCTCTCGGGTGAGCATCATTTTTATTCCAAGATCCCTGAGTACCTCCACACCCCTGTAGGCCTGCAGAGCAACAACGAGGCCCATTGGTCCCTCGGAGGTCCTCTGTGTCTGCTGAGTCATGGGCAACACACTGCACTCTTTCTTGTGATATCTTGATTTGAAGCACTTGCATAGGTTCACGAGCACCGTTCTAGCAGGTTCCAACATGCCGTGGAAGTCGCACTCATTCCATAGCCTGAGCTGCACAGAGAAAAACACTAGGCTTCTCCTTCCATCTAAGACCTCCTACCTGAAGTCACCTTGCCATCAGGAGAAACACTGCTTGCGTTCTTATTGCAACTAAAGCAGAGTTTTTCCTGTAGCACTGCAGGCTTTTGAAGAGGCACGGGCCCAGAGGCCTAGCTAGGGCATTCCTTGGTGAGGCCATACACTAGATGCAGAAGCCCCTGCCTCAAGAAGTTGATTCAGGGAAGCAACCAGTGTTGACTCTGTGTCTCTTTTCACTTGTTAGAAACCAGAGAGAAGTATGCTGCCTGAGCCAATGGTAATGGGGGCATGATCTTACTAGCCTTGCTTTCCATTTGGAAAGCTCCATTCTTGCTGCCGTGAAGCTCCCTGAAATTCTCTGCTATTGTCAGCCCTCTGGCCACTGTAGGCATGGGTGTGGGAAGAAAATGAGTTTTCTTTGGCTACACACGGAGCTTCATTGACCGGGGTGGGGCTCACCTTGCCATGCTCTAGAACTAAAGGGAATCTCAACGTGAGTCCTTGCCTCGAGGTAAGGCCCTGAGTAGCCCTGCAGAAAGGGAGGCATGCAGCTCTTTCCATGAGCTCTTAGTGGAGGTTCCGCTTTATGTTAAAGGAAGTACCCTTTTCAGGACTCCTAGGCCCCTGTGGACCTGCTGAGCAGCATTGATTCCCATACGTCCCTCGGAGGCCCTCTGTGTCTGCCGAGTCTCGGGCAACACACTGTACGTTACTTCAGGAGAGCTATATTTCCAGAGCAGTCGAACAGCATCAGAACCACATTTCTAGGCAGTCCAACATGCCCTGGAAGTTTTCGACATTGCCCTCGTCCGAGCTGCCCTGAGAAAACACTCTTCTTAGAATTTATCGAGGACCTCTTTCCTGAAGTCACTCTATTCAAGGAGAAATACAGCATCCTAACATGCTGTGTCGCTCACAGTGCAAGCAACGTGAGAACTTGCCTCGAGGTAAGGCCCTGAAATGCTATGCAGAAGCGGAGGCGTGTAGCAGTTTCCATGAGGCCGTACTCGCTGCTCTGCAGCATTTTAACGCCAGTACGCTTTTCAGGACACCTAGGTTCCTCGCCTGGAAACCCTATTCCCTGCAAGAACACCGAGTACCCTCAGGCTCCCCTGGCCCTTCTAAGCAATATCCAGGCCCGTAGCTTTCCGACTCACAGTGTGTATGCCGAGTGTAGGGCAACACAGTGCACTCTAATTGGGACATCTTGATTTAGCCAGCACCTGCACAGTTTTATGAGCACCGTTCCAGCAAGTTCCAACATGCCGTGGAAGTCGCACTCATTCCGTACACTGAGCTGCACAGAGAAAACACTAGGCTTCTCCTTCCATCCAGGACTTCCTACCTGAAGTCACACTGCCTCAGGAGAAACACGGCTTGCGTTCCTATTGCAACTAAAGCACAGTTTTTCCTGTAGCACTGCAGGTGTGGAAGAGGCAAAGGTCCAGAGGACTAGCTAAGGCTTTCCTTGGTGAGGCCGTTCACTAGATGCAGAACACCCTGCCTCGAGGAGTTGATTCAGGGAAGCAACCAGTGTGTACTCTGTGTCTCTTTTGACTTGTTAAAAACCACAGAGATGTATGCTGCCTGTGCCCATGGAAATGGGGGCATGATGGTACTAGCTTTGCTTTCCATTTGGAAAGCTCCATTCTTGCTGCCGTGAAGCTCCCTGAAATTCTCTGCTATTGTCAGCCCACTGGCCACTATAGGCATGGGTGTGGGAAGAAAATGAGTTTTCTCTGGGTACACACGTAGCTTCATTGACCGGGGTGGGGCTCACCTTGCCATGCTCTAGAGCTAAAGGGAATCTCAACGTGAGTCCTTGCCTCGAGGTAAGGCCCTGAGTAGCCCTGCAGAAAGGGAGGCATGCAGCTCTTTCCATGAGCTCTTAGTGGAGGTTCCGCTTTATGTTAAAGGAAGTACCCTTTTCAGGACTCCTAGGCCCCTGTGGGCCTGCTGAGCAGCATTGATTCCCATACGTCCCTCGGAGGCCCTCTGTGTCTGCCGAGTCTCGGGCAACACACTGTACGTTACTTCAGGAGAGCTATATTTCCAGAGCAGTCGAACAGCATCAGAACCACATTTCTAGGCAGTCCAACATGCCCTGGAAGTTTTCGACATTGCCCTCGTCTGAGCTGCCCTGAGAAAACACTCTTCTTAGAATTTATCAAGGACCTCTTTCCTGAAGTCACTCTATTCAAGGAGAAATACAGCATCCTAACATGCTGTGTCGCTCACAGTGCAAGCAACGTGAGAACTTGCCTCGAGGTAAGGCCCTGAAATGCTATGCAGAAGCGGAGGCGTGTAGCAGTTTCCATGAGGCCGTAGTCGCTGCTCTGCAGCATTTTAACGCCAGTACGCTTTTCAGGACACCTAGGTGCCTCGCCTGGAAACCCTGTTCCCTGCAAGAACACCGAGTACCCTCAGGCTCCCGTGGCCCTTCTAAGCAATATCCAGGCCCGTAGCTTTCCGACTCACAGTGTGTATGCCGAGTGTAGGGCAACTCAGTACACTCTAATTGGGACATCTTGATTTAGCCAGCACCTGCACAGTTTTATGAGCACCGTTCTAGCAAGTTCCAACATGCCGTGGAAGTCGCAATCATTCCCTAGTCTGAGCTGCACAGAGAAAAACACTAGGCTTCTCCTTCCATCCATACCTCCTACCTGAAGTCACCCTGCCTCCAGGAAAAAGACGGCTTGTGTTCCTTTTGCAACTAAAGCACAGTTTTTCCTGAAGCACTGCAGACTTTTGAAGAGGCACGGGCCCAGAGGCCTAGCTTGGGCTTTCCTTGGTGAGGCCGTTCACTAGATGCAGAACACCCTGCCTCGAGAAGTGGATTAAGGGAAGAAAACAGTGTGTACTCTGTGTCTCATTTGAATTGTTAAAAACCACAGAGATGTATGCTGCCTGTGCCCATGGAAATGGGGACATGATGGTACTAGCCTTGCTTTCCATTTGGAAAGCTCCATTCTTGCTGCCGTGAAGCTCCCTGAAATTCTCTGCTGTTGACAGCCCTCTGGCCACTGTAGGCATGGGTGTGGGAAGAAAATGAGTTTTCTCTGGCTACACACGGAGCTTCTTTGGCCGGGGTGGGGCTCACCTTGCCATGCTCTAGAGCTAAATGGAATCTCAACGTGAGTCCTTGCCTCGAGGTAAGGCCCTGAGTAGCCCTGCAGAAAGGGAGGCATGCAGGTCTTTCCATTAGCTCTAAGTCGCTGTTCCACTTTACTTTAAAGGAAGTACCCTTTTCAGGATTCCTAGGCCTCTCGGGTGAGCATCATTTTTGTTCCAAGATCCCTGAGTACCTCCACACCCCTGTAGGCCTGCAGAGCAACAACGAGGCCCATTGGTCCCTCGGAGTTCCTCTGTGTCTGCTGAGTCATGGGCAACACACTGCACTGTTTCTTGTGATATCTTGATTCACAGCACTCACACAGGTTCACGGGCACCGTTCTAGCAAGTTCCAACATGCCGTGGAAGTCGCACTCATTCCGTAGTCTGAGCTGCACAGAGATAAACACTAGGCTTCCCCTTCCATCCAGGACCTCCTACTTGAAGTCACCCTGCCTCATCTATCTTTCTTTACCAGCACTTCTAATCTTTCATATGTATTTCACATATTGTTTACATGTCTTATTCTCAGTACTATACCAAAAGCTCCTAGAAGACACTTCTGTGCCCTTAGCACCTAGGGAAATGCCTGGCTATGTTTTAGGCATTCAATTTGTTTGTTTAATTCATGAATTACAAATATCACTGTATAAAAGTATGGCGTCTAGGTGCTTGCTACCTAAAGTTAAACAAGTTTACACAGTTGTCTGGAGCTCTAATATATTATATTAATTAACCAAGAATATTTTCATCTCTGATTACTAACATTGACAACGTAATTAATAAGAATGCTCCAACCTCCCAAATTAATTTGGTCATCACTTTTTTCTACATATTTTGAATTCTATTTAGTGAAGTCACTCTAACAACACACTATATAAACGGATACAAATATATGGAAAAAAAGGGAAGAGATCACTGTATGAGTGGGAACCTACCAGACTCCAGTGAATAAACTGAAACATATTAAGTATCTACCCTATGTAAAACACTATGCTAGATGCCATGGGGAAAAAGTGAGATGGGCAAGACTGTTCTCTATCCTCAAGTAAAATACAGTTTTATAAAGGAGGTGAAATGGTTATACAAATAATTAGAAATTAAAGCCTAAGATAGCTATAAGTCTAAAGGACCAAACTTTAGGTTCTTGTGGCTAGAAAAGGCTTGATTAAAAAGCTGGCCTAAGAGAAAATGGATGGCTTCAGAAGAAATGAAAAGGTGACATATAGCAAGGAAGAGGCAGACTAGAGGAAATGAGAAACGGAGGAGACCTCTTTCCTGAAGTCACTCTATTCAAGGAGAAATACAGCATCCTAACATGCTGTGTCGCTCACAGTGCAAGCAACGTGAGAACTTGCCTCGAGGGAAGGCCCTGAAATGCTATGCAGAAGCAGAGGCGTGTAGCAGTTTCCATGAGGCCGTAGTCGCTGCTCTGCAGCATTTTAACGCCAGTACGCTTTTCAGGACACCTAGGTGCCTCGCCTGGAAACCCTGTTCCCTGCAAGAACACCGAGTACCCTCAGGCTCCCGTGGCCCTTCTAAGCAATATCCAGGCCCGTAGCTTTCCGACTCACAGTGTGTATGCCGAGTGTAGGGCAACTCAGTGCACTCTAATTGGGACATCTTGATTTAGCCAGCACCTGCACAGTTTTATGAGCACCGTTCTAGCAAGTTCCAACATGCCGTGGAAGTCGCAATCATTCCCTAGTCTGAGCTGCACAGAGAAAAACACTAGGCTTCTCCTTCCATCCAGGACCTCCTACCTGAAGTCACCCTGCCTCCAGGGGAAAGACGGCTTGCGTTCCTATTGCAACTAAAGCACAGTTTTTCCTGTAGCACTGCAGGTGTGGAAGAGGCAAAGGTCCAGAGGCCTAGCTAAGGCTTTCCTTGCTGAGGCCGTTCACTAGATGCAGAACACGCTGCCTCGAGAAGTTGATTCAGGGAAGCAACCAGTGTGTACTCTGTGTCTCATTTGACTTGTTAAAAACCACAGAGATGTATGCTGCTTGTGCTCATGGAAATGGGGGCACGATGACACTAGCCGTGCTTTCCATTTGGAAAGCTCCATTCTTGCTGCCGTGAAGCTCCCTGATATTCTCTGCTGTTGACAGGCCCCTGGCCACTATAGCATTGGTGTGGGAAGAAAATGAGTTTTCTCTGTGTACACACGGAGCTTCATTGGCCGGGGTGGGGTTCACCTTCCCATGCTCTAGAGCTAAAGGGAATCTCAACGTGAGTCCTTGCCTCGAGGTAAGGCCCTGAGTAGCCCTGCAAAAAGGTAGGCATGCAGCTCTTTCCATTAGCTCTAAGTCGCTGTTCTGCTTTACTTTAAAGGAAGTACCCTTTTCAGGACTCCTAGGCCTCTCGGGTGAGCATCATTTTTGTTCCAAGATCCCTGAGTACCTCCCAACCCCTGTAGGCCTGCAGAGCAACAACGAGGCCCATTGGTCCCTCGGAGGTCCTCTGTGTCTGCTGAGTCATGGGCAACACACTGCACTCTTTCTTGTGATATCTTGATTCACATCACTCGCACAGGTTCAAAAGCAACGGTCTAGGAAGTTCCAACATGCCGTGGAAGTCGCACTCATTCCCTAGTCTGAGCTGCACAGAGAAAAACACTACGCTTCTCCTTCCATCCAGGACCTCCTACCTGAAGTCACCCTGCCTCCAGGAGAAAGACGGCTTGCGTTCCTATTGCAACTAAAGCACAGTATTTCCTGTAGCACTGCAGGCTTTTGAAGAGTCACGGGCCCAGAGTCCTAGCTCGGTCATTCCTTGGTGAGGCCGTTCACTAGATGCAGAAAACCCGGCCTCGAGAAGTTGATTCAGGGAAGCAACCAGTGTGTACTCCATGTCTCTTTTGACTTGTTAGAAACCACAGAGATGTATGCTGCCTGTGCCCATGGAAATGGGGGCATGATGGTACTAGACTTGCTTTCCATTTGGAAAGCTCCATTCTTGCTGCCATGAAGCTCCCTGAAATTCTCTACTGTTGACAGGACCCTGGCCACTCTAGCATTGGTGTGGGAAGAAAATGAGTTTTCTCTGGCTACACACGGAGCTTCTTTGGCCGGGGTGGGGCTCACCTTGCCATGCTCTAGAGCTAAATGGAATCTCAACGTGAGTCCTTGCCTCGAGGTAAGGCCCTGAGTAGCCCTGCAGAAAGGGAGGCATGCAGGTCTTTCCATTAGCTCTAAGTCGCTGTTCCACTTTACTTTAAAGGAAGTACCCTTTTCAGGACTCCTAGGCCTCTCGGGTGAGCATCATTTTTGTTCCAAGATCCCTGAGTACCTCCACACCCCTGTAGGACTGCTGAGCAACAACGAGGCCCATTGGTCCCTCGGAGTTCCTCTGTGTCTGCTGAGTCATGGGCAACACACTGCACTCTTTCTTGTGATATCTTGATTGACAGCACTCACACAGGTTCACGGGCACCGTTCTAGCAAGTTCCAACATGCCGTGGAAGTCGCACTCATTCCCTAGTCTGAGCTGCACAGAGAAAAACACTAGGCTTCTCCTTCCATCCAGGACCTCCTACCTGAAGTCACCCTGCCTCCAGGGGAAAGACGGCTTGCGTTCCTATTGCAACTAAAGCACAGTTTTTCCTGTAGCACTGCAGGTGTGGAAGAGGCAAAGGTCCAGAGGCCTAGCTAAGGCTTTCCTTGCTGAGGCCGTTCACTAGATGCAGAACACGCTGCCTCGAGAAGTTGATTCAGGGAAGCAACCAGTGTGTACTCTGTGTCTCATTTGACTTGTTAAAAACCACAGAGATGTATGCTGCTTGTGCTCATGGAAATGGGGGCACGATGGTACTAGCCGTGCTTTCCATTTGGAAAGCTCCATTCTTGCTGCCGTGAAGCTCCCTGATATTCTCTACTGTTGACAGGCCCCTGGCCACTATAGCATTGGTGTGGGAAGAAAATGAGTTTTCTCTGGGTACACACGGAGCTTCATTGGCCGGGGTGGCGTTCACCTTCCCATGCTCTAGAGCTAAAGGGAATCTCAACGTGAGTCCTTGCCTCGAGGTAAGGCCCTGAGTAGCCCTGCAGAAAGGGAAGCATGCAGGTCTTTCCATGAGCTCTAAGTCGCTGTTCTGCTTTACTTTAAAGGAAGTACCCTTTTCAGGACTCCTAGGCCTCTCGGGTGAGCATCATTTTTATTCCAAGATCCCTGAGTACCTCCACACCCCTGTAGGCCTGCAGAGCAACAACGAGGCCCATTGGTCCCTCGGAGGTCCTCTGTGTCTGCTGAGTCATGGGCAACACACTGCACTCTTTCTTGTGATATCTTGATTTGAAGCACTTGCATAGGTTCACGAGCACCGTTCTAGCAAGTTCCAACATGCCGTGGAAGTCGCACTCATTCCATAGCCTGAGCTGCACAGAGAAAAACACTAGGCTTCTCCTTCCATCTAAGACCTCCTACCTGAAGTCACCTTGCCATCAGGAGAAACACTGCTTGCGTTCTTATTGCAACTAAAGCAGAGTTTTTCCTGTAGCACTGCAGGCTTTTGAAGAGGCACGGGCCCAGAGGCCTAGCTAGGGCGTTCCTTGGTGAGGCCATACACTAGATGCAGAAGCCCCTGCCTCAAGAAGTTGATTCAGGGAAGCAACCAGTGTTGACTCTGTGTCTCTTTTCACTTGTTAGAAACCAGAGAGAAGTATGCTGCCTGAGCCAATGGTAATGGGGGCATGATCTTACTAGCCTTGCTTTCCATTTGGAAAGCTCCATTCTTGCTGCCGTGAAGCTCCCTGAAATTCTCTGCTATTGTCAGCCCTCTGGCCACTGTAGGCATGGGTGTGGGAAGAAAATGAGTTTTCTTTGGCTACACACGGAGCTTCATTGACCGGGGTGGGGCTCACCTTGCCATGCTCTAGAACTAAAGGGAATCACAACGTGAGTCCTTGCCTCGAGGTAAGGCCCTGAGTAGCCCTGCAGAAAGGGAGGCATGCAGCTCTTTCCATGAGCTCTTAGTGGAGGTTCCGCTTTATGTTAAAGGAAGTACCCTTTTCAGGACTCCTAGGCCCCTGTGGACCTGCTGAGCAGCATTGATTCCCATACGTCCCTCGGAGGCCCTCTGTGTCTGCCGAGTCTCGGGCAACACACTGTACGTTACTTCAGGAGAGCTATATTTCCAGAGCAGTCGAACAGCATCAGAACCACATTTCTAGGCAGTCCAACATGCCCTGGAAGTTTTCGACATTGCCCTCGTCCGAGCTGCCCTGAGAAAACACTCTTCTTAGAATTTATCGAGGACCTCTTTCCTGAAGTCACTCTATTCAAGGAGAAATACAGCATCCTAACATGCTGTGTCGCTCACAGTGCAAGCAACGTGAGAAGTTGCCTCGAGGTAAGGCCCTGAAATGCTATGCAGAAGCGGAGGCGTGTAGCAGTTTCCATGAGGCCGTAGTCGCTGCTCTGCAGCATTTTAACGCCAGTACGCTTTTCAGGACACCTAGGTGCCTCGCCTGGAAACCCTGTTCCCTGCAAGAACACCGAGTACCCTCAGGCTCCCCTGGCCCTTCTAAGCAATATCCAGGCCCGTAGCTTTCCGACTCACAGTGTGTATGCCGAGTGTAGGGCAACACAGTGCACTCTAATTGGGACATCTTGATTTAGCCAGCACCTGCACAGTTTTATGAGCACCGTTCCAGCAAGTTCCAACATGCCGTGGAAGTCGCACTCATTCCGTACACTGAGCTGCACAGAGAAAACACTAGGCTTCTCCTTCCATCCAGGACCTCCTACCTGAAGTCACACTGCCTCAGGAGAAACACGGCTTGCGTTCCTATTGCAACTAAAGCACAGTTTTTCCTGTAGCACTGCAGGTGTGGAAGAGGCAAAGGTCCAGAGGACTAGCTAAGGCTTTCCTTGGTGAGGCCGTTCACTAGATGCAGAACACCCTGCCTCGAGGAGTTGATTCAGGGAAGCAACCAGTGTGTACTCTGTGTCTCTTTTGACTTGTTAGAAACCACAGAGATGTATGCAGCCTGTGCCCATGGAAATGGGGGCATGATGGTACTAGCATTGCTTTCCATTTGGAAAGCTCCATTCTTGCTGAAGTGAAGCTCCCTGAAATTCTCTGCTGTTGACAGCCCTCTGTCCACTGTAGGCATGTGTGTGGGAAGAAAATGAGTTTTCTCTGGCTACACACGGAGCTTAATTGGCCGGGGTTGGGTTCACCTTGCCATGCTCTAGAGCTAAAGGGAATCTCAACGTGAGTCCTTGCCTCGAGGTAAGGCCCTGAGTAGCCCTGCAGAAAGGGAGGCATGCAGGTCTTTCCATGAGCTCTAAGTCGCAGATCTGCTTTACTTTAAAGGAAGTACCCTTTTCAGGACTCCTAGGCCTCTGGGGTGAGCATCATTTTGTTCCAAGATCCCTGAGTACCTCCACACCCCTGTAGGCCTGCTGAGCAACAACGAGGCCATTGGTCCCTCGGAGTTCCTCTGTGTCTGCTGAGTCATGGGCAACACACTGCACTCTTTCTTGTGATATCTTGATTCACAGCACTCACACAGGTTCACGGGCACCGTTCTAGCAAGTTCCAACATGCCGTGGAAGTCGCACTCATTCCCTAGTCTGAGCTGCACAGAGATAAACACTAGGCTTCTCCTTCCATCCAGGACCTCCTACTTGATGTCACCCTGCCTCAGGAGACAGACGGCTTGCGTTCCTATTGCAACTGAAGCACAGTTTTTCCTGTAGCACTGCAGGTTTGGAAGAGGCAAGGGCCCAGACGCCTAGCTAAGGCTTTCCTTGGTGAGGCCGTTCACTAGATGCAGAACACGCTGCCTCGAAAAGTTGATTCAGGGAAGCAACCAGTGTGTACTCTGTGTCTCATTTGACTTGTTAAAAACCACAGAGATGTATGCTGCCTGTGCCCATGGAAATGGGGGCATGATGGTACTAGCTTTGCTTTCCATTTGGAAAGCTCCATTCTTGCTGCCGTGAAGCTCCCTGAAATTCTCTGCTGTTGACAGCCCTCTGGCCACTGTAGGCATGGATGTGGGAAGAAATTGAGTTTTCTCTGGCTACACACGGAGCTTCATTGGCCGGGGTGGGGCTCACCTTGCCATGCTCTAGAGCTAAAGGGAATCTCAACGTGAGTCCTTGCCTCGAGGTAAGGCCCTGAGTAGCCCTGCAGAAAGGGAGGCATGCAGCTCTTTCCATGAGCTCTTAGTGGAGGTTCCGCTTTATGTTAAAGGAAGTACCCTTTTCAGGACTCCTAGGCCCCTGTGGGCCTGCTGAGCAGCATTGATTCCCATACGTCCCTCGGAGGCCCTCTGTGTCTGCCGAGTCTCGGGCAACACACTGTACGTTACTTCAGGAGAGCTATATTTCCAGAGCAGTCGAACAGCATCAGAACCACATTTCTAGGCAGTCCAACATGCCCTGGAAGTTTTCGACATTGCCCTCGTCTGAGCTGCCCTGAGAAAACACTCTTCTTAGAATTTATCGAGGACCTCTTTCCTGAAGTCACTCTATTCAAGGAGAAATACAGCATCCTAACATGCTGTGTCGCTCACAGTGCAAGCAACGTGAGAACTTGCCTCGAGGTAAGGCCCTGAAATGCTATGCAGAAGCGGAGGCGTGTAGCAGTTTCCATGAGGCCGTAGTCGCTGCTCTGCAGCATTTTAACGCCAGTACGCTTTTCAGGACAGCTAGGTGCCTCGCCTGGAAACCCTGTTCCCTGCAAGAACACCGAGTACCCTCAGGCTCCCGTGGCCCTTCTAAGCAATATCCAGGCCCGTAGCTTTCCGACTCACAGTGTGTATGCCGAGTGTAGGGCAACTCAGTACACTCTAATTGGGACATCTTGATTTAGCCAGCACCTGCACAGTTTTATGAGCACCGTTCTAGCAAGTTCCAACATGCCGTGGAAGTCGCAATCATTCCCTAGTCTGAGCTGCACAGAGAAAAACACTAGGCTTCTCCTTCCATCCAGGACCTCCTACCTGAAGTCACCCTGCCTCCAGGAAAAAGACGGCTTGTGTTCCTTTTGCAACTAAAGCACAGTTTTTCCTGAAGCACTGCAGACTTTTGAAGAGGCACGGGCCCAGAGGCCTAGCTGGGGCTTTCCTTGGTGAGGCCGTTCACTAGATGCAGAACACCCTGCCTCGAGAAGTGGATTAAGGGAAGAAAACAGTGTGTACTCTGTGTCTCATTTGAATTGTTAAAAACCACAGAGATGTATGCTGCCTGTGCCCATGGAAATGGGGACATGATGGTACTAGCCTTGCTTTCCATTTGGAAAGCTCCATTCTTGCTGCCGTGAAGCTCCCTGAAATTCTCTGCTGTTGACAGCCCTCTGGCCACTGTAGGCATGGGTGTGGGAAGAAAATGAGTTTTCTCTGGCTACACACGGAGCTTCTTTGGCCGGGGTGGGGCTCACCTTGCCATGCTCTAGAGCTAAATGGAATCTCAACGTGAGTCCTTGCCTCGAGGTAAGGCCCTGAGTAGCCCTGCAGAAAGGGAGGCATGCAGGTCTTTCCATTAGCTCTAAGTCGCTGTTCCACTTTACTTTAAAGGAAGTACCCTTTTCAGGATTCCTAGGCCTCTCGGGTGAGCATCATTTTTGTTCCAAGATCCCTGAGTACCTCCACACCCCTGTAGGCCTGCAGAGCAACAACGAGGCCCATTGGTCCCTCGGAGTTCCTCTGTGTCTGCTGAGTCATGGGCAACACACTGCACTGTTTCTTGTGATATCTTGATTCACAGCACTCACACAGGTTCACGGGCACCGTTCTAGCAAGTTCCAACATGCCGTGGAAGTCGCACTCATTCCGTAGTCTGAGCTGCACAGAGATAAACACTAGGCTTCCCCTTCCATCCAGGACCTCCTACTTGAAGTCACCCTGCCTCAGGAGACAGACGGCTTGCGTTCCTATTGCAACTGAAGCACAGTTTTTCCTGTAGCACTGCAGGTTTGGAAGAGGCAAGGGTCCAGACGCCTAGCTAAGGCTTTCCTTGGTGAGGCCGTTCACTAGATGCAGAACACGCTGCCTCAAAAAGTTGATTCAGGGAAGCAACCAGTGTGTACTCTGTGTCTCATTTGACATGTTAAAAACCACAGAGATGTATGCTGCCTGTGCCCATGGAAATGGGGCCATGATGGTACTAGCCTTGCTTTCTATTTGGAAAGCTCCATTCTTGCTGCGGTGAAGCTCCCTGAAATTCTCTGCTGTTGACAGCCCTCTGGCCACTGTAGGCATGGATGTGGGAAGAAAATGAGTTTTCTCTGGCTACACACGGAGCTTCTTTGGCCGGGGTGGGGCTCACCTTGCCATGCTCTAGAGCTAAATGGAATCTCAACGTGAGTCCTTGCCTCGAGGTAAGGCCCTGAGTAGCCCTGCAGAAACGGAGGCATGCAGCTCTTTCCATGAGCTCTAAGTCGCAGATCTGCTTTACTTTAAAGGAAGTACCCTTTTCAGGACTCCTAGGCCTCTCAGGTGAGCATCATTTTTGTTCCAAGATCCCTGAGTACCTCCACACCCCTGTAGGACTGCTGAGCAACAACGAGGCCCATTGGTCCCTCGGAGGTCCTCTGTGTCTGCTGAGTCATGGGCAACAAACTGAACTCTTTCTTGTGATATCTTGATTCACAGCACTCACACAGGTTCACGAGCACCGTTCCAGCAAGTTCCTACATGCCGTGGAAGTCGCACTCATTCCCTAGTCTGAGCTGCACAGAGATAAACACTAGGCTTCTCCTTCCATCCAGGACCTCCTACCTGAAGTCACCCTGCCTCAGGAGATAGACGGCTTGCGTTCCTATTACAACTAATGCACAGTATTCCTGTAGCACTGCAGGCTTTTGAAGAGGCACGGGCCCAGAGGCCTAGCTAGGGCGTTCCTTGGTGAGGCCATACACTAGATGCAGAAGGCCCTGCCTCAAGAAGTTGATTCAGGGAAGCAACCAGTGTGGACTCTGTGTCTCTTTTGGCTTGTTAAAAACCACAGAGATGTATGCTGCCTGTGCCAACGGTAATGGGGGCATGATGGTACTAGCTTTGCTTTCCATTTGGAAAGCTCCATTCTTGCTGCCGTGAAGCTCCCTGAAATTCTCTGCTGTTGACAGCCCTCTGGCCACTGTAGGCATGGATGTGGGAAGAAATTGAGTTTTCTCTGGCTACACACGGAGCTTCATTGGCCGGGGTGGGGCTCACCTTGCCATGCTCTAGAGCTAAAGGGAATCTCAACGTGAGTCCTTGCCTCGAGGTAAGGCCCTGAGTAGCCCTGCAGAAAGGGAGGCATGCAGCTCTTTCCATGAGCTCTTAGTGGAGGTTCCGCTTTATGTTAAAGGAAGTACCCTTTTCAGGACTCCTAGGCCCCTGTGGGCCTGCTGAGCAGCATTGATTCCCATACGTCCCTCGGAGGCCCTCTGTGTCTGCCGAGTCTCGGGCAACACACTGTACGTTACTTCAGGAGAGCTATATTTCCAGAGCAGTCGAACAGCATCAGAACCACATTTCTAGGCAGTCCAACATGCCCTGGAAGTTTTCGACATTGCCCTCGTCTGAGCTGCCCTGAGAAAACACTCTTCTTAGAATTTATCGAGGACCTCTTTCCTGAAGTCACTCTATTCAAGGAGAAATACAGCATCCTAACATGCTGTGTCGCTCACAGTGCAAGCAACGTGAGAACTTGCCTCGAGGGAAGGCCCTGAAATGCTATGCAGAAGCAGAGGCGTGTAGCAGTTTCCATGAGGCCGTAGTCGCTGCTCTGCAGCATTTTAACGCCAGTACGCTTTTCAGGACACCTAGGTGCCTCGCCTGGAAACCCTGTTCCCTGCAAGAACACCGAGTACCCTCAGGCTCCCGTGGCCCTTCTAAGCAATATCCAGGCCCGTAGCTTTCCGACTCACAGTGTGTATGCCGAGTGTAGGGCAACTCAGTGCACTCTAATTGGGACATCTTGATTTAGCCAGCACCTGCACAGTTTTATGAGCACCGTTCTAGCAAGTTCCAACATGCCGTGGAAGTCGCAATCATTCCCTAGTCTGAGCTGCACAGAGAAAAACACTAGGCTTCTCCTTCCATCCAGGACCTCCTACCTGAAGTCACCCTGCCTCCAGGGGAAAGACGGCTTGCGTTCCTATTGCAACTAAAGCACAGTTTTTCCTGTAGCACTGCAGGTGTGGAAGAGGCAAAGGTCCAGAGGCCTAGCTAAGGCTTTCCTTGCTGAGGCCGTTCACTAGATGCAGAACACGCTGCCTCGAGAAGTTGATTCAGGGAAGCAACCAGTGTGTACTCTGTGTCTCATTTGACTTGTTAAAAACCACAGAGATGTATGCTGCTTGTGCTCATGGAAATGGGGGCACGATGACACTAGCCGTGCTTTCCATTTGGAAAGCTCCATTCTTGCTGCCGTGAAGCTCCCTGATATTCTCTGCTGTTGACAGGCCCCTGGCCACTATAGCATTGGTGTGGGAAGAAAATGAGTTTTCTCTGGGTACACACGGAGCTTCATTGGCCGGGGTGGGGTTCACCTTCCCATGCTCTAGAGCTAAAGGGAATCTCAACGTGAGTCCTTGCCTCGAGGTAAGGCCCTGAGTAGCCCTGCAAAAAGGTAGGCATGCAGCTCTTTCCATTAGCTCTAAGTCGCTGTTCTGCTTTACTTTAAAGGAAGTACCCTTTTCAGGACTCCTAGGCCTCTCGGGTGAGCATCATTTTTGTTCCAAGATCCCTGAGTACCTCCCAACCCCTGTAGGCCTGCAGAGCAACAACGAGGCCCATTGGTCCCTCGGAGGTCCTCTGTGTCTGCTGAGTCATGGGCAACACACTGCACTCTTTCTTGTGATATCTTGATTCACATCACTCGCACAGGTTCAAAAGCAACGGTCTAGGAAGTTCCAACATGCCGTGGAAGTCGCACTCATTCCCTAGTCTGAGCTGCACAGAGAAAAACACTACGCTTCTCCTTCCATCCAGGACCTCCTACCTGAAGTCACCCTGCCTCCAGGAGAAAGACGGCTTGCGTTCCTATTGCAACTAAAGCACAGTATTTCCTGTAGCACTGCAGGCTTTTGAAGAGTCACGGGCCCAGAGTCCTAGCTCGGTCATCCCTTGGTGAGGCCGTTCACTAGATGCAGAACACCCTCCTCGAGAAGTTGATTCAGGGAAGCAACCAGTGTGGACTGTGTGTCTCTTTTGACTTGTTAGAAACCACAGAGATGTATGCTGCCTGTGCCAATGGTATTGGGGGCATGATGGTACTAGACTTGCTTTCCATTTGGAAAGCTCCATTCTTGCTGCCGTGAAGCTCCCTGAAATTCTCTACTGTTGACAGGCCCCTGGCCACTCTAGCATTGGTGTGGGAAGAAAATGAGTTTTCTCTGGCTACACACGGAGCTTCTTTGGCCGGGGTGGGGCTCACCTTGCCATGCTCTAGAGCTAAATGGACTCTCAACGTGAGTCCTTGCCTCGAGGTAAGGCCCTGAGTAGCCCTGCAGAAAGGGAGGCATGCAGGTCTTTCCATTAGCTCTAAGTCGCTGTTCCACTTTACTTTAAAGGAAGTACCCTTTTCAGGACTCCTAGGCCTCTCGGGTGAGCATCATTTTTGTTCCAAGATCCCTGAGTACCTCCACACCCCTGTAGGACTGCTGAGCAACAACGAGGCCCATTGGTCCCTCGGAGTTCCTCTGTGTCTGCTGAGTCATGGGCAACACACTGCACTCTTTCTTGTGATATCTTGATTGACAGCACTCACACAGGTTCACGGGCACCGTTCTAGCAAGTTCCAACATGCCGTGGAAGTCGCACTCATTCCCTAGTCTGAGCTGCACAGAGAAAAACACTAGGCTTCTCCTTCCATCCAGGACCTCCTACCTGAAGTCACCCTGCCTCCAGGAGAAAGACGGCTTGCGTTCCTATTGCAACTAAAGCACAGTATTTCCTGTAGCACTGCAGGCTTTTGAAGAGTCACGGGCCCAGAGTCCTAGCTCGGTCATTCCTTGGTGAGGCCGTTCACTAGATGCAGAAAACCCGGCCTCGAGAAGTTGATTCAGGGAAGCAACCAGTGTGTACTCCATGTCTCTTTTGACTTGTTAGAAACCACAGAGATGTATGCTGCCTGTGCCCATGGAAATGGGGGCATGATGGTACTAGACTTGCTTTCCATTTGGAAAGCTCCATTCTTGCTGCCATGAAGCTCCCTGAAATTCTCTACTGTTGACAGGACCCTGGCCACTCTAGCATTGGTGTGGGAAGAAAATGAGTTTTCTCTGGCTACACACGGAGCTTCTTTGGCCGGGGTGGGGCTCACCTTGCCATGCTCTAGAGCTAAATGGAATCTCAACGTGAGTCCTTGCCTCGAGGTAAGGCCCTGAGTAGCCCTGCAGAAAGGGAGGCATGCAGGTCTTTCCATTAGCTCTAAGTCGCTGTTCCACTTTACTTTAAAGGAAGTACCCTTTTCAGGACTCCTAGGCCTCTCGGGTGAGCATCATTTTTGTTCCAAGATCCCTGAGTACCTCCCAACCCCTGTAGGCCTGCAGAGCAACAACGAGGCCCATTGGTCCCTCGGAGGTCCTCTGTGTCTGCTGAGTCATGGGCAACACACTGCACTCTTTCTTGTGATATCTTGATTCACAGCACTCACACAGGTTCACGGACACCGTTCTAGCAAGTTCCAACATGCCGTGGAAGTCGCACTCCTTCCCTAGTCTGAGCTGCACAGAGAAAAACACTAGGCTTCTCCTTCCATCCAGGACCTCCTACCTGAAGTCACCCTGCCTCCAGGAAAAAGACGGCTTGTGTTCCTTTTGCAACTAAAGCACAGTTTTTCCTGAAGCACTGCAGACTTTTGAAGAGGCACGGGCCCAGAGGCCTAGCTTGGGCTTTCCTTGGTGAGGCCGTTCACTAGATGCAGAACACCCTGCCTCGAGAAGTGGATTAAGGGAAGAAAACAGTGTGTACTCTGTGTCTCATTTGAATTGTTAAAAACCACAGAGATGTATGCTGCCTGTGCCCATGGAAATGGGGACATGATGGTACTAGCCTTGCTTTCCATTTGGAAAGCTCCATTCTTGCTGCCGTGAAGCTCCCTGAAATTCTCTGCTGTTGACAGCCCTCTGGAAACTGTAGGCATGGGTGTGGGAAGAAAATGAGTTTTCTCTGGCTACACACGGAGCTTCTTTGGCCGGGCTGGGGCTCACCTTGCCATGCTCTAGAGCTAAATGGAATCTCAACGTGAGTCCTTGCCTCGAGGTAAGGCCCTGAGTAGCCCTGCAGAAAGGGAGGCATGCAGGTCTTTCCATTAGCTCTAAGTCGCTGTTCCACTTTACTTTAAAGGAAGTACCCTTTTCAGGATTCCTAGGCCTCTCGGGTGAGCATCATTTTTGTTCCAAGATCCCTGAGTACCTCCACACCCCTGTAGGCCTGCAGAGCAACAACGAGGCCCATTGGTCCCTCGGAGTTCCTCTGTGTCTGCTGAGTCATGGGCAACACACTGCACTGTTTCTTGTGATATCTTGATTCACAGCACTCACACAGGTTCACGGGCACCGTTCTAGCAAGTTCCAACATGCCGTGGAAGTCGCACTCATTCCGTAGTCTGAGCTGCACAGAGAAAAACACTAGGCTTCTCCTTCCATCCAGGACCTCCTACCTGAAGTCACCCTGCCTCCAGGGGAAAGACGGCTTGCGTTCCTATTGCAACTAAAGCACAGTTTTTCCTGTAGCACTGCAGGTGTGGAAGAGGCAAAGGTCCAGAGGCCTAGCTAAGGCTTTCCTTGCTGAGGCCGTTCACTAGATGCAGAACACGCTGCCTCGAGAAGTTGATTCAGGGAAGCAACCAGTGTGTACTCTGTGTCTCATTTGACTTGTTAAAAACCACAGAGATGTATGCTGCTTGTGCTCATGGTAATGGGGGCACGATGGTACTAGCCGTGCTTTCCATTTGGAAAGCTCCATTCTTGCTGCCGTGAAGCTCCCTGATATTCTCTACTGTTGACAGGCCCCTGGCCACTATAGCATTGGTGTGGGAAGAAAATGAGTTTTCTCTGGGTACACACGGAGCTTCATTGGCCGGGGTGGCGTTCACCTTCCCATGCTCTAGAGCTAAAGGGAATCTCAACGTGAGTCCTTGCCTCGAGGTAAGGCCCTGAGTAGCCCTGCAGAAAGGGAAGCATGCAGGTCTTTCCATGAGCTCTAAGTCGCTGTTCTGCTTTACTTTAAAGGAAGTACCCTTTTCAGGACTCCTAGGCCTCTCGGGTGAGCATCATTTTTATTCCAAGATCCCTGAGTACCTCCACACCCCTGTAGGCCTGCAGAGCAACAACGAGGCCCATTGGTCCCTCGGAGGTCCTCTGTGTCTGCTGAGTCATGGGCAACACACTGCACTCTTTCTTGTGATATCTTGATTTGAAGCACTTGCATAGGTTCACGAGCACCGTTCTAGCAGGTTCCAACATGCCGTGGAAGTCGCACTCATTCCATAGCCTGAGCTGCACAGAGAAAAACACTAGGCTTCTCCTTCCATCTAAGACCTCCTACCTGAAGTCACCTTGCCATCAGGAGAAACACTGCTTGCGTTCTTATTGCAACTAAAGCAGAGTTTTTCCTGTAGCACTGCAGGCTTTTGAAGAGGCACGGGCCCAGAGGCCTAGCTAGGGCGTTCCTTGGTGAGGCCATACACTAGATGCAGAAGCCCCTGCCTCAAGAAGTTGATTCAGGGAAGCAACCAGTGTTGACTCTGTGTCTCTTTTCACTTGTTAGAAACCAGAGAGAAGTATGCTGCCTGAGCCAATGGTAATGGGGGCATGATCTTACTAGCCTTGCTTTCCATTTGGAAAGCTCCATTCTTGCTGCCGTGAAGCTCCCTGAAATTCTCTGCTATTGTCAGCCCTCTGGCCACTGTAGGCATGGGTGTGGGAAGAAAATGAGTTTTCTTTGGCTACACACGGAGCTTCATTGACCGGGGTGGGGCTCACCTTGCCATGCTCTAGAACTAAAGGGAATCTCAACGTGAGTCCTTGCCTCGAGGTAAGGCCCTGAGTAGCCCTGCAGAAAGGGAGGCATGCAGCTCTTTCCATGAGCTCTTAGTGGAGGTTCCGCTTTATGTTAAAGGAAGTACCCTTTTCAGGACTCCTAGGCCCCTGTGGACCTGCTGAGCAGCATTGATTCCCATACGTCCCTCGGAGGCCCTCTGTGTCTGCCGAGTCTCGGGCAACACACTGTACGTTACTTCAGGAGAGCTATATTTCCAGAGCAGTCGAACAGCATCAGAACCACATTTCTAGGCAGTCCAACATGCCCTGGAAGTTTTCGACATTGCCCTCGTCCGAGCTGCCCTGAGAAAACACTCTTCTTAGAATTTATCGAGGACCTCTTTCCTGAAGTCACTCTATTCAAGGAGAAATACAGCATCCTAACATGCTGTGTCGCTCACAGTGCAAGCAACGTGAGAACTTGCCTCGAGGTAAGGCCCTGAAATGCTATGCAGAAGCGGAGGCGTGTAGCAGTTTCCATGAGGCCGTACTCGTTGCTCTGCAGCATTTTAACGCCAGTACGCTTTTCAGGACACCTAGGTTCCTCGCCTGGAAACCCTGTTCCCTGCAAGAACACCGAGTACCCTCAGGCTCCCCTGGCCCTTCTAAGCAATATCCAGGCCCGTAGCTTTCCGACTCACAGTGTGTATGCCGAGTGTAGGGCAACACAGTGCACTCTAATTGGGACATCTTGATTTAGCCAGCACCTGCACAGTTTTATGAGCACCGTTCCAGCAAGTTCCAACATGCCGTGGAAGTCGCACTCATTCCGTACACTGAGCTGCACAGAGAAAACACTAGGCTTCTCCTTCCATCCAGGACTTCCTACCTGAAGTCACACTGCCTCAGGAGAAACACGGCTTGCGTTCCTATTGCAACTAAAGCACAGTTTTTCCTGTAGCACTGCAGGTGTGGAAGAGGCAAAGGTCCAGAGGACTAGCTAAGGCTTTCCTTGGTGAGGCCGTTCACTAGATGCAGAACACCCTGCCTCGAGGAGTTGATTCAGGGAAGCAACCAGTGTGTACTCTGTGTCTCTTTTGACTTGTTAGAAACCACAGAGATGTATGCAGCCTGTGCCCATGGAAATGGGGGCATGATGGTACTAGCATTGCTTTCCATTTGGAAAGCTCCATTCTTGCTGAAGTGAAGCTCCCTGAAATTCTCTGCTGTTGACAGCCCTCTGTCCACTGTAGGCATGTGTGTGGGAAGAAAATGAGTTTTCTCTGGCTACACACGGAGCTTAATTGGCCGGGGTTGGGTTCACCTTGCCATGCTCTAGAGCTAAAGGGAATCTCAACGTGAGTCCTTGCCTCGAGGTAAGGCCCTGAGTAGCCCTGCAGAAAGGGAGGCATGCAGGTCTTTCCATGAGCTCTAAGTCGCAGATCTGCTTTACTTTAAAGGAAGTACCCTTTTCAGGACTCCTAGGCCTCTGGGGTGAGCATCATTTTGTTCCAAGATCCCTGAGTACCTCCACACCCCTGTAGGCCTGCTGAGCAACAACGAGGCCATTGGTCCCTCGGAGTTCCTCTGTGTCTGCTGAGTCATGGGCAACACACTGCACTCTTTCTTGTGATATCTTGATTCACAGCACTCACACAGGTTCACGGGCACCGTTCTAGCAAGTTCCAACATGCCGTGGAAGTCGCACTCATTCCCTAGTCTGAGCTGCACAGAGATAAACACTAGGCTTCTCCTTCCATCCAGGACCTCCTACTTGATGTCACCCTGCCTCAGGAGACAGACGGCTTGCGTTCCTATTGCAACTGAAGCACAGTTTTTCCTGTAGCACTGCAGGTTTGGAAGAGGCAAGGGCCCAGACGCCTAGCTAAGGCTTTCCTTGGTGAGGCCGTTCACTAGATGCAGAACACGCTGCCTCGAAAAGTTGATTCAGGGAAGCAACCAGTGTGTACTCTGTGTCTCATTTGACTTGTTAAAAACCACAGAGATGTATGCTGCCTGTGCCCATGGAAATGGGGGCATGATGGTACTAGCCTTGCTTTCCATTTGGAAAGCTCCATTCTTGCTGCCGTGAAGCTCCCTGAAATTCTCTGCTATTGTCAGCCCACTGGCCACTATAGGCATGGGTGTGGGAAGAAAATGAGTTTTCTCTGGGTACACACGGAGCTTCATTGACCGGGGTGGGGCTCACCTTGCCATGCTCTAGAGCTAAAGGGAATCTCAACGTGAGTCCTTGCCTCGAGGTAAGGCCCTGAGTAGCCCTGCAGAAAGGGAGGCATGCAGCTCTTTCCATGAGCTCTTAGTGGAGGTTCCGCTTTATGTTAAAGGAAGTACCCTTTTCAGGACTCCTAGGCCCCTGTGGGCCTGCTGAGCAGCATTGATTCCCATACGTCCCTCGGAGGCCCTCTGTGTCTGCCGAGTCTCGGGCAACACACTGTACGTTACTTCAGGAGAGCTATATTTCCAGAGCAGTCGAACAGCATCAGAACCACATTTCTAGGCAGTCCAACATGCCCTGGAAGTTTTCGACATTGCCCTCGTCTGAGCTGCCCTGAGAAAACACTCTTCTTAGAATTTATCAAGGACCTCTTTCCTGAAGTCACTCTATTCAAGGAGAAATACAGCATCCTAACATGCTGTGTCTCTCACAGTGCAAGCAACGTGAGAACTTGCCTCGAGGTAAGGCCCTGAAATGCTATGCAGAAGCGGAGGCGTGTAGCAGTTTCCATGAGGCCGTAGTCGCTGCTCTGCAGCATTTTAACGCCAGTACGCTTTTCAGGACAGCTAGGTGCCTCGCCTGGAAACCCTGTTCCCTGCAAGAACACCGAGTACCCTCAGGCTCCCGTGGCCCTTCTAAGCAATATCCAGGCCCGTAGCTTTCCGACTCACAGTGTGTATGCCGAGTGTAGGGCAACTCAGTACACTCTAATTGGGACATCTTGATTTAGCCAGCACCTGCACAGTTTTATGAGCACCGTTCTAGCAAGTTCCAACATGCCGTGGAAGTCGCAATCATTCCCTAGTCTGAGCTGCACAGAGAAAAACACTAGGCTTCTCCTTCCATCCAGGACCTCCTACCTGAAGTCACCCTGCCTCCAGGAAAAAGACGGCTTGTGTTCCTTTTGCAACTAAAGCACAGTTTTTCCTGAAGCACTGCAGACTTTTGAAGAGGCACGGGCCCAGAGGCCTAGCTTGGGCTTTCCTTGGTGAGGCCGTTCACTAGATGCAGAACACCCTGCCTCGAGAAGTGGATTAAGGGAAGAAAACAGTGTGTACTCTGTGTCTCATTTGAATTGTTAAAAACCACAGAGATGTATGCTGCCTGTGCCCATGGAAATGGGGACATGATGGTACTAGCCTTGCTTTCCATTTGGAAAGCTCCATTCTTGCTGCCGTGAAGCTCCCTGAAATTCTCTGCTGTTGACAGCCCT
Organism: Balaenoptera ricei; assembly: GCF_028023285.1. NCBI lineage: Eukaryota > Metazoa > Chordata > Mammalia > Artiodactyla > Balaenopteridae > Balaenoptera > Balaenoptera ricei. Next base: position 81,710,906 of record NC_082654.1, read on the forward strand.
CTGGCCACTGTAGGCATGGGTGTGGGAAGAAAATGAGTTTTCTCTGGGTACACACGGAGCTTCTTTGGCCGGGGTGGGGCTCACCTTGCCATGCTCTAGAGCTAAATGGAATCTCAACGTGAGTCCTTGCCTCGAGGTAAGGCCCTGAGTAGCCCTGCAGAAAGGGAGGCATGCAGGTCTTTCCATTAGCTCTAAGTCGCTGTTCCACTTTACTTTAAAGGAAGTACCCTTTTCAGGATTCCTAGGCCTCTCGGGTGAGCATCATTTTTGTTCCAAGATCCCTGAGTACCTCCACACCCCTGTAGGCCTGCAGAGCAACAACGAGGCCCATTGGTCCCTCGGAGTTCCTCTGTGTCTGCTGAGTCATGGGCAACACACTGCACTGTTTCTTGTGATATCTTGATTCACAGCACTCACACAGGTTCACGGGCACCGTTCTAGCAAGTTCCAACATGCCGTGGAAGTCGCACTCATTCCGTAGTCTGAGCTGCACAGAGAAAAACACTAGGCTTCTCCTTCCATCCAGGACCTCCTACCTGAAGTCACCCTGCCTCCAGGGGAAAGACGGCTTGCGTTCCTATTGCAACTAAAGCACAGTTTTTCCTGTAGCACTGCAGGTGTGGAAGAGGCAAAGGTCCAGAGGCCTAGCTAAGGCTTTCCTTGCTGAGGCCGTTCACTAGATGCAGAACACGCTGCCTCGAGAAGTTGATTCAGGGAAGCAACCAGTGTGTACTCTGTGTCTCATTTGACTTGTTAAAAACCACAGAGATGTATGCTGCTTGTGCTCATGGTAATGGGGGCACGATGGTACTAGCCGTGCTTTCCATTTGGAAAGCTCCATTCTTGCTGCCGTGAAGCTCCCTGATATTCTCTACTGTTGACAGGCCCCTGGCCACTATAGCATTGGTGTGGGAAGAAAATGAGTTTTCTCTGGGTACACACGGAGCTTCATTGGCCGGGGTGGCGTTCACCTTCCCATGCTCTAGAGCTAAAGGGAATCTCAACGTGAGTCCTTGCCTCGAGGTAAGGCCCTGAGTAGCCCTGCAGAAAGGGAAGCATGCAGGTCTTTCCATGAGCTCTAAGTCGCTGTTCTGCTTTACTTTAAAGGAAGTACCCTTTTCAGGACTCCTAGGCCTCTCGGGTGAGCATCATTTTTATTCCAAGATCCCTGAGTACCTCCACACCCCTGTAGGCCTGCAGAGCAACAACGAGGCCCATTGGTCCCTCGGAGGTCCTCTGTGTCTGCTGAGTCATGGGCAACACACTGCACTCTTTCTTGTGATATCTTGATTTGAAGCACTTGCATAGGTTCACGAGCACCGTTCTAGCAGGTTCCAACATGCCGTGGAAGTCGCACTCATTCCATAGCCTGAGCTGCACAGAGAAAAACACTAGGCTTCTCCTTCCATCTAAGACCTCCTACCTGAAGTCACCTTGCCATCAGGAGAAACACTGCTTGCGTTCTTATTGCAACTAAAGCAGAGTTTTTCCTGTAGCACTGCAGGCTTTTGAAGAGGCACGGGCCCAGAGGCCTAGCTAGGGCGTTCCTTGGTGAGGCCATACACTAGATGCAGAAGCCCCTGCCTCAAGAAGTTGATTCAGGGAAGCAACCAGTGTTGACTCTGTGTCTCTTTTCACTTGTTAGAAACCAGAGAGAAGTATGCTGCCTGAGCCAATGGTAATGGGGGCATGATCTTACTAGCCTTGCTTTCCATTTGGAAAGCTCCATTCTTGCTGCCGTGAAGCTCCCTGAAATTCTCTGCTATTGTCAGCCCTCTGGCCACTGTAGGCATGGGTGTGGGAAGAAAATGAGTTTTCTTTGGCTACACACGGAGCTTCATTGACCGGGGTGGGGCTCACCTTGCCATGCTCTAGAACTAAAGGGAATCTCAACGTGAGTCCTTGCCTCGAGGTAAGGCCCTGAGTAGCCCTGCAGAAAGGGAGGCATGCAGCTCTTTCCATGAGCTCTTAGTGGAGGTTCCGCTTTATGTTAAAGGAAGTACCCTTTTCAGGACTCCTAGGCCCCTGTGGACCTGCTGAGCAGCATTGATTCCCATACGTCCCTCGGAGGCCCTCTGTGTCTGCCGAGTCTCGGGCAACACACTGTACGTTACTTCAGGAGAGCTATATTTCCAGAGCAGTCGAACAGCATCAGAACCACATTTCTAGGCAGTCCAACATGCCCTGGAAGTTTTCGACATTGCCCTCGTCCGAGCTGCCCTGAGAAAACACTCTTCTTAGAATTTATCGAGGACCTCTTTCCTGAAGTCACTCTATTCAAGGAGAAATACAGCATCCTAACATGCTGTGTCGCTCACAGTGCAAGCAACGTGAGAACTTGCCTCGAGGTAAGGCCCTGAAATGCTATGCAGAAGCGGAGGCGTGTAGCAGTTTCCATGAGGCCGTACTCGTTGCTCTGCAGCATTTTAACGCCAGTACGCTTTTCAGGACACCTAGGTTCCTCGCCTGGAAACCCTGTTCCCTGCAAGAACACCGAGTACCCTCAGGCTCCCCTGGCCCTTCTAAGCAATATCCAGGCCCGTAGCTTTCCGACTCACAGTGTGTATGCCGAGTGTAGGGCAACACAGTGCACTCTAATTGGGACATCTTGATTTAGCCAGCACCTGCACAGTTTTATGAGCACCGTTCCAGCAAGTTCCAACATGCCGTGGAAGTCGCACTCATTCCGTACACTGAGCTGCACAGAGAAAACACTAGGCTTCTCCTTCCATCCAGGACTTCCTACCTGAAGTCACACTGCCTCAGGAGAAACACGGCTTGCGTTCCTATTGCAACTAAAGCACAGTTTTTCCTGTAGCACTGCAGGTGTGGAAGAGGCAAAGGTCCAGAGGACTAGCTAAGGCTTTCCTTGGTGAGGCCGTTCACTAGATGCAGAACACCCTGCCTCGAGGAGTTGATTCAGGGAAGCAACCAGTGTGTACTCTGTGTCTCTTTTGACTTGTTAGAAACCACAGAGATGTATGCAGCCTGTGCCCATGGAAATGGGGGCATGATGGTACTAGCATTGCTTTCCATTTGGAAAGCTCCATTCTTGCTGAAGTGAAGCTCCCTGAAATTCTCTGCTGTTGACAGCCCTCTGTCCACTGTAGGCATGTGTGTGGGAAGAAAATGAGTTTTCTCTGGCTACACACGGAGCTTAATTGGCCGGGGTTGGGTTCACCTTGCCATGCTCTAGAGCTAAAGGGAATCTCAACGTGAGTCCTTGCCTCGAGGTAAGGCCCTGAGTAGCCCTGCAGAAAGGGAGGCATGCAGGTCTTTCCATGAGCTCTAAGTCGCAGATCTGCTTTACTTTAAAGGAAGTACCCTTTTCAGGACTCCTAGGCCTCTGGGGTGAGCATCATTTTGTTCCAAGATCCCTGAGTACCTCCACACCCCTGTAGGCCTGCTGAGCAACAACGAGGCCATTGGTCCCTCGGAGTTCCTCTGTGTCTGCTGAGTCATGGGCAACACACTGCACTCTTTCTTGTGATATCTTGATTCACAGCACTCACACAGGTTCACGGGCACCGTTCTAGCAAGTTCCAACATGCCGTGGAAGTCGCACTCATTCCCTAGTCTGAGCTGCACAGAGATAAACACTAGGCTTCTCCTTCCATCCAGGACCTCCTACTTGATGTCACCCTGCCTCAGGAGACAGACGGCTTGCGTTCCTATTGCAACTGAAGCACAGTTTTTCCTGTAGCACTGCAGGTTTGGAAGAGGCAAGGGCCCAGACGCCTAGCTAAGGCTTTCCTTGGTGAGGCCGTTCACTAGATGCAGAACACGCTGCCTCGAAAAGTTGATTCAGGGAAGCAACCAGTGTGTACTCTGTGTCTCATTTGACTTGTTAAAAACCACAGAGATGTATGCTGCCTGTGCCCATGGAAATGGGGGCATGATGGTACTAGCCTTGCTTTCCATTTGGAAAGCTCCATTCTTGCTGCCGTGAAGCTCCCTGAAATTCTCTGCTATTGTCAGCCCACTGGCCACTATAGGCATGGGTGTGGGAAGAAAATGAGTTTTCTCTGGGTACACACGGAGCTTCATTGACCGGGGTGGGGCTCACCTTGCCATGCTCTAGAGCTAAAGGGAATCTCAACGTGAGTCCTTGCCTCGAGGTAAGGCCCTGAGTAGCCCTGCAGAAAGGGAGGCATGCAGCTCTTTCCATGAGCTCTTAGTGGAGGTTCCGCTTTATGTTAAAGGAAGTACCCTTTTCAGGACTCCTAGGCCCCTGTGGGCCTGCTGAGCAGCATTGATTCCCATACGTCCCTCGGAGGCCCTCTGTGTCTGCCGAGTCTCGGGCAACACACTGTACGTTACTTCAGGAGAGCTATATTTCCAGAGCAGTCGAACAGCATCAGAACCACATTTCTAGGCAGTCCAACATGCCCTGGAAGTTTTCGACATTGCCCTCGTCTGAGCTGCCCTGAGAAAACACTCTTCTTAGAATTTATCAAGGACCTCTTTCCTGAAGTCACTCTATTCAAGGAGAAATACAGCATCCTAACATGCTGTGTCTCTCACAGTGCAAGCAACGTGAGAACTTGCCTCGAGGTAAGGCCCTGAAATGCTATGCAGAAGCGGAGGCGTGTAGCAGTTTCCATGAGGCCGTAGTCGCTGCTCTGCAGCATTTTAACGCCAGTACGCTTTTCAGGACAGCTAGGTGCCTCGCCTGGAAACCCTGTTCCCTGCAAGAACACCGAGTACCCTCAGGCTCCCGTGGCCCTTCTAAGCAATATCCAGGCCCGTAGCTTTCCGACTCACAGTGTGTATGCCGAGTGTAGGGCAACTCAGTACACTCTAATTGGGACATCTTGATTTAGCCAGCACCTGCACAGTTTTATGAGCACCGTTCTAGCAAGTTCCAACATGCCGTGGAAGTCGCAATCATTCCCTAGTCTGAGCTGCACAGAGAAAAACACTAGGCTTCTCCTTCCATCCAGGACCTCCTACCTGAAGTCACCCTGCCTCCAGGAAAAAGACGGCTTGTGTTCCTTTTGCAACTAAAGCACAGTTTTTCCTGAAGCACTGCAGACTTTTGAAGAGGCACGGGCCCAGAGGCCTAGCTGGGGCTTTCCTTGGTGAGGCCGTTCACTAGATGCAGAACACCCTGCCTCGAGAAGTGGATTAAGGGAAGAAAACAGTGTGTACTCTGTGTCTCATTTGAATTGTTAAAAACCACAGAGATGTATGCTGCCTGTGCCCATGGAAATGGGGACATGATGGTACTAGCCTTGCTTTCCATTTGGAAAGCTCCATTCTTGCTGCCGTGAAGCTCCCTGAAATTCTCTGCTGTTGACAGCCCTCTGGCCACTGTAGGCATGGGTGTGGGAAGAAAATGAGTTTTCTCTGGGTACACACGGAGCTTCTTTGGCCGGGGTGGGGCTCACCTTGCCATGCTCTAGAGCTAAATGGAATCTCAACGTGAGTCCTTGCCTCGAGGTAAGGCCCTGAGTAGCCCTGCAGAAAGGGAGGCATGCAGGTCTTTCCATTAGCTCTAAGTCGCTGTTCCACTTTACTTTAAAGGAAGTACCCTTTTCAGGATTCCTAGGCCTCTCGGGTGAGCATCATTTTTGTTCCAAGATCCCTGAGTACCTCCACACCCCTGTAGGCCTGCAGAGCAACAACGAGGCCCATTGGTCCCTCGGAGTTCCTCTGTGTCTGCTGAGTCATGGGCAACACACTGCACTGTTTCTTGTGATATCTTGATTCACAGCACTCACACAGGTTCACGGGCACCGTTCTAGCAAGTTCCAACATGCCGTGGAAGTCGCACTCATTCCGTAGTCTGAGCTGCACAGAGATAAACACTAGGCTTCCCCTTCCATCCAGGACCTCCTACTTGAAGTCACCCTGCCTCAGGAGACAGACGGCTTGCGTTCCTATTGCAACTGAAGCACAGTTTTTCCTGTAGCACTGCAGGTTTGGAAGAGGCAAGGGTCCAGACGCCTAGCTAAGGCTTTCCTTGGTGAGGCCGTTCACTAGATGCAGAACACGCTGCCTCAAAAAGTTGATTCAGGGAAGCAACCAGTGTGTACTCTGTGTCTCATTTGACTTGTTAAAAACCACAGAGATGTATGCTGCCTGTGCCCATGGAAATGGGGCCATGATGGTACTAGCCTTGCTTTCTATTTGGAAAGCTCCATTCTTGCTGCGGTGAAGCTCCCTGAAATTCTCTGCTGTTGACAGCCCTCTGGCCACTGTAGGCATGGATGTGGGAAGAAAATGAGTTTTCTCTGGCTACACACGGAGCTTCTTTGGCCGGGGTGGGGCTCACCTTGCCATGCTCTAGAGCTAAATGGAATCTCAACGTGAGTCCTTGCCTCGAGGTAAGGCCCTGAGTAGCCCTGCAGAAAGGGAGGCATGCAGCTCTTTCCATGAGCTCTAAGTCGCAGATCTGCTTTACTTTAAAGGAAGTACCCTTTTCAGGACTCCTAGGCCTCTCAGGTGAGCATCATTTTTGTTCCAAGATCCCTGAGTACCTCCACACCCCTGTAGGACTGCTGAGCAACAACGAGGCCCATTGGTCCCTCGGAGGTCCTCTGTGTCTGCTGAGTCATGGGCAACACACTGAACTCTTTCTTGTGATATCTTGATTCACAGCACTCACACAGGTTCACGAGCACCGTTCCAGCAAGTTCCTACATGCCGTGGAAGTCGCACTCATTCCCTAGTCTGAGCTGCACAGAGATAAACACTAGGCTTCTCCTTCCATCCAGGACCTCCTACCTGAAGTCACCCTGCCTCAGGAGATAGACGGCTTGCGTTCCTATTACAACTAATGCACAGTATTCCTGTAGCACTGCAGGCTTTTGAAGAGGCACGGGCCCAGAGGCCTAGCTAGGGCGTTCCTTGGTGAGGCCATACACTAGATGCAGAAGGCCCTGCCTCAAGAAGTTGATTCAGGGAAGCAACCAGTGTGGACTCTGTGTCTCTTTTGACTTGTTAAAAAGCACAGAGATGTATGCTGCCTGTGCCAACGGTAATGGGGGCATGATGGTACTAGCTTTGCTTTCCATTTGGAAAGCTCCATTCTTGCTGCCGTGAAGCTCCCTGAAATTCTCTGCTGTTGACAGCCCTCTGGCCACTGTAGGCATGGATGTGGGAAGAAATTGAGTTTTCTCTGGCTACACACGGAGCTTCATTGGCCGGGGTGGGGCTCACCTTGCCATGCTCTAGAGCTAAAGGGAATCTCAACGTGAGTCCTTGCCTCGAGGTAAGGCCCTGAGTAGCCCTGCAGAAAGGGAGGCATGCAGCTCTTTCCATGAGCTCTTAGTGGAGGTTCCGCTTTATGTTAAAGGAAGTACCCTTTTCAGGACTCCTAGGCCCCTGTGGGCCTGCTGAGCAGCATTGATTCCCATACGTCCCTCGGAGGCCCTCTGTGTCTGCCGAGTCTCGGGCAACACACTGTACGTTACTTCAGGAGAGCTATATTTCCAGAGCAGTCGAACAGCATCAGAACCACATTTCTAGGCAGTCCAACATGCCCTGGAAGTTTTCGACATTGCCCTCGTCTGAGCTGCCCTGAGAAAACACTCTTCTTAGAATTTATCGAGGACCTCTTTCCTGAAGTCACTCTATTCAAGGAGAAATACAGCATCCTAACATGCTGTGTCGCTCACAGTGCAAGCAACGTGAGAACATGCCTCGAGGGAAGGCCCTGAAATGCTATGCAGAAGCAGAGGCGTGTAGCAGTTTCCATGAGGCCGTAGTCGCTGCTCTGCAGCATTTTAACGCCAGTACGCTTTTCAGGACACCTAGGTGCCTCGCCTGGAAACCCTGTTCCCTGCAAGAACACCGAGTACCCTCAGGCTCCCGTGGCCCTTCTAAGCAATATCCAGGCCCGTAGCTTTCCGACTCACAGTGTGTATGCCGAGTGTAGGGCAACTCAGTGCACTCTAATTGGGACATCTTGATTTAGCCAGCACCTGCACAGTTTTATGAGCACCGTTCTAGCAAGTTCCAACATGCCGTGGAAGTCGCAATCATTCCCTAGTCTGAGCTGCACAGAGAAAAACACTAGGCTTCTCCTTCCATCCAGGACCTCCTACCTGAAGTCACCCTGCCTCCAGGGGAAAGACGGCTTGCGTTCCTATTGCAACTAAAGCACAGTTTTTCCTGTAGCACTGCAGGTGTGGAAGAGGCAAAGGTCCAGAGGCCTAGCTAAGTCTTTCCTTGCTGAGGCCGTTCACTAGATGCAGAACACGCTGCCTCGAGAAGTTGATTCAGGGAAGCAACCAGTGTGTACTCTGTGTCTCATTTGACTTGTTAAAAACCACAGAGATGTATGCTGCTTGTGCTCATGGAAATGGGGGCACGATGACACTAGCCGTGCTTTCCATTTGGAAAGCTCCATTCTTGCTGCCGTGAAGCTCCCTGATATTCTCTGCTGTTGACAGGCCCCTGGCCACTATAGCATTGGTGTGGGAAGAAAATGAGTTTTCTCTGGGTACACACGGAGCTTCATTGGCCGGGGTGGGGTTCACCTTCCCATGCTCTAGAGCTAAAGGGAATCTCAACGTGAGTCCTTGCCTCGAGGTAAGGCCCTGAGTAGCCCTGCAAAAAGTTAGGCATGCAGCTCTTTCCATTAGCTCTAAGTCGCTGTTCTGCTTTACTTTAAAGGAAGTACCCTTTTCAGGACTCCTAGGCCTCTCGGGTGAGCATCATTTTTGTTCCAAGATCCCTGAGTACCTCCCAACCCCTGTAGGCCTGCAGAGCAACAACGAGGCCCATTGGTCCCTCGGAGGTCCTCTGTGTCTGCTGAGTCATGGGCAACACACTGCACTCTTTCTTGTGATATCTTGATTCACATCACTCGCACAGGTTCAAAAGCAACGGTCTAGGAAGTTCCAACATGCCGTGGAAGTCGCACTCATTCCCTAGTCTGAGCTGCACAGAGAAAAACACTACGCTTCTCCTTCCATCCAGGACCTCCTACCTGAAGTCACCCTGCCTCCAGGAAAAAGACGGCTTGTGTTCCTTTTGCAACTAAAGCACAGTTTTTCCTGAAGCACTGCAGACTTTTGAAGAGGCACGGGCCCAGAGGCCTAGCTTGGGCTTTCCTTGGTGAGGCCGTTCACTAGATGCAGAACACCCTGCCTCGAGAAGTGGATTAAGGGAAGAAAACAGTGTGTACTCTGTGTCTCATTTGAATTGTTAAAAACCACAGAGATGTATGCTGCCTGTGCCCATGGAAATGGGGACATGATGGTACTAGCCTTGCTTTCCATTTGGAAAGCTCCATTCTTGCTGCCGTGAAGCTCCCTGAAATTCTCTGCTGTTGACAGCCCTCTGGCCACTGTAGGCATGGGTGTGGGAAGAAAATGAGTTTTCTCTGGCTACACACGGAGCTTCTTTGGCCGGGGTGGGGCTCACCTTGCCATGCTCTAGAGCTAAATGGTATCTCAACGTGAGTCCTTGCCTCGAGGTAAGGCCCTGAGTAGCCCTGCAGAAAGGGAGGCATGCAGGTCTTTCCATTAGCTCTAAGTCGCTGTTCCACTTTACTTTAAAGGAAGTACCCTTTTCAGGATTCCTAGGCCTCTCGGGTGAGCATCATTTTTGTTCCAAGATCCCTGAGTACCTCCACACCCCTGTAGGCCTGCAGAGCAACAACGAGGCCCATTGGTCCCTCGGAGTTCCACTGTGTCTGCTGAGTCATGGGCAACACACTGCACTGTTTCTTGTGATATCTTGATTCACAGCACTCACACAGGTTCACGGGCACCGTTCTAGCAAGTTCCAACATGCCGTGGAAGTCGCACTCATTCCGTAGTCTGAGCTGCACAGAGATAAACACTAGGCTTCCCCTTCCATCCAGGACCTCCTACTTGAAGTCACCCTGCCTCAGGAGACAGACGGCTTGCGTTCCTATTGCAACTGAAGCACAGTTTTTCCTGTAGCACTGCAGGTTTGGAAGAGGCAAGGGTCCAGACGCCTAGCTAAGGCTTTCCTTGGTGAGGCCGTTCACTAGATGCAGAACACGCTGCCTCAAAAAGTTGATTCAGGGAAGCAACCAGTGTGTACTCTGTGTCTCATTTGACTTGTTAAAAACCACAGAGATGTATGCTGCCTGTGCCCATGGAAATGGGGGCATGATGGTACTAGCTTTGCTTTCCATTTGGAAAGCTCCATTCTTGCTGCCGTGAAGCTCCCTGAAATTCTCTGCTATTGTCAGCCCACTGGCCACTATAGGCATGGGTGTGGGAAGAAAATGAGTTTTCTCTGGGTACACACGGAGCTTCATTGACCGGGGTGGGGCTCACCTTGCCATGCTCTAGAGCTAAAGGGAATCTCAACGTGAGTCCTTGCCTCGAGGTAAGGCCCTGAGTAGCCCTGCAGAAAGGGAGGCATGCAGCTCTTTCCATGAGCTCTTAGTGGAGGTTCCGCTTTATGTTAAAGGAAGTACCCTTTTCAGGACTCCTAGGCCCCTGTGGGCCTGCTGAGCAGCATTGATTCCCATACGTCCCTCGGAGGCCCTCTGTGTCTGCCGAGTCTCGGGCAACACACTGTACGTTACTTCAGGAGAGCTATATTTCCAGAGCAGTCGAACAGCATCAGAACCACATTTCTAGGCAGTCCAACATGCCCTGGAAGTTTTCGACATTGCCCTCGTCTGAGCTGCCCTGAGAAAACACTCTTCTTAGAATTTATCGAGGACCTCTTTCCTGAAGTCACTCTATTCAAGGAGAAATACAGCATCCTAACATGCTGTGTCGCTCACAGTGCAAGCAACGTGAGAACTTGCCTCGAGGGAAGGCCCTGAAATGCTATGCAGAAGCGGAGGCGTGTAGCACTTTCCATGAGGCCGTAGTCGCTGCTCTGCAGCATTTTAACGCCAGTACGCTTTTCAGGACAGCTAGGTGCCTCGCCTGGAAACCCTGTTCCCTGCAAGAACACCGAGTACCCTCAGGCTCCCGTGGCCCTTCTAAGCAATATCCAGGCCCGTAGCTTTCCGACTCACAGTGTGTATGCCGAGTGTAGGGCAACTCAGTACACTCTAATTGGGACATCTTGATTTAGCCAGCACCTGCACAGTTTTATGAGCACCGTTCTAGCAAGTTCCAACATGCCGTGGAAGTCGCACTCATTCCCTAGTCTGAGCTGCACAGAGAAAAACACTAGGCTTCTCCTTCCATCCAGGACCTCCTACCTGAAGTCACCCTGCCTCCAGGAAAAAGACGGCTTGTGTTCCTTTTGCAACTAAAGCACAGTTTTTCCTGAAGCACTGCAGACTTTTGAAGAGGCACGGGCCCAGAGGCCTAGCTTGGGCTTTCCTTGGTGAGGCCGTTCACTAGATGCAGAACACCCTGCCTCGAGAAGTGGATTAAGGGAAGAAAACAGTGTGTACTCTGTGTCTCATTTGAATTGTTAAAAACCACAGAGATGTATGCTGCCTGTGCCCATGGAAATGGGGACATGATGGTACTAGCCTTGCTTTCCATTTGGAAAGCTCCATTCTTGCTGCCGTGAAGCTCCCTGAAATTCTCTGCTGTTGACAGCCCTCTGGCCACTGTAGGCATGGGTGTGGGAAGAAAATGAGTTTTCTCTGGCTACACACGGAGCTTCTTTGGCCGGGGTTGGGCTCACCTTGCCATGCTCTAGAGCTAAATGGAATCTCAACGTGAGTCCTTGCCTCGAGGTAAGGCCCTGAGTAGCCCTGCAGAAAGGGAGGCATGCAGGTCTTTCCATTAGCTCTAAGTCGCTGTTCCACTTTACTTTAAAGGAAGTACCCTTTTCAGGATTCTTAGGCCTCTCGGGTGAGCATCATTTTTGTTCCAAGATCCCTGAGTACCTCCACACCCCTGTAGGCCTGCAGAGCAACAACGAGGCCCATTGGTCCCTCGGAGTTCCTCTGTGTCTGCTGAGTCATGGGCAACACACTGCACTGTTTCTTGTGATATCTTGATTCACAGCACTCACACAGGTTCACGGGCACCGTTCTAGCAAGTTCCAACATGCCGTGGAATTCGCACTCATTCCGTAGTCTGAGCTGCACAGAGATAAACACTAGGCTTCCCCTTCCATCCAGGACCTCCTACTTGAAGTCACCCTGCCTCAGGAGACAGACGGCTTGCGTTCCTATTGCAACTGAAGCACAGTTTTTCCTGTAGCACTGCAGGTTTGGAAGAGGCAAGGGTCCAGACGCCTAGCTAAGGCTTTCCTTGGTGAGGCCGTTCACTAGATGCAGAACACGCTGCCTCAAAAAGTTGATTCAGGGAAGCAACCAGTGTGTACTCTGTGTCTCATTTGACTTGTTAAAAACCACAGAGATGTATGCTGCCTGTGCCCATGGAAATGGGGCCATGATGGTACTAGCCTTGCTTTCTATTTGGAAAGCTCCATTCTTGCTGCGGTGAAGCTCCCTGAAATTCTCTGCTGTTGACAGCCCTCTGGCCACTGTAGGCATGGATGTGGGAAGAAAATGAGTTTTCTCTGGCTACACACGGAGCTTCTTTGGCCGGGGTGGGGCTCACCTTGCCATGCTCTAGAGCTAAATGGAATCTCAACGTGAGTCCTTGCCTCGAGGTAAGGCCCTGAGTAGCCCTGCAGAAAGGGAGGCATGCAGCTCTTTCCATGAGCTCTAAGTCGCAGATCTGCTTTACTTTAAAGGAAGTACCCTTTTCAGGACTCCTAGGCCTCTCAGGTGAGCATCATTTTTGTTCCAAGATCCCTGAGTACCTCCACACCCCTGTAGGACTGCTGAGCAACAACGAGGCCCATTGGTCCCTCGGAGGTCCTCTGTGTCTGCTGAGTCATGGGCAACACACTGAACTCTTTCTTGTGATATCTTGATTCACAGCACTCACACAGGTTCACGAGCACCGTTCCAGCAAGTTCCTACATGCCGTGGAAGTCGCACTCATTCCCTAGTCTGAGCTGCACAGAGATAAACACTAGGCTTCTCCTTCCATCCAGGACCTCCTACCTGAAGTCACCCTGCCTCAGGAGATAGACGGCTTGCGTTCCTATTACAACTAATGCACAGTATTCCTGTAGCACTGCAGGCTTTTGAAGAGGCACGGGCCCAGAGGCCTAGCTAGGGCGTTCCTTGGTGAGGCCATACACTAGATGCAGAAGACCCTGCCTCAAGAAGTTGATTCAGGGAAGCAACCAGTGTGGACTCTGTGTCTCTTTTGACTTGTTAAAAACCACAGAGATGTATGCTGCCTGTGCCAACGGTAATGGGGGCATGATGGTACTAGCTTTGCTTTCCATTTGGAAAGCTCCATTCTTGCTGCCGTGAAGCTCCCTGAAATTCTCTGCTGTTGACAGCCCTCTGGCCACTGTAGGCATGGATGTGGGAAGAAATTGAGTTTTCTCTGGCTACACACGGAGCTTCATTGGCCGGGGTGGGGCTCACCTTGCCATGCTCTAGAGCTAAAGGGAATCTCAACGTGAGTCCTTGCCTCGAGGTAAGGCCCTGAGTAGCCCTGCAGAAAGGGAGGCATGCAGCTCTTTCCATGAGCTCTTAGTGGAGGTTCCGCTTTATGTTAAAGGAAGTACCCTTTTCAGGACTCCTAGGCCCCTGTGGGCCTGCTGAGCAGCATTGATTCCCATACGTCCCTCGGAGGCCCTCTGTGTCTGCCGAGTCTCGGGCAACACACTGTACGTTACTTCAGGAGAGCTATATTTCCAGAGCAGTCGAACAGCATCAGAACCACATTTCTAGGCAGTCCAACATGCCCTGGAAGTTTTCGACATTGCCCTCGTCTGAATGTCCTGAGATAACACTCTTCTTAGAATTTATCGAGGACCTCTTTCCTGAAGTCACTCTATTCAAGGAGAAATACAGCATCCTAACATGCTGTGTCGCTCACAGTGCAAGCAACGTGAGAACTTGCCTCGAGGGAAGGCCCTGAAATGCTATGCAGAAGCGGAGGCGTGTAGCAGTTTCCATGAGGCCGTAGTCGCTGCTCTGCAGCATTTTAACGCCAGTACGCTTTTCAGGACACCTAGGTGCCTCGCCTGGAAACCCTATTTCCTGCAAGAACAGCAAGTACCCTCAGGCTCCCCTGGCCCTTCTAAGCAATATCCAGGCCCGTAGCTTTCCGACTCACAGTGTGTATGCCGAGTGTAGGGCAACAGAGTGCACTCTTACTGGGACATCTTGAATTAGCCAGCACTCATACAGGTTCACGAGCACCGTTCTAGCAAGTTCCAAAATGCCATGGAAGTTGCACTCATTCCTCGTCTGAGCTGCACAGAGAAAAACACTAGGCTTCTCCTTCCATCCAGGACCTCCAAACTGAAGTCACCCTGCCTCCAGGAAAAAGACGGCTTGCGTTCCTATTGCAACTAAAGCACAGTTTTTCCTGAAGTACGGCAGGCTTTTGAAGAGGCACGGGCCCAGAGGCCTAGCTAGGGCTTTCCTTGGTGAGGCCGTTCACTAGATGCAGAACACCCTGCCTCGAGAAGTTGATTCAGGGAAGCAACTAGTGTGTACTCTGTGTCTCTTTTGACTTGTTAAAAACCACAGAGATGTATGCTGCCTGTTCCTATGAAATGCGGGCATGATGGTACTAGCCTTGCTTTCCATTTGGAAAGCTCCATTCTTGCTGCCGTGAAGCTCCCTGAAATTCTCTGCTGTTGACAGGCCTCTGGCCACTCTAGCATTGGTGTGGGAAGAAAATGAGTTTTCTCTGGCTACACACGGAGCTTCTTTGGCCGGGGTGGGTTCACCTTGCCATGCTCTAGAGCTAAAGGGAATCTCAACGTGAGTCCTTGCCTCGAGGTAAAGCCCTGAGTAGCCCTGCAAAAAGGTAGGCATGCAGCTCTTTCCATGAGCTCTAAGTCGCTGTTCTGCTTTACTTTAAAGGAAGTACCCTTTTCAGGACTCCTAGGCCTCTCGGGTGAGCATCATTTTTGTTCCAAGATCCCTGAGTACCTCCACACCCCTGTAGGCCTGCTGAGCAACGACGAGGCCCATTGGTCCCTCGGAGGTCCTCTGTGTGTGCTGAGTCATGGGCAACACACTACACTCTTTCTTGTGATATCTTGATTCACAGCACTCGCATAGGTAAAAGAGCAACATTCTAGCAAGTTCCAACATGCCGTGGAAGTCGCACTCATTCCCTGGTCTGAGCTGCACAGAGAAAAACACTAGGCTTCTCCTTCCATCCAGGACCTCCTACCTGAAGTCACCCTGCCTCCAGGGGAAAGACGGCTTGCGTTCCTATTGCAACTAAAGCACAGTTTTTCCTGTAGCACTGCAGGTGTGGAAGAGGCAAAGGTCCAGAGGCCTAGCTAAGGCTTTCCTTGCTGAGGCCGTTCACTAGATGCAGAACACGCTGCCTCGAGAAGTTGATTCAGGGAAGCAACCAGTGTGTACTCTGTGTCTCATTTGACTTGTTAAAAACCACAGAGATGTATGCTGCTTGTGCTCATGGAAATGGGGGCACGATGACACTAGCCGTGCTTTCCATTTGGAAAGCTCCATTCTTGCTGCCGTGAAGCTCCCTGATATTCTCTGCTGTTGACAGGCCCCTGGCCACTATAGCATTGGTGTGGGAAGAAAATGAGTTTTCTCTGGGTACACACGGAGCTTCATTGGCCGGGGTGGGGTTCACCTTCCCATGCTCTAGAGCTAAAGGGAATCTCAACGTGAGTCCTTGCCTCGAGGTAAGGCCCTGAGTAGCCCTGCAAAAAGGTAGGCATGCAGCTCTTTCCATTAGCTCTAAGTCGCTGTTCTGCTTTACTTTAAAGGAAGTACCCTTTTCAGGACTCCTAGGCCTCTCGGGTGAGCATCATTTTTGTTCCAAGATCCCTGAGTACCTCCCAACCCCTGTAGGCCTGCAGAGCAACAACGAGGCCCATTGGTCCCTCGGAGGTCCTCTGTGTCTGCTGAGTCACGGGCAACACACTGCACTCTTTCTTGTGATATCTTGATTCACATCACTCGCACAGGTTCAAAAGCAACGGTCTAGGAAGTTCCAACATGCCGTGGAAGTCGCACTCATTCCCTAGTCTGAGCTGCACAGAGAAAAACACTAGGCTTCTCCTTCCATCCAGGACCTCCTACCTGAAGTCACCCTGCCTCCAGGAGAAAGACGGCTTGCGTTCCTATTGCAACTAAAGCACAGTATTTCCTGTAGCACTGCAGGCTTTTGAAGAGTCACGGGCCCAGAGTCCTAGCTCGGTCATCCCTTGGTGAGGCCGTTCACTAGATGCAGAACACCCTCCTCGAGAAGTTGATTCAGGGAAGCAACCAGTGTGGACTGTGTGTCTCTTTTGACTTGTTAGAAACCACAGAGATATATGCTGCCTGTGCCAATGGTATTGGGGGCATGATGGTACTAGCCTTGCTTTCCATTTGGAAAGCTCCATTCTTGTTGCCGTGAAGCTCCCTGAAATTCTCTACTGTTGAGAGGCCCCTGGCCACTCTAGCATTGGTGTGGGAAGAAAATGAGTTTTCTCTGGCTACACACGGAGCTTCTTTGGCCGGGGTGGGGCTCACCTTGCCATGCTCTAGAGCTAAATGGACTCTCAACGTGAGTCCTTGCCTCGAGGTAAGGCCCTGAGTAGCCCTGCAGAAAGGGAGGCATGCAGGTCTTTCCATTAGCTCTAAGTCGCTGTTCCACTTTACTTTAAAGGAAGTACCCTTTTCAGGACTCCTAGGCCTCTCGGGTGAGCATCATTTTTGTTCCAAGATCCCTGAGTACCTCCACACCCCTGTAGGACTGCTGAGCAACAACGAGGCCCATTGGTCCCTCGGAGTTCCTCTGTGTCTGCTGAGTCATGGGCAACACACTGCACTCTTTCTTGTGATATCTTGATTGACAGCACTCACACAGGTTCACGGGCACCGTTCTAGCAAGTTCCAACATGCCGTGGAAGTCGCACTCATTCCCTAGTCTGAGCTGCACAGAGAAAAACACTACGCTTCTCCTTCCATCCAGGACCTCCTACCTGAAGTCACCCTGCCTCCAGGAGAAAGACGGCTTGCGTTCCTATTGCAACTAAAGCACAGTATTTCCTGTAGCACTGCAGGCTTTTGAAGAGTCACGGGCCCAGAGTCCTAGCTCGGTCATTACTTGGTGAGGCCGTTCACTAGATGCAGAAAACCCGGCCTCGAGAAGTTGATTCAGGGAAGCAACCAGTGTGTACTCCATGTCTCTTTTGACTTGTTAGAAACCACAGAGATGTATGCTGCCTGTGCCCATGGAAATGGGGGCATGATGGTACTAGACTTGCTTTCCATTTGGAAAGCTCCATTCTTGCTGCCATGAAGCTCCCTGAAATTCTCTACTGTTGACAGGACCCTGGCCACTCTAGCATTGGTGTGGGAAGAAAATGAGTTTTCTCTGGCTACACACGGAGCTTCTTTGGCCGGGGTGGGGCTCACCTTGCCATGCTCTAGAGCTAAATGGAATCTCAACGTGAGTCCTTGCCTCGAGGTAAGGCCCTGAGTAGCCCTGCAGAAAGGGAGGCATGCAGGTCTTTCCATTAGCTCTAAGTCGCTGTTCCACTTTACTTTAAAGGAAGTACCCTTTTCAGGACTCCTAGGCCTCTCGGGTGAGCATCATTTTTGTTCCAAGATCCCTGAGTACCTCCACACCCCTGTAGGACTGCTGAGCAACAACGAGGCCCATTGGTCCCTCGGAGTTCCTCTGTGTCTGCTGAGTCATGGGCAACACACTGCACTCTTTCTTGTGATATCTTGATTGACAGCACTCACACAGGTTCACGGGCACCGTTCTAGCAAGTTCCAACATGCCGTGGAAGTCGCACTCATTCCCTAGTCTGAGCTGCACAGAGAAAAACACTAGGCTTCTCCTTCCATCCAGGACCTCCTACCTGAAGTCACCCTGCCTCCAGGGGAAAGACGGCTTGCGTTCCTATTGCAACTAAAGCACAGTTTTTCCTGTAGCACTGCAGGTGTGGAAGAGGCAAAGGTCCAGAGGCCTAGCTAAGGCTTTCCTTGCTGAGGCCGTTCACTAGATGCAGAACACGCTGCCTCGAGAAGTTGATTCAGGGAAGCAACCAGTGTGTACTCTGTGTCTCATTTGACTTGTTAAAAACCACAGAGATGTATGCTGCTTGTGCTCATGGAAATGGGGGCACGATGGTACTAGCCGTGCTTTCCATTTGGAAAGCTCCATTCTTGCTGCCGTGAAGCTCCCTGATATTCTCTACTGTTGACAGGCCCCTGGCCACTATAGCATTGGTGTGGGAAGAAAATGAGTTTTCTCTGGGTACACACGGAGCTTCATTGGCCGGGGTGGCGTTCACCTTCCCATGCTCTAGAGCTAAAGGGAATCTCAACGTGAGTCCTTGCCTCGAGGTAAGGCCCTGAGTAGCCCTGCAGAAAGGGAAGCATGCAGGTCTTTCCATGAGCTCTAAGTCGCTGTTCTGCTTTACTTTAAAGGAAGTACCCTTTTCAGGACTCCTAGGCCTCTCGGGTGAGCATCATTTTTATTCCAAGATCCCTGAGTACCTCCACACCCCTGTAGGCCTGCAGAGCAACAACGAGGCCCATTGGTCCCTCGGAGGTCCTCTGTGTCTGCTGAGTCATGGGCAACACACTGCACTCTTTCTTGTGATATCTTGATTTGAAGCACTTGCATAGGTTCACGAGCACCGTTCTAGCAGGTTCCAACATGCCGTGGAAGTCGCACTCATTCCATAGCCTGAGCTGCACAGAGAAAAACACTAGGCTTCTCCTTCCATCTAAGACCTCCTACCTGAAGTCACCTTGCCATCAGGAGAAACACTGCTTGCGTTCTTATTGCAACTAAAGCAGAGTTTTTCCTGTAGCACTGCAGGCTTTTGAAGAGGCACGGGCCCAGAGGCCTAGCTAGGGCGTTCCTTGGTGAGGCCATACACTAGATGCAGAAGCCCCTGCCTCAAGAAGTTGATTCAGGGAAGCAACCAGTGTTGACTCTGTGTCTCTTTTCACTTGTTAGAAACCAGAGAGAAGTATGCTGCCTGAGCCAATGGTAATGGGGGCATGATCTTACTAGCCTTGCTTTCCATTTGGAAAGCTCCATTCTTGCTGCCGTGAAGCTCCCTGAAAATCTCTGCTGTTGATAGCCCTCTGGCCACTGTAGGCACGGGTGTGGGAAGAAAATGAGTTTTCTTTGGCTACACACGGGGCTTCATTGGCCGGGGTGGGGCTCACCTTGCCATGCTCTAGAGTTAAAGGGAATCTCAACGTGAGTCCTTGCCTCGAGGTAAGGCCCTGAGTAGCCCTGCAGAAAGGGAGGCATTCAGGTCTTTCCATTAGCTCTAAATCACTGTTCTGCTTTACTTTAAAGGAAGTACCCTTTTCAGGACTCCTAGGCCTCTCGGGTGAGCATCATTTTGTTCCAAGATCCCTGAGTACCTCCACACCCCTGTAGGACTGCTGAGCAACAACGAGGCCCATTGGTCCCTCGGAGGTCCTCTGTGTCTGCTGAGTCATGGGCAACACACTGCACTCTTTCTTGTGATATCTAGATTCACAGCACTCACACAGGTTCACGAGCACCGTTCTAGCAAGTTCCAACATGCCGTGGAAGTCGCACTCATTCCCTAGTCTGAGCTGCACAGAGATAAACACTAGGCTTCTCCTTCCATCCAGGACCTCCTACTTGAAGTCACCCTGCCTCAGGAGATAGACGACTTGCGTTCCTATTGCAACTAAAGCACAGTTTTTCCTGTAGCACTGCAGGTTTGGAAGAGGCAAGGGCCCAGACGCCTAGCTAAGGCTTTCGTTGGTGAGGCCGTTCACTAGATGCAGAAGACGCTGCCTCGAGAAGTTGATTCAGGGAAGCAAACAGTGTGTACTTGGTGTCTCATTTGACTTGTTAAAAACCACAGAGATGTATGCTGCCTGTGCCCATGGAAATGGGGGCATGATGGTACTAGCCTTGCTTTCTATTTGGAAAGCTCCATTCTTGCTGCCGTGAAGCTCCCTGAAATTCTCTGCTGTTGACAGCCCTCTGGCCACTGTAGGCATGGGTGAGGGAAGAAAATGAGTTTTCTCTGGCTACACACGGAGCTTCATTGGCCGGGGTGGGGCTCACCTTGCCATGCTCTAGAGCTAAAGGGAATCTCAACGTGAGTCCTAGTCTCGAGGTAAGGCCCTGAGTAGCCCTGCAGAAAGGGAGGCATGCAGGTCTTTCCATGAGCTCTAAGTCGCAGATCTGCTTTACTTTAAAGGAAGTACCCTTTTCAGGACTCCTAGGCCTCTCGGGTGAGCATCATTTTTGTTCCAAGATCCCTGAGTACCTCCACACCCCTGTAGGCCTGCAGAGCAACAACGAGGCCCATTGGTCCCTCGGAGGTCCTCTGTGTCTGCTGAATCATGGGCAACACACTGCACTCTTTCTTGTGATATCTAGATTCACAGCACTCGCACAGCTTCACGAGCACCGTTCTAGCAGGTTCCAACATGCCGTGGAAGTCGCACTCATTCCCTAGTCTGAGCTGCACAGAGAAAAACACTAGGCTTCTCCTTCCATCTAAGACCTCCTACGTGAAGTCACCCTGCCATCAGGAGAAACACTGCTTGCGTTCTTATTGCAACTAAAGCAGAGTTTTTCCTGTAGCACTGCAGGCTTTTGAAGAGGCACGGGCCCAGAGGCCTAGCTAGGGCGTTCCTTGGTGAGGCCGTTCACTAGATGCAGAACACCCTGCCTCGAGAAGTTGATTCAGGGAAGCAACCAGTGTGGACTCTGTGTCTCTTTTGACTTGTTAGAAACCAGAGAGAAGTATGCTGCCTGAGCCAATGGTAATGGGGGCATGAGCTTACTAGCCTTGCTTTCCATTTGGAAAGCTCCATTCTTGCTGCCGTGAAGCTCCCTGAAATTCTCTGCTATTGTCAGCCCTCTGGCCACTGTAGGCACGGGTGTGGGAAGAAAATGAGTTTTCTTTGGCTACACACGGAGCTTCATTGACCGGGGTGGGGCTCACCTTGCCATGCTCTAGAACTAAAGGGAATCTCAACGTGAGTCCTTGCCTCGAGGTAAGGCCCTGAGTAGCCCTGCAGAAAGGGAGGCATGCAGCTCTTTCCATGAGCTCTTAGTGGAGGTTCCGCTTTATGTTAAAGGAAGTACCCTTTTCAGGACTCCTAGGCCCCTGTGGACCTGCTGAGCAGCATTGATTCCCATACGTCCCTCGGAGGCCCTCTGTGTCTGCCGAGTCTCGGGCAACACACTGTACGTTATTTCAGGAGAGCTATATTTCCAGAGCAGTCGAACAGCATCAGAACCACATTTCTAGGCAGTCCAACATGCCCTGGAAGTTTTCGACATTGCCCTCGTCTGAATGTCCTGAGATAACACTCTTCTTAGAATTTATCGAGGACCTCTTTCCTGAAGTCACTCTATTCAAGGAGAAATACAGCATCCTAACATGCTGTGTCGCTCACAGTGCAAGCAACGTGAGAAGTTGCCTCGAGGTAAGGCCCTGAAATGCTATGCAGAAGCGGAGGCATGTAGCAGTTTCCATGAGGCCGTAGTCGCTGCTCTGCAGCATTTTACGCCAGTACGCTTTTCAGGACACCTAGGTGCCTCGCCTGGAAACCCTGTTCCCTGCAAGAACACCGAGTACCCTCAGGCTCCCCTGGCCCTTCTAAGCAATATCCAGGCCCGTAGCTTTCCGACTCACAGTGTGTATGCCGAGTGTAGGGCAACACAGTGCACTCTAATTGGGACATCTTGATTTAGCCAGCACCTGCACAGTTTTATGAGCACCGTTCCAGCAAGTTCCAACATGCCGTGGAAGTCGCACTCATTCCGTACACTGAGCTGCACAGAGAAAAACACTACGCTTCTCCTTCCATCCAGGACCTCCTACCTGAAGTCACCCTGCCTCCAGGAGAAAGACGGCTTGCGTTCCTATTGCAACTAAAGCACAGTATTTCCTGTAGCACTGCAGGCTTTTGAAGAGTCACGGGCCCAGAGTCCTAGCTCGGTCATCCCTTGGTGAGGCCGTTCACTAGATGCAGAACACCCTCCTCGAGAAGTTGATTCAGGGAAGCTACCAGTGTGGACTGTGTGTCTCTTTTGACTTGTTAGAAACCACAGAGATATATGCTGCCTGTGCCAATGGTATTGGGGGCATGATGGTACTAGCCTTGCTTTCCATTTGGAAAGCTCCATTCTTGTTGCCGTGAAGCTCCCTGAAATTCTCTACTGTTGAGAGGCCCCTGGCCACTCTAGCATTGGTGTGGGAAGAAAATGAGTTTTCTCTGGCTACACACGGAGCTTCTTTGGCCGGGGTGGGGCTCACCTTGCCATGCTCTAGAGCTAAATGGACTCTCAACGTGAGTCCTTGCCTCGAGGTAAGGCCCTGAGTAGCCCTGCAGAAAGGGAGGCATGCAGGTCTTTCCATTAGCTCTAAGTCGCTGTTCCACTTTACTTTAAAGGAAGTACCCTTTTCAGGACTCCTAGGCCTCTCGGGTGAGCATCATTTTTGTTCCAAGATCCCTGAGTACCTCCACACCCCTGTAGGACTGCTGAGCAACAACGAGGCCCATTGGTCCCTCGGAGTTCCTCTGTGTCTGCTGAGTCATGGGCAACACACTGCACTCTTTCTTGTGATATCTTGATTGACAGCACTCACACAGGTTCACGGGCACCGTTCTAGCAAGTTCCAACATGCCGTGGAAGTCGCACTCATTCCCTAGTCTGAGCTGCACAGAGAAAAACACTACGCTTCTCCTTCCATCCAGGACCTCCTACCTGAAGTCACCCTGCCTCCAGGAGAAAGACGGCTTGCGTTCCTATTGCAACTAAAGCACAGTATTTCCTGTAGCACTGCAGGCTTTTGAAGAGTCACGGGCCCAGAGTCCTAGCTCGGTCATTCCTTGGTGAGGCCGTTCACTAGATGCAGAAAACCCGGCCTCGAGAAGTTGATTCAGGGAAGCAACCAGTGTGTACTCCCTGTCTCTTTTGACTTGTTAGAAACCACAGAGATGTATGCTGCCTGTGCCCATGGAAATGGGGGCATGATGGTACTAGACTTGCTTTCCATTTGGAAAGCTCCATTCTTGCTGCCATGAAGCTCCCTGAAATTCTCTACTGTTGACAGGACCCTGGCCACTCTAGCATTGGTGTGGGAAGAAAATGAGTTTTCTCTGGCTACACACGGAGCTTCTTTGGCCGGGGTGGGGCTCACCTTGCCATGCTCTAGAGCTAAATGGAATCTCAACGTGAGTCCTTGCCTCGAGGTAAGGCCCTGAGTAGCCCTGCAGAAAGGGAGGCATGCAGGTCTTTCCATTAGCTCTAAGTCGCTGTTCCACTTTACTTTAAAGGAAGTACCCTTTTCAGGACTCCTAGGCCTCTCGGGTGAGCATCATTTTTGTTCCAAGATCCCTGAGTACCTCCACACCCCTGTAGGACTGCTGAGCAACAACGAGGCCCATTGGTCCCTCGGAGTTCCTCTGTGTCTGCTGAGTCATGGGCAACACACTGCACTCTTTCTTGTGATATCTTGATTGACAGCACTCACACAGGTTCACGGGCACCGTTCTAGCAAGTTCCAACATGCCGTGGAAGTCGCACTCATTCCCTAGTCTGAGCTGCACAGAGAAAAACACTAGGCTTCTCCTTCCATCCAGGACCTCCTACCTGAAGTCACCCTGCCTCCAGGGGAAAGACGGCTTGCGTTCCTATTGCAACTAAAGCACAGTTTTTCCTGTAGCACTGCAGGTGTGGAAGAGGCAAAGGTCCAGAGGCCTAGCTAAGGCTTTCCTTGCTGAGGCCGTTCACTAGATGCAGAACACGCTGCCTCGAGAAGTTGATTCAGGGAAGCAACCAGTGTGTACTCTGTGTCTCATTTGACTTGTTAAAAACCACAGAGATGTATGCTGCTTGTGCTCATGGAAATGGGGGCACGATGGTACTAGCCGTGCTTTCCATTTGGAAAGCTCCATTCTTGCTGCCGTGAAGCTCCCTGATATTCTCTACTGTTGACAGGCCCCTGGCCACTATAGCATTGGTGTGGGAAGAAAATGAGTTTTCTCTGGGTACACACGGAGCTTCATTGGCCGGGGTGGCGTTCACCTTCCCATGCTCTAGAGCTAAAGGGAATCTCAACGTGAGTCCTTGCCTCGAGGTAAGGCCCTGAGTAGCCCTGCAGAAAGGGAAGCATGCAGGTCTTTCCATGAGCTCTAAGTCGCTGTTCTGCTTTACTTTAAAGGAAGTACCCTTTTCAGGACTCCTAGGCCTCTCGGGTGAGCATCATTTTTATTCCAAGATCCCTGAGTACCTCCACACCCCTGTAGGCCTGCAGAGCAACAACGAGGCCCATTGGTCCCTCGGAGGTCCTCTGTGTCTGCTGAGTCATGGGCAACACACTGCACTCTTTCTTGTGATATCTTGATTTGAAGCACTTGCATAGGTTCACGAGCACCGTTCTAGCAAGTTCCAACATGCCGTGGAAGTCGCACTCATTCCATAGCCTGAGCTGCACAGAGAAAAACACTAGGCTTCTCCTTCCATCTAAGACCTCCTACCTGAAGTCACCTTGCCATCAGGAGAAACACTGCTTGCGTTCTTATTGCAACTAAAGCAGAGTTTTTCCTGTAGCACTGCAGGCTTTTGAAGAGGCACGGGCCCAGAGGCCTAGCTAGGGCGTTCCTTGGTGAGGCCATACACTAGATGCAGAAGCCCCTGCCTCAAGAAGTTGATTAAGGGAAGCAACCAGTGTTGACTCTGTGTCTCTTTTCACTTGTTAGAAACCAGAGAGAAGTATGCTGCCTGAGCCAATGGTAATGGGGGCATGATCTTACTAGCCTTGCTTTCCATTTGGAAAGCTCCATTCTTGCTGCCGTGAAGCTCCCTGAAAATCTCTGCTGTTGATAGCCCTCTGGCCACTGTAGGCACGGGTGTGGGAAGAAAATGAGTTTTCTTTGGCTACACACGGGGCTTCATTGGCCGGGGTGGGGCTCACCTTGCCATGCTCTAGAGTTAAAGGGAATCTCAACGTGAGTCCTTGCCTCGAGGTAAGGCCCTGAGTAGCCCTGCAGAAAGGGAGGCATTCAGGTCTTTCCATTAGCTCTAAATCACTGTTCTGCTTTACTTTAAAGGAAGTACCCTTTTCAGGACTCCTAGGCCTCTCGGGTGAGCATCATTTTGTTCCAAGATCCCTGAGTACCTCCACACCCCTGTAGGACTGCTGAGCAACAACGAGGCCCATTGGTCCCTCGGAGGTCCTCTGTGTCTGCTGAGTCATGGGCAACACACTGCACTCTTTCTTGTGATATCTAGATTCACAGCACTCACACAGGTTCACGAGCACCGTTCTAGCAAGTTCCAACATGCCGTGGAAGTCGCACTCATTCCCTAGTCTGAGCTGCACAGAGATAAACACTAGGCTTCTCCTTCCATCCAGGACCTCCTACTTGAAGTCACCCTGCCTCAGGAGATAGACGACTTGCGTTCCTATTGCAACTAAAGCACAGTTTTTCCTGTAGCACTGCAGGTTTGGAAGAGGCAAGGGCCCAGACGCCTAGCTAAGGCTTTCGTTGGTGAGGCCGTTCACTAGATGCAGAAGACGCTGCCTCGAGAAGTTGATTCAGGGAAGCAACCAGTGTGTACTTGGTGTCTCATTTGACTTGTTAAAAACCACAGAGATGTATGCTGCCTGTGCCCATGGAAATGGGGGCATGATGGTACTAGCCTTGCTTTCTATTTGGAAAGCTCCATTCTTGCTGCCGTGAAGCTCCCTGAAATTCTCTGCTGTTGACAGCCCTCTGGCCACTGTAGGCATGGGTGAGGGAAGAAAATGAGTTTTCTCTGGCTACACACGGAGCTTCATTGGCCGGGGTGGGGCTCACCTTGCCATGCTCTAGAGCTAAAGGGAATCTCAACGTGAGTCCTAGTCTCGAGGTAAGGCCCTGAGTAGCCCTGCAGAAAGGGAGGCATGCAGGTCTTTCCATGAGCTCTAAGTCGCAGATCTGCTTTACTTTAAAGGAAGTACCCTTTTCAGGACTCCTAGGCCTCTCGGGTGAGCATCATTTTTGTTCCAAGATCCCTGAGTACCTCCACACCCCTGTAGGCCTGCAGAGCAACAACGAGGCCCATTGGTCCCTCGGAGGTCCTCTGTGTCTGCTGAATCATGGGCAACACACTGCACTCTTTCTTGTGATATCTAGATTCACAGCACTCGCACAGCTTCACGAGCACCGTTCTAGCAGGTTCCAACATGCCGTGGAAGTCGCACTCATTCCCTAGTCTGAGCTGCACAGAGAAAAACACTAGGCTTCTCCTTCCATCTAAGACCTCCTACGTGAAGTCACCCTGCCATCAGGAGAAACACTGCTTGCGTTCTTATTGCAACTAAAGCAGAGTTTTTCCTGTAGCACTGCAGGCTTTTGAAGAGGCACGGGCCCAGAGGCCTAGCTAGGGCGTTCCTTGGTGAGGCCGTTCACTAGATGCAGAACACCCTGCCTCGAGAAGTTGATTCAGGGAAGCAACCAGTGTGGACTCTGTGTGTCTTTTGACTTGTTAGAAACCAGAGAGAAGTATGCTGCCTGAGCCAATGGTAATGGGGGCATGAGCTTACTAGCCTTGCTTTCCATTTGGAAAGCTCCATTCTTGCTGCCGTGAAGCTCCCTGAAATTCTCTGCTATTGTCAGCCCTCTGGCCACTGTAGGCACGGGTGTGGGAAGAAAATGAGTTTTCTTTGGCTACACACGGAGCTTCATTGACCGGGGTGGGGCTCACCTTGCCATGCTCTAGAACTAAAGGGAATCTCAACGTGAGTCCTTGCCTCGAGGTAAGGCCCTGAGTAGCCCTGCAGAAAGGGAGGCATGCAGCTCTTTCCATGAGCTCTTAGTGGAGGTTCCGCTTTATGTTAAAGGAAGTACCCTTTTCAGGACTCCTAGGCCCCTGTGGACCTGCTGAGCAGCATTGATTCCCATACGTCCCTCGGAGGCCCTCTGTGTCTGCCGAGTCTCGGGCAACACACTGTACGTTATTTCAGGAGAGCTATATTTCCAGAGCAGTCGAACAGCATCAGAACCACATTTCTAGGCAGTCCAACATGCCCTGGAAGTTTTCGACATTGCCCTCGTCTGAATGTCCTGAGATAACACTCTTCTTAGAATTTATCGAGGACCTCTTTCCTGAAGTCACTCTATTCAAGGAGAAATACAGCATCCTAACATGCTGTGTCGCTCACAGTGCAAGCAACGTGAGAAGTTGCCTCGAGGTAAGGCCCTGAAATGCTATGCAGAAGCGGAGGCATGTAGCAGTTTCCATGAGGCCGTAGTCGCTGCTCTGCAGCATTTTACGCCAGTACGCTTTTCAGGACACCTAGGTGCCTCGCCTGGAAACCCTGTTCCCTGCAAGAACACCGAGTACCCTCAGGCTCCCCTGGCCCTTCTAAGCAATATCCAGGCCCGTAGCTTTCCGACTCACAGTGTGTATGCCGAGTGTAGGGCAACACAGTGCACTCTAATTGGGACATCTTGATTTAGCCAGCACCTGCACAGTTTTATGAGCACCGTTCCAGCAAGTTCCAACATGCCGTGGAAGTCGCACTCATTCCGTACACTGAGCTGCACAGAGAAAAACACTACGCTTCTCCTTCCATCCAGGACCTCCTACCTGAAGTCACCCTGCCTCCAGGAGAAAGACGGCTTGCGTTCCTATTGCAACTAAAGCACAGTATTTCCTGTAGCACTGCAGGCTTTTGAAGAGTCACGGGCCCAGAGTCCTAGCTCGGTCATCCCTTGGTGAGGCCGTTCACTAGATGCAGAACACCCTCCTCGAGAAGTTGATTCAGGGAAGCTACCAGTGTGGACTGTGTGTCTCTTTTGACTTGTTAGAAACCACAGAGATATATGCTGCCTGTGCCAATGGTATTGGGGGCATGATGGTACTAGCCTTGCTTTCCATTTGGAAAGCTCCATTCTTGTTGCCGTGAAGCTCCCTGAAATTCTCTACTGTTGAGAGGCCCCTGGCCACTCTAGCATTGGTGTGGGAAGAAAATGAGTTTTCTCTGGCTACACACGGAGCTTCTTTGGCCGGGGTGGGGCTCACCTTGCCATGCTCTAGAGCTAAATGGACTCTCAACGTGAGTCCTTGCCTCGAGGTAAGGCCCTGAGTAGCCCTGCAGAAAGGGAGGCATGCAGGTCTTTCCATTAGCTCTAAGTCGCTGTTCCACTTTACTTTAAAGGAAGTACCCTTTTCAGGACTCCTAGGCCTCTCGGGTGAGCATCATTTTTGTTCCAAGATCCCTGAGTACCTCCACACCCCTGTAGGACTGCTGAGCAACAACGAGGCCCATTGGTCCCTCGGAGTTCCTCTGTGTCTGCTGAGTCATGGGCAACACACTGCACTCTTTCTTGTGATATCTTGATTGACAGCACTCACACAGGTTCACGGGCACCGTTCTAGCAAGTTCCAACATGCCGTGGAAGTCGCACTCATTCCCTAGTCTGAGCTGCACAGAGAAAAACACTACGCTTCTCCTTCCATCCAGGACCTCCTACCTGAAGTCACCCTGCCTCCAGGAGAAAGACGGCTTGCGTTCCTATTGCAACTAAAGCACAGTATTTCCTGTAGCACTGCAGGCTTTTGAAGAGTCACGGGCCCAGAGTCCTAGCTCGGTCATTCCTTGGTGAGGCCGTTCACTAGATGCAGAAAACCCGGCCTCGAGAAGTTGATTCAGGGAAGCAACCAGTGTGTACTCCCTGTCTCTTTTGACTTGTTAGAAACCACAGAGATGTATGCTGCCTGTGCCCATGGAAATGGGGGCATGATGGTACTAGACTTGCTTTCCATTTGGAAAGCTCCATTCTTGCTGCCATGAAGCTCCCTGAAATTCTCTACTGTTGACAGGACCCTGGCCACTCTAGCATTGGTGTGGGAAGAAAATGAGTTTTCTCTGGCTACACACGGAGCTTCTTTGGCCGGGGTGGGGCTCACCTTGCCATGCTCTAGAGCTAAATGGAATCTCAACGTGAGTCCTTGCCTCGAGGTAAGGCCCTGAGTAGCCCTGCAGAAAGGGAGGCATGCAGGTCTTTCCATTAGCTCTAAGTCGCTGTTCCACTTTACTTTAAAGGAAGTACCCTTTTCAGGACTCCTAGGCCTCTCGGGTGAGCATCATTTTTGTTCCAAGATCCCTGAGTACCTCCACACCCCTGTAGGACTGCTGAGCAACAACGAGGCCCATTGGTCCCTCGGAGTTCCTCTGTGTCTGCTGAGTCATGGGCAACACACTGCACTCTTTCTTGTGATATCTTGATTGACAGCACTCACACAGGTTCACGGGCACCGTTCTAGCAAGTTCCAACATGCCGTGGAAGTCGCACTCATTCCCTAGTCTGAGCTGCACAGAGAAAAACACTAGGCTTCTCCTTCCATCCAGGACCTCCTACCTGAAGTCACCCTGCCTCCAGGGGAAAGACGGCTTGCGTTCCTATTGCAACTAAAGCACAGTTTTTCCTGTAGCACTGCAGGTGTGGAAGAGGCAAAGGTCCAGAGGCCTAGCTAAGGCTTTCCTTGCTGAGGCCGTTCACTAGATGCAGAACACGCTGCCTCGAGAAGTTGATTCAGGGAAGCAACCAGTGTGTACTCTGTGTCTCATTTGACTTGTTAAAAACCACAGAGATGTATGCTGCTTGTGCTCATGGAAATGGGGGCACGATGGTACTAGCCGTGCTTTCCATTTGGAAAGCTCCATTCTTGCTGCCGTGAAGCTCCCTGATATTCTCTACTGTTGACAGGCCCCTGGCCACTATAGCATTGGTGTGGGAAGAAAATGAGTTTTCTCTGGGTACACACGGAGCTTCATTGGCCGGGGTGGCGTTCACCTTCCCATGCTCTAGAGCTAAAGGGAATCTCAACGTGAGTCCTTGCCTCGAGGTAAGGCCCTGAGTAGCCCTGCAGAAAGGGAAGCATGCAGGTCTTTCCATGAGCTCTAAGTCGCTGTTCTGCTTTACTTTAAAGGAAGTACCCTTTTCAGGACTCCTAGGCCTCTCGGGTGAGCATCATTTTTATTCCAAGATCCCTGAGTACCTCCACACCCCTGTAGGCCTGCAGAGCAACAACGAGGCCCATTGGTCCCTCGGAGGTCCTCTGTGTCTGCTGAGTCATGGGCAACACACTGCACTCTTTCTTGTGATATCTTGATTTGAAGCACTTGCATAGGTTCACGAGCACCGTTCTAGCAAGTTCCAACATGCCGTGGAAGTCGCACTCATTCCATAGCCTGAGCTGCACAGAGAAAAACACTAGGCTTCTCCTTCCATCTAAGACCTCCTACCTGAAGTCACCTTGCCATCAGGAGAAACACTGCTTGCGTTCTTATTGCAACTAAAGCAGAGTTTTTCCTGTAGCACTGCAGGCTTTTGAAGAGGCACGGGCCCAGAGGCCTAGCTAGGGCGTTCCTTGGTGAGGCCATACACTAGATGCAGAAGCCCCTGCCTCAAGAAGTTGATTAAGGGAAGCAACCAGTGTTGACTCTGTGTCTCTTTTCACTTGTTAGAAACCAGAGAGAAGTATGCTGCCTGAGCCAATGGTAATGGGGGCATGATCTTACTAGCCTTGCTTTCCATTTGGAAAGCTCCATTCTTGCTGCCGTGAAGCTCCCTGAAAATCTCTGCTGTTGATAGCCCTCTGGCCACTGTAGGCACGGGTGTGGGAAGAAAATGAGTTTTCTTTGGCTACACACGGGGCTTCATTGGCCGGGGTGGGGCTCACCTTGCCATGCTCTAGAGTTAAAGGGAATCTCAACGTGAGTCCTTGCCTCGAGGTAAGGCCCTGAGTAGCCCTGCAGAAAGGGAGGCATTCAGGTCTTTCCATTAGCTCTAAATCACTGTTCTGCTTTACTTTAAAGGAAGTACCCTTTTCAGGACTCCTAGGCCTCTCGGGTGAGCATCATTTTGTTCCAAGATCCCTGAGTACCTCCACACCCCTGTAGGACTGCTGAGCAACAACGAGGCCCATTGGTCCCTCGGAGGTCCTCTGTGTCTGCTGAGTCATGGGCAACACACTGCACTCTTTCTTGTGATATCTAGATTCACAGCACTCACACAGGTTCACGAGCACCGTTCTAGCAAGTTCCAACATGCCGTGGAAGTCGCACTCATTCCCTAGTCTGAGCTGCACAGAGATAAACACTAGGCTTCTCCTTCCATCCAGGACCTCCTACTTGAAGTCACCCTGCCTCAGGAGATAGACGACTTGCGTTCCTATTGCAACTAAAGCACAGTTTTTCCTGTAGCACTGCAGGTTTGGAAGAGGCAAGGGCCCAGACGCCTAGCTAAGGCTTTCGTTGGTGAGGCCGTTCACTAGATGCAGAAGACGCTGCCTCGAGAAGTTGATTCAGGGAAGCAACCAGTGTGTACTTGGTGTCTCATTTGACTTGTTAAAAACCACAGAGATGTATGCTGCCTGTGCCCATGGAAATGGGGGCATGATGGTACTAGCCTTGCTTTCTATTTGGAAAGCTCCATTCTTGCTGCCGTGAAGCTCCCTGAAATTCTCTGCTGTTGACAGCCCTCTGGCCACTGTAGGCATGGGTGAGGGAAGAAAATGAGTTTTCTCTGGCTACACACGGAGCTTCATTGGCCGGGGTGGGGCTCACCTTGCCATGCTCTAGAGCTAAAGGGAATCTCAACGTGAGTCCTAGTCTCGAGGTAAGGCCCTGAGTAGCCCTGCAGAAAGGGAGGCATGCAGGTCTTTCCATGAGCTCTAAGTCGCAGATCTGCTTTACTTTAAAGGAAGTACCCTTTTCAGGACTCCTAGGCCTCTCGGGTGAGCATCATTTTTGTTCCAAGATCCCTGAGTACCTCCACACCCCTGTAGGCCTGCAGAGCAACAACGAGGCCCATTGGTCCCTCGGAGGTCCTCTGTGTCTGCTGAATCATGGGCAACACACTGCACTCTTTCTTGTGATATCTAGATTCACAGCACTCGCACAGCTTCACGAGCACCGTTCTAGCAGGTTCCAACATGCCGTGGAAGTCGCACTCATTCCCTAGTCTGAGCTGCACAGAGAAAAACACTAGGCTTCTCCTTCCATCTAAGACCTCCTACGTGAAGTCACCCTGCCATCAGGAGAAACACTGCTTGCGTTCTTATTGCAACTAAAGCAGAGTTTTTCCTGTAGCACTGCAGGCTTTTGAAGAGGCACGGGCCCAGAGGCCTAGCTAGGGCGTTCCTTGGTGAGGCCGTTCACTAGATGCAGAACACCCTGCCTCGAGAAGTTGATTCAGGGAAGCAACCAGTGTGGACTCTGTGTGTCTTTTGACTTGTTAGAAACCAGAGAGAAGTATGCTGCCTGAGCCAATGGTAATGGGGGCATGAGCTTACTAGCCTTGCTTTCCATTTGGAAAGCTCCATTCTTGCTGCCGTGAAGCTCCCTGAAATTCTCTGCTATTGTCAGCCCTCTGGCCACTGTAGGCACGGGTGTGGGAAGAAAATGAGTTTTCTTTGGCTACACACGGAGCTTCATTGACCGGGGTGGGGCTCACCTTGCCATGCTCTAGAACTAAAGGGAATCTCAACGTGAGTCCTTGCCTCGAGGTAAGGCCCTGAGTAGCCCTGCAGAAAGGGAGGCATGCAGCTCTTTCCATGAGCTCTTAGTGGAGGTTCCGCTTTATGTTAAAGGAAGTACCCTTTTCAGGACTCCTAGGCCCCTGTGGACCTGCTGAGCAGCATTGATTCCCATACGTCCCTCGGAGGCCCTCTGTGTCTGCCGAGTCTCGGGCAACACACTGTACGTTATTTCAGGAGAGCTATATTTCCAGAGCAGTCGAACAGCATCAGAACCACAGTTCTAGGCAGTCCAACATGCCCTGGAAGTTTTCGACATTGCCCTCGTCTGAATGTCCTGAGATAACACTCTTCTTAGAATTTATCGAGGACCTCTTTCCTGAAGTCACTCTATTCAAGGAGAAATACAGCATCCTAACATGCTGTGTCGCTCACAGTGCAAGCAACGTGAGAAGTTGCCTCGAGGTAAGGCCCTGAAATGCTATGCAGAAGCGGAGGCATGTAGCAGTTTCCATGAGGCCGTAGTCGCTGCTCTGCAGCATTTTACGCCAGTACGCTTTTCAGGACACCTAGGTGCCTCGCCTGGAAACCCTGTTCCCTGCAAGAACACCGAGTACCCTCAGGCTCCCCTGGCCCTTCTAAGCAATATCCAGGCCCGTAGCTTTCCGACTCACAGTGTGTATGCCGAGTGTAGGGCAACACAGTGCACTCTAATTGGGACATCTTGATTTAGCCAGCACCTGCACAGTTTTATGAGCACCGTTCCAGCAAGTTCCAACATGCCGTGGAAGTCGCACTCATTCCGTACACTGAGCTGCACAGAGAAAAACACTACGCTTCTCCTTCCATCCAGGACCTCCTACCTGAAGTCACCCTGCCTCCAGGAGAAAGACGGCTTGCGTTCCTATTGCAACTAAAGCACAGTATTTCCTGTAGCACTGCAGGCTTTTGAAGAGTCACGGGCCCAGAGTCCTAGCTCGGTCATCCCTTGGTGAGGCCGTTCACTAGATGCAGAACACCCTCCTCGAGAAGTTGATTCAGGGAAGCAACCAGTGTGGACTGTGTGTCTCTTTTGACTTGTTAGAAACCACAGAGATATATGCTGCCTGTGCCAATGGTATTGGGGGCATGATGGTACTAGCCTTGCTTTCCATTTGGAAAGCTCCATTCTTGTTGCCGTGAAGCTCCCTGAAATTCTCTACTGTTGAGAGGCCCCTGGCCACTCTAGCATTGGTGTGGGAAGAAAATGAGTTTTCTCTGGCTACACACGGAGCTTCTTTGGCCGGGGTGGGGCTCACCTTGCCATGCTCTAGAGCTAAATGGACTCTCAACGTGAGTCCTTGCCTCGAGGTAAGGCCCTGAGTAGCCCTGCAGAAAGGGAGGCATGCAGGTCTTTCCATTAGCTCTAAGTCGCTGTTCCACTTTACTTTAAAGGAAGTACCCTTTTCAGGACTCCTAGGCCTCTCGGGTGAGCATCATTTTTGTTCCAAGATCCCTGAGTACCTCCACACCCCTGTAGGACTGCTGAGCAACAACGAGGCCCATTGGTCCCTCGGAGTTCCTCTGTGTCTGCTGAGTCATGGGCAACACACTGCACTCTTTCTTGTGATATCTTGATTGACAGCACTCACACAGGTTCACGGGCACCGTTCTAGCAAGTTCCAACATGCCGTGGAAGTCGCACTCATTCCCTAGTCTGAGCTGCACAGAGAAAAACACTACGCTTCTCCTTCCATCCAGGACCTCCTACCTGAAGTCACCCTGCCTCCAGGAGAAAGACGGCTTGCGTTCCTATTGCAACTAAAGCACAGTATTTCCTGTAGCACTGCAGGCTTTTGAAGAGTCACGGGCCCAGAGTCCTAGCTCGGTCATTCCTTGGTGAGGCCGTTCACTAGATGCAGAAAACCCGGCCTCGAGAAGTTGATTCAGGGAAGCAACCAGTGTGTACTCCCTGTCTCTTTTGACTTGTTAGAAACCACAGAGATGTATGCTGCCTGTGCCCATGGAAATGGGGGCATGATGGTACTAGACTTGCTTTCCATTTGGAAAGCTCCATTCTTGCTGCCATGAAGCTCCCTGAAATTCTCTACTGTTGACAGGACCCTGGCCACTCTAGCATTGGTGTGGGAAGAAAATGAGTTTTCTCTGGCTACACACGGAGCTTCTTTGGCCGGGGTGGGGCTCACCTTGCCATGCTCTAGAGCTAAATGGAATCTCAACGTGAGTCCTTGCCTCGAGGTAAGGCCCTGAGTAGCCCTGCAGAAAGGGAGGCATGCAGGTCTTTCCATTAGCTCTAAGTCGCTGTTCCACTTTACTTTAAAGGAAGTACCCTTTTCAGGACTCCTAGGCCTCTCGGGTGAGCATCATTTTTGTTCCAAGATCCCTGAGTACCTCCACACCCCTGTAGGACTGCTGAGCAACAACGAGGCCCATTGGTCCCTCGGAGTTCCTCTGTGTCTGCTGAGTCATGGGCAACACACTGCACTCTTTCTTGTGATATCTTGATTGACAGCACTCACACAGGTTCACGGGCACCGTTCTAGCAAGTTCCAACATGCCGTGGAAGTCGCACTCATTCCCTAGTCTGAGCTGCACAGAGAAAAACACTAGGCTTCTCCTTCCATCCAGGACCTCCTACCTGAAGTCACCCTGCCTCCAGGGGAAAGACGGCTTGCGTTCCTATTGCAACTAAAGCACAGTTTTTCCTGTAGCACTGCAGGTGTGGAAGAGGCAAAGGTCCAGAGGCCTAGCTAAGGCTTTCCTTGCTGAGGCCGTTCACTAGATGCAGAACACGCTGCCTCGAGAAGTTGATTCAGGGAAGCAACCAGTGTGTACTCTGTGTCTCATTTGACTTGTTAAAAACCACAGAGATGTATGCTGCTTGTGCTCATGGAAATGGGGGCACGATGGTACTAGCCGTGCTTTCCATTTGGAAAGCTCCATTCTTGCTGCCGTGAAGCTCCCTGATATTCTCTACTGTTGACAGGCCCCTGGCCACTATAGCATTGGTGTGGGAAGAAAATGAGTTTTCTCTGGGTACACACGGAGCTTCATTGGCCGGGGTGGCGTTCACCTTCCCATGCTCTAGAGCTAAAGGGAATCTCAACGTGAGTCCTTGCCTCGAGGTAAGGCCCTGAGTAGCCCTGCAGAAAGGGAAGCATGCAGGTCTTTCCATGAGCTCTAAGTCGCTGTTCTGCTTTACTTTAAAGGAAGTACCCTTTTCAGGACTCCTAGGCCTCTCGGGTGAGCATCATTTTTATTCCAAGATCCCTGAGTACCTCCACACCCCTGTAGGCCTGCAGAGCAACAACGAGGCCCATTGGTCCCTCGGAGGTCCTCTGTGTCTGCTGAGTCATGGGCAACACACTGCACTCTTTCTTGTGATATCTTGATTTGAAGCACTTGCATAGGTTCACGAGCACCGTTCTAGCAGGTTCCAACATGCCGTGGAAGTCGCACTCATTCCATAGCCTGAGCTGCACAGAGAAAAACACTAGGCTTCTCCTTCCATCTAAGACCTCCTACCTGAAGTCACCTTGCCATCAGGAGAAACACTGCTTGCGTTCTTATTGCAACTAAAGCAGAGTTTTTCCTGTAGCACTGCAGGCTTTTGAAGAGGCACGGGCCCAGAGGCCTAGCTAGGGCGTTCCTTGGTGAGGCCATACACTAGATGCAGAAGCCCCTGCCTCAAGAAGTTGATTCAGGGAAGCAACCAGTGTTGACTCTGTGTCTCTTTTCACTTGTTAGAAACCAGAGAGAAGTATGCTGCCTGAGCCAATGGTAATGGGGGCATGATCTTACTAGCCTTGCTTTCCATTTGGAAAGCTCCATTCTTGCTGCCGTGAAGCTCCCTGAAAATCTCTGCTGTTGATAGCCCTCTGGCCACTGTAGGCACGGGTGTGGGAAGAAAATGAGTTTTCTTTGGCTACACACGGGGCTTCATTGGCCGGGGTGGGGCTCACCTTGCCATGCTCTAGAGTTAAAGGGAATCTCAACGTGAGTCCTTGCCTCGAGGTAAGGCCCTGAGTAGCCCTGCAGAAAGGGAGGCATTCAGGTCTTTCCATTAGCTCTAAATCACTGTTCTGCTTTACTTTAAAGGAAGTACCCTTTTCAGGACTCCTAGGCCTCTCGGGTGAGCATCATTTTGTTCCAAGATCCCTGAGTACCTCCACACCCCTGTAGGACTGCTGAGCAACAACGAGGCCCATTGGTCCCTCGGAGTTCCTCTGTGTCTGCTGAGTCATGGGCAACACACTGCACTCTTTCTTGTGATATCTAGATTCACAGCACTCACACAGGTTCACGAGCACCGTTCTAGCAAGTTCCAACATGCCGTGGAAGTCGCACTCATTCCCTAGTCTGAGCTGCACAGAGATAAACACTAGGCTTCTCCTTCCATCCAGGACCTCCTACTTGAAGTCACCCTGCCTCAGGAGATAGACGACTTGCGTTCCTATTGCAACTAAAGCACAGTTTTTCCTGTAGCACTGCAGGTTTGGAAGAGGCAAGGGCCCAGACGCCTAGCTAAGGCTTTCGTTGGTGAGGCCGTTCACTAGATGCAGAAGACGCTGCCTCGAGAAGTTGATTCAGGGAAGCAACCAGTGTGTACTTGGTGTCTCATTTGACTTGTTAAAAACCACAGAGATGTATGCTGCCTGTGCCCATGGAAATGGGGGCATGATGGTACTAGCCTTGCTTTCTATTTGGAAAGCTCCATTCTTGCTGCCGTGAAGCTCCCTGAAATTCTCTGCTGTTGACAGCCCTCTGGCCACTGTAGGCATGGGTGAGGGAAGAAAATGAGTTTTCTCTGGCTACACACGGAGCTTCATTGGCCGGGGTGGGGCTCACCTTGCCATGCTCTAGAGCTAAAGGGAATCTCAACGTGAGTCCTAGTCTCGAGGTAAGGCCCTGAGTAGCCCTGCAGAAAGGGAGGCATGCAGGTCTTTCCATGAGCTCTAAGTCGCAGATCTGCTTTACTTTAAAGGAAGTACCCTTTTCAGGACTCCTAGGCCTCTCGGGTGAGCATCATTTTTGTTCCAAGATCCCTGAGTACCTCCACACCCCTGTAGGCCTGCAGAGCAACAACGAGGCCCATTGGTCCCTCGGAGGTCCTCTGTGTCTGCTGAATCATGGGCAACACACTGCACTCTTTCTTGTGATATCTAGATTCACAGCACTCGCACAGCTTCACGAGCACCGTTCTAGCAGGTTCCAACATGCCGTGGAAGTCGCACTCATTCCCTAGTCTGAGCTGCACAGAGAAAAACACTAGGCTTCTCCTTCCATCTAAGACCTCCTACGTGAAGTCACCCTGCCATCAGGAGAAACACTGCTTGCGTTCTTATTGCAACTAAAGCAGAGTTTTTCCTGTAGCACTGCAGGCTTTTGAAGAGGCACGGGCCCAGAGGCCTAGCTAGGGCGTTCCTTGGTGAGGCCGTTCACTAGATGCAGAACACCCTGCCTCGAGAAGTTGATTCAGGGAAGCAACCAGTGTGGACTCTGTGTCTCTTTTGACTTGTTAGAAACCAGAGAGAAGTATGCTGCCTGAGCCAATGGTAATGGGGGCATGAGCTTACTAGCCTTGCTTTCCATTTGGAAAGCTCCATTCTTGCTGCCGTGAAGCTCCCTGAAATTCTCTGCTATTGTCAGCCCTCTGGCCACTGTAGGCACGGGTGTGGGAAGAAAATGAGTTTTCTTTGGCTACACACGGAGCTTCATTGACCGGGGTGGGGCTCACCTTGCCATGCTCTAGAACTAAAGGGAATCTCAACGTGAGTCCTTGCCTCGAGGTAAGGCCCTGAGTAGCCCTGCAGAAAGGGAGGCATGCAGCTCTTTCCATGAGCTCTTAGTGGAGGTTCCGCTTTATGTTAAAGGAAGTACCCTTTTCAGGACTCCTAGGCCCCTGTGGACCTGCTGAGCAGCATTGATTCCCATACGTCCCTCGGAGGCCCTCTGTGTCTGCCGAGTCTCGGGCAACACACTGTACGTTATTTCAGGAGAGCTATATTTCCAGAGCAGTCGAACAGCATCAGAACCACATTTCTAGGCAGTCCAACATGCCCTGGAAGTTTTCGACATTGCCCTCGTCTGAATGTCCTGAGATAACACTCTTCTTAGAATTTATCGAGGACCTCTTTCCTGAAGTCACTCTATTCAAGGAGAAATACAGCATCCTAACATGCTGTGTCGCTCACAGTGCAAGCAACGTGAGAAGTTGCCTCGAGGTAAGGCCCTGAAATGCTATGCAGAAGCGGAGGCATGTAGCAGTTTCCATGAGGCCGTAGTCGCTGCTCTGCAGCATTTTACGCCAGTACGCTTTTCAGGACACCTAGGTGCCTCGCCTGGAAACCCTGTTCCCTGCAAGAACACCGAGTACCCTCAGGCTCCCCTGGCCCTTCTAAGCAATATCCAGGCCCGTAGCTTTCCGACTCACAGTGTGTATGCCGAGTGTAGGGCAACACAGTGCACTCTAATTGGGACATCTTGATTTAGCCAGCACCTGCACAGTTTTATGAGCACCGTTCCAGCAAGTTCCAACATGCCGTGGAAGTCGCACTCATTCCGTACACTGAGCTGCACAGAGAAAAACACTACGCTTCTCCTTCCATCCAGGACCTCCTACCTGAAGTCACCCTGCCTCCAGGAGAAAGACGGCTTGCGTTCCTATTGCAACTAAAGCACAGTATTTCCTGTAGCACTGCAGGCTTTTGAAGAGTCACGGGCCCAGAGTCCTAGCTCGGTCATCCCTTGGTGAGGCCGTTCACTAGATGCAGAACACCCTCCTCGAGAAGTTGATTCAGGGAAGCTACCAGTGTGGACTGTGTGTCTCTTTTGACTTGTTAGAAACCACAGAGATATATGCTGCCTGTGCCAATGGTATTGGGGGCATGATGGTACTAGCCTTGCTTTCCATTTGGAAAGCTCCATTCTTGTTGCCGTGAAGCTCCCTGAAATTCTCTACTGTTGAGAGGCCCCTGGCCACTCTAGCATTGGTGTGGGAAGAAAATGAGTTTTCTCTGGCTACACACGGAGCTTCTTTGGCCGGGGTGGGGCTCACCTTGCCATGCTCTAGAGCTAAATGGACTCTCAACGTGAGTCCTTGCCTCGAGGTAAGGCCCTGAGTAGCCCTGCAGAAAGGGAGGCATGCAGGTCTTTCCATTAGCTCTAAGTCGCTGTTCCACTTTACTTTAAAGGAAGTACCCTTTTCAGGACTCCTAGGCCTCTCGGGTGA
Source organism: Balaenoptera ricei (assembly GCF_028023285.1). Taxonomy (NCBI): domain Eukaryota; kingdom Metazoa; phylum Chordata; class Mammalia; order Artiodactyla; family Balaenopteridae; genus Balaenoptera; species Balaenoptera ricei. The sequence continues at coordinate 81,750,569 of NC_082654.1, forward strand.
GCATCATTTTTGTTCCAAGATCCCTGAGTACCTCCACACCCCTGTAGGACTGCTGAGCAACAACGAGGCCCATTGGTCCCTCGGAGTTCCTCTGTGTCTGCTGAGTCATGGGCAACACACTGCACTCTTTCTTGTGATATCTTGATTGACAGCACTCACACAGGTTCACGGGCACCGTTCTAGCAAGTTCCAACATGCCGTGGAAGTCGCACTCATTCCCTAGTCTGAGCTGCACAGAGAAAAACACTACGCTTCTCCTTCCATCCAGGACCTCCTACCTGAAGTCACCCTGCCTCCAGGAGAAAGACGGCTTGCGTTCCTATTGCAACTAAAGCACAGTATTTCCTGTAGCACTGCAGGCTTTTGAAGAGTCACGGGCCCAGAGTCCTAGCTCGGTCATTCCTTGGTGAGGCCGTTCACTAGATGCAGAAAACCCGGCCTCGAGAAGTTGATTCAGGGAAGCAACCAGTGTGTACTCCCTGTCTCTTTTGACTTGTTAGAAACCACAGAGATGTATGCTGCCTGTGCCCATGGAAATGGGGGCATGATGGTACTAGACTTGCTTTCCATTTGGAAAGCTCCATTCTTGCTGCCATGAAGCTCCCTGAAATTCTCTACTGTTGACAGGACCCTGGCCACTCTAGCATTGGTGTGGGAAGAAAATGAGTTTTCTCTGGCTACACACGGAGCTTCTTTGGCCGGGGTGGGGCTCACCTTGCCATGCTCTAGAGCTAAATGGAATCTCAACGTGAGTCCTTGCCTCGAGGTAAGGCCCTGAGTAGCCCTGCAGAAAGGGAGGCATGCAGGTCTTTCCATTAGCTCTAAGTCGCTGTTCCACTTTACTTTAAAGGAAGTACCCTTTTCAGGACTCCTAGGCCTCTCGGGTGAGCATCATTTTTGTTCCAAGATCCCTGAGTACCTCCACACCCCTGTAGGACTGCTGAGCAACAACGAGGCCCATTGGTCCCTCGGAGTTCCTCTGTGTCTGCTGAGTCATGGGCAACACACTGCACTCTTTCTTGTGATATCTTGATTGACAGCACTCACACAGGTTCACGGGCACCGTTCTAGCAAGTTCCAACATGCCGTGGAAGTCGCACTCATTCCCTAGTCTGAGCTGCACAGAGAAAAACACTAGGCTTCTCCTTCCATCCAGGACCTCCTACCTGAAGTCACCCTGCCTCCAGGGGAAAGACGGCTTGCGTTCCTATTGCAACTAAAGCACAGTTTTTCCTGTAGCACTGCAGGTGTGGAAGAGGCAAAGGTCCAGAGGCCTAGCTAAGGCTTTCCTTGCTGAGGCCGTTCACTAGATGCAGAACACGCTGCCTCGAGAAGTTGATTCAGGGAAGCAACCAGTGTGTACTCTGTGTCTCATTTGACTTGTTAAAAACCACAGAGATGTATGCTGCTTGTGCTCATGGAAATGGGGGCACGATGGTACTAGCCGTGCTTTCCATTTGGAAAGCTCCATTCTTGCTGCCGTGAAGCTCCCTGATATTCTCTACTGTTGACAGGCCCCTGGCCACTATAGCATTGGTGTGGGAAGAAAATGAGTTTTCTCTGGGTACACACGGAGCTTCATTGGCCGGGGTGGCGTTCACCTTCCCATGCTCTAGAGCTAAAGGGAATCTCAACGTGAGTCCTTGCCTCGAGGTAAGGCCCTGAGTAGCCCTGCAGAAAGGGAAGCATGCAGGTCTTTCCATGAGCTCTAAGTCGCTGTTCTGCTTTACTTTAAAGGAAGTACCCTTTTCAGGACTCCTAGGCCTCTCGGGTGAGCATCATTTTTATTCCAAGATCCCTGAGTACCTCCACACCCCTGTAGGCCTGCAGAGCAACAACGAGGCCCATTGGTCCCTCGGAGGTCCTCTGTGTCTGCTGAGTCATGGGCAACACACTGCACTCTTTCTTGTGATATCTTGATTTGAAGCACTTGCATAGGTTCACGAGCACCGTTCTAGCAAGTTCCAACATGCCGTGGAAGTCGCACTCATTCCATAGCCTGAGCTGCACAGAGAAAAACACTAGGCTTCTCCTTCCATCTAAGACCTCCTACCTGAAGTCACCTTGCCATCAGGAGAAACACTGCTTGCGTTCTTATTGCAACTAAAGCAGAGTTTTTCCTGTAGCACTGCAGGCTTTTGAAGAGGCACGGGCCCAGAGGCCTAGCTAGGGCGTTCCTTGGTGAGGCCATACACTAGATGCAGAAGCCCCTGCCTCAAGAAGTTGATTAAGGGAAGCAACCAGTGTTGACTCTGTGTCTCTTTTCACTTGTTAGAAACCAGAGAGAAGTATGCTGCCTGAGCCAATGGTAATGGGGGCATGATCTTACTAGCCTTGCTTTCCATTTGGAAAGCTCCATTCTTGCTGCCGTGAAGCTCCCTGAAAATCTCTGCTGTTGATAGCCCTCTGGCCACTGTAGGCACGGGTGTGGGAAGAAAATGAGTTTTCTTTGGCTACACACGGGGCTTCATTGGCCGGGGTGGGGCTCACCTTGCCATGCTCTAGAGTTAAAGGGAATCTCAACGTGAGTCCTTGCCTCGAGGTAAGGCCCTGAGTAGCCCTGCAGAAAGGGAGGCATTCAGGTCTTTCCATTAGCTCTAAATCACTGTTCTGCTTTACTTTAAAGGAAGTACCCTTTTCAGGACTCCTAGGCCTCTTGGGTGAGCATCATTTTGTTCCAAGATCCCTGAGTACCTCCACACCCCTGTAGGACTGCTGAGCAACAACGAGGCCCATTGGTCCCTCGGAGGTCCTCTGTGTCTGCTGAGTCATGGGCAACACACTGCACTCTTTCTTGTGATATCTAGATTCACAGCACTCACACAGGTTCACGAGCACCGTTCTAGCAAGTTCCAACATGCCGTGGAAGTCGCACTCATTCCCTAGTCTGAGCTGCACAGAGATAAACACTAGGCTTCTCCTTCCATCCAGGACCTCCTACTTGAAGTCACCCTGCCTCAGGAGATAGACGACTTGCGTTCCTATTGCAACTAAAGCACAGTTTTTCCTGTAGCACTGCAGGTTTGGAAGAGGCAAGGGCCCAGACGCCTAGCTAAGGCTTTCGTTGGTGAGGCCGTTCACTAGATGCAGAAGACGCTGCCTCGAGAAGTTGATTCAGGGAAGCAACCAGTGTGTACTTGGTGTCTCATTTGACTTGTTAAAAACCACAGAGATGTATGCTGCCTGTGCCCATGGAAATGGGGGCATGATGGTACTAGCCTTGCTTTCTATTTGGAAAGCTCCATTCTTGCTGCCGTGAAGCTCCCTGAAATTCTCTGCTGTTGACAGCCCTCTGGCCACTGTAGGCATGGGTGAGGGAAGAAAATGAGTTTTCTCTGGCTACACACGGAGCTTCATTGGCCGGGGTGGGGCTCACCTTGCCATGCTCTAGAGCTAAAGGGAATCTCAACGTGAGTCCTAGTCTCGAGGTAAGGCCCTGAGTAGCCCTGCAGAAAGGGAGGCATGCAGGTCTTTCCATGAGCTCTAAGTCGCAGATCTGCTTTACTTTAAAGGAAGTACCCTTTTCAGGACTCCTAGGCCTCTCGGGTGAGCATCATTTTTGTTCCAAGATCCCTGAGTACCTCCACACCCCTGTAGGCCTGCAGAGCAACAACGAGGCCCATTGGTCCCTCGGAGGTCCTCTGTGTCTGCTGAATCATGGGCAACACACTGCACTCTTTCTTGTGATATCTAGATTCACAGCACTCGCACAGCTTCACGAGCACCGTTCTAGCAGGTTCCAACATGCCGTGGAAGTCGCACTCATTCCCTAGTCTGAGCTGCACAGAGAAAAACACTAGGCTCCTCCTTCCATCTAAGACCTCCTACCTGAAGTCACCCTGCCATCAGGAGAAACACTGCTTGCGTTCTTATTGCAACTAAAGCAGAGTTTTTCCTGTAGCACTGCAGGCTTTTGAAGAGGCACGGGCCCAGAGGCCTAGCTAGGGCGTTCCTTGGTGAGGCCGTTCACTAGATGCAGAACACCCTGCCTCGAGAAGTTGATTCAGGGAAGCAACCAGTGTGGACTCTGTGTCTCTTTTGACTTGTTAGAAACCAGAGAGAAGTATGCTGCCTGAGCCAATGGTAATGGGGGCATGAGCTTACTAGCCTTGCTTTCCATTTGGAAAGCTCCATTCTTGCTGCCGTGAAGCTCCCTGAAATTCTCTGCTATTGTCAGCCCTCTGGCCACTGTAGGCACGGGTGTGGGAAGAAAATGAGTTTTCTTTGGCTACACACGGAGCTTCATTGACCGGGGTGGGGCTCACCTTGCCATGCTCTAGAACTAAAGGGAATCTCAACGTGAGTCCTTGCCTCGAGGTAAGGCCCTGAGTAGCCCTGCAGAAAGGGAGGCATGCAGCTCTTTCCATGAGCTCTTAGTGGAGGTTCCGCTTTATGTTAAAGGAAGTACCCTTTTCAGGACTCCTAGGCCCCTGTGGACCTGCTGAGCAGCATTGATTCCCATACGTCCCTCGGAGGCCCTCTGTGTCTGCCGAGTCTCGGGCAACACACTGTACGTTATTTCAGGAGAGCTATATTTCCAGAGCAGTCGAACAGCATCAGAACCACATTTCTAGGCAGTCCAACATGCCCTGGAAGTTTTCGACATTGCCCTCGTCTGAATGTCCTGAGATAACACTCTTCTTAGAATTTATCGAGGACCTCTTTCCTGAAGTCACTCTATTCAAGGAGAAATACAGCATCCTAACATGCTGTGTCGCTCACAGTGCAAGCAACGTGAGAAGTTGCCTCGAGGTAAGGCCCTGAAATGCTATGCAGAAGCGGAGGCATGTAGCAGTTTCCATGAGGCCGTAGTCGCTGCTCTGCAGCATTTTACGCCAGTACGCTTTTCAGGACACCTAGGTGCCTCGCCTGGAAACCCTGTTCCCTGCAAGAACACCGAGTACCCTCAGGCTCCCCTGGCCCTTCTAAGCAATATCCAGGCCCGTAGCTTTCCGACTCACAGTGTGTATGCCGAGTGTAGGGCAACACAGTGCACTCTAATTGGGACATCTTGATTTAGCCAGCACCTGCACAGTTTTATGAGCACCGTTCCAGCAAGTTCCAACATGCCGTGGAAGTCGCACTCATTCCGTACACTGAGCTGCACAGAGAAAAACACTACGCTTCTCCTTCCATCCAGGACCTCCTACCTGAAGTCACCCTGCCTCCAGGAGAAAGACGGCTTGCGTTCCTATTGCAACTAAAGCACAGTATTTCCTGTAGCACTGCAGGCTTTTGAAGAGTCACGGGCCCAGAGTCCTAGCTCGGTCATCCCTTGGTGAGGCCGTTCACTAGATGCAGAACACCCTCCTCGAGAAGTTGATTCAGGGAAGCAACCAGTGTGGACTGTGTGTCTCTTTTGACTTGTTAGAAACCACAGAGATATATGCTGCCTGTGCCAATGGTATTGGGGGCATGATGGTACTAGCCTTGCTTTCCATTTGGAAAGCTCCATTCTTGTTGCCGTGAAGCTCCCTGAAATTCTCTACTGTTGAGAGGCCCCTGGCCACTCTAGCATTGGTGTGGGAAGAAAATGAGTTTTCTCTGGCTACACACGGAGCTTCTTTGGCCGGGGTGGGGCTCACCTTGCCATGCTCTAGAGCTAAATGGACTCTCAACGTGAGTCCTTGCCTCGAGGTAAGGCCCTGAGTAGCCCTGCAGAAAGGGAGGCATGCAGGTCTTTCCATTAGCTCTAAGTCGCTGTTCCACTTTACTTTAAAGGAAGTACCCTTTTCAGGACTCCTAGGCCTCTCGGGTGAGCATCATTTTTGTTCCAAGATCCCTGAGTACCTCCACACCCCTGTAGGACTGCTGAGCAACAACGAGGCCCATTGGTCCCTCGGAGTTCCTCTGTGTCTGCTGAGTCATGGGCAACACACTGCACTCTTTCTTGTGATATCTTGATTGACAGCACTCACACAGGTTCACGGGCACCGTTCTAGCAAGTTCCAACATGCCGTGGAAGTCGCACTCATTCCCTAGTCTGAGCTGCACAGAGAAAAACACTACGCTTCTCCTTCCATCCAGGACCTCCTACCTGAAGTCACCCTGCCTCCAGGAGAAAGACGGCTTGCGTTCCTATTGCAACTAAAGCACAGTATTTCCTGTAGCACTGCAGGCTTTTGAAGAGTCACGGGCCCAGAGTCCTAGCTCGGTCATTCCTTGGTGAGGCCGTTCACTAGATGCAGAAAACCCGGCCTCGAGAAGTTGATTCAGGGAAGCAACCAGTGTGTACTCCCTGTCTCTTTTGACTTGTTAGAAACCACAGAGATGTATGCTGCCTGTGCCCATGGAAATGGGGGCATGATGGTACTAGACTTGCTTTCCATTTGGAAAGCTCCATTCTTGCTGCCATGAAGCTCCCTGAAATTCTCTACTGTTGACAGGACCCTGGCCACTCTAGCATTGGTGTGGGAAGAAAATGAGTTTTCTCTGGCTACACACGGAGCTTCTTTGGCCGGGGTGGGGCTCACCTTGCCATGCTCTAGAGCTAAATGGAATCTCAACGTGAGTCCTTGCCTCGAGGTAAGGCCCTGAGTAGCCCTGCAGAAAGGGAGGCATGCAGGTCTTTCCATTAGCTCTAAGTCGCTGTTCCACTTTACTTTAAAGGAAGTACCCTTTTCAGGACTCCTAGGCCTCTCGGGTGAGCATCATTTTTGTTCCAAGATCCCTGAGTACCTCCACACCCCTGTAGGACTGCTGAGCAACAACGAGGCCCATTGGTCCCTCGGAGTTCCTCTGTGTCTGCTGAGTCATGGGCAACACACTGCACTCTTTCTTGTGATATCTTGATTGACAGCACTCACACAGGTTCACGGGCACCGTTCTAGCAAGTTCCAACATGCCGTGGAAGTCGCACTCATTCCCTAGTCTGAGCTGCACAGAGAAAAACACTAGGCTTCTCCTTCCATCCAGGACCTCCTACCTGAAGTCACCCTGCCTCCAGGGGAAAGACGGCTTGCGTTCCTATTGCAACTAAAGCACAGTTTTTCCTGTAGCACTGCAGGTGTGGAAGAGGCAAAGGTCCAGAGGCCTAGCTAAGGCTTTCCTTGCTGAGGCCGTTCACTAGATGCAGAACACGCTGCCTCGAGAAGTTGATTCAGGGAAGCAACCAGTGTGTACTCTGTGTCTCATTTGACTTGTTAAAAACCACAGAGATGTATGCTGCTTGTGCTCATGGAAATGGGGGCACGATGGTACTAGCCGTGCTTTCCATTTGGAAAGCTCCATTCTTGCTGCCGTGAAGCTCCCTGATATTCTCTACTGTTGACAGGCCCCTGGCCACTATAGCATTGGTGTGGGAAGAAAATGAGTTTTCTCTGGGTACACACGGAGCTTCATTGGCCGGGGTGGCGTTCACCTTCCCATGCTCTAGAGCTAAAGGGAATCTCAACGTGAGTCCTTGCCTCGAGGTAAGGCCCTGAGTAGCCCTGCAGAAAGGGAAGCATGCAGGTCTTTCCATGAGCTCTAAGTCGCTGTTCTGCTTTACTTTAAAGGAAGTACCCTTTTCAGGACTCCTAGGCCTCTCGGGTGAGCATCATTTTTATTCCAAGATCCCTGAGTACCTCCACACCCCTGTAGGCCTGCAGAGCAACAACGAGGCCCATTGGTCCCTCGGAGGTCCTCTGTGTCTGCTGAGTCATGGGCAACACACTGCACTCTTTCTTGTGATATCTTGATTTGAAGCACTTGCATAGGTTCACGAGCACCGTTCTAGCAGGTTCCAACATGCCGTGGAAGTCGCACTCATTCCATAGCCTGAGCTGCACAGAGAAAAACACTAGGCTTCTCCTTCCATCTAAGACCTCCTACCTGAAGTCACCTTGCCATCAGGAGAAACACTGCTTGCGTTCTTATTGCAACTAAAGCAGAGTTTTTCCTGTAGCACTGCAGGCTTTTGAAGAGGCACGGGCCCAGAGGCCTAGCTAGGGCGTTCCTTGGTGAGGCCATACACTAGATGCAGAAGCCCCTGCCTCAAGAAGTTGATTCAGGGAAGCAACCAGTGTTGACTCTGTGTCTCTTTTCACTTGTTAGAAACCAGAGAGAAGTATGCTGCCTGAGCCAATGGTAATGGGGGCATGATCTTACTAGCCTTGCTTTCCATTTGGAAAGCTCCATTCTTGCTGCCGTGAAGCTCCCTGAAAATCTCTGCTGTTGATAGCCCTCTGGCCACTGTAGGCACGGGTGTGGGAAGAAAATGAGTTTTCTTTGGCTTCACACGGGGCTTTATTGGCCGGGGTGGGGCTCACCTTGCCATGCTCTAGAGTTAAAGGGAATCTCAACGTGAGTCCTTGCCTCGAGGTAAGGCCCTGAGTAGCCCTGCAGAAAGGGAGGCATTCAGGTCTTTCCATTAGCTCTAAATCACTGTTCTGCTTTACCTTAAAGGAAGTACCCTTTTCAGGACTCCTAGGCCTCTCGGGTGAGCATCATTTTGTTCCAAGATCCCTGAGTACCTCCACACCCCTGTAGGACTGCTGAGGAACAACGAGGCCCATTGGTCCCTCGGAGGTCCTCTGTGTCTGCTGAGTCATGGGCAACACACTGCACTCTTTCTTGTGATATCTAGATTCACAGCACTCACACAGGTTCACGAGCACCGTTCTAGCAAGTTCCAACATGCCGTGGAAGTCGCACTCATTCCCTAGTCTGAGCTGCACAGAGATAAACACTAGGCTTCTCCTTCCATCCAGGACCTCCTACTTGAAGTCACCCTGCCTCAGGAGATAGACGACTTGCGTTCCTATTGCAACTAAAGCACAGTTTTTCCTGTAGCACTGCAGGTTTGGAAGAGGCAAGGGCCCAGACGCCTAGCTAAGGCTTTCGTTGGTGAGGCCGTTTACTAGATGCAGAAGACGCTGCCTCGAGAAGTTGATTCAGGGAAGCAACCAGTGTGTACTTGGTGTCTCATTTGACTTGTTAAAAACCACAGAGATGTATGCTGCCTGTGCCCATGGAAATGGGGGCATGATGGTACTAGCCTTGCTTTCTATTTGGAAAGCTCCATTCTTGCTGCCGTGAAGCTCCCTGAAATTCTCTGCTGTTGACAGCCCTCTGGCCACTGTAGGCATGGGTGAGGGAAGAAAATGAGTTTTCTCTGGCTACACACGGAGCTTCATTGGCCGGGGTGGGGCTCACCTTGCCATGCTCTAGAGCTAAAGGGAATCTCAACGTGAGTCCTAGTCTCGAGGTAAGGCCCTGAGTAGCCCTGCAGAAAGGGAGGCATGCAGGTCTTTCCATGAGCTCTAAGTCGCAGATCTGCTTTACTTTAAAGGAAGTACCCTTTTCAGGACTCCTAGGCCTCTCGGGTGAGCATCATTTTTGTTCCAAGATCCCTGAGTACCTCCACACCCCTGTAGGCCTGCAGAGCAACAACGAGGCCCATTGGTCCCTCGGAGGTCCTCTGTGTCTGCTGAATCATGGGCAACACACTGCACTCTTTCTTGTGATATCTAGATTCACAGCACTCGCACAGCTTCACGAGCACCGTTCTAGCAGGTTCCAACATGCCGTGGAAGTCGCACTCATTCCCTAGTCTGAGCTGCACAGAGAAAAACACTAGGCTTCTCCTTCCATCTAAGACCTCCTACGTGAAGTCACCCTGCCATCAGGAGAAACACTGCTTGCGTTCTTATTGCAACTAAAGCAGAGTTTTTCCTGTAGCACTGCAGGCTTTTGAAGAGGCACGGGCCCAGAGGCCTAGCTAGGGCGTTCCTTGGTGAGGCCGTTCACTTGATGCAGAACACCCTGCCTCGAGAAGTTGATTCAGGGAAGCAACCAGTGTGGACTCTGTGTCTCTTTTGACTTGTTAGAAACCAGAGAAGTATGCTGCCTGAGCCAATGGTAATGGGGGCATGATCTTACTAGCCTTGCTTTCCATTTGGAAAGCTCCATTCTTGCTGCCGTGAAGCTCCCTGAAATTCTCTGCTATTGTCAGCCCTCTGGCCACTGTAGGCATGGGTGTGGGAAGAAAATGAGTTTTCTTTGGCTACACACGGAGCTTCATTGACCGGGGTGGGGCTCACCTTGCCATGCTCTAGAACTAAAGGGAATCTCAACGTGAGTCCTTGCCTCGAGGTAAGGCCCTGAGTAGCCCTGCAGAAAGGGAGGCATGCAGCTCTTTCCATGAGCTCTTAGTGGAGGTTCCGCTTTATGTTAAAGGAAGTACCCTTTTCAGGACTCCTAGGCCCCTGTGGACCTGCTGAGCAGCATTGATTCCCATACGTCCCTCGGAGGCCCTCTGTGTCTGCCGAGTCTCGGGCAACACACTGTACGTTATTTCAGGAGAGCTATATTTCCAGAGCAGTCGAACAGCATCAGAACCACATTTCTAGGCAGTCCAACATGCCCTGGAAGTTTTCGACATTGCCCTCGTCTGAATGTCCTGAGATAACACTCTTCTTAGAATTTATCGAGGACCTCTTTCCTGAAGTCACTCTATTCAAGGAGAAATACAGCATCCTAACATGCTGTGTCGCTCACAGTGCAAGCAACGTGAGAAGTTGCCTCGAGGTAAGGCCCTGAAATGCTATGCAGAAGCGGAGGCATGTAGCAGTTTCCATGAGGCCGTAGTCGCTGCATTGCAGCATTTTAACGCCAGTACGCTTTTCAGGACACCTAGGTGCCTCGCCTGGAAACCCTATTTCCTGCAAGAACAGCAAGTACCCTCAGGCTCCCCTGGCCCTTCTAAGCAATATCCAGGCCCGTAGCTTTCCGACTCACAGTGTGTATGCCGAGTGTAGGGCAACACAGTGCACTCTAATTGGGACATCTTGATTTAGCCAGCACCTGCACAGTTTTATGAGCACCGTTCCAGCAAGTTCCAACATGCCGTGGAAGTCGCACTCATTCCGTACACTGAGCTGCACAGAGAAAAACACTAGGCTTCTCCTTCCATCCAGGACCTCCTACCTGAAGTCACACTGCCTCAGGAGAAACACGGCTTGCGTTCCTATTGCAACTAAAGCACAGTTTTTCCTGTAGCACTGCAGGTGTGGAAGAGGCAAAGGTCCAGAGGACTAGCTAAGGCTTTCCTTGGTGAGGACGTTCACTAGATGCAGAACACCCTGCCTCGAGGAGTTGATTCAGGGAAGCAACCAGTGTGTACTCTGTGTCTCTTTTGACTTGTTAGAAACCACAGAGATGTATGCAGCCTGTGCCCATGGAAATGGGGGCATGATGGTACTAGCATTGCTTTCCATTTGGAAAGCTCCATTCTTGCTGCCGTGAAGCTCCCTGAAATTCTCTGCTGTTGACAGCCCTCTGGCCACTGTAGGCATGGGTGAGGGAAGAAAATGAGTTTTCTCTGGCTACACACGGAGCTTCATTGGCCGGGGTTGGGCTCACCTTGCCATGCTCTAGAGCTAAAGGGAATCTCAACGTGAGTCCTTGCCTCGAGGTAAGGCCCTGAGTAGCCCTGCAGAAAGGGAGGCAAGCAGGTCTTTCCATGAGCTCTAAGTCGCAGATCTGCTTTACTTGAAAAGAAGTACCCTTTTCAGGACTCCTAGGCCTCTCGGGTGAGCATCATTTTTGTTCCAAGATCCCTGAGTACCTCCACACCCCTGTAGGCCTGCTGAGCAACGACGAGGCCCATTGGTCCCTCGGAGGTCCTCTGTGTGTGCTGAGTCATGGGCAACACACTACACTCTTTCTTGTGATATCTTGATTCACAGCACTCGCATAGGTAAAAGAGCAACATTCTAGCAAGTTCCAACATGCCGTGGAAATCGCACTCATTCCCTAGTCTGAGCTGCACAGAGATAAACACTAGGCTTCTCCTTCCATCCAGGACCTCCTACTTGAAGTCACCCTGCCTCAGGAGATAGACGACTTGCGTTCCTATTGCAACTAAAGCACAGTTTTTCCTGTAGCACTGCAGGTTTGGAAGAGGCAAGGGCCCAGACGCCTAGCTAAGGCTTTCGTTGGTGAGGCCGTTCACTAGATGCAGAAGACGCTGCCTCGAGAAGTTGATTCAGGGAAGCAACCAGTGTGTACTTGGTGTCTCATTTGACTTGTTAAAAACCACAGAGATGTATGCTGCCTGTTCCCATGGAAATGGGGGCATGATGGTACTAGCCTTGCTTTCTATTTGGAAAGCTCCATTCTTGCTGCCGTGAAGCTCCCTGAAATTCTCTGCTGTTGACAGCCCTCTGGCCACTGTAGGCATGGGTGAGGGAAGAAAATGAGTTTTCTCTGGCTACACACGGAGCTTCATTGGCCGGGGTGGGGCTCACCTTGCCATGCTCTAGAGCTAAAGGGAATCTCAACGTGAGTCCTAGTCTCGAGGTAAGGCCCTGAGTAGCCCTGCAGAAAGGGAGGCATGCAGGTCTTTCCATGAGCTCTAAGTCGCAGATCTGCTTTACTTTAAAGGAAGTACCCTTTTCAGGACTCCTAGGCCTCTCGCGTGAGCATCATTTTTGTTCCAAGATCCCTGAGTACCTCCACACCCCTGTAGGCCTGCAGAGCAACAACGAGGCCCATTGGTCCCTCGGAGGTCCTCTGTGTGTGCTGAGTCATGGGCAACACACTGCACTCTTTCTTGTGATATCTTGATCCACAGCACTCGCACAGGATCACGAGCACCGTTCTAGCAGGTTCCAACATGCCGTGGAAGTCGCACTCATTCCCTAGTCTGAGCTGCACAGAGAAAAACACTAGGCTCCTCCTTCCATCTAAGACCTCCTACGTGAAGTCACCCTGCCATCAGGAGAAACACTGCTTGCGTTCTTATTGCAACTAAAGCAGAGTTTTTCCTGTAGCACTGCAGGCTTTTGAAGAGGCACGGGCCCAGAGGCCTAGCTAGGGCGTTCCTTGGTGAGGCCGTTCACTAGATGCAGAACACCCTGCCTCGAGAAGTTGATTCAGGGAAGCAACCAGTGTGGACTCTGTGTCTCTTTTGACTTGTTAGAAACCACAGAGACGTATGCTACCTGTGCCAATGGTAATGGGGGCATGATGGTACTAGCTTTGCTTTCCATTTGGAAAGCTCCATTCTTGCTGCCGTGAAACTCCCTGAAAATCTCTGCTGTTGATAGCCCTCTGGCCACTGTAGGCACGGGTGTGGGAAGAAAATGAGTTTTCTTTGGCTACACACGGGGCTTCATTGGCCGGGGTGGGGCTCACCTTGCCATGCTCTAGAGTTAAAGGGAATCTCAACGTGAGTCCTTGCCTCGAGGTAAGGCCCTGAGTAGCCCTGCAGAAAGGGAGGCATGCAGGTCTTTCCATTAGCTCTAAATCACTGTTCTGCTTTACTTTAAAGGAAGTACCCTTTTCAGGACTCCTAGGCCTCTCGGGTGAGCATCATTTTGTTCCAAGATCCCTGAGTACCTCCACACCCCTGTAGGACTGCTGAGCAACAACGAGGCCCATTGGTCCCTCGGAGGTCCTCTGTGTCTGCTGAGTCATGGGCAACACACTGCACTCTTTCTTGTGATATCTAGATTCACAGCACTCGCACAGCTTCACGAGCACCGTTCTAGCAGGTTCCAACATGCCGTGGAAGTCGCACTCATTCCCTAGTCTGAGCTGCACAGAGAAAAACACTAGGCTTCTCCTTCCATCTAAGACCTCCTACGTGAAGTCACCCTGCCATCAGGAGAAACACTGCTTGCGTTCTTATTGCAACTAAAGCAGAGTTTTTCCTGTAGCACTGCAGGCTTTTGAAGAGGCACGGGCCCAGAGGCCTAGCTAGGGCGTTCCTTGGTGAGGCCGTTCACTTGATGCAGAACACCCTGCCTCGAGAAGTTGATTCAGGGAAGCAACCAGTGTGGACTCTGTGTCTCTTTTGACTTGTTAGAAACCAGAGAAGTATGCTGCCTGAGCCAATGGTAATGGGGGCATGATCTTACTAGCCTTGCTTTCCATTTGGAAAGCTCCATTCTTGCTGCCGTGAAGCTCCCTGAAATTCTCTGCTATTGTCAGCCCTCTGGCCACTGTAGGCATGGGTGTGGGAAGAAAATGAGTTTTCTTTGGCTACACACGGAGCTTCATTGACCGGGGTGGGGCTCACCTTGCCATGCTCTAGAACTAAAGGGAATCTCAACGTGAGTCCTTGCCTCGAGGTAAGGCCCTGAGTAGCCCTGCAGAAAGGGAGGCATGCAGCTCTTTCCATGAGCTCTTAGTGGAGGTTCCGCTTTATGTTAAAGGAAGTACCCTTTTCAGGACTCCTAGGCCCCTGTGGACCTGCTGAGCAGCATTGATTCCCATACGTCCCTCGGAGGCCCTCTGTGTCTGCCGAGTCTCGGGCAACACACTGTACGTTATTTCAGGAGAGCTATATTTCCAGAGCAGTCGAACAGCATCAGAACCACATTTCTAGGCAGTCCAACATGCCCTGGAAGTTTTCGACATTGCCCTCGTCTGAATGTCCTGAGATAACACTCTTCTTAGAATTTATCGAGGACCTCTTTCCTGAAGTCACTCTATTCAAGGAGAAATACAGCATCCTAACATGCTGTGTCGCTCACAGTGCAAGCAACGTGAGAAGTTGCCTCGAGGTAAGGCCCTGAAATGCTATGCAGAAGCGGAGGCATGTAGCAGTTTCCATGAGGCCGTAGTCGCTGCATTGCAGCATTTTAACGCCAGTACGCTTTTCAGGACACCTAGGTGCCTCGCCTGGAAACCCTATTTCCTGCAAGAACAGCAAGTACCCTCAGGCTCCCCTGGCCCTTCTAAGCAATATCCAGGCCCGTAGCTTTCCGACTCACAGTGTGTATGCCGAGTGTAGGGCAACACAGTGCACTCTAATTGGGACATCTTGATTTAGCCAGCACCTGCACAGTTTTATGAGCACCGTTCCAGCAAGTTCCAACATGCCGTGGAAGTCGCACTCATTCCGTACACTGAGCTGCACAGAGAAAAACACTAGGCTTCTCCTTCCATCCAGGACCTCCTACCTGAAGTCACACTGCCTCAGGAGAAACACGGCTTGCGTTCCTATTGCAACTAAAGCACAGTTTTTCCTGTAGCACTGCAGGTGTGGAAGAGGCAAAGGTCCAGAGGACTAGCTAAGGCTTTCCTTGGTGAGGACGTTCACTAGATGCAGAACACCCTGCCTCGAGGAGTTGATTCAGGGAAGCAACCAGTGTGTACTCTGTGTCTCTTTTGACTTGTTAGAAACCACAGAGATGTATGCAGCCTGTGCCCATGGAAATGGGGGCATGATGGTACTAGCATTGCTTTCCATTTGGAAAGCTCCATTCTTGCTGCCGTGAAGCTCCCTGAAATTCTCTGCTGTTGACAGCCCTCTGGCCACTGTAGGCATGGGTGAGGGAAGAAAATGAGTTTTCTCTGGCTACACACGGAGCTTCATTGGCCGGGGTTGGGCTCACCTTGCCATGCTCTAGAGCTAAAGGGAATCTCAACGTGAGTCCTTGCCTCGAGGTAAGGCCCTGAGTAGCCCTGCAGAAAGGGAGGCAAGCAGGTCTTTCCATGAGCTCTAAGTCGCAGATCTGCTTTACTTGAAAAGAAGTACCCTTTTCAGGACTCCTAGGCCTCTCGGGTGAGCATCATTTTTGTTCCAAGATCCCTGAGTACCTCCACACCCCTGTAGGCCTGCTGAGCAACGACGAGGCCCATTGGTCCCTCGGAGGTCCTCTGTGTGTGCTGAGTCATGGGCAACACACTACACTCTTTCTTGTGATATCTTGATTCACAGCACTCGCATAGGTAAAAGAGCAACATTCTAGCAAGTTCCAACATGCCGTGGAAATCGCACTCATTCCCTAGTCTGAGCTGCACAGAGATAAACACTAGGCTTCTCCTTCCATCCAGGACCTCCTACTTGAAGTCACCCTGCCTCAGGAGATAGACGACTTGCGTTCCTATTGCAACTAAAGCACAGTTTTTCCTGTAGCACTGCAGGTTTGGAAGAGGCAAGGGCCCAGACGCCTAGCTAAGGCTTTCGTTGGTGAGGCCGTTCACTAGATGCAGAAGACGCTGCCTCGAGAAGTTGATTCAGGGAAGCAACCAGTGTGTACTTGGTGTCTCATTTGACTTGTTAAAAACCACAGAGATGTATGCTGCCTGTTCCCATGGAAATGGGGGCATGATGGTACTAGCCTTGCTTTCTATTTGGAAAGCTCCATTCTTGCTGCCGTGAAGCTCCCTGAAATTCTCTGCTGTTGACAGCCCTCTGGCCACTGTAGGCATGGGTGAGGGAAGAAAATGAGTTTTCTCTGGCTACACACGGAGCTTCATTGGCCGGGGTGGGGCTCACCTTGCCATGCTCTAGAGCTAAAGGGAATCTCAACGTGAGTCCTAGTCTCGAGGTAAGGCCCTGAGTAGCCCTGCAGAAAGGGAGGCATGCAGGTCTTTCCATGAGCTCTAAGTCGCAGATCTGCTTTACTTTAAAGGAAGTACCCTTTTCAGGACTCCTAGGCCTCTCGCGTGAGCATCATTTTTGTTCCAAGATCCCTGAGTACCTCCACACCCCTGTAGGCCTGCAGAGCAACAACGAGGCCCATTGGTCCCTCGGAGGTCCTCTGTGTGTGCTGAGTCATGGGCAACACACTGCACTCTTTCTTGTGATATCTTGATCCACAGCACTCGCACAGGATCACGAGCACCGTTCTAGCAGGTTCCAACATGCCGTGGAAGTCGCACTCATTCCCTAGTCTGAGCTGCACAGAGAAAAACACTAGGCTCCTCCTTCCATCTAAGACCTCCTACGTGAAGTCACCCTGCCATCAGGAGAAACACTGCTTGCGTTCTTATTGCAACTAAAGCAGAGTTTTTCCTGTAGCACTGCAGGCTTTTGAAGAGGCACGGGCCCAGAGGCCTAGCTAGGGCGTTCCTTGGTGAGGCCGTTCACTAGATGCAGAACACCCTGCCTCGAGAAGTTGATTCAGGGAAGCAACCAGTGTGGACTCTGTGTCTCTTTTGACTTGTTAGAAACCACAGAGACGTATGCTACCTGTGCCAATGGTAATGGGGGCATGATGGTACTAGCTTTGCTTTCCATTTGGAAAGCTCCATTCTTGCTGCCGTGAAACTCCCTGAAAATCTCTGCTGTTGATAGCCCTCTGGCCACTGTAGGCACGGGTGTGGGAAGAAAATGAGTTTTCTTTGGCTACACACGGGGCTTCATTGGCCGGGGTGGGGCTCACCTTGCCATGCTCTAGAGTTAAAGGGAATCTCAACGTGAGTCCTTGCCTCGAGGTAAGGCCCTGAGTAGCCCTGCAGAAAGGGAGGCATGCAGGTCTTTCCATTAGCTCTAAATCACTGTTCTGCTTTACTTTAAAGGAAGTACCCTTTTCAGGACTCCTAGGCCTCTCGGGTGAGCATCATTTTGTTCCAAGATCCCTGAGTACCTCCACACCCCTGTAGGACTGCTGAGCAACAACGAGGCCCATTGGTCCCTCGGAGGTCCTCTGTGTCTGCTGAGTCATGGGCAACACACTGCACTCTTTCTTGTGATATCTTGATTCACAGCACTCACACAGGTTCACGAGCACCGTTCTAGCAAGTTCCAACATGCCGTGGAAGTCGCACTCATTCCCTAGTCTGAGCTGCACAGAGATAAACACTAGGCTTCTCCTTCCATCCAGGACCTCCTACTTGAAGTCACCCTGCCTCAGGAGATAGACGACTTGCGTTCCTATTGCAACTAAAGCACAGTTTTTCCTGTAGCACTGCAGGTTTGGAAGAGGCAAGGGCCCAGACGCCTAGCTAAGGCTTTCGTTGGTGAGGCCGTTCACTAGATGCAGAAGACGCTGCCTCGAGAAGTTGATTCAGGGAAGCAACCAGTGTGTACTTGGTGTCTCATTTGACTTGTTAAAAACCACAGAGATGTATGCTGCCTGTTCCCATGGAAATGGGGGCATGATGGTACTAGCCTTGCTTTCTATTTGGAAAGCTCCATTCTTGCTGCCGTGAAGCTCCCTGAAATTCTCTGCTGTTGACAGCCCTCTGGCCACTGTAGGCATGGGTGAGGGAAGAAAATGAGTTTTCTCTGGCTACACACGGAGCTTCATTGGCCGGGGTGGGGCTCACCTTGCCATGCTCTAGAGCTAAAGGGAATCTCAACGTGAGTCCTAGTCTCGAGGTAAGGCCCTGAGTAGCCCTGCAGAAAGGGAGGCATGCAGGTCTTTCCATGAGCTCTAAGTCGCAGATCTGCTTTACTTTAAAGGAAGTACCCTTTTCAGGACTCCTAGGCCTCTCGCGTGAGCATCATTTTTGTTCCAAGATCCCTGAGTACCTCCACACCCCTGTAGGCCTGCAGAGCAACAACGAGGCCCATTGGTCCCTCGGAGGTCCTCTGTGTGTGCTGAGTCATGGGCAACACACTGCACTCTTTCTTGTGATATCTTGATCCACAGCACTCGCACAGGATCACGAGCACCGTTCTAGCAGGTTCCAACATGCCGTGGAAGTCGCACTCATTCCCTAGTCTGAGCTGCACAGAGAAAAACACTAGGCTCCTCCTTCCATCTAAGACCTCCTACGTGAAGTCACCCTGCCATCAGGAGAAACACTGCTTGCGTTCTTATTGCAACTAAAGCAGAGTTTTTCCTGTAGCACTGCAGGCTTTTGAAGAGGCACGGGCCCAGAGGCCTAGCTAGGGCGTTCCTTGGTGAGGCCGTTCACTAGATGCAGAACACCCTGCCTCGAGAAGTTGATTCAGGGAAGCAACCAGTGTGGACTCTGTGTCTCTTTTGACTTGTTAGAAACCACAGAGACGTATGCTACCTGTGCCAATGGTAATGGGGGCATGATGGTACTAGCTTTGCTTTCCATTTGGAAAGCTCCATTCTTGCTGCCGTGAAACTCCCTGAAAATCTCTGCTGTTGATAGCCCTCTGGCCACTGTAGGCACGGGTGTGGGAAGAAAATGAGTTTTCTTTGGCTACACACGGGGCTTCATTGGCCGGGGTGGGGCTCACCTTGCCATGCTCTAGAGTTAAAGGGAATCTCAACGTGAGTCCTTGCCTCGAGGTAAGGCCCTGAGTAGCCCTGCAGAAAGGGAGGCATGCAGGTCTTTCCATTAGCTCTAAATCACTGTTCTGCTTTACTTTAAAGGAAGTACCCTTTTCAGGACTCCTAGGCCTCTCGGGTGAGCATCATTTTGTTCCAAGATCCCTGAGTACCTCCACACCCCTGTAGGACTGCTGAGCAACAACGAGGCCCATTGGTCCCTCGGAGGTCCTCTGTGTCTGCTGAGTCATGGGCAACACACTGCACTCTTTCTTGTGATATCTTGATTCACAGCACTCACACAGGTTCACGAGCACCGTTCTAGCAAGTTCCAACATGCCGTGGAAGTCGCACTCATTCCCTAGTCTGAGCTGCACAGAGATAAACACTAGGCTTCTCCTTCCATCCAGGACCTCCTACTTGAAGTCACCCTGCCTCAGGAGATAGACGACTTGCGTTCCTATTGCAACTAAAGCACAGTTTTTCCTGTAGCACTGCAGGTTTGGAAGAGGCAAGGGCCCAGACGCCTAGCTAAGGCTTTCGTTGGTGAGGCCGTTCACTAGATGCAGAAGACGCTGCCTCGAGAAGTTGATTCAGGGAAGCAACCAGTGTGTACTTGGTGTCTCATTTGACTTGTTAAAAACCACAGAGATGTATGCTGCCTGTGCCCATGGAAATGGGGGCATGATGGTACTAGCCTTGCTTTCTATTTGGAAAGCTCCATTCTTGCTGCCGTGAAGCTCCCTGAAATTCTCTGCTGTTGACAGCCCTCTGGCCACTGTAGGCATGGGTGAGGGAAGAAAATGAGTTTTCTCTGGCTACACACGGAGCTTCATTGGCCGGGGTGGGGCTCACCTTGCCATGCTCTAGAGCTAAAGGGAATCTCAACGTGAGTCCTAGTCTCGAGGTAAGGCCCTGAGTAGCCCTGCAGAAAGGGAGGCATGCAGGTCTTTCCATGAGCTCTAAGTCGCAGATCTGCTTTACTTTAAAGGAAGTACCCTTTTCAGGACTCCTAGGCCTCTCGGGTGAGCATCATTTTTGTTCCAAGATCCCTGAGTACCTCCACACCCCTGTAGGCCTGCAGAGCAACAACGAGGCCCATTGGTCCCTCGGAGGTCCTCTGTGTCTGCTGAATCATGGGCAACACACTGCACTCTTTCTTGTGATATCTAGATTCACAGCACTCGCACAGCTTCACGAGCACCGTTCTAGCAGGTTCCAACATGCCGTGGAAGTCGCACTCATTCCCTAGTCTGAGCTGCACAGAGAAAAACACTAGGCTTCTCCTTCCATCTAAGACCTCCTACGTGAAGTCACCCTGCCATCAGGAGAAACACTGCTTGCGTTCTTTTTGCAACTAAAGCAGAGTTTTTCCTGTAGCACTGCAGGCTTTTGAAGAGGCACGGGCCCAGAGGCCTAGCTAGGGCGTTCCTTGGTGAGGCCGTTCACTAGATGCAGAACACCCTGCCTCGAGAAGTTGATTCAGGGAAGCAACCAGTGTGGACTCTGTGTCTCTTTTGACTTGTTAGAAACCAGAGAGAAGTATGCTGCCTGAGCCAATGGTAATGGGGGCATGATCTTACTAGCCTTGCTTTCCATTTGGAAAGCTCCATTCTTGCTGCCGTGAAGCTCCCTGAAATTCTCTGCTATTGTCAGCCCTCTGGCCACTGTAGGCATGGGTGTGGGAAGAAAATGAGTTTTCTTTGGCTACACACGGAGCTTCATTGACCGGGGTGGGGCTCACCTTGCCATGCTCTAGAACTAAAGGGAATCTCAACGTGAGTCCTTGCCTCGAGGTAAGGCCCTGAGTAGCCCTGCAGAAAGGGAGGCATGCAGCTCTTTCCATGAGCTCTTAGTGGAGGTTCCGCTTTATGTTAAAGGAAGTACCCTTTTCAGGACTCCTAGGCCCCTGTGGACCTGCTGAGCAGCATTGATTCCCATACGTCCCTCGGAGGCCCTCTGTGTCTGCCGAGTCTCGGGCAACACACTGTACGTTATTTCAGGAGAGCTATATTTCCAGAGCAGTCGAACAGCATCAGAACCACATTTCTAGGCAGTCCAACATGCCCTGGAAGTTTTCGACATTGCCCTCGTCTGAATGTCCTGAGATAACACTCTTCTTAGAATTTATCGAGGACCTCTTTCCTGAAGTCACTCTATTCAAGGAGAAATACAGCATCCTAACATGCTGTGTCGCTCACAGTGCAAGCAACGTGAGAAGTTGCCTCGAGGTAAGGCCCTGAAATGCTATGCAGAAGCGGAGGCATGTAGCAGTTTCCATGAGGCCGTAGTCGCTGCATTGCAGCATTTTAACGCCAGTACGCTTTTCAGGACACCTAGGTGCCTCGCCTGGAAACCCTGTTCCCTGCAAGAACACCGAGTACCCTCAGGCTCCCCTGGCCCTTCTAAGCAATATCCAGGCCCGTAGCTTTCCGACTCACAGTGTGTATGCCGAGTGTAGGGCAACACAGTGCACTCTAATTGGGACATCTTGATTTAGCCAGCACCTGCAAAGTTTTATGAGCACCGTTCTAGCAAGTTCCAACATGCCGTGGAAGTCGCACTCATTCCGTACACTGAGCTGCACAGAGAAAAACACTAGGCTTCTCCTTCCATCCAGGACCTCCTACCTGAAGTCACACTGCCTCAGGAGAAACACGGCTTGCGTTCCTATTGCAACTAAAGCACAGTTTTTCCTGTAGCACTGCAGGTGTGGAAGAGGCAAAGGTCCAGAGGACTAGCTAAGGCTTTCCTTGGTGAGGCCGTTCACTAGAAGCAGAACACCCTGCCTCGAGGAGTTGATTCAGGGAAACAACCAGTGTGTACTCTGTGTCTCTTTTGACTTGTTAGAAACCACAGAGATGTATGCAGCCTGTGCCCATGGAAATGGGGGCATGATGGTACTAGCATTGATTTCCATTTGGAAAGCTCCATTCTTGCTGCCGTGAAGCTCCCTGAAATTCTCTGCTGTTGACAGCCCTCTGTCCACTGTAGGCATGGGTGTGGGAAGAAAATGAGTTTTCTCTGGCTACACACGGAGCTTAATTGGCCGGGGTTGGGCTCACCTTGCCATGCTCTAGAGCTAAAGGGAATCTCAACGTGAGTCCTTGCCTCGAGGTAAGGCCCTGAGTAGCCCTGCAGAAAGGGAGGCATGCAGGTCTTTCCATGAGCTCTAAGTCGCAGATCTGCTTTACTTGAAAATAAGTACCCTTTTCAGGACTCCTAGGCCTCTCGGGTGAGCATCATTTTTGTTCCAAGATCCCTGAGTACCTCCACACCCCTGTAGGCCTGCAGAGCAACAACGAGGCCCATTGGTCCCTCGGAGGTCCTCTGTGTCTGCTGAGTCATGGGCAACACACTGCACTCTTTCTTGTGATATCTTGATTCACAGCACTCACACAGGTTCACGAGCACCGTTCTAGCAAGTTCCAACATGCCGTGGAAGTCGCACTCATTCCCTAGTCTGAGCTGCACAGAGATAAACACTAGGCTTCTCCTTCCATCCAGGACCTCCTACTTGAAGTCACCCTGCCTCAGGAGATAGACGACTTGCGTTCCTATTGCAACTAAAGCACAGTTTTTCCTGTAGCACTGCAGGTTTGGAAGAGGCAAGGGCCCAGACGCCTAGCTAAGGCTTTCGTTGGTGAGGCCGTTCACTAGATGCAGAAGACGCTGCCTCGAGAAGTTGATTCAGGGAAGCAACCAGTGTGTACTTGGTGTCTCATTTGACTTGTTAAAAACCACAGAGATGTATGCTGCCTGTGCCCATGGAAATGGGGGCATGATGGTACTAGCCTTGCTTTCTATTTGGAAAGCTCCATTCTTGCTGCCGTGAAGCTCCCTGAAATTCTCTGCTGTTGACAGCCCTCTGGCCACTGTAGGCATGGGTGAGGGAAGAAAATGAGTTTTCTCTGGCTACACACGGAGCTTCATTGGCCGGGGTGGGGCTCACCTTGCCATGCTCTAGAGCTAAAGGGAATCTCAACGTGAGTCCTAGTCTCGAGGTAAGGCCCTGAGTAGCCCTGCAGAAAGGGAGGCATGCAGGTCTTTCCATGAGCTCTAAGTCGCAGATCTGCTTTACTTTAAAGGAAGTACCCTTTTCAGGACTCCTAGGCCTCTCGGGTGAGCATCATTTTTGTTCCAAGATCCCTGAGTACCTCCACACCCCTGTAGGCCTGCAGAGCAACAACGAGGCCCATTGGTCCCTCGGAGGTCCTCTGTGTCTGCTGAGTCATGGGCAACACACTGCACTCTTTCTTGTGATATCTTGATCCACAGCACTCGCACAGGATCACGAGCACCGTTCTAGCAGGTTCCAACATGCCGTGGAAGTCGCACTCATTCCCTAGTCTGAGCTGCACAGAGAAAAACACTAGGCTCCTCCTTCCATCTAAGACCTCCTACCTGAAGTCACCCTGCCATCAGGAGAAACACTGCTTGCGTTCTTATTGCAACTAAAGCAGAGTTTTTCCTGTAGCACTGCAGGCTTTTGAAGAGGCACGGGCCCAGAGGCCTAGCTAGGGCGTTCCTTGGTGAGGCCGTTCACTAGATGCAGAACACCCTGCCTCGAGAAGTTGATTCAGGGAAGCAACCAGTGTGGACTCTGTGTCTCTTTTGACTTGTTAGAAACCACAGAGATGTATGCTACCTGTGCCAATGGTAATGGGGGCATGATGGTACTAGCTTTGCTTTCCATTTGGAAAGCTCCATTCTTGCTGCCGTGAAACTCCCTGAAAATCTCTGCTGTTGATAGCCCTCTGGCCACTGTAGGCACGGGTGTGGGAAGAAAATGAGTTTTCTTTGGCTACACACGGGGCTTCATTGGCCGGGGTGGGGCTCACCTTGCCATGCTCTAGAGTTAAAGGGAATCTCAACGTGAGTCCTTGCCTCGAGGTAAGGCCCTGAGTAGCCCTGCAGAAAGGGAGGCATGCAGGTCTTTCCATTAGCTCTAAATCACTGTTCTGCTTTACTTTAAAGGAAGTACCCTTTTCAGGACTCCTAGGCCTCTCGGGTGAGCATCATTTTGTTCCAAGATCCCTGAGTACCTCCACACCCCTGTAGGACTGCTGAGCAACAACGAGGCCCATTGGTCCCTCGGAGGTCCTCTGTGTCTGCTGAGTCATGGGCAACACACTGCACTCTTTCTTGTGATATCTTGATTCACAGCACTCACACAGGTTCACGAGCACCGTTCTAGCAAGTTCCAACATGCCGTGGAAGTCGCACTCATTCCCTAGTCTGAGCTGCACAGAGATAAACACTAGGCTTCTCCTTCCATCCAGGACCTCCTACTTGAAGTCACCCTGCCTCAGGAGATAGACGACTTGCGTTCCTATTGCAACTAAAGCACAGTTTTTCCTGTAGCACTGCAGGTTTGGAAGAGGCAAGGGCCCAGACGCCTAGCTAAGGCTTTCGTTGGTGAGGCCGTTCACTAGATGCAGAAGACGCTGCCTCGAGAAGTTGATTCAGGGAAGCAACCAGTGTGTACTTGGTGTCTCATTTGACTTGTTAAAAACCACAGAGATGTATGCTGCCTGTGCCCATGGAAATGGGGGCATGATGGTACTAGCCTTGCTTTCTATTTGGAAAGCTCCATTCTTGCTGCCGTGAAGCTCCCTGAAATTCTCTGCTGTTGACAGCCCTCTGGCCACTGTAGGCATGGGTGAGGGAAGAAAATGAGTTTTCTCTGGCTACACACGGAGCTTCATTGGCCGGGGTGGGGCTCACCTTGCCATGCTCTAGAGCTAAAGGGAATCTCAACGTGAGTCCTAGTCTCGAGGTAAGGCCCTGAGTAGCCCTGCAGAAAGGGAGGCATGCAGGTCTTTCCATGAGCTCTAAGTCGCAGATCTGCTTTACTTTAAAGGAAGTACCCTTTTCAGGACTCCTAGGCCTCTCGGGTGAGCATCATTTTTGTTCCAAGATCCCTGAGTACCTCCACACCCCTGTAGGCCTGCAGAGCAACAACGAGGCCCATTGGTCCCTCGGAGGTCCTCTGTGTCTGCTGAATCATGGGCAACACACTGCACTCTTTCTTGTGATGTCTAGATTCACAGCACTCGCACAGCTTCACGAGCACCGTTCTAGCAGGTTCCAACATGCCGTGGAAGTCGCACTCATTCCCTAGTCTGAGCTGCACAGAGAAAAACACTAGGCTTCTCCTTCCATCTAAGACCTCCTACGTGAAGTCACCCTGCCATCAGGAGAAACACTGCTTGCGTTCTTTTTGCAACTAAAGCAGAGTTTTTCCTGTAGCACTGCAGGCTTTTGAAGAGGCACGGGCCCAGAGGCCTAGCTAGGGCGTTCCTTGGTGAGGCCGTTCACTAGATGCAGAACACCCTGCCTCGAGAAGTTGATTCAGGGAAGCAACCAGTGTGGACTCTGTGTCTCTTTTGACTTGTTAGAAACCAGAGAGAAGTATGCTGCCTGAGCCAATGGTAATGGGGGCATGATCTTACTAGCCTTGCTTTCCATTTGGAAAGCTCCATTCTTGCTGCCGTGAAGCTCCCTGAAATTCTCTGCTATTGTCAGCCCTCTGGCCACTGTAGGCATGGGTGTGGGAAGAAAATGAGTTTTCTTTGGCTACACACGGAGCTTCATTGACCGGGGTGGGGCTCACCTTGCCATGCTCTAGAACTAAAGGGAATCTCAACGTGAGTCCTTGCCTCGAGGTAAGGCCCTGAGTAGCCCTGCAGAAAGGGAGGCATGCAGCTCTTTCCATGAGCTCTTAGTGGAGGTTCCGCTTTATGTTAAAGGAAGTACCCTTTTCAGGACTCCTAGGCCCCTGTGGACCTGCTGAGCAGCATTGATTCCCATACGTCCCTCGGAGGCCCTCTGTGTCTGCCGAGTCTCGGGCAACACACTGTACGTTATTTCAGGAGAGCTCTATTTGCAGAGCAGTCGAACAGCATCAGAACCACATTTCTAGGCAGTCCAACATGCCCTGGAAGTTTTCGACATTGCCCTCGTCTGAATGTCCTGAGATAACACTCTTCTTAGAATTTATCGAGGACCTCTTTCCTGAAGTCACTCTATTCAAGGAGAAATACAGCATCCTAACATGCTGTGTCGCTCACAGTGCAAGCAACGGGAGAACTTGCCTCGAGGTAAGGCCCTGAAATGCTATGCAGAAGCGGAGGCGTGTAGCAGTTTCCATGAGGCCGTAGTCGCTGCTCTGCAGCATTTTAACGCCAGTACGCTTTTCAGGACACCTAGGTGCCTCGCCTGGAAACCCTGTTCCCTGCAAGAACACCGAGTACCCTCAGGCTCCCGTGGCCCTTCTAAGCAATATCCAGGCCCGTAGCTTTCCGACTCACAGTGTGGATGCCGAGTGTAGGGCAACTCAGTACACTCTAATTGGGACATCTTGATTTAGCCAGCACCTGCACAGATTTATGAGCACCGTTCTAGCAAGTTCCAACATGCCGTGGAAGTCGCAATCATTCCCAAGTCTGAGCTGCACAGAGAAAAACACTAGGCTTCTGCTTCCATCCAGGACCTCCTACCTGAAGTCACCCTGCCTCCAGGGGAAAGACGGCTTGCGTTCCTATTGCAACTAAAGCACAGTTTTTCCTGTAGCACTGCAGGTGTGGAAGAGGCAAAGGTCCAGAGGCCTAGCTAAGGCTTTCCTTGGTGAGGCCGTTCACTAGATGCAGAACACGCTGCCTCGAGAAGTTGATTCAGGGAAGCAACCAGTGTGTACTCTGTGTCTCATTTGACTTGTTAAAAACCACAGAGATGTATGCTGCTTGTGCTCATGGAAATGGGGGCACGATGGTACTAGCCGTGCTTTCCATTTGGAAAGCTCCATTCTTGCTGCCGTGAAGCTCCCTGATATTCTCTGCTGTTGACAGGCCCCTGTCCACTATAGCATTGGTGTGGGAAGAAAATGAGTTTTCTCTGGGTACACACGGAGCTTCATTGGCCGGGGTGGTGTTCACCTTCCCATGCTCTAGAGTTAAAGGGAATCTCAACGTGAGTCCCTGCCTAGAGGTAAGGCCCTGAGTAGCCCTGCAGAAAGGGAAGCATGAAGGTCTTTCCATGAGCTCTAAGTCGCTGTTCTGCCTTACTTTAAAGGAAGTACCCTTTTCAGGACTCCTAGGCCTCTCGGGTGAGCATCATTTTTGTTCCAAGATCCCTGAGTACCTCCACACCCCTGTAGGACTGCTGAGCAACAACGAGGCCCATTGGTCCCTCGGAGGTCCTCTGTGTGTGCTGAGTCATGGGCAACACACTGCACTCTTTCTTGTGATATCTTGATTCATAGCACTCGCACAGGTAAAAGAGCAACATTCTAGCAAGTTCCAACAGGCCTGGAAATCGCACTCATTCCCTAGTCTGAGCTGCACAGAGAAAAACACTAGGCTTCTCCTTCCATCCAGGACCTCCTACCTGAAGTCATCCTGCCTCCAGGAGAAAGACGGCATGCGTTCCTATTGCAACTAAAGCACAGTTTTTCCTGTAGCACTGCAGGCTTTTGAAGAGGCAGGGGCCCAGAGGCCTAGCTAGGGCGTTCCTTGTTGAGGCCGTTCACAAGGAGCAGAACACCCTGCCTCGAGAAGTTGATTCAGGGAAGCAACTAGTGTGTACTCTGTGTCTCTTTTGACTTGTTAGAAACCACAGAGATGTATGCTGCCTGTGCCAATGGTAATGGGGGCATGCTGGTCCTAGCCTTGCTTTCCATTTGGAAAGCTCCATTCTTGCTGCCGTGAAGCTCCCTGAAATTCTCTGCTGTTGACAGGCCTCTGGCCACTCTAGCATTGGTGTGGGAAGAAAATGAGTTTTCTCTGGCTACACACGGAGCTTCATTGCTCCGGGTGGGGCTCACCTTGCCATGCTCTAGAGCTAAAGGGAATCTCAACGTGAGTCCTTGCCTCGAGGTAAGGCCCTGAGTAGCCGTGCAGAAAGGGAGGCATGCAGCTCTTTCCATGAGCTCTTAGTGGAGGTTCCGCTTTATCTTAAAGGAAGTACCCTTTTCAGGACTCCTAGGCCCCTCGGGTGAGCATCATTTTTGTTCCAAGATCACTGACGCACTCCACACCCCTGCGTGCCTGCTGAGCAGCATTGATTCCCATACGTCCCTCGGAGGCCCTCTGTGTCTGCCGAGTCTCGGGCAACACACTGTACGTTACTTCAGGAGAGCTCTATTTGCAGAGCAGTCGAACAGCATCAGAACCACATTTCTAGGCAGTCCAACATGCCCTGGAAGTTTTCGACTTTGCCCTCGTCTGAATGTCCTGAGATAACACTCTTCTTAGAATTTATCGAGGACCTCTTTCCTGAAGTCACTCTATTCAAGGAGAAATACAGCATCCTAACATGCTGTGTCGCTCACAGTGCAAGCAACGTGAGAACTTGCCTCGAGGGAAGGCCCTGAAATGCTATGCAGAAGCGGAGGCGTGTAGCACTTTCCATGAGGCCGTAGTCGCTGCTCTGCAGCATTTTAACGCCAGTACGCTTTTCAGGACACCTAGGTGCCTCGCCTGGAAACCCTATTTCCTGCAAGAACAGCAAGTACCCTCAGGCTCCCCTGGCCCTTCTAAGCAATATCCAGGCCCGTAGCTTTCCGACTCACAGTGTGTATGCCGAGTGTAGGGCAACAGAGTGCACTCTTACTGGGACATCTTGAATTAGCCAGCACTCATACAGGTTCACGAGCACCGTTCTAGCAAGTTCCAAAATGCCATGGAAGTTGCACTCATTCCCTGGTCTGAGCTGCACAGAGAAAAACACTAGGCTTCTCCTTCCATCCAGGACCTCCTACCTGAAGTCATCCTGCCTCCAGGAGAAAGACGGCATGCGTTCCTATTGCAACTAAAGCACAGTTTTTCCTGTAGCACTGCAGGCTTTTGAAGAGGCAGGGGCCCAGAGGCCTAGCTAGGGCGTTCCTTGTTGAAGCCGTTCACAAGGTGCAGAACACCCTGCCTCGAGAAGTTGATTCAGGGAAGCAACTAGTGTGTACTCTGTGTCTCTTTTGACTTGTTAGAAACCACAGAGATGTATGCTGCCTGTGCCAATGGTAATGGGGGCATGATGGTCCTAGCCTTGCTTTCTATTTGGAAAGCTCCATTCTTGCTGCCGTGAAGCTCCCTGAAATTCTCTGCTGTTGACAGCCCTCTGGCCACTGTAGGCATGGGTGAGGGAAGAAAATGAGTTTTCTCTGGCTACACACGGAGCTTCATTGGCCGGGGTGGGGCTCACCTTGCCATGCTCTAGAGCTAAAGGGAATCTCAACGTGAGTCCTAGTCTCGAGGTAAGGCCCTGAGTAGCCCTGCAGAAAGGGAGGCATGCAGGTCTTTCCATGAGCTCTAAGTCGCAGATCTGCTTTACTTTAAAGGAAGTACCCTTTTCAGGACTCCTAGGCCTCTCGGGTGAGCATCATTTTTGTTCCAAGATCCCTGAGTACCTCCACACCCCTGTAGGCCTGCAGAGCAACAACGAGGCCCATTGGTCCCTCGGAGGTCCTCTGTGTCTGCTGAGTCATGGGCAACACACTGCACTCTTTTTTGTGATATCTTGATCCACAGCACTCGCACAGGATCACGAGCACCGTTCTAGCAGGTTCCAACATGCCGTGGAAGTCGCACTCATTCCCTAGTCTGAGCTGCACAGAGAAAAACACTAGGCTCCTCCTTCCATCTAAGACCTCCTACCTGAAGTCACCCTGCCATCAGGAGAAACACTGCTTGCGTTCTTATTGCAACTAAAGCAGAGTTTTTCCTGTAGCACTGCAGGCTTTTGAAGAGGCACGGGCCCAGAGGCCTAGCTAGGGCGTTCCTTGGTGAGGCCGTTCACTAGATGCAGAACACCCTGCCTCGAGAAGTTGATTCAGGGAAGCAACCAGTGTGGACTCTGTGTCTCTTTTGACTTGTTAGAAACCACAGAGATGTATGCTACCTGTGCCAATGGTAATGGGGGCATGATGGTACTAGCTTTGCTTTCCATTTGGAAAGCTCCATTCTTGCTGCCGTGAAACTCCCTGAAAATCTCTGCTGTTGATAGCCCTCTGGCCACTGTAGGCACGGGTGTGGGAAGAAAATGAGTTTTCTTTGGCTACACACGGGGCTTCATTGGCCGGGGTGGGGCTCACCTTGCCATGCTCTAGAGTTAAAGGGAATCTCAACGTGAGTCCTTGCCTCGAGGTAAGGCCCTGAGTAGCCCTGCAGAAAGGGAGGCATGCAGGTCTTTCCATTAGCTCTAAATCACTGTTCTGCTTTACTTTAAAGGAAGTACCCTTTTCAGGACTCCTAGGCCTCTCGGGTGAGCATCATTTTGTTCCAAGATCCCTGAGTACCTCCACACCCCTGTAGGACTGCTGAGCAACAACGAGGCCCATTGGTCCCTCGGAGGTCCTCTGTGTCTGCTGAGTCATGGGCAACACACTGCACTCTTTCTTGTGATATCTTGATTCACAGCACTCACACAGGTTCACGAGCACCGTTCTAGCAAGTTCCAACATGCCGTGGAAGTCGCACTCATTCCCTAGTCTGAGCTGCACAGAGATAAACACTAGGCTTCTCCTTCCATCCAGGACCTCCTACTTGAAGTCACCCTGCCTCAGGAGATAGACGACTTGCGTTCCTATTGCAACTAAAGCACAGTTTTTCCTGTAGCACTGCAGGTTTGGAAGAGGCAAGGGCCCAGACGCCTAGCTAAGGCTTTCGTTGGTGAGGCCGTTCACTAGATGCAGAAGACGCTGCCTCGAGAAGTTGATTCAGGGAAGCAACCAGTGTGTACTTGGTGTCTCATTTGACTTGTTAAAAACCACAGAGATGTATGCTGCCTGTGCCCATGGAAATGGGGGCATGATGGTACTAGCCTTGCTTTCTATTTGGAAAGCTCCATTCTTGCTGCCGTGAAGCTCCCTGAAATTCTCTGCTGTTGACAGCCCTCTGGCCACTGTAGGCATGGGTGAGGGAAGAAAATGAGTTTTCTCTGGCTACACACGGAGCTTCATTGGCCGGGGTGGGGCTCACCTTGCCATGCTCTAGAGCTAAAGGGAATCTCAACGTGAGTCCTAGTCTCGAGGTAAGGCCCTGAGTAGCCCTGCAGAAAGGGAGGCATGCAGGTCTTTCCATGAGCTCTAAGTCGCAGATCTGCTTTACTTTAAAGGAAGTACCCTTTTCAGGACTCCTAGGCCTCTCGGGTGAGCATCATTTTTGTTCCAAGATCCCTGAGTACCTCCACACCCCTGTAGGCCTGCAGAGCAACAACGAGGCCCATTGGTCCCTCGGAGGTCCTCTGTGTCTGCTGAATCATGGGCAACACACTGCACTCTTTCTTGTGATGTCTAGATTCACAGCACTCGCACAGCTTCACGAGCACCGTTCTAGCAGGTTCCAACATGCCGTGGAAGTCGCACTCATTCCCTAGTCTGAGCTGCACAGAGAAAAACACTAGGCTTCTCCTTCCATCTAAGACCTCCTACGTGAAGTCACCCTGCCATCAGGAGAAACACTGCTTGCGTTCTTTTTGCAACTAAAGCAGAGTTTTTCCTGTAGCACTGCAGGCTTTTGAAGAGGCACGGGCCCAGAGGCCTAGCTAGGGCGTTCCTTGGTGAGGCCGTTCACTAGATGCAGAACACCCTGCCTCGAGAAGTTGATTCAGGGAAGCAACCAGTGTGGACTCTGTGTCTCTTTTGACTTGTTAGAAACCAGAGAGAAGTATGCTGCCTGAGCCAATGGTAATGGGGGCATGATCTTACTAGCCTTGCTTTCCATTTGGAAAGCTCCATTCTTGCTGCCGTGAAGCTCCCTGAAATTCTCTGCTATTGTCAGCCCTCTGGCCACTGTAGGCATGGGTGTGGGAAGAAAATGAGTTTTCTTTGGCTACACACGGAGCTTCATTGACCGGGGTGGGGCTCACCTTGCCATGCTCTAGAACTAAAGGGAATCTCAACGTGAGTCCTTGCCTCGAGGTAAGGCCCTGAGTAGCCCTGCAGAAAGGGAGGCATGCAGCTCTTTCCATGAGCTCTTAGTGGAGGTTCCGCTTTATGTTAAAGGAAGTACCCTTTTCAGGACTCCTAGGCCCCTGTGGACCTGCTGAGCAGCATTGATTCCCATACGTCCCTCGGAGGCCCTCTGTGTCTGCCGAGTCTCGGGCAACACACTGTACGTTATTTCAGGAGAGCTATATTTCCAGAGCAGTCGAACAGCATCAGAACCACATTTCTAGGCAGTCCAACATGCCCTGGAAGTTTTCGACATTGCCCTCGTCTGAATGTCCTGAGATAACACTCTTCTTAGAATTTATCGAGGACCTCTTTCCTGAAGTCACTCTATTCAAGGAGAAATACAGCATCCTAACATGCTGTGTCGCTCACAGTGCAAGCAACGGGAGAACTTGCCTCGAGGTAAGGCCCTGAAATGCTATGCAGAAGCGGAGGCGTGTAGCAGTTTCCATGAGGCCGTAGTCGCTGCTCTGCAGCATTTTAACGCCAGTACGCTTTTCAGGACACCTAGGTGCCTCGCCTGGAAACCCTGTTCCCTGCAAGAACACCGAGTACCCTCAGGCTCCCGTGGCCCTTCTAAGCAATATCCAGGCCCGTAGCTTTCCGACTCACAGTGTGGATGCCGAGTGTAGGGCAACTCAGTACACTCTAATTGGGACATCTTGATTTAGCCAGCACCTGCACAGATTTATGAGCACCGTTCTAGCAAGTTCCAACATGCCGTGGAAGTCGCAATCATTCCCAAGTCTGAGCTGCACAGAGAAAAACACTAGGCTTCTCCTTCCATCCAGGACCTCCTACCTGAAGTCACCCTGCCTCCAGGGGAAAGACGGCTTGCGTTCCTATTGCAACTAAAGCACAGTTTTTCCTGTAGCACTGCAGGTGTGGAAGAGGCAAAGGTCCAGAGGCCTAGCTAAGGCTTTCCTTGGTGAGGCCGTTCACTAGATGCAGAACACGCTGCCTCGAGAAGTTGATTCAGGGAAGCAACCAGTGTGTACTCTGTGTCTCATTTGACTTGTTAAAAACCACAGAGATGTATGCTGCTTGTGCTCATGGAAATGGGGGCACGATGGTACTAGCCGTGCTTTCCATTTGGAAAGCTCCATTCTTGCTGCCGTGAAGCTCCCTGATATTCTCTGCTGTTGACAGGCCCCTGTCCACTATAGCATTGGTGTGGGAAGAAAATGAGTTTTCTCTGGGTACACACGGAGCTTCATTGGCCGGGGTGGTGTTCACCTTCCCATGCTCTAGAGTTAAAGGGAATCTCAACGTGAGTCCCTGCCTAGAGGTAAGGCCCTGAGTAGCCCTGCAGAAAGGGAAGCATGAAGGTCTTTCCATGAGCTCTAAGTCGCTGTTCTGCCTTACTTTAAAGGAAGTACCCTTTTCAGGACTCCTAGGCCTCTCGGGTGAGCATCATTTTTGTTCCAAGATCCCTGAGTACCTCCACACCCCTGTAGGACTGCTGAGCAACAACGAGGCCCATTGGTCCCTCGGAGGTCCTCTGTGTGTGCTGAGTCATGGGCAACACACTGCACTCTTTCTTGTGATATCTTGATTCATAGCACTCGCACAGGTAAAAGAGCAACATTCTAGCAAGTTCCAACAGGCCTGGAAATCGCACTCATTCCCTAGTCTGAGCTGCACAGAGAAAAACACTAGGCTTCTCCTTCCATCCAGGACCTCCTACCTGAAGTCATCCTGCCTCCAGGAGAAAGACGGCATGCGTTCCTATTGCAACTAAAGCACAGTTTTTCCTGTAGCACTGCAGGCTTTTGAAGAGGCAGGGGCCCAGAGGCCTAGCTAGGGCGTTCCTTGTTGAGGCCGTTCACAAGGAGCAGAACACCCTGCCTCGAGAAGTTGATTCAGGGAAGCAACTAGTGTGTACTCTGTGTCTCTTTTGACTTGTTAGAAACCACAGAGATGTATGCTGCCTGTGCCAATGGTAATGGGGGCATGCTGGTCCTAGCCTTGCTTTCCATTTGGAAAGCTCCATTCTTGCTGCCGTGAAGCTCCCTGAAATTCTCTGCTGTTGACAGGCCTCTGGCCACTCTAGCATTGGTGTGGGAAGAAAATGAGTTTTCTCTGGCTACACACGGAGCTTCATTGCTCCGGGTGGGGCTCACCTTGCCATGCTCTAGAGCTAAAGGGAATCTCAACGTGAGTCCTTGCCTCGAGGTAAGGCCCTGAGTAGCCCTGCAGAAAGGGAGGCATGCAGCTCTTTCCATGAGCTCTTAGTGGAGGTTCCGCTTTATCTTAAAGGAAGTACCCTTTTCAGGACTCCTAGGCCCCTCGGGTGAGCATCATTTTTGTTCCAAGATCACTGACGCACTCCACACCCCTGCGTGCCTGCTGAGCAGCATTGATTCCCATACGTCCCTCGGAGGCCCTCTGTGTCTGCCGAGTCTCGGGCAACACACTGTACGTTACTTCAGGAGAGCTCTATTTGCAGAGCAGTCGAACAGCATCAGAACCACATTTCTAGGCAGTCCAACATGCCCTGGAAGTTTTCGACTTTGCCCTCGTCTGAATGTCCTGAGATAACACTCTTCTTAGAATTTATCGAGGACCTCTTTCCTGAAGTCACTCTATTCAAGGAGAAATACAGCATCCTAACATGCTGTGTCGCTCACAGTGCAAGCAACGTGAGAACTTGCCTCGAGGGAAGGCCCTGAAATGCTATGCAGAAGCGGAGGCGTGTAGCACTTTCCATGAGGCCGTAGTCGCTGCTCTGCAGCATTTTAACGCCAGTACGCTTTTCAGGACACCTAGGTGCCTCGCCTGGAAACCCTATTTCCTGCAAGAACAGCAAGTACCCTCAGGCTCCCCTGGCCCTTCTAAGCAATATCCAGGCCCGTAGCTTTCCGACTCACAGTGTGTATGCCGAGTGTAGGGCAACAGAGTGCACTCTTACTGGGACATCTTGAATTAGCCAGCACTCATACAGGTTCACGAGCACCGTTCTAGCAAGTTCCAAAATGCCATGGAAGTTGCACTCATTCCCTGGTCTGAGCTGCACAGAGAAAAACACTAGGCTTCTCCTTCCATCCAGGACCTCCTACCTGAAGTCATCCTGCCTCCAGGAGAAAGACGGCATGCGTTCCTATTGCAACTAAAGCACAGTTTTTCCTGTAGCACTGCAGGCTTTTGAAGAGGCAGGGGCCCAGAGGCCTAGCTAGGGCGTTCCTTGTTGAAGCCGTTCACAAGGTGCAGAACACCCTGCCTCGAGAAGTTGATTCAGGGAAGCAACTAGTGTGTACTCTGTGTCTCTTTTGACTTGTTAGAAACCACAGAGATGTATGCTGCCTGTGCCAATGGTAATGGGGGCATGATGGTCCTAGCCTTGCTTTCCATTTGGAAAGCTCCATGCTTGCTGCCGTGAAGCTCCCTGAAATTCTCTGCTGTTGACAGGCCTCTGGCCACTCTAGCATTGGTGTGGGAAGAAAATGAGTTTTCTCTGGCTACACACGGAGCTTCATTGCTCCGGGTGGGGCTCACCTTGCCATGCTCTAGAGCTAAAGGGAATCTCAACGTGAGTCCTTGCCTCGAGGTAAGGCCCTGAGTAGCCCTGCAAAAAGGTAGGCATGCAGCTCTTTCCATTAGCTCTAAGTCGCTGTTCTGCTTTACTTTAAAGGAAGTACCCTTTTCAGGACTCCTAGGCCTCTCGGGTGAGCATCATTTTTGTTCCAAGATCCCTGAGTACCTCCACACCCCTGTAGGCCTGCTGAGCAACGACGAGGCCCATTGGTCCCTCAGAGGTCCTCTGTGTGTGCTGAGTCATGGGCAACACACTACACTCTTTCTTGTGATATCTTGATTCACAGCACTCGCACAGGTAAAAGAGCAACATTCTAGCAAGTTCCAACAGGCCTGGAAATCGCACTCATTCCCTGGTCTGAGCTGCACAGAGAAAAACACTAGGCTTCTCCTTCCATCCAGGACCTCCTACCTGAAGTCATCCTGCCTCCAGGAGAAAGACGGCATGCGTTCCTATTGCAACTAAAGCACAGTTTTTCCTGTAACACTGCAGGCTTTTGAAGAGGAAGGGGCCCAGAGGCCTAGCTAGGGCGTTCCTTGTTGAGGCCGTTCACAAGGTGCAGAACACCCTGCCTCGAGAAGTTGATTCAGGGAAGCAACTAGTGTGTACTCTGTGTCTCTTTTGACTTGTTAGAAACCACAGAGATGTATGCTGCCTGTGCCAATGGTAATGGGGGCATGATGGTCCTAGCCTTGCTTTCCATTTGGAAAGCTCCATTCTTGCTGCCGTGAAGCTCCCTGAAATTCTCTGCTGTTGACAGGCCTCTGGCCACTCTAGCATTGGTGTGGGAAGAAAATGAGTTTTCTCTGGCTACACACGGAGCTTCATTGCTCCGGGTGGGGCTCACCTTGCCATGCTCTAGAGCTAAAGGGAATCTCAACGTGAGTCCTTGCCTCGAGGTAAGGCCCTGAGTAGCTCTGCAAAAAGGTAGGCATGCAGCTCTTTCCATTAGCTCTAAGTCGCTGTTCTGCTTTTCTTTAAAGGAAGTACCCTTTTCAGGACTCCTAGGCCTCTCGGGTGAGCATCATTTTTGTTCCAAGATCCCTGAGTACCTCCACACCCCTGTAGGCCTGCTGAGCAACGACGAGGCCCATTGGTCCCTCGGAGGTCCTCTGTGTGTGCTGAGTCATGGGCAACACACTACACTCTTTCTTGTGATATCTTGATTCATAGCACTCGCATAGGTAAAAGAGCAACATTCTAGCAAGTTCCAACATGCCGTGGAAGTCGCACTCATTCCCTGGTCTGAGCTGCACAGAGAAAAACACTAGGCTTCTCCTTCCATCCAGGACCTCCTACCTGAAGTCATCCTGCCTCCAGGAGAAAGACGGCATGCGTTCCTATTGCAACTAAAGCACAGTTTTTCCTGTAGCACTGCAGGCTTTTGAAGGGGCACGGGCCCAGAGGCCTAGCTAGGGCGTTCCTTGTTGAGGCCGTTCACAAGGTGCAGAACACCCTGCCTCGAGAAGTTGATTCAGGGAAGCAACTAGTGTGTACTCTGTGTCTCTTTTGACTTGTTAGAAACCACAGAGATGTATGCTGCCTGTGCCAATGGTAATGGGGGCATGATGGTCCTAGCCTTGCTTTCCATTTGGAAAGCTCCATTCTTGCTGCCGTGAAGCTCCCTGAAATTCTCTGCTGTTGACAGGCCTCTGGCCACTCTAGCATTGGTGTGGGAAGAAAATGAGTTTTCTCTGGCTACACACGGAGCTTCATTGCTCCGGGTGGGGCTCACCTTGCCATGCTCTAGAGCTAAAGGGAATCTCAACGTGAGTCCTTGCCTCGAGGTAAGGCCCTGAGTAGCCCTGCAGAAAGGGAGGCATGCAGCTCTTTCCATGAGCTCTTAGTGGAGGTTCCGCTTTATCTTAAAGGAAGTACCCTTTTCAGGACTCCTAGGCCCCTCGGGTGAGCATCATTTTTGTTCCAAGATCACTGACGCACTCCACACCCCTGCGTGCCTGCTGAGCAGCATTGATTCCCATACCTCCCTCGGAGGCCCTCTGTGTCTGCCGAGTCTCGGGCAACACACTGTACGTTACTTCAGGAGAGCTCTATTTGCAGAGCAGTCGAACAGCATAAGAACCACATTTCTAGGCAGTCCAAAATGCCCTGGAAGTTTTCGACATTGCCCTCGTCTGAATGTCCTGAGATAACACTCTTCTTAGAATTTATCGAGGACCTCTTTCCTGAAGTCACTCTATTCAAGGAGAAATACAGCATCCTAACATGCTGTGTCGCTCACAGTGCAAGCAACGTGAGAACTTGCCTCGAGGGAAGGCCCTGAAATGCTATGCAGAAGCGGAGGCGTGTAGCAGTTTCCATGAGGCCGTAGTCGCTGCTCTGCAGCATTTTAACGCCAGTACGCTTTTCAGGACACCTAGGTGCCTCGCCTGGAAACCCTATTTCCTGCAAGAACAGCAAGTACCCTCAGGCTCCCCTGGCCCTTCTAAGCAATATCCAGGCCCGTAGCTTTCCGACTCACAGTGTGTATGCCGAGTGTAGGGCAACAGAGTGCACTCTTACTGGGACATCTTGAATTAGCCAGCACTCATACAGGTTCACGAGCACCGTTCTAGCAAGTTCCAAAATGCCATGGAAGTTGCACTCATTCCCTGGTCTGAGCTGCACAGAGAAAAACACTAGGCTTCTCCTTCCATCCAGGACCTCCTAACTGAAGTCACCCTGCCTCCAGGAAAAAGACGGCTTGCGTTCCTATTGCAACTAAAGCACAGATTTTCCTGAAGTACGGCAGGCTTTTGAAGAGGCACGGGCCCAGAGGCCTAGCTAGGGCTTTCCTTGGTGAGGCCGTTCACTAGATGCAGAACACCCTGCCTCGAGAAGTTGATTCAGGGAAGCAACTAGTGTGTACTCTGTGTCTCTTTTGACTTGTTAAAAACCACAGAGATGTATGCTGCCTGTTCCCATGAAATGCGGGCATGATGGTACTAGCCTTGCTTTCCATTTGGAAAGCTCCATTCTTGCTGCCGTGAAGCTCCCTGAAATTCTCTGCTGTTGACAGGCCTCTGGCCACTCTAGCATTGGTGTGGGAAGAAAATGAGTTTTCTCTGGCTACACACGGAGCTTCATTGCTCCGGGTGGGGCTCACCTTGCCATGCTCTAGAGCTAAAGGGAATCTCAACGTGAGTCCTTGCCTCGAGGTAAGGCCCTGAGTAGCCCTGCAAAAAGGTAGGCATGCAGCTCTTTCCATGAGCTCTAAGTCGCTGTTCTGCTTTACTTTAAAGGAAGTACCCTTTTCAGGACTCCTAGGCCTCTCGGGTGAGCATCATTTTTGTTCCAAGATCCCTGAGTACCTCCACACCCCTGTAGGCCTGCTGAGCAACGACGAGGCCCATTGGTCCCTCGGAGGTCCTCTGTGTGTGCTGAGTCATGGGCAACACACTACACTCTTTCTTGTGATATCTTGATTCACAGCACTCGCACAGGTAAAAGAGCAACATTCTAGCAAGTTCCAACAGGCCT
This sequence comes from Balaenoptera ricei, assembly GCF_028023285.1. Taxonomy (NCBI): domain Eukaryota; kingdom Metazoa; phylum Chordata; class Mammalia; order Artiodactyla; family Balaenopteridae; genus Balaenoptera; species Balaenoptera ricei. Next base: position 81,789,438 of record NC_082654.1, read on the forward strand.
GGAAATCGCACTCATTCCCTGGTCTGAGCTGCACAGAGAAAAACACTAGGCTTCTCCTTCCATCCAGGACCTCCTACCTGAAGTCATCCTGCCTCCAGGAGAAAGACGGCATGCGTTCCTATTGCAACTAAAGCACAGTTTTTCCTGTAGCACTGCAGGCTTTTGAAGAGGCAGGGGCCCAGAGGCCTAGCTAGGGCGTTCCTTGTTGAGGCCGTTCACAAGGAGCAGAACACCCTGCCTCGAGAAGTTGATTCAGGGAAGCAACTAGTGTGTACTCTGTGTCTCTTTTGACTTGTTAGAAACCACAGAGATGTATGCTGCCTGTGCCAATGGTAATGGGGGCATGATGGTCCTAGCCTTGCTTTCCATTTGGAAAGCTCCATTCTTGCTGCCGTGAAGCTCCCTGAAATTCTCTGCTGTTGACAGGCCTCTGGCCACTCTAGCATTGGTGTGGGAAGAAAATGAGTTTTCTCTGGCTACAAACGGAGCTTCATTGCTCCGGGTGGGGCTCACCTTGCCATGCTCTAGAGCTAAAGGGAATCTCAACGTGAGTCCTTGCCTCGAGGTAAGGCCCTGAGTAGCTCTGCAAAAAGGTAGGCATGCAGCTCTTTCCATGAGCTCTAAGTCGCTGTTCTGCTTTACTTTAAAGGAAGTACCCTTTTCAGGACTCCTAGGCCTCTCGGGTGAGCATCATTTTTGTTCCAAGATCCCTGAGTACCTCCACACCCCTGTAGGCCTGCTGAGCAACGACGAGGCCCATTGGTCCCTCGGAGGTCCTCTGTGTGTGCTGAGTCATGGGCAACACACTACACTCTTTCTTGTGATATCTTGATTCATAGCACTCGCATAGGTAAAAGAGCAACATTCTAGCAAGTTCCAACATGCCGTGGAAGTCGCACTCATTCCCTGGTCTGAGCTGCACAGAGAAAAACACTAGGCTTCTCCTTCCATCCAGGACCTCCTACCTGAAGTCATCCTGCCTCCAGGAGAAAGACGGCATGCGTTTCTATTGCAACTAAAGCACAGTTTTTCCTGTAGCACTGCAGGCTTTTGAAGAGGCAGGGGACCAGAGGCCTAGCTAGGGCGTTCCTTGTTGAGGCCGTTCACAAGAGGCAGAACACCTTGCCTCGAGAAGTTGATTCAGGGAAGCAACTAGTGTGTACTCTGTGTCTCTTTTGACTTGTTAGAAACCACAGAGATGTATGCTGCCTGTGCCAATGGTAATGGGGGCATGATGGTCCTAGCCTTGCTTTCCATTTGGAAAGCTCCATGCTTGCTGCCGTGAAGCTCCCTGAAATTCTCTGCTGTTGACAGGCCTCTGGCCACTCTAGCATTGGTGTGGGAAGAAAATGAGTTTTCTCTGGCTACACACGGAGCTTCATTGCTCCGGGTGGGGCTCACCTTGCCATGCTCTAGAGCTAAAGGGAATCTCAACGTGAGTCCTTGCCTCGAGGTAAGGCCCTGAGTAGCCCTGCAGAAAGGGAGGCATGCAGCTCTTTCCATGAGCTCTTAGTGGAGGTTCCGCTTTATCTTAAAGGAAGTACCCTTTTCAGGACTCCTAGGCCCCTCGGGTGAGCATCATTTTTGTTCCAAGATCACTGACGCACTCCACACCCCTGCGTGCCTGCTGAGCAGCATTGATTCCCATACGTCCCTCGGAGGCCCTCTGTGTCTGCCGAGTCTCGGGCAACACACTGTACGTTACTTGAGGAGAGCTCTATTTGCAGAGCAGTCGAACAGCATCAGAACCACATTTCTAGGCAGTCCAACATGCCCTGGAAGTTTTCGACATTGCCCTCGTCTGAATGTCCTGAGATAACACTCTTCTTAGAATTTATCGAGGACCTCTTTCCTGAAGTCACTCTATTCAAGGAGAAATACAGCATCCTAACATGCTGTGTCGCTCACAGTGCAAGCAACGTGAGAACTTGCCTCGAGGGAAGGCCCTGAAATGCTATGCAGAAGCGGAGGCGTGTAGCACTTTCCATGAGGCCGTAGTCGCTGCTCTGCAGCATTTTAACGCCAGTACGCTTTTCAGGACACCTAGGTGCCTCGCCTGGAAACCCTATTTCCTGCAAGAACAGCAAGTACCCTCAGGCTCCCCTGGCCCTTCTAAGCAATATCCAGGCCCGTAGCTTTCCGACTCACAGTGTGTATGCCGAGTGTAGGGCAACAGAGTGCACTCTTACTGGGACATCTTGAATTAGCCAGCACTCATACAGGTTCACGAGCACCGTTCTAGCAAGTTCCAAAATGCCATGGAAGTTGCACTCATTCCCTGGTCTGAGCTGCACAGAGAAAAACACTAGGCTTCTCCTTCCATCCAGGACCTCCTAACTGAAGTCACCCTGCCTCCAGGAAAAAGACGGCTTGCGTTCCTATTGCAACTAAAGCACAGTTTTTCCTGAAGTACGGCAGGCTTTTGAAGAGGCACGGGCCCAGAGGCCTAGCTAGGGCTTTCCTTGGTGAGGCCGTTCACTAGATGCAGAACACCCTGCCTCGAGAAGTTGATTCAGGGAAGCAACTAGTGTGTACTCTGTGTCTCTTTTGACTTGTTAAAAACCACAGAGATGTATGCTGCCTGTGCCAATGGTAATGGGGGCATGATGGTCCTAGCCTTGCTTTCCATTTGGAAAGCTCCATTCTTGCTGCCGTGAAGCTCCCTGAAATTCTCTGCTGTTGACAGGCCTCTGGCCACTCTAGCATTGGTGTGGGAAGAAAATGAGTTTTCTCTGGCTACAAACGGAGCTTCATTGCTCCGGGTGGGGCTCACCTTGCCATGCTCTAGAGCTAAAGGGAATCTCAACGTGAGTCCTTGCCTCGAGGTAAGGCCCTGAGTAGCCCTGCAAAAAGGTAGGCATGCAGCTCTTTCCATTAGCTCTAAGTCGCTGTTCTGCTTTACTTTAAAGGAAGTACCCTTTTCAGGACTCCTAGGCCTCTCGGGTGAGCATCATTTTTGTTCCAAGATCCCTGAGTACCTCCACACCCCTGTAGGCCTGCTGAGCAACGACGAGGCCCATTGGTCCCTCGGAGGTCCTCTGTGTGTGCTGAGTCATGGGCAACACACTACACTCTTTCTTGTGATATCTTGATTCACAGCACTCGCACAGGTAAAAGAACAACATTCTAGCAAGTTCCAACAGGCCTGGAAATCGCACTCATTCCCTGGTCTGAGCTGCACAGAGAAAAACACTAGGCTTCTCCTTCCATCCAGGACCTCCTACCTGAAGTCATCCTGCCTCCAGGAGAAAGACGGCATGCGTTCCTATTGCAACTAAAGCACAGTTTTTCCTGTAGCACTGCAGGCTTTTGAAGAGGCAGGGGCCCAGAGGCCTAGCTAGGGCGTTCCTTGTTGAGGCCGTTCACAAGGAGCAGAACACCCTGCCTCGAGAAGTTGATTCAGGGAAGCAACTAGTGTGTACTCTGTGTCTCTTTTGACTTGTTAGAAACCACAGAGATGTATGCTGCCTGTGCCAATGGTAATGGGGGCATGATGGTCCTAGCCTTGCTTTCCATTTGGAAAGCTCCATTCTTGCTGCCGTGAAGCTCCCTGAAATTCTCTGCTGTTGACAGGCCTCTGGCCACTCTAGCATTGGTGTGGGAAGAAAATGAGTTTTCTCTGGCTACACACGGAGCTTCATTGCTCCGGGTGGGGCTCACCTTGCCATGCTCTAGAGCTAAAGGGAATCTCAACGTGAGTCCTTGCCTCGAGGTAAGGCCCTGAGTAGCTCTGCAAAAAGGTAGGCATGCAGCTCTTTCCATGAGCTCTAAGTCGCTGTTCTGCTTTACTTTAAAGGAAGTACCCTTTTCAGGACTCCTAGGCCTCTCGGGTGAGCATCATTTTTGTTCCAAGATCCCTGAGTACCTCCACACCCCTGTAGGCCTGCTGAGCAACGACGAGGCCCATTGGTCCCTCGGAGGTCCTCTGTGTGTGCTGAGTCATGGGCAACACACTACACTCTTTCTTGTGATATCTTGATTCATAGCACTCGCATAGGTAAAAGAGCAACATTCTAGCAAGTTCCAACATGCCGTGGAAGTCGCACTCATTCCCTGGTCTGAGCTGCACAGAGAAAAACACTAGGCTTCTCCTTCCATCCAGGACCTCCTACCTGAAGTCATCCTGCCTCCAGGAGAAAGACGGCATGCGTTCCTATTGCAACTAAAGCACAGTTTTTCCTGTAGCACTGCAGGCTTTTGAAGAGGCAGGGGCCCAGAGGTCTAGCTAGGGCGTTCCTGGTTGAGGCCGTTCACAAGGAGCAGTACACCCTGCCTCGAGAAGTTGATTCAGGGAAGCAACTAGTGTGTACTCTGTGTCTCTTTTGACTTGTTAAAAACCACAGAGATGTATGCTGCCTGTGCCAATGGTAATGGGGGCATGATGGTCCTAGCCTTGCTTTCCATTTGGAAAGCTCCATTCTTGCTGCCGTGAAGCTCCCTGAAATTCTCTGCTGTTGACAGGCCTCTGGCCACTCTAGCATTGGTGTGGGAAGAAAATGAGTTTTCTCTGGCTACACACGGAGCTTCATTGCTCCGGGTGGGGCTCACCTTGCCATGCTCTAGAGCTAAAGGGAATCTCAACGTGAGTCCTTGCCTCGAGGTAAGGCCCTGAGTAGCCCTGCAGAAAGGTAGGCATGCAGCTCTTTCCATGAGCTCTAAGTCGCTGTTCTGCTTTACTTTAAAGGAAGTACCCTTTTCAGGACTCCTAGGCCTCTCGGGTGAGCATCATTTTTGTTCCAAGATCCCTGAGTACCTCCACACCCCTGTAGGCCTGCTGAGCAACGACGAGGCCCATTGGTCCCTCGGAGGTCCTCTGTGTGTGCTGAGTCATGGGCAACACACTACACTCTTTCTTGTGATATCTTGATTCATAGCACTCGCACAGGTAAAAGAGCAACATTCTAGCAAGTTCCAACATGCCGTGGAAGTCGCACTCATTCCCTGGTCTGAGCTGCACAGAGAAAAACACTAGGCTTCTCCTTCCATCCAGGACCTCTTACCTGAAGTCATCCTGCCTCCAGGAGAAAGACGGCATGCGTTCCTATTGCAACTAAAGCACAGTTTTTCCTGTAGCACTGCAGGCTTTTGAAGAGGCAGGGGCCCAGAGGCCTAGCTAAGGCGTTCCTTGTTGAGGCCGTTCACAAGGAGCAGAACACCCTGCCTCGAGAAGTTGATTCAGGGAAGCAACTAGTGTGTACTCTGTGTCTCTTTTGACTTGTTAGAAACCACAGAGATGTATGCTGCCTGTGCCAATGGTAATGGGGGCATGATGGTCCTAGCCTTGCTTTCCATTTGGAAAGCTCCATTCTTGCTGCCGTGAAGCTCCCTGAAATTCTCTGCTGTTGACAGGCCTCTGGCCACTCTAGCATTGGTGTGGGAAGAAAATGAGTTTTCTCTGGCTACACACGGAGCTTCATTGCTCCGGGTGGGGCTCACCTTGCCATGCTCTAGAGCTAAAGGGAATCTCAACGTGAGTCCTTGCCTCGAGGTAAGGCCCTGAGTAGCCCTGCAGAAAGGGAGGCATGCAGCTCTTTCCATGAGCTCTTAGTGGAGGTTCCACTTTATCTTAAAGGAAGTACCCTTTTCAGGACTCCTAGGCCCCTCGGGTGAGCATCATTTTTGTTCCAAGATCACTGACGCACTCCACACCCCTGCGTGCCTGCTGAGCAGCATTGATTCCCATACGTCCCTCGGAGGCCCTCTGTGTCTGCCGAGTCTCGGGCAACACACTGTACGTTACTTGAGGAGAGCTCTATTTGCAGAGCAGTCGAACAGCATCAGAACCACATTTCTAGGCAGTCCAACATGCCCTGGAAGTTTTCGACATTGCCCTCGTCTGAATGTCCTGAGATAACACTCTTCTTAGAATTTATCGAGGACCTCTTTCCTGAAGTCACTCTATTCAAGGAGAAATACAGCATCCTAACATGCTGTGTCGCTCACAGTGCAAGCAACGTGAGAACTTGCCTCGAGGGAAGGCCCTGAAATGCTATGCAGAAGCGGAGGCGTGTAGCACTTTCCATGAGGCCGTAGTCGCTGCTCTGCAGCATTTTAACGCCAGTACGCTTTTCAGGACACCTAGGTGCCTCGCCTGGAAACCCTATTTCCTGCAAGAACAGCAAGTACCCTCAGGCTCCCCTGGCCCTTCTAAGCAATATCCAGGCCCGTAGCTTTCCGACTCACAGTGTGTATGCCGAGTGTAGGGCAACAGAGTGCACTCTTACTGGGACATCTTGAATTAGCCAGCACTCATACAGGTTCACGAGCACCGTTCTAGCAAGTTCCAAAATGCCATGGAAGTTGCACTCATTCCCTGGTCTGAGCTGCACAGAGAAAAACACTAGGCTTCTCCTTCCATCCAGGACCTCCTAACTGAAGTCACCCTGCCTCCAGGAAAAAGACGGCTTGCGTTCCTATTGCAACTAAAGCACAGTTTTTCCTGAAGTACGGCAGGCTTTTGAAGAGGCACGGGCCCAGAGGCCTAGCTAGGGCTTTCCTTGGTGAGGCCGTTCACTAGATGCAGAACACCCTGCCTCGAGAAGTTGATTCAGGGAAGCAACTAGTGTGTACTCTGTGTCTCTTTTGACTTGTTAAAAACCACAGAGATGTATGCTGCCTGTTCCCATGAAATGCGGGCATGATGGTCCTAGCCTTGCTTTCCATTTGGAAAGCTCCATTCTTGCTGCCGTGAAGCTCCCTGAAATTCTCTGCTGTTGACAGGCCTCTGGCCACTCTAGCATTGGTGTGGGAAGAAAATGAGTTTTCTCTGGCTACACACGGAGCTTCATTGCTCCGGGTGGGGCTCACCTTGCCATGCTCTAGAGCTAAAGGGAATCTCAACGTGAGTCCTTGCCTCGAGGTAAGGCCCTGAGTAGCCCTGCAGAAAGGTAGGCATGCAGCTCTTTCCATGAGCTCTAAGTCGCTGTTCTGCTTTACTTTAAAGGAAGTACCCTTTTCAGGACTCCTAGGCCTCTCGGGTGAGCATCATTTTTGTTCCAAGATCCCTGAGTACCTCCACACCCCTGTAGGCCTGCTGAGCAACGACGAGGCCCATTGGTCCCTCGGAGGTCCTCTGTGTGTGCTGAGTCATGGGCAACACACTACACTCTTTCTTGTGATATCTTGATTCACAGCACTCGCATAGGTAAAAGAGCAACATTCTAGCAAGTTCCAACATGCCGTGGAAGTCGCACTCATTCCCTGGTCTGAGCTGCACAGAGAAAAACACTAGGCTTCTCCTTCCATCCAGGACCTCCTACCTGAAGTCATCCTGCCTCCAGGAGAAAGACGGCATGCGTTCCTATTGCAACTAAAGCACAGTTTTTCCTGTAGCACTGCAGGCTTTTGAAGAGGCAGGGGCCCAGAGGCCTAGCTAGGGCGTTCCTTGTTGAGGCCGTTCACAAGGAGCAGAACACCCTGCCTCGAGAAGTTGATTCAGGGAAGCAACTAGTGTGTACTCTGTGTCTCTTTTGACTTGTTAGAAACCACAGAGATGTATGCTGCCTGTGCCAATGGTAATGGGGGCATGATGGTCCTAGCCTTGCTTTCCATTTGGAAAGCTCCATTCTTGCTGCCGTGAAGCTCCCTGAAATTCTCTGCTGTTGACAGGCCTCTGGCCACTCTAGCATTGGTGTGGGAAGAAAATGAGTTTTCTCTGGCTACACACGGAGCTTCATTGCTCCGGGTGGGGCTCACCTTGCCATGCTCTAGAGCTAAAGGGAATCTCAACGTGAGTCCTTGCCTCGAGGTAAGGCCCTGAGTAGCCCTGCAGAAAGGTAGGCATGCAGCTCTTTCCATGAGCTCTAAGTCGCTGTTCTGCTTTACTTTAAAGGAAGTACCCTTTTCAGGACTCCTAGGCCTCTCGGGTGAGCATCATTTTTGTTCCAAGATCCCTGAGTACCTCCACACCCCTGTAGGCCTGCTGAGCAACGACGAGGCCCATTGGTCCCTCGGAGGTCCTCTGTGTGTGCTGAGTCATGGGCAACACACTACACTCTTTCTTGTGATATCTTGATTCATAGCACTCGCACAGGTAAAAGAGCAACATTCTAGCAAGTTCCAACATGCCGTGGAAGTCGCACTCATTCCCTGGTCTGAGCTGCACAGAGAAAAACACTAGGCTTCTCCTTCCATCCAGGACCTCTTACCTGAAGTCATCCTGCCTCCAGGAGAAAGACGGCATGCGTTCCTATTGCAACTAAAGCACAGTTTTTCCTGTAGCACTGCAGGCTTTTGAAGAGGCAGGGGCCCAGAGGCCTAGCTAAGGCGTTCCTTGTTGAGGCCGTTCACAAGGAGCAGAACACCCTGCCTCGAGAAGTTGATTCAGGGAAGCAACTAGTGTGTACTCTGTGTCTCTTTTGACTTGTTAGAAACCACAGAGATGTATGCTGCCTGTGCCAATGGTAATGGGGGCATGATGGTCCTAGCCTTGCTTTCCATTTGGAAAGCTCCATTCTTGCTGCCGTGAAGCTCCCTGAAATTCTCTGCTGTTGACAGGCCTCTGGCCACTCTAGCATTGGTGTGGGAAGAAAATGAGTTTTCTCTGGCTACACACGGAGCTTCATTGCTCCGGGTGGGGCTCACCTTGCCATGCTCTAGAGCTAAAGGGAATCTCAACGTGAGTCCTTGCCTCGAGGTAAGGCCCTGAGTAGCCCTGCAGAAAGGGAGGCATGCAGCTCTTTCCATGAGCTCTTAGTGGAGGTTCCACTTTATCTTAAAGGAAGTACCCTTTTCAGGACTCCTAGGCCCCTCGGGTGAGCATCATTTTTGTTCCAAGATCACTGACGCACTCCACACCCCTGCGTGCCTGCTGAGCAGCATTGATTCCCATACGTCCCTCGGAGGCCCTCTGTGTCTGCCGAGTCTCGGGCAACACACTGTACGTTACTTGAGGAGAGCTCTATTTGCAGAGCAGTCGAACAGCATCAGAACCACATTTCTAGGCAGTCCAACATGCCCTGGAAGTTTTCGACATTGCCCTCGTCTGAATGTCCTGAGATAACACTCTTCTTAGAATTTATCGAGGACCTCTTTCCTGAAGTCACTCTATTCAAGGAGAAATACAGCATCCTAACATGCTGTGTCGCTCACAGTGCAAGCAACGTGAGAACTTGCCTCGAGGGAAGGCCCTGAAATGCTATGCAGAAGCGGAGGCGTGTAGCACTTTCCATGAGGCCGTAGTCGCTGCTCTGCAGCATTTTAACGCCAGTACGCTTTTCAGGACACCTAGGTGCCTCGCCTGGAAACCCTATTTCCTGCAAGAACAGCAAGTACCCTCAGGCTCCCCTGGCCCTTCTAAGCAATATCCAGGCCCGTAGCTTTCCGACTCACAGTGTGTATGCCGAGTGTAGGGCAACAGAGTGCACTCTTACTGGGACATCTTGAATTAGCCAGCACTCATACAGGTTCACGAGCACCGTTCTAGCAAGTTCCAAAATGCCATGGAAGTTGCACTCATTCCCTGGTCTGAGCTGCACAGAGAAAAACACTAGGCTTCTCCTTCCATCCAGGACCTCCTAACTGAAGTCACCCTGCCTCCAGGAAAAAGACGGCTTGCGTTCCTATTGCAACTAAAGCACAGTTTTTCCTGAAGTACGGCAGGCTTTTGAAGAGGCACGGGCCCAGAGGCCTAGCTAGGGCTTTCCTTGGTGAGGCCGTTCACTAGATGCAGAACACCCTGCCTCGAGAAGTTGATTCAGGGAAGCAACTAGTGTGTACTCTGTGTCTCTTTTGACTTGTTAAAAACCACAGAGATGTATGCTGCCTGTTCCCATGAAATGCGGGCATGATGGTCCTAGCCTTGCTTTCCATTTGGAAAGCTCCATTCTTGCTGCCGTGAAGCTCCCTGAAATTCTCTGCTGTTGACAGGCCTCTGGCCACTCTAGCATTGGTGTGGGAAGAAAATGAGTTTTCTCTGGCTACACACGGAGCTTCATTGCTCCGGGTGGGGCTCACCTTGCCATGCTCTAGAGCTAAAGGGAATCTCAACGTGAGTCCTTGCCTCGAGGTAAGGCCCTGAGTAGCCCTGCAGAAAGGTAGGCATGCAGCTCTTTCCATGAGCTCTAAGTCGCTGTTCTGCTTTACTTTAAAGGAAGTACCCTTTTCAGGACTCCTAGGCCTCTCGGGTGAGCATCATTTTTGTTCCAAGATCCCTGAGTACCTCCACACCCCTGTAGGCCTGCTGAGCAACGACGAGGCCCATTGGTCCCTCGGAGGTCCTCTGTGTGTGCTGAGTCATGGGCAACACACTACACTCTTTCTTGTGATATCTTGATTCACAGCACTCGCATAGGTAAAAGAGCAACATTCTAGCAAGTTCCAACATGCCGTGGAAGTCGCACTCATTCCCTGGTCTGAGCTGCACAGAGAAAAACACTAGGCTTCTCCTTCCATCCAGGACCTCCTACCTGAAGTCATCCTGCCTCCAGGAGAAAGACGGCATGCGTTCCTATTGCAACTAAAGCACAGTTTTTCCTGTAGCACTGCAGGCTTTTGAAGAGGCAGGGGCCCAGAGGCCTAGCTAGGGCGTTCCTTGTTGAGGCCGTTCACAAGGAGCAGAACACCCTGCCTCGAGAAGTTGATTCAGGGAAGCAACTAGTGTGTACTCTGTGTCTCTTTTGACTTGTTAGAAACCACAGAGATGTATGCTGCCTGTGCCAATGGTAATGGGGGCATGATGGTCCTAGCCTTGCTTTCCATTTGGAAAGCTCCATTCTTGCTGCCGTGAAGCTCCCTGAAATTCTCTGCTGTTGACAGGCCTCTGGCCACTCTAGCATTGGTGTGGGAAGAAAATGAGTTTTCTCTGGCTACACACGGAGCTTCATTGCTCCGGGTGGGGCTCACCTTGCCATGCTCTAGAGCTAAAGGGAATCTCAACGTGAGTCCTTGCCTCGAGGTAAGGCCCTGAGTAGCCCTGCAGAAAGGGAGGCATGCAGCTCTTTCCATGAGCTCTAAGTCGCTGTTCTGCTTTACTTTAAAGGAAGTACCCTTTTCAGGACTCCTAGGCCTCTCGGGTGAGCATCATTTTTGTTCCAAGATCCCTGAGTACCTCCACACCCCTGTAGGCCTGCTGAGCAACGACGAGGCCCATTGGTCCCTCGGAGGTCCTCTGTGTGTGCTGAGTCATGGGCAACACACTACACTCTTTCTTGTGATATCTTGATTCATAGCACTCGCATAGGTAAAAGAGCAACATTCTAGCAAGTTCCAACATGCCGTGGAAGTCGCACTCATTCCCTGGTCTGAGCTGCACAGAGAAAAACACTAGGCTTCTCCTTCCATCCAGGACCTCCTACCTGAAGTCATCCTGCCTCCAGGAGAAAGACGGCATGCGTTCCTATTGCAACTAAAGCACAGTTTTTCCTGTAGCACTGCAGGCTTTTGAAGAGGCAGGGGCCCAGAGGCCTAGCTAGGGCGTTCCTGGTTGAGGCCGTTCACAAGGAGCAGAACACCCTGCCTCGAGAAGTTGATTCAGGGAAGCAACTAGTGTGTACTCTGTGTCTCTTTTGACTTGTTAGAAACCACAGAGATGTATGCTGCCTGTGCCAATGGTAATGGGGGCATGATGGTCCTAGCCTTGCTTTCCATTTGGAAAGCTCCATTCTTGCTGCCGTGAAGCTCCCTGAAATTCTCTGCTGTTGACAGGCCTCTGGCCACTCTAGCATTGGTGTGGGAAGAAAATGAGTTTTCTCTGGCTACACACGGAGCTTCATTGCTCCGGGTGGGGCTCACCTTGCCATGCTCTAGAGCTAAAGGGAATCTCAACGTGAGTCCTTGCCTCGAGGTAAGGCCCTGAGTAGCCCTGCAGAAAGGGAGGCATGCAGCTCTTTCCATGAGCTCTTAGTGGAGGTTCCGCTTTATCTTAAAGGAAGTACCCTTTTCAGGACTCCTAGGCCCCTCGGGTGAGCATCATTTTTGTTCCAAGATCACTGACGCACTCCACACCCCTGCGTGCCTGCTGAGCAGCATTGATTCCCATACGTCCCTCGGAGGCCCTCTGTGTCTGCCGAGTCTCGGGCAACACACTGTACGTTACTTGAGGAGAGCTCTATTTGCAGAGCAGTCGAACAGCATCAGAACCACATTTCTAGGCAGTCCAACATGCCCTGGAAGTTTTCGACATTGCCCTCGTCTGAATGTCCTGAGATAACACTCTTCTTAGAATTTATCGAGGACCTCTTTCCTGAAGTCACTCTATTCAAGGAGAAATACAGCATCCTAACATGCTGTGTCGCTCACAGTGCAAGCAACGTGAGAACTTGCCTCGAGGGAAGGCCCTGAAATGCTATGCAGAAGCGGAGGCGTGTAGCACTTTCCATGAGGCCGTAGTCGCTGCTCTGCAGCATTTTAACGCCAGTACGCTTTTCAGGACACCTAGGTGCCTCGCCTGGAAACCCTATTTCCTGCAAGAACAGCAAGTACCCTCAGGCTCCCCTGGCCCTTCTAAGCAATATCCAGGCCCGTAGCTTTCCGACTCACAGTGTGTATGCCGAGTGTAGGGCAACAGAGTGCACTCTTACTGGGACATCTTGAATTAGCCAGCACTCATACAGGTTCACGAGCACCGTTCTAGCAAGTTCCAAAATGCCATGGAAGTTGCACTCATTCCCTGGTCTGAGCTGCACAGAGAAAAACACTAGGCTTCTCCTTCCATCCAGGACCTCCTAACTGAAGTCACCCTGCCTCCAGGAAAAAGACGGCTTGCGTTCCTATTGCAACTAAAGCACAGTTTTTCCTGAAGTACGGCAGGCTTTTGAAGAGGCACGGGCCCAGAGGCCTAGCTAGGGCTTTCCTTGGTGAGGCCGTTCACTAGATGCAGAACACCCTGCCTCGAGAAGTTGATTCAGGGAAGCAACTAGTGTGTACTCTGTGTCTCTTTTGACTTGTTAAAAACCACAGAGATGTATGCTGCCTGTTCCCATGAAATGCGGGCATGATGGTACTAGCCTTGCTTTCCATTTGGAAAGCTCCATTCTTGCTGCCGTGAAGCTCCCTGAAATTCTCTGCTGTTGACAGGCCTCTGGCCACTCTAGCATTGGTGTGGGAAGAAAATGAGTTTTCTCTGGCTACACACGGAGCTTCATTGCTCCGGGTGGGGCTCACCTTGCCATGCTCTAGAGCTAAAGGGAATCTCAACGTGAGTCCTTGCCTCGAGGTAAGGCCCTGAGTAGCCCTGCAGAAAGGGAGGCATGCAGCTCTTTCCATGAGCTCTTAGTGGAGGTTCCGCTTTATCTTAAAGGAAGTACCCTTTTCAGGACTCCTAGGCCCCTCGGGTGAGCATCATTTTTGTTCCAAGATCACTGACGCACTCCACACCCCTGCGTGCCTGCTGAGCAGCATTGATTCCCATACGTCCCTCGGAGGCCCTCTGTGTCTGCCGAGTCTCGGGCAACACACTGTACGTTACTTGAGGAGAGCTCTATTTGCAGAGCAGTCGAACAGCATCAGAACCACATTTCTAGGCAGTCCAACATGCCCTGGAAGTTTTCGACATTGCCCTCGTCTGAATGTCCTGAGATAACACTCTTCTTAGAATTTATCGAGGACCTCTTTCCTGAAGTCACTCTATTCAAGGAGAAATACAGCATCCTAACATGCTGTGTCGCTCACAGTGCAAGCAACGTGAGAACTTGCCTCGAGGGAAGGCCCTGAAATGCTATGCAGAAGCGGAGGCGTGTAGCACTTTCCATGAGGCCGTAGTCGCTGCTCTGCAGCATTTTAACGCCAGTACGCTTTTCAGGACACCTAGGTGCCTCGCCTGGAAACCCTATTTCCTGCAAGAACAGCAAGTACCCTCAGGCTCCCCTGGCCCTTCTAAGCAATATCCAGGCCCGTAGCTTTCCGACTCACAGTGTGTATGCCGAGTGTAGGGCAACAGAGTGCACTCTTACTGGGACATCTTGAATTAGCCAGCACTCATACAGGTTCACGAGCACCGTTCTAGCAAGTTCCAAAATGCCATGGAAGTTGCACTCATTCCTTGGTCTGAGCTGCACAGAGAAAAACACTAGGCTTCTCCTTCCATCCAGGACCTCCTAACTGAAGTCACCCTGCCTCCAGGAAAAAGACGGCTTGCGTTCCTATTGCAACTAAAGCACAGTTTTTCCTGAAGTACGGCAGGCTTTTGAAGAGGCACGGGCCCAGAGGCCTAGCTAGGGCTTTCCTTGGTGAGGCCGTTCACTAGATGCAGAACACCCTGCCTCGAGAAGTTGATTCAGGGAAGCAACTAGTGTGTACTCTGTGTCTCTTTTGACTTGTTAAAAACCACAGAGATGTATGCTGCCTGTTCCCATGAAATGCGGGCATGATGGTCCTAGCCTTGCTTTCCATTTGGAAAGCTCCATTCTTGCTGCCGTGAAGCTCCCTGAAATTCTCTGCTGTTGACAGGCCTCTGGCCACTCTAGCATTGGTGTGGGAAGAAAATGAGTTTTCTCTGGCTACACACGGAGCTTCATTGCTCCGGGTGGGGCTCACCTTGCCATGCTCTAGAGCTAAAGGGAATCTCAACGTGAGTCCTTGCCTCGAGGTAAGGCCCTGAGTAGCCCTGCAAAAAGGTAGGCATGCAGCTCTTTCCATGAGCTCTAAGTCGCTGTTCTGCTTTACTTTAAAGGAAGTACCCTTTTCAGGACTCCTAGGCCTCTCGGGTGAGCATCATTTTTGTTCCAAGATCCCTGAGTACCTCCACACCCCTGTAGGCCTGCTGAGCAACGACGAGGCCCATTGGTCCCTCGGAGGTCCTCTGTGTGTGCTGAGTCATGGGCAACACACTACACTCTTTCTTGTGATATCTTGATTCACAGCACTCGCATAGGTAAAAGAGCAACATTCTAGCAAGTTCCAACATGCCGTGGAAGTCGCACTCATTCCCTGGTCTGAGCTGCACAGAGAAAAACACTAGGCTTCTCCTTCCATCCAGGACCTCCTACCTGAAGTCATCCTGCCTCCAGGAGAAAGACGGCATGCGTTCCTATTGCAACTAAAGCACAGTTTTTCCTGTAGCACTGCAGGCTTTTGAAGAGGCAGGGGCCCAGAGGCCTAGCTAGGGCGTTCCTTGTTGAGGCCGTTCACAAGGAGCAGAACACCCTGCCTCGAGAAGTTGATTCAGGGAAGCAACTAGTGTGTACTCTGTGTCTCTTTTGACTTGTTAGAAACCACAGAGATGTATGCTGCCTGTGCCAATGGTAATGGGGGCATGATGGTCCTAGCCTTGCTTTCCATTTGGAAAGCTCCATTCTTGCTGCCGTGAAGCTCCCTGAAATTCTCTGCTGTTGACAGGCCTCTGGCCACTCTAGCATTGGTGTGGGAAGAAAATGAGTTTTCTCTGGCTACACACGGAGCTTCATTGCTCCGGGTGGGGCTCACCTTGCCATGCTCTAGAGCTAAAGGGAATCTCAACGTGAGTCCTTGCCTCGAGGTAAGGCCCTGAGTAGCCCTGCAGAAAGGTAGGCATGCAGCTCTTTCCATGAGCTCTAAGTCGCTGTTCTGCTTTACTTTAAAGGAAGTACCCTTTTCAGGACTCCTAGGCCTCTCGGGTGAGCATCATTTTTGTTCCAAGATCCCTGAGTACCTCCACACCCCTGTAGGCCTGCTGAGCAACGACGAGGCCCATTGGTCCCTCGGAGGTCCTCTGTGTGTGCTGAGTCATGGGCAACACACTACACTCTTTCTTGTGATATCTTGATTCACAGCACTCGCATAGGTAAAAGAGCAACATTCTAGCAAGTTCCAACATGCCGTGGAAGTCGCACTCATTCCCTGGTCTGAGCTGCACAGAGAAAAACACTAGGCTTCTCCTTCCATCCAGGACCTCCTACCTGAAGTCATCCTGCCTCCAGGAGAAAGACGGCATGCGTTCCTATTGCAACTAAAGCACAGTTTTTCCTGTAGCACTGCAGGCTTTTGAAGAGGCAGGGGCCCAGAGGCCTAGCTAGGGCGTTCCTTGTTGAGGCCGTTCACAAGGAGCAGAACACCCTGCCTCGAGAAGTTGATTCAGGGAAGCAACTAGTGTGTACTCTGTGTCTCTTTTGACTTGTTAGAAACCACAGAGATGTATGCTGCCTGTGCCAATGGTAATGGGGGCATGATGGTCCTAGCCTTGCTTTCCATTTGGAAAGCTCCATTCTTGCTGCCGTGAAGCTCCCTGAAATTCTCTGCTGTTGACAGGCCTCTGGCCACTCTAGCATTGGTGTGGGAAGAAAATGAGTTTTCTCTGGCTACACACGGAGCTTCATTGCTCCGGGTGGGGCTCACCTTGCCATGCTCTAGAGCTAAAGGGAATCTCAACGTGAGTCCTTGCCTCGAGGTAAGGCCCTGAGTAGCCCTGCAGAAAGGTAGGCATGCAGCTCTTTCCATGAGCTCTAAGTCGCTGTTCTGCTTTACTTTAAAGGAAGTACCCTTTTCAGGACTCCTAGGCCTCTCGGGTGAGCATCATTTTTGTTCCAAGATCCCTGAGTACCTCCACACCCCTGTAGGCCTGCTGAGCAACGACGAGGCCCATTGGTCCCTCGGAGGTCCTCTGTGTGTGCTGAGTCATGGGCAACACACTACACTCTTTCTTGTGATATCTTGATTCATAGCACTCGCATAGGTAAAAGAGCAACATTCTAGCAAGTTCCAACATGCCGTGGAAGTCGCACTCATTCCCTGGTCTGAGCTGCACAGAGAAAAACACTAGGCTTCTCCTTCCATCCAGGACCTCCTACCTGAAGTCATCCTGCCTCCAGGAGAAAGACGGCATGCGTTCCTATTGCAACTAAAGCACAGTTTTTCCTGTAGCACTGCAGGCTTTTGAAGAGGCAGGGGCCCAGATGCCTAGCTAGGGCGTTCCTTGTTGAGGCCGTTCACAAGGAGCAGAACACCCTGCCTCGAGAAGTTGATTCAGGGAAGCAACTAGTGTGTACTCTGTGTCTCTTTTGACTTGTTAGAAACCACAGAGATGTATGCTGCCTGTGCCAATGGTAATGGGGGCATGATGGTCCTAGCCTTGCTTTCCATTTGGAAAGCTCCATTCTTGCTGCCGTGAAGCTCCCTGAAATTCTCTGCTGTTGACAGGCCTCTGGCCACTCTAGCATTGGTGTGGGAAGAAAATGAGTTTTCTCTGGCTACACACGGAGCTTCATTGCTCCGGGTGGGGCTCACCTTGCCATGCTCTAGAGCTAAAGGGAATCTCAACGTGAGTCCTTGCCTCGAGGTAAGGCCCTGAGTAGCCCTGCAGAAAGGGAGGCATGCAGCTCTTTCCATGAGCTCTTAGTGGAGGTTCCGCTTTATCTTAAAGGAAGTACCCTTTTCAGGACTCCTAGGCCCCTCGGGTGAGCATCATTTTTGTTCCAAGATCACTGACGCACTCCACACCCCTGCGTGCCTGCTGAGCAGCATTGATTCCCATACGTCCCTCGGAGGCCCTCTGTGTCTGCCGAGTCTCGGGCAACACACTGTACGTTACTTGAGGAGAGCTCTATTTGCAGAGCAGTCGAACAGCATCAGAACCACATTTCTAGGCAGTCCAACATGCCCTGGAAGTTTTCGACATTGCCCTCGTCTGAATGTCCTGAGATAACACTCTTCTTAGAATTTATCGAGGACCTCTTTCCTGAAGTCACTCTATTCAAGGAGAAATACAGCATCCTAACATGCTGTGTCGCTCACAGTGCAAGCAACGTGAGAACTTGCCTCGAGGGAAGGCCCTGAAATGCTATGCAGAAGCGGAGGCGTGTAGCACTTTCCATGAGGCCGTAGTCGCTGCTCTGCAGCATTTTAACGCCAGTACGCTTTTCAGGACACCTAGGTGCCTCGCCTGGAAACCCTATTTCCTGCAAGAACAGCAAGTACCCTCAGGCTCCCCTGGCCCTTCTAAGCAATATCCAGGCCCGTAGCTTTCCGACTCACAGTGTGTATGCCGAGTGTAGGGCAACAGAGTGCACTCTTACTGGGACATCTTGAATTAGCCAGCACTCATACAGGTTCACGAGCACCGTTCTAGCAAGTTCCAAAATGCCATGGAAGTTGCACTCATTCCCTGGTCTGAGCTGCACAGAGAAAAACACTAGGCTTCTCCTTCCATCCAGGACCTCCTAACTGAAGTCACCCTGCCTCCAGGAAAAAGACGGCTTGCGTTCCTATTGCAACTAAAGCACAGTTTTTCCTGAAGTACGGCAGGCTTTTGAAGAGGCACGGGCCCAGAGGCCTAGCTAGGGCTTTCCTTGGTGAGGCCGTTCACTAGATGCAGAACACCCTGCCTCGAGAAGTTGATTCAGGGAAGCAACTAGTGTGTACTCTGTGTCTCTTTTGACTTGTTAAAAACCACAGAGATGTATGCTGCCTGTTCCCATGAAATGCGGGCATGATGGTCCTAGCCTTGCTTTCCATTTGGAAAGCTCCATTCTTGCTGCCGTGAAGCTCCCTGAAATTCTCTGCTGTTGACAGGCCTCTGGCCACTCTAGCATTGGTGTGGGAAGAAAATGAGTTTTCTCTGGCTACACACGGAGCTTCATTGCTCCGGGTGGGGCTCACCTTGCCATGCTCTAGAGCTAAAGGGAATCTCAACGTGAGTCCTTGCCTCGAGGTAAGGCCCTGAGTAGCCCTGCAGAAAGGTAGGCATGCAGCTCTTTCCATGAGCTCTAAGTCGCTGTTCTGCTTTACTTTAAAGGAAGTACCCTTTTCAGGACTCCTAGGCCTCTCGGGTGAGCATCATTTTTGTTCCAAGATCCCTGAGTACCTCCACACCCCTGTAGGCCTGCTGAGCAACGACGAGGCCCATTGGTCCCTCGGAGGTCCTCTGTGTGTGCTGAGTCATGGGCAACACACTACACTCTTTCTTGTGATATCTTGATTCACAGCACTCGCATAGGTAAAAGAGCAACATTCTAGCAAGTTCCAACAGGCCGTGGAAGTCGCACTCATTCCCTGGTCTGAGCTGCACAGAGAAAAACACTAGGCTTCTCCTTCCATCCAGGACCTCCTACCTGAAGTCATCCTGCCTCCAGGAGAAAGACGGCATGCGTTCCTATTGCAACTAAAGCACAGTTTTTCCTGTAGCACTGCAGGCTTTTGAAGAGGCAGGGGCCCAGAGGCCTAGCTAGGGCGTTCCTTGTTGAGGCCGTTCACAAGGAGCAGAACACCCTGCCTCGAGAAGTTGATTCAGGGAAGCAACTAGTGTGTACTCTGTGTCTCTTTTGACTTGTTAGAAACCACAGAGATGTATGCTGCCTGTGCCAATGGTAATGGGGGCATGATGGTCCTAGCCTTGCTTTCCATTTGGAAAGCTCCATTCTTGCTGCCGTGAAGCTCCCTGAAATTCTCTGCTGTTGACAGGCCTCTGGCCACTCTAGCATTGGTGTGGGAAGAAAATGAGTTTTCTCTGGCTACACACGGAGCTTCATTGCTCCGGGTGGGGCTCACCTTGCCATGCTCTAGAGCTAAAGGGAATCTCAACGTGAGTCCTTGCCTCGAGGTAAGGCCCTGAGTAGCCCTGCAGAAAGGGAGGCATGCAGCTCTTTCCATGAGCTCTTAGTGGAGGTTCCGCTTTATCTTAAAGGAAGTACCCTTTTCAGGACTCCTAGGCCCCTCGGGTGAGCATCATTTTTGTTCCAAGATCACTGACGCACTCCACACCCCTGCGTGCCTGCTGAGCAGCATTGATTCCCATACGTCCCTCGGAGGCCCTCTGTGTCTGCCGAGTCTCGGGCAACACACTGTACGTTACTTGAGGAGAGCTCTATTTGCAGAGCAGTCGAACAGCATCAGAACCACATTTCTAGGCAGTCCAACATGCCCTGGAAGTTTTCGACATTGCCCTCGTCTGAATGTCCTGAGATAACACTCTTCTTAGAATTTATCGAGGACCTCTTTCCTGAAGTCACTCTATTCAAGGAGAAATACAGCATCCTAACATGCTGTGTCGCTCACAGTGCAAGCAACGTGAGAACTTGCCTCGAGGGAAGGCCCTGAAATGCTATGCAGAAGCGGAGGCGTGTAGCACTTTCCATGAGGCCGTAGTCGCTGCTCTGCAGCATTTTAACGCCAGTACGCTTTTCAGGACACCTAGGTGCCTCGCCTGGAAACCCTATTTCCTGCAAGAACAGCAAGTACCCTCAGGCTCCCCTGGCCCTTCTAAGCAATATCCAGGCCCGTAGCTTTCCGACTCACAGTGTGTATGCCGAGTGTAGGGCAACAGAGTGCACTCTTACTGGGACATCTTGAATTAGCCAGCACTCATACAGGTTCACGAGCACCGTTCTAGCAAGTTCCAAAATGCCATGGAAGTTGCACTCATTCCCTGGTCTGAGCTGCACAGAGAAAAACACTAGGCTTCTCCTTCCATCCAGGACCTCCTAACTGAAGTCACCCTGCCTCCAGGAAAAAGACGGCTTGCGTTCCTATTGCAACTAAAGCACAGTTTTTCCTGAAGTACGGCAGGCTTTTGAAGAGGCACGGGCCCAGAGGCCTAGCTAGGGCTTTCCTTGGTGAGGCCGTTCACTAGATGCAGAACACCCTGCCTCGAGAAGTTGATTCAGGGAAGCAACTAGTGTGTACTCTGTGTCTCTTTTGACTTGTTAAAAACCACAGAGATGTATGCTGCCTGTTCCCATGAAATGCGGGCATGATGGTCCTAGCCTTGCTTTCCATTTGGAAAGCTCCATTCTTGCTGCCGTGAAGCTCCCTGAAATTCTCTGCTGTTGACAGGCCTCTGGCCACTCTAGCATTGGTGTGGGAAGAAAATGAGTTTTCTCTGGCTACACACGGAGCTTCATTGCTCCGGGTGGGGCTCACCTTGCCATGCTCTAGAGCTAAAGGGAATCTCAACGTGAGTCCTTGCCTCGAGGTAAGGCCCTGAGTAGCCCTGCAAAAAGGTAGGCATGCAGCTCTTTCCATGAGCTCTAAGTCGCTGTTCTGCTTTACTTTAAAGGAAGTACCCTTTTCAGGACTCCTAGGCCTCTCGGGTGAGCATCATTTTTGTTCCAAGATCCCTGAGTACCTCCACACCCCTGTAGGCCTGCTGAGCAACGACGAGGCCCATTGGTCCCTCGGAGGTCCTCTGTGTGTGCTGAGTCATGGGCAACACACTACACTCTTTCTTGTGATATCTTGATTCACAGCACTCGCATAGGTAAAAGAGCAACATTCTAGCAAGTTCCAACATGCCGTGGAAGTCGCACTCATTCCCTGGTCTGAGCTGCACAGAGAAAAACACTAGGCTTCTCCTTCCATCCAGGACCTCCTACCTGAAGTCATCCTGCCTCCAGGAGAAAGACGGCATGCGTTCCTATTGCAACTAAAGCACAGTTTTTCCTGTAGCACTGCAGGCTTTTGAAGAGGCAGGGGCCCAGAGGCCTAGCTAGGGCGTTCCTTGTTGAGGCCGTTCACAAGGAGCAGAACACCCTGCCTCGAGAAGTTGATTCAGGGAAGCAACTAGTGTGTACTCTGTGTCTCTTTTGACTTGTTAGAAACCACAGAGATGTATGCTGCCTGTGCCAATGGTAATGGGGGCATGATGGTCCTAGCCTTGCTTTCCATTTGGAAAGCTCCATTCTTGCTGCCGTGAAGCTCCCTGAAATTCTCTGCTGTTGACAGGCCTCTGGCCACTCTAGCATTGGTGTGGGAAGAAAATGAGTTTTCTCTGGCTACACACGGAGCTTCATTGCTCCGGGTGGGGCTCACCTTGCCATGCTCTAGAGCTAAAGGGAATCTCAACGTGAGTCCTTGCCTCGAGGTAAGGCCCTGAGTAGCCCTGCAGAAAGGTAGGCATGCAGCTCTTTCCATGAGCTCTAAGTCGCTGTTCTGCTTTACTTTAAAGGAAGTACCCTTTTCAGGACTCCTAGGCCTCTCGGGTGAGCATCATTTTTGTTCCAAGATCCCTGAGTACCTCCACACCCCTGTAGGCCTGCTGAGCAACGACGAGGCCCATTGGTCCCTCAGAGGTCCTCTGTGTGTGCTGAGTCATGGGCAACACACTACACTCTTTCTTGTGATATCTTGATTCACAGCACTCGCATAGGTAAAAGAGCAACATTCTAGCAAGTTCCAACATGCCGTGGAAGTCGCACTCATTCCCTGGTCTGAGCTGCACAGAGAAAAACACTAGGCTTCTCCTTCCATCCAGGACCTCCTACCTGAAGTCATCCTGCCTCCAGGAGAAAGACGGCATGCGTTCCTATTGCAACTAAAGCACAGTTTTTCCTGTAGCACTGCAGGCTTTTGAAGAGGCAGGGGCCCAGAGGCCTAGCTAGGGCGTTCCTTGTTGAGGCCGTTCACAAGGAGCAGAACACCCTGCCTCGAGAAGTTGATTCAGGGAAGCAACTAGTGTGTACTCTGTGTCTCTTTTGACTTGTTAGAAACCACAGAGATGTATGCTGCCTGTGCCAATGGTAATGGGGGCATGATGGTCCTAGCCTTGCTTTCCATTTGGAAAGCTCCATTCTTGCTGCCGTGAAGCTCCCTGAAATTCTCTGCTGTTGACAGGCCTCTGGCCACTCTAGCATTGGTGTGGGAAGAAAATGAGTTTTCTCTGGCTACACACGGAGCTTCATTGCTCCGGGTGGGGCTCACCTTGCCATGCTCTAGAGCTAAAGGGAATCTCAACGTGAGTCCTTGCCTCGAGGTAAGGCCCTGAGTAGCCCTGCAGAAAGGGAGGCATGCAGCTCTTTCCATGAGCTCTTAGTGGAGGTTCCGCTTTATCTTAAAGGAAGTACCCTTTTCAGGACTCCTAGGCCCCTCGGGTGAGCATCATTTTTGTTCCAAGATCACTGACGCACTCCACACCCCTGCGTGCCTGCTGAGCAGCATTGATTCCCATACGTCCCTCGGAGGCCCTCTGTGTCTGCCGAGTCTCGGGCAACACACTGTACGTTACTTGAGGAGAGCTCTATTTGCAGAGCAGTCGAACAGCATCAGAACCACATTTCTAGGCAGTCCAACATGCCCTGGAAGTTTTCGACATTGCCCTCGTCTGAATGTCCTGAGATAACACTCTTCTTAGAATTTATCGAGGACCTCTTTCCTGAAGTCACTCTATTCAAGGAGAAATACAGCATCCTAACATGCTGTGTCACTCACAGTGCAAGCAACGTGAGAACTTGCCTCGAGGGAAGGCCCTGAAATGCTATGCAGAAGCGGAGGCGTGTAGCACTTTCCATGAGGCCGTAGTCGCTGCTCTGCAGCATTTTAACGCCAGTACGCTTTTCAGGACACCTAGGTGCCTCGCCTGGAAACCCTATTTCCTGCAAGAACAGCAAGTACCCTCAGGCTCCCCTGGCCCTTCTAAGCAATATCCAGGCCCGTAGCTTTCCGACTCACAGTGTGTATGCCGAGTGTAGGGCAACAGAGTGCACTCTTACTGGGACATCTTGAATTAGCCAGCACTCATACAGGTTCACGAGCACCGTTCTAGCAAGTTCCAAAATGCCATGGAAGTTGCACTCATTCCCTGGTCTGAGCTGCACAGAGAAAAACACTAGGCTTCTCCTTCCATCCAGGACCTCCTAACTGAAGTCACCCTGCCTCCAGGAAAAAGACGGCTTGCGTTCCTATTGCAACTAAAGCACAGTTTTTCCTGAAGTACGGCAGGCTTTTGAAGAGGCACGGGCCCAGAGGCCTAGCTAGGGCTTTCCTTGGTGAGGCCGTTCACTAGATGCAGAACACCCTGCCTCGAGAAGTTGATTCAGGGAAGCAACTAGTGTGTACTCTGTGTCTCTTTTGACTTGTTAAAAACCACAGAGATGTATGCTGCCTGTTCCCATGAAATGCGGGCATGATGGTCCTAGCCTTGCTTTCCATTTGGAAAGCTCCATTCTTGCTGCCGTGAAGCTCCCTGAAATTCTCTGCTGTTGACAGGCCTCTGGCCACTCTAGCATTGGTGTGGGAAGAAAATGAGTTTTCTCTGGCTACACACGGAGCTTCATTGCTCCGGGTGGGGCTCACCTTGCCATGCTCTAGAGCTAAAGGGAATCTCAACGTGAGTCCTTGCCTCGAGGTAAGGCCCTGAGTAGCCCTGCAGAAAGGTAGGCATGCAGCTCTTTCCATGAGCTCTAAGTCGCTGTTCTGCTTTACTTTAAAGGAAGTACCCTTTTCAGGACTCCTAGGCCTCTCGGGTGAGCATCATTTTTGTTCCAAGATCCCTGAGTACCTCCACACCCCTGTAGGCCTGCTGAGCAACGACGAGGCCCATTGGTCCCTCGGAGGTCCTCTGTGTGTGCTGAGTCATGGGCAACACACTACACTCTTTCTTGTGATATCTTGATTCACAGCACTCGCATAGGTAAAAGAGCAACATTCTAGCAAGTTCCAACATGCCGTGGAAGTCGCACTCATTCCCTGGTCTGAGCTGCACAGAGAAAAACACTAGGCTTCTCCTTCCATCCAGGACCTCCTACCTGAAGTCATCCTGCCTCCAGGAGAAAGACGGCATGCGTTCCTATTGCAACTAAAGCACAGTTTTTCCTGTAGCACTGCAGGCTTTTGAAGAGGCAGGGGCCCAGAGGCCTAGCTAGGGCGTTCCTTGTTGAGGCCGTTCACAAGGAGCAGAACACCCTGCCTCGAGAAGTTGATTCAGGGAAGCAACTAGTGTGTACTCTGTGTCTCTTTTGACTTGTTAGAAACCACAGAGATGTATGCTGCCTGTGCCAATGGTAATGGGGGCATGATGGTCCTAGCCTTGCTTTCCATTTGGAAAGCTCCATTCTTGCTGCCGTGAAGCTCCCTGAAATTCTCTGCTGTTGACAGGCCTCTGGCCACTCTAGCATTGGTGTGGGAAGAAAATGAGTTTTCTCTGGCTACACACGGAGCTTCATTGCTCCGGGTGGGGCTCACCTTGCCATGCTCTAGAGCTAAAGGGAATCTCAACGTGAGTCCTTGCCTCGAGGTAAGGCCCTGAGTAGCCCTGCAGAAAGGGAGGCATGCAGCTCTTTCCATGAGCTCTTAGTGGAGGTTCCGCTTTATCTTAAAGGAAGTACCCTTTTCAGGACTCCTAGGCCCCTCGGGTGAGCATCATTTTTGTTCCAAGATCACTGACGCACTCCACACCCCTGCGTGCCTGCTGAGCAGCATTGATTCCCATACGTCCCTCGGAGGCCCTCTGTGTCTGCCGAGTCTCGGGCAACACACTGTACGTTACTTGAGGAGAGCTCTATTTGCAGAGCAGTCGAACAGCATCAGAACCACATTTCTAGGCAGTCCAACATGCCCTGGAAGTTTTCGACATTGCCCTCGTCTGAATGTCCTGAGATAACACTCTTCTTAGAATTTATCGAGGACCTCTTTCCTGAAGTCACTCTATTCAAGGAGAAATACAGCATCCTAACATGCTGTGTCGCTCACAGTGCAAGCAACGTGAGAACTTGCCTCGAGGGAAGGCCCTGAAATGCTATGCAGAAGCGGAGGCGTGTAGCACTTTCCATGAGGCCGTAGTCGCTGCTCTGCAGCATTTTAACGCCAGTACGCTTTTCAGGACACCTAGGTGCCTCGCCTGGAAACCCTATTTCCTGCAAGAACAGCAAGTACCCTCAGGCTCCCCTGGCCCTTCTAAGCAATATCCAGGCCCGTAGCTTTCCGACTCACAGTGTGTATGCCGAGTGTAGGGCAACAGAGTGCACTCTTACTGGGACATCTTGAATTAGCCAGCACTCATACAGGTTCACGAGCACCGTTCTAGCAAGTTCCAAAATGCCATGGAAGTTGCACTCATTCCCTGGTCTGAGCTGCACAGAGAAAAACACTAGGCTTCTCCTTCCATCCAGGACCTCCTAACTGAAGTCACCCTGCCTCCAGGAAAAAGACGGCTTGCGTTCCTATTGCAACTAAAGCACAGTTTTTCCTGAAGTACGGCAGGCTTTTGAAGAGGCACGGGCCCAGAGGCCTAGCTAGGGCTTTCCTTGGTGAGGCCGTTCACTAGATGCAGAACACCCTGCCTCGAGAAGTTGATTCAGGGAAGCAACTAGTGTGTACTCTGTGTCTCTTTTGACTTGTTAAAAACCACAGAGATGTATGCTGCCTGTTCCCATGAAATGCGGGCATGATGGTCCTAGCCTTGCTTTCCATTTGGAAAGCTCCATTCTTGCTGCCGTGAAGCTCCCTGAAATTCTCTGCTGTTGACAGGCCTCTGGCCACTCTAGCATTGGTGTGGGAAGAAAATGAGTTTTCTCTGGCTACACACGGAGCTTCATTGCTCCGGGTGGGGCTCACCTTGCCATGCTCTAGAGCTAAAGGGAATCTCAACGTGAGTCCTTGCCTCGAGGTAAGGCCCTGAGTAGCCCTGCAAAAAGGTAGGCATGCAGCTCTTTCCATGAGCTCTAAGTCGCTGTTCTGCTTTACTTTAAAGGAAGTACCCTTTTCAGGACTCCTAGGCCTCTCGGGTGAGCATCATTTTTGTTCCAAGATCCCTGAGTACCTCCACACCCCTGTAGGCCTGCTGAGCAACGACGAGGCCCATTGGTCCCTCGGAGGTCCTCTGTGTGTGCTGAGTCATGGGCAACACACTACACTCTTTCTTGTGATATCTTGATTCACAGCACTCGCATAGGTAAAAGAGCAACATTCTAGCAAGTTCCAACATGCCGTGGAAGTCGCACTCATTCCCTGGTCTGAGCTGCACAGAGAAAAACACTAGGCTTCTCCTTCCATCCAGGACCTCCTACCTGAAGTCATCCTGCCTCCAGGAGAAAGACGGCATGCGTTCCTATTGCAACTAAAGCACAGTTTTTCCTGTAGCACTGCAGGCTTTTGAAGAGGCAGGGGCCCAGAGGCCTAGCTAGGGCGTTCCTTGTTGAGGCCGTTCACAAGGAGCAGAACACCCTGCCTCGAGAAGTTGATTCAGGGAAGCAACTAGTGTGTACTCTGTGTCTCTTTTGACTTGTTAGAAACCACAGAGATGTATGCTGCCTGTGCCAATGGTAATGGGGGCATGATGGTCCTAGCCTTGCTTTCCATTTGGAAAGCTCCATTCTTGCTGCCGTGAAGCTCCCTGAAATTCTCTGCTGTTGACAGGCCTCTGGCCACTCTAGCATTGGTGTGGGAAGAAAATGAGTTTTCTCTGGCTACACACGGAGCTTCATTGCTCCGGGTGGGGCTCACCTTGCCATGCTCTAGAGCTAAAGGGAATCTCAACGTGAGTCCTTGCCTCGAGGTAAGGCCCTGAGTAGCCCTGCAGAAAGGGAGGCATGCAGCTCTTTCCATGAGCTCTTAGTGGAGGTTCCGCTTTATCTTAAAGGAAGTACCCTTTTCAGGACTCCTAGGCCCCTCGGGTGAGCATCATTTTTGTTCCAAGATCACTGACGCACTCCACACCCCTGCGTGCCTGCTGAGCAGCATTGATTCCCATACGTCCCTCGGAGGCCCTCTGTGTCTGCCGAGTCTCGGGCAACACACTGTACGTTACTTGAGGAGAGCTCTATTTGCAGAGCAGTCGAACAGCATCAGAACCACATTTCTAGGCAGTCCAACATGCCCTGGAAGTTTTCGACATTGCCCTCGTCTGAATGTCCTGAGATAACACTCTTCTTAGAATTTATCGAGGACCTCTTTCCTGAAGTCACTCTATTCAAGGAGAAATACAGCATCCTAACATGCTGTGTCGCTCACAGTGCAAGCAACGTGAGAACTTGCCTCGAGGGAAGGCCCTGAAATGCTATGCAGAAGCGGAGGCGTGTAGCACTTTCCATGAGGCCGTAGTCGCTGCTCTGCAGCATTTTAACGCCAGTACGCTTTTCAGGACACCTAGGTGCCTCGCCTGGAAACCCTATTTCCTGCAAGAACAGCAAGTACCCTCAGGCTCCCCTGGCCCTTCTAAGCAATATCCAGGCCCGTAGCTTTCCGACTCACAGTGTGTATGCCGAGTGTAGGGCAACAGAGTGCACTCTTACTGGGACATCTTGAATTAGCCAGCACTCATACAGGTTCACGAGCACCGTTCTAGCAAGTTCCAAAATGCCATGGAAGTTGCACTCATTCCCTGGTCTGAGCTGCACAGAGAAAAACACTAGGCTTCTCCTTCCATCCAGAACCTCCTAACTGAAGTCACCCTGCCTCCAGGAAAAAGACGGCTTGCGTTCCTATTGCAACTAAAGCACAGTTTTTCCTGAAGTACGGCAGGCTTTTGAAGAGGCACGGGCCCAGAGGCCTAGCTAGGGCTTTCCTTGGTGAGGCCGTTCACTAGAAGCAGAACACCCTGCCTCGAGAAGTTGATTCAGGGAAGCAACTAGTGTGTACTCTGTGTCTCTTTTGACTTGTTAAAAACCACAGAGATGTATGCTGCCTGTTCCCATGAAATGCGGGCATGATGGTCCTAGCCTTGCTTTCCATTTGGAAAGCTCCATTCTTGCTGCCGTGAAGCTCCCTGAAATTCTCTGCTGTTGACAGGCCTCTGGCCACTCTAGCATTGGTGTGGGAAGAAAATGAGTTTTCTCTGGCTACACACGGAGCTTCATTGCTCCGGGTGGGGCTCACCTTGCCATGCTCTAGAGCTAAAGGGAATCTCAACGTGAGTCCTTGCCGCGAGGTAAGGCCCTGAGTAGCCCTGCAAAAAGGTAGGCATGCAGCTCTTTCCATGAGCTCTAAGTCGCTGTTCTGCTTTACTTTAAAGGAAGTACCCTTTTCAGGACTCCTAGGCCTCTCGGGTGAGCATCATTTTTGTTCCAAGATCCCTGAGTACCTCCACACCCCTGTAGGCCTGCTGAGCAACGACGAGGCCCATTGGTCCCTCGGAGGTCCTCTGTGTGTGCTGAGTCATGGGCAACACACTACACTCTTTCTTGTGATATCTTGATTCACAGCACTCGCATAGGTAAAAGAGCAACATTCTAGCAAGTTCCAACATGCCGTGGAAGTCGCACTCATTCCCTGGTCTGAGCTGCACAGAGAAAAACACTAGGCTTCTCCTTCCATCCAGGACCTCCTACCTGAAGTCATCCTGCCTCCAGGAGAAAGACGGCATGCGTTCCTATTGCAACTAAAGCACAGTTTTTCCTGTAGCACTGCAGGCTTTTGAAGAGGCAGGGGCCCAGAGGCCTAGCTAGGGCGTTCCTTGTTGAGGCCGTTCACAAGGAGCAGAACACCCTGCCTCGAGAAGTTGATTCAGGGAAGCAACTAGTGTGTACTCTGTGTCTCTTTTGACTTGTTAGAAACCACAGAGATGTATGCTGCCTGTGCCCATGGAAATGGGGGCATGATGGTCCTAGCCTTGCTTTCCATTTGGAAAGCTCCATTCTTGCTGCCGTGAAGCTCCCTGAAATTCTCTGCTGTTGACAGGCCTCTGGCCACTCTAGCATTGGTGTGGGAAGAAAATGAGTTTTCTCTGGCTACACACGGAGCTTCATTGCTCCGGGTGGGGCTCACCTTGCCATGCTCTAGAGCTAAAGGGAATCTCAACGTGAGTCCTTGCCTCGAGGTAAGGCCCTGAGTAGCCCTGCAGAAAGGTAGGCATGCAGCTCTTTCCATGAGCTCTAAGTCGCTGTTCTGCTTTACTTTAAAGGAAGTACCCTTTTCAGGACTCCTAGGCCTCTCGGGTGAGCATCATTTTTGTTCCAAGATCCCTGAGTACCTCCACACCCCTGTAGGCCTGCTGAGCAACGACGAGGCCCATTGGTCCCTCGGAGGTCCTCTGTGTGTGCTGAGTCATGGGCAACACACTACACTCTTTCTTGTGATATCTTGATTCACAGCACTCGCATAGGTAAAAGAGCAACATTCTAGCAAGTTCCAACATGCCGTGGAAGTCGCACTCATTCCCTGGTCTGAGCTGCACAGAGAAAAACACTAGGCTTCTCCTTCCATCCAGGACCTCCTACCTGAAGTCATCCTGCCTCCAGGAGAAAGACGGCATGCGTTCCTATTGCAACTAAAGCACAGTTTTTCCTGTAGCACTGCAGGCTTTTGAAGAGGCAGGGGCCCAGAGGCCTAGCTAGGGCGTTCCTTGTTGAGGCCGTTCACAAGGAGCAGAACACCCTGCCTCGAGAAGTTGATTCAGGGAAGCAACTAGTGTGTACTCTGTGTCTCTTTTGACTTGTTAGAAACCACAGAGATGTATGCTGCCTGTGCCAATGGTAATGGGGGCATGATGGTCCTAGCCTTGCTTTCCATTTGGAAAGCTCCATTCTTGCTGCCGTGAAGCTCCCTGAAATTCTCTGCTGTTGACAGGCCTCTGGCCACTCTAGCATTGGTGTGGGAAGAAAATGAGTTTTCTCTGGCTACACACGGAGCTTCATTGCTCCGGGTGGGGCTCACCTTGCCATGCTCTAGAGCTAAAGGGAATCTCAACGTGAGTCCTTGCCTCAAGGTAAGGCCCTGAGTAGCCCTGCAGAAAGGTAGGCATGCAGCTCTTTCCATGAGCTCTAAGTCGCTGTTCTGCTTTACTTTAAAGGAAGTACCCTTTTCAGGACTCCTAGGCCTCTCGGGTGAGCATCATTTTTGTTCCAAGATCCCTGAGTACCTCCACACCCCTGTAGGCCTGCTGAGCAACGACGAGGCCCATTGGTCCCTCGGAGGTCCTCTGTGTGTGCTGAGTCATGGGCAACACACTACACTCTTTCTTGTGATATCTTGATTCATAGCACTCGCATAGGTAAAAGAGCAACATTCTAGCAAGTTCCAACATGCCGTGGAAGTCGCACTCATTCCCTGGTCTGAGCTGCACAGAGAAAAACACTAGGCTTCTCCTTCCATCCAGGACCTCCTACCTGAAGTCATCCTGCCTCCAGGAGAAAGACGGCATGCGTTCCTATTGCAACTAAAGCACAGTTTTTCCTGTAGCACTGCAGGCTTTTGAAGAGGCAGGGGCCCAGAGGCCTAGCTAGGGCGTTCCTTGTTGAGGCCGTTCACAAGGAGCAGAACACCCTGCCTCGAGAAGTTGATTCAGGGAAGCAACTAGTGTGTACTCTGTGTCTCTTTTGACTTGTTAGAAACCACAGAGATGTATGCTGCCTGTGCCAATGGTAATGGGGGCATGATGGTCCTAGCCTTGCTTTCCATTTGGAAAGCTCCATTCTTGCTGCCGTGAAGCTCCCTGAAATTCTCTGCTGTTGACAGGCCTCTGGCCACTCTAGCATTGGTGTGGGAAGAAAATGAGTTTTCTCTGGCTACACACGGAGCTTCATTGCTCCGGGTGGGGCTCACCT
Organism: Balaenoptera ricei; assembly: GCF_028023285.1. Taxonomy (NCBI): domain Eukaryota; kingdom Metazoa; phylum Chordata; class Mammalia; order Artiodactyla; family Balaenopteridae; genus Balaenoptera; species Balaenoptera ricei. The sequence continues at coordinate 81,820,535 of NC_082654.1, forward strand.
TGCCATGCTCTAGAGCTAAAGGGAATCTCAACGTGAGTCCTTGCCTCGAGGTAAGGCCCTGAGTAGCCCTGCAGAAAGGTAGGCATGCAGCTCTTTCCATGAGCTCTAAGTCGCTGTTCTGCTTTACTTTAAAGGAAGTACCCTTTTCAGGACTCCTAGGCCTCTCGGGTGAGCATCATTTTTGTTCCAAGATCCCTGAGTACCTCCACACCCCTGTAGGCCTGCTGAGCAACGACGAGGCCCATTGGTCCCTCGGAGGTCCTCTGTGTGTGCTGAGTCATGGGCAACACACTACACTCTTTCTTGTGATATCTTGATTCACAGCACTCGCATAGGTAAAAGAGCAACATTCTAGCAAGTTCCAACATGCCGTGGAAGTCGCACTCATTCCCTGGTCTGAGCTGCACAGAGAAAAACACTAGGCTTCTCCTTCCATCCAGGACCTCCTACCTGAAGTCATCCTGCCTCCAGGAGAAAGACGGCATGCGTTCCTATTGCAACTAAAGCACAGTTTTTCCTGTAGCACTGCAGGCTTTTGAAGAGGCAGGGGCCCAGAGGCCTAGCTAGGGCGTTCCTTGTTGAGGCCGTTCACAAGGAGCAGAACACCCTGCCTCGAGAAGTTGATTCAGGGAAGCAACTAGTGTGTACTCTGTGTCTCTTTTGACTTGTTAGAAACCACAGAGATGTATGCTGCCTGTGCCAATGGTAATGGGGGCATGATGGTCCTAGCCTTGCTTTCCATTTGGAAAGCTCCATTCTTGCTGCCGTGAAGCTCCCTGAAATTCTCTGCTGTTGACAGGCCTCTGGCCACTCTAGCATTGGTGTGGGAAGAAAATGAGTTTTCTCTGGCTACACACGGAGCTTCATTGCTCCGGGTGGGGCTCACCTTGCCATGCTCTAGAGCTAAAGGGAATCTCAACGTGAGTCCTTGCCTCGAGGTAAGGCCCTGAGTAGCCCTGCAGAAAGGGAGGCATGCAGCTCTTTCCATGAGCTCTTAGTGGAGGTTCCGCTTTATCTTAAAGGAAGTACCCTTTTCAGGACTCCTAGGCCCCTCGGGTGAGCATCATTTTTGTTCCAAGATCACTGACGCACTCCACACCCCTGCGTGCCTGCTGAGCAGCATTGATTCCCATACGTCCCTCGGAGGCCCTCTGTGTCTGCCGAGTCTCGGGCAACACACTGTACGTTACTTGAGGAGAGCTCTATTTGCAGAGCAGTCGAACAGCATCAGAACCACATTTCTAGGCAGTCCAACATGCCCTGGAAGTTTTCGACATTGCCCTCGTCTGAATGTCCTGAGATAACACTCTTCTTAGAATTTTTCGAGGACCTCTTTCCTGAAGTCACTCTATTCAAGGAGAAATACAGCATCCTAACATGCTGTGTCACTCACAGTGCAAGCAACGTGAGAACTTGCCTCGAGGGAAGGCCCTGAAATGCTATGCAGAAGCGGAGGCGTGTAGCACTTTCCATGAGGCCGTAGTCGCTGCTCTGCAGCATTTTAACGCCAGTACGCTTTTCAGGACACCTAGGTGCCTCGCCTGGAAACCCTATTTCCTGCAAGAACAGCAAGTACCCTCAGGCTCCCCTGGCCCTTCTAAGCAATATCCAGGCCCGTAGCTTTCCGACTCACAGTGTGTATGCCGAGTGTAGGGCAACAGAGTGCACTCTTACTGGGACATCTTGAATTAGCCAGCACTCATACAGGTTCACGAGCACCGTTCTAGCAAGTTCCAAAATGCCATGGAAGTTGCACTCATTCCCTGGTCTGAGCTGCACAGAGAAAAACACTAGGCTTCTCCTTCCATCCAGGACCTCCTAACTGAAGTCACCCTGCCTCCAGGAAAAAGACGGCTTGCGTTCCTATTGCAACTAAAGCACAGTTTTTCCTGAAGTACGGCAGGCTTTTGAAGAGGCACGGGCCCAGAGGCCTAGCTAGGGCTTTCCTTGGTGAGGCCGTTCACTAGATGCAGAACACCCTGCCTCGAGAAGTTGATTCAGGGAAGCAACTAGTGTGTACTCTGTGTCTCTTTTGACTTGTTAAAAACCACAGAGATGTATGCTGCCTGTTCCCATGAAATGCGGGCATGATGGTCCTAGCCTTGCTTTCCATTTGGAAAGCTCCATTCTTGCTGCCGTGAAGCTCCCTGAAATTCTCTGCTGTTGACAGGCCTCTGGCCACTCTAGCATTGGTGTGGGAAGAAAATGAGTTTTCTCTGGCTACACACGGAGCTTCATTGCTCCGGGTGGGGCTCACCTTGCCATGCTCTAGAGCTAAAGGGAATCTCAACGTGAGTCCTTGCCTCGAGGTAAGGCCCTGAGTAGCCCTGCAGAAAGGTAGGCATGCAGCTCTTTCCATGAGCTCTAAGTCGCTGTTCTGCTTTACTTTAAAGGAAGTACCCTTTTCAGGACTCCTAGGCCTCTCGGGTGAGCATCATTTTTGTTCCAAGATCCCTGAGTACCTCCACACCCCTGTAGGCCTGCTGAGCAACGACGAGGCCCATTGGTCCCTCGGAGGTCCTCTGTGTGTGCTGAGTCATGGGCAACACACTACACTCTTTCTTGTGATATCTTGATTCACAGCACTCGCATAGGTAAAAGAGCAACATTCTAGCAAGTTCCAACATGCCGTGGAAGTCGCACTCATTCCCTGGTCTGAGCTGCACAGAGAAAAACACTAGGCTTCTCCTTCCATCCAGGACCTCCTACCTGAAGTCATCCTGCCTCCAGGAGAAAGACGGCATGCGTTCCTATTGCAACTAAAGCACAGTTTTTCCTGTAGCACTGCAGGCTTTTGAAGAGGCAGGGGCCCAGAGGCCTAGCTAGGGCGTTCCTTGTTGAGGCCGTTCACAAGGAGCAGAACACCCTGCCTCGAGAAGTTGATTCAGGGAAGCAACTAGTGTGTACTCTGTGTCTCTTTTGACTTGTTAGAAACCACAGAGATGTATGCTGCCTGTGCCAATGGTAATGGGGGCATGATGGTCCTAGCCTTGCTTTCCATTTGGAAAGCTCCATTCTTGCTGCCGTGAAGCTCCCTGAAATTCTCTGCTGTTGACAGGCCTCTGGCCACTCTAGCATTGGTGTGGGAAGAAAATGAGTTTTCTCTGGCTACACACGGAGCTTCATTGCTCCGGGTGGGGCTCACCTTGCCATGCTCTAGAGCTAAAGGGAATCTCAACGTGAGTCCTTGCCTCGAGGTAAGGCCCTGAGTAGCCCTGCAGAAAGGGAGGCATGCAGCTCTTTCCATGAGCTCTTAGTGGAGGTTCCGCTTTATCTTAAAGGAAGTACCCTTTTCAGGACTCCTAGGCCCCTCGGGTGAGCATCATTTTTGTTCCAAGATCACTGACGCACTCCACACCCCTGCGTGCCTGCTGAGCAGCATTGATTCCCATACGTCCCTCGGAGGCCCTCTGTGTCTGCCGAGTCTCGGGCAACACACTGTACGTTACTTGAGGAGAGCTCTATTTGCAGAGCAGTCGAACAGCATCAGAACCACATTTCTAGGCAGTCCAACATGCCCTGGAAGTTTTCGACATTGCCCTCGTCTGAATGTCCTGAGATAACACTCTTCTTAGAATTTATCGAGGACCTCTTTCCTGAAGTCACTCTATTCAAGGAGAAATACAGCATCCTAACATGCTGTGTCGCTCACAGTGCAAGCAACGTGAGAACTTGCCTCGAGGGAAGGCCCTGAAATGCTATGCAGAAGCGGAGGCGTGTAGCACTTTCCATGAGGCCGTAGTCGCTGCTCTGCAGCATTTTAACGCCAGTACGCTTTTCAGGACACCTAGGTGCCTCGCCTGGAAACCCTATTTCCTGCAAGAACAGCAAGTACCCTCAGGCTCCCCTGGCCCTTCTAAGCAATATCCAGGCCCGTAGCTTTCCGACTCACAGTGTGTATGCCGAGTGTAGGGCAACAGAGTGCACTCTTACTGGGACATCTTGAATTAGCCAGCACTCATACAGGTTCACGAGCACCGTTCTAGCAAGTTCCAAAATGCCATGGAAGTTGCACTCATTCCCTGGTCTGAGCTGCACAGAGAAAAACACTAGGCTTCTCCTTCCATCCAGGACCTCCTAACTGAAGTCACCCTGCCTCCAGGAAAAAGACGGCTTGCGTTCCTATTGCAACTAAAGCACAGTTTTTCCTGAAGTACGGCAGGCTTTTGAAGAGGCACGGGCCCAGAGGCCTAGCTAGGGCTTTCCTTGGTGAGGCCGTTCACTAGATGCAGAACACCCTGCCTCGAGAAGTTGATTCAGGGAAGCAACTAGTGTGTACTCTGTGTCTCTTTTGACTTGTTAAAAACCACAGAGATGTATGCTGCCTGTTCCCATGAAATGCGGGCATGATGGTCCTAGCCTTGCTTTCCATTTGGAAAGCTCCATTCTTGCTGCCGTGAAGCTCCCTGAAATTCTCTGCTGTTGACAGGCCTCTGGCCACTCTAGCATTGGTGTGGGAAGAAAATGAGTTTTCTCTGGCTACACACGGAGCTTCATTGCTCCGGGTGGGGCTCACCTTGCCATGCTCTAGAGCTAAAGGGAATCTCAACGTGAGTCCTTGCCGCGAGGTAAGGCCCTGAGTAGCCCTGCAAAAAGGTAGGCATGCAGCTCTTTCCATGAGCTCTAAGTCGCTGTTCTGCTTTACTTTAAAGGAAGTACCCTTTTCAGGACTCCTAGGCCTCTCGGGTGAGCATCATTTTTGTTCCAAGATCCCTGAGTACCTCCACACCCCTGTAGGCCTGCTGAGCAACGACGAGGCCCATTGGTCCCTCGGAGGTCCTCTGTGTGTGCTGAGTCATGGGCAACACACTACACTCTTTCTTGTGATATCTTGATTCACAGCACTCGCATAGGTAAAAGAGCAACATTCTAGCAAGTTCCAACATGCCGTGGAAGTCGCACTCATTCCCTGGTCTGAGCTGCACAGAGAAAAACACTAGGCTTCTCCTTCCATCCAGGACCTCCTACCTGAAGTCATCCTGCCTCCAGGAGAAAGACGGCATGCGTTCCTATTGCAACTAAAGCACAGTTTTTCCTGTAGCACTGCAGGCTTTTGAAGAGGCAGGGGCCCAGAGGCCTAGCTAGGGCGTTCCTTGTTGAGGCCGTTCACAAGGAGCAGAACACCCTGCCTCGAGAAGTTGATTCAGGGAAGCAACTAGTGTGTACTCTGTGTCTCTTTTGACTTGTTAGAAACCACAGAGATGTATGCTGCCTGTGCCAATGGTAATGGGGGCATGATGGTCCTAGCCTTGCTTTCCATTTGGAAAGCTCCATTCTTGCTGCCGTGAAGCTCCCTGAAATTCTCTGCTGTTGACAGGCCTCTGGCCACTCTAGCATTGGTGTGGGAAGAAAATGAGTTTTCTCTGGCTACACACGGAGCTTCATTGCTCCGGGTGGGGCTCACCTTGCCATGCTCTAGAGCTAAAGGGAATCTCAACGTGAGTCCTTGCCTCGAGGTAAGGCCCTGAGTAGCCCTGCAGAAAGGGAGGCATGCAGCTCTTTCCATGAGCTCTTAGTGGAGGTTCCGCTTTATCTTAAAGGAAGTACCCTTTTCAGGACTCCTAGGCCCCTCGGGTGAGCATCATTTTTGTTCCAAGATCACTGACGCACTCCACACCCCTGCGTGCCTGCTGAGCAGCATTGATTCCCATACGTCCCTCGGAGGCCCTCTGTGTCTGCCGAGTCTCGGGCAACACACTGTACGTTACTTGAGGAGAGCTCTATTTGCAGAGCAGTCGAACAGCATCAGAACCACATTTCTAGGCAGTCCAACATGCCCTGGAAGTTTTCGACATTGCCCTCGTCTGAATGTCCTGAGATAACACTCTTCTTAGAATTTATCGAGGACCTCTTTCCTGAAGTCACTCTATTCAAGGAGAAATACAGCATCCTAACATGCTGTGTCACTCACAGTGCAAGCAACGTGAGAACTTGCCTCGAGGGAAGGCCCTGAAATGCTATGCAGAAGCGGAGGCGTGTAGCACTTTCCATGAGGCCGTAGTCGCTGCTCTGCAGCATTTTAACGCCAGTACGCTTTTCAGGACACCTAGGTGCCTCGCCTGGAAACCCTATTTCCTGCAAGAACAGCAAGTACCCTCAGGCTCCCCTGGCCCTTCTAAGCAATATCCAGGCCCGTAGCTTTCCGACTCACAGTGTGTATGCCGAGTGTAGGGCAACAGAGTGCACTCTTACTGGGACATCTTGAATTAGCCAGCACTCATACAGGTTCACGAGCACCGTTCTAGCAAGTTCCAAAATGCCATGGAAGTTGCACTCATTCCCTGGTCTGAGCTGCACAGAGAAAAACACTAGGCTTCTCCTTCCATCCAGGACCTCCTAACTGAAGTCACCCTGCCTCCAGGAAAAAGACGGCTTGCGTTCCTATTGCAACTAAAGCACAGTTTTTCCTGAAGTACGGCAGGCTTTTGAAGAGGCACGGGCCCAGAGGCCTAGCTAGGGCTTTCCTTGGTGAGGCCGTTCACTAGATGCAGAACACCCTGCCTCGAGAAGTTGATTCAGGGAAGCAACTAGTGTGTACTCTGTGTCTCTTTTGACTTGTTAAAAACCACAGAGATGTATGCTGCCTGTTCCCATGAAATGCGGGCATGATGGTCCTAGCCTTGCTTTCCATTTGGAAAGCTCCATTCTTGCTGCCGTGAAGCTCCCTGAAATTCTCTGCTGTTGACAGGCCTCTGGCCACTCTAGCATTGGTGTGGGAAGAAAATGAGTTTTCTCTGGCTACAAACGGAGCTTCATTGCTCCGGGTGGGGCTCACCTTGCCATGCTCTAGAGCTAAAGGGAATCTCAACGTGAGTCCTTGCCTCGAGGTAAGGCCCTGAGTAGCTCTGCAAAAAGGTAGGCATGCAGCTCTTTCCATGAGCTCTAAGTCGCTGTTCTGCTTTACTTTAAAGGAAGTACCCTTTTCAGGACTCCTAGGCCTCTCGGGTGAGCATCATTTTTGTTCCAAGATCCCTGAGTACCTCCACACCCCTGTAGGCCTGCTGAGCAACGACGAGGCCCATTGGTCCCTCGGAGGTCCTCTGTGTGTGCTGAGTCATGGGCAACACACTACACTCTTTCTTGTGATATCTTGATTCATAGCACTCGCATAGGTAAAAGAGCAACATTCTAGCAAGTTCCAACATGCCGTGGAAGTCGCACTCATTCCCTGGTCTGAGCTGCACAGAGAAAAACACTAGGCTTCTCCTTCCATCCAGGACCTCCTACCTGAAGTCATCCTGCCTCCAGGAGAAAGACGGCATGCGTTTCTATTGCAACTAAAGCACAGTTTTTCCTGTAGCACTGCAGGCTTTTGAAGAGGCAGGGGACCAGAGGCCTAGCTAGGGCGTTCCTTGTTGAGGCCGTTCACAAGAGGCAGAACACCTTGCCTCGAGAAGTTGATTCAGGGAAGCAACTAGTGTGTACTCTGTGTCTCTTTTGACTTGTTAGAAACCACAGAGATGTATGCTGCCTGTGCCAATGGTAATGGGGGCATGATGGTCCTAGCCTTGCTTTCCATTTGGAAAGCTCCATGCTTGCTGCCGTGAAGCTCCCTGAAATTCTCTGCTGTTGACAGGCCTCTGGCCACTCTAGCATTGGTGTGGGAAGAAAATGAGTTTTCTCTGGCTACACACGGAGCTTCATTGCTCCGGGTGGGGCTCACCTTGCCATGCTCTAGAGCTAAAGGGAATCTCAACGTGAGTCCTTGCCTCGAGGTAAGGCCCTGAGTAGCCCTGCAGAAAGGGAGGCATGCAGCTCTTTCCATGAGCTCTTAGTGGAGGTTCCGCTTTATCTTAAAGGAAGTACCCTTTTCAGGACTCCTAGGCCCCTCGGGTGAGCATCATTTTTGTTCCAAGATCACTGACGCACTCCACACCCCTGCGTGCCTGCTGAGCAGCATTGATTCCCATACGTCCCTCGGAGGCCCTCTGTGTCTGCCGAGTCTCGGGCAACACACTGTACGTTACTTGAGGAGAGCTCTATTTGCAGAGCAGTCGAACAGCATCAGAACCACATTTCTAGGCAGTCCAACATGCCCTGGAAGTTTTCGACATTGCCCTCGTCTGAATGTCCTGAGATAACACTCTTCTTAGAATTTATCGAGGACCTCTTTCCTGAAGTCACTCTATTCAAGGAGAAATACAGCATCCTAACATGCTGTGTCGCTCACAGTGCAAGCAACGTGAGAACTTGCCTCGAGGGAAGGCCCTGAAATGCTATGCAGAAGCGGAGGCGTGTAGCACTTTCCATGAGGCCGTAGTCGCTGCTCTGCAGCATTTTAACGCCAGTACGCTTTTCAGGACACCTAGGTGCCTCGCCTGGAAACCCTATTTCCTGCAAGAACAGCAAGTACCCTCAGGCTCCCCTGGCCCTTCTAAGCAATATCCAGGCCCGTAGCTTTCCGACTCACAGTGTGTATGCCGAGTGTAGGGCAACAGAGTGCACTCTTACTGGGACATCTTGAATTAGCCAGCACTCATACAGGTTCACGAGCACCGTTCTAGCAAGTTCCAAAATGCCATGGAAGTTGCACTCATTCCCTGGTCTGAGCTGCACAGAGAAAAACACTAGGCTTCTCCTTCCATCCAGAACCTCCTAACTGAAGTCACCCTGCCTCCAGGAAAAAGACGGCTTGCGTTCCTATTGCAACTAAAGCACAGTTTTTCCTGAAGTACGGCAGGCTTTTGAAGAGGCACGGGCCCAGAGGCCTAGCTAGGGCTTTCCTTGGTGAGGCCGTTCACTAGAAGCAGAACACCCTGCCTCGAGAAGTTGATTCAGGGAAGCAACTAGTGTGTACTCTGTGTCTCTTTTGACTTGTTAAAAACCACAGAGATGTATGCTGCCTGTTCCCATGAAATGCGGGCATGATGGTCCTAGCCTTGCTTTCCATTTGGAAAGCTCCATTCTTGCTGCCGTGAAGCTCCCTGAAATTCTCTGCTGTTGACAGGCCTCTGGCCACTCTAGCATTGGTGTGGGAAGAAAATGAGTTTTCTCTGGCTACACACGGAGCTTCATTGCTCCGGGTGGGGCTCACCTTGCCATGCTCTAGAGCTAAAGGGAATCTCAACGTGAGTCCTTGCCGCGAGGTAAGGCCCTGAGTAGCCCTGCAAAAAGGTAGGCATGCAGCTCTTTCCATGAGCTCTAAGTCGCTGTTCTGCTTTACTTTAAAGGAAGTACCCTTTTCAGGACTCCTAGGCCTCTCGGGTGAGCATCATTTTTGTTCCAAGATCCCTGAGTACCTCCACACCCCTGTAGGCCTGCTGAGCAACGACGAGGCCCATTGGTCCCTCGGAGGTCCTCTGTGTGTGCTGAGTCATGGGCAACACACTACACTCTTTCTTGTGATATCTTGATTCACAGCACTCGCATAGGTAAAAGAGCAACATTCTAGCAAGTTCCAACATGCCGTGGAAGTCGCACTCATTCCCTGGTCTGAGCTGCACAGAGAAAAACACTAGGCTTCTCCTTCCATCCAGGACCTCCTACCTGAAGTCATCCTGCCTCCAGGAGAAAGACGGCATGCGTTCCTATTGCAACTAAAGCACAGTTTTTCCTGTAGCACTGCAGGCTTTTGAAGAGGCAGGGGCCCAGAGGCCTAGCTAGGGCGTTCCTTGTTGAGGCCGTTCACAAGGAGCAGAACACCCTGCCTCGAGAAGTTGATTCAGGGAAGCAACTAGTGTGTACTCTGTGTCTCTTTTGACTTGTTAGAAACCACAGAGATGTATGCTGCCTGTGCCAATGGTAATGGGGGCATGATGGTCCTAGCCTTGCTTTCCATTTGGAAAGCTCCATTCTTGCTGCCGTGAAGCTCCCTGAAATTCTCTGCTGTTGACAGGCCTCTGGCCACTCTAGCATTGGTGTGGGAAGAAAATGAGTTTTCTCTGGCTACAAACGGAGCTTCATTGCTCCGGGTGGGGCTCACCTTGCCATGCTCTAGAGCTAAAGGGAATCTCAACGTGAGTCCTTGCCTCGAGGTAAGGCCCTGAGTAGCTCTGCAAAAAGGTAGGCATGCAGCTCTTTCCATGAGCTCTAAGTCGCTGTTCTGCTTTACTTTAAAGGAAGTACCCTTTTCAGGACTCCTAGGCCTCTCGGGTGAGCATCATTTTTGTTCCAAGATCCCTGAGTACCTCCACACCCCTGTAGGCCTGCTGAGCAACGACGAGGCCCATTGGTCCCTCGGAGGTCCTCTGTGTGTGCTGAGTCATGGGCAACACACTACACTCTTTCTTGTGATATCTTGATTCATAGCACTCGCATAGGTAAAAGAGCAACATTCTAGCAAGTTCCAACATGCCGTGGAAGTCGCACTCATTCCCTGGTCTGAGCTGCACAGAGAAAAACACTAGGCTTCTCCTTCCATCCAGGACCTCCTACCTGAAGTCATCCTGCCTCCAGGAGAAAGACGGCATGCGTTTCTATTGCAACTAAAGCACAGTTTTTCCTGTAGCACTGCAGGCTTTTGAAGAGGCAGGGGACCAGAGGCCTAGCTAGGGCGTTCCTTGTTGAGGCCGTTCACAAGAGGCAGAACACCTTGCCTCGAGAAGTTGATTCAGGGAAGCAACTAGTGTGTACTCTGTGTCTCTTTTGACTTGTTAGAAACCACAGAGATGTATGCTGCCTGTGCCAATGGTAATGGGGGCATGATGGTCCTAGCCTTGCTTTCCATTTGGAAAGCTCCATGCTTGCTGCCGTGAAGCTCCCTGAAATTCTCTGCTGTTGACAGGCCTCTGGCCACTCTAGCATTGGTGTGGGAAGAAAATGAGTTTTCTCTGGCTACACACGGAGCTTCATTGCTCCGGGTGGGGCTCACCTTGCCATGCTCTAGAGCTAAAGGGAATCTCAACGTGAGTCCTTGCCTCGAGGTAAGGCCCTGAGTAGCCCTGCAGAAAGGGAGGCATGCAGCTCTTTCCATGAGCTCTTAGTGGAGGTTCCGCTTTATCTTAAAGGAAGTACCCTTTTCAGGACTCCTAGGCCCCTCGGGTGAGCATCTTTTTTGTTCCAAGATCACTGACGCACTCCACACCCCTGCGTGCCTGCTGAGCAGCATTGATTCCCATACGTCCCTCGGAGGCCCTCTGTGTCTGCCGAGTCTCGGGCAACACACTGTACGTTACTTGAGGAGAGCTCTATTTGCAGAGCAGTCGAACAGCATCAGAACCACATTTCTAGGCAGTCCAACATGCCCTGGAAGTTTTCGACATTGCCCTCGTCTGAATGTCCTGAGATAACACTCTTCTTAGAATTTATCGAGGACCTCTTTCCTGAAGTCACTCTATTCAAGGAGAAATACAGCATCCTAACATGCTGTGTCGCTCACAGTGCAAGCAACGTGAGAACTTGCCTCGAGGGAAGGCCCTGAAATGCTATGCAGAAGCGGAGGCGTGTAGCACTTTCCATGAGGCCGTAGTCGCTGCTCTGCAGCATTTTAACGCCAGTACGCTTTTCAGGACACCTAGGTGCCTCGCCTGGAAACCCTATTTCCTGCAAGAACAGCAAGTACCCTCAGGCTCCCCTGGCCCTTCTAAGCAATATCCAGGCCCGTAGCTTTCCGACTCACAGTGTGTATGCCGAGTGTAGGGCAACAGAGTGCACTCTTACTGGGACATCTTGAATTAGCCAGCACTCATACAGGTTCACGAGCACCGTTCTAGCAAGTTCCAAAATGCCATGGAAGTTGCACTCATTCCCTGGTCTGAGCTGCACAGAGAAAAACACTAGGCTTCTCCTTCCATCCAGAACCTCCTAACTGAAGTCACCCTGCCTCCAGGAAAAAGACGGCTTGCGTTCCTATTGCAACTAAAGCACAGTTTTTCCTGAAGTACGGCAGGCTTTTGAAGAGGCACGGGCCCAGAGGCCTAGCTAGGGCTTTCCTTGGTGAGGCCGTTCACTAGAAGCAGAACACCCTGCCTCGAGAAGTTGATTCAGGGAAGCAACTAGTGTGTACTCTGTGTCTCTTTTGACTTGTTAAAAACCACAGAGATGTATGCTGCCTGTTCCCATGAAATGCGGGCATGATGGTCCTAGCCTTGCTTTCCATTTGGAAAGCTCCATTCTTGCTGCCGTGAAGCTCCCTGAAATTCTCTGCTGTTGACAGGCCTCTGGCCACTCTAGCATTGGTGTGGGAAGAAAATGAGTTTTCTCTGGCTACACACGGAGCTTCATTGCTCCGGGTGGGGCTCACCTTGCCATGCTCTAGAGCTAAAGGGAATCTCAACGTGAGTCCTTGCCGCGAGGTAAGGCCCTGAGTAGCCCTGCAAAAAGGTAGGCATGCAGCTCTTTCCATGAGCTCTAAGTCGCTGTTCTGCTTTACTTTAAAGGAAGTACCCTTTTCAGGACTCCTAGGCCTCTCGGGTGAGCATCATTTTTGTTCCAAGATCCCTGAGTACCTCCACACCCCTGTAGGCCTGCTGAGCAACGACGAGGCCCATTGGTCCCTCGGAGGTCCTCTGTGTGTGCTGAGTCATGGGCAACACACTACACTCTTTCTTGTGATATCTTGATTCACAGCACTCGCATAGGTAAAAGAGCAACATTCTAGCAAGTTCCAACATGCCGTGGAAGTCGCACTCATTCCCTGGTCTGAGCTGCACAGAGAAAAACACTAGGCTTCTCCTTCCATCCAGGACCTCCTACCTGAAGTCATCCTGCCTCCAGGAGAAAGACGGCATGCGTTCCTATTGCAACTAAAGCACAGTTTTTCCTGTAGCACTGCAGGCTTTTGAAGAGGCAGGGGCCCAGAGGCCTAGCTAGGGCGTTCCTTGTTGAGGCCGTTCACAAGGAGCAGAACACCCTGCCTCGAGAAGTTGATTCAGGGAAGCAACTAGTGTGTACTCTGTGTCTCTTTTGACTTGTTAGAAACCACAGAGATGTATGCTGCCTGTGCCAATGGTAATGGGGGCATGATGGTCCTAGCCTTGCTTTCCATTTGGAAAGCTCCATTCTTGCTGCCGTGAAGCTCCCTGAAATTCTCTGCTGTTGACAGGCCTCTGGCCACTCTAGCATTGGTGTGGGAAGAAAATGAGTTTTCTCTGGCTACAAACGGAGCTTCATTGCTCCGGGTGGGGCTCACCTTGCCATGCTCTAGAGCTAAAGGGAATCTCAACGTGAGTCCTTGCCTCGAGGTAAGGCCCTGAGTAGCTCTGCAAAAAGGTAGGCATGCAGCTCTTTCCATGAGCTCTAAGTCGCTGTTCTGCTTTACTTTAAAGGAAGTACCCTTTTCAGGACTCCTAGGCCTCTCGGGTGAGCATCATTTTTGTTCCAAGATCCCTGAGTACCTCCACACCCCTGTAGGCCTGCTGAGCAACGACGAGGCCCATTGGTCCCTCGGAGGTCCTCTGTGTGTGCTGAGTCATGGGCAACACACTACACTCTTTCTTGTGATATCTTGATTCACAGCACTCGCATAGGTAAAAGAGCAACATTCTAGCAAGTTCCAACATGCCGTGGAAGTCGCACTCATTCCCTGGTCTGAGCTGCACAGAGAAAAACACTAGGCTTCTCCTTCCATCCAGGACCTCCTACCTGAAGTCATCCTGCCTCCAGGAGAAAGACGGCATGCGTTTCTATTGCAACTAAAGCACAGTTTTTCCTGTAGCACTGCAGGCTTTTGAAGAGGCAGGGGACCAGAGGCCTAGCTAGGGCGTTCCTTGTTGAGGCCGTTCACAAGAGGCAGAACACCTTGCCTCGAGAAGTTGATTCAGGGAAGCAACTAGTGTGTACTCTGTGTCTCTTTTGACTTGTTAGAAACCACAGAGATGTATGCTGCCTGTGCCAATGGTAATGGGGGCATGATGGTCCTAGCCTTGCTTTCCATTTGGAAAGCTCCATTCTTGCTGCCGTGAAGCTCCCTGAAATTCTCTGCTGTTGACAGGCCTCTGGCCACTCTAGCATTGGTGTGGGAAGAAAATGAGTTTTCTCTGGCTACACACGGAGCTTCATTGCTCCGGGTGGGGCTCACCTTGCCATGCTCTAGAGCTAAAGGGAATCTCAACGTGAGTCCTTGCCTCGAGGTAAGGCCCTGAGTAGCCCTGCAGAAAGGGAGGCATGCAGCTCTTTCCATGAGCTCTTAGTGGAGGTTCCGCTTTATCTTAAAGGAAGTACCCTTTTCAGGACTCCTAGGCCCCTCGGGTGAGCATCATTTTTGTTCCAAGATCACTGACGCACTCCACACCCCTGCGTGCCTGCTGAGCAGCATTGATTCCCATACGTCCCTCGGAGGCCCTCTGTGTCTGCCGAGTCTCGGGCAACACACTGTACGTTACTTGAGGAGAGCTCTATTTGCAGAGCAGTCGAACAGCATCAGAACCACATTTCTAGGCAGTCCAACATGCCCTGGAAGTTTTCGACATTGCCCTCGTCTGAATGTCCTGAGATAACACTCTTCTTAGAATTTATCGAGGACCTCTTTCCTGAAGTCACTCTATTCAAGGAGAAATACAGCATCCTAACATGCTGTGTCGCTCACAGTGCAAGCAACGTGAGAACTTGCCTCGAGGGAAGGCCCTGAAATGCTATGCAGAAGCGGAGGCGTGTAGCACTTTCCATGAGGCCGTAGTCGCTGCTCTGCAGCATTTTAACGCCAGTACGCTTTTCAGGACACCTAGGTGCCTCGCCTGGAAACCCTATTTCCTGCAAGAACAGCAAGTACCCTCAGGCTCCCCTGGCCCTTCTAAGCAATATCCAGGCCCGTAGCTTTCCGACTCACAGTGTGTATGCCGAGTGTAGGGCAACAGAGTGCACTCTTACTGGGACATCTTGAATTAGCCAGCACTCATACAGGTTCACGAGCACCGTTCTAGCAAGTTCCAAAATGCCATGGAAGTTGCACTCATTCCCTGGTCTGAGCTGCACAGAGAAAAACACTAGGCTTCTCCTTCCATCCAGGACCTCCTAACTGAAGTCACCCTGCCTCCAGGAAAAAGACGGCTTGCGTTCCTATTGCAACTAAAGCACAGTTTTTCCTGAAGTACGGCAGGCTTTTGAAGAGGCACGGGCCCAGAGGCCTAGCTAGGGCTTTCCTTGGTGAGGCCGTTCACTAGATGCAGAACACCCTGCCTCGAGAAGTTGATTCAGGGAAGCAACTAGTGTGTACTCTGTGTCTCTTTTGACTTGTTAAAAACCACAGAGATGTATGCTGCCTGTGCCAATGGTAATGGGGGCATGATGGTCCTAGCCTTGCTTTCCATTTGGAAAGCTCCATTCTTGCTGCCGTGAAGCTCCCTGAAATTCTCTGCTGTTGACAGGCCTCTGGCCACTCTAGCATTGGTGTGGGAAGAAAATGAGTTTTCTCTGGCTACAAACGGAGCTTCATTGCTCCGGGTGGGGCTCACCTTGCCATGCTCTAGAGCTAAAGGGAATCTCAACGTGAGTCCTTGCCTCGAGGTAAGGCCCTGAGTAGCCCTGCAAAAAGGTAGGCATGCAGCTCTTTCCATTAGCTCTAAGTCGCTGTTCTGCTTTACTTTAAAGGAAGTACCCTTTTCAGGACTCCTAGGCCTCTCGGGTGAGCATCATTTTTGTTCCAAGATCCCTGAGTACCTCCACACCCCTGTAGGCCTGCTGAGCAACGACGAGGCCCATTGGTCCCTCGGAGGTCCTCTGTGTGTGCTGAGTCATGGGCAACACACTACACTCTTTCTTGTGATATCTTGATTCACAGCACTCGCACAGGTAAAAGAGCAACATTCTAGCAAGTTCCAACAGGCCTGGAAATCGCACTCATTCCCTGGTCTGAGCTGCACAGAGAAAAACACTAGGCTTCTCCTTCCATCCAGGACCTCCTACCTGAAGTCATCCTGCCTCCAGGAGAAAGACGGCATGCGTTCCTATTGCAACTAAAGCACAGTTTTTCCTGTAGCACTGCAGGCTTTTGAAGAGGCAGGGGCCCAGAGGCCTAGCTAGGGCGTTCCTTGTTGAGGCCGTTCACAAGGAGCAGAACACCCTGCCTCGAGAAGTTGATTCAGGGAAGCAACTAGTGTGTACTCTGTGTCTCTTTTGACTTGTTAGAAACCACAGAGATGTATGCTGCCTGTGCCAATGGTAATGGGGGCATGATGGTCCTAGCCTTGCTTTCCATTTGGAAAGCTCCATTCTTGCTGCCGTGAAGCTCCCTGAAATTCTCTGCTGTTGACAGGCCTCTGGCCACTCTAGCATTGGTGTGGGAAGAAAATGAGTTTTCTCTGGCTACAAACGGAGCTTCATTGCTCCGGGTGGGGCTCACCTTGCCATGCTCTAGAGCTAAAGGGAATCTCAACGTGAGTCCTTGCCTCGAGGTAAGGCCCTGAGTAGCTCTGCAAAAAGGTAGGCATGCAGCTCTTTCCATGAGCTCTAAGTCGCTGTTCTGCTTTACTTTAAAGGAAGTACCCTTTTCAGGACTCCTAGGCCTCTCGGGTGAGCATCATTTTTGTTCCAAGATCCCTGAGTACCTCCACACCCCTGTAGGCCTGCTGAGCAACGACGAGGCCCATTGGTCCCTCGGAGGTCCTCTGTGTGTGCTGAGTCATGGGCAACACACTACACTCTTTCTTGTGATATCTTGATTCATAGCACTCGCATAGGTAAAAGAGCAACATTCTAGCAAGTTCCAACATGCCGTGGAAGTCGCACTCATTCCCTGGTCTGAGCTGCACAGAGAAAAACACTAGGCTTCTCCTTCCATCCAGGACCTCCTACCTGAAGTCATCCTGCCTCCAGGAGAAAGACGGCATGCGTTTCTATTGCAACTAAAGCACAGTTTTTCCTGTAGCACTGCAGGCTTTTGAAGAGGCAGGGGACCAGAGGCCTAGCTAGGGCGTTCCTTGTTGAGGCCGTTCACAAGAGGCAGAACACCTTGCCTCGAGAAGTTGATTCAGGGAAGCAACTAGTGTGTACTCTGTGTCTCTTTTGACTTGTTAGAAACCACAGAGATGTATGCTGCCTGTGCCAATGGTAATGGGGGCATGATGGTCCTAGCCTTGCTTTCCATTTGGAAAGCTCCATGCTTGCTGCCGTGAAGCTCCCTGAAATTCTCTGCTGTTGACAGGCCTCTGGCCACTCTAGCATTGGTGTGGGAAGAAAATGAGTTTTCTCTGGCTACACACGGAGCTTCATTGCTCCGGGTGGGGCTCACCTTGCCATGCTCTAGAGCTAAAGGGAATCTCAACGTGAGTCCTTGCCTCGAGGTAAGGCCCTGAGTAGCCCTGCAGAAAGGGAGGCATGCAGCTCTTTCCATGAGCTCTTAGTGGAGGTTCCGCTTTATCTTAAAGGAAGTACCCTTTTCAGGACTCCTAGGCCCCTCGGGTGAGCATCATTTTTGTTCCAAGATCACTGACGCACTCCACACCCCTGCGTGCCTGCTGAGCAGCATTGATTCCCATACGTCCCTCGGAGGCCCTCTGTGTCTGCCGAGTCTCGGGCAACACACTGTACGTTACTTGAGGAGAGCTCTATTTGCAGAGCAGTCGAACAGCATCAGAACCACATTTCTAGGCAGTCCAACATGCCCTGGAAGTTTTCGACATTGCCCTCGTCTGAATGTCCTGAGATAACACTCTTCTTAGAATTTATCGAGGACCTCTTTCCTGAAGTCACTCTATTCAAGGAGAAATACAGCATCCTAACATGCTGTGTCGCTCACAGTGCAAGCAACGTGAGAACTTGCCTCGAGGGAAGGCCCTGAAATGCTATGCAGAAGCGGAGGCGTGTAGCACTTTCCATGAGGCCGTAGTCGCTGCTCTGCAGCATTTTAACGCCAGTACGCTTTTCAGGACACCTAGGTGCCTCGCCTGGAAACCCTATTTCCTGCAAGAACAGCAAGTACCCTCAGGCTCCCCTGGCCCTTCTAAGCAATATCCAGGCCCGTAGCTTTCCGACTCACAGTGTGTATGCCGAGTGTAGGGCAACAGAGTGCACTCTTACTGGGACATCTTGAATTAGCCAGCACTCATACAGGTTCACGAGCACCGTTCTAGCAAGTTCCAAAATGCCATGGAAGTTGCACTCATTCCCTGGTCTGAGCTGCACAGAGAAAAACACTAGGCTTCTCCTTCCATCCAGAACCTCCTAACTGAAGTCACCCTGCCTCCAGGAAAAAGACGGCTTGCGTTCCTATTGCAACTAAAGCACAGTTTTTCCTGAAGTACGGCAGGCTTTTGAAGAGGCACGGGCCCAGAGGCCTAGCTAGGGCTTTCCTTGGTGAGGCCGTTCACTAGAAGCAGAACACCCTGCCTCGAGAAGTTGATTCAGGGAAGCAACTAGTGTGTACTCTGTGTCTCTTTTGACTTGTTAAAAACCACAGAGATGTATGCTGCCTGTTCCCATGAAATGCGGGCATGATGGTCCTAGCCTTGCTTTCCATTTGGAAAGCTCCATTCTTGCTGCCGTGAAGCTCCCTGAAATTCTCTGCTGTTGACAGGCCTCTGGCCACTCTAGCATTGGTGTGGGAAGAAAATGAGTTTTCTCTGGCTACACACGGAGCTTCATTGCTCCGGGTGGGGCTCACCTTGCCATGCTCTAGAGCTAAAGGGAATCTCAACGTGAGTCCTTGCCGCGAGGTAAGGCCCTGAGTAGCCCTGCAAAAAGGTAGGCATGCAGCTCTTTCCATGAGCTCTAAGTCGCTGTTCTGCTTTACTTTAAAGGAAGTACCCTTTTCAGGACTCCTAGGCCTCTCGGGTGAGCATCATTTTTGTTCCAAGATCCCTGAGTACCTCCACACCCCTGTAGGCCTGCTGAGCAACGACGAGGCCCATTGGTCCCTCGGAGGTCCTCTGTGTGTGCTGAGTCATGGGCAACACACTACACTCTTTCTTGTGATATCTTGATTCACAGCACTCGCATAGGTAAAAGAGCAACATTCTAGCAAGTTCCAACATGCCGTGGAAGTCGCACTCATTCCCTGGTCTGAGCTGCACAGAGAAAAACACTAGGCTTCTCCTTCCATCCAGGACCTCCTACCTGAAGTCATCCTGCCTCCAGGAGAAAGACGGCATGCGTTCCTATTGCAACTAAAGCACAGTTTTTCCTGTAGCACTGCAGGCTTTTGAAGAGGCAGGGGCCCAGAGGCCTAGCTAGGGCGTTCCTTGTTGAGGCCGTTCACAAGGAGCAGAACACCCTGCCTCGAGAAGTTGATTCAGGGAAGCAACTAGTGTGTACTCTGTGTCTCTTTTGACTTGTTAGAAACCACAGAGATGTATGCTGCCTGTGCCAATGGTAATGGGGGCATGATGGTCCTAGCCTTGCTTTCCATTTGGAAAGCTCCATTCTTGCTGCCGTGAAGCTCCCTGAAATTCTCTGCTGTTGACAGGCCTCTGGCCACTCTAGCATTGGTGTGGGAAGAAAATGAGTTTTCTCTGGCTACAAACGGAGCTTCATTGCTCCGGGTGGGGCTCACCTTGCCATGCTCTAGAGCTAAAGGGAATCTCAACGTGAGTCCTTGCCTCGAGGTAAGGCCCTGAGTAGCTCTGCAAAAAGGTAGGCATGCAGCTCTTTCCATGAGCTCTAAGTCGCTGTTCTGCTTTACTTTAAAGGAAGTACCCTTTTCAGGACTCCTAGGCCTCTCGGGTGAGCATCATTTTTGTTCCAAGATCCCTGAGTACCTCCACACCCCTGTAGGCCTGCTGAGCAACGACGAGGCCCATTGGTCCCTCGGAGGTCCTCTGTGTGTGCTGAGTCATGGGCAACACACTACACTCTTTCTTGTGATATCTTGATTCATAGCACTCGCATAGGTAAAAGAGCAACATTCTAGCAAGTTCCAACATGCCGTGGAAGTCGCACTCATTCCCTGGTCTGAGCTGCACAGAGAAAAACACTAGGCTTCTCCTTCCATCCAGGACCTCCTACCTGAAGTCATCCTGCCTCCAGGAGAAAGACGGCATGCGTTTCTATTGCAACTAAAGCACAGTTTTTCCTGTAGCACTGCAGGCTTTTGAAGAGGCAGGGGACCAGAGGCCTAGCTAGGGCGTTCCTTGTTGAGGCCGTTCACAAGAGGCAGAACACCTTGCCTCGAGAAGTTGATTCAGGGAAGCAACTAGTGTGTACTCTGTGTCTCTTTTGACTTGTTAGAAACCACAGAGATGTATGCTGCCTGTGCCAATGGTAATGGGGGCATGATGGTCCTAGCCTTGCTTTCCATTTGGAAAGCTCCATTCTTGCTGCCGTGAAGCTCCCTGAAATTCTCTGCTGTTGACAGGCCTCTGGCCACTCTAGCATTGGTGTGGGAAGAAAATGAGTTTTCTCTGGCTACACACGGAGCTTCATTGCTCCGGGTGGGGCTCACCTTGCCATGCTCTAGAGCTAAAGGGAATCTCAACGTGAGTCCTTGCCTCGAGGTAAGGCCCTGAGTAGCCCTGCAGAAAGGGAGGCATGCAGCTCTTTCCATGAGCTCTTAGTGGAGGTTCCGCTTTATCTTAAAGGAAGTACCCTTTTCAGGACTCCTAGGCCCCTCGGGTGAGCATCATTTTTGTTCCAAGATCACTGACGCACTCCACACCCCTGCGTGCCTGCTGAGCAGCATTGATTCCCATACGTCCCTCGGAGGCCCTCTGTGTCTGCCGAGTCTCGGGCAACACACTGTACGTTACTTGAGGAGAGCTCTATTTGCAGAGCAGTCGAACAGCATCAGAACCACATTTCTAGGCAGTCCAACATGCCCTGGAAGTTTTCGACATTGCCCTCGTCTGAATGTCCTGAGATAACACTCTTCTTAGAATTTATCGAGGACCTCTTTCCTGAAGTCACTCTATTCAAGGAGAAATACAGCATCCTAACATGCTGTGTCGCTCACAGTGCAAGCAACGTGAGAACTTGCCTCGAGGGAAGGCCCTGAAATGCTATGCAGAAGCGGAGGCGTGTAGCACTTTCCATGAGGCCGTAGTCGCTGCTCTGCAGCATTTTAACGCCAGTACGCTTTTCAGGACACCTAGGTGCCTCGCCTGGAAACCCTATTTCCTGCAAGAACAGCAAGTACCCTCAGGCTCCCCTGGCCCTTCTAAGCAATATCCAGGCCCGTAGCTTTCCGACTCACAGTGTGTATGCCGAGTGTAGGGCAACAGAGTGCACTCTTACTGGGACATCTTGAATTAGCCAGCACTCATACAGGTTCACGAGCACCGTTCTAGCAAGTTCCAAAATGCCATGGAAGTTGCACTCATTCCCTGGTCTGAGCTGCACAGAGAAAAACACTAGGCTTCTCCTTCCATCCAGGACCTCCTAACTGAAGTCACCCTGCCTCCAGGAAAAAGACGGCTTGCGTTCCTATTGCAACTAAAGCACAGTTTTTCCTGAAGTACGGCAGGCTTTTGAAGAGGCACGGGCCCAGAGGCCTAGCTAGGGCTTTCCTTGGTGAGGCCGTTCACTAGATGCAGAACACCCTGCCTCGAGAAGTTGATTCAGGGAAGCAACTAGTGTGTACTCTGTGTCTCTTTTGACTTGTTAAAAACCACAGAGATGTATGCTGCCTGTGCCAATGGTAATGGGGGCATGATGGTCCTAGCCTTGCTTTCCATTTGGAAAGCTCCATTCTTGCTGCCGTGAAGCTCCCTGAAATTCTCTGCTGTTGACAGGCCTCTGGCCACTCTAGCATTGGTGTGGGAAGAAAATGAGTTTTCTCTGGCTACAAACGGAGCTTCATTGCTCCGGGTGGGGCTCACCTTGCCATGCTCTAGAGCTAAAGGGAATCTCAACGTGAGTCCTTGCCTCGAGGTAAGGCCCTGAGTAGCCCTGCAAAAAGGTAGGCATGCAGCTCTTTCCATTAGCTCTAAGTCGCTGTTCTGCTTTACTTTAAAGGAAGTACCCTTTTCAGGACTCCTAGGCCTCTCGGGTGAGCATCATTTTTGTTCCAAGATCCCTGAGTACCTCCACACCCCTGTAGGCCTGCTGAGCAACGACGAGGCCCATTGGTCCCTCGGAGGTCCTCTGTGTGTGCTGAGTCATGGGCAACACACTACACTCTTTCTTGTGATATCTTGATTCACAGCACTCGCACAGGTAAAAGAGCAACATTCTAGCAAGTTCCAACAGGCCTGGAAATCGCACTCATTCCCTGGTCTGAGCTGCACAGAGAAAAACACTAGGCTTCTCCTTCCATCCAGGACCTCCTACCTGAAGTCATCCTGCCTCCAGGAGAAAGACGGCATGCGTTCCTATTGCAACTAAAGCACAGTTTTTCCTGTAGCACTGCAGGCTTTTGAAGAGGCAGGGGCCCAGAGGCCTAGCTAGGGCGTTCCTTGTTGAGGCCGTTCACAAGGAGCAGAACACCCTGCCTCGAGAAGTTGATTCAGGGAAGCAACTAGTGTGTACTCTGTGTCTCTTTTGACTTGTTAGAAACCACAGAGATGTATGCTGCCTGTGCCAATGGTAATGGGGGCATGATGGTCCTAGCCTTGCTTTCCATTTGGAAAGCTCCATTCTTGCTGCCGTGAAGCTCCCTGAAATTCTCTGCTGTTGACAGGCCTCTGGCCACTCTAGCATTGGTGTGGGAAGAAAATGAGTTTTCTCTGGCTACAAACGGAGCTTCATTGCTCCGGGTGGGGCTCACCTTGCCATGCTCTAGAGCTAAAGGGAATCTCAACGTGAGTCCTTGCCTCGAGGTAAGGCCCTGAGTAGCTCTGCAAAAAGGTAGGCATGCAGCTCTTTCCATGAGCTCTAAGTCGCTGTTCTGCTTTACTTTAAAGGAAGTACCCTTTTCAGGACTCCTAGGCCTCTCGGGTGAGCATCATTTTTGTTCCAAGATCCCTGAGTACCTCCACACCCCTGTAGGCCTGCTGAGCAACGACGAGGCCCATTGGTCCCTCGGAGGTCCTCTGTGTGTGCTGAGTCATGGGCAACACACTACACTCTTTCTTGTGATATCTTGATTCATAGCACTCGCATAGGTAAAAGAGCAACATTCTAGCAAGTTCCAACATGCCGTGGAAGTCGCACTCATTCCCTGGTCTGAGCTGCACAGAGAAAAACACTAGGCTTCTCCTTCCATCCAGGACCTCCTACCTGAAGTCATCCTGCCTCCAGGAGAAAGACGGCATGCGTTTCTATTGCAACTAAAGCACAGTTTTTCCTGTAGCACTGCAGGCTTTTGAAGAGGCAGGGGACCAGAGGCCTAGCTAGGGCGTTCCTTGTTGAGGCCGTTCACAAGAGGCAGAACACCTTGCCTCGAGAAGTTGATTCAGGGAAGCAACTAGTGTGTACTCTGTGTCTCTTTTGACTTGTTAGAAACCACAGAGATGTATGCTGCCTGTGCCAATGGTAATGGGGGCATGATGGTCCTAGCCTTGCTTTCCATTTGGAAAGCTCCATTCTTGCTGCCGTGAAGCTCCCTGAAATTCTCTGCTGTTGACAGGCCTCTGGCCACTCTAGCATTGGTGTGGGAAGAAAATGAGTTTTCTCTGGCTACACACGGAGCTTCATTGCTCCGGGTGGGGCTCACCTTGCCATGCTCTAGAGCTAAAGGGAATCTCAACGTGAGTCCTTGCCTCGAGGTAAGGCCCTGAGTAGCCCTGCAGAAAGGGAGGCATGCAGCTCTTTCCATGAGCTCTTAGTGGAGGTTCCGCTTTATCTTAAAGGAAGTACCCTTTTCAGGACTCCTAGGCCCCTCGGGTGAGCATCATTTTTGTTCCAAGATCACTGACGCACTCCACACCCCTGCGTGCCTGCTGAGCAGCATTGATTCCCATACGTCCCTCGGAGGCCCTCTGTGTCTGCCGAGTCTCGGGCAACACACTGTACGTTACTTGAGGAGAGCTCTATTTGCAGAGCAGTCGAACAGCATCAGAACCACATTTCTAGGCAGTCCAACATGCCCTGGAAGTTTTCGACATTGCCCTCGTCTGAATGTCCTGAGATAACACTCTTCTTAGAATTTATCGAGGACCTCTTTCCTGAAGTCACTCTATTCAAGGAGAAATACAGCATCCTAACATGCTGTGTCGCTCACAGTGCAAGCAACGTGAGAACTTGCCTCGAGGGAAGGCCCTGAAATGCTATGCAGAAGCGGAGGCGTGTAGCACTTTCCATGAGGCCGTAGTCGCTGCTCTGCAGCATTTTAACGCCAGTACGCTTTTCAGGACACCTAGGTGCCTCGCCTGGAAACCCTATTTCCTGCAAGAACAGCAAGTACCCTCAGGCTCCCCTGGCCCTTCTAAGCAATATCCAGGCCCGTAGCTTTCCGACTCACAGTGTGTATGCCGAGTGTAGGGCAACAGAGTGCACTCTTACTGGGACATCTTGAATTAGCCAGCACTCATACAGGTTCACGAGCACCGTTCTAGCAAGTTCCAAAATGCCATGGAAGTTGCACTCATTCCCTGGTCTGAGCTGCACAGAGAAAAACACTAGGCTTCTCCTTCCATCCAGGACCTCCTAACTGAAGTCACCCTGCCTCCAGGAAAAAGACGGCTTGCGTTCCTATTGCAACTAAAGCACAGTTTTTCCTGAAGTACGGCAGGCTTTTGAAGAGGCACGGGCCCAGAGGCCTAGCTAGGGCTTTCCTTGGTGAGGCCGTTCACTAGATGCAGAACACCCTGCCTCGAGAAGTTGATTCAGGGAAGCAACTAGTGTGTACTCTGTGTCTCTTTTGACTTGTTAAAAACCACAGAGATGTATGCTGCCTGTGCCAATGGTAATGGGGGCATGATGGTCCTAGCCTTGCTTTCCATTTGGAAAGCTCCATTCTTGCTGCCGTGAAGCTCCCTGAAATTCTCTGCTGTTGACAGGCCTCTGGCCACTCTAGCATTGGTGTGGGAAGAAAATGAGTTTTCTCTGGCTACAAACGGAGCTTCATTGCTCCGGGTGGGGCTCACCTTGCCATGCTCTAGAGCTAAAGGGAATCTCAACGTGAGTCCTTGCCTCGAGGTAAGGCCCTGAGTAGCCCTGCAAAAAGGTAGGCATGCAGCTCTTTCCATTAGCTCTAAGTCGCTGTTCTGCTTTACTTTAAAGGAAGTACCCTTTTCAGGACTCCTAGGCCTCTCGGGTGAGCATCATTTTTGTTCCAAGATCCCTGAGTACCTCCACACCCCTGTAGGCCTGCTGAGCAACGACGAGGCCCATTGGTCCCTCGGAGGTCCTCTGTGTGTGCTGAGTCATGGGCAACACACTACACTCTTTCTTGTGATATCTTGATTCACAGCACTCGCACAGGTAAAAGAGCAACATTCTAGCAAGTTCCAACAGGCCTGGAAATCGCACTCATTCCCTGGTCTGAGCTGCACAGAGAAAAACACTAGGCTTCTCCTTCCATCCAGGACCTCCTAACTGAAGTCACCCTGCCTCCAGGAAAAAGACGGCTTGCGTTCCTATTGCAACTAAAGCACAGTTTTTCCTGAAGTACGGCAGGCTTTTGAAGAGGCACGGGCCCAGAGGCCTAGCTAGGGCGTTCCTTGTTGAGGCCGTTCACAAGGAGCAGAACACCCTGCCTCGAGAAGTTGATTCAGGGAAGCAACTAGTGTGTACTCTGTGTCTCTTTTGACTTGTTAGAAACCACAGAGATGTATGCTGCCTGTTCCCATGAAATGCGGGCATGATGGTCCTAGCCTTGCTTTCCATTTGGAAAGCTCCATTCTTGCTGCCGTGAAGCTCCCTGAAATTCTCTGCTGTTGACAGGCCTCTGGCCACTCTAGCATTGGTGTGGGAAGAAAATGAGTTTTCTCTGGCTACACACGGAGCTTCATTGCTCCGGGTGGGGCTCACCTTGCCATGCTCTAGAGCTAAAGGGAATCTCAACGTGAGTCCTTGCCTCGAGGTAAGGCCCTGAGTAGCCCTGCAGAAAGGTAGGCATGCAGCTCTTTCCATGAGCTCTAAGTCGCTGTTCTGCTTTACTTTAAAGGAAGTACCCTTTTCAGGACTCCTAGGCCTCTCGGGTGAGCATCATTTTTGTTCCAAGATCCCTGAGTACCTCCACACCCCTGTAGGCCTGCTGAGCAACGACGAGGCCCATTGGTCCCTCGGAGGTCCTCTGTGTGTGCTGAGTCATGGGCAACACACTACACTCTTTCTTGTGATATCTTGATTCATAGCACTCGCACAGGTAAAAGAGCAACATTCTAGCAAGTTCCAACATGCCGTGGAAGTCGCACTCATTCCCTGGTCTGAGCTGCACAGAGAAAAACACTAGGCTTCTCCTTCCATCCAGGACCTCTTACCTGAAGTCATCCTGCCTCCAGGAGAAAGACGGCATGCGTTCCTATTGCAACTAAAGCACAGTTTTTCCTGTAGCACTGCAGGCTTTTGAAGAGGCAGGGGCCCAGAGGCCTAGCTAAGGCGTTCCTTGTTGAGGCCGTTCACAAGGAGCAGAACACCCTGCCTCGAGAAGTTGATTCAGGGAAGCAACTAGTGTGTACTCTGTGTCTCTTTTGACTTGTTAGAAACCACAGAGATGTATGCTGCCTGTGCCAATGGTAATGGGGGCATGATGGTCCTAGCCTTGCTTTCCATTTGGAAAGCTCCATTCTTGCTGCCGTGAAGCTCCCTGAAATTCTCTGCTGTTGACAGGCCTCTGGCCACTCTAGCATTGGTGTGGGAAGAAAATGAGTTTTCTCTGGCTACACACGGAGCTTCATTGCTCCGGGTGGGGCTCACCTTGCCATGCTCTAGAGCTAAAGGGAATCTCAACGTGAGTCCTTGCCTCGAGGTAAGGCCCTGAGTAGCCCTGCAGAAAGGGAGGCATGCAGCTCTTTCCATGAGCTCTTAGTGGAGGTTCCACTTTATCTTAAAGGAAGTACCCTTTTCAGGACTCCTAGGCCCCTCGGGTGAGCATCATTTTTGTTCCAAGATCACTGACGCACTCCACACCCCTGCGTGCCTGCTGAGCAGCATTGATTCCCATACGTCCCTCGGAGGCCCTCTGTGTCTGCCGAGTCTCGGGCAACACACTGTACGTTACTTGAGGAGAGCTCTATTTGCAGAGCAGTCGAACAGCATCAGAACCACATTTCTAGGCAGTCCAACATGCCCTGGAAGTTTTCGACATTGCCCTCGTCTGAATGTCCTGAGATAACACTCTTCTTAGAATTTATCGAGGACCTCTTTCCTGAAGTCACTCTATTCAAGGAGAAATACAGCATCCTAACATGCTGTGTCGCTCACAGTGCAAGCAACGTGAGAACTTGCCTCGAGGGAAGGCCCTGAAATGCTATGCAGAAGCGGAGGCGTGTAGCACTTTCCATGAGGCCGTAGTCGCTGCTCTGCAGCATTTTAACGCCAGTACGCTTTTCAGGACACCTAGGTGCCTCGCCTGGAAACCCTATTTCCTGCAAGAACAGCAAGTACCCTCAGGCTCCCCTGGCCCTTCTAAGCAATATCCAGGCCCGTAGCTTTCCGACTCACAGTGTGTATGCCGAGTGTAGGGCAACAGAGTGCACTCTTACTGGGACATCTTGAATTAGCCAGCACTCATACAGGTTCACGAGCACCGTTCTAGCAAGTTCCAAAATGCCATGGAAGTTGCACTCATTCCCTGGTCTGAGCTGCACAGAGAAAAACACTAGGCTTCTCCTTCCATCCAGGACCTCCTAACTGAAGTCACCCTGCCTCCAGGAAAAAGACGGCTTGCGTTCCTATTGCAACTAAAGCACAGTTTTTCCTGAAGTACGGCAGGCTTTTGAAGAGGCACGGGCCCAGAGGCCTAGCTAGGGCTTTCCTTGGTGAGGCCGTTCACTAGATGCAGAACACCCTGCCTCGAGAAGTTGATTCAGGGAAGCAACTAGTGTGTACTCTGTGTCTCTTTTGACTTGTTAAAAACCACAGAGATGTATGCTGCCTGTTCCCATGAAATGCGGGCATGATGGTCCTAGCCTTGCTTTCCATTTGGAAAGCTCCATTCTTGCTGCCGTGAAGCTCCCTGAAATTCTCTGCTGTTGACAGGCCTCTGGCCACTCTAGCATTGGTGTGGGAAGAAAATGAGTTTTCTCTGGCTACACACGGAGCTTCATTGCTCCGGGTGGGGCTCACCTTGCCATGCTCTAGAGCTAAAGGGAATCTCAACGTGAGTCCTTGCCTCGAGGTAAGGCCCTGAGTAGCCCTGCAGAAAGGTAGGCATGCAGCTCTTTCCATGAGCTCTAAGTCGCTGTTCTGCTTTACTTTAAAGGAAGTACCCTTTTCAGGACTCCTAGGCCTCTCGGGTGAGCATCATTTTTGTTCCAAGATCCCTGAGTACCTCCACACCCCTGTAGGCCTGCTGAGCAACGACGAGGCCCATTGGTCCCTCGGAGGTCCTCTGTGTGTGCTGAGTCATGGGCAACACACTACACTCTTTCTTGTGATATCTTGATTCACAGCACTCGCATAGGTAAAAGAGCAACATTCTAGCAAGTTCCAACATGCCGTGGAAGTCGCACTCATTCCCTGGTCTGAGCTGCACAGAGAAAAACACTAGGCTTCTCCTTCCATCCAGGACCTCCTACCTGAAGTCATCCTGCCTCCAGGAGAAAGACGGCATGCGTTCCTATTGCAACTAAAGCACAGTTTTTCCTGTAGCACTGCAGGCTTTTGAAGAGGCAGGGGCCCAGAGGCCTAGCTAGGGCGTTCCTTGTTGAGGCCGTTCACAAGAGGCAGAACACCTTGCCTCGAGAAGTTGATTCAGGGAAGCAACTAGTGTGTACTCTGTGTCTCTTTTGACTTGTTAGAAACCACAGAGATGTATGCTGCCTGTGCCAATGGTAATGGGGGCATGATGGTCCTAGCCTTGCTTTCCATTTGGAAAGCTCCATTCTTGCTGCCGTGAAGCTCCCTGAAATTCTCTGCTGTTGACAGGCCTCTGGCCACTCTAGCATTGGTGTGGGAAGAAAATGAGTTTTCTCTGGCTACACACGGAGCTTCATTGCTCCGGGTGGGGCTCACCTTGCCATGCTCTAGAGCTAAAGGGAATCTCAACGTGAGTCCTTGCCTCGAGGTAAGGCCCTGAGTAGCCCTGCAGAAAGGGAGGCATGCAGCTCTTTCCATGAGCTCTTAGTGGAGGTTCCGCTTTATCTTAAAGGAAGTACCCTTTTCAGGACTCCTAGGCCCCTCGGGTGAGCATCATTTTTGTTCCAAGATCACTGACGCACTCCACACCCCTGCGTGCCTGCTGAGCAGCATTGATTCCCATACGTCCCTCGGAGGCCCTCTGTGTCTGCCGAGTCTCGGGCAACACACTGTACGTTACTTGAGGAGAGCTCTATTTGCAGAGCAGTCGAACAGCATCAGAACCACATTTCTAGGCAGTCCAACATGCCCTGGAAGTTTTCGACATTGCCCTCGTCTGAATGTCCTGAGATAACACTCTTCTTAGAATTTATCGAGGACCTCTTTCCTGAAGTCACTCTATTCAAGGAGAAATACAGCATCCTAACATGCTGTGTCGCTCACAGTGCAAGCAACGTGAGAACTTGCCTCGAGGGAAGGCCCTGAAATGCTATGCAGAAGCGGAGGCGTGTAGCACTTTCCATGAGGCCGTAGTCGCTGCTCTGCAGCATTTTAACGCCAGTACGCTTTTCAGGACACCTAGGTGCCTCGCCTGGAAACCCTATTTCCTGCAAGAACAGCAAGTACCCTCAGGCTCCCCTGGCCCTTCTAAGCAATATCCAGGCCCGTAGCTTTCCGACTCACAGTGTGTATGCCGAGTGTAGGGCAACAGAGTGCACTCTTACTGGGACATCTTGAATTAGCCAGCACTCATACAGGTTCACGAGCACCGTTCTAGCAAGTTCCAAAATGCCATGGAAGTTGCACTCATTCCCTGGTCTGAGCTGCACAGAGAAAAACACTAGGCTTCTCCTTCCATCCAGGACCTCCTAACTGAAGTCACCCTGCCTCCAGGAAAAAGACGGCTTGCGTTCCTATTGCAACTAAAGCACAGTTTTTCCTGAAGTACGGCAGGCTTTTGAAGAGGCACGGGCCCAGAGGCCTAGCTAGGGCTTTCCTTGGTGAGGCCGTTCACTAGATGCAGAACACCCTGCCTCGAGAAGTTGATTCAGGGAAGCAACTAGTGTGTACTCTGTGTCTCTTTTGACTTGTTAAAAACCACAGAGATGTATGCTGCCTGTGCCAATGGTAATGGGGGCATGATGGTCCTAGCCTTGCTTTCCATTTGGAAAGCTCCATTCTTGCTGCCGTGAAGCTCCCTGAAATTCTCTGCTGTTGACAGGCCTCTGGCCACTCTAGCATTGGTGTGGGAAGAAAATGAGTTTTCTCTGGCTACAAACGGAGCTTCATTGCTCCGGGTGGGGCTCACCTTGCCATGCTCTAGAGCTAAAGGGAATCTCAACGTGAGTCCTTGCCTCGAGGTAAGGCCCTGAGTAGCCCTGCAAAAAGGTAGGCATGCAGCTCTTTCCATTAGCTCTAAGTCGCTGTTCTGCTTTACTTTAAAGGAAGTACCCTTTTCAGGACTCCTAGGCCTCTCGGGTGAGCATCATTTTTGTTCCAAGATCCCTGAGTACCTCCACACCCCTGTAGGCCTGCTGAGCAACGACGAGGCCCATTGGTCCCTCGGAGGTCCTCTGTGTGTGCTGAGTCATGGGCAACACACTACACTCTTTCTTGTGATATCTTGATTCACAGCACTCGCACAGGTAAAAGAGCAACATTCTAGCAAGTTCCAACAGGCCTGGAAATCGCACTCATTCCCTGGTCTGAGCTGCACAGAGAAAAACACTAGGCTTCTCCTTCCATCCAGGACCTCCTAACTGAAGTCACCCTGCCTCCAGGAAAAAGACGGCTTGCGTTCCTATTGCAACTAAAGCACAGTTTTTCCTGAAGTACGGCAGGCTTTTGAAGAGGCACGGGCCCAGAGGCCTAGCTAGGGCGTTCCTTGTTGAGGCCGTTCACAAGGAGCAGAACACCCTGCCTCGAGAAGTTGATTCAGGGAAGCAACTAGTGTGTACTCTGTGTCTCTTTTGACTTGTTAGAAACCACAGAGATGTATGCTGCCTGTTCCCATGAAATGCGGGCATGATGGTCCTAGCCTTGCTTTCCATTTGGAAAGCTCCATTCTTGCTGCCGTGAAGCTCCCTGAAATTCTCTGCTGTTGACAGGCCTCTGGCCACTCTAGCATTGGTGTGGGAAGAAAATGAGTTTTCTCTGGCTACACACGGAGCTTCATTGCTCCGGGTGGGGCTCACCTTGCCATGCTCTAGAGCTAAAGGGAATCTCAACGTGAGTCCTTGCCTCGAGGTAAGGCCCTGAGTAGCCCTGCAGAAAGGTAGGCATGCAGCTCTTTCCATGAGCTCTAAGTCGCTGTTCTGCTTTACTTTAAAGGAAGTACCCTTTTCAGGACTCCTAGGCCTCTCGGGTGAGCATCATTTTTGTTCCAAGATCCCTGAGTACCTCCACACCCCTGTAGGCCTGCTGAGCAACGACGAGGCCCATTGGTCCCTCGGAGGTCCTCTGTGTGTGCTGAGTCATGGGCAACACACTACACTCTTTCTTGTGATATCTTGATTCATAGCACTCGCACAGGTAAAAGAGCAACATTCTAGCAAGTTCCAACATGCCGTGGAAGTCGCACTCATTCCCTGGTCTGAGCTGCACAGAGAAAAACACTAGGCTTCTCCTTCCATCCAGGACCTCTTACCTGAAGTCATCCTGCCTCCAGGAGAAAGACGGCATGCGTTCCTATTGCAACTAAAGCACAGTTTTTCCTGTAGCACTGCAGGCTTTTGAAGAGGCAGGGGCCCAGAGGCCTAGCTAAGGCGTTCCTTGTTGAGGCCGTTCACAAGGAGCAGAACACCCTGCCTCGAGAAGTTGATTCAGGGAAGCAACTAGTGTGTACTCTGTGTCTCTTTTGACTTGTTAGAAACCACAGAGATGTATGCTGCCTGTGCCAATGGTAATGGGGGCATGATGGTCCTAGCCTTGCTTTCCATTTGGAAAGCTCCATTCTTGCTGCCGTGAAGCTCCCTGAAATTCTCTGCTGTTGACAGGCCTCTGGCCACTCTAGCATTGGTGTGGGAAGAAAATGAGTTTTCTCTGGCTACACACGGAGCTTCATTGCTCCGGGTGGGGCTCACCTTGCCATGCTCTAGAGCTAAAGGGAATCTCAACGTGAGTCCTTGCCTCGAGGTAAGGCCCTGAGTAGCCCTGCAGAAAGGGAGGCATGCAGCTCTTTCCATGAGCTCTTAGTGGAGGTTCCACTTTATCTTAAAGGAAGTACCCTTTTCAGGACTCCTAGGCCCCTCGGGTGAGCATCATTTTTGTTCCAAGATCACTGACGCACTCCACACCCCTGCGTGCCTGCTGAGCAGCATTGATTCCCATACGTCCCTCGGAGGCCCTCTGTGTCTGCCGAGTCTCGGGCAACACACTGTACGTTACTTGAGGAGAGCTCTATTTGCAGAGCAGTCGAACAGCATCAGAACCACATTTCTAGGCAGTCCAACATGCCCTGGAAGTTTTCGACATTGCCCTCGTCTGAATGTCCTGAGATAACACTCTTCTTAGAATTTATCGAGGACCTCTTTCCTGAAGTCACTCTATTCAAGGAGAAATACAGCATCCTAACATGCTGTGTCGCTCACAGTGCAAGCAACGTGAGAACTTGCCTCGAGGGAAGGCCCTGAAATGCTATGCAGAAGCGGAGGCGTGTAGCACTTTCCATGAGGCCGTAGTCGCTGCTCTGCAGCATTTTAACGCCAGTACGCTTTTCAGGACACCTAGGTGCCTCGCCTGGAAACCCTATTTCCTGCAAGAACAGCAAGTACCCTCAGGCTCCCCTGGCCCTTCTAAGCAATATCCAGGCCCGTAGCTTTCCGACTCACAGTGTGTATGCCGAGTGTAGGGCAACAGAGTGCACTCTTACTGGGACATCTTGAATTAGCCAGCACTCATACAGGTTCACGAGCACCGTTCTAGCAAGTTCCAAAATGCCATGGAAGTTGCACTCATTCCCTGGTCTGAGCTGCACAGAGAAAAACACTAGGCTTCTCCTTCCATCCAGGACCTCCTAACTGAAGTCACCCTGCCTCCAGGAAAAAGACGGCTTGCGTTCCTATTGCAACTAAAGCACAGTTTTTCCTGAAGTACGGCAGGCTTTTGAAGAGGCACGGGCCCAGAGGCCTAGCTAGGGCTTTCCTTGGTGAGGCCGTTCACTAGATGCAGAACACCCTGCCTCGAGAAGTTGATTCAGGGAAGCAACTAGTGTGTACTCTGTGTCTCTTTTGACTTGTTAAAAACCACAGAGATGTATGCTGCCTGTTCCCATGAAATGCGGGCATGATGGTCCTAGCCTTGCTTTCCATTTGGAAAGCTCCATTCTTGCTGCCGTGAAGCTCCCTGAAATTCTCTGCTGTTGACAGGCCTCTGGCCACTCTAGCATTGGTGTGGGAAGAAAATGAGTTTTCTCTGGCTACACACGGAGCTTCATTGCTCCGGGTGGGGCTCACCTTGCCATGCTCTAGAGCTAAAGGGAATCTCAACGTGAGTCCTTGCCTCGAGGTAAGGCCCTGAGTAGCCCTGCAGAAAGGTAGGCATGCAGCTCTTTCCATGAGCTCTAAGTCGCTGTTCTGCTTTACTTTAAAGGAAGTACCCTTTTCAGGACTCCTAGGCCTCTCGGGTGAGCATCATTTTTGTTCCAAGATCCCTGAGTACCTCCACACCCCTGTAGGCCTGCTGAGCAACGACGAGGCCCATTGGTCCCTCGGAGGTCCTCTGTGTGTGCTGAGTCATGGGCAACACACTACACTCTTTCTTGTGATATCTTGATTCACAGCACTCGCATAGGTAAAAGAGCAACATTCTAGCAAGTTCCAACATGCCGTGGAAGTCGCACTCATTCCCTGGTCTGAGCTGCACAGAGAAAAACACTAGGCTTCTCCTTCCATCCAGGACCTCCTACCTGAAGTCATCCTGCCTCCAGGAGAAAGACGGCATGCGTTCCTATTGCAACTAAAGCACAGTTTTTCCTGTAGCACTGCAGGCTTTTGAAGAGGCAGGGGCCCAGAGGCCTAGCTAGGGCGTTCCTTGTTGAGGCCGTTCACAAGGAGCAGAACACCCTGCCTCGAGAAGTTGATTCAGGGAAGCAACTAGTGTGTACTCTGTGTCTCTTTTGACTTGTTAGAAACCACAGAGATGTATGCTGCCTGTGCCAATGGTAATGGGGGCATGATGGTCCTAGCCTTGCTTTCCATTTGGAAAGCTCCATTCTTGCTGCCGTGAAGCTCCCTGAAATTCTCTGCTGTTGACAGGCCTCTGGCCACTCTAGCATTGGTGTGGGAAGAAAATGAGTTTTCTCTGGCTACACACGGAGCTTCATTGCTCCGGGTGGGGCTCACCTTGCCATGCTCTAGAGCTAAAGGGAATCTCAACGTGAGTCCTTGCCTCGAGGTAAGGCCCTGAGTAGCCCTGCAGAAAGGTAGGCATGCAGCTCTTTCCATGAGCTCTAAGTCGCTGTTCTGCTTTACTTTAAAGGAAGTACCCTTTTCAGGACTCCTAGGCCTCTCGGGTGAGCATCATTTTTGTTCCAAGATCCCTGAGTACCTCCACACCCCTGTAGGCCTGCTGAGCAACGACGAGGCCCATTGGTCCCTCGGAGGTCCTCTGTGTGTGCTGAGTCATGGGCAACACACTACACTCTTTCTTGTGATATCTTGATTCACAGCACTCGCATAGGTAAAAGAGCAACATTCTAGCAAGTTCCAACATGCCGTGGAAGTCGCACTCATTCCCTGGTCTGAGCTGCACAGAGAAAAACACTAGGCTTCTCCTTCCATCCAGGACCTCCTACCTGAAGTCATCCTGCCTCCAGGAGAAAGACGGCATGCGTTCCTATTGCAACTAAAGCACAGTTTTTCCTGTAGCACTGCAGGCTTTTGAAGAGGCAGGGGCCCAGAGGCCTAGCTAGGGCGTTCCTTGTTGAGGCCGTTCACAAGGAGCAGAACACCCTGCCTCGAGAAGTTGATTCAGGGAAGCAACTAGTGTGTACTCTGTGTCTCTTTTGACTTGTTAGAAACCACAGAGATGTATGCTGCCTGTGCCAATGGTAATGGGGGCATGATGGTCCTAGCCTTGCTTTCCATTTGGAAAGCTCCATTCTTGCTGCCGTGAAGCTCCCTGAAATTCTCTGCTGTTGACAGGCCTCTGGCCACTCTAGCATTGGTGTGGGAAGAAAATGAGTTTTCTCTGGCTACACACGGAGCTTCATTGCTCCGGGTGGGGCTCACCTTGCCATGCTCTAGAGCTAAAGGGAATCTCAACGTGAGTCCTTGCCTCGAGGTAAGGCCCTGAGTAGCCCTGCAGAAAGGGAGGCATGCAGCTCTTTCCATGAGCTCTAAGTCGCTGTTCTGCTTTACTTTAAAGGAAGTACCCTTTTCAGGACTCCTAGGCCTCTCGGGTGAGCATCATTTTTGTTCCAAGATCCCTGAGTACCTCCACACCCCTGTAGGCCTGCTGAGCAACGACGAGGCCCATTGGTCCCTCGGAGGTCCTCTGTGTGTGCTGAGTCATGGGCAACACACTACACTCTTTCTTGTGATATCTTGATTCATAGCACTCGCATAGGTAAAAGAGCAACATTCTAGCAAGTTCCAACATGCCGTGGAAGTCGCACTCATTCCCTGGTCTGAGCTGCACAGAGAAAAACACTAGGCTTCTCCTTCCATCCAGGACCTCCTACCTGAAGTCATCCTGCCTCCAGGAGAAAGACGGCATGCGTTCCTATTGCAACTAAAGCACAGTTTTTCCTGTAGCACTGCAGGCTTTTGAAGAGGCAGGGGCCCAGAGGCCTAGCTAGGGCGTTCCTGGTTGAGGCCGTTCACAAGGAGCAGAACACCCTGCCTCGAGAAGTTGATTCAGGGAAGCAACTAGTGTGTACTCTGTGTCTCTTTTGACTTGTTAGAAACCACAGAGATGTATGCTGCCTGTGCCAATGGTAATGGGGGCATGATGGTCCTAGCCTTGCTTTCCATTTGGAAAGCTCCATTCTTGCTGCCGTGAAGCTCCCTGAAATTCTCTGCTGTTGACAGGCCTCTGGGCACTCTAGCATTGGTGTGGGAAGAAAATGAGTTTTCTCTGGCTACACACGGAGCTTCATTGCTCCGGGTGGGGCTCACCTTGCCATGCTCTAGAGCTAAAGGGAATCTCAACGTGAGTCCTTGCCTCGAGGTAAGGCCCTGAGTAGCCCTGCAGAAAGGTAGGCATGCAGCTCTTTCCATGAGCTCTAAGTCGCTGTTCTGCTTTACTTTAAAGGAAGTACCCTTTTCAGGACTCCTAGGCCTCTCGGGTGAGCATCATTTTTGTTCCAAGATCCCTGAGTACCTCCACACCCCTGTAGGCCTGCTGAGCAACGACGAGGCCCATTGGTCCCTCGGAGGTCCTCTGTGTGTGCTGAGTCATGGGCAACACACTACACTCTTTCTTGTGATATCTTGATTCATAGCACTCGCACAGGTAAAAGAGCAACATTCTAGCAAGTTCCAACATGCCGTGGAAGTCGCACTCATTCCCTGGTCTGAGCTGCACAGAGAAAAACACTAGGCTTCTCCTTCCATCCAGGACCTCTTACCTGAAGTCATCCTGCCTCCAGGAGAAAGACGGCATGCGTTCCTATTGCAACTAAAGCACAGTTTTTCCTGTAGCACTGCAGGCTTTTGAAGAGGCAGGGGCCCAGAGGCCTAGCTAAGGCGTTCCTTGTTGAGGCCGTTCACAAGGAGCAGAACACCCTGCCTCGAGAAGTTGATTCAGGGAAGCAACTAGTGTGTACTCTGTGTCTCTTTTGACTTGTTAGAAACCACAGAGATGTATGCTGCCTGTGCCAATGGTAATGGGGGCATGATGGTCCTAGCCTTGCTTTCCATTTGGAAAGCTCCATTCTTGCTGCCGTGAAGCTCCCTGAAATTCTCTGCTGTTGACAGGCCTCTGGCCACTCTAGCATTGGTGTGGGAAGAAAATGAGTTTTCTCTGGCTACACACGGAGCTTCATTGCTCCGGGTGGGGCTCACCTTGCCATGCTCTAGAGCTAAAGGGAATCTCAACGTGAGTCCTTGCCTCGAGGTAAGGCCCTGAGTAGCCCTGCAGAAAGGGAGGCATGCAGCTCTTTCCATGAGCTCTTAGTGGAGGTTCCACTTTATCTTAAAGGAAGTACCCTTTTCAGGACTCCTAGGCCCCTCGGGTGAGCATCATTTTTGTTCCAAGATCACTGACGCACTCCACACCCCTGCGTGCCTGCTGAGCAGCATTGATTCCCATACGTCCCTCGGAGGCCCTCTGTGTCTGCCGAGTCTCGGGCAACACACTGTACGTTACTTGAGGAGAGCTCTATTTGCAGAGCAGTCGAACAGCATCAGAACCACATTTCTAGGCAGTCCAACATGCCCTGGAAGTTTTCGACATTGCCCTCGTCTGAATGTCCTGAGATAACACTCTTCTTAGAATTTATCGAGGACCTCTTTCCTGAAGTCACTCTATTCAAGGAGAAATACAGCATCCTAACATGCTGTGTCGCTCACAGTGCAAGCAACGTGAGAACTTGCCTCGAGGGAAGGCCCTGAAATGCTATGCAGAAGCGGAGGCGTGTAGCACTTTCCATGAGGCCGTAGTCGCTGCTCTGCAGCATTTTAACGCCAGTACGCTTTTCAGGACACCTAGGTGCCTCGCCTGGAAACCCTATTTCCTGCAAGAACAGCAAGTACCCTCAGGCTCCCCTGGCCCTTCTAAGCAATATCCAGGCCCGTAGCTTTCCGACTCACAGTGTGTATGCCGAGTGTAGGGCAACAGAGTGCACTCTTACTGGGACATCTTGAATTAGCCAGCACTCATACAGGTTCACGAGCACCGTTCTAGCAAGTTCCAAAATGCCATGGAAGTTGCACTCATTCCCTGGTCTGAGCTGCACAGAGAAAAACACTAGGCTTCTCCTTCCATCCAGGACCTCCTAACTGAAGTCACCCTGCCTCCAGGAAAAAGACGGCTTGCGTTCCTATTGCAACTAAAGCACAGTTTTTCCTGAAGTACGGCAGGCTTTTGAAGAGGCACGGGCCCAGAGGCCTAGCTAGGGCTTTCCTTGGTGAGGCCGTTCACTAGATGCAGAACACCCTGCCTCGAGAAGTTGATTCAGGGAAGCAACTAGTGTGTACTCTGTGTCTCTTTTGACTTGTTAAAAACCACAGAGATGTATGCTGCCTGTTCCCATGAAATGCGGGCATGATGGTCCTAGCCTTGCTTTCCATTTGGAAAGCTCCATTCTTGCTGCCGTGAAGCTCCCTGAAATTCTCTGCTGTTGACAGGCCTCTGGCCACTCTAGCATTGGTGTGGGAAGAAAATGAGTTTTCTCTGGCTACACACGGAGCTTCATTGCTCCGGGTGGGGCTCACCTTGCCATGCTCTAGAGCTAAAGGGAATCTCAACGTGAGTCCTTGCCTCGAGGTAAGGCCCTGAGTAGCCCTGCAGAAAGGTAGGCATGCAGCTCTTTCCATGAGCTCTAAGTCGCTGTTCTGCTTTACTTTAAAGGAAGTACCCTTTTCAGGACTCCTAGGCCTCTCGGGTGAGCATCATTTTTGTTCCAAGATCCCTGAGTACCTCCACACCCCTGTAGGCCTGCTGAGCAACGACGAGGCCCATTGGTCCCTCGGAGGTCCTCTGTGTGTGCTGAGTCATGGGCAACACACTACACTCTTTCTTGTGATATCTTGATTCACAGCACTCGCATAGGTAAAAGAGCAACATTCTAGCAAGTTCCAACATGCCGTGGAAGTCGCACTCATTCCCTGGTCTGAGCTGCACAGAGAAAAACACTAGGCTTCTCCTTCCATCCAGGACCTCCTACCTGAAGTCATCCTGCCTCCAGGAGAAAGACGGCATGCGTTCCTATTGCAACTAAAGCACAGTTTTTCCTGTAGCACTGCAGGCTTTTGAAGAGGCAGGGGCCCAGAGGCCTAGCTAGGGCGTTCCTTGTTGAGGCCGTTCACAAGGAGCAGAACACCCTGCCTCGAGAAGTTGATTCAGGGAAGCAACTAGTGTGTACTCTGTGTCTCTTTTGACTTGTTAGAAACCACAGAGATGTATGCTGCCTGTGCCAATGGTAATGGGGGCATGATGGTCCTAGCCTTGCTTTCCATTTGGAAAGCTCCATTCTTGCTGCCGTGAAGCTCCCTGAAATTCTCTGCTGTTGACAGGCCTCTGGCCACTCTAGCATTGGTGTGGGAAGAAAATGAGTTTTCTCTGGCTACACACGGAGCTTCATTGCTCCGGGTGGGGCTCACCTTGCCATGCTCTAGAGCTAAAGGGAATCTCAACGTGAGTCCTTGCCTCGAGGTAAGGCCCTGAGTAGCCCTGCAGAAAGGGAGGCATGCAGCTCTTTCCATGAGCTCTTAGTGGAGGTTCCGCTTTATCTTAAAGGAAGTACCCTTTTCAGGACTCCTAGGCCCCTCGGGTGAGCATCATTTTTGTTCCAAGATCACTGACGCACTCCACACCCCTGCGTGCCTGCTGAGCAGCATTGATTCCCATACGTCCCTCGGAGGCCCTCTGTGTCTGCCGAGTCTCGGGCAACACACTGTACGTTACTTGAGGAGAGCTCTATTTGCAGAGCAGTCGAACAGCATCAGAACCACATTTCTAGGCAGTCCAACATGCCCTGGAAGTTTTCGACATTGCCCTCGTCTGAATGTCCTGAGATAACACTCTTCTTAGAATTTATCGAGGACCTCTTTCCTGAAGTCACTCTATTCAAGGAGAAATACAGCATCCTAACATGCTGTGTCGCTCACAGTGCAAGCAACGTGAGAACTTGCCTCGAGGGAAGGCCCTGAAATGCTATGCAGAAGCGGAGGCGTGTAGCACTTTCCATGAGGCCGTAGTCGCTGCTCTGCAGCATTTTAACGCCAGTACGCTTTTCAGGACACCTAGGTGCCTCGCCTGGAAACCCTATTTCCTGCAAGAACAGCAAGTACCCTCAGGCTCCCCTGGCCCTTCTAAGCAATATCCAGGCCCGTAGCTTTCCGACTCACAGTGTGTATGCCGAGTGTAGGGCAACAGAGTGCACTCTTACTGGGACATCTTGAATTAGCCAGCACTCATACAGGTTCACGAGCACCGTTCTAGCAAGTTCCAAAATGCCATGGAAGTTGCACTCATTCCCTGGTCTGAGCTGCACAGAGAAAAACACTAGGCTTCTCCTTCCATCCAGAACCTCCTAACTGAAGTCACCCTGCCTCCAGGAAAAAGACGGCTTGCGTTCCTACTGCAACTAAAGCACAGTTTTTCCTGAAGTACGGCAGGCTTTTGAAGAGGCACGGGCCCAGAGGCCTAGCTAGGGCTTTCCTTGGTGAGGCCGTTCACTAGAAGCAGAACACCCTGCCTCGAGAAGTTGATTCAGGGAAGCAACTAGTGTGTACTCTGTGTCTCTTTTGACTTGTTAAAAACCACAGAGATGTATGCTGCCTGTTCCCATGAAATGCGGGCATGATGGTCCTAGCCTTGCTTTCCATTTGGAAAGCTCCATTCTTGCTGCCGTGAAGCTCCCTGAAATTCTCTGCTGTTGACAGGCCTCTGGCCACTCTAGCATTGGTGTGGGAAGAAAATGAGTTTTCTCTGGCTACACACGGAGCTTCATTGCTCCGGGTGGGGCTCACCTTGCCATGCTCTAGAGCTAAAGGGAATCTCAACGTGAGTCCTTGCCGCGAGGTAAGGCCCTGAGTAGCCCTGCAAAAAGGTAGGCATGCAGCTCTTTCCATGAGCTCTAAGTCGCTGTTCTGCTTTACTTTAAAGGAAGTACCCTTTTCAGGACTCCTAGGCCTCTCGGGTGAGCATCATTTTTGTTCCAAGATCCCTGAGTACCTCCACACCCCTGTAGGCCTGCTGAGCAACGACGAGGCCCATTGGTCCCTCGGAGGTCCTCTGTGTGTGCTGAGTCATGGGCAACACACTACACTCTTTCTTGTGATATCTTGATTCACAGCACTCGCATAGGTAAAAGAGCAACATTCTAGCAAGTTCCAACATGCCGTGGAAGTCGCACTCATTCCCTGGTCTGAGCTGCACAGAGAAAAACACTAGGCTTCTCCTTCCATCCAGGACCTCCTACCTGAAGTCATCCTGCCTCCAGGAGAAAGACGGCATGCGTTCCTATTGCAACTAAAGCACAGTTTTTCCTGTAGCACTGCAGGCTTTTGAAGAGGCAGGGGCCCAGAGGCCTAGCTAGGGCGTTCCTTGTTGAGGCCGTTCACAAGGAGCAGAACACCCTGCCTCGAGAAGTTGATTCAGGGAAGCAACTAGTGTGTACTCTGTGTCTCTTTTGACTTGTTAGAAACCACAGAGATGTATGCTGCCTGTGCCAATGGTAATGGGGGCATGATGGTCCTAGCCTTGCTTTCCATTTGGAAAGCTCCATTCTTGCTGCCGTGAAGCTCCCTGAAATTCTCTGCTGTTGACAGGCCTCTGGCCACTCTAGCATTGGTGTGGGAAGAAAATGAGTTTTCTCTGGCTACACACGGAGCTTCATTGCTCCGGGTGGGGCTCACCTTGCCATGCTCTAGAGCTAAAGGGAATCTCAACGTGAGTCCTTGCCTCGAGGTAAGGCCCTGAGTAGCCCTGCAGAAAGGTAGGCATGCAGCTCTTTCCATGAGCTCTAAGTCGCTGTTCTGCTTTACTTTAAAGGAAGTACCCTTTTCAGGACTCCTAGGCCTCTCGGGTGAGCATCATTTTTGTTCCAAGATCCCTGAGTACCTCCACACCCCTGTAGGCCTGCTGAGCAACGACGAGGCCCATTGGTCCCTCGGAGGTCCTCTGTGTGTGCTGAGTCATGGGCAACACACTACACTCTTTCTTGTGATATCTTGATTCACAGCACTCGCATAGGTAAAAGAGCAACATTCTAGCAAGTTCCAACATGCCGTGGAAGTCGCACTCATTCCCTGGTCTGAGCTGCACAGAGAAAAACACTAGGCTTCTCCTTCCATCCAGGACCTCCTACCTGAAGTCATCCTGCCTCCAGGAGAAAGACGGCATGCGTTCCTATTGCAACTAAAGCACAGTTTTTCCTGTAGCACTGCAGGCTTTTGAAGAGGCAGGGGCCCAGAGGCCTAGCTAGGGCGTTCCTTGTTGAGGCCGTTCACAAGGAGCAGAACACCCTGCCTCGAGAAGTTGATTCAGGGAAGCAACTAGTGTGTACTCTGTGTCTCTTTTGACTTGTTAGAAACCACAGAGATGTATGCTGCCTGTGCCAATGGTAATGGGGGCATGATGGTCCTAGCCTTGCTTTCCATTTGGAAAGCTCCATTCTTGCTGCCGTGAAGCTCCCTGAAATTCTCTGCTGTTGACAGGCCTCTGGCCACTCTAGCATTGGTGTGGGAAGAAAATGAGTTTTCTCTGGCTACACACGGAGCTTCATTGCTCCGGGTGGGGCTCACCTTGCCATGCTCTAGAGCTAAAGGGAATCTCAACGTGAGTCCTTGCCTCAAGGTAAGGCCCTGAGTAGCCCTGCAGAAAGGTAGGCATGCAGCTCTTTCCATGAGCTCTAAGTCGCTGTTCTGCTTTACTTTAAAGGAAGTACCCTTTTCAGGACTCCTAGGCCTCTCGGGTGAGCATCATTTTTGTTCCAAGATCCCTGAGTACCTCCACACCCCTGTAGGCCTGCTGAGCAACGACGAGGCCCATTGGTCCCTCGGAGGTCCTCTGTGTGTGCTGAGTCATGGGCAACACACTACACTCTTTCTTGTGATATCTTGATTCATAGCACTCGCATAGGTAAAAGAGCAACATTCTAGCAAGTTCCAACATGCCGTGGAAGTCGCACTCATTCCCTGGTCTGAGCTGCACAGAGAAAAACACTAGGCTTCTCCTTCCATCCAGGACCTCCTACCTGAAGTCATCCTGCCTCCAGGAGAAAGACGGCATGCGTTCCTATTGCAACTAAAGCACAGTTTTTCCTGTAGCACTGCAGGCTTTTGAAGAGGCAGGGGCCCAGAGGCCTAGCTAGGGCGTTCCTTGTTGAGGCCGTTCACAAGGAGCAGAACACCCTGCCTCGAGAAGTTGATTCAGGGAAGCAACTAGTGTGTACTCTG
Organism: Balaenoptera ricei; assembly: GCF_028023285.1. Classification (NCBI taxonomy): domain Eukaryota; kingdom Metazoa; phylum Chordata; class Mammalia; order Artiodactyla; family Balaenopteridae; genus Balaenoptera; species Balaenoptera ricei. The sequence continues at coordinate 81,863,467 of NC_082654.1, forward strand.
TGTCTCTTTTGACTTGTTAGAAACCACAGAGATGTATGCTGCCTGTGCCAATGGTAATGGGGGCATGATGGTCCTAGCCTTGCTTTCCATTTGGAAAGCTCCATTCTTGCTGCCGTGAAGCTCCCTGAAATTCTCTGCTGTTGACAGGCCTCTGGCCACTCTAGCATTGGTGTGGGAAGAAAATGAGTTTTCTCTGGCTACACACGGAGCTTCATTGCTCCGGGTGGGGCTCACCTTGCCATGCTCTAGAGCTAAAGGGAATCTCAACGTGAGTCCTTGCCTCGAGGTAAGGCCCTGAGTAGCCCTGCAGAAAGGTAGGCATGCAGCTCTTTCCATGAGCTCTAAGTCGCTGTTCTGCTTTACTTTAAAGGAAGTACCCTTTTCAGGACTCCTAGGCCTCTCGGGTGAGCATCATTTTTGTTCCAAGATCCCTGAGTACCTCCACACCCCTGTAGGCCTGCTGAGCAACGACGAGGCCCATTGGTCCCTCGGAGGTCCTCTGTGTGTGCTGAGTCATGGGCAACACACTACACTCTTTCTTGTGATATCTTGATTCACAGCACTCGCATAGGTAAAAGAGCAACATTCTAGCAAGTTCCAACATGCCGTGGAAGTCGCACTCATTCCCTGGTCTGAGCTGCACAGAGAAAAACACTAGGCTTCTCCTTCCATCCAGGACCTCCTACCTGAAGTCATCCTGCCTCCAGGAGAAAGACGGCATGCGTTCCTATTGCAACTAAAGCACAGTTTTTCCTGTAGCACTGCAGGCTTTTGAAGAGGCAGGGGCCCAGAGGCCTAGCTAGGGCGTTCCTTGTTGAGGCCGTTCACAAGGAGCAGAACACCCTGCCTCGAGAAGTTGATTCAGGGAAGCAACTAGTGTGTACTCTGTGTCTCTTTTGACTTGTTAGAAACCACAGAGATGTATGCTGCCTGTGCCAATGGTAATGGGGGCATGATGGTCCTAGCCTTGCTTTCCATTTGGAAAGCTCCATTCTTGCTGCCGTGAAGCTCCCTGAAATTCTCTGCTGTTGACAGGCCTCTGGCCACTCTAGCATTGGTGTGGGAAGAAAATGAGTTTTCTCTGGCTACACACGGAGCTTCATTGCTCCGGGTGGGGCTCACCTTGCCATGCTCTAGAGCTAAAGGGAATCTCAACGTGAGTCCTTGCCTCGAGGTAAGGCCCTGAGTAGCCCTGCAGAAAGGGAGGCATGCAGCTCTTTCCATGAGCTCTTAGTGGAGGTTCCGCTTTATCTTAAAGGAAGTACCCTTTTCAGGACTCCTAGGCCCCTCGGGTGAGCATCATTTTTGTTCCAAGATCACTGACGCACTCCACACCCCTGCGTGCCTGCTGAGCAGCATTGATTCCCATACGTCCCTCGGAGGCCCTCTGTGTCTGCCGAGTCTCGGGCAACACACTGTACGTTACTTGAGGAGAGCTCTATTTGCAGAGCAGTCGAACAGCATCAGAACCACATTTCTAGGCAGTCCAACATGCCCTGGAAGTTTTCGACATTGCCCTCGTCTGAATGTCCTGAGATAACACTCTTCTTAGAATTTTTCGAGGACCTCTTTCCTGAAGTCACTCTATTCAAGGAGAAATACAGCATCCTAACATGCTGTGTCACTCACAGTGCAAGCAACGTGAGAACTTGCCTCGAGGGAAGGCCCTGAAATGCTATGCAGAAGCGGAGGCGTGTAGCACTTTCCATGAGGCCGTAGTCGCTGCTCTGCAGCATTTTAACGCCAGTACGCTTTTCAGGACACCTAGGTGCCTCGCCTGGAAACCCTATTTCCTGCAAGAACAGCAAGTACCCTCAGGCTCCCCTGGCCCTTCTAAGCAATATCCAGGCCCGTAGCTTTCCGACTCACAGTGTGTATGCCGAGTGTAGGGCAACAGAGTGCACTCTTACTGGGACATCTTGAATTAGCCAGCACTCATACAGGTTCACGAGCACCGTTCTAGCAAGTTCCAAAATGCCATGGAAGTTGCACTCATTCCCTGGTCTGAGCTGCACAGAGAAAAACACTAGGCTTCTCCTTCCATCCAGGACCTCCTAACTGAAGTCACCCTGCCTCCAGGAAAAAGACGGCTTGCGTTCCTATTGCAACTAAAGCACAGTTTTTCCTGAAGTACGGCAGGCTTTTGAAGAGGCACGGGCCCAGAGGCCTAGCTAGGGCTTTCCTTGGTGAGGCCGTTCACTAGATGCAGAACACCCTGCCTCGAGAAGTTGATTCAGGGAAGCAACTAGTGTGTACTCTGTGTCTCTTTTGACTTGTTAAAAACCACAGAGATGTATGCTGCCTGTTCCCATGAAATGCGGGCATGATGGTCCTAGCCTTGCTTTCCATTTGGAAAGCTCCATTCTTGCTGCCGTGAAGCTCCCTGAAATTCTCTGCTGTTGACAGGCCTCTGGCCACTCTAGCATTGGTGTGGGAAGAAAATGAGTTTTCTCTGGCTACACACGGAGCTTCATTGCTCCGGGTGGGGCTCACCTTGCCATGCTCTAGAGCTAAAGGGAATCTCAACGTGAGTCCTTGCCTCGAGGTAAGGCCCTGAGTAGCCCTGCAGAAAGGTAGGCATGCAGCTCTTTCCATGAGCTCTAAGTCGCTGTTCTGCTTTACTTTAAAGGAAGTACCCTTTTCAGGACTCCTAGGCCTCTCGGGTGAGCATCATTTTTGTTCCAAGATCCCTGAGTACCTCCACACCCCTGTAGGCCTGCTGAGCAACGACGAGGCCCATTGGTCCCTCGGAGGTCCTCTGTGTGTGCTGAGTCATGGGCAACACACTACACTCTTTCTTGTGATATCTTGATTCACAGCACTCGCATAGGTAAAAGAGCAACATTCTAGCAAGTTCCAACATGCCGTGGAAGTCGCACTCATTCCCTGGTCTGAGCTGCACAGAGAAAAACACTAGGCTTCTCCTTCCATCCAGGACCTCCTACCTGAAGTCATCCTGCCTCCAGGAGAAAGACGGCATGCGTTCCTATTGCAACTAAAGCACAGTTTTTCCTGTAGCACTGCAGGCTTTTGAAGAGGCAGGGGCCCAGAGGCCTAGCTAGGGCGTTCCTTGTTGAGGCCGTTCACAAGGAGCAGAACACCCTGCCTCGAGAAGTTGATTCAGGGAAGCAACTAGTGTGTACTCTGTGTCTCTTTTGACTTGTTAGAAACCACAGAGATGTATGCTGCCTGTGCCAATGGTAATGGGGGCATGATGGTCCTAGCCTTGCTTTCCATTTGGAAAGCTCCATTCTTGCTGCCGTGAAGCTCCCTGAAATTCTCTGCTGTTGACAGGCCTCTGGCCACTCTAGCATTGGTGTGGGAAGAAAATGAGTTTTCTCTGGCTACACACGGAGCTTCATTGCTCCGGGTGGGGCTCACCTTGCCATGCTCTAGAGCTAAAGGGAATCTCAACGTGAGTCCTTGCCTCGAGGTAAGGCCCTGAGTAGCCCTGCAGAAAGGGAGGCATGCAGCTCTTTCCATGAGCTCTTAGTGGAGGTTCCGCTTTATCTTAAAGGAAGTACCCTTTTCAGGACTCCTAGGCCCCTCGGGTGAGCATCATTTTTGTTCCAAGATCACTGACGCACTCCACACCCCTGCGTGCCTGCTGAGCAGCATTGATTCCCATACGTCCCTCGGAGGCCCTCTGTGTCTGCCGAGTCTCGGGCAACACACTGTACGTTACTTGAGGAGAGCTCTATTTGCAGAGCAGTCGAACAGCATCAGAACCACATTTCTAGGCAGTCCAACATGCCCTGGAAGTTTTCGACATTGCCCTCGTCTGAATGTCCTGAGATAACACTCTTCTTAGAATTTATCGAGGACCTCTTTCCTGAAGTCACTCTATTCAAGGAGAAATACAGCATCCTAACATGCTGTGTCGCTCACAGTGCAAGCAACGTGAGAACTTGCCTCGAGGGAAGGCCCTGAAATGCTATGCAGAAGCGGAGGCGTGTAGCACTTTCCATGAGGCCGTAGTCGCTGCTCTGCAGCATTTTAACGCCAGTACGCTTTTCAGGACACCTAGGTGCCTCGCCTGGAAACCCTATTTCCTGCAAGAACAGCAAGTACCCTCAGGCTCCCCTGGCCCTTCTAAGCAATATCCAGGCCCGTAGCTTTCCGACTCACAGTGTGTATGCCGAGTGTAGGGCAACAGAGTGCACTCTTACTGGGACATCTTGAATTAGCCAGCACTCATACAGGTTCACGAGCACCGTTCTAGCAAGTTCCAAAATGCCATGGAAGTTGCACTCATTCCCTGGTCTGAGCTGCACAGAGAAAAACACTAGGCTTCTCCTTCCATCCAGGACCTCCTAACTGAAGTCACCCTGCCTCCAGGAAAAAGACGGCTTGCGTTCCTATTGCAACTAAAGCACAGTTTTTCCTGAAGTACGGCAGGCTTTTGAAGAGGCACGGGCCCAGAGGCCTAGCTAGGGCTTTCCTTGGTGAGGCCGTTCACTAGATGCAGAACACCCTGCCTCGAGAAGTTGATTCAGGGAAGCAACTAGTGTGTACTCTGTGTCTCTTTTGACTTGTTAAAAACCACAGAGATGTATGCTGCCTGTTCCCATGAAATGCGGGCATGATGGTCCTAGCCTTGCTTTCCATTTGGAAAGCTCCATTCTTGCTGCCGTGAAGCTCCCTGAAATTCTCTGCTGTTGACAGGCCTCTGGCCACTCTAGCATTGGTGTGGGAAGAAAATGAGTTTTCTCTGGCTACAAACGGAGCTTCATTGCTCCGGGTGGGGCTCACCTTGCCATGCTCTAGAGCTAAAGGGAATCTCAACGTGAGTCCTTGCCTCGAGGTAAGGCCCTGAGTAGCTCTGCAAAAAGGTAGGCATGCAGCTCTTTCCATGAGCTCTAAGTCGCTGTTCTGCTTTACTTTAAAGGAAGTACCCTTTTCAGGACTCCTAGGCCTCTCGGGTGAGCATCATTTTTGTTCCAAGATCCCTGAGTACCTCCACACCCCTGTAGGCCTGCTGAGCAACGACGAGGCCCATTGGTCCCTCGGAGGTCCTCTGTGTGTGCTGAGTCATGGGCAACACACTACACTCTTTCTTGTGATATCTTGATTCATAGCACTCGCATAGGTAAAAGAGCAACATTCTAGCAAGTTCCAACATGCCGTGGAAGTCGCACTCATTCCCTGGTCTGAGCTGCACAGAGAAAAACACTAGGCTTCTCCTTCCATCCAGGACCTCCTACCTGAAGTCATCCTGCCTCCAGGAGAAAGACGGCATGCGTTTCTATTGCAACTAAAGCACAGTTTTTCCTGTAGCACTGCAGGCTTTTGAAGAGGCAGGGGACCAGAGGCCTAGCTAGGGCGTTCCTTGTTGAGGCCGTTCACAAGAGGCAGAACACCTTGCCTCGAGAAGTTGATTCAGGGAAGCAACTAGTGTGTACTCTGTGTCTCTTTTGACTTGTTAGAAACCACAGAGATGTATGCTGCCTGTGCCAATGGTAATGGGGGCATGATGGTCCTAGCCTTGCTTTCCATTTGGAAAGCTCCATGCTTGCTGCCGTGAAGCTCCCTGAAATTCTCTGCTGTTGACAGGCCTCTGGCCACTCTAGCATTGGTGTGGGAAGAAAATGAGTTTTCTCTGGCTACACACGGAGCTTCATTGCTCCGGGTGGGGCTCACCTTGCCATGCTCTAGAGCTAAAGGGAATCTCAACGTGAGTCCTTGCCTCGAGGTAAGGCCCTGAGTAGCCCTGCAGAAAGGGAGGCATGCAGCTCTTTCCATGAGCTCTTAGTGGAGGTTCCGCTTTATCTTAAAGGAAGTACCCTTTTCAGGACTCCTAGGCCCCTCGGGTGAGCATCATTTTTGTTCCAAGATCACTGACGCACTCCACACCCCTGCGTGCCTGCTGAGCAGCATTGATTCCCATACGTCCCTCGGAGGCCCTCTGTGTCTGCCGAGTCTCGGGCAACACACTGTACGTTACTTGAGGAGAGCTCTATTTGCAGAGCAGTCGAACAGCATCAGAACCACATTTCTAGGCAGTCCAACATGCCCTGGAAGTTTTCGACATTGCCCTCGTCTGAATGTCCTGAGATAACACTCTTCTTAGAATTTATCGAGGACCTCTTTCCTGAAGTCACTCTATTCAAGGAGAAATACAGCATCCTAACATGCTGTGTCGCTCACAGTGCAAGCAACGTGAGAACTTGCCTCGAGGGAAGGCCCTGAAATGCTATGCAGAAGCGGAGGCGTGTAGCACTTTCCATGAGGCCGTAGTCGCTGCTCTGCAGCATTTTAACGCCAGTACGCTTTTCAGGACACCTAGGTGCCTCGCCTGGAAACCCTATTTCCTGCAAGAACAGCAAGTACCCTCAGGCTCCCCTGGCCCTTCTAAGCAATATCCAGGCCCGTAGCTTTCCGACTCACAGTGTGTATGCCGAGTGTAGGGCAACAGAGTGCACTCTTACTGGGACATCTTGAATTAGCCAGCACTCATACAGGTTCACGAGCACCGTTCTAGCAAGTTCCAAAATGCCATGGAAGTTGCACTCATTCCCTGGTCTGAGCTGCACAGAGAAAAACACTAGGCTTCTCCTTCCATCCAGAACCTCCTAACTGAAGTCACCCTGCCTCCAGGAAAAAGACGGCTTGCGTTCCTATTGCAACTAAAGCACAGTTTTTCCTGAAGTACGGCAGGCTTTTGAAGAGGCACGGGCCCAGAGGCCTAGCTAGGGCTTTCCTTGGTGAGGCCGTTCACTAGAAGCAGAACACCCTGCCTCGAGAAGTTGATTCAGGGAAGCAACTAGTGTGTACTCTGTGTCTCTTTTGACTTGTTAAAAACCACAGAGATGTATGCTGCCTGTTCCCATGAAATGCGGGCATGATGGTCCTAGCCTTGCTTTCCATTTGGAAAGCTCCATTCTTGCTGCCGTGAAGCTCCCTGAAATTCTCTGCTGTTGACAGGCCTCTGGCCACTCTAGCATTGGTGTGGGAAGAAAATGAGTTTTCTCTGGCTACACACGGAGCTTCATTGCTCCGGGTGGGGCTCACCTTGCCATGCTCTAGAGCTAAAGGGAATCTCAACGTGAGTCCTTGCCGCGAGGTAAGGCCCTGAGTAGCCCTGCAAAAAGGTAGGCATGCAGCTCTTTCCATGAGCTCTAAGTCGCTGTTCTGCTTTACTTTAAAGGAAGTACCCTTTTCAGGACTCCTAGGCCTCTCGGGTGAGCATCATTTTTGTTCCAAGATCCCTGAGTACCTCCACACCCCTGTAGGCCTGCTGAGCAACGACGAGGCCCATTGGTCCCTCGGAGGTCCTCTGTGTGTGCTGAGTCATGGGCAACACACTACACTCTTTCTTGTGATATCTTGATTCACAGCACTCGCATAGGTAAAAGAGCAACATTCTAGCAAGTTCCAACATGCCGTGGAAGTCGCACTCATTCCCTGGTCTGAGCTGCACAGAGAAAAACACTAGGCTTCTCCTTCCATCCAGGACCTCCTACCTGAAGTCATCCTGCCTCCAGGAGAAAGACGGCATGCGTTCCTATTGCAACTAAAGCACAGTTTTTCCTGTAGCACTGCAGGCTTTTGAAGAGGCAGGGGCCCAGAGGCCTAGCTAGGGCGTTCCTTGTTGAGGCCGTTCACAAGGAGCAGAACACCCTGCCTCGAGAAGTTGATTCAGGGAAGCAACTAGTGTGTACTCTGTGTCTCTTTTGACTTGTTAGAAACCACAGAGATGTATGCTGCCTGTGCCAATGGTAATGGGGGCATGATGGTCCTAGCCTTGCTTTCCATTTGGAAAGCTCCATTCTTGCTGCCGTGAAGCTCCCTGAAATTCTCTGCTGTTGACAGGCCTCTGGCCACTCTAGCATTGGTGTGGGAAGAAAATGAGTTTTCTCTGGCTACAAACGGAGCTTCATTGCTCCGGGTGGGGCTCACCTTGCCATGCTCTAGAGCTAAAGGGAATCTCAACGTGAGTCCTTGCCTCGAGGTAAGGCCCTGAGTAGCTCTGCAAAAAGGTAGGCATGCAGCTCTTTCCATGAGCTCTAAGTCGCTGTTCTGCTTTACTTTAAAGGAAGTACCCTTTTCAGGACTCCTAGGCCTCTCGGGTGAGCATCATTTTTGTTCCAAGATCCCTGAGTACCTCCACACCCCTGTAGGCCTGCTGAGCAACGACGAGGCCCATTGGTCCCTCGGAGGTCCTCTGTGTGTGCTGAGTCATGGGCAACACACTACACTCTTTCTTGTGATATCTTGATTCATAGCACTCGCATAGGTAAAAGAGCAACATTCTAGCAAGTTCCAACATGCCGTGGAAGTCGCACTCATTCCCTGGTCTGAGCTGCACAGAGAAAAACACTAGGCTTCTCCTTCCATCCAGGACCTCCTACCTGAAGTCATCCTGCCTCCAGGAGAAAGACGGCATGCGTTTCTATTGCAACTAAAGCACAGTTTTTCCTGTAGCACTGCAGGCTTTTGAAGAGGCAGGGGACCAGAGGCCTAGCTAGGGCGTTCCTTGTTGAGGCCGTTCACAAGAGGCAGAACACCTTGCCTCGAGAAGTTGATTCAGGGAAGCAACTAGTGTGTACTCTGTGTCTCTTTTGACTTGTTAGAAACCACAGAGATGTATGCTGCCTGTGCCAATGGTAATGGGGGCATGATGGTCCTAGCCTTGCTTTCCATTTGGAAAGCTCCATGCTTGCTGCCGTGAAGCTCCCTGAAATTCTCTGCTGTTGACAGGCCTCTGGCCACTCTAGCATTGGTGTGGGAAGAAAATGAGTTTTCTCTGGCTACACACGGAGCTTCATTGCTCCGGGTGGGGCTCACCTTGCCATGCTCTAGAGCTAAAGGGAATCTCAACGTGAGTCCTTGCCTCGAGGTAAGGCCCTGAGTAGCCCTGCAGAAAGGGAGGCATGCAGCTCTTTCCATGAGCTCTTAGTGGAGGTTCCGCTTTATCTTAAAGGAAGTACCCTTTTCAGGACTCCTAGGCCCCTCGGGTGAGCATCATTTTTGTTCCAAGATCACTGACGCACTCCACACCCCTGCGTGCCTGCTGAGCAGCATTGATTCCCATACGTCCCTCGGAGGCCCTCTGTGTCTGCCGAGTCTCGGGCAACACACTGTACGTTACTTGAGGAGAGCTCTATTTGCAGAGCAGTCGAACAGCATCAGAACCACATTTCTAGGCAGTCCAACATGCCCTGGAAGTTTTCGACATTGCCCTCGTCTGAATGTCCTGAGATAACACTCTTCTTAGAATTTATCGAGGACCTCTTTCCTGAAGTCACTCTATTCAAGGAGAAATACAGCATCCTAACATGCTGTGTCGCTCACAGTGCAAGCAACGTGAGAACTTGCCTCGAGGGAAGGCCCTGAAATGCTATGCAGAAGCGGAGGCGTGTAGCACTTTCCATGAGGCCGTAGTCGCTGCTCTGCAGCATTTTAACGCCAGTACGCTTTTCAGGACACCTAGGTGCCTCGCCTGGAAACCCTATTTCCTGCAAGAACAGCAAGTACCCTCAGGCTCCCCTGGCCCTTCTAAGCAATATCCAGGCCCGTAGCTTTCCGACTCACAGTGTGTATGCCGAGTGTAGGGCAACAGAGTGCACTCTTACTGGGACATCTTGAATTAGCCAGCACTCATACAGGTTCACGAGCACCGTTCTAGCAAGTTCCAAAATGCCATGGAAGTTGCACTCATTCCCTGGTCTGAGCTGCACAGAGAAAAACACTAGGCTTCTCCTTCCATCCAGGACCTCCTAACTGAAGTCACCCTGCCTCCAGGAAAAAGACGGCTTGCGTTCCTATTGCAACTAAAGCACAGTTTTTCCTGAAGTACGGCAGGCTTTTGAAGAGGCACGGGCCCAGAGGCCTAGCTAGGGCTTTCCTTGGTGAGGCCGTTCACTAGATGCAGAACACCCTGCCTCGAGAAGTTGATTCAGGGAAGCAACTAGTGTGTACTCTGTGTCTCTTTTGACTTGTTAAAAACCACAGAGATGTATGCTGCCTGTGCCAATGGTAATGGGGGCATGATGGTCCTAGCCTTGCTTTCCATTTGGAAAGCTCCATTCTTGCTGCCGTGAAGCTCCCTGAAATTCTCTGCTGTTGACAGGCCTCTGGCCACTCTAGCATTGGTGTGGGAAGAAAATGAGTTTTCTCTGGCTACAAACGGAGCTTCATTGCTCCGGGTGGGGCTCACCTTGCCATGCTCTAGAGCTAAAGGGAATCTCAACGTGAGTCCTTGCCTCGAGGTAAGGCCCTGAGTAGCCCTGCAAAAAGGTAGGCATGCAGCTCTTTCCATTAGCTCTAAGTCGCTGTTCTGCTTTACTTTAAAGGAAGTACCCTTTTCAGGACTCCTAGGCCTCTCGGGTGAGCATCATTTTTGTTCCAAGATCCCTGAGTACCTCCACACCCCTGTAGGCCTGCTGAGCAACGACGAGGCCCATTGGTCCCTCGGAGGTCCTCTGTGTGTGCTGAGTCATGGGCAACACACTACACTCTTTCTTGTGATATCTTGATTCACAGCACTCGCACAGGTAAAAGAGCAACATTCTAGCAAGTTCCAACAGGCCTGGAAATCGCACTCATTCCCTGGTCTGAGCTGCACAGAGAAAAACACTAGGCTTCTCCTTCCATCCAGGACCTCCTACCTGAAGTCATCCTGCCTCCAGGAGAAAGACGGCATGCGTTCCTATTGCAACTAAAGCACAGTTTTTCCTGTAGCACTGCAGGCTTTTGAAGAGGCAGGGGCCCAGAGGCCTAGCTAGGGCGTTCCTTGTTGAGGCCGTTCACAAGGAGCAGAACACCCTGCCTCGAGAAGTTGATTCAGGGAAGCAACTAGTGTGTACTCTGTGTCTCTTTTGACTTGTTAGAAACCACAGAGATGTATGCTGCCTGTTCCCATGAAATGCGGGCATGATGGTCCTAGCCTTGCTTTCCATTTGGAAAGCTCCATTCTTGCTGCCGTGAAGCTCCCTGAAATTCTCTGCTGTTGACAGGCCTCTGGCCACTCTAGCATTGGTGTGGGAAGAAAATGAGTTTTCTCTGGCTACACACGGAGCTTCATTGCTCCGGGTGGGGCTCACCTTGCCATGCTCTAGAGCTAAAGGGAATCTCAACGTGAGTCCTTGCCTCGAGGTAAGGCCCTGAGTAGCTCTGCAAAAAGGTAGGCATGCAGCTCTTTCCATGAGCTCTAAGTCGCTGTTCTGCTTTACTTTAAAGGAAGTACCCTTTTCAGGACTCCTAGGCCTCTCGGGTGAGCATCATTTTTGTTCCAAGATCCCTGAGTACCTCCACACCCCTGTAGGCCTGCTGAGCAACGACGAGGCCCATTGGTCCCTCGGAGGTCCTCTGTGTGTGCTGAGTCATGGGCAACACACTACACTCTTTCTTGTGATATCTTGATTCATAGCACTCGCATAGGTAAAAGAGCAACATTCTAGCAAGTTCCAACATGCCGTGGAAGTCGCACTCATTCCCTGGTCTGAGCTGCACAGAGAAAAACACTAGGCTTCTCCTTCCATCCAGGACCTCCTACCTGAAGTCATCCTGCCTCCAGGAGAAAGACGGCATGCGTTCCTATTGCAACTAAAGCACAGTTTTTCCTGTAGCACTGCAGGCTTTTGAAGAGGCAGGGGCCCAGAGGTCTAGCTAGGGCGTTCCTGGTTGAGGCCGTTCACAAGGAGCAGTACACCCTGCCTCGAGAAGTTGATTCAGGGAAGCAAATAGTGTGTACTCTGTGTCTCTTTTGACTTGTTAAAAACCACAGAGATGTATGCTGCCTGTGCCAATGGTAATGGGGGCATGATGGTCCTAGCCTTGCTTTCCATTTGGAAAGCTCCATTCTTGCTGCCGTGAAGCTCCCTGAAATTCTCTGCTGTTGACAGGCCTCTGGCCACTCTAGCATTGGTGTGGGAAGAAAATGAGTTTTCTCTGGCTACACACGGAGCTTCATTGCTCCGGGTGGGGCTCACCTTGCCATGCTCTAGAGCTAAAGGGAATCTCAACGTGAGTCCTTGCCTCGAGGTAAGGCCCTGAGTAGCCCTGCAGAAAGGTAGGCATGCAGCTCTTTCCATGAGCTCTAAGTCGCTGTTCTGCTTTACTTTAAAGGAAGTACCCTTTTCAGGACTCCTAGGCCTCTCGGGTGAGCATCATTTTTGTTCCAAGATCCCTGAGTACCTCCACACCCCTGTAGGCCTGCTGAGCAACGACGAGGCCCATTGGTCCCTCGGAGGTCCTCTGTGTGTGCTGAGTCATGGGCAACACACTACACTCTTTCTTGTGATATCTTGATTCATAGCACTCGCACAGGTAAAAGAGCAACATTCTAGCAAGTTCCAACATGCCGTGGAAGTCGCACTCATTCCCTGGTCTGAGCTGCACAGAGAAAAACACTAGGCTTCTCCTTCCATCCAGGACCTCTTACCTGAAGTCATCCTGCCTCCAGGAGAAAGACGGCATGCGTTCCTATTGCAACTAAAGCACAGTTTTTCCTGTAGCACTGCAGGCTTTTGAAGAGGCAGGGGCCCAGAGGCCTAGCTAAGGCGTTCCTTGTTGAGGCCGTTCACAAGGAGCAGAACACCCTGCCTCGAGAAGTTGATTCAGGGAAGCAACTAGTGTGTACTCTGTGTCTCTTTTGACTTGTTAGAAACCACAGAGATGTATGCTGCCTGTGCCAATGGTAATGGGGGCATGATGGTCCTAGCCTTGCTTTCCATTTGGAAAGCTCCATTCTTGCTGCCGTGAAGCTCCCTGAAATTCTCTGCTGTTGACAGGCCTCTGGCCACTCTAGCATTGGTGTGGGAAGAAAATGAGTTTTCTCTGGCTACACACGGAGCTTCATTGCTCCGGGTGGGGCTCACCTTGCCATGCTCTAGAGCTAAAGGGAATCTCAACGTGAGTCCTTGCCTCGAGGTAAGGCCCTGAGTAGCCCTGCAGAAAGGGAGGCATGCAGCTCTTTCCATGAGCTCTTAGTGGAGGTTCCACTTTATCTTAAAGGAAGTACCCTTTTCAGGACTCCTAGGCCCCTCGGGTGAGCATCATTTTTGTTCCAAGATCACTGACGCACTCCACACCCCTGCGTGCCTGCTGAGCAGCATTGATTCCCATACGTCCCTCGGAGGCCCTCTGTGTCTGCCGAGTCTCGGGCAACACACTGTACGTTACTTGAGGAGAGCTCTATTTGCAGAGCAGTCGAACAGCATCAGAACCACATTTCTAGGCAGTCCAACATGCCCTGGAAGTTTTCGACATTGCCCTCGTCTGAATGTCCTGAGATAACACTCTTCTTAGAATTTATCGAGGACCTCTTTCCTGAAGTCACTCTATTCAAGGAGAAATACAGCATCCTAACATGCTGTGTCGCTCACAGTGCAAGCAACGTGAGAACTTGCCTCGAGGGAAGGCCCTGAAATGCTATGCAGAAGCGGAGGCGTGTAGCTCTTTCCATGAGGCCGTAGTCGCTGCTCTGCAGCATTTTAACGCCAGTACGCTTTTCAGGACACCTAGGTGCCTCGCCTGGAAACCCTATTTCCTGCAAGAACAGCAAGTACCCTCAGGCTCCCCTGGCCCTTCTAAGCAATATCCAGGCCCGTAGCTTTCCGACTCACAGTGTGTATGCCGAGTGTAGGGCAACAGAGTGCACTCTTACTGGGACATCTTGAATTAGCCAGCACTCATACAGGTTCACGAGCACCGTTCTAGCAAGTTCCAAAATGCCATGGAAGTTGCACTCATTCCCTGGTCTGAGCTGCACAGAGAAAAACACTAGGCTTCTCCTTCCATCCAGGACCTCCTAACTGAAGTCACCCTGCCTCCAGGAAAAAGACGGCTTGCGTTCCTATTGCAACTAAAGCACAGTTTTTCCTGAAGTACGGCAGGCTTTTGAAGAGGCACGGGCCCAGAGGCCTAGCTAGGGCTTTCCTTGGTGAGGCCGTTCACTAGATGCAGAACACCCTGCCTCGAGAAGTTGATTCAGGGAAGCAACTAGTGTGTACTCTGTGTCTCTTTTGACTTGTTAAAAACCACAGAGATGTATGCTGCCTGTTCCCATGAAATGCGGGCATGATGGTCCTAGCCTTGCTTTCCATTTGGAAAGCTCCATTCTTGCTGCCGTGAAGCTCCCTGAAATTCTCTGCTGTTGACAGGCCTCTGGCCACTCTAGCATTGGTGTGGGAAGAAAATGAGTTTTCTCTGGCTACACACGGAGCTTCATTGCTCCGGGTGGGGCTCACCTTGCCATGCTCTAGAGCTAAAGGGAATCTCAACGTGAGTCCTTGCCTCGAGGTAAGGCCCTGAGTAGCCCTGCAGAAAGGTAGGCATGCAGCTCTTTCCATGAGCTCTAAGTCGCTGTTCTGCTTTACTTTAAAGGAAGTACCCTTTTCAGGACTCCTAGGCCTCTCGGGTGAGCATCATTTTTGTTCCAAGATCCCTGAGTACCTCCACACCCCTGTAGGCCTGCTGAGCAACGACGAGGCCCATTGGTCCCTCGGAGGTCCTCTGTGTGTGCTGAGTCATGGGCAACACACTACACTCTTTCTTGTGATATCTTGATTCACAGCACTCGCATAGGTAAAAGAGCAACATTCTAGCAAGTTCCAACATGCCGTGGAAGTCGCACTCATTCCCTGGTCTGAGCTGCACAGAGAAAAACACTAGGCTTCTCCTTCCATCCAGGACCTCCTACCTGAAGTCATCCTGCCTCCAGGAGAAAGACGGCATGCGTTCCTATTGCAACTAAAGCACAGTTTTTCCTGTAGCACTGCAGGCTTTTGAAGAGGCAGGGGCCCAGAGGCCTAGCTAGGGCGTTCCTTGTTGAGGCCGTTCACAAGGAGCAGAACACCCTGCCTCGAGAAGTTGATTCAGGGAAGCAACTAGTGTGTACTCTGTGTCTCTTTTGACTTGTTAGAAACCACAGAGATGTATGCTGCCTGTGCCAATGGTAATGGGGGCATGATGGTCCTAGCCTTGCTTTCCATTTGGAAAGCTCCATTCTTGCTGCCGTGAAGCTCCCTGAAATTCTCTGCTGTTGACAGGCCTCTGGCCACTCTAGCATTGGTGTGGGAAGAAAATGAGTTTTCTCTGGCTACACACGGAGCTTCATTGCTCCGGGTGGGGCTCACCTTGCCATGCTCTAGAGCTAAAGGGAATCTCAACGTGAGTCCTTGCCTCGAGGTAAGGCCCTGAGTAGCCCTGCAGAAAGGTAGGCATGCAGCTCTTTCCATGAGCTCTAAGTCGCTGTTCTGCTTTACTTTAAAGGAAGTACCCTTTTCAGGACTCCTAGGCCTCTCGGGTGAGCATCATTTTTGTTCCAAGATCCCTGAGTACCTCCACACCCCTGTAGGCCTGCTGAGCAACGACGAGGCCCATTGGTCCCTCGGAGGTCCTCTGTGTGTGCTGAGTCATGGGCAACACACTACACTCTTTCTTGTGATATCTTGATTCACAGCACTCGCATAGGTAAAAGAGCAACATTCTAGCAAGTTCCAACATGCCGTGGAAGTCGCACTCATTCCCTGGTCTGAGCTGCACAGAGAAAAACACTAGGCTTCTCCTTCCATCCAGGACCTCCTACCTGAAGTCATCCTGCCTCCAGGAGAAAGACGGCATGCGTTCCTATTGCAACTAAAGCACAGTTTTTCCTGTAGCACTGCAGGCTTTTGAAGAGGCAGGGGCCCAGAGGCCTAGCTAGGGCGTTCCTTGTTGAGGCCGTTCACAAGGAGCAGAACACCCTGCCTCGAGAAGTTGATTCAGGGAAGCAACTAGTGTGTACTCTGTGTCTCTTTTGACTTGTTAGAAACCACAGAGATGTATGCTGCCTGTGCCAATGGTAATGGGGGCATGATGGTCCTAGCCTTGCTTTCCATTTGGAAAGCTCCATTCTTGCTGCCGTGAAGCTCCCTGAAATTCTCTGCTGTTGACAGGCCTCTGGCCACTCTAGCATTGGTGTGGGAAGAAAATGAGTTTTCTCTGGCTACACACGGAGCTTCATTGCTCCGGGTGGGGCTCACCTTGCCATGCTCTAGAGCTAAAGGGAATCTCAACGTGAGTCCTTGCCTCGAGGTAAGGCCCTGAGTAGCCCTGCAGAAAGGGAGGCATGCAGCTCTTTCCATGAGCTCTAAGTCGCTGTTCTGCTTTACTTTAAAGGAAGTACCCTTTTCAGGACTCCTAGGCCTCTCGGGTGAGCATCATTTTTGTTCCAAGATCCCTGAGTACCTCCACACCCCTGTAGGCCTGCTGAGCAACGACGAGGCCCATTGGTCCCTCGGAGGTCCTCTGTGTGTGCTGAGTCATGGGCAACACACTACACTCTTTCTTGTGATATCTTGATTCATAGCACTCGCATAGGTAAAAGAGCAACATTCTAGCAAGTTCCAACATGCCGTGGAAGTCGCACTCATTCCCTGGTCTGAGCTGCACAGAGAAAAACACTAGGCTTCTCCTTCCATCCAGGACCACCTACCTGAAGTCATCCTGCCTCCAGGAGAAAGACGGCATGCGTTCCTATTGCAACTAAAGCACAGTTTTTCCTGTAGCACTGCAGGCTTTTGAAGAGGCAGGGGCCCAGAGGCCTAGCTAGGGCGTTCCTGGTTGAGGCCGTTCACAAGGAGCAGAACACCCTGCCTCGAGAAGTTGATTCAGGGAAGCAACTAGTGTGTACTCTGTGTCTCTTTTGACTTGTTAGAAACCACAGAGATGTATGCTGCCTGTGCCAATGGTAATGGGGGCATGATGGTCCTAGCCTTGCTTTCCATTTGGAAAGCTCCATTCTTGCTGCCGTGAAGCTCCCTGAAATTCTCTGCTGTTGACAGGCCTCTGGCCACTCTAGCATTGGTGTGGGAAGAAAATGAGTTTTCTCTGGCTACACACGGAGCTTCATTGCTCCGGGTGGGGCTCACCTTGCCATGCTCTAGAGCTAAAGGGAATCTCAACGTGAGTCCTTGCCTCGAGGTAAGGCCCTGAGTAGCCCTGCAGAAAGGGAGGCATGCAGCTCTTTCCATGAGCTCTAAGTCGCTGTTCTGCTTTACTTTAAAGGAAGTACCCTTTTCAGGACTCCTAGGCCTCTCGGGTGAGCATCATTTTTGTTCCAAGATCCCTGAGTACCTCCACACCCCTGTAGGCCTGCTGAGCAACGACGAGGCCCATTGGTCCCTCGGAGGTCCTCTGTGTGTGCTGAGTCATGGGCAACACACTACACTCTTTCTTGTGATATCTTGATTCATAGCACTCGCACAGGTAAAAGAGCAACATTCTAGCAAGTTCCAACATGCCGTGGAAGTCGCACTCATTCCCTGGTCTGAGCTGCACAGAGAAAAACACTAGGCTTCTCCTTCCATCCAGGACCTCTTACCTGAAGTCATCCTGCCTCCAGGAGAAAGACGGCATGCGTTCCTATTGCAACTAAAGCACAGTTTTTCCTGTAGCACTGCAGGCTTTTGAAGAGGCAGGGGCCCAGAGGCCTAGCTAAGGCGTTCCTTGTTGAGGCCGTTCACAAGGAGCAGAACACCCTGCCTCGAGAAGTTGATTCAGGGAAGCAACTAGTGTGTACTCTGTGTCTCTTTTGACTTGTTAGAAACCACAGAGATGTATGCTGCCTGTGCCAATGGTAATGGGGGCATGATGGTCCTAGCCTTGCTTTCCATTTGGAAAGCTCCATTCTTGCTGCCGTGAAGCTCCCTGAAATTCTCTGCTGTTGACAGGCCTCTGGCCACTCTAGCATTGGTGTGGGAAGAAAATGAGTTTTCTCTGGCTACACACGGAGCTTCATTGCTCCGGGTGGGGCTCACCTTGCCATGCTCTAGAGCTAAAGGGAATCTCAACGTGAGTCCTTGCCTCGAGGTAAGGCCCTGAGTAGCCCTGCAGAAAGGGAGG
The DNA here is from genome assembly GCF_028023285.1 of Balaenoptera ricei. Classification (NCBI taxonomy): domain Eukaryota; kingdom Metazoa; phylum Chordata; class Mammalia; order Artiodactyla; family Balaenopteridae; genus Balaenoptera; species Balaenoptera ricei. Next base: position 81,881,296 of record NC_082654.1, read on the forward strand.
CATGCAGCTCTTTCCATGAGCTCTTAGTGGAGGTTCCACTTTATCTTAAAGGAAGTACCCTTTTCAGGACTCCTAGGCCCCTCGGGTGAGCATCATTTTTGTTCCAAGATCACTGACGCACTCCACACCCCTGCGTGCCTGCTGAGCAGCATTGATTCCCATACGTCCCTCGGAGGCCCTCTGTGTCTGCCGAGTCTCGGGCAACACACTGTACGTTACTTGAGGAGAGCTCTATTTGCAGAGCAGTCGAACAGCATCAGAACCACATTTCTAGGCAGTCCAACATGCCCTGGAAGTTTTCGACATTGCCCTCGTCTGAATGTCCTGAGATAACACTCTTCTTAGAATTTATCGAGGACCTCTTTCCTGAAGTCACTCTATTCAAGGAGAAATACAGCATCCTAACATGCTGTGTCGCTCACAGTGCAAGCAACGTGAGAACTTGCCTCGAGGGAAGGCCCTGAAATGCTATGCAGAAGCGGAGGCGTGTAGCACTTTCCATGAGGCCGTAGTCGCTGCTCTGCAGCATTTTAACGCCAGTACGCTTTTCAGGACACCTAGGTGCCTCGCCTGGAAACCCTATTTCCTGCAAGAACAGCAAGTACCCTCAGGCTCCCCTGGCCCTTCTAAGCAATATCCAGGCCCGTAGCTTTCCGACTCACAGTGTGTATGCCGAGTGTAGGGCAACAGAGTGCACTCTTACTGGGACATCTTGAATTAGCCAGCACTCATACAGGTTCACGAGCACCGTTCTAGCAAGTTCCAAAATGCCATGGAAGTTGCACTCATTCCCTGGTCTGAGCTGCACAGAGAAAAACACTAGGCTTCTCCTTCCATCCAGGACCTCCTACCTGAAGTCACCCTGCCTCCAGGAAAAAGACGGCTTGCGTTCCTATTGCAACTAAAGCACAGTTTTTCCTGAAGTACGGCAGGCTTTTGAAGAGGCACGGGCCCAGAGGCCTAGCTAGGGCTTTCCTTGGTGAGGCCGTTCACTAGATGCAGAACACCCTGCCTCGAGAAGTTGATTCAGGGAAGCAACTAGTGTGTACTCTGTGTCTCTTTTGACTTGTTAAAAACCACAGAGATGTATGCTGCCTGTTCCCATGAAATGCGGGCATGATGGTCCTAGCCTTGCTTTCCATTTGGAAAGCTCCATTCTTGCTGCCGTGAAGCTCCCTGAAATTCTCTGCTGTTGACAGGCCTCTGGCCACTCTAGCATTGGTGTGGGAAGAAAATGAGTTTTCTCTGGCTACACACGGAGCTTCATTGCTCCGGGTGGGGCTCACCTTGCCATGCTCTAGAGCTAAAGGGAATCTCAACGTGAGTCCTTGCCTCGAGGTAAGGCCCTGAGTAGCCCTGCAGAAAGGTAGGCATGCAGCTCTTTCCATGAGCTCTAAGTCGCTGTTCTGCTTTACTTTAAAGGAAGTACCCTTTTCAGGACTCCTAGGCCTCTCGGGTGAGCATCATTTTTGTTCCAAGATCCCTGAGTACCTCCACACCCCTGTAGGCCTGCTGAGCAACGACGAGGCCCATTGGTCCCTCGGAGGTCCTCTGTGTGTGCTGAGTCATGGGCAACACACTACACTCTTTCTTGTGATATCTTGATTCACAGCACTCGCATAGGTAAAAGAGCAACATTCTAGCAAGTTCCAACATGCCGTGGAAGTCGCACTCATTCCCTGGTCTGAGCTGCACAGAGAAAAACACTAGGCTTCTCCTTCCATCCAGGACCTCCTACCTGAAGTCATCCTGCCTCCAGGAGAAAGACGGCATGCGTTCCTATTGCAACTAAAGCACAGTTTTTCCTGTAGCACTGCAGGCTTTTGAAGAGGCAGGGGCCCAGAGGCCTAGCTAGGGCGTTCCTTGTTGAGGCCGTTCACAAGGAGCAGAACACCCTGCCTCGAGAAGTTGATTCAGGGAAGCAACTAGTGTGTACTCTGTGTCTCTTTTGACTTGTTAGAAACCACAGAGATGTATGCTGCCTGTGCCAATGGTAATGGGGGCATGATGGTCCTAGCCTTGCTTTCCATTTGGAAAGCTCCATTCTTGCTGCCGTGAAGCTCCCTGAAATTCTCTGCTGTTGACAGGCCTCTGGCCACTCTAGCATTGGTGTGGGAAGAAAATGAGTTTTCTCTGGCTACACACGGAGCTTCATTGCTCCGGGTGGGGCTCACCTTGCCATGCTCTAGAGCTAAAGGGAATCTCAACGTGAGTCCTTGCCTCGAGGTAAGGCCCTGAGTAGCCCTGCAGAAAGGTAGGCATGCAGCTCTTTCCATGAGCTCTAAGTCGCTGTTCTGCTTTACTTTAAAGGAAGTACCCTTTTCAGGACTCCTAGGCCTCTCGGGTGAGCATCATTTTTGTTCCAAGATCCCTGAGTACCTCCACACCCCTGTAGGCCTGCTGAGCAACGACGAGGCCCATTGGTCCCTCGGAGGTCCTCTGTGTGTGCTGAGTCATGGGCAACACACTACACTCTTTCTTGTGATATCTTGATTCACAGCACTCGCATAGGTAAAAGAGCAACATTCTAGCAAGTTCCAACATGCCGTGGAAGTCGCACTCATTCCCTGGTCTGAGCTGCACAGAGAAAAACACTAGGCTTCTCCTTCCATCCAGGACCTCCTACCTGAAGTCATCCTGCCTCCAGGAGAAAGACGGCATGCGTTCCTATTGCAACTAAAGCACAGTTTTTCCTGTAGCACTGCAGGCTTTTGAAGAGGCAGGGGCCCAGAGGCCTAGCTAGGGCGTTCCTTGTTGAGGCCGTTCACAAGGAGCAGAACACCCTGCCTCGAGAAGTTGATTCAGGGAAGCAACTAGTGTGTACTCTGTGTCTCTTTTGACTTGTTAGAAACCACAGAGATGTATGCTGCCTGTGCCAATGGTAATGGGGGCATGATGGTCCTAGCCTTGCTTTCCATTTGGAAAGCTCCATTCTTGCTGCCGTGAAGCTCCCTGAAATTCTCTGCTGTTGACAGGCCTCTGGCCACTCTAGCATTGGTGTGGGAAGAAAATGAGTTTTCTCTGGCTACACACGGAGCTTCATTGCTCCGGGTGGGGCTCACCTTGCCATGCTCTAGAGCTAAAGGGAATCTCAACGTGAGTCCTTGCCTCGAGGTAAGGCCCTGAGTAGCCCTGCAGAAAGGGAGGCATGCAGCTCTTTCCATGAGCTCTAAGTCGCTGTTCTGCTTTACTTTAAAGGAAGTACCCTTTTCAGGACTCCTAGGCCTCTCGGGTGAGCATCATTTTTGTTCCAAGATCCCTGAGTACCTCCACACCCCTGTAGGCCTGCTGAGCAACGACGAGGCCCATTGGTCCCTCGGAGGTCCTCTGTGTGTGCTGAGTCATGGGCAACACACTACACTCTTTCTTGTGATATCTTGATTCATAGCACTCGCATAGGTAAAAGAGCAACATTCTAGCAAGTTCCAACATGCCGTGGAAGTCGCACTCATTCCCTGGTCTGAGCTGCACAGAGAAAAACACTAGGCTTCTCCTTCCATCCAGGACCTCCTACCTGAAGTCATCCTGCCTCCAGGAGAAAGACGGCATGCGTTCCTATTGCAACTAAAGCACAGTTTTTCCTGTAGCACTGCAGGCTTTTGAAGAGGCAGGGGCCCAGAGGCCTAGCTAGGGCGTTCCTGGTTGAGGCCGTTCACAAGGAGCAGAACACCCTGCCTCGAGAAGTTGATTCAGGGAAGCAACTAGTGTGTACTCTGTGTCTCTTTTGACTTGTTAGAAACCACAGAGATGTATGCTGCCTGTGCCAATGGTAATGGGGGCATGATGGTCCTAGCCTTGCTTTCCATTTGGAAAGCTCCATTCTTGCTGCCGTGAAGCTCCCTGAAATTCTCTGCTGTTGACAGGCCTCTGGCCACTCTAGCATTGGTGTGGGAAGAAAATGAGTTTTCTCTGGCTACACACGGAGCTTCATTGCTCCGGGTGGGGCTCACCTTGCCATGCTCTAGAGCTAAAGGGAATCTCAACGTGAGTCCTTGCCTCGAGGTAAGGCCCTGAGTAGCCCTGCAGAAAGGGAGGCATGCAGCTCTTTCCATGAGCTCTTAGTGGAGGTTCCGCTTTATCTTAAAGGAAGTACCCTTTTCAGGACTCCTAGGCCCCTCGGGTGAGCATCATTTTTGTTCCAAGATCACTGACGCACTCCACACCCCTGCGTGCCTGCTGAGCAGCATTGATTCCCATACGTCCCTCGGAGGCCCTCTGTGTCTGCCGAGTCTCGGGCAACACACTGTACGTTACTTGAGGAGAGCTCTATTTGCAGAGCAGTCGAACAGCATCAGAACCACATTTCTAGGCAGTCCAACATGCCCTGGAAGTTTTCGACATTGCCCTCGTCTGAATGTCCTGAGATAACACTCTTCTTAGAATTTATCGAGGACCTCTTTCCTGAAGTCACTCTATTCAAGGAGAAATACAGCATCCTAACATGCTGTGTCGCTCACAGTGCAAGCAACGTGAGAACTTGCCTCGAGGGAAGGCCCTGAAATGCTATGCAGAAGCGGAGGCGTGTAGCACTTTCCATGAGGCCGTAGTCGCTGCTCTGCAGCATTTTAACGCCAGTACGCTTTTCAGGACACCTAGGTGCCTCGCCTGGAAACCCTATTTCCTGCAAGAACAGCAAGTACCCTCAGGCTCCCCTGGCCCTTCTAAGCAATATCCAGGCCCGTAGCTTTCCGACTCACAGTGTGTATGCCGAGTGTAGGGCAACAGAGTGCACTCTTACTGGGACATCTTGAATTAGCCAGCACTCATACAGGTTCACGAGCACCGTTCTAGCAAGTTCCAAAATGCCATGGAAGTTGCACTCATTCCCTGGTCTGAGCTGCACAGAGAAAAACACTAGGCTTCTCCTTCCATCCAGGACCTCCTAACTGAAGTCACCCTGCCTCCAGGAAAAAGACGGCTTGCGTTCCTATTGCAACTAAAGCACAGTTTTTCCTGAAGTACGGCAGGCTTTTGAAGAGGCACGGGCCCAGAGGCCTAGCCAGGGCTTTCCTTGGTGAGGCCGTTCACTAGATGCAGAACACCCTGCCTCGAGAAGTTGATTCAGGGAAGCAACTAGTGTGTACTCTGTGTCTCTTTTGACTTGTTAAAAACCACAGAGATGTATGCTGCCTGTTCCCATGAAATGCGGGCATGATGGTACTAGCCTTGCTTTCCATTTGGAAAGCTCCATTCTTGCTGCCGTGAAGCTCCCTGAAATTCTCTGCTGTTGACAGGCCTCTGGCCACTCTAGCATTGGTGTGGGAAGAAAATGAGTTTTCTCTGGCTACACACGGAGCTTCATTGCTCCGGGTGGGGCTCACCTTGCCATGCTCTAGAGCTAAAGGGAATCTCAACGTGAGTCCTTGCCTCGAGGTAAGGCCCTGAGTAGCCCTGCAGAAAGGGAGGCATGCAGCTCTTTCCATGAGCTCTTAGTGGAGGTTCCGCTTTATCTTAAAGGAAGTACCCTTTTCAGGACTCCTAGGCCCCTCGGGTGAGCATCATTTTTGTTCCAAGATCACTGACGCACTCCACACCCCTGCGTGCCTGCTGAGCAGCATTGATTCCCATACGTCCCTCGGAGGCCCTCTGTGTCTGCCGAGTCTCGGGCAACACACTGTACGTTACTTGAGGAGAGCTCTATTTGCAGAGCAGTCGAACAGCATCAGAACCACATTTCTAGGCAGTCCAACATGCCCTGGAAGTTTTCGACATTGCCCTCGTCTGAATGTCCTGAGATAACACTCTTCTTAGAATTTATCGAGGACCTCTTTCCTGAAGTCACTCTATTCAAGGAGAAATACAGCATCCTAACATGCTGTGTCGCTCACAGTGCAAGCAACGTGAGAACTTGCCTCGAGGGAAGGCCCTGAAATGCTATGCAGAAGCGGAGGCGTGTAGCACTTTCCATGAGGCCGTAGTCGCTGCTCTGCAGCATTTTAACGCCAGTACGCTTTTCAGGACACCTAGGTGCCTCGCCTGGAAACCCTATTTCCTGCAAGAACAGCAAGTACCCTCAGGCTCCCCTGGCCCTTCTAAGCAATATCCAGGCCCGTAGCTTTCCGACTCACAGTGTGTATGCCGAGTGTAGGGCAACAGAGTGCACTCTTACTGGGACATCTTGAATTAGCCAGCACTCATACAGGTTCACGAGCACCGTTCTAGCAAGTTCCAAAATGCCATGGAAGTTGCACTCATTCCCTGGTCTGAGCTGCACAGAGAAAAACACTAGGCTTCTCCTTCCATCCAGGACCTCCTAACTGAAGTCACCCTGCCTCCAGGAAAAAGACGGCTTGCGTTCCTATTGCAACTAAAGCACAGTTTTTCCTGAAGTACGGCAGGCTTTTGAAGAGGCACGGGCCCAGAGGCCTAGCTAGGGCTTTCCTTGGTGAGGCCGTTCACTAGATGCAGAACACCCTGCCTCGAGAAGTTGATTCAGGGAAGCAACTAGTGTGTACTCTGTGTCTCTTTTGACTTGTTAAAAACCACAGAGATGTATGCTGCCTGTTCCCATGAAATGCGGGCATGATGGTCCTAGCCTTGCTTTCCATTTGGAAAGCTCCATTCTTGCTGCCGTGAAGCTCCCTGAAATTCTCTGCTGTTGACAGGCCTCTGGCCACTCTAGCATTGGTGTGGGAAGAAAATGAGTTTTCTCTGGCTACACACGGAGCTTCATTGCTCCGGGTGGGGCTCACCTTGCCATGCTCTAGAGCTAAAGGGAATCTCAACGTGAGTCCTTGCCTCGAGGTAAGGCCCTGAGTAGCCCTGCAAAAAGGTAGGCATGCAGCTCTTTCCATGAGCTCTAAGTCGCTGTTCTGCTTTACTTTAAAGGAAGTACCCTTTTCAGGACTCCTAGGCCTCTCGGGTGAGCATCATTTTTGTTCCAAGATCCCTGAGTACCTCCACACCCCTGTAGGCCTGCTGAGCAACGACGAGGCCCATTGGTCCCTCGGAGGTCCTCTGTGTGTGCTGAGTCATGGGCAACACACTACACTCTTTCTTGTGATATCTTGATTCACAGCACTCGCATAGGTAAAAGAGCAACATTCTAGCAAGTTCCAACATGCCGTGGAAGTCGCACTCATTCCCTGGTCTGAGCTGCACAGAGAAAAACACTAGGCTTCTCCTTCCATCCAGGACCTCCTACCTGAAGTCATCCTGCCTCCAGGAGAAAGACGGCATGCGTTCCTATTGCAACTAAAGCACAGTTTTTCCTGTAGCACTGCAGGCTTTTGAAGAGGCAGGGGCCCAGAGGCCTAGCTAGGGCGTTCCTTGTTGAGGCCGTTCACAAGGAGCAGAACACCCTGCCTCGAGAAGTTGATTCAGGGAAGCAACTAGTGTGTACTCTGTGTCTCTTTTGACTTGTTAGAAACCACAGAGATGTATGCTGCCTGTGCCAATGGTAATGGGGGCATGATGGTCCTAGCCTTGCTTTCCATTTGGAAAGCTCCATTCTTGCTGCCGTGAAGCTCCCTGAAATTCTCTGCTGTTGACAGGCCTCTGGCCACTCTAGCATTGGTGTGGGAAGAAAATGAGTTTTCTCTGGCTACACACGGAGCTTCATTGCTCCGGGTGGGGCTCACCTTGCCATGCTCTAGAGCTAAAGGGAATCTCAACGTGAGTCCTTGCCTCGAGGTAAGGCCCTGAGTAGCCCTGCAGAAAGGTAGGCATGCAGCTCTTTCCATGAGCTCTAAGTCGCTGTTCTGCTTTACTTTAAAGGAAGTACCCTTTTCAGGACTCCTAGGCCTCTCGGGTGAGCATCATTTTTGTTCCAAGATCCCTGAGTACCTCCACACCCCTGTAGGCCTGCTGAGCAACGACGAGGCCCATTGGTCCCTCGGAGGTCCTCTGTGTGTGCTGAGTCATGGGCAACACACTACACTCTTTCTTGTGATATCTTGATTCACAGCACTCGCATAGGTAAAAGAGCAACATTCTAGCAAGTTCCAACATGCCGTGGAAGTCGCACTCATTCCCTGGTCTGAGCTGCACAGAGAAAAACACTAGGCTTCTCCTTCCATCCAGGACCTCCTACCTGAAGTCATCCTGCCTCCAGGAGAAAGACGGCATGCGTTCCTATTGCAACTAAAGCACAGTTTTTCCTGTAGCACTGCAGGCTTTTGAAGAGGCAGGGGCCCAGAGGCCTAGCTAGGGCGTTCCTTGTTGAGGCCGTTCACAAGGAGCAGAACACCCTGCCTCGAGAAGTTGATTCAGGGAAGCAACTAGTGTGTACTCTGTGTCTCTTTTGACTTGTTAGAAACCACAGAGATGTATGCTGCCTGTGCCAATGGTAATGGGGGCATGATGGTCCTAGCCTTGCTTTCCATTTGGAAAGCTCCATTCTTGCTGCCGTGAAGCTCCCTGAAATTCTCTGCTGTTGACAGGCCTCTGGCCACTCTAGCATTGGTGTGGGAAGAAAATGAGTTTTCTCTGGCTACACACGGAGCTTCATTGCTCCGGGTGGGGCTCACCTTGCCATGCTCTAGAGCTAAAGGGAATCTCAACGTGAGTCCTTGCCTCGAGGTAAGGCCCTGAGTAGCCCTGCAGAAAGGTAGGCATGCAGCTCTTTCCATGAGCTCTAAGTCGCTGTTCTGCTTTACTTTAAAGGAAGTACCCTTTTCAGGACTCCTAGGCCTCTCGGGTGAGCATCATTTTTGTTCCAAGATCCCTGAGTACCTCCACACCCCTGTAGGCCTGCTGAGCAACGACGAGGCCCATTGGTCCCTCGGAGGTCCTCTGTGTGTGCTGAGTCATGGGCAACACACTACACTCTTTCTTGTGATATCTTGATTCACAGCACTCGCATAGGTAAAAGAGCAACATTCTAGCAAGTTCCAACATGCCGTGGAAGTCGCACTCATTCCCTGGTCTGAGCTGCACAGAGAAAAACACTAGGCTTCTCCTTCCATCCAGGACCTCCTACCTGAAGTCATCCTGCCTCCAGGAGAAAGACGGCATGCGTTCCTATTGCAACTAAAGCACAGTTTTTCCTGTAGCACTGCAGGCTTTTGAAGAGGCAGGGGCCCAGAGGCCTAGCTAGGGCGTTCCTTGTTGAGGCCGTTCACAAGGAGCAGAACACCCTGCCTCGAGAAGTTGATTCAGGGAAGCAACTAGTGTGTACTCTGTGTCTCTTTTGACTTGTTAGAAACCACAGAGATGTATGCTGCCTGTGCCAATGGTAATGGGGGCATGATGGTCCTAGCCTTGCTTTCCATTTGGAAAGCTCCATTCTTGCTGCCGTGAAGCTCCCTGAAATTCTCTGCTGTTGACAGGCCTCTGGCCACTCTAGCATTGGTGTGGGAAGAAAATGAGTTTTCTCTGGCTACACACGGAGCTTCATTGCTCCGGGTGGGGCTCACCTTGCCATGCTCTAGAGCTAAAGGGAATCTCAACGTGAGTCCTTGCCTCGAGGTAAGGCCCTGAGTAGCCCTGCAGAAAGGGAGGCATGCAGCTCTTTCCATGAGCTCTTAGTGGAGGTTCCGCTTTATCTTAAAGGAAGTACCCTTTTCAGGACTCCTAGGCCCCTCGGGTGAGCATCATTTTTGTTCCAAGATCACTGACGCACTCCACACCCCTGCGTGCCTGCTGAGCAGCATTGATTCCCATACGTCCCTCGGAGGCCCTCTGTGTCTGCCGAGTCTCGGGCAACACACTGTACGTTACTTGAGGAGAGCTCTATTTGCAGAGCAGTCGAACAGCATCAGAACCACATTTCTAGGCAGTCCAACATGCCCTGGAAGTTTTCGACATTGCCCTCGTCTGAATGTCCTGAGATAACACTCTTCTTAGAATTTATCGAGGACCTCTTTCCTGAAGTCACTCTATTCAAGGAGAAATACAGCATCCTAACATGCTGTGTCGCTCACAGTGCAAGCAACGTGAGAACTTGCCTCGAGGGAAGGCCCTGAAATGCTATGCAGAAGCGGAGGCGTGTAGCTCTTTCCATGAGGCCGTAGTCGCTGCTCTGCAGCATTTTAACGCCAGTACGCTTTTCAGGACACCTAGGTGCCTCGCCTGGAAACCCTATTTCCTGCAAGAACAGCAAGTACCCTCAGGCTCCCCTGGCCCTTCTAAGCAATATCCAGGCCCGTAGCTTTCCGACTCACAGTGTGTATGCCGAGTGTAGGGCAACAGAGTGCACTCTTACTGGGACATCTTGAATTAGCCAGCACTCATACAGGTTCACGAGCACCGTTCTAGCAAGTTCCAAAATGCCATGGAAGTTGCACTCATTCCCTGGTCTGAGCTGCACAGAGAAAAACACTAGGCTTCTCCTTCCATCCAGAACCTCCTAACTGAAGTCACCCTGCCTCCAGGAAAAAGACGGCTTGCGTTCCTATTGCAACTAAAGCACAGTTTTTCCTGAAGTACGGCAGGCTTTTGAAGAGGCACGGGCCCAGAGGCCTAGCTAGGGCTTTCCTTGGTGAGGCCGTTCACTAGAAGCAGAACACCCTGCCTCGAGAAGTTGATTCAGGGAAGCAACTAGTGTGTACTCTGTGTCTCTTTTGACTTGTTAAAAACCACAGAGATGTATGCTGCCTGTTCCCATGAAATGCGGGCATGATGGTCCTAGCCTTGCTTTCCATTTGGAAAGCTCCATTCTTGCTGCCGTGAAGCTCCCTGAAATTCTCTGCTGTTGACAGGCCTCTGGCCACTCTAGCATTGGTGTGGGAAGAAAATGAGTTTTCTCTGGCTACACACGGAGCTTCATTGCTCCGGGTGGGGCTCACCTTGCCATGCTCTAGAGCTAAAGGGAATCTCAACGTGAGTCCTTGCCGCGAGGTAAGGCCCTGAGTAGCCCTGCAAAAAGGTAGGCATGCAGCTCTTTCCATGAGCTCTAAGTCGCTGTTCTGCTTTACTTTAAAGGAAGTACCCTTTTCAGGACTCCTAGGCCTCTCGGGTGAGCATCATTTTTGTTCCAAGATCCCTGAGTACCTCCACACCCCTGTAGGCCTGCTGAGCAACGACGAGGCCCATTGGTCCCTCGGAGGTCCTCTGTGTGTGCTGAGTCATGGGCAACACACTACACTCTTTCTTGTGATATCTTGATTCACAGCACTCGCATAGGTAAAAGAGCAACATTCTAGCAAGTTCCAACATGCCGTGGAAGTCGCACTCATTCCCTGGTCTGAGCTGCACAGAGAAAAACACTAGGCTTCTCCTTCCATCCAGGACCTCCTACCTGAAGTCATCCTGCCTCCAGGAGAAAGACGGCATGCGTTCCTATTGCAACTAAAGCACAGTTTTTCCTGTAGCACTGCAGGCTTTTGAAGAGGCAGGGGCCCAGAGGCCTAGCTAGGGCGTTCCTTGTTGAGGCCGTTCACAAGGAGCAGAACACCCTGCCTCGAGAAGTTGATTCAGGGAAGCAACTAGTGTGTACTCTGTGTCTCTTTTGACTTGTTAGAAACCACAGAGATGTATGCTGCCTGTGCCAATGGTAATGGGGGCATGATGGTCCTAGCCTTGCTTTCCATTTGGAAAGCTCCATTCTTGCTGCCGTGAAGCTCCCTGAAATTCTCTGCTGTTGACAGGCCTCTGGCCACTCTAGCATTGGTGTGGGAAGAAAATGAGTTTTCTCTGGCTACACACGGAGCTTCATTGCTCCGGGTGGGGCTCACCTTGCCATGCTCTAGAGCTAAAGGGAATCTCAACGTGAGTCCTTGCCTCGAGGTAAGGCCCTGAGTAGCCCTGCAGAAAGGGAGGCATGCAGCTCTTTCCATGAGCTCTAAGTCGCTGTTCTGCTTTACTTTAAAGGAAGTACCCTTTTCAGGACTCCTAGGCCTCTCGGGTGAGCATCATTTTTGTTCCAAGATCCCTGAGTACCTCCACACCCCTGTAGGCCTGCTGAGCAACGACGAGGCCCATTGGTCCCTCGGAGGTCCTCTGTGTGTGCTGAGTCATGGGCAACACACTACACTCTTTCTTGTGATATCTTGATTCACAGCACTCGCATAGGTAAAAGAGCAACATTCTAGCAAGTTCCAACATGCCGTGGAAGTCGCACTCATTCCCTGGTCTGAGCTGCACAGAGAAAAACACTAGGCTTCTCCTTCCATCCAGGACCTCCTACCTGAAGTCATCCTGCCTCCAGGAGAAAGACGGCATGCGTTCCTATTGCAACTAAAGCACAGTTTTTCCTGTAGCACTGCAGGCTTTTGAAGAGGCAGGGGCCCAGAGGCCTAGCTAGGGCGTTCCTTGTTGAGGCCGTTCACAAGGAGCAGAACACCCTGCCTCGAGAAGTTGATTCAGGGAAGCAACTAGTGTGTACTCTGTGTCTCTTTTGACTTGTTAGAAACCACAGAGATGTATGCTGCCTGTGCCAATGGTAATGGGGGCATGATGGTCCTAGCCTTGCTTTCCATTTGGAAAGCTCCATTCTTGCTGCCGTGAAGCTCCCTGAAATTCTCTGCTGTTGACAGGCCTCTGGCCACTCTAGCATTGGTGTGGGAAGAAAATGAGTTTTCTCTGGCTACACACGGAGCTTCATTGCTCCGGGTGGGGCTCACCTTGCCATGCTCTAGAGCTAAAGGGAATCTCAACGTGAGTCCTTGCCTCGAGGTAAGGCCCTGAGTAGCCCTGCAGAAAGGTAGGCATGCAGCTCTTTCCATGAGCTCTAAGTCGCTGTTCTGCTTTACTTTAAAGGAAGTACCCTTTTCAGGACTCCTAGGCCTCTCGGGTGAGCATCATTTTTGTTCCAAGATCCCTGAGTACCTCCACACCCCTGTAGGCCTGCTGAGCAACGACGAGGCCCATTGGTCCCTCGGAGGTCCTCTGTGTGTGCTGAGTCATGGGCAACACACTACACTCTTTCTTGTGATATCTTGATTCATAGCACTCGCATAGGTAAAAGAGCAACATTCTAGCAAGTTCCAACATGCCGTGGAAGTCGCACTCATTCCCTGGTCTGAGCTGCACAGAGAAAAACACTAGGCTTCTCCTTCCATCCAGGACCTCCTACCTGAAGTCATCCTGCCTCCAGGAGAAAGACGGCATGCGTTCCTATTGCAACTAAAGCACAGTTTTTCCTGTAGCACTGCAGGCTTTTGAAGAGGCAGGGGCCCAGAGGCCTAGCTAGGGCGTTCCTTGTTGAGGCCGTTCACAAGGAGCAGAACACCCTGCCTCGAGAAGTTGATTCAGGGAAGCAACTAGTGTGTACTCTGTGTCTCTTTTGACTTGTTAGAAACCACAGAGATGTATGCTGCCTGTGCCAATGGTAATGGGGGCATGATGGTCCTAGCCTTGCTTTCCATTTGGAAAGCTCCATTCTTGCTGCCGTGAAGCTCCCTGAAATTCTCTGCTGTTGACAGGCCTCTGGCCACTCTAGCATTGGTGTGGGAAGAAAATGAGTTTTCTCTGGCTACACACGGAGCTTCATTGCTCCGGGTGGGGCTCACCTTGCCATGCTCTAGAGCTAAAGGGAATCTCAACGTGAGTCCTTGCCTCGAGGTAAGGCCCTGAGTAGCCCTGCAGAAAGGTAGGCATGCAGCTCTTTCCATGAGCTCTAAGTCGCTGTTCTGCTTTACTTTAAAGGAAGTACCCTTTTCAGGACTCCTAGGCCTCTCGGGTGAGCATCATTTTTGTTCCAAGATCCCTGAGTACCTCCACACCCCTGTAGGCCTGCTGAGCAACGACGAGGCCCATTGGTCCCTCGGAGGTCCTCTGTGTGTGCTGAGTCATGGGCAACACACTACACTCTTTCTTGTGATATCTTGATTCACAGCACTCGCATAGGTAAAAGAGCAACATTCTAGCAAGTTCCAACATGCCGTGGAAGTCGCACTCATTCCCTGGTCTGAGCTGCACAGAGAAAAACACTAGGCTTCTCCTTCCATCCAGGACCTCCTACCTGAAGTCATCCTGCCTCCAGGAGAAAGACGGCATGCGTTCCTATTGCAACTAAAGCACAGTTTTTCCTGTAGCACTGCAGGCTTTTGAAGAGGCAGGGGCCCAGAGGCCTAGCTAGGGCGTTCCTTGTTGAGGCCGTTCACAAGGAGCAGAACACCCTGCCTCGAGAAGTTGATTCAGGGAAGCAACTAGTGTGTACTCTGTGTCTCTTTTGACTTGTTAGAAACCACAGAGATGTATGCTGCCTGTGCCAATGGTAATGGGGGCATGATGGTCCTAGCCTTGCTTTCCATTTGGAAAGCTCCATTCTTGCTGCCGTGAAGCTCCCTGAAATTCTCTGCTGTTGACAGGCCTCTGGCCACTCTAGCATTGGTGTGGGAAGAAAATGAGTTTTCTCTGGCTACACACGGAGCTTCATTGCTCCGGGTGGGGCTCACCTTGCCATGCTCTAGAGCTAAAGGGAATCTCAACGTGAGTCCTTGCCTCGAGGTAAGGCCCTGAGTAGCCCTGCAGAAAGGTAGGCATGCAGCTCTTTCCATGAGCTCTAAGTCGCTGTTCTGCTTTACTTTAAAGGAAGTACCCTTTTCAGGACTCCTAGGCCTCTCGGGTGAGCATCATTTTTGTTCCAAGATCCCTGAGTACCTCCACACCCCTGTAGGCCTGCTGAGCAACGACGAGGCCCATTGGTCCCTCGGAGGTCCTCTGTGTGTGCTGAGTCATGGGCAACACACTACACTCTTTCTTGTGATATCTTGATTCATAGCACTCGCATAGGTAAAAGAGCAACATTCTAGCAAGTTCCAACATGCCGTGGAAGTCGCACTCATTCCCTGGTCTGAGCTGCACAGAGAAAAACACTAGGCTTCTCCTTCCATCCAGGACCTCCTACCTGAAGTCATCCTGCCTCCAGGAGAAAGACGGCATGCGTTCCTATTGCAACTAAAGCACAGTTTTTCCTGTAGCACTGCAGGCTTTTGAAGAGGCAGGGGCCCAGAGGCCTAGCTAGGGCGTTCCTTGTTGAGGCCGTTCACAAGGAGCAGAACACCCTGCCTCGAGAAGTTGATTCAGGGAAGCAACTAGTGTGTACTCTGTGTCTCTTTTGACTTGTTAGAAACCACAGAGATGTATGCTGCCTGTGCCAATGGTAATGGGGGCATGATGGTCCTAGCCTTGCTTTCCATTTGGAAAGCTCCATTCTTGCTGCCGTGAAGCTCCCTGAAATTCTCTGCTGTTGACAGGCCTCTGGCCACTCTAGCATTGGTGTGGGAAGAAAATGAGTTTTCTCTGGCTACACACGGAGCTTCATTGCTCCGGGTGGGGCTCACCTTGCCATGCTCTAGAGCTAAAGGGAATCTCAACGTGAGTCCTTGCCTCGAGGTAAGGCCCTGAGTAGCCCTGCAGAAAGGTAGGCATGCAGCTCTTTCCATGAGCTCTAAGTCGCTGTTCTGCTTTACTTTAAAGGAAGTACCCTTTTCAGGACTCCTAGGCCTCTCGGGTGAGCATCATTTTTGTTCCAAGATCCCTGAGTACCTCCACACCCCTGTAGGCCTGCTGAGCAACGACGAGGCCCATTGGTCCCTCGGAGGTCCTCTGTGTGTGCTGAGTCATGGGCAACACACTACACTCTTTCTTGTGATATCTTGATTCACAGCACTCGCATAGGTAAAAGAGCAACATTCTAGCAAGTTCCAACATGCCGTGGAAGTCGCACTCATTCCCTGGTCTGAGCTGCACAGAGAAAAACACTAGGCTTCTCCTTCCATCCAGGACCTCCTACCTGAAGTCATCCTGCCTCCAGGAGAAAGACGGCATGCGTTCCTATTGCAACTAAAGCACAGTTTTTCCTGTAGCACTGCAGGCTTTTGAAGAGGCAGGGGCCCAGAGGCCTAGCTAGGGCGTTCCTTGTTGAGGCCGTTCACAAGGAGCAGAACACCCTGCCTCGAGAAGTTGATTCAGGGAAGCAACTAGTGTGTACTCTGTGTCTCTTTTGACTTGTTAGAAACCACAGAGATGTATGCTGCCTGTGCCAATGGTAATGGGGGCATGATGGTCCTAGCCTTGCTTTCCATTTGGAAAGCTCCATTCTTGCTGCCGTGAAGCTCCCTGAAATTCTCTGCTGTTGACAGGCCTCTGGCCACTCTAGCATTGGTGTGGGAAGAAAATGAGTTTTCTCTGGCTACACACGGAGCTTCATTGCTCCGGGTGGGGCTCACCTTGCCATGCTCTAGAGCTAAAGGGAATCTCAACGTGAGTCCTTGCCTCGAGGTAAGGCCCTGAGTAGCCCTGCAGAAAGGGAGGCATGCAGCTCTTTCCATGAGCTCTTAGTGGAGGTTCCGCTTTATCTTAAAGGAAGTACCCTTTTCAGGACTCCTAGGCCCCTCGGGTGAGCATCATTTTTGTTCCAAGATCACTGACGCACTCCACACCCCTGCGTGCCTGCTGAGCAGCATTGATTCCCATACGTCCCTCGGAGGCCCTCTGTGTCTGCCGAGTCTCGGGCAACACACTGTACGTTACTTGAGGAGAGCTCTATTTGCAGAGCAGTCGAACAGCATCAGAACCACATTTCTAGGCAGTCCAACATGCCCTGGAAGTTTTCGACATTGCCCTCGTCTGAATGTCCTGAGATAACACTCTTCTTAGAATTTATCGAGGACCTCTTTCCTGAAGTCACTCTATTCAAGGAGAAATACAGCATCCTAACATGCTGTGTCGCTCACAGTGCAAGCAACGTGAGAACTTGCCTCGAGGGAAGGCCCTGAAATGCTATGCAGAAGCGGAGGCGTGTAGCTCTTTCCATGAGGCCGTAGTCGCTGCTCTGCAGCATTTTAACGCCAGTACGCTTTTCAGGACACCTAGGTGCCTCGCCTGGAAACCCTATTTCCTGCAAGAACAGCAAGTACCCTCAGGCTCCCCTGGCCCTTCTAAGCAATATCCAGGCCCGTAGCTTTCCGACTCACAGTGTGTATGCCGAGTGTAGGGCAACAGAGTGCACTCTTACTGGGACATCTTGAATTAGCCAGCACTCATACAGGTTCACGAGCACCGTTCTAGCAAGTTCCAAAATGCCATGGAAGTTGCACTCATTCCCTGGTCTGAGCTGCACAGAGAAAAACACTAGGCTTCTCCTTCCATCCAGAACCTCCTAACTGAAGTCACCCTGCCTCCAGGAAAAAGACGGCTTGCGTTCCTATTGCAACTAAAGCACAGTTTTTCCTGAAGTACGGCAGGCTTTTGAAGAGGCACGGGCCCAGAGGCCTAGCTAGGGCTTTCCTTGGTGAGGCCGTTCACTAGAAGCAGAACACCCTGCCTCGAGAAGTTGATTCAGGGAAGCAACTAGTGTGTACTCTGTGTCTCTTTTGACTTGTTAAAAACCACAGAGATGTATGCTGCCTGTTCCCATGAAATGCGGGCATGATGGTCCTAGCCTTGCTTTCCATTTGGAAAGCTCCATTCTTGCTGCCGTGAAGCTCCCTGAAATTCTCTGCTGTTGACAGGCCTCTGGCCACTCTAGCATTGGTGTGGGAAGAAAATGAGTTTTCTCTGGCTACACACGGAGCTTCATTGCTCCGGGTGGGGCTCACCTTGCCATGCTCTAGAGCTAAAGGGAATCTCAACGTGAGTCCTTGCCGCGAGGTAAGGCCCTGAGTAGCCCTGCAAAAAGGTAGGCATGCAGCTCTTTCCATGAGCTCTAAGTCGCTGTTCTGCTTTACTTTAAAGGAAGTACCCTTTTCAGGACTCCTAGGCCTCTCGGGTGAGCATCATTTTTGTTCCAAGATCCCTGAGTACCTCCACACCCCTGTAGGCCTGCTGAGCAACGACGAGGCCCATTGGTCCCTCGGAGGTCCTCTGTGTGTGCTGAGTCATGGGCAACACACTACACTCTTTCTTGTGATATCTTGATTCACAGCACTCGCATAGGTAAAAGAGCAACATTCTAGCAAGTTCCAACATGCCGTGGAAGTCGCACTCATTCCCTGGTCTGAGCTGCACAGAGAAAAACACTAGGCTTCTCCTTCCATCCAGGACCTCCTACCTGAAGTCATCCTGCCTCCAGGAGAAAGACGGCATGCGTTCCTATTGCAACTAAAGCACAGTTTTTCCTGTAGCACTGCAGGCTTTTGAAGAGGCAGGGGCCCAGAGGCCTAGCTAGGGCGTTCCTTGTTGAGGCCGTTCACAAGGAGCAGAACACCCTGCCTCGAGAAGTTGATTCAGGGAAGCAACTAGTGTGTACTCTGTGTCTCTTTTGACTTGTTAGAAACCACAGAGATGTATGCTGCCTGTGCCAATGGTAATGGGGGCATGATGGTCCTAGCCTTGCTTTCCATTTGGAAAGCTCCATTCTTGCTGCCGTGAAGCTCCCTGAAATTCTCTGCTGTTGACAGGCCTCTGGCCACTCTAGCATTGGTGTGGGAAGAAAATGAGTTTTCTCTGGCTACACACGGAGCTTCATTGCTCCGGGTGGGGCTCACCTTGCCATGCTCTAGAGCTAAAGGGAATCTCAACGTGAGTCCTTGCCTCGAGGTAAGGCCCTGAGTAGCCCTGCAGAAAGGGAGGCATGCAGCTCTTTCCATGAGCTCTAAGTCGCTGTTCTGCTTTACTTTAAAGGAAGTACCCTTTTCAGGACTCCTAGGCCTCTCGGGTGAGCATCATTTTTGTTCCAAGATCCCTGAGTACCTCCACACCCCTGTAGGCCTGCTGAGCAACGACGAGGCCCATTGGTCCCTCGGAGGTCCTCTGTGTGTGCTGAGTCATGGGCAACACACTACACTCTTTCTTGTGATATCTTGATTCACAGCACTCGCATAGGTAAAAGAGCAACATTCTAGCAAGTTCCAACATGCCGTGGAAGTCGCACTCATTCCCTGGTCTGAGCTGCACAGAGAAAAACACTAGGCTTCTCCTTCCATCCAGGACCTCCTACCTGAAGTCATCCTGCCTCCAGGAGAAAGACGGCATGCGTTCCTATTGCAACTAAAGCACAGTTTTTCCTGTAGCACTGCAGGCTTTTGAAGAGGCAGGGGCCCAGAGGCCTAGCTAGGGCGTTCCTTGTTGAGGCCGTTCACAAGGAGCAGAACACCCTGCCTCGAGAAGTTGATTCAGGGAAGCAACTAGTGTGTACTCTGTGTCTCTTTTGACTTGTTAGAAACCACAGAGATGTATGCTGCCTGTGCCAATGGTAATGGGGGCATGATGGTCCTAGCCTTGCTTTCCATTTGGAAAGCTCCATTCTTGCTGCCGTGAAGCTCCCTGAAATTCTCTGCTGTTGACAGGCCTCTGGCCACTCTAGCATTGGTGTGGGAAGAAAATGAGTTTTCTCTGGCTACACACGGAGCTTCATTGCTCCGGGTGGGGCTCACCTTGCCATGCTCTAGAGCTAAAGGGAATCTCAACGTGAGTCCTTGCCTCAAGGTAAGGCCCTGAGTAGCCCTGCAGAAAGGTAGGCATGCAGCTCTTTCCATGAGCTCTAAGTCGCTGTTCTGCTTTACTTTAAAGGAAGTACCCTTTTCAGGACTCCTAGGCCTCTCGGGTGAGCATCATTTTTGTTCCAAGATCCCTGAGTACCTCCACACCCCTGTAGGCCTGCTGAGCAACGACGAGGCCCATTGGTCCCTCGGAGGTCCTCTGTGTGTGCTGAGTCATGGGCAACACACTACACTCTTTCTTGTGATATCTTGATTCATAGCACTCGCATAGGTAAAAGAGCAACATTCTAGCAAGTTCCAACATGCCGTGGAAGTCGCACTCATTCCCTGGTCTGAGCTGCACAGAGAAAAACACTAGGCTTCTCCTTCCATCCAGGACCTCCTACCTGAAGTCATCCTGCCTCCAGGAGAAAGACGGCATGCGTTCCTATTGCAACTAAAGCACAGTTTTTCCTGTAGCACTGCAGGCTTTTGAAGAGGCAGGGGCCCAGAGGCCTAGCTAGGGCGTTCCTTGTTGAGGCCGTTCACAAGGAGCAGAACACCCTGCCTCGAGAAGTTGATTCAGGGAAGCAACTAGTGTGTACTCTGTGTCTCTTTTGACTTGTTAGAAACCACAGAGATGTATGCTGCCTGTGCCAATGGTAATGGGGGCATGATGGTCCTAGCCTTGCTTTCCATTTGGAAAGCTCCATTCTTGCTGCCGTGAAGCTCCCTGAAATTCTCTGCTGTTGACAGGCCTCTGGCCACTCTAGCATTGGTGTGGGAAGAAAATGAGTTTTCTCTGGCTACACACGGAGCTTCATTGCTCCGGGTGGGGCTCACCTTGCCATGCTCTAGAGCTAAAGGGAATCTCAACGTGAGTCCTTGCCTCGAGGTAAGGCCCTGAGTAGCCCTGCAGAAAGGTAGGCATGCAGCTCTTTCCATGAGCTCTAAGTCGCTGTTCTGCTTTACTTTAAAGGAAGTACCCTTTTCAGGACTCCTAGGCCTCTCGGGTGAGCATCATTTTTGTTCCAAGATCCCTGAGTACCTCCACACCCCTGTAGGCCTGCTGAGCAACGACGAGGCCCATTGGTCCCTCGGAGGTCCTCTGTGTGTGCTGAGTCATGGGCAACACACTACACTCTTTCTTGTGATATCTTGATTCACAGCACTCGCATAGGTAAAAGAGCAACATTCTAGCAAGTTCCAACATGCCGTGGAAGTCGCACTCATTCCCTGGTCTGAGCTGCACAGAGAAAAACACTAGGCTTCTCCTTCCATCCAGGACCTCCTACCTGAAGTCATCCTGCCTCCAGGAGAAAGACGGCATGCGTTCCTATTGCAACTAAAGCACAGTTTTTCCTGTAGCACTGCAGGCTTTTGAAGAGGCAGGGGCCCAGAGGCCTAGCTAGGGCGTTCCTTGTTGAGGCCGTTCACAAGGAGCAGAACACCCTGCCTCGAGAAGTTGATTCAGGGAAGCAACTAGTGTGTACTCTGTGTCTCTTTTGACTTGTTAGAAACCACAGAGATGTATGCTGCCTGTGCCAATGGTAATGGGGGCATGATGGTCCTAGCCTTGCTTTCCATTTGGAAAGCTCCATTCTTGCTGCCGTGAAGCTCCCTGAAATTCTCTGCTGTTGACAGGCCTCTGGCCACTCTAGCATTGGTGTGGGAAGAAAATGAGTTTTCTCTGGCTACACACGGAGCTTCATTGCTCCGGGTGGGGCTCACCTTGCCATGCTCTAGAGCTAAAGGGAATCTCAACGTGAGTCCTTGCCTCGAGGTAAGGCCCTGAGTAGCCCTGCAGAAAGGGAGGCATGCAGCTCTTTCCATGAGCTCTTAGTGGAGGTTCCGCTTTATCTTAAAGGAAGTACCCTTTTCAGGACTCCTAGGCCCCTCGGGTGAGCATCATTTTTGTTCCAAGATCACTGACGCACTCCACACCCCTGCGTGCCTGCTGAGCAGCATTGATTCCCATACGTCCCTCGGAGGCCCTCTGTGTCTGCCGAGTCTCGGGCAACACACTGTACGTTACTTGAGGAGAGCTCTATTTGCAGAGCAGTCGAACAGCATCAGAACCACATTTCTAGGCAGTCCAACATGCCCTGGAAGTTTTCGACATTGCCCTCGTCTGAATGTCCTGAGATAACACTCTTCTTAGAATTTATCGAGGACCTCTTTCCTGAAGTCACTCTATTCAAGGAGAAATACAGCATCCTAACATGCTGTGTCACTCACAGTGCAAGCAACGTGAGAACTTGCCTCGAGGGAAGGCCCTGAAATGCTATGCAGAAGCGGAGGCGTGTAGCACTTTCCATGAGGCCGTAGTCGCTGCTCTGCAGCATTTTAACGCCAGTACGCTTTTCAGGACACCTAGGTGCCTCGCCTGGAAACCCTATTTCCTGCAAGAACAGCAAGTACCCTCAGGCTCCCCTGGCCCTTCTAAGCAATATCCAGGCCCGTAGCTTTCCGACTCACAGTGTGTATGCCGAGTGTAGGGCAACAGAGTGCACTCTTACTGGGACATCTTGAATTAGCCAGCACTCATACAGGTTCACGAGCACCGTTCTAGCAAGTTCCAAAATGCCATGGAAGTTGCACTCATTCCCTGGTCTGAGCTGCACAGAGAAAAACACTAGGCTTCTCCTTCCATCCAGGACCTCCTAACTGAAGTCACCCTGCCTCCAGGAAAAAGACGGCTTGCGTTCCTATTGCAACTAAAGCACAGTTTTTCCTGAAGTACGGCAGGCTTTTGAAGAGGCACGGGCCCAGAGGCCTAGCTAGGGCTTTCCTTGGTGAGGCCGTTCACTAGATGCAGAACACCCTGCCTCGAGAAGTTGATTCAGGGAAGCAACTAGTGTGTACTCTGTGTCTCTTTTGACTTGTTAAAAACCACAGAGATGTATGCTGCCTGTTCCCATGAAATGCGGGCATGATGGTCCTAGCCTTGCTTTCCATTTGGAAAGCTCCATTCTTGCTGCCGTGAAGCTCCCTGAAATTCTCTGCTGTTGACAGGCCTCTGGCCACTCTAGCATTGGTGTGGGAAGAAAATGAGTTTTCTCTGGCTACACACGGAGCTTCATTGCTCCGGGTGGGGCTCACCTTGCCATGCTCTAGAGCTAAAGGGAATCTCAACGTGAGTCCTTGCCTCGAGGTAAGGCCCTGAGTAGCCCTGCAGAAAGGTAGGCATGCAGCTCTTTCCATGAGCTCTAAGTCGCTGTTCTGCTTTACTTTAAAGGAAGTACCCTTTTCAGGACTCCTAGGCCTCTCGGGTGAGCATCATTTTTGTTCCAAGATCCCTGAGTACCTCCACACCCCTGTAGGCCTGCTGAGCAACGACGAGGCCCATTGGTCCCTCGGAGGTCCTCTGTGTGTGCTGAGTCATGGGCAACACACTACACTCTTTCTTGTGATATCTTGATTCACAGCACTCGCATAGGTAAAAGAGCAACATTCTAGCAAGTTCCAACATGCCGTGGAAGTCGCACTCATTCCCTGGTCTGAGCTGCACAGAGAAAAACACTAGGCTTCTCCTTCCATCCAGGACCTCCTACCTGAAGTCATCCTGCCTCCAGGAGAAAGACGGCATGCGTTCCTATTGCAACTAAAGCACAGTTTTTCCTGTAGCACTGCAGGCTTTTGAAGAGGCAGGGGCCCAGAGGCCTAGCTAGGGCGTTCCTTGTTGAGGCCGTTCACAAGGAGCAGAACACCCTGCCTCGAGAAGTTGATTCAGGGAAGCAACTAGTGTGTACTCTGTGTCTCTTTTGACTTGTTAGAAACCACAGAGATGTATGCTGCCTGTGCCAATGGTAATGGGGGCATGATGGTCCTAGCCTTGCTTTCCATTTGGAAAGCTCCATTCTTGCTGCCGTGAAGCTCCCTGAAATTCTCTGCTGTTGACAGGCCTCTGGCCACTCTAGCATTGGTGTGGGAAGAAAATGAGTTTTCTCTGGCTACACACGGAGCTTCATTGCTCCGGGTGGGGCTCACCTTGCCATGCTCTAGAGCTAAAGGGAATCTCAACGTGAGTCCTTGCCTCGAGGTAAGGCCCTGAGTAGCCCTGCAGAAAGGGAGGCATGCAGCTCTTTCCATGAGCTCTTAGTGGAGGTTCCGCTTTATCTTAAAGGAAGTACCCTTTTCAGGACTCCTAGGCCCCTCGGGTGAGCATCATTTTTGTTCCAAGATCACTGACGCACTCCACACCCCTGCGTGCCTGCTGAGCAGCATTGATTCCCATACGTCCCTCGGAGGCCCTCTGTGTCTGCCGAGTCTCGGGCAACACACTGTACGTTACTTGAGGAGAGCTCTATTTGCAGAGCAGTCGAACAGCATCAGAACCACATTTCTAGGCAGTCCAACATGCCCTGGAAGTTTTCGACATTGCCCTCGTCTGAATGTCCTGAGATAACACTCTTCTTAGAATTTATCGAGGACCTCTTTCCTGAAGTCACTCTATTCAAGGAGAAATACAGCATCCTAACATGCTGTGTCGCTCACAGTGCAAGCAACGTGAGAACTTGCCTCGAGGGAAGGCCCTGAAATGCTATGCAGAAGCGGAGGCGTGTAGCACTTTCCATGAGGCCGTAGTCGCTGCTCTGCAGCATTTTAACGCCAGTACGCTTTTCAGGACACCTAGGTGCCTCGCCTGGAAACCCTATTTCCTGCAAGAACAGCAAGTACCCTCAGGCTCCCCTGGCCCTTCTAAGCAATATCCAGGCCCGTAGCTTTCCGACTCACAGTGTGTATGCCGAGTGTAGGGCAACAGAGTGCACTCTTACTGGGACATCTTGAATTAGCCAGCACTCATACAGGTTCACGAGCACCGTTCTAGCAAGTTCCAAAATGCCATGGAAGTTGCACTCATTCCCTGGTCTGAGCTGCACAGAGAAAAACACTAGGCTTCTCCTTCCATCCAGGACCTCCTAACTGAAGTCACCCTGCCTCCAGGAAAAAGACGGCTTGCGTTCCTATTGCAACTAAAGCACAGTTTTTCCTGAAGTACGGCAGGCTTTTGAAGAGGCACGGGCCCAGAGGCCTAGCTAGGGCTTTCCTTGGTGAGGCCGTTCACTAGATGCAGAACACCCTGCCTCGAGAAGTTGATTCAGGGAAGCAACTAGTGTGTACTCTGTGTCTCTTTTGACTTGTTAAAAACCACAGAGATGTATGCTGCCTGTTCCCATGAAATGCGGGCATGATGGTCCTAGCCTTGCTTTCCATTTGGAAAGCTCCATTCTTGCTGCCGTGAAGCTCCCTGAAATTCTCTGCTGTTGACAGGCCTCTGGCCACTCTAGCATTGGTGTGGGAAGAAAATGAGTTTTCTCTGGCTACACACGGAGCTTCATTGCTCCGGGTGGGGCTCACCTTGCCATGCTCTAGAGCTAAAGGGAATCTCAACGTGAGTCCTTGCCTCGAGGTAAGGCCCTGAGTAGCCCTGCAGAAAGGTAGGCATGCAGCTCTTTCCATGAGCTCTAAGTCGCTGTTCTGCTTTACTTTAAAGGAAGTACCCTTTTCAGGACTCCTAGGCCTCTCGGGTGAGCATCATTTTTGTTCCAAGATCCCTGAGTACCTCCACACCCCTGTAGGCCTGCTGAGCAACGACGAGGCCCATTGGTCCCTCGGAGGTCCTCTGTGTGTGCTGAGTCATGGGCAACACACTACACTCTTTCTTGTGATATCTTGATTCACAGCACTCGCATAGGTAAAAGAGCAACATTCTAGCAAGTTCCAACATGCCGTGGAAGTCGCACTCATTCCCTGGTCTGAGCTGCACAGAGAAAAACACTAGGCTTCTCCTTCCATCCAGGACCTCCTACCTGAAGTCATCCTGCCTCCAGGAGAAAGACGGCATGCGTTCCTATTGCAACTAAAGCACAGTTTTTCCTGTAGCACTGCAGGCTTTTGAAGAGGCAGGGGCCCAGAGGCCTAGCTAGGGCGTTCCTTGTTGAGGCCGTTCACAAGGAGCAGAACACCCTGCCTCGAGAAGTTGATTCAGGGAAGCAACTAGTGTGTACTCTGTGTCTCTTTTGACTTGTTAGAAACCACAGAGATGTATGCTGCCTGTGCCAATGGTAATGGGGGCATGATGGTCCTAGCCTTGCTTTCCATTTGGAAAGCTCCATTCTTGCTGCCGTGAAGCTCCCTGAAATTCTCTGCTGTTGACAGGCCTCTGGCCACTCTAGCATTGGTGTGGGAAGAAAATGAGTTTTCTCTGGCTACACACGGAGCTTCATTGCTCCGGGTGGGGCTCACCTTGCCATGCTCTAGAGCTAAAGGGAATCTCAACGTGAGTCCTTGCCTCGAGGTAAGGCCCTGAGTAGCCCTGCAGAAAGGGAGGCATGCAGCTCTTTCCATGAGCTCTTAGTGGAGGTTCCGCTTTATCTTAAAGGAAGTACCCTTTTCAGGACTCCTAGGCCCCTCGGGTGAGCATCATTTTTGTTCCAAGATCACTGACGCACTCCACACCCCTGCGTGCCTGCTGAGCAGCATTGATTCCCATACGTCCCTCGGAGGCCCTCTGTGTCTGCCGAGTCTCGGGCAACACACTGTACGTTACTTGAGGAGAGCTCTATTTGCAGAGCAGTCGAACAGCATCAGAACCACATTTCTAGGCAGTCCAACATGCCCTGGAAGTTTTCGACATTGCCCTCGTCTGAATGTCCTGAGATAACACTCTTCTTAGAATTTATCGAGGACCTCTTTCCTGAAGTCACTCTATTCAAGGAGAAATACAGCATCCTAACATGCTGTGTCGCTCACAGTGCAAGCAACGTGAGAACTTGCCTCGAGGGAAGGCCCTGAAATGCTATGCAGAAGCGGAGGCGTGTAGCTCTTTCCATGAGGCCGTAGTCGCTGCTCTGCAGCATTTTAACGCCAGTACGCTTTTCAGGACACCTAGGTGCCTCGCCTGGAAACCCTATTTCCTGCAAGAACAGCAAGTACCCTCAGGCTCCCCTGGCCCTTCTAAGCAATATCCAGGCCCGTAGCTTTCCGACTCACAGTGTGTATGCCGAGTGTAGGGCAACAGAGTGCACTCTTACTGGGACATCTTGAATTAGCCAGCACTCATACAGGTTCACGAGCACCGTTCTAGCAAGTTCCAAAATGCCATGGAAGTTGCACTCATTCCCTGGTCTGAGCTGCACAGAGAAAAACACTAGGCTTCTCCTTCCATCCAGAACCTCCTAACTGAAGTCACCCTGCCTCCAGGAAAAAGACGGCTTGCGTTCCTATTGCAACTAAAGCACAGTTTTTCCTGAAGTACGGCAGGCTTTTGAAGAGGCACGGGCCCAGAGGCCTAGCTAGGGCTTTCCTTGGTGAGGCCGTTCACTAGAAGCAGAACACCCTGCCTCGAGAAGTTGATTCAGGGAAGCAACTAGTGTGTACTCTGTGTCTCTTTTGACTTGTTAAAAACCACAGAGATGTATGCTGCCTGTTCCCATGAAATGCGGGCATGATGGTCCTAGCCTTGCTTTCCATTTGGAAAGCTCCATTCTTGCTGCCGTGAAGCTCCCTGAAATTCTCTGCTGTTGACAGGCCTCTGGCCACTCTAGCATTGGTGTGGGAAGAAAATGAGTTTTCTCTGGCTACACACGGAGCTTCATTGCTCCGGGTGGGGCTCACCTTGCCATGCTCTAGAGCTAAAGGGAATCTCAACGTGAGTCCTTGCCGCGAGGTAAGGCCCTGAGTAGCCCTGCAAAAAGGTAGGCATGCAGCTCTTTCCATGAGCTCTAAGTCGCTGTTCTGCTTTACTTTAAAGGAAGTACCCTTTTCAGGACTCCTAGGCCTCTCGGGTGAGCATCATTTTTGTTCCAAGATCCCTGAGTACCTCCACACCCCTGTAGGCCTGCTGAGCAACGACGAGGCCCATTGGTCCCTCGGAGGTCCTCTGTGTGTGCTGAGTCATGGGCAACACACTACACTCTTTCTTGTGATATCTTGATTCACAGCACTCGCATAGGTAAAAGAGCAACATTCTAGCAAGTTCCAACATGCCGTGGAAGTCGCACTCATTCCCTGGTCTGAGCTGCACAGAGAAAAACACTAGGCTTCTCCTTCCATCCAGGACCTCCTACCTGAAGTCATCCTGCCTCCAGGAGAAAGACGGCATGCGTTCCTATTGCAACTAAAGCACAGTTTTTCCTGTAGCACTGCAGGCTTTTGAAGAGGCAGGGGCCCAGAGGCCTAGCTAGGGCGTTCCTTGTTGAGGCCGTTCACAAGGAGCAGAACACCCTGCCTCGAGAAGTTGATTCAGGGAAGCAACTAGTGTGTACTCTGTGTCTCTTTTGACTTGTTAGAAACCACAGAGATGTATGCTGCCTGTGCCAATGGTAATGGGGGCATGATGGTCCTAGCCTTGCTTTCCATTTGGAAAGCTCCATTCTTGCTGCCGTGAAGCTCCCTGAAATTCTCTGCTGTTGACAGGCCTCTGGCCACTCTAGCATTGGTGTGGGAAGAAAATGAGTTTTCTCTGGCTACACACGGAGCTTCATTGCTCCGGGTGGGGCTCACCTTGCCATGCTCTAGAGCTAAAGGGAATCTCAACGTGAGTCCTTGCCTCGAGGTAAGGCCCTGAGTAGCCCTGCAGAAAGGTAGGCATGCAGCTCTTTCCATGAGCTCTAAGTCGCTGTTCTGCTTTACTTTAAAGGAAGTACCCTTTTCAGGACTCCTAGGCCTCTCGGGTGAGCATCATTTTTGTTCCAAGATCCCTGAGTACCTCCACACCCCTGTAGGCCTGCTGAGCAACGACGAGGCCCATTGGTCCCTCGGAGGTCCTCTGTGTGTGCTGAGTCATGGGCAACACACTACACTCTTTCTTGTGATATCTTGATTCACAGCACTCGCATAGGTAAAAGAGCAACATTCTAGCAAGTTCCAACATGCCGTGGAAGTCGCACTCATTCCCTGGTCTGAGCTGCACAGAGAAAAACACTAGGCTTCTCCTTCCATCCAGGACCTCCTACCTGAAGTCATCCTGCCTCCAGGAGAAAGACGGCATGCGTTCCTATTGCAACTAAAGCACAGTTTTTCCTGTAGCACTGCAGGCTTTTGAAGAGGCAGGGGCCCAGAGGCCTAGCTAGGGCGTTCCTTGTTGAGGCCGTTCACAAGGAGCAGAACACCCTGCCTCGAGAAGTTGATTCAGGGAAGCAACTAGTGTGTACTCTGTGTCTCTTTTGACTTGTTAGAAACCACAGAGATGTATGCTGCCTGTGCCAATGGTAATGGGGGCATGATGGTCCTAGCCTTGCTTTCCATTTGGAAAGCTCCATTCTTGCTGCCGTGAAGCTCCCTGAAATTCTCTGCTGTTGACAGGCCTCTGGCCACTCTAGCATTGGTGTGGGAAGAAAATGAGTTTTCTCTGGCTACACACGGAGCTTCATTGCTCCGGGTGGGGCTCACCTTGCCATGCTCTAGAGCTAAAGGGAATCTCAACGTGAGTCCTTGCCTCAAGGTAAGGCCCTGAGTAGCCCTGCAGAAAGGTAGGCATGCAGCTCTTTCCATGAGCTCTAAGTCGCTGTTCTGCTTTACTTTAAAGGAAGTACCCTTTTCAGGACTCCTAGGCCTCTCGGGTGAGCATCATTTTTGTTCCAAGATCCCTGAGTACCTCCACACCCCTGTAGGCCTGCTGAGCAACGACGAGGCCCATTGGTCCCTCGGAGGTCCTCTGTGTGTGCTGAGTCATGGGCAACACACTACACTCTTTCTTGTGATATCTTGATTCATAGCACTCGCATAGGTAAAAGAGCAACATTCTAGCAAGTTCCAACATGCCGTGGAAGTCGCACTCATTCCCTGGTCTGAGCTGCACAGAGAAAAACACTAGGCTTCTCCTTCCATCCAGGACCTCCTACCTGAAGTCATCCTGCCTCCAGGAGAAAGACGGCATGCGTTCCTATTGCAACTAAAGCACAGTTTTTCCTGTAGCACTGCAGGCTTTTGAAGAGGCAGGGGCCCAGAGGCCTAGCTAGGGCGTTCCTTGTTGAGGCCGTTCACAAGGAGCAGAACACCCTGCCTCGAGAAGTTGATTCAGGGAAGCAACTAGTGTGTACTCTGTGTCTCTTTTGACTTGTTAGAAACCACAGAGATGTATGCTGCCTGTGCCAATGGTAATGGGGGCATGATGGTCCTAGCCTTGCTTTCCATTTGGAAAGCTCCATTCTTGCTGCCGTGAAGCTCCCTGAAATTCTCTGCTGTTGACAGGCCTCTGGCCACTCTAGCATTGGTGTGGGAAGAAAATGAGTTTTCTCTGGCTACACACGGAGCTTCATTGCTCCGGGTGGGGCTCACCTTGCCATGCTCTAGAGCTAAAGGGAATCTCAACGTGAGTCCTTGCCTCGAGGTAAGGCCCTGAGTAGCCCTGCAGAAAGGTAGGCATGCAGCTCTTTCCATGAGCTCTAAGTCGCTGTTCTGCTTTACTTTAAAGGAAGTACCCTTTTCAGGACTCCTAGGCCTCTCGGGTGAGCATCATTTTTGTTCCAAGATCCCTGAGTACCTCCACACCCCTGTAGGCCTGCTGAGCAACGACGAGGCCCATTGGTCCCTCGGAGGTCCTCTGTGTGTGCTGAGTCATGGGCAACACACTACACTCTTTCTTGTGATATCTTGATTCACAGCACTCGCATAGGTAAAAGAGCAACATTCTAGCAAGTTCCAACATGCCGTGGAAGTCGCACTCATTCCCTGGTCTGAGCTGCACAGAGAAAAACACTAGGCTTCTCCTTCCATCCAGGACCTCCTACCTGAAGTCATCCTGCCTCCAGGAGAAAGACGGCATGCGTTCCTATTGCAACTAAAGCACAGTTTTTCCTGTAGCACTGCAGGCTTTTGAAGAGGCAGGGGCCCAGAGGCCTAGCTAGGGCGTTCCTTGTTGAGGCCGTTCACAAGGAGCAGAACACCCTGCCTCGAGAAGTTGATTCAGGGAAGCAACTAGTGTGTACTCTGTGTCTCTTTTGACTTGTTAGAAACCACAGAGATGTATGCTGCCTGTGCCAATGGTAATGGGGGCATGATGGTCCTAGCCTTGCTTTCCATTTGGAAAGCTCCATTCTTGCTGCCGTGAAGCTCCCTGAAATTCTCTGCTGTTGACAGGCCTCTGGCCACTCTAGCATTGGTGTGGGAAGAAAATGAGTTTTCTCTGGCTACACACGGAGCTTCATTGCTCCGGGTGGGGCTCACCTTGCCATGCTCTAGAGCTAAAGGGAATCTCAACGTGAGTCCTTGCCTCGAGGTAAGGCCCTGAGTAGCCCTGCAGAAAGGGAGGCATGCAGCTCTTTCCATGAGCTCTTAGTGGAGGTTCCGCTTTATCTTAAAGGAAGTACCCTTTTCAGGACTCCTAGGCCCCTCGGGTGAGCATCATTTTTGTTCCAAGATCACTGACGCACTCCACACCCCTGCGTGCCTGCTGAGCAGCATTGATTCCCATACGTCCCTCGGAGGCCCTCTGTGTCTGCCGAGTCTCGGGCAACACACTGTACGTTACTTGAGGAGAGCTCTATTTGCAGAGCAGTCGAACAGCATCAGAACCACATTTCTAGGCAGTCCAACATGCCCTGGAAGTTTTCGACATTGCCCTCGTCTGAATGTCCTGAGATAACACTCTTCTTAGAATTTATCGAGGACCTCTTTCCTGAAGTCACTCTATTCAAGGAGAAATACAGCATCCTAACATGCTGTGTCACTCACAGTGCAAGCAACGTGAGAACTTGCCTCGAGGGAAGGCCCTGAAATGCTATGCAGAAGCGGAGGCGTGTAGCACTTTCCATGAGGCCGTAGTCGCTGCTCTGCAGCATTTTAACGCCAGTACGCTTTTCAGGACACCTAGGTGCCTCGCCTGGAAACCCTATTTCCTGCAAGAACAGCAAGTACCCTCAGGCTCCCCTGGCCCTTCTAAGCAATATCCAGGCCCGTAGCTTTCCGACTCACAGTGTGTATGCCGAGTGTAGGGCAACAGAGTGCACTCTTACTGGGACATCTTGAATTAGCCAGCACTCATACAGGTTCACGAGCACCGTTCTAGCAAGTTCCAAAATGCCATGGAAGTTGCACTCATTCCCTGGTCTGAGCTGCACAGAGAAAAACACTAGGCTTCTCCTTCCATCCAGGACCTCCTAACTGAAGTCACCCTGCCTCCAGGAAAAAGACGGCTTGCGTTCCTATTGCAACTAAAGCACAGTTTTTCCTGAAGTACGGCAGGCTTTTGAAGAGGCACGGGCCCAGAGGCCTAGCTAGGGCTTTCCTTGGTGAGGCCGTTCACTAGATGCAGAACACCCTGCCTCGAGAAGTTGATTCAGGGAAGCAACTAGTGTGTACTCTGTGTCTCTTTTGACTTGTTAAAAACCACAGAGATGTATGCTGCCTGTTCCCATGAAATGCGGGCATGATGGTCCTAGCCTTGCTTTCCATTTGGAAAGCTCCATTCTTGCTGCCGTGAAGCTCCCTGAAATTCTCTGCTGTTGACAGGCCTCTGGCCACTCTAGCATTGGTGTGGGAAGAAAATGAGTTTTCTCTGGCTACACACGGAGCTTCATTGCTCCGGGTGGGGCTCACCTTGCCATGCTCTAGAGCTAAAGGGAATCTCAACGTGAGTCCTTGCCTCGAGGTAAGGCCCTGAGTAGCCCTGCAGAAAGGTAGGCATGCAGCTCTTTCCATGAGCTCTAAGTCGCTGTTCTGCTTTACTTTAAAGGAAGTACCCTTTTCAGGACTCCTAGGCCTCTCGGGTGAGCATCATTTTTGTTCCAAGATCCCTGAGTACCTCCACACCCCTGTAGGCCTGCTGAGCAACGACGAGGCCCATTGGTCCCTCGGAGGTCCTCTGTGTGTGCTGAGTCATGGGCAACACACTACACTCTTTCTTGTGATATCTTGATTCACAGCACTCGCATAGGTAAAAGAGCAACATTCTAGCAAGTTCCAACATGCCGTGGAAGTCGCACTCATTCCCTGGTCTGAGCTGCACAGAGAAAAACACTAGGCTTCTCCTTCCATCCAGGACCTCCTACCTGAAGTCATCCTGCCTCCAGGAGAAAGACGGCATGCGTTCCTATTGCAACTAAAGCACAGTTTTTCCTGTAGCACTGCAGGCTTTTGAAGAGGCAGGGGCCCAGAGGCCTAGCTAGGGCGTTCCTTGTTGAGGCCGTTCACAAGGAGCAGAACACCCTGCCTCGAGAAGTTGATTCAGGGAAGCAACTAGTGTGTACTCTGTGTCTCTTTTGACTTGTTAGAAACCACAGAGATGTATGCTGCCTGTGCCAATGGTAATGGGGGCATGATGGTCCTAGCCTTGCTTTCCATTTGGAAAGCTCCATTCTTGCTGCCGTGAAGCTCCCTGAAATTCTCTGCTGTTGACAGGCCTCTGGCCACTCTAGCATTGGTGTGGGAAGAAAATGAGTTTTCTCTGGCTACACACGGAGCTTCATTGCTCCGGGTGGGGCTCACCTTGCCATGCTCTAGAGCTAAAGGGAATCTCAACGTGAGTCCTTGCCTCGAGGTAAGGCCCTGAGTAGCCCTGCAGAAAGGGAGGCATGCAGCTCTTTCCATGAGCTCTTAGTGGAGGTTCCGCTTTATCTTAAAGGAAGTACCCTTTTCAGGACTCCTAGGCCCCTCGGGTGAGCATCATTTTTGTTCCAAGATCACTGACGCACTCCACACCCCTGCGTGCCTGCTGAGCAGCATTGATTCCCATACGTCCCTCGGAGGCCCTCTGTGTCTGCCGAGTCTCGGGCAACACACTGTACGTTACTTGAGGAGAGCTCTATTTGCAGAGCAGTCGAACAGCATCAGAACCACATTTCTAGGCAGTCCAACATGCCCTGGAAGTTTTCGACATTGCCCTCGTCTGAATGTCCTGAGATAACACTCTTCTTAGAATTTATCGAGGACCTCTTTCCTGAAGTCACTCTATTCAAGGAGAAATACAGCATCCTAACATGCTGTGTCGCTCACAGTGCAAGCAACGTGAGAACTTGCCTCGAGGGAAGGCCCTGAAATGCTATGCAGAAGCGGAGGCGTGTAGCACTTTCCATGAGGCCGTAGTCGCTGCTCTGCAGCATTTTAACGCCAGTACGCTTTTCAGGACACCTAGGTGCCTCGCCTGGAAACCCTATTTCCTGCAAGAACAGCAAGTACCCTCAGGCTCCCCTGGCCCTTCTAAGCAATATCCAGGCCCGTAGCTTTCCGACTCACAGTGTGTATGCCGAGTGTAGGGCAACAGAGTGCACTCTTACTGGGACATCTTGAATTAGCCAGCACTCATACAGGTTCACGAGCACCGTTCTAGCAAGTTCCAAAATGCCATGGAAGTTGCACTCATTCCCTGGTCTGAGCTGCACAGAGAAAAACACTAGGCTTCTCCTTCCATCCAGGACCTCCTAACTGAAGTCACCCTGCCTCCAGGAAAAAGACGGCTTGCGTTCCTATTGCAACTAAAGCACAGTTTTTCCTGAAGTACGGCAGGCTTTTGAAGAGGCACGGGCCCAGAGGCCTAGCTAGGGCTTTCCTTGGTGAGGCCGTTCACTAGATGCAGAACACCCTGCCTCGAGAAGTTGATTCAGGGAAGCAACTAGTGTGTACTCTGTGTCTCTTTTGACTTGTTAAAAACCACAGAGATGTATGCTGCCTGTTCCCATGAAATGCGGGCATGATGGTCCTAGCCTTGCTTTCCATTTGGAAAGCTCCATTCTTGCTGCCGTGAAGCTCCCTGAAATTCTCTGCTGTTGACAGGCCTCTGGCCACTCTAGCATTGGTGTGGGAAGAAAATGAGTTTTCTCTGGCTACACACGGAGCTTCATTGCTCCGGGTGGGGCTCACCTTGCCATGCTCTAGAGCTAAAGGGAATCTCAACGTGAGTCCTTGCCTCGAGGTAAGGCCCTGAGTAGCCCTGCAAAAAGGTAGGCATGCAGCTCTTTCCATGAGCTCTAAGTCGCTGTTCTGCTTTACTTTAAAGGAAGTACCCTTTTCAGGACTCCTAGGCCTCTCGGGTGAGCATCATTTTTGTTCCAAGATCCCTGAGTACCTCCACACCCCTGTAGGCCTGCTGAGCAACGACGAGGCCCATTGGTCCCTCGGAGGTCCTCTGTGTGTGCTGAGTCATGGGCAACACACTACACTCTTTCTTGTGATATCTTGATTCACAGCACTCGCATAGGTAAAAGAGCAACATTCTAGCAAGTTCCAACATGCCGTGGAAGTCGCACTCATTCCCTGGTCTGAGCTGCACAGAGAAAAACACTAGGCTTCTCCTTCCATCCAGGACCTCCTACCTGAAGTCATCCTGCCTCCAGGAGAAAGACGGCATGCGTTCCTATTGCAACTAAAGCACAGTTTTTCCTGTAGCACTGCAGGCTTTTGAAGAGGCAGGGGCCCAGAGGCCTAGCTAGGGCGTTCCTTGTTGAGGCCGTTCACAAGGAGCAGAACACCCTGCCTCGAGAAGTTGATTCAGGGAAGCAACTAGTGTGTACTCTGTGTCTCTTTTGACTTGTTAGAAACCACAGAGATGTATGCTGCCTGTGCCAATGGTAATGGGGGCATGATGGTCCTAGCCTTGCTTTCCATTTGGAAAGCTCCATTCTTGCTGCCGTGAAGCTCCCTGAAATTCTCTGCTGTTGACAGGCCTCTGGCCACTCTAGCATTGGTGTGGGAAGAAAATGAGTTTTCTCTGGCTACACACGGAGCTTCATTGCTCCGGGTGGGGCTCACCTTGCCATGCTCTAGAGCTAAAGGGAATCTCAACGTGAGTCCTTGCCTCGAGGTAAGGCCCTGAGTAGCCCTGCAGAAAGGGAGGCATGCAGCTCTTTCCATGAGCTCTTAGTGGAGGTTCCGCTTTATCTTAAAGGAAGTACCCTTTTCAGGACTCCTAGGCCCCTCGGGTGAGCATCATTTTTGTTCCAAGATCACTGACGCACTCCACACCCCTGCGTGCCTGCTGAGCAGCATTGATTCCCATACGTCCCTCGGAGGCCCTCTGTGTCTGCCGAGTCTCGGGCAACACACTGTACGTTACTTGAGGAGAGCTCTATTTGCAGAGCAGTCGAACAGCATCAGAACCACATTTCTAGGCAGTCCAACATGCCCTGGAAGTTTTCGACATTGCCCTCGTCTGAATGTCCTGAGATAACACTCTTCTTAGAATTTATCGAGGACCTCTTTCCTGAAGTCACTCTATTCAAGGAGAAATACAGCATCCTAACATGCTGTGTCGCTCACAGTGCAAGCAACGTGAGAACTTGCCTCGAGGGAAGGCCCTGAAATGCTATGCAGAAGCGGAGGCGTGTAGCACTTTCCATGAGGCCGTAGTCGCTGCTCTGCAGCATTTTAACGCCAGTACGCTTTTCAGGACACCTAGGTGCCTCGCCTGGAAACCCTATTTCCTGCAAGAACAGCAAGTACCCTCAGGCTCCCCTGGCCCTTCTAAGCAATATCCAGGCCCGTAGCTTTCCGACTCACAGTGTGTATGCCGAGTGTAGGGCAACAGAGTGCACTCTTACTGGGACATCTTGAATTAGCCAGCACTCATACAGGTTCACGAGCACCGTTCTAGCAAGTTCCAAAATGCCATGGAAGTTGCACTCATTCCCTGGTCTGAGCTGCACAGAGAAAAACACTAGGCTTCTCCTTCCATCCAGAACCTCCTAACTGAAGTCACCCTGCCTCCAGGAAAAAGACGGCTTGCGTTCCTATTGCAACTAAAGCACAGTTTTTCCTGAAGTACGGCAGGCTTTTGAAGAGGCACGGGCCCAGAGGCCTAGCTAGGGCTTTCCTTGGTGAGGCCGTTCACTAGAAGCAGAACACCCTGCCTCGAGAAGTTGATTCAGGGAAGCAACTAGTGTGTACTCTGTGTCTCTTTTGACTTGTTAAAAACCACAGAGATGTATGCTGCCTGTTCCCATGAAATGCGGGCATGATGGTCCTAGCCTTGCTTTCCATTTGGAAAGCTCCATTCTTGCTGCCGTGAAGCTCCCTGAAATTCTCTGCTGTTGACAGGCCTCTGGCCACTCTAGCATTGGTGTGGGAAGAAAATGAGTTTTCTCTGGCTACACACGGAGCTTCATTGCTCCGGGTGGGGCTCACCTTGCCATGCTCTAGAGCTAAAGGGAATCTCAACGTGAGTCCTTGCCGCGAGGTAAGGCCCTGAGTAGCCCTGCAAAAAGGTAGGCATGCAGCTCTTTCCATGAGCTCTAAGTCGCTGTTCTGCTTTACTTTAAAGGAAGTACCCTTTTCAGGACTCCTAGGCCTCTCGGGTGAGCATCATTTTTGTTCCAAGATCCCTGAGTACCTCCACACCCCTGTAGGCCTGCTGAGCAACGACGAGGCCCATTGGTCCCTCGGAGGTCCTCTGTGTGTGCTGAGTCATGGGCAACACACTACACTCTTTCTTGTGATATCTTGATTCACAGCACTCGCATAGGTAAAAGAGCAACATTCTAGCAAGTTCCAACATGCCGTGGAAGTCGCACTCATTCCCTGGTCTGAGCTGCACAGAGAAAAACACTAGGCTTCTCCTTCCATCCAGGACCTCCTACCTGAAGTCATCCTGCCTCCAGGAGAAAGACGGCATGCGTTCCTATTGCAACTAAAGCACAGTTTTTCCTGTAGCACTGCAGGCTTTTGAAGAGGCAGGGGCCCAGAGGCCTAGCTAGGGCGTTCCTTGTTGAGGCCGTTCACAAGGAGCAGAACACCCTGCCTCGAGAAGTTGATTCAGGGAAGCAACTAGTGTGTACTCTGTGTCTCTTTTGACTTGTTAGAAACCACAGAGATGTATGCTGCCTGTGCCAATGGTAATGGGGGCATGATGGTCCTAGCCTTGCTTTCCATTTGGAAAGCTCCATTCTTGCTGCCGTGAAGCTCCCTGAAATTCTCTGCTGTTGACAGGCCTCTGGCCACTCTAGCATTGGTGTGGGAAGAAAATGAGTTTTCTCTGGCTACACACGGAGCTTCATTGCTCCGGGTGGGGCTCACCTTGCCATGCTCTAGAGCTAAAGGGAATCTCAACGTGAGTCCTTGCCTCGAGGTAAGGCCCTGAGTAGCCCTGCAGAAAGGTAGGCATGCAGCTCTTTCCATGAGCTCTAAGTCGCTGTTCTGCTTTACTTTAAAGGAAGTACCCTTTTCAGGACTCCTAGGCCTCTCGGGTGAGCATCATTTTTGTTCCAAGATCCCTGAGTACCTCCACACCCCTGTAGGCCTGCTGAGCAACGACGAGGCCCATTGGTCCCTCGGAGGTCCTCTGTGTGTGCTGAGTCATGGGCAACACACTACACTCTTTCTTGTGATATCTTGATTCACAGCACTCGCATAGGTAAAAGAGCAACATTCTAGCAAGTTCCAACATGCCGTGGAAGTCGCACTCATTCCCTGGTCTGAGCTGCACAGAGAAAAACACTAGGCTTCTCCTTCCATCCAGGACCTCCTACCTGAAGTCATCCTGCCTCCAGGAGAAAGACGGCATGCGTTCCTATTGCAACTAAAGCACAGTTTTTCCTGTAGCACTGCAGGCTTTTGAAGAGGCAGGGGCCCAGAGGCCTAGCTAGGGCGTTCCTTGTTGAGGCCGTTCACAAGGAGCAGAACACCCTGCCTCGAGAAGTTGATTCAGGGAAGCAACTAGTGTGTACTCTGTGTCTCTTTTGACTTGTTAGAAACCACAGAGATGTATGCTGCCTGTGCCAATGGTAATGGGGGCATGATGGTCCTAGCCTTGCTTTCCATTTGGAAAGCTCCATTCTTGCTGCCGTGAAGCTCCCTGAAATTCTCTGCTGTTGACAGGCCTCTGGCCACTCTAGCATTGGTGTGGGAAGAAAATGAGTTTTCTCTGGCTACACACGGAGCTTCATTGCTCCGGGTGGGGCTCACCTTGCCATGCTCTAGAGCTAAAGGGAATCTCAACGTGAGTCCTTGCCTCAAGGTAAGGCCCTGAGTAGCCCTGCAGAAAGGTAGGCATGCAGCTCTTTCCATGAGCTCTAAGTCGCTGTTCTGCTTTACTTTAAAGGAAGTACCCTTTTCAGGACTCCTAGGCCTCTCGGGTGAGCATCATTTTTGTTCCAAGATCCCTGAGTACCTCCACACCCCTGTAGGCCTGCTGAGCAACGACGAGGCCCATTGGTCCCTCGGAGGTCCTCTGTGTGTGCTGAGTCATGGGCAACACACTACACTCTTTCTTGTGATATCTTGATTCATAGCACTCGCATAGGTAAAAGAGCAACATTCTAGCAAGTTCCAACATGCCGTGGAAGTCGCACTCATTCCCTGGTCTGAGCTGCACAGAGAAAAACACTAGGCTTCTCCTTCCATCCAGGACCTCCTACCTGAAGTCATCCTGCCTCCAGGAGAAAGACGGCATGCGTTCCTATTGCAACTAAAGCACAGTTTTTCCTGTAGCACTGCAGGCTTTTGAAGAGGCAGGGGCCCAGAGGCCTAGCTAGGGCGTTCCTTGTTGAGGCCGTTCACAAGGAGCAGAACACCCTGCCTCGAGAAGTTGATTCAGGGAAGCAACTAGTGTGTACTCTGTGTCTCTTTTGACTTGTTAGAAACCACAGAGATGTATGCTGCCTGTGCCAATGGTAATGGGGGCATGATGGTCCTAGCCTTGCTTTCCATTTGGAAAGCTCCATTCTTGCTGCCGTGAAGCTCCCTGAAATTCTCTGCTGTTGACAGGCCTCTGGCCACTCTAGCATTGGTGTGGGAAGAAAATGAGTTTTCTCTGGCTACACACGGAGCTTCATTGCTCCGGGTGGGGCTCACCTTGCCATGCTCTAGAGCTAAAGGGAATCTCAACGTGAGTCCTTGCCTCGAGGTAAGGCCCTGAGTAGCCCTGCAGAAAGGTAGGCATGCAGCTCTTTCCATGAGCTCTAAGTCGCTGTTCTGCTTTACTTTAAAGGAAGTACCCTTTTCAGGACTCCTAGGCCTCTCGGGTGAGCATCATTTTTGTTCCAAGATCCCTGAGTACCTCCACACCCCTGTAGGCCTGCTGAGCAACGACGAGGCCCATTGGTCCCTCGGAGGTCCTCTGTGTGTGCTGAGTCATGGGCAACACACTACACTCTTTCTTGTGATATCTTGATTCACAGCACTCGCATAGGTAAAAGAGCAACATTCTAGCAAGTTCCAACATGCCGTGGAAGTCGCACTCATTCCCTGGTCTGAGCTGCACAGAGAAAAACACTAGGCTTCTCCTTCCATCCAGGACCTCCTACCTGAAGTCATCCTGCCTCCAGGAGAAAGACGGCATGCGTTCCTATTGCAACTAAAGCACAGTTTTTCCTGTAGCACTGCAGGCTTTTGAAGAGGCAGGGGCCCAGAGGCCTAGCTAGGGCGTTCCTTGTTGAGGCCGTTCACAAGGAGCAGAACACCCTGCCTCGAGAAGTTGATTCAGGGAAGCAACTAGTGTGTACTCTGTGTCTCTTTTGACTTGTTAGAAACCACAGAGATGTATGCTGCCTGTGCCAATGGTAATGGGGGCATGATGGTCCTAGCCTTGCTTTCCATTTGGAAAGCTCCATTCTTGCTGCCGTGAAGCTCCCTGAAATTCTCTGCTGTTGACAGGCCTCTGGCCACTCTAGCATTGGTGTGGGAAGAAAATGAGTTTTCTCTGGCTACACACGGAGCTTCATTGCTCCGGGTGGGGCTCACCTTGCCATGCTCTAGAGCTAAAGGGAATCTCAACGTGAGTCCTTGCCTCGAGGTAAGGCCCTGAGTAGC
This sequence comes from Balaenoptera ricei, assembly GCF_028023285.1. Taxonomy (NCBI): domain Eukaryota; kingdom Metazoa; phylum Chordata; class Mammalia; order Artiodactyla; family Balaenopteridae; genus Balaenoptera; species Balaenoptera ricei. The sequence goes on from NC_082654.1 coordinate 81,921,225, forward strand.
CCTGCAGAAAGGGAGGCATGCAGCTCTTTCCATGAGCTCTTAGTGGAGGTTCCGCTTTATCTTAAAGGAAGTACCCTTTTCAGGACTCCTAGGCCCCTCGGGTGAGCATCATTTTTGTTCCAAGATCACTGACGCACTCCACACCCCTGCGTGCCTGCTGAGCAGCATTGATTCCCATACGTCCCTCGGAGGCCCTCTGTGTCTGCCGAGTCTCGGGCAACACACTGTACGTTACTTGAGGAGAGCTCTATTTGCAGAGCAGTCGAACAGCATCAGAACCACATTTCTAGGCAGTCCAACATGCCCTGGAAGTTTTCGACATTGCCCTCGTCTGAATGTCCTGAGATAACACTCTTCTTAGAATTTATCGAGGACCTCTTTCCTGAAGTCACTCTATTCAAGGAGAAATACAGCATCCTAACATGCTGTGTCGCTCACAGTGCAAGCAACGTGAGAACTTGCCTCGAGGGAAGGCCCTGAAATGCTATGCAGAAGCGGAGGCGTGTAGCACTTTCCATGAGGCCGTAGTCGCTGCTCTGCAGCATTTTAACGCCAGTACGCTTTTCAGGACACCTAGGTGCCTCGCCTGGAAACCCTATTTCCTGCAAGAACAGCAAGTACCCTCAGGCTCCCCTGGCCCTTCTAAGCAATATCCAGGCCCGTAGCTTTCCGACTCACAGTGTGTATGCCGAGTGTAGGGCAACAGAGTGCACTCTTACTGGGACATCTTGAATTAGCCAGCACTCATACAGGTTCACGAGCACCGTTCTAGCAAGTTCCAAAATGCCATGGAAGTTGCACTCATTCCCTGGTCTGAGCTGCACAGAGAAAAACACTAGGCTTCTCCTTCCATCCAGGACCTCCTAACTGAAGTCACCCTGCCTCCAGGAAAAAGACGGCTTGCGTTCCTATTGCAACTAAAGCACAGTTTTTCCTGAAGTACGGCAGGCTTTTGAAGAGGCACGGGCCCAGAGGCCTAGCTAGGGCTTTCCTTGGTGAGGCCGTTCACTAGATGCAGAACACCCTGCCTCGAGAAGTTGATTCAGGGAAGCAACTAGTGTGTACTCTGTGTCTCTTTTGACTTGTTAAAAACCACAGAGATGTATGCTGCCTGTTCCCATGAAATGCGGGCATGATGGTCCTAGCCTTGCTTTCCATTTGGAAAGCTCCATTCTTGCTGCCGTGAAGCTCCCTGAAATTCTCTGCTGTTGACAGGCCTCTGGCCACTCTAGCATTGGTGTGGGAAGAAAATGAGTTTTCTCTGGCTACACACGGAGCTTCATTGCTCCGGGTGGGGCTCACCTTGCCATGCTCTAGAGCTAAAGGGAATCTCAACGTGAGTCCTTGCCTCGAGGTAAGGCCCTGAGTAGCCCTGCAAAAAGGTAGGCATGCAGCTCTTTCCATGAGCTCTAAGTCGCTGTTCTGCTTTACTTTAAAGGAAGTACCCTTTTCAGGACTCCTAGGCCTCTCGGGTGAGCATCATTTTTGTTCCAAGATCCCTGAGTACCTCCACACCCCTGTAGGCCTGCTGAGCAACGACGAGGCCCATTGGTCCCTCGGAGGTCCTCTGTGTGTGCTGAGTCATGGGCAACACACTACACTCTTTCTTGTGATATCTTGATTCACAGCACTCGCATAGGTAAAAGAGCAACATTCTAGCAAGTTCCAACATGCCGTGGAAGTCGCACTCATTCCCTGGTCTGAGCTGCACAGAGAAAAACACTAGGCTTCTCCTTCCATCCAGGACCTCCTACCTGAAGTCATCCTGCCTCCAGGAGAAAGACGGCATGCGTTCCTATTGCAACTAAAGCACAGTTTTTCCTGTAGCACTGCAGGCTTTTGAAGAGGCAGGGGCCCAGAGGCCTAGCTAGGGCGTTCCTTGTTGAGGCCGTTCACAAGGAGCAGAACACCCTGCCTCGAGAAGTTGATTCAGGGAAGCAACTAGTGTGTACTCTGTGTCTCTTTTGACTTGTTAGAAACCACAGAGATGTATGCTGCCTGTGCCAATGGTAATGGGGGCATGATGGTCCTAGCCTTGCTTTCCATTTGGAAAGCTCCATTCTTGCTGCCGTGAAGCTCCCTGAAATTCTCTGCTGTTGACAGGCCTCTGGCCACTCTAGCATTGGTGTGGGAAGAAAATGAGTTTTCTCTGGCTACACACGGAGCTTCATTGCTCCGGGTGGGGCTCACCTTGCCATGCTCTAGAGCTAAAGGGAATCTCAACGTGAGTCCTTGCCTCGAGGTAAGGCCCTGAGTAGCCCTGCAGAAAGGGAGGCATGCAGCTCTTTCCATGAGCTCTTAGTGGAGGTTCCGCTTTATCTTAAAGGAAGTACCCTTTTCAGGACTCCTAGGCCCCTCGGGTGAGCATCATTTTTGTTCCAAGATCACTGACGCACTCCACACCCCTGCGTGCCTGCTGAGCAGCATTGATTCCCATACGTCCCTCGGAGGCCCTCTGTGTCTGCCGAGTCTCGGGCAACACACTGTACGTTACTTGAGGAGAGCTCTATTTGCAGAGCAGTCGAACAGCATCAGAACCACATTTCTAGGCAGTCCAACATGCCCTGGAAGTTTTCGACATTGCCCTCGTCTGAATGTCCTGAGATAACACTCTTCTTAGAATTTATCGAGGACCTCTTTCCTGAAGTCACTCTATTCAAGGAGAAATACAGCATCCTAACATGCTGTGTCGCTCACAGTGCAAGCAACGTGAGAACTTGCCTCGAGGGAAGGCCCTGAAATGCTATGCAGAAGCGGAGGCGTGTAGCACTTTCCATGAGGCCGTAGTCGCTGCTCTGCAGCATTTTAACGCCAGTACGCTTTTCAGGACACCTAGGTGCCTCGCCTGGAAACCCTATTTCCTGCAAGAACAGCAAGTACCCTCAGGCTCCCCTGGCCCTTCTAAGCAATATCCAGGCCCGTAGCTTTCCGACTCACAGTGTGTATGCCGAGTGTAGGGCAACAGAGTGCACTCTTACTGGGACATCTTGAATTAGCCAGCACTCATACAGGTTCACGAGCACCGTTCTAGCAAGTTCCAAAATGCCATGGAAGTTGCACTCATTCCCTGGTCTGAGCTGCACAGAGAAAAACACTAGGCTTCTCCTTCCATCCAGAACCTCCTAACTGAAGTCACCCTGCCTCCAGGAAAAAGACGGCTTGCGTTCCTATTGCAACTAAAGCACAGTTTTTCCTGAAGTACGGCAGGCTTTTGAAGAGGCACGGGCCCAGAGGCCTAGCTAGGGCTTTCCTTGGTGAGGCCGTTCACTAGAAGCAGAACACCCTGCCTCGAGAAGTTGATTCAGGGAAGCAACTAGTGTGTACTCTGTGTCTCTTTTGACTTGTTAAAAACCACAGAGATGTATGCTGCCTGTTCCCATGAAATGCGGGCATGATGGTCCTAGCCTTGCTTTCCATTTGGAAAGCTCCATTCTTGCTGCCGTGAAGCTCCCTGAAATTCTCTGCTGTTGACAGGCCTCTGGCCACTCTAGCATTGGTGTGGGAAGAAAATGAGTTTTCTCTGGCTACACACGGAGCTTCATTGCTCCGGGTGGGGCTCACCTTGCCATGCTCTAGAGCTAAAGGGAATCTCAACGTGAGTCCTTGCCGCGAGGTAAGGCCCTGAGTAGCCCTGCAAAAAGGTAGGCATGCAGCTCTTTCCATGAGCTCTAAGTCGCTGTTCTGCTTTACTTTAAAGGAAGTACCCTTTTCAGGACTCCTAGGCCTCTCGGGTGAGCATCATTTTTGTTCCAAGATCCCTGAGTACCTCCACACCCCTGTAGGCCTGCTGAGCAACGACGAGGCCCATTGGTCCCTCGGAGGTCCTCTGTGTGTGCTGAGTCATGGGCAACACACTACACTCTTTCTTGTGATATCTTGATTCACAGCACTCGCATAGGTAAAAGAGCAACATTCTAGCAAGTTCCAACATGCCGTGGAAGTCGCACTCATTCCCTGGTCTGAGCTGCACAGAGAAAAACACTAGGCTTCTCCTTCCATCCAGGACCTCCTACCTGAAGTCATCCTGCCTCCAGGAGAAAGACGGCATGCGTTCCTATTGCAACTAAAGCACAGTTTTTCCTGTAGCACTGCAGGCTTTTGAAGAGGCAGGGGCCCAGAGGCCTAGCTAGGGCGTTCCTTGTTGAGGCCGTTCACAAGGAGCAGAACACCCTGCCTCGAGAAGTTGATTCAGGGAAGCAACTAGTGTGTACTCTGTGTCTCTTTTGACTTGTTAGAAACCACAGAGATGTATGCTGCCTGTGCCAATGGTAATGGGGGCATGATGGTCCTAGCCTTGCTTTCCATTTGGAAAGCTCCATTCTTGCTGCCGTGAAGCTCCCTGAAATTCTCTGCTGTTGACAGGCCTCTGGCCACTCTAGCATTGGTGTGGGAAGAAAATGAGTTTTCTCTGGCTACACACGGAGCTTCATTGCTCCGGGTGGGGCTCACCTTGCCATGCTCTAGAGCTAAAGGGAATCTCAACGTGAGTCCTTGCCTCGAGGTAAGGCCCTGAGTAGCCCTGCAGAAAGGTAGGCATGCAGCTCTTTCCATGAGCTCTAAGTCGCTGTTCTGCTTTACTTTAAAGGAAGTACCCTTTTCAGGACTCCTAGGCCTCTCGGGTGAGCATCATTTTTGTTCCAAGATCCCTGAGTACCTCCACACCCCTGTAGGCCTGCTGAGCAACGACGAGGCCCATTGGTCCCTCGGAGGTCCTCTGTGTGTGCTGAGTCATGGGCAACACACTACACTCTTTCTTGTGATATCTTGATTCACAGCACTCGCATAGGTAAAAGAGCAACATTCTAGCAAGTTCCAACATGCCGTGGAAGTCGCACTCATTCCCTGGTCTGAGCTGCACAGAGAAAAACACTAGGCTTCTCCTTCCATCCAGGACCTCCTACCTGAAGTCATCCTGCCTCCAGGAGAAAGACGGCATGCGTTCCTATTGCAACTAAAGCACAGTTTTTCCTGTAGCACTGCAGGCTTTTGAAGAGGCAGGGGCCCAGAGGCCTAGCTAGGGCGTTCCTTGTTGAGGCCGTTCACAAGGAGCAGAACACCCTGCCTCGAGAAGTTGATTCAGGGAAGCAACTAGTGTGTACTCTGTGTCTCTTTTGACTTGTTAGAAACCACAGAGATGTATGCTGCCTGTGCCAATGGTAATGGGGGCATGATGGTCCTAGCCTTGCTTTCCATTTGGAAAGCTCCATTCTTGCTGCCGTGAAGCTCCCTGAAATTCTCTGCTGTTGACAGGCCTCTGGCCACTCTAGCATTGGTGTGGGAAGAAAATGAGTTTTCTCTGGCTACACACGGAGCTTCATTGCTCCGGGTGGGGCTCACCTTGCCATGCTCTAGAGCTAAAGGGAATCTCAACGTGAGTCCTTGCCTCGAGGTAAGGCCCTGAGTAGCCCTGCAGAAAGGTAGGCATGCAGCTCTTTCCATGAGCTCTAAGTCGCTGTTCTGCTTTACTTTAAAGGAAGTACCCTTTTCAGGACTCCTAGGCCTCTCGGGTGAGCATCATTTTTGTTCCAAGATCCCTGAGTACCTCCACACCCCTGTAGGCCTGCTGAGCAACGACGAGGCCCATTGGTCCCTCGGAGGTCCTCTGTGTGTGCTGAGTCATGGGCAACACACTACACTCTTTCTTGTGATATCTTGATTCACAGCACTCGCATAGGTAAAAGAGCAACATTCTAGCAAGTTCCAACATGCCGTGGAAGTCGCACTCATTCCCTGGTCTGAGCTGCACAGAGAAAAACACTAGGCTTCTCCTTCCATCCAGGACCTCCTACCTGAAGTCATCCTGCCTCCAGGAGAAAGACGGCATGCGTTCCTATTGCAACTAAAGCACAGTTTTTCCTGTAGCACTGCAGGCTTTTGAAGAGGCAGGGGCCCAGAGGCCTAGCTAGGGCGTTCCTTGTTGAGGCCGTTCACAAGGAGCAGAACACCCTGCCTCGAGAAGTTGATTCAGGGAAGCAACTAGTGTGTACTCTGTGTCTCTTTTGACTTGTTAGAAACCACAGAGATGTATGCTGCCTGTGCCAATGGTAATGGGGGCATGATGGTCCTAGCCTTGCTTTCCATTTGGAAAGCTCCATTCTTGCTGCCGTGAAGCTCCCTGAAATTCTCTGCTGTTGACAGGCCTCTGGCCACTCTAGCATTGGTGTGGGAAGAAAATGAGTTTTCTCTGGCTACACACGGAGCTTCATTGCTCCGGGTGGGGCTCACCTTGCCATGCTCTAGAGCTAAAGGGAATCTCAACGTGAGTCCTTGCCTCGAGGTAAGGCCCTGAGTAGCCCTGCAGAAAGGGAGGCATGCAGCTCTTTCCATGAGCTCTTAGTGGAGGTTCCGCTTTATCTTAAAGGAAGTACCCTTTTCAGGACTCCTAGGCCCCTCGGGTGAGCATCATTTTTGTTCCAAGATCACTGACGCACTCCACACCCCTGCGTGCCTGCTGAGCAGCATTGATTCCCATACGTCCCTCGGAGGCCCTCTGTGTCTGCCGAGTCTCGGGCAACACACTGTACGTTACTTGAGGAGAGCTCTATTTGCAGAGCAGTCGAACAGCATCAGAACCACATTTCTAGGCAGTCCAACATGCCCTGGAAGTTTTCGACATTGCCCTCGTCTGAATGTCCTGAGATAACACTCTTCTTAGAATTTATCGAGGACCTCTTTCCTGAAGTCACTCTATTCAAGGAGAAATACAGCATCCTAACATGCTGTGTCGCTCACAGTGCAAGCAACGTGAGAACTTGCCTCGAGGGAAGGCCCTGAAATGCTATGCAGAAGCGGAGGCGTGTAGCACTTTCCATGAGGCCGTAGTCGCTGCTCTGCAGCATTTTAACGCCAGTACGCTTTTCAGGACACCTAGGTGCCTCGCCTGGAAACCCTATTTCCTGCAAGAACAGCAAGTACCCTCAGGCTCCCCTGGCCCTTCTAAGCAATATCCAGGCCCGTAGCTTTCCGACTCACAGTGTGTATGCCGAGTGTAGGGCAACAGAGTGCACTCTTACTGGGACATCTTGAATTAGCCAGCACTCATACAGGTTCACGAGCACCGTTCTAGCAAGTTCCAAAATGCCATGGAAGTTGCACTCATTCCCTGGTCTGAGCTGCACAGAGAAAAACACTAGGCTTCTCCTTCCATCCAGAACCTCCTAACTGAAGTCACCCTGCCTCCAGGAAAAAGACGGCTTGCGTTCCTATTGCAACTAAAGCACAGTTTTTCCTGAAGTACGGCAGGCTTTTGAAGAGGCACGGGCCCAGAGGCCTAGCTAGGGCTTTCCTTGGTGAGGCCGTTCACTAGAAGCAGAACACCCTGCCTCGAGAAGTTGATTCAGGGAAGCAACTAGTGTGTACTCTGTGTCTCTTTTGACTTGTTAAAAACCACAGAGATGTATGCTGCCTGTTCCCATGAAATGCGGGCATGATGGTCCTAGCCTTGCTTTCCATTTGGAAAGCTCCATTCTTGCTGCCGTGAAGCTCCCTGAAATTCTCTGCTGTTGACAGGCCTCTGGCCACTCTAGCATTGGTGTGGGAAGAAAATGAGTTTTCTCTGGCTACACACGGAGCTTCATTGCTCCGGGTGGGGCTCACCTTGCCATGCTCTAGAGCTAAAGGGAATCTCAACGTGAGTCCTTGCCGCGAGGTAAGGCCCTGAGTAGCCCTGCAAAAAGGTAGGCATGCAGCTCTTTCCATGAGCTCTAAGTCGCTGTTCTGCTTTACTTTAAAGGAAGTACCCTTTTCAGGACTCCTAGGCCTCTCGGGTGAGCATCATTTTTGTTCCAAGATCCCTGAGTACCTCCACACCCCTGTAGGCCTGCTGAGCAACGACGAGGCCCATTGGTCCCTCGGAGGTCCTCTGTGTGTGCTGAGTCATGGGCAACACACTACACTCTTTCTTGTGATATCTTGATTCACAGCACTCGCATAGGTAAAAGAGCAACATTCTAGCAAGTTCCAACATGCCGTGGAAGTCGCACTCATTCCCTGGTCTGAGCTGCACAGAGAAAAACACTAGGCTTCTCCTTCCATCCAGGACCTCCTACCTGAAGTCATCCTGCCTCCAGGAGAAAGACGGCATGCGTTCCTATTGCAACTAAAGCACAGTTTTTCCTGTAGCACTGCAGGCTTTTGAAGAGGCAGGGGCCCAGAGGCCTAGCTAGGGCGTTCCTTGTTGAGGCCGTTCACAAGGAGCAGAACACCCTGCCTCGAGAAGTTGATTCAGGGAAGCAACTAGTGTGTACTCTGTGTCTCTTTTGACTTGTTAGAAACCACAGAGATGTATGCTGCCTGTGCCAATGGTAATGGGGGCATGATGGTCCTAGCCTTGCTTTCCATTTGGAAAGCTCCATTCTTGCTGCCGTGAAGCTCCCTGAAATTCTCTGCTGTTGACAGGCCTCTGGCCACTCTAGCATTGGTGTGGGAAGAAAATGAGTTTTCTCTGGCTACACACGGAGCTTCATTGCTCCGGGTGGGGCTCACCTTGCCATGCTCTAGAGCTAAAGGGAATCTCAACGTGAGTCCTTGCCTCGAGGTAAGGCCCTGAGTAGCCCTGCAGAAAGGGAGGCATGCAGCTCTTTCCATGAGCTCTTAGTGGAGGTTCCGCTTTATCTTAAAGGAAGTACCCTTTTCAGGACTCCTAGGCCCCTCGGGTGAGCATCATTTTTGTTCCAAGATCACTGACGCACTCCACACCCCTGCGTGCCTGCTGAGCAGCATTGATTCCCATACGTCCCTCGGAGGCCCTCTGTGTCTGCCGAGTCTCGGGCAACACACTGTACGTTACTTGAGGAGAGCTCTATTTGCAGAGCAGTCGAACAGCATCAGAACCACATTTCTAGGCAGTCCAACATGCCCTGGAAGTTTTCGACATTGCCCTCGTCTGAATGTCCTGAGATAACACTCTTCTTAGAATTTATCGAGGACCTCTTTCCTGAAGTCACTCTATTCAAGGAGAAATACAGCATCCTAACATGCTGTGTCGCTCACAGTGCAAGCAACGTGAGAACTTGCCTCGAGGGAAGGCCCTGAAATGCTATGCAGAAGCGGAGGCGTGTAGCACTTTCCATGAGGCCGTAGTCGCTGCTCTGCAGCATTTTAACGCCAGTACGCTTTTCAGGACACCTAGGTGCCTCGCCTGGAAACCCTATTTCCTGCAAGAACAGCAAGTACCCTCAGGCTCCCCTGGCCCTTCTAAGCAATATCCAGGCCCGTAGCTTTCCGACTCACAGTGTGTATGCCGAGTGTAGGGCAACAGAGTGCACTCTTACTGGGACATCTTGAATTAGCCAGCACTCATACAGGTTCACGAGCACCGTTCTAGCAAGTTCCAAAATGCCATGGAAGTTGCACTCATTCCCTGGTCTGAGCTGCACAGAGAAAAACACTAGGCTTCTCCTTCCATCCAGAACCTCCTAACTGAAGTCACCCTGCCTCCAGGAAAAAGACGGCTTGCGTTCCTATTGCAACTAAAGCACAGTTTTTCCTGAAGTACGGCAGGCTTTTGAAGAGGCACGGGCCCAGAGGCCTAGCTAGGGCTTTCCTTGGTGAGGCCGTTCACTAGAAGCAGAACACCCTGCCTCGAGAAGTTGATTCAGGGAAGCAACTAGTGTGTACTCTGTGTCTCTTTTGACTTGTTAAAAACCACAGAGATGTATGCTGCCTGTTCCCATGAAATGCGGGCATGATGGTCCTAGCCTTGCTTTCCATTTGGAAAGCTCCATTCTTGCTGCCGTGAAGCTCCCTGAAATTCTCTGCTGTTGACAGGCCTCTGGCCACTCTAGCATTGGTGTGGGAAGAAAATGAGTTTTCTCTGGCTACACACGGAGCTTCATTGCTCCGGGTGGGGCTCACCTTGCCATGCTCTAGAGCTAAAGGGAATCTCAACGTGAGTCCTTGCCTCGAGGTAAGGCCCTGAGTAGCCCTGCAGAAAGGTAGGCATGCAGCTCTTTCCATGAGCTCTAAGTCGCTGTTCTGCTTTACTTTAAAGGAAGTACCCTTTTCAGGACTCCTAGGCCTCTCGGGTGAGCATCATTTTTGTTCCAAGATCCCTGAGTACCTCCACACCCCTGTAGGCCTGCTGAGCAACGACGAGGCCCATTGGTCCCTCGGAGGTCCTCTGTGTGTGCTGAGTCATGGGCAACACACTACACTCTTTCTTGTGATATCTTGATTCACAGCACTCGCATAGGTAAAAGAGCAACATTCTAGCAAGTTCCAACATGCCGTGGAAGTCGCACTCATTCCCTGGTCTGAGCTGCACAGAGAAAAACACTAGGCTTCTCCTTCCATCCAGGACCTCCTACCTGAAGTCATCCTGCCTCCAGGAGAAAGACGGCATGCGTTCCTATTGCAACTAAAGCACAGTTTTTCCTGTAGCACTGCAGGCTTTTGAAGAGGCAGGGGCCCAGAGGCCTAGCTAGGGCGTTCCTTGTTGAGGCCGTTCACAAGGAGCAGAACACCCTGCCTCGAGAAGTTGATTCAGGGAAGCAACTAGTGTGTACTCTGTGTCTCTTTTGACTTGTTAGAAACCACAGAGATGTATGCTGCCTGTGCCAATGGTAATGGGGGCATGATGGTCCTAGCCTTGCTTTCCATTTGGAAAGCTCCATTCTTGCTGCCGTGAAGCTCCCTGAAATTCTCTGCTGTTGACAGGCCTCTGGCCACTCTAGCATTGGTGTGGGAAGAAAATGAGTTTTCTCTGGCTACACACGGAGCTTCATTGCTCCGGGTGGGGCTCACCTTGCCATGCTCTAGAGCTAAAGGGAATCTCAACGTGAGTCCTTGCCTCGAGGTAAGGCCCTGAGTAGCCCTGCAGAAAGGTAGGCATGCAGCTCTTTCCATGAGCTCTAAGTCGCTGTTCTGCTTTACTTTAAAGGAAGTACCCTTTTCAGGACTCCTAGGCCTCTCGGGTGAGCATCATTTTTGTTCCAAGATCCCTGAGTACCTCCACACCCCTGTAGGCCTGCTGAGCAACGACGAGGCCCATTGGTCCCTCGGAGGTCCTCTGTGTGTGCTGAGTCATGGGCAACACACTACACTCTTTCTTGTGATATCTTGATTCACAGCACTCGCATAGGTAAAAGAGCAACATTCTAGCAAGTTCCAACATGCCGTGGAAGTCGCACTCATTCCCTGGTCTGAGCTGCACAGAGAAAAACACTAGGCTTCTCCTTCCATCCAGGACCTCCTACCTGAAGTCATCCTGCCTCCAGGAGAAAGACGGCATGCGTTCCTATTGCAACTAAAGCACAGTTTTTCCTGTAGCACTGCAGGCTTTTGAAGAGGCAGGGGCCCAGAGGCCTAGCTAGGGCGTTCCTTGTTGAGGCCGTTCACAAGGAGCAGAACACCCTGCCTCGAGAAGTTGATTCAGGGAAGCAACTAGTGTGTACTCTGTGTCTCTTTTGACTTGTTAGAAACCACAGAGATGTATGCTGCCTGTGCCAATGGTAATGGGGGCATGATGGTCCTAGCCTTGCTTTCCATTTGGAAAGCTCCATTCTTGCTGCCGTGAAGCTCCCTGAAATTCTCTGCTGTTGACAGGCCTCTGGCCACTCTAGCATTGGTGTGGGAAGAAAATGAGTTTTCTCTGGCTACACACGGAGCTTCATTGCTCCGGGTGGGGCTCACCTTGCCATGCTCTAGAGCTAAAGGGAATCTCAACGTGAGTCCTTGCCTCGAGGTAAGGCCCTGAGTAGCCCTGCAGAAAGGTAGGCATGCAGCTCTTTCCATGAGCTCTAAGTCGCTGTTCTGCTTTACTTTAAAGGAAGTACCCTTTTCAGGACTCCTAGGCCTCTCGGGTGAGCATCATTTTTGTTCCAAGATCCCTGAGTACCTCCACACCCCTGTAGGCCTGCTGAGCAACGACGAGGCCCATTGGTCCCTCGGAGGTCCTCTGTGTGTGCTGAGTCATGGGCAACACACTACACTCTTTCTTGTGATATCTTGATTCACAGCACTCGCATAGGTAAAAGAGCAACATTCTAGCAAGTTCCAACATGCCGTGGAAGTCGCACTCATTCCCTGGTCTGAGCTGCACAGAGAAAAACACTAGGCTTCTCCTTCCATCCAGGACCTCCTACCTGAAGTCATCCTGCCTCCAGGAGAAAGACGGCATGCGTTCCTATTGCAACTAAAGCACAGTTTTTCCTGTAGCACTGCAGGCTTTTGAAGAGGCAGGGGCCCAGAGGCCTAGCTAGGGCGTTCCTTGTTGAGGCCGTTCACAAGGAGCAGAACACCCTGCCTCGAGAAGTTGATTCAGGGAAGCAACTAGTGTGTACTCTGTGTCTCTTTTGACTTGTTAGAAACCACAGAGATGTATGCTGCCTGTGCCAATGGTAATGGGGGCATGATGGTCCTAGCCTTGCTTTCCATTTGGAAAGCTCCATTCTTGCTGCCGTGAAGCTCCCTGAAATTCTCTGCTGTTGACAGGCCTCTGGCCACTCTAGCATTGGTGTGGGAAGAAAATGAGTTTTCTCTGGCTACACACGGAGCTTCATTGCTCCGGGTGGGGCTCACCTTGCCATGCTCTAGAGCTAAAGGGAATCTCAACGTGAGTCCTTGCCTCGAGGTAAGGCCCTGAGTAGCCCTGCAGAAAGGGAGGCATGCAGCTCTTTCCATGAGCTCTTAGTGGAGGTTCCGCTTTATCTTAAAGGAAGTACCCTTTTCAGGACTCCTAGGCCCCTCGGGTGAGCATCATTTTTGTTCCAAGATCACTGACGCACTCCACACCCCTGCGTGCCTGCTGAGCAGCATTGATTCCCATACGTCCCTCGGAGGCCCTCTGTGTCTGCCGAGTCTCGGGCAACACACTGTACGTTACTTGAGGAGAGCTCTATTTGCAGAGCAGTCGAACAGCATCAGAACCACATTTCTAGGCAGTCCAACATGCCCTGGAAGTTTTCGACATTGCCCTCGTCTGAATGTCCTGAGATAACACTCTTCTTAGAATTTATCGAGGACCTCTTTCCTGAAGTCACTCTATTCAAGGAGAAATACAGCATCCTAACATGCTGTGTCGCTCACAGTGCAAGCAACGTGAGAACTTGCCTCGAGGGAAGGCCCTGAAATGCTATGCAGAAGCGGAGGCGTGTAGCACTTTCCATGAGGCCGTAGTCGCTGCTCTGCAGCATTTTAACGCCAGTACGCTTTTCAGGACACCTAGGTGCCTCGCCTGGAAACCCTATTTCCTGCAAGAACAGCAAGTACCCTCAGGCTCCCCTGGCCCTTCTAAGCAATATCCAGGCCCGTAGCTTTCCGACTCACAGTGTGTATGCCGAGTGTAGGGCAACAGAGTGCACTCTTACTGGGACATCTTGAATTAGCCAGCACTCATACAGGTTCACGAGCACCGTTCTAGCAAGTTCCAAAATGCCATGGAAGTTGCACTCATTCCCTGGTCTGAGCTGCACAGAGAAAAACACTAGGCTTCTCCTTCCATCCAGAACCTCCTAACTGAAGTCACCCTGCCTCCAGGAAAAAGACGGCTTGCGTTCCTATTGCAACTAAAGCACAGTTTTTCCTGAAGTACGGCAGGCTTTTGAAGAGGCACGGGCCCAGAGGCCTAGCTAGGGCTTTCCTTGGTGAGGCCGTTCACTAGAAGCAGAACACCCTGCCTCGAGAAGTTGATTCAGGGAAGCAACTAGTGTGTACTCTGTGTCTCTTTTGACTTGTTAAAAACCACAGAGATGTATGCTGCCTGTTCCCATGAAATGCGGGCATGATGGTCCTAGCCTTGCTTTCCATTTGGAAAGCTCCATTCTTGCTGCCGTGAAGCTCCCTGAAATTCTCTGCTGTTGACAGGCCTCTGGCCACTCTAGCATTGGTGTGGGAAGAAAATGAGTTTTCTCTGGCTACACACGGAGCTTCATTGCTCCGGGTGGGGCTCACCTTGCCATGCTCTAGAGCTAAAGGGAATCTCAACGTGAGTCCTTGCCGCGAGGTAAGGCCCTGAGTAGCCCTGCAAAAAGGTAGGCATGCAGCTCTTTCCATGAGCTCTAAGTCGCTGTTCTGCTTTACTTTAAAGGAAGTACCCTTTTCAGGACTCCTAGGCCTCTCGGGTGAGCATCATTTTTGTTCCAAGATCCCTGAGTACCTCCACACCCCTGTAGGCCTGCTGAGCAACGACGAGGCCCATTGGTCCCTCGGAGGTCCTCTGTGTGTGCTGAGTCATGGGCAACACACTACACTCTTTCTTGTGATATCTTGATTCACAGCACTCGCATAGGTAAAAGAGCAACATTCTAGCAAGTTCCAACATGCCGTGGAAGTCGCACTCATTCCCTGGTCTGAGCTGCACAGAGAAAAACACTAGGCTTCTCCTTCCATCCAGGACCTCCTACCTGAAGTCATCCTGCCTCCAGGAGAAAGACGGCATGCGTTCCTATTGCAACTAAAGCACAGTTTTTCCTGTAGCACTGCAGGCTTTTGAAGAGGCAGGGGCCCAGAGGCCTAGCTAGGGCGTTCCTTGTTGAGGCCGTTCACAAGGAGCAGAACACCCTGCCTCGAGAAGTTGATTCAGGGAAGCAACTAGTGTGTACTCTGTGTCTCTTTTGACTTGTTAGAAACCACAGAGATGTATGCTGCCTGTGCCAATGGTAATGGGGGCATGATGGTCCTAGCCTTGCTTTCCATTTGGAAAGCTCCATTCTTGCTGCCGTGAAGCTCCCTGAAATTCTCTGCTGTTGACAGGCCTCTGGCCACTCTAGCATTGGTGTGGGAAGAAAATGAGTTTTCTCTGGCTACACACGGAGCTTCATTGCTCCGGGTGGGGCTCACCTTGCCATGCTCTAGAGCTAAAGGGAATCTCAACGTGAGTCCTTGCCTCGAGGTAAGGCCCTGAGTAGCCCTGCAGAAAGGTAGGCATGCAGCTCTTTCCATGAGCTCTAAGTCGCTGTTCTGCTTTACTTTAAAGGAAGTACCCTTTTCAGGACTCCTAGGCCTCTCGGGTGAGCATCATTTTTGTTCCAAGATCCCTGAGTACCTCCACACCCCTGTAGGCCTGCTGAGCAACGACGAGGCCCATTGGTCCCTCGGAGGTCCTCTGTGTGTGCTGAGTCATGGGCAACACACTACACTCTTTCTTGTGATATCTTGATTCACAGCACTCGCATAGGTAAAAGAGCAACATTCTAGCAAGTTCCAACATGCCGTGGAAGTCGCACTCATTCCCTGGTCTGAGCTGCACAGAGAAAAACACTAGGCTTCTCCTTCCATCCAGGACCTCCTACCTGAAGTCATCCTGCCTCCAGGAGAAAGACGGCATGCGTTCCTATTGCAACTAAAGCACAGTTTTTCCTGTAGCACTGCAGGCTTTTGAAGAGGCAGGGGCCCAGAGGCCTAGCTAGGGCGTTCCTTGTTGAGGCCGTTCACAAGGAGCAGAACACCCTGCCTCGAGAAGTTGATTCAGGGAAGCAACTAGTGTGTACTCTGTGTCTCTTTTGACTTGTTAGAAACCACAGAGATGTATGCTGCCTGTGCCAATGGTAATGGGGGCATGATGGTCCTAGCCTTGCTTTCCATTTGGAAAGCTCCATTCTTGCTGCCGTGAAGCTCCCTGAAATTCTCTGCTGTTGACAGGCCTCTGGCCACTCTAGCATTGGTGTGGGAAGAAAATGAGTTTTCTCTGGCTACACACGGAGCTTCATTGCTCCGGGTGGGGCTCACCTTGCCATGCTCTAGAGCTAAAGGGAATCTCAACGTGAGTCCTTGCCTCGAGGTAAGGCCCTGAGTAGCCCTGCAGAAAGGTAGGCATGCAGCTCTTTCCATGAGCTCTAAGTCGCTGTTCTGCTTTACTTTAAAGGAAGTACCCTTTTCAGGACTCCTAGGCCTCTCGGGTGAGCATCATTTTTGTTCCAAGATCCCTGAGTACCTCCACACCCCTGTAGGCCTGCTGAGCAACGACGAGGCCCATTGGTCCCTCGGAGGTCCTCTGTGTGTGCTGAGTCATGGGCAACACACTACACTCTTTCTTGTGATATCTTGATTCACAGCACTCGCATAGGTAAAAGAGCAACATTCTAGCAAGTTCCAACATGCCGTGGAAGTCGCACTCATTCCCTGGTCTGAGCTGCACAGAGAAAAACACTAGGCTTCTCCTTCCATCCAGGACCTCCTACCTGAAGTCATCCTGCCTCCAGGAGAAAGACGGCATGCGTTCCTATTGCAACTAAAGCACAGTTTTTCCTGTAGCACTGCAGGCTTTTGAAGAGGCAGGGGCCCAGAGGCCTAGCTAGGGCGTTCCTTGTTGAGGCCGTTCACAAGGAGCAGAACACCCTGCCTCGAGAAGTTGATTCAGGGAAGCAACTAGTGTGTACTCTGTGTCTCTTTTGACTTGTTAGAAACCACAGAGATGTATGCTGCCTGTGCCAATGGTAATGGGGGCATGATGGTCCTAGCCTTGCTTTCCATTTGGAAAGCTCCATTCTTGCTGCCGTGAAGCTCCCTGAAATTCTCTGCTGTTGACAGGCCTCTGGCCACTCTAGCATTGGTGTGGGAAGAAAATGAGTTTTCTCTGGCTACACACGGAGCTTCATTGCTCCGGGTGGGGCTCACCTTGCCATGCTCTAGAGCTAAAGGGAATCTCAACGTGAGTCCTTGCCTCGAGGTAAGGCCCTGAGTAGCCCTGCAGAAAGGGAGGCATGCAGCTCTTTCCATGAGCTCTTAGTGGAGGTTCCGCTTTATCTTAAAGGAAGTACCCTTTTCAGGACTCCTAGGCCCCTCGGGTGAGCATCATTTTTGTTCCAAGATCACTGACGCACTCCACACCCCTGCGTGCCTGCTGAGCAGCATTGATTCCCATACGTCCCTCGGAGGCCCTCTGTGTCTGCCGAGTCTCGGGCAACACACTGTACGTTACTTGAGGAGAGCTCTATTTGCAGAGCAGTCGAACAGCATCAGAACCACATTTCTAGGCAGTCCAACATGCCCTGGAAGTTTTCGACATTGCCCTCGTCTGAATGTCCTGAGATAACACTCTTCTTAGAATTTATCGAGGACCTCTTTCCTGAAGTCACTCTATTCAAGGAGAAATACAGCATCCTAACATGCTGTGTCACTCACAGTGCAAGCAACGTGAGAACTTGCCTCGAGGGAAGGCCCTGAAATGCTATGCAGAAGCGGAGGCGTGTAGCACTTTCCATGAGGCCGTAGTCGCTGCTCTGCAGCATTTTAACGCCAGTACGCTTTTCAGGACACCTAGGTGCCTCGCCTGGAAACCCTATTTCCTGCAAGAACAGCAAGTACCCTCAGGCTCCCCTGGCCCTTCTAAGCAATATCCAGGCCCGTAGCTTTCCGACTCACAGTGTGTATGCCGAGTGTAGGGCAACAGAGTGCACTCTTACTGGGACATCTTGAATTAGCCAGCACTCATACAGGTTCACGAGCACCGTTCTAGCAAGTTCCAAAATGCCATGGAAGTTGCACTCATTCCCTGGTCTGAGCTGCACAGAGAAAAACACTAGGCTTCTCCTTCCATCCAGGACCTCCTAACTGAAGTCACCCTGCCTCCAGGAAAAAGACGGCTTGCGTTCCTATTGCAACTAAAGCACAGTTTTTCCTGAAGTACGGCAGGCTTTTGAAGAGGCACGGGCCCAGAGGCCTAGCTAGGGCTTTCCTTGGTGAGGCCGTTCACTAGATGCAGAACACCCTGCCTCGAGAAGTTGATTCAGGGAAGCAACTAGTGTGTACTCTGTGTCTCTTTTGACTTGTTAAAAACCACAGAGATGTATGCTGCCTGTTCCCATGAAATGCGGGCATGATGGTCCTAGCCTTGCTTTCCATTTGGAAAGCTCCATTCTTGCTGCCGTGAAGCTCCCTGAAATTCTCTGCTGTTGACAGGCCTCTGGCCACTCTAGCATTGGTGTGGGAAGAAAATGAGTTTTCTCTGGCTACACACGGAGCTTCATTGCTCCGGGTGGGGCTCACCTTGCCATGCTCTAGAGCTAAAGGGAATCTCAACGTGAGTCCTTGCCTCGAGGTAAGGCCCTGAGTAGCTCTGCAAAAAGGTAGGCATGCAGCTCTTTCCATGAGCTCTAAGTCGCTGTTCTGCTTTACTTTAAAGGAAGTACCCTTTTCAGGACTCCTAGGCCTCTCGGGTGAGCATCATTTTTGTTCCAAGATCCCTGAGTACCTCCACACCCCTGTAGGCC
This sequence comes from Balaenoptera ricei, assembly GCF_028023285.1. Classification (NCBI taxonomy): domain Eukaryota; kingdom Metazoa; phylum Chordata; class Mammalia; order Artiodactyla; family Balaenopteridae; genus Balaenoptera; species Balaenoptera ricei. The sequence goes on from NC_082654.1 coordinate 81,939,374, forward strand.
TGCTGAGCAACGACGAGGCCCATTGGTCCCTCGGAGGTCCTCTGTGTGTGCTGAGTCATGGGCAACACACTACACTCTTTCTTGTGATATCTTGATTCATAGCACTCGCATAGGTAAAAGAGCAACATTCTAGCAAGTTCCAACATGCCGTGGAAGTCGCACTCATTCCCTGGTCTGAGCTGCACAGAGAAAAACACTAGGCTTCTCCTTCCATCCAGGACCTCCTACCTGAAGTCATCCTGCCTCCAGGAGAAAGACGGCATGCGTTTCTATTGCAACTAAAGCACAGTTTTTCCTGTAGCACTGCAGGCTTTTGAAGAGGCAGGGGACCAGAGGCCTAGCTAGGGCGTTCCTTGTTGAGGCCGTTCACAAGAGGCAGAACACCTTGCCTCGAGAAGTTGATTCAGGGAAGCAACTAGTGTGTACTCTGTGTCTCTTTTGACTTGTTAGAAACCACAGAGATGTATGCTGCCTGTGCCAATGGTAATGGGGGCATGATGGTCCTAGCCTTGCTTTCCATTTGGAAAGCTCCATGCTTGCTGCCGTGAAGCTCCCTGAAATTCTCTGCTGTTGACAGGCCTCTGGCCACTCTAGCATTGGTGTGGGAAGAAAATGAGTTTTCTCTGGCTACACACGGAGCTTCATTGCTCCGGGTGGGGCTCACCTTGCCATGCTCTAGAGCTAAAGGGAATCTCAACGTGAGTCCTTGCCTCGAGGTAAGGCCCTGAGTAGCCCTGCAGAAAGGGAGGCATGCAGCTCTTTCCATGAGCTCTTAGTGGAGGTTCCGCTTTATCTTAAAGGAAGTACCCTTTTCAGGACTCCTAGGCCCCTCGGGTGAGCATCATTTTTGTTCCAAGATCACTGACGCACTCCACACCCCTGCGTGCCTGCTGAGCAGCATTGATTCCCATACGTCCCTCGGAGGCCCTCTGTGTCTGCCGAGTCTCGGGCAACACACTGTACGTTACTTGAGGAGAGCTCTATTTGCAGAGCAGTCGAACAGCATCAGAACCACATTTCTAGGCAGTCCAACATGCCCTGGAAGTTTTCGACATTGCCCTCGTCTGAATGTCCTGAGATAACACTCTTCTTAGAATTTATCGAGGACCTCTTTCCTGAAGTCACTCTATTCAAGGAGAAATACAGCATCCTAACATGCTGTGTCGCTCACAGTGCAAGCAACGTGAGAACTTGCCTCGAGGGAAGGCCCTGAAATGCTATGCAGAAGCGGAGGCGTGTAGCACTTTCCATGAGGCCGTAGTCGCTGCTCTGCAGCATTTTAACGCCAGTACGCTTTTCAGGACACCTAGGTGCCTCGCCTGGAAACCCTATTTCCTGCAAGAACAGCAAGTACCCTCAGGCTCCCCTGGCCCTTCTAAGCAATATCCAGGCCCGTAGCTTTCCGACTCACAGTGTGTATGCCGAGTGTAGGGCAACAGAGTGCACTCTTACTGGGACATCTTGAATTAGCCAGCACTCATACAGGTTCACGAGCACCGTTCTAGCAAGTTCCAAAATGCCATGGAAGTTGCACTCATTCCCTGGTCTGAGCTGCACAGAGAAAAACACTAGGCTTCTCCTTCCATCAGAACCTCCTAACTGAAGTCACCCTGCCTCCAGGAAAAAGACGGCTTGCGTTCCTATTGCAACTAAAGCACAGTTTTTCCTGAAGTACGGCAGGCTTTTGAAGAGGCACGGGCCCAGAGGCCTAGCTAGGGCTTTCCTTGGTGAGGCCGTTCACTAGAAGCAGAACACCCTGCCTCGAGAAGTTGATTCAGGGAAGCAACTAGTGTGTACTCTGTGTCTCTTTTGACTTGTTAAAAACCACAGAGATGTATGCTGCCTGTTCCCATGAAATGCGGGCATGATGGTCCTAGCCTTGCTTTCCATTTGGAAAGCTCCATTCTTGCTGCCGTGAAGCTCCCTGAAATTCTCTGCTGTTGACAGGCCTCTGGCCACTCTAGCATTAGTGTGGGAAGAAAATGAGTTTTCTCTGGCTACACACGGAGCTTCATTGCTCCGGGTGGGGCTCACCTTGCCATGCTCTAGAGCTAAAGGGAATCTCAACGTGAGTCCTTGCCGCGAGGTAAGGCCCTGAGTAGCCCTGCAAAAAGGTAGGCATGCAGCTCTTTCCATGAGCTCTAAGTCGCTGTTCTGCTTTACTTTAAAGGAAGTACCCTTTTCAGGACTCCTAGGCCTCTCGGGTGAGCATCATTTTTGTTCCAAGATCCCTGAGTACCTCCACACCCCTGTAGGCCTGCTGAGCAACGACGAGGCCCATTGGTCCCTCGGAGGTCCTCTGTGTGTGCTGAGTCATGGGCAACACACTACACTCTTTCTTGTGATATCTTGATTCACAGCACTCGCATAGGTAAAAGAGCAACATTCTAGCAAGTTCCAACATGCCGTGGAAGTCGCACTCATTCCCTGGTCTGAGCTGCACAGAGAAAAACACTAGGCTTCTCCTTCCATCCAGGACCTCCTACCTGAAGTCATCCTGCCTCCAGGAGAAAGACGGCATGCGTTCCTATTGCAACTAAAGCACAGTTTTTCCTGTAGCACTGCAGGCTTTTGAAGAGGCAGGGGCCCAGAGGCCTAGCTAGGGCGTTCCTTGTTGAGGCCGTTCACAAGGAGCAGAACACCCTGCCTCGAGAAGTTGATTCAGGGAAGCAACTAGTGTGTACTCTGTGTCTCTTTTGACTTGTTAGAAACCACAGAGATGTATGCTGCCTGTGCCAATGGTAATGGGGGCATGATGGTCCTAGCCTTGCTTTCCATTTGGAAAGCTCCATTCTTGCTGCCGTGAAGCTCCCTGAAATTCTCTGCTGTTGACAGGCCTCTGGCCACTCTAGCATTGGTGTGGGAAGAAAATGAGTTTTCTCTGGCTACAAACGGAGCTTCATTGCTCCGGGTGGGGCTCACCTTGCCATGCTCTAGAGCTAAAGGGAATCTCAACGTGAGTCCTTGCCTCGAGGTAAGGCCCTGAGTAGCTCTGCAAAAAGGTAGGCATGCAGCTCTTTCCATGAGCTCTAAGTCGCTGTTCTGCTTTACTTTAAAGGAAGTACCCTTTTCAGGACTCCTAGGCCTCTCGGGTGAGCATCATTTTTGTTCCAAGATCCCTGAGTACCTCCACACCCCTGTAGGCCTGCTGAGCAACGACGAGGCCCATTGGTCCCTCGGAGGTCCTCTGTGTGTGCTGAGTCATGGGCAACACACTACACTCTTTCTTGTGATATCTTGATTCATAGCACTCGCATAGGTAAAAGAGCAACATTCTAGCAAGTTCCAACATGCCGTGGAAGTCGCACTCATTCCCTGGTCTGAGCTGCACAGAGAAAAACACTAGGCTTCTCCTTCCATCCAGGACCTCCTACCTGAAGTCATCCTGCCTCCAGGAGAAAGACGGCATGCGTTTCTATTGCAACTAAAGCACAGTTTTTCCTGTAGCACTGCAGGCTTTTGAAGAGGCAGGGGACCAGAGGCCTAGCTAGGGCGTTCCTTGTTGAGGCCGTTCACAAGGAGCAGAACACCCTGCCTCGAGAAGTTGATTCAGGGAAGCAACTAGTGTGTACTCTGTGTCTCTTTTGACTTGTTAGAAACCACAGAGATGTATGCTGCCTGTGCCAATGGTAATGGGGGCATGATGGTCCTAGCCTTGCTTTCCATTTGGAAAGCTCCATTCTTGCTGCCGTGAAGCTCCCTGAAATTCTCTGCTGTTGACAGGCCTCTGGCCACTCTAGCATTGGTGTGGGAAGAAAATGAGTTTTCTCTGGCTACACACGGAGCTTCATTGCTCCGGGTGGGGCTCACCTTGCCATGCTCTAGAGCTAAAGGGAATCTCAACGTGAGTCCTTGCCTCGAGGTAAGGCCCTGAGTAGCCCTGCAGAAAGGTAGGCATGCAGCTCTTTCCATGAGCTCTAAGTCGCTGTTCTGCTTTACTTTAAAGGAAGTACCCTTTTCAGGACTCCTAGGCCTCTCGGGTGAGCATCATTTTTGTTCCAAGATCCCTGAGTACCTCCACACCCCTGTAGGCCTGCTGAGCAACGACGAGGCCCATTGGTCCCTCGGAGGTCCTCTGTGTGTGCTGAGTCATGGGCAACACACTACACTCTTTCTTGTGATATCTTGATTCACAGCACTCGCATAGGTAAAAGAGCAACATTCTAGCAAGTTCCAACATGCCGTGGAAGTCGCACTCATTCCCTGGTCTGAGCTGCACAGAGAAAAACACTAGGCTTCTCCTTCCATCCAGGACCTCCTACCTGAAGTCATCCTGCCTCCAGGAGAAAGACGGCATGCGTTCCTATTGCAACTAAAGCACAGTTTTTCCTGTAGCACTGCAGGCTTTTGAAGAGGCAGGGGCCCAGAGGCCTAGCTAGGGCGTTCCTTGTTGAGGCCGTTCACAAGGAGCAGAACACCCTGCCTCGAGAAGTTGATTCAGGGAAGCAACTAGTGTGTACTCTGTGTCTCTTTTGACTTGTTAGAAACCACAGAGATGTATGCTGCCTGTGCCAATGGTAATGGGGGCATGATGGTCCTAGCCTTGCTTTCCATTTGGAAAGCTCCATTCTTGCTGCCGTGAAGCTCCCTGAAATTCTCTGCTGTTGACAGGCCTCTGGCCACTCTAGCATTGGTGTGGGAAGAAAATGAGTTTTCTCTGGCTACACACGGAGCTTCATTGCTCCGGGTGGGGCTCACCTTGCCATGCTCTAGAGCTAAAGGGAATCTCAACGTGAGTCCTTGCCTCGAGGTAAGGCCCTGAGTAGCCCTGCAGAAAGGTAGGCATGCAGCTCTTTCCATGAGCTCTAAGTCGCTGTTCTGCTTTACTTTAAAGGAAGTACCCTTTTCAGGACTCCTAGGCCTCTCGGGTGAGCATCATTTTTGTTCCAAGATCCCTGAGTACCTCCACACCCCTGTAGGCCTGCTGAGCAACGACGAGGCCCATTGGTCCCTCGGAGGTCCTCTGTGTGTGCTGAGTCATGGGCAACACACTACACTCTTTCTTGTGATATCTTGATTCACAGCACTCGCATAGGTAAAAGAGCAACATTCTAGCAAGTTCCAACATGCCGTGGAAGTCGCACTCATTCCCTGGTCTGAGCTGCACAGAGAAAAACACTAGGCTTCTCCTTCCATCCAGGACCTCCTACCTGAAGTCATCCTGCCTCCAGGAGAAAGACGGCATGCGTTCCTATTGCAACTAAAGCACAGTTTTTCCTGTAGCACTGCAGGCTTTTGAAGAGGCAGGGGCCCAGAGGCCTAGCTAGGGCGTTCCTTGTTGAGGCCGTTCACAAGGAGCAGAACACCCTGCCTCGAGAAGTTGATTCAGGGAAGCAACTAGTGTGTACTCTGTGTCTCTTTTGACTTGTTAGAAACCACAGAGATGTATGCTGCCTGTGCCAATGGTAATGGGGGCATGATGGTCCTAGCCTTGCTTTCCATTTGGAAAGCTCCATTCTTGCTGCCGTGAAGCTCCCTGAAATTCTCTGCTGTTGACAGGCCTCTGGCCACTCTAGCATTGGTGTGGGAAGAAAATGAGTTTTCTCTGGCTACACACGGAGCTTCATTGCTCCGGGTGGGGCTCACCTTGCCATGCTCTAGAGCTAAAGGGAATCTCAACGTGAGTCCTTGCCTCGAGGTAAGGCCCTGAGTAGCCCTGCAGAAAGGGAGGCATGCAGCTCTTTCCATGAGCTCTTAGTGGAGGTTCCGCTTTATCTTAAAGGAAGTACCCTTTTCAGGACTCCTAGGCCCCTCGGGTGAGCATCATTTTTGTTCCAAGATCACTGACGCACTCCACACCCCTGCGTGCCTGCTGAGCAGCATTGATTCCCATACGTCCCTCGGAGGCCCTCTGTGTCTGCCGAGTCTCGGGCAACACACTGTACGTTACTTGAGGAGAGCTCTATTTGCAGAGCAGTCGAACAGCATCAGAACCACATTTCTAGGCAGTCCAACATGCCCTGGAAGTTTTCGACATTGCCCTCGTCTGAATGTCCTGAGATAACACTCTTCTTAGAATTTATCGAGGACCTCTTTCCTGAAGTCACTCTATTCAAGGAGAAATACAGCATCCTAACATGCTGTGTCGCTCACAGTGCAAGCAACGTGAGAACTTGCCTCGAGGGAAGGCCCTGAAATGCTATGCAGAAGCGGAGGCGTGTAGCACTTTCCATGAGGCCGTAGTCGCTGCTCTGCAGCATTTTAACGCCAGTACGCTTTTCAGGACACCTAGGTGCCTCGCCTGGAAACCCTATTTCCTGCAAGAACAGCAAGTACCCTCAGGCTCCCCTGGCCCTTCTAAGCAATATCCAGGCCCGTAGCTTTCCGACTCACAGTGTGTATGCCGAGTGTAGGGCAACAGAGTGCACTCTTACTGGGACATCTTGAATTAGCCAGCACTCATACAGGTTCACGAGCACCGTTCTAGCAAGTTCCAAAATGCCATGGAAGTTGCACTCATTCCCTGGTCTGAGCTGCACAGAGAAAAACACTAGGCTTCTCCTTCCATCCAGGACCTCCTAACTGAAGTCACCCTGCCTCCAGGAAAAAGACGGCTTGCGTTCCTATTGCAACTAAAGCACAGTTTTTCCTGAAGTACGGCAGGCTTTTGAAGAGGCACGGGCCCAGAGGCCTAGCTAGGGCTTTCCTTGGTGAGGCCGTTCACTAGATGCAGAACACCCTGCCTCGAGAAGTTGATTCAGGGAAGCAACTAGTGTGTACTCTGTGTCTCTTTTGACTTGTTAAAAACCACAGAGATGTATGCTGCCTGTTCCCATGAAATGCGGGCATGATGGTCCTAGCCTTGCTTTCCATTTGGAAAGCTCCATTCTTGCTGCCGTGAAGCTCCCTGAAATTCTCTGCTGTTGACAGGCCTCTGGCCACTCTAGCATTGGTGTGGGAAGAAAATGAGTTTTCTCTGGCTACACACGGAGCTTCATTGCTCCGGGTGGGGCTCACCTTGCCATGCTCTAGAGCTAAAGGGAATCTCAACGTGAGTCCTTGCCTCGAGGTAAGGCCCTGAGTAGCCCTGCAAAAAGGTAGGCATGCAGCTCTTTCCATGAGCTCTAAGTCGCTGTTCTGCTTTACTTTAAAGGAAGTACCCTTTTCAGGACTCCTAGGCCTCTCGGGTGAGCATCATTTTTGTTCCAAGATCCCTGAGTACCTCCACACCCCTGTAGGCCTGCTGAGCAACGACGAGGCCCATTGGTCCCTCGGAGGTCCTCTGTGTGTGCTGAGTCATGGGCAACACACTACACTCTTTCTTGTGATATCTTGATTCACAGCACTCGCATAGGTAAAAGAGCAACATTCTAGCAAGTTCCAACATGCCGTGGAAGTCGCACTCATTCCCTGGTCTGAGCTGCACAGAGAAAAACACTAGGCTTCTCCTTCCATCCAGGACCTCCTACCTGAAGTCATCCTGCCTCCAGGAGAAAGACGGCATGCGTTCCTATTGCAACTAAAGCACAGTTTTTCCTGTAGCACTGCAGGCTTTTGAAGAGGCAGGGGCCCAGAGGCCTAGCTAGGGCGTTCCTTGTTGAGGCCGTTCACAAGGAGCAGAACACCCTGCCTCGAGAAGTTGATTCAGGGAAGCAACTAGTGTGTACTCTGTGTCTCTTTTGACTTGTTAGAAACCACAGAGATGTATGCTGCCTGTGCCAATGGTAATGGGGGCATGATGGTCCTAGCCTTGCTTTCCATTTGGAAAGCTCCATTCTTGCTGCCGTGAAGCTCCCTGAAATTCTCTGCTGTTGACAGGCCTCTGGCCACTCTAGCATTGGTGTGGGAAGAAAATGAGTTTTCTCTGGCTACACACGGAGCTTCATTGCTCCGGGTGGGGCTCACCTTGCCATGCTCTAGAGCTAAAGGGAATCTCAACGTGAGTCCTTGCCTCGAGGTAAGGCCCTGAGTAGCCCTGCAGAAAGGGAGGCATGCAGCTCTTTCCATGAGCTCTTAGTGGAGGTTCCGCTTTATCTTAAAGGAAGTACCCTTTTCAGGACTCCTAGGCCCCTCGGGTGAGCATCATTTTTGTTCCAAGATCACTGACGCACTCCACACCCCTGCGTGCCTGCTGAGCAGCATTGATTCCCATACGTCCCTCGGAGGCCCTCTGTGTCTGCCGAGTCTCGGGCAACACACTGTACGTTACTTGAGGAGAGCTCTATTTGCAGAGCAGTCGAACAGCATCAGAACCACATTTCTAGGCAGTCCAACATGCCCTGGAAGTTTTCGACATTGCCCTCGTCTGAATGTCCTGAGATAACACTCTTCTTAGAATTTATCGAGGACCTCTTTCCTGAAGTCACTCTATTCAAGGAGAAATACAGCATCCTAACATGCTGTGTCGCTCACAGTGCAAGCAACGTGAGAACTTGCCTCGAGGGAAGGCCCTGAAATGCTATGCAGAAGCGGAGGCGTGTAGCACTTTCCATGAGGCCGTAGTCGCTGCTCTGCAGCATTTTAACGCCAGTACGCTTTTCAGGACACCTAGGTGCCTCGCCTGGAAACCCTATTTCCTGCAAGAACAGCAAGTACCCTCAGGCTCCCCTGGCCCTTCTAAGCAATATCCAGGCCCGTAGCTTTCCGACTCACAGTGTGTATGCCGAGTGTAGGGCAACAGAGTGCACTCTTACTGGGACATCTTGAATTAGCCAGCACTCATACAGGTTCACGAGCACCGTTCTAGCAAGTTCCAAAATGCCATGGAAGTTGCACTCATTCCCTGGTCTGAGCTGCACAGAGAAAAACACTAGGCTTCTCCTTCCATCCAGAACCTCCTAACTGAAGTCACCCTGCCTCCAGGAAAAAGACGGCTTGCGTTCCTATTGCAACTAAAGCACAGTTTTTCCTGAAGTACGGCAGGCTTTTGAAGAGGCACGGGCCCAGAGGCCTAGCTAGGGCTTTCCTTGGTGAGGCCGTTCACTAGAAGCAGAACACCCTGCCTCGAGAAGTTGATTCAGGGAAGCAACTAGTGTGTACTCTGTGTCTCTTTTGACTTGTTAAAAACCACAGAGATGTATGCTGCCTGTTCCCATGAAATGCGGGCATGATGGTCCTAGCCTTGCTTTCCATTTGGAAAGCTCCATTCTTGCTGCCGTGAAGCTCCCTGAAATTCTCTGCTGTTGACAGGCCTCTGGCCACTCTAGCATTGGTGTGGGAAGAAAATGAGTTTTCTCTGGCTACACACGGAGCTTCATTGCTCCGGGTGGGGCTCACCTTGCCATGCTCTAGAGCTAAAGGGAATCTCAACGTGAGTCCTTGCCGCGAGGTAAGGCCCTGAGTAGCCCTGCAAAAAGGTAGGCATGCAGCTCTTTCCATGAGCTCTAAGTCGCTGTTCTGCTTTACTTTAAAGGAAGTACCCTTTTCAGGACTCCTAGGCCTCTCGGGTGAGCATCATTTTTGTTCCAAGATCCCTGAGTACCTCCACACCCCTGTAGGCCTGCTGAGCAACGACGAGGCCCATTGGTCCCTCGGAGGTCCTCTGTGTGTGCTGAGTCATGGGCAACACACTACACTCTTTCTTGTGATATCTTGATTCACAGCACTCGCATAGGTAAAAGAGCAACATTCTAGCAAGTTCCAACATGCCGTGGAAGTCGCACTCATTCCCTGGTCTGAGCTGCACAGAGAAAAACACTAGGCTTCTCCTTCCATCCAGGACCTCCTACCTGAAGTCATCCTGCCTCCAGGAGAAAGACGGCATGCGTTCCTATTGCAACTAAAGCACAGTTTTTCCTGTAGCACTGCAGGCTTTTGAAGAGGCAGGGGCCCAGAGGCCTAGCTAGGGCGTTCCTTGTTGAGGCCGTTCACAAGGAGCAGAACACCCTGCCTCGAGAAGTTGATTCAGGGAAGCAACTAGTGTGTACTCTGTGTCTCTTTTGACTTGTTAGAAACCACAGAGATGTATGCTGCCTGTGCCAATGGTAATGGGGGCATGATGGTCCTAGCCTTGCTTTCCATTTGGAAAGCTCCATTCTTGCTGCCGTGAAGCTCCCTGAAATTCTCTGCTGTTGACAGGCCTCTGGCCACTCTAGCATTGGTGTGGGAAGAAAATGAGTTTTCTCTGGCTACACACGGAGCTTCATTGCTCCGGGTGGGGCTCACCTTGCCATGCTCTAGAGCTAAAGGGAATCTCAACGTGAGTCCTTGCCTCGAGGTAAGGCCCTGAGTAGCCCTGCAGAAAGGTAGGCATGCAGCTCTTTCCATGAGCTCTAAGTCGCTGTTCTGCTTTACTTTAAAGGAAGTACCCTTTTCAGGACTCCTAGGCCTCTCGGGTGAGCATCATTTTTGTTCCAAGATCCCTGAGTACCTCCACACCCCTGTAGGCCTGCTGAGCAACGACGAGGCCCATTGGTCCCTCGGAGGTCCTCTGTGTGTGCTGAGTCATGGGCAACACACTACACTCTTTCTTGTGATATCTTGATTCACAGCACTCGCATAGGTAAAAGAGCAACATTCTAGCAAGTTCCAACATGCCGTGGAAGTCGCACTCATTCCCTGGTCTGAGCTGCACAGAGAAAAACACTAGGCTTCTCCTTCCATCCAGGACCTCCTACCTGAAGTCATCCTGCCTCCAGGAGAAAGACGGCATGCGTTCCTATTGCAACTAAAGCACAGTTTTTCCTGTAGCACTGCAGGCTTTTGAAGAGGCAGGGGCCCAGAGGCCTAGCTAGGGCGTTCCTTGTTGAGGCCGTTCACAAGGAGCAGAACACCCTGCCTCGAGAAGTTGATTCAGGGAAGCAACTAGTGTGTACTCTGTGTCTCTTTTGACTTGTTAGAAACCACAGAGATGTATGCTGCCTGTGCCAATGGTAATGGGGGCATGATGGTCCTAGCCTTGCTTTCCATTTGGAAAGCTCCATTCTTGCTGCCGTGAAGCTCCCTGAAATTCTCTGCTGTTGACAGGCCTCTGGCCACTCTAGCATTGGTGTGGGAAGAAAATGAGTTTTCTCTGGCTACACACGGAGCTTCATTGCTCCGGGTGGGGCTCACCTTGCCATGCTCTAGAGCTAAAGGGAATCTCAACGTGAGTCCTTGCCTCGAGGTAAGGCCCTGAGTAGCCCTGCAGAAAGGTAGGCATGCAGCTCTTTCCATGAGCTCTAAGTCGCTGTTCTGCTTTACTTTAAAGGAAGTACCCTTTTCAGGACTCCTAGGCCTCTCGGGTGAGCATCATTTTTGTTCCAAGATCCCTGAGTACCTCCACACCCCTGTAGGCCTGCTGAGCAACGACGAGGCCCATTGGTCCCTCGGAGGTCCTCTGTGTGTGCTGAGTCATGGGCAACACACTACACTCTTTCTTGTGATATCTTGATTCACAGCACTCGCATAGGTAAAAGAGCAACATTCTAGCAAGTTCCAACATGCCGTGGAAGTCGCACTCATTCCCTGGTCTGAGCTGCACAGAGAAAAACACTAGGCTTCTCCTTCCATCCAGGACCTCCTACCTGAAGTCATCCTGCCTCCAGGAGAAAGACGGCATGCGTTCCTATTGCAACTAAAGCACAGTTTTTCCTGTAGCACTGCAGGCTTTTGAAGAGGCAGGGGCCCAGAGGCCTAGCTAGGGCGTTCCTTGTTGAGGCCGTTCACAAGGAGCAGAACACCCTGCCTCGAGAAGTTGATTCAGGGAAGCAACTAGTGTGTACTCTGTGTCTCTTTTGACTTGTTAGAAACCACAGAGATGTATGCTGCCTGTGCCAATGGTAATGGGGGCATGATGGTCCTAGCCTTGCTTTCCATTTGGAAAGCTCCATTCTTGCTGCCGTGAAGCTCCCTGAAATTCTCTGCTGTTGACAGGCCTCTGGCCACTCTAGCATTGGTGTGGGAAGAAAATGAGTTTTCTCTGGCTACACACGGAGCTTCATTGCTCCGGGTGGGGCTCACCTTGCCATGCTCTAGAGCTAAAGGGAATCTCAACGTGAGTCCTTGCCTCGAGGTAAGGCCCTGAGTAGCCCTGCAGAAAGGGAGGCATGCAGCTCTTTCCATGAGCTCTTAGTGGAGGTTCCGCTTTATCTTAAAGGAAGTACCCTTTTCAGGACTCCTAGGCCCCTCGGGTGAGCATCATTTTTGTTCCAAGATCACTGACGCACTCCACACCCCTGCGTGCCTGCTGAGCAGCATTGATTCCCATACGTCCCTCGGAGGCCCTCTGTGTCTGCCGAGTCTCGGGCAACACACTGTACGTTACTTGAGGAGAGCTCTATTTGCAGAGCAGTCGAACAGCATCAGAACCACATTTCTAGGCAGTCCAACATGCCCTGGAAGTTTTCGACATTGCCCTCGTCTGAATGTCCTGAGATAACACTCTTCTTAGAATTTATCGAGGACCTCTTTCCTGAAGTCACTCTATTCAAGGAGAAATACAGCATCCTAACATGCTGTGTCGCTCACAGTGCAAGCAACGTGAGAACTTGCCTCGAGGGAAGGCCCTGAAATGCTATGCAGAAGCGGAGGCGTGTAGCACTTTCCATGAGGCCGTAGTCGCTGCTCTGCAGCATTTTAACGCCAGTACGCTTTTCAGGACACCTAGGTGCCTCGCCTGGAAACCCTATTTCCTGCAAGAACAGCAAGTACCCTCAGGCTCCCCTGGCCCTTCTAAGCAATATCCAGGCCCGTAGCTTTCCGACTCACAGTGTGTATGCCGAGTGTAGGGCAACAGAGTGCACTCTTACTGGGACATCTTGAATTAGCCAGCACTCATACAGGTTCACGAGCACCGTTCTAGCAAGTTCCAAAATGCCATGGAAGTTGCACTCATTCCCTGGTCTGAGCTGCACAGAGAAAAACACTAGGCTTCTCCTTCCATCCAGAACCTCCTAACTGAAGTCACCCTGCCTCCAGGAAAAAGACGGCTTGCGTTCCTATTGCAACTAAAGCACAGTTTTTCCTGAAGTACGGCAGGCTTTTGAAGAGGCACGGGCCCAGAGGCCTAGCTAGGGCTTTCCTTGGTGAGGCCGTTCACTAGAAGCAGAACACCCTGCCTCGAGAAGTTGATTCAGGGAAGCAACTAGTGTGTACTCTGTGTCTCTTTTGACTTGTTAAAAACCACAGAGATGTATGCTGCCTGTTCCCATGAAATGCGGGCATGATGGTCCTAGCCTTGCTTTCCATTTGGAAAGCTCCATTCTTGCTGCCGTGAAGCTCCCTGAAATTCTCTGCTGTTGACAGGCCTCTGGCCACTCTAGCATTGGTGTGGGAAGAAAATGAGTTTTCTCTGGCTACACACGGAGCTTCATTGCTCCGGGTGGGGCTCACCTTGCCATGCTCTAGAGCTAAAGGGAATCTCAACGTGAGTCCTTGCCGCGAGGTAAGGCCCTGAGTAGCCCTGCAAAAAGGTAGGCATGCAGCTCTTTCCATGAGCTCTAAGTCGCTGTTCTGCTTTACTTTAAAGGAAGTACCCTTTTCAGGACTCCTAGGCCTCTCGGGTGAGCATCATTTTTGTTCCAAGATCCCTGAGTACCTCCACACCCCTGTAGGCCTGCTGAGCAACGACGAGGCCCATTGGTCCCTCGGAGGTCCTCTGTGTGTGCTGAGTCATGGGCAACACACTACACTCTTTCTTGTGATATCTTGATTCACAGCACTCGCATAGGTAAAAGAGCAACATTCTAGCAAGTTCCAACATGCCGTGGAAGTCGCACTCATTCCCTGGTCTGAGCTGCACAGAGAAAAACACTAGGCTTCTCCTTCCATCCAGGACCTCCTACCTGAAGTCATCCTGCCTCCAGGAGAAAGACGGCATGCGTTCCTATTGCAACTAAAGCACAGTTTTTCCTGTAGCACTGCAGGCTTTTGAAGAGGCAGGGGCCCAGAGGCCTAGCTAGGGCGTTCCTTGTTGAGGCCGTTCACAAGGAGCAGAACACCCTGCCTCGAGAAGTTGATTCAGGGAAGCAACTAGTGTGTACTCTGTGTCTCTTTTGACTTGTTAGAAACCACAGAGATGTATGCTGCCTGTGCCAATGGTAATGGGGGCATGATGGTCCTAGCCTTGCTTTCCATTTGGAAAGCTCCATTCTTGCTGCCGTGAAGCTCCCTGAAATTCTCTGCTGTTGACAGGCCTCTGGCCACTCTAGCATTGGTGTGGGAAGAAAATGAGTTTTCTCTGGCTACACACGGAGCTTCATTGCTCCGGGTGGGGCTCACCTTGCCATGCTCTAGAGCTAAAGGGAATCTCAACGTGAGTCCTTGCCTCGAGGTAAGGCCCTGAGTAGCCCTGCAGAAAGGGAGGCATGCAGCTCTTTCCATGAGCTCTTAGTGGAGGTTCCGCTTTATCTTAAAGGAAGTACCCTTTTCAGGACTCCTAGGCCCCTCGGGTGAGCATCATTTTTGTTCCAAGATCACTGACGCACTCCACACCCCTGCGTGCCTGCTGAGCAGCATTGATTCCCATACGTCCCTCGGAGGCCCTCTGTGTCTGCCGAGTCTCGGGCAACACACTGTACGTTACTTGAGGAGAGCTCTATTTGCAGAGCAGTCGAACAGCATCAGAACCACATTTCTAGGCAGTCCAACATGCCCTGGAAGTTTTCGACATTGCCCTCGTCTGAATGTCCTGAGATAACACTCTTCTTAGAATTTATCGAGGACCTCTTTCCTGAAGTCACTCTATTCAAGGAGAAATACAGCATCCTAACATGCTGTGTCGCTCACAGTGCAAGCAACGTGAGAACTTGCCTCGAGGGAAGGCCCTGAAATGCTATGCAGAAGCGGAGGCGTGTAGCACTTTCCATGAGGCCGTAGTCGCTGCTCTGCAGCATTTTAACGCCAGTACGCTTTTCAGGACACCTAGGTGCCTCGCCTGGAAACCCTATTTCCTGCAAGAACAGCAAGTACCCTCAGGCTCCCCTGGCCCTTCTAAGCAATATCCAGGCCCGTAGCTTTCCGACTCACAGTGTGTATGCCGAGTGTAGGGCAACAGAGTGCACTCTTACTGGGACATCTTGAATTAGCCAGCACTCATACAGGTTCACGAGCACCGTTCTAGCAAGTTCCAAAATGCCATGGAAGTTGCACTCATTCCCTGGTCTGAGCTGCACAGAGAAAAACACTAGGCTTCTCCTTCCATCCAGGACCTCCTAACTGAAGTCACCCTGCCTCCAGGAAAAAGACGGCTTGCGTTCCTATTGCAACTAAAGCACAGTTTTTCCTGAAGTACGGCAGGCTTTTGAAGAGGCACGGGCCCAGAGGCCTAGCTAGGGCTTTCCTTGGTGAGGCCGTTCACTAGATGCAGAACACCCTGCCTCGAGAAGTTGATTCAGGGAAGCAACTAGTGTGTACTCTGTGTCTCTTTTGACTTGTTAAAAACCACAGAGATGTATGCTGCCTGTTCCCATGAAATGCGGGCATGATGGTCCTAGCCTTGCTTTCCATTTGGAAAGCTCCATTCTTGCTGCCGTGAAGCTCCCTGAAATTCTCTGCTGTTGACAGGCCTCTGGCCACTCTAGCATTGGTGTGGGAAGAAAATGAGTTTTCTCTGGCTACACACGGAGCTTCATTGCTCCGGGTGGGGCTCACCTTGCCATGCTCTAGAGCTAAAGGGAATCTCAACGTGAGTCCTTGCCTCGAGGTAAGGCCCTGAGTAGCCCTGCAAAAAGGTAGGCATGCAGCTCTTTCCATGAGCTCTAAGTCGCTGTTCTGCTTTACTTTAAAGGAAGTACCCTTTTCAGGACTCCTAGGCCTCTCGGGTGAGCATCATTTTTGTTCCAAGATCCCTGAGTACCTCCACACCCCTGTAGGCCTGCTGAGCAACGACGAGGCCCATTGGTCCCTCGGAGGTCCTCTGTGTGTGCTGAGTCATGGGCAACACACTACACTCTTTCTTGTGATATCTTGATTCACAGCACTCGCATAGGTAAAAGAGCAACATTCTAGCAAGTTCCAACATGCCGTGGAAGTCGCACTCATTCCCTGGTCTGAGCTGCACAGAGAAAAACACTAGGCTTCTCCTTCCATCCAGGACCTCCTACCTGAAGTCATCCTGCCTCCAGGAGAAAGACGGCATGCGTTCCTATTGCAACTAAAGCACAGTTTTTCCTGTAGCACTGCAGGCTTTTGAAGAGGCAGGGGCCCAGAGGCCTAGCTAGGGCGTTCCTTGTTGAGGCCGTTCACAAGGAGCAGAACACCCTGCCTCGAGAAGTTGATTCAGGGAAGCAACTAGTGTGTACTCTGTGTCTCTTTTGACTTGTTAGAAACCACAGAGATGTATGCTGCCTGTGCCAATGGTAATGGGGGCATGATGGTCCTAGCCTTGCTTTCCATTTGGAAAGCTCCATTCTTGCTGCCGTGAAGCTCCCTGAAATTCTCTGCTGTTGACAGGCCTCTGGCCACTCTAGCATTGGTGTGGGAAGAAAATGAGTTTTCTCTGGCTACACACGGAGCTTCATTGCTCCGGGTGGGGCTCACCTTGCCATGCTCTAGAGCTAAAGGGAATCTCAACGTGAGTCCTTGCCTCGAGGTAAGGCCCTGAGTAGCCCTGCAGAAAGGGAGGCATGCAGCTCTTTCCATGAGCTCTTAGTGGAGGTTCCGCTTTATCTTAAAGGAAGTACCCTTTTCAGGACTCCTAGGCCCCTCGGGTGAGCATCATTTTTGTTCCAAGATCACTGACGCACTCCACACCCCTGCGTGCCTGCTGAGCAGCATTGATTCCCATACGTCCCTCGGAGGCCCTCTGTGTCTGCCGAGTCTCGGGCAACACACTGTACGTTACTTGAGGAGAGCTCTATTTGCAGAGCAGTCGAACAGCATCAGAACCACATTTCTAGGCAGTCCAACATGCCCTGGAAGTTTTCGACATTGCCCTCGTCTGAATGTCCTGAGATAACACTCTTCTTAGAATTTATCGAGGACCTCTTTCCTGAAGTCACTCTATTCAAGGAGAAATACAGCATCCTAACATGCTGTGTCGCTCACAGTGCAAGCAACGTGAGAACTTGCCTCGAGGGAAGGCCCTGAAATGCTATGCAGAAGCGGAGGCGTGTAGCACTTTCCATGAGGCCGTAGTCGCTGCTCTGCAGCATTTTAACGCCAGTACGCTTTTCAGGACACCTAGGTGCCTCGCCTGGAAACCCTATTTCCTGCAAGAACAGCAAGTACCCTCAGGCTCCCCTGGCCCTTCTAAGCAATATCCAGGCCCGTAGCTTTCCGACTCACAGTGTGTATGCCGAGTGTAGGGCAACAGAGTGCACTCTTACTGGGACATCTTGAATTAGCCAGCACTCATACAGGTTCACGAGCACCGTTCTAGCAAGTTCCAAAATGCCATGGAAGTTGCACTCATTCCCTGGTCTGAGCTGCACAGAGAAAAACACTAGGCTTCTCCTTCCATCCAGAACCTCCTAACTGAAGTCACCCTGCCTCCAGGAAAAAGACGGCTTGCGTTCCTATTGCAACTAAAGCACAGTTTTTCCTGAAGTACGGCAGGCTTTTGAAGAGGCACGGGCCCAGAGGCCTAGCTAGGGCTTTCCTTGGTGAGGCCGTTCACTAGAAGCAGAACACCCTGCCTCGAGAAGTTGATTCAGGGAAGCAACTAGTGTGTACTCTGTGTCTCTTTTGACTTGTTAAAAACCACAGAGATGTATGCTGCCTGTTCCCATGAAATGCGGGCATGATGGTCCTAGCCTTGCTTTCCATTTGGAAAGCTCCATTCTTGCTGCCGTGAAGCTCCCTGAAATTCTCTGCTGTTGACAGGCCTCTGGCCACTCTAGCATTGGTGTGGGAAGAAAATGAGTTTTCTCTGGCTACACACGGAGCTTCATTGCTCCGGGTGGGGCTCACCTTGCCATGCTCTAGAGCTAAAGGGAATCTCAACGTGAGTCCTTGCCGCGAGGTAAGGCCCTGAGTAGCCCTGCAAAAAGGTAGGCATGCAGCTCTTTCCATGAGCTCTAAGTCGCTGTTCTGCTTTACTTTAAAGGAAGTACCCTTTTCAGGACTCCTAGGCCTCTCGGGTGAGCATCATTTTTGTTCCAAGATCCCTGAGTACCTCCACACCCCTGTAGGCCTGCTGAGCAACGACGAGGCCCATTGGTCCCTCGGAGGTCCTCTGTGTGTGCTGAGTCATGGGCAACACACTACACTCTTTCTTGTGATATCTTGATTCACAGCACTCGCATAGGTAAAAGAGCAACATTCTAGCAAGTTCCAACATGCCGTGGAAGTCGCACTCATTCCCTGGTCTGAGCTGCACAGAGAAAAACACTAGGCTTCTCCTTCCATCCAGGACCTCCTACCTGAAGTCATCCTGCCTCCAGGAGAAAGACGGCATGCGTTCCTATTGCAACTAAAGCACAGTTTTTCCTGTAGCACTGCAGGCTTTTGAAGAGGCAGGGGCCCAGAGGCCTAGCTAGGGCGTTCCTTGTTGAGGCCGTTCACAAGGAGCAGAACACCCTGCCTCGAGAAGTTGATTCAGGGAAGCAACTAGTGTGTACTCTGTGTCTCTTTTGACTTGTTAGAAACCACAGAGATGTATGCTGCCTGTGCCAATGGTAATGGGGGCATGATGGTCCTAGCCTTGCTTTCCATTTGGAAAGCTCCATTCTTGCTGCCGTGAAGCTCCCTGAAATTCTCTGCTGTTGACAGGCCTCTGGCCACTCTAGCATTGGTGTGGGAAGAAAATGAGTTTTCTCTGGCTACACACGGAGCTTCATTGCTCCGGGTGGGGCTCACCTTGCCATGCTCTAGAGCTAAAGGGAATCTCAACGTGAGTCCTTGCCTCGAGGTAAGGCCCTGAGTAGCCCTGCAGAAAGGTAGGCATGCAGCTCTTTCCATGAGCTCTAAGTCGCTGTTCTGCTTTACTTTAAAGGAAGTACCCTTTTCAGGACTCCTAGGCCTCTCGGGTGAGCATCATTTTTGTTCCAAGATCCCTGAGTACCTCCACACCCCTGTAGGCCTGCTGAGCAACGACGAGGCCCATTGGTCCCTCGGAGGTCCTCTGTGTGTGCTGAGTCATGGGCAACACACTACACTCTTTCTTGTGATATCTTGATTCACAGCACTCGCATAGGTAAAAGAGCAACATTCTAGCAAGTTCCAACATGCCGTGGAAGTCGCACTCATTCCCTGGTCTGAGCTGCACAGAGAAAAACACTAGGCTTCTCCTTCCATCCAGGACCTCCTACCTGAAGTCATCCTGCCTCCAGGAGAAAGACGGCATGCGTTCCTATTGCAACTAAAGCACAGTTTTTCCTGTAGCACTGCAGGCTTTTGAAGAGGCAGGGGCCCAGAGGCCTAGCTAGGGCGTTCCTTGTTGAGGCCGTTCACAAGGAGCAGAACACCCTGCCTCGAGAAGTTGATTCAGGGAAGCAACTAGTGTGTACTCTGTGTCTCTTTTGACTTGTTAGAAACCACAGAGATGTATGCTGCCTGTGCCAATGGTAATGGGGGCATGATGGTCCTAGCCTTGCTTTCCATTTGGAAAGCTCCATTCTTGCTGCCGTGAAGCTCCCTGAAATTCTCTGCTGTTGACAGGCCTCTGGCCACTCTAGCATTGGTGTGGGAAGAAAATGAGTTTTCTCTGGCTACACACGGAGCTTCATTGCTCCGGGTGGGGCTCACCTTGCCATGCTCTAGAGCTAAAGGGAATCTCAACGTGAGTCCTTGCCTCGAGGTAAGGCCCTGAGTAGCCCTGCAGAAAGGTAGGCATGCAGCTCTTTCCATGAGCTCTAAGTCGCTGTTCTGCTTTACTTTAAAGGAAGTACCCTTTTCAGGACTCCTAGGCCTCTCGGGTGAGCATCATTTTTGTTCCAAGATCCCTGAGTACCTCCACACCCCTGTAGGCCTGCTGAGCAACGACGAGGCCCATTGGTCCCTCGGAGGTCCTCTGTGTGTGCTGAGTCATGGGCAACACACTACACTCTTTCTTGTGATATCTTGATTCACAGCACTCGCATAGGTAAAAGAGCAACATTCTAGCAAGTTCCAACATGCCGTGGAAGTCGCACTCATTCCCTGGTCTGAGCTGCACAGAGAAAAACACTAGGCTTCTCCTTCCATCCAGGACCTCCTACCTGAAGTCATCCTGCCTCCAGGAGAAAGACGGCATGCGTTCCTATTGCAACTAAAGCACAGTTTTTCCTGTAGCACTGCAGGCTTTTGAAGAGGCAGGGGCCCAGAGGCCTAGCTAGGGCGTTCCTTGTTGAGGCCGTTCACAAGGAGCAGAACACCCTGCCTCGAGAAGTTGATTCAGGGAAGCAACTAGTGTGTACTCTGTGTCTCTTTTGACTTGTTAGAAACCACAGAGATGTATGCTGCCTGTGCCAATGGTAATGGGGGCATGATGGTCCTAGCCTTGCTTTCCATTTGGAAAGCTCCATTCTTGCTGCCGTGAAGCTCCCTGAAATTCTCTGCTGTTGACAGGCCTCTGGCCACTCTAGCATTGGTGTGGGAAGAAAATGAGTTTTCTCTGGCTACACACGGAGCTTCATTGCTCCGGGTGGGGCTCACCTTGCCATGCTCTAGAGCTAAAGGGAATCTCAACGTGAGTCCTTGCCTCGAGGTAAGGCCCTGAGTAGCCCTGCAGAAAGGGAGGCATGCAGCTCTTTCCATGAGCTCTTAGTGGAGGTTCCGCTTTATCTTAAAGGAAGTACCCTTTTCAGGACTCCTAGGCCCCTCGGGTGAGCATCATTTTTGTTCCAAGATCACTGACGCACTCCACACCCCTGCGTGCCTGCTGAGCAGCATTGATTCCCATACGTCCCTCGGAGGCCCTCTGTGTCTGCCGAGTCTCGGGCAACACACTGTACGTTACTTGAGGAGAGCTCTATTTGCAGAGCAGTCGAACAGCATCAGAACCACATTTCTAGGCAGTCCAACATGCCCTGGAAGTTTTCGACATTGCCCTCGTCTGAATGTCCTGAGATAACACTCTTCTTAGAATTTATCGAGGACCTCTTTCCTGAAGTCACTCTATTCAAGGAGAAATACAGCATCCTAACATGCTGTGTCGCTCACAGTGCAAGCAACGTGAGAACTTGCCTCGAGGGAAGGCCCTGAAATGCTATGCAGAAGCGGAGGCGTGTAGCACTTTCCATGAGGCCGTAGTCGCTGCTCTGCAGCATTTTAACGCCAGTACGCTTTTCAGGACACCTAGGTGCCTCGCCTGGAAACCCTATTTCCTGCAAGAACAGCAAGTACCCTCAGGCTCCCCTGGCCCTTCTAAGCAATATCCAGGCCCGTAGCTTTCCGACTCACAGTGTGTATGCCGAGTGTAGGGCAACAGAGTGCACTCTTACTGGGACATCTTGAATTAGCCAGCACTCATACAGGTTCACGAGCACCGTTCTAGCAAGTTCCAAAATGCCATGGAAGTTGCACTCATTCCCTGGTCTGAGCTGCACAGAGAAAAACACTAGGCTTCTCCTTCCATCCAGAACCTCCTAACTGAAGTCACCCTGCCTCCAGGAAAAAGACGGCTTGCGTTCCTATTGCAACTAAAGCACAGTTTTTCCTGAAGTACGGCAGGCTTTTGAAGAGGCACGGGCCCAGAGGCCTAGCTAGGGCTTTCCTTGGTGAGGCCGTTCACTAGAAGCAGAACACCCTGCCTCGAGAAGTTGATTCAGGGAAGCAACTAGTGTGTACTCTGTGTCTCTTTTGACTTGTTAAAAACCACAGAGATGTATGCTGCCTGTTCCCATGAAATGCGGGCATGATGGTCCTAGCCTTGCTTTCCATTTGGAAAGCTCCATTCTTGCTGCCGTGAAGCTCCCTGAAATTCTCTGCTGTTGACAGGCCTCTGGCCACTCTAGCATTGGTGTGGGAAGAAAATGAGTTTTCTCTGGCTACACACGGAGCTTCATTGCTCCGGGTGGGGCTCACCTTGCCATGCTCTAGAGCTAAAGGGAATCTCAACGTGAGTCCTTGCCGCGAGGTAAGGCCCTGAGTAGCCCTGCAAAAAGGTAGGCATGCAGCTCTTTCCATGAGCTCTAAGTCGCTGTTCTGCTTTACTTTAAAGGAAGTACCCTTTTCAGGACTCCTAGGCCTCTCGGGTGAGCATCATTTTTGTTCCAAGATCCCTGAGTACCTCCACACCCCTGTAGGCCTGCTGAGCAACGACGAGGCCCATTGGTCCCTCGGAGGTCCTCTGTGTGTGCTGAGTCATGGGCAACACACTACACTCTTTCTTGTGATATCTTGATTCACAGCACTCGCATAGGTAAAAGAGCAACATTCTAGCAAGTTCCAACATGCCGTGGAAGTCGCACTCATTCCCTGGTCTGAGCTGCACAGAGAAAAACACTAGGCTTCTCCTTCCATCCAGGACCTCCTACCTGAAGTCATCCTGCCTCCAGGAGAAAGACGGCATGCGTTCCTATTGCAACTAAAGCACAGTTTTTCCTGTAGCACTGCAGGCTTTTGAAGAGGCAGGGGCCCAGAGGCCTAGCTAGGGCGTTCCTTGTTGAGGCCGTTCACAAGGAGCAGAACACCCTGCCTCGAGAAGTTGATTCAGGGAAGCAACTAGTGTGTACTCTGTGTCTCTTTTGACTTGTTAGAAACCACAGAGATGTATGCTGCCTGTGCCAATGGTAATGGGGGCATGATGGTCCTAGCCTTGCTTTCCATTTGGAAAGCTCCATTCTTGCTGCCGTGAAGCTCCCTGAAATTCTCTGCTGTTGACAGGCCTCTGGCCACTCTAGCATTGGTGTGGGAAGAAAATGAGTTTTCTCTGGCTACACACGGAGCTTCATTGCTCCGGGTGGGGCTCACCTTGCCATGCTCTAGAGCTAAAGGGAATCTCAACGTGAGTCCTTGCCTCGAGGTAAGGCCCTGAGTAGCCCTGCAGAAAGGTAGGCATGCAGCTCTTTCCATGAGCTCTAAGTCGCTGTTCTGCTTTACTTTAAAGGAAGTACCCTTTTCAGGACTCCTAGGCCTCTCGGGTGAGCATCATTTTTGTTCCAAGATCCCTGAGTACCTCCACACCCCTGTAGGCCTGCTGAGCAACGACGAGGCCCATTGGTCCCTCGGAGGTCCTCTGTGTGTGCTGAGTCATGGGCAACACACTACACTCTTTCTTGTGATATCTTGATTCACAGCACTCGCATAGGTAAAAGAGCAACATTCTAGCAAGTTCCAACATGCCGTGGAAGTCGCACTCATTCCCTGGTCTGAGCTGCACAGAGAAAAACACTAGGCTTCTCCTTCCATCCAGGACCTCCTACCTGAAGTCATCCTGCCTCCAGGAGAAAGACGGCATGCGTTCCTATTGCAACTAAAGCACAGTTTTTCCTGTAGCACTGCAGGCTTTTGAAGAGGCAGGGGCCCAGAGGCCTAGCTAGGGCGTTCCTTGTTGAGGCCGTTCACAAGGAGCAGAACACCCTGCCTCGAGAAGTTGATTCAGGGAAGCAACTAGTGTGTACTCTGTGTCTCTTTTGACTTGTTAGAAACCACAGAGATGTATGCTGCCTGTGCCAATGGTAATGGGGGCATGATGGTCCTAGCCTTGCTTTCCATTTGGAAAGCTCCATTCTTGCTGCCGTGAAGCTCCCTGAAATTCTCTGCTGTTGACAGGCCTCTGGCCACTCTAGCATTGGTGTGGGAAGAAAATGAGTTTTCTCTGGCTACACACGGAGCTTCATTGCTCCGGGTGGGGCTCACCTTGCCATGCTCTAGAGCTAAAGGGAATCTCAACGTGAGTCCTTGCCTCGAGGTAAGGCCCTGAGTAGCCCTGCAGAAAGGGAGGCATGCAGCTCTTTCCATGAGCTCTTAGTGGAGGTTCCGCTTTATCTTAAAGGAAGTACCCTTTTCAGGACTCCTAGGCCCCTCGGGTGAGCATCATTTTTGTTCCAAGATCACTGACGCACTCCACACCCCTGCGTGCCTGCTGAGCAGCATTGATTCCCATACGTCCCTCGGAGGCCCTCTGTGTCTGCCGAGTCTCGGGCAACACACTGTACGTTACTTGAGGAGAGCTCTATTTGCAGAGCAGTCGAACAGCATCAGAACCACATTTCTAGGCAGTCCAACATGCCCTGGAAGTTTTCGACATTGCCCTCGTCTGAATGTCCTGAGATAACACTCTTCTTAGAATTTATCGAGGACCTCTTTCCTGAAGTCACTCTATTCAAGGAGAAATACAGCATCCTAACATGCTGTGTCGCTCACAGTGCAAGCAACGTGAGAACTTGCCTCGAGGGAAGGCCCTGAAATGCTATGCAGAAGCGGAGGCGTGTAGCACTTTCCATGAGGCCGTAGTCGCTGCTCTGCAGCATTTTAACGCCAGTACGCTTTTCAGGACACCTAGGTGCCTCGCCTGGAAACCCTATTTCCTGCAAGAACAGCAAGTACCCTCAGGCTCCCCTGGCCCTTCTAAGCAATATCCAGGCCCGTAGCTTTCCGACTCACAGTGTGTATGCCGAGTGTAGGGCAACAGAGTGCACTCTTACTGGGACATCTTGAATTAGCCAGCACTCATACAGGTTCACGAGCACCGTTCTAGCAAGTTCCAAAATGCCATGGAAGTTGCACTCATTCCCTGGTCTGAGCTGCACAGAGAAAAACACTAGGCTTCTCCTTCCATCCAGAACCTCCTAACTGAAGTCACCCTGCCTCCAGGAAAAAGACGGCTTGCGTTCCTATTGCAACTAAAGCACAGTTTTTCCTGAAGTACGGCAGGCTTTTGAAGAGGCACGGGCCCAGAGGCCTAGCTAGGGCTTTCCTTGGTGAGGCCGTTCACTAGAAGCAGAACACCCTGCCTCGAGAAGTTGATTCAGGGAAGCAACTAGTGTGTACTCTGTGTCTCTTTTGACTTGTTAAAAACCACAGAGATGTATGCTGCCTGTTCCCATGAAATGCGGGCATGATGGTCCTAGCCTTGCTTTCCATTTGGAAAGCTCCATTCTTGCTGCCGTGAAGCTCCCTGAAATTCTCTGCTGTTGACAGGCCTCTGGCCACTCTAGCATTGGTGTGGGAAGAAAATGAGTTTTCTCTGGCTACACACGGAGCTTCATTGCTCCGGGTGGGGCTCACCTTGCCATGCTCTAGAGCTAAAGGGAATCTCAACGTGAGTCCTTGCCGCGAGGTAAGGCCCTGAGTAGCCCTGCAAAAAGGTAGGCATGCAGCTCTTTCCATGAGCTCTAAGTCGCTGTTCTGCTTTACTTTAAAGGAAGTACCCTTTTCAGGACTCCTAGGCCTCTCGGGTGAGCATCATTTTTGTTCCAAGATCCCTGAGTACCTCCACACCCCTGTAGGCCTGCTGAGCAACGACGAGGCCCATTGGTCCCTCGGAGGTCCTCTGTGTGTGCTGAGTCATGGGCAACACACTACACTCTTTCTTGTGATATCTTGATTCACAGCACTCGCATAGGTAAAAGAGCAACATTCTAGCAAGTTCCAACATGCCGTGGAAGTCGCACTCATTCCCTGGTCTGAGCTGCACAGAGAAAAACACTAGGCTTCTCCTTCCATCCAGGACCTCCTACCTGAAGTCATCCTGCCTCCAGGAGAAAGACGGCATGCGTTCCTATTGCAACTAAAGCACAGTTTTTCCTGTAGCACTGCAGGCTTTTGAAGAGGCAGGGGCCCAGAGGCCTAGCTAGGGCGTTCCTTGTTGAGGCCGTTCACAAGGAGCAGAACACCCTGCCTCGAGAAGTTGATTCAGGGAAGCAACTAGTGTGTACTCTGTGTCTCTTTTGACTTGTTAGAAACCACAGAGATGTATGCTGCCTGTGCCAATGGTAATGGGGGCATGATGGTCCTAGCCTTGCTTTCCATTTGGAAAGCTCCATTCTTGCTGCCGTGAAGCTCCCTGAAATTCTCTGCTGTTGACAGGCCTCTGGCCACTCTAGCATTGGTGTGGGAAGAAAATGAGTTTTCTCTGGCTACACACGGAGCTTCATTGCTCCGGGTGGGGCTCACCTTGCCATGCTCTAGAGCTAAAGGGAATCTCAACGTGAGTCCTTGCCTCGAGGTAAGGCCCTGAGTAGCCCTGCAGAAAGGTAGGCATGCAGCTCTTTCCATGAGCTCTAAGTCGCTGTTCTGCTTTACTTTAAAGGAAGTACCCTTTTCAGGACTCCTAGGCCTCTCGGGTGAGCATCATTTTTGTTCCAAGATCCCTGAGTACCTCCACACCCCTGTAGGCCTGCTGAGCAACGACGAGGCCCATTGGTCCCTCGGAGGTCCTCTGTGTGTGCTGAGTCATGGGCAACACACTACACTCTTTCTTGTGATATCTTGATTCACAGCACTCGCATAGGTAAAAGAGCAACATTCTAGCAAGTTCCAACATGCCGTGGAAGTCGCACTCATTCCCTGGTCTGAGCTGCACAGAGAAAAACACTAGGCTTCTCCTTCCATCCAGGACCTCCTACCTGAAGTCATCCTGCCTCCAGGAGAAAGACGGCATGCGTTCCTATTGCAACTAAAGCACAGTTTTTCCTGTAGCACTGCAGGCTTTTGAAGAGGCAGGGGCCCAGAGGCCTAGCTAGGGCGTTCCTTGTTGAGGCCGTTCACAAGGAGCAGAACACCCTGCCTCGAGAAGTTGATTCAGGGAAGCAACTAGTGTGTACTCTGTGTCTCTTTTGACTTGTTAGAAACCACAGAGATGTATGCTGCCTGTGCCAATGGTAATGGGGGCATGATGGTCCTAGCCTTGCTTTCCATTTGGAAAGCTCCATTCTTGCTGCCGTGAAGCTCCCTGAAATTCTCTGCTGTTGACAGGCCTCTGGCCACTCTAGCATTGGTGTGGGAAGAAAATGAGTTTTCTCTGGCTACACACGGAGCTTCATTGCTCCGGGTGGGGCTCACCTTGCCATGCTCTAGAGCTAAAGGGAATCTCAACGTGAGTCCTTGCCTCGAGGTAAGGCCCTGAGTAGCCCTGCAGAAAGGTAGGCATGCAGCTCTTTCCATGAGCTCTAAGTCGCTGTTCTGCTTTACTTTAAAGGAAGTACCCTTTTCAGGACTCCTAGGCCTCTCGGGTGAGCATCATTTTTGTTCCAAGATCCCTGAGTACCTCCACACCCCTGTAGGCCTGCTGAGCAACGACGAGGCCCATTGGTCCCTCGGAGGTCCTCTGTGTGTGCTGAGTCATGGGCAACACACTACACTCTTTCTTGTGATATCTTGATTCACAGCACTCGCATAGGTAAAAGAGCAACATTCTAGCAAGTTCCAACATGCCGTGGAAGTCGCACTCATTCCCTGGTCTGAGCTGCACAGAGAAAAACACTAGGCTTCTCCTTCCATCCAGGACCTCCTACCTGAAGTCATCCTGCCTCCAGGAGAAAGACGGCATGCGTTCCTATTGCAACTAAAGCACAGTTTTTCCTGTAGCACTGCAGGCTTTTGAAGAGGCAGGGGCCCAGAGGCCTAGCTAGGGCGTTCCTTGTTGAGGCCGTTCACAAGGAGCAGAACACCCTGCCTCGAGAAGTTGATTCAGGGAAGCAACTAGTGTGTACTCTGTGTCTCTTTTGACTTGTTAGAAACCACAGAGATGTATGCTGCCTGTGCCAATGGTAATGGGGGCATGATGGTCCTAGCCTTGCTTTCCATTTGGAAAGCTCCATTCTTGCTGCCGTGAAGCTCCCTGAAATTCTCTGCTGTTGACAGGCCTCTGGCCACTCTAGCATTGGTGTGGGAAGAAAATGAGTTTTCTCTGGCTACACACGGAGCTTCATTGCTCCGGGTGGGGCTCACCTTGCCATGCTCTAGAGCTAAAGGGAATCTCAACGTGAGTCCTTGCCTCGAGGTAAGGCCCTGAGTAGCCCTGCAGAAAGGGAGGCATGCAGCTCTTTCCATGAGCTCTTAGTGGAGGTTCCGCTTTATCTTAAAGGAAGTACCCTTTTCAGGACTCCTAGGCCCCTCGGGTGAGCATCATTTTTGTTCCAAGATCACTGACGCACTCCACACCCCTGCGTGCCTGCTGAGCAGCATTGATTCCCATACGTCCCTCGGAGGCCCTCTGTGTCTGCCGAGTCTCGGGCAACACACTGTACGTTACTTGAGGAGAGCTCTATTTGCAGAGCAGTCGAACAGCATCAGAACCACATTTCTAGGCAGTCCAACATGCCCTGGAAGTTTTCGACATTGCCCTCGTCTGAATGTCCTGAGATAACACTCTTCTTAGAATTTATCGAGGACCTCTTTCCTGAAGTCACTCTATTCAAGGAGAAATACAGCATCCTAACATGCTGTGTCACTCACAGTGCAAGCAACGTGAGAACTTGCCTCGAGGGAAGGCCCTGAAATGCTATGCAGAAGCGGAGGCGTGTAGCACTTTCCATGAGGCCGTAGTCGCTGCTCTGCAGCATTTTAACGCCAGTACGCTTTTCAGGACACCTAGGTGCCTCGCCTGGAAACCCTATTTCCTGCAAGAACAGCAAGTACCCTCAGGCTCCCCTGGCCCTTCTAAGCAATATCCAGGCCCGTAGCTTTCCGACTCACAGTGTGTATGCCGAGTGTAGGGCAACAGAGTGCACTCTTACTGGGACATCTTGAATTAGCCAGCACTCATACAGGTTCACGAGCACCGTTCTAGCAAGTTCCAAAATGCCATGGAAGTTGCACTCATTCCCTGGTCTGAGCTGCACAGAGAAAAACACTAGGCTTCTCCTTCCATCCAGGACCTCCTAACTGAAGTCACCCTGCCTCCAGGAAAAAGACGGCTTGCGTTCCTATTGCAACTAAAGCACAGTTTTTCCTGAAGTACGGCAGGCTTTTGAAGAGGCACGGGCCCAGAGGCCTAGCTAGGGCTTTCCTTGGTGAGGCCGTTCACTAGATGCAGAACACCCTGCCTCGAGAAGTTGATTCAGGGAAGCAACTAGTGTGTACTCTGTGTCTCTTTTGACTTGTTAAAAACCACAGAGATGTATGCTGCCTGTTCCCATGAAATGCGGGCATGATGGTCCTAGCCTTGCTTTCCATTTGGAAAGCTCCATTCTTGCTGCCGTGAAGCTCCCTGAAATTCTCTGCTGTTGACAGGCCTCTGGCCACTCTAGCATTGGTGTGGGAAGAAAATGAGTTTTCTCTGGCTACACACGGAGCTTCATTGCTCCGGGTGGGGCTCACCTTGCCATGCTCTAGAGCTAAAGGGAATCTCAACGTGAGTCCTTGCCTCGAGGTAAGGCCCTGAGTAGCTCTGCAAAAAGGTAGGCATGCAGCTCTTTCCATGAGCTCTAAGTCGCTGTTCTGCTTTACTTTAAAGGAAGTACCCTTTTCAGGACTCCTAGGCCTCTCGGGTGAGCATCATTTTTGTTCCAAGATCCCTGAGTACCTCCACACCCCTGTAGGCCTGCTGAGCAACGACGAGGCCCATTGGTCCCTCGGAGGTCCTCTGTGTGTGCTGAGTCATGGGCAACACACTACACTCTTTCTTGTGATATCTTGATTCATAGCACTCGCATAGGTAAAAGAGCAACATTCTAGCAAGTTCCAACATGCCGTGGAAGTCGCACTCATTCCCTGGTCTGAGCTGCACAGAGAAAAACACTAGGCTTCTCCTTCCATCCAGGACCTCCTACCTGAAGTCATCCTGCCTCCAGGAGAAAGACGGCATGCGTTTCTATTGCAACTAAAGCACAGTTTTTCCTGTAGCACTGCAGGCTTTTGAAGAGGCAGGGGACCAGAGGCCTAGCTAGGGCGTTCCTTGTTGAGGCCGTTCACAAGAGGCAGAACACCTTGCCTCGAGAAGTTGATTCAGGGAAGCAACTAGTGTGTACTCTGTGTCTCTTTTGACTTGTTAGAAACCACAGAGATGTATGCTGCCTGTGCCAATGGTAATGGGGGCATGATGGTCCTAGCCTTGCTTTCCATTTGGAAAGCTCCATGCTTGCTGCCGTGAAGCTCCCTGAAATTCTCTGCTGTTGACAGGCCTCTGGCCACTCTAGCATTGGTGTGGGAAGAAAATGAGTTTTCTCTGGCTACACACGGAGCTTCATTGCTCCGGGTGGGGCTCACCTTGCCATGCTCTAGAGCTAAAGGGAATCTCAACGTGAGTCCTTGCCTCGAGGTAAGGCCCTGAGTAGCCCTGCAGAAAGGGAGGCATGCAGCTCTTTCCATGAGCTCTTAGTGGAGGTTCCGCTTTATCTTAAAGGAAGTACCCTTTTCAGGACTCCTAGGCCCCTCGGGTGAGCATCATTTTTGTTCCAAGATCACTGACGCACTCCACACCCCTGCGTGCCTGCTGAGCAGCATTGATTCCCATACGTCCCTCGGAGGCCCTCTGTGTCTGCCGAGTCTCGGGCAACACACTGTACGTTACTTGAGGAGAGCTCTATTTGCAGAGCAGTCGAACAGCATCAGAACCACATTTCTAGGCAGTCCAACATGCCCTGGAAGTTTTCGACATTGCCCTCGTCTGAATGTCCTGAGATAACACTCTTCTTAGAATTTATCGAGGACCTCTTTCCTGAAGTCACTCTATTCAAGGAGAAATACAGCATCCTAACATGCTGTGTCGCTCACAGTGCAAGCAACGTGAGAACTTGCCTCGAGGGAAGGCCCTGAAATGCTATGCAGAAGCGGAGGCGTGTAGCACTTTCCATGAGGCCGTAGTCGCTGCTCTGCAGCATTTTAACGCCAGTACGCTTTTCAGGACACCTAGGTGCCTCGCCTGGAAACCCTATTTCCTGCAAGAACAGCAAGTACCCTCAGGCTCCCCTGGCCCTTCTAAGCAATATCCAGGCCCGTAGCTTTCCGACTCACAGTGTGTATGCCGAGTGTAGGGCAACAGAGTGCACTCTTACTGGGACATCTTGAATTAGCCAGCACTCATACAGGTTCACGAGCACCGTTCTAGCAAGTTCCAAAATGCCATGGAAGTTGCACTCATTCCCTGGTCTGAGCTGCACAGAGAAAAACACTAGGCTTCTCCTTCCATCAGAACCTCCTAACTGAAGTCACCCTGCCTCCAGGAAAAAGACGGCTTGCGTTCCTATTGCAACTAAAGCACAGTTTTTCCTGAAGTACGGCAGGCTTTTGAAGAGGCACGGGCCCAGAGGCCTAGCTAGGGCTTTCCTTGGTGAGGCCGTTCACTAGAAGCAGAACACCCTGCCTCGAGAAGTTGATTCAGGGAAGCAACTAGTGTGTACTCTGTGTCTCTTTTGACTTGTTAAAAACCACAGAGATGTATGCTGCCTGTTCCCATGAAATGCGGGCATGATGGTCCTAGCCTTGCTTTCCATTTGGAAAGCTCCATTCTTGCTGCCGTGAAGCTCCCTGAAATTCTCTGCTGTTGACAGGCCTCTGGCCACTCTAGCATTGGTGTGGGAAGAAAATGAGTTTTCTCTGGCTACACACGGAGCTTCATTGCTCCGGGTGGGGCTCACCTTGCCATGCTCTAGAGCTAAAGGGAATCTCAACGTGAGTCCTTGCCGCGAGGTAAGGCCCTGAGTAGCCCTGCAAAAAGGTAGGCATGCAGCTCTTTCCATGAGCTCTAAGTCGCTGTTCTGCTTTACTTTAAAGGAAGTACCCTTTTCAGGACTCCTAGGCCTCTCGGGTGAGCATCATTTTTGTTCCAAGATCCCTGAGTACCTCCACACCCCTGTAGGCCTGCTGAGCAACGACGAGGCCCATTGGTCCCTCGGAGGTCCTCTGTGTGTGCTGAGTCATGGGCAACACACTACACTCTTTCTTGTGATATCTTGATTCACAGCACTCGCATAGGTAAAAGAGCAACATTCTAGCAAGTTCCAACATGCCGTGGAAGTCGCACTCATTCCCTGGTCTGAGCTGCACAGAGAAAAACACTAGGCTTCTCCTTCCATCCAGGACCTCCTACCTGAAGTCATCCTGCCTCCAGGAGAAAGACGGCATGCGTTCCTATTGCAACTAAAGCACAGTTTTTCCTGTAGCACTGCAGGCTTTTGAAGAGGCAGGGGCCCAGAGGCCTAGCTAGGGCGTTCCTTGTTGAGGCCGTTCACAAGGAGCAGAACACCCTGCCTCGAGAAGTTGATTCAGGGAAGCAACTAGTGTGTACTCTGTGTCTCTTTTGACTTGTTAGAAACCACAGAGATGTATGCTGCCTGTGCCAATGGTAATGGGGGCATGATGGTCCTAGCCTTGCTTTCCATTTGGAAAGCTCCATTCTTGCTGCCGTGAAGCTCCCTGAAATTCTCTGCTGTTGACAGGCCTCTGGCCACTCTAGCATTGGTGTGGGAAGAAAATGAGTTTTCTCTGGCTACAAACGGAGCTTCATTGCTCCGGGTGGGGCTCACCTTGCCATGCTCTAGAGCTAAAGGGAATCTCAACGTGAGTCCTTGCCTCGAGGTAAGGCCCTGAGTAGCTCTGCAAAAAGGTAGGCATGCAGCTCTTTCCATGAGCTCTAAGTCGCTGTTCTGCTTTACTTTAAAGGAAGTACCCTTTTCAGGACTCCTAGGCCTCTCGGGTGAGCATCATTTTTGTTCCAAGATCCCTGAGTACCTCCACACCCCTGTAGGCCTGCTGAGCAACGACGAGGCCCATTGGTCCCTCGGAGGTCCTCTGTGTGTGCTGAGTCATGGGCAACACACTACACTCTTTCTTGTGATATCTTGATTCATAGCACTCGCATAGGTAAAAGAGCAACATTCTAGCAAGTTCCAACATGCCGTGGAAGTCGCACTCATTCCCTGGTCTGAGCTGCACAGAGAAAAACACTAGGCTTCTCCTTCCATCCAGGACCTCCAACCTGAAGTCATCCTGCCTCCAGGAGAAAGACGGCATGCGTTTCTATTGCAACTAAAGCACAGTTTTTCCTGTAGCACTGCAGGCTTTTGAAGAGGCAGGGGACCAGAGGCCTAGCTAGGGCGTTCCTTGTTGAGGCCGTTCACAAGAGGCAGAACACCTTGCCTCGAGAAATTGATTCAGGGAAGCAACTAGTGTGTACTCTGTGTCTCTTTTGACTTGTTAGAAACCACAGAGATGTATGCTGCCTGTGCCAATGGTAATGGGGGCATGATGGTCCTAGCCTTGCTTTCCATTTGGAAAGCTCCATGCTTGCTGCCGTGAAGCTCCCTGAAATTCTCTGCTGTTGACAGGCCTCTGGCCACTCTAGCATTGGTGTGGGAAGAAAATGAGTTTTCTCTGGCTACACACGGAGCTTCATTGCTCCGGGTGGGGCTCACCTTGCCATGCTCTAGAGCTAAAGGGAATCTCAACGTGAGTCCTTGCCTCGAGGTAAGGCCCTGAGTAGCCCTGCAGAAAGGGAGGCATGCAGCTCTTTCCATGAGCTCTTAGTGGAGGTTCCGCTTTATCTTAAAGGAAGTACCCTTTTCAGGACTCCTAGGCCCCTCGGGTGAGCATCATTTTTGTTCCAAGATCACTGACGCACTCCACACCCCTGCGTGCCTGCTGAGCAGCATTGATTCCCATACGTCCCTCGGAGGCCCTCTGTGTCTGCCGAGTCTCGGGCAACACACTGTACGTTACTTGAGGAGAGCTCTATTTGCAGAGCAGTCGAACAGCATCAGAACCACATTTCTAGGCAGTCCAACATGCCCTGGAAGTTTTCGACATTGCCCTCGTCTGAATGTCCTGAGATAACACTCTTCTTAGAATTTATCGAGGACCTCTTTCCTGAAGTCACTCTATTCAAGGAGAAATACAGCATCCTAACATGCTGTGTCGCTCACAGTGCAAGCAACGTGAGAACTTGCCTCGAGGGAAGGCCCTGAAATGCTATGCAGAAGCGGAGGCGTGTAGCACTTTCCATGAGGCCGTAGTCGCTGCTCTGCAGCATTTTAACGCCAGTACGCTTTTCAGGACACCTAGGTGCCTCGCCTGGAAACCCTATTTCCTGCAAGAACAGCAAGTACCCTCAGGCTCCCCTGGCCCTTCTAAGCAATATCCAGGCCCGTAGCTTTCCGACTCACAGTGTGTATGCCGAGTGTAGGGCAACAGAGTGCACTCTTACTGGGACATCTTGAATTAGCCAGCACTCATACAGGTTCACGAGCACCGTTCTAGCAAGTTCCAAAATGCCATGGAAGTTGCACTCATTCCCTGGTCTGAGCTGCACAGAGAAAAACACTAGGCTTCTCCTTCCATCCAGGACCTCCTAACTGAAGTCACCCTGCCTCCAGGAAAAAGACGGCTTGCGTTCCTATTGCAACTAAAGCACAGTTTTTCCTGAAGTACGGCAGGCTTTTGAAGAGGCACGGGCCCAGAGGCCTAGCTAGGGCTTTCCTTGGTGAGGCCGTTCACTAGATGCAGAACACCCTGCCTCGAGAAGTTGATTCAGGGAAGCAACTAGTGTGTACTCTGTGTCTCTTTTGACTTGTTAAAAACCACAGAGATGTATGCTGCCTGTTCCCATGAAATGCGGGCATGATGGTCCTAGCCTTGCTTTCCATTTGGAAAGCTCCATTCTTGCTGCCGTGAAGCTCCCTGAAATTCTCTGCTGTTGACAGGCCTCTGGCCACTCTAGCATTGGTGTGGGAAGAAAATGAGTTTTCTCTGGCTACACACGGAGCTTCATTGCTCCGGGTGGGGCTCACCTTGCCATGCTCTAGAGCTAAAGGGAATCTCAACGTGAGTCCTTGCCTCGAGGTAAGGCCCTGAGTAGCCCTGCAGAAAGGTAGGCATGCAGCTCTTTCCATGAGCTCTAAGTCGCTGTTCTGCTTTACTTTAAAGGAAGTACCCTTTTCAGGACTCCTAGGCCTCTCGGGTGAGCATCATTTTTGTTCCAAGATCCCTGAGTACCTCCACACCCCTGTAGGCCTGCTGAGCAACGACGAGGCCCATTGGTCCCTCGGAGGTCCTCTGTGTGTGCTGAGTCATGGGCAACACACTACACTCTTTCTTGTGATATCTTGATTCACAGCACTCGCATAGGTAAAAGAGCAACATTCTAGCAAGTTCCAACATGCCGTGGAAGTCGCACTCATTCCCTGGTCTGAGCTGCACAGAGAAAAACACTAGGCTTCTCCTTCCATCCAGGACCTCCTACCTGAAGTCATCCTGCCTCCAGGAGAAAGACGGCATGCGTTCCTATTGCAACTAAAGCACAGTTTTTCCTGTAGCACTGCAGGCTTTTGAAGAGGCAGGGGCCCAGAGGCCTAGCTAGGGCGTTCCTTGTTGAGGCCGTTCACAAGGAGCAGAACACCCTGCCTCGAGAAGTTGATTCAGGGAAGCAACTAGTGTGTACTCTGTGTCTCTTTTGACTTGTTAGAAACCACAGAGATGTATGCTGCCTGTGCCAATGGTAATGGGGGCATGATGGTCCTAGCCTTGCTTTCCATTTGGAAAGCTCCATTCTTGCTGCCGTGAAGCTCCCTGAAATTCTCTGCTGTTGACAGGCCTCTGGCCACTCTAGCATTGGTGTGGGAAGAAAATGAGTTTTCTCTGGCTACACACGGAGCTTCATTGCTCCGGGTGGGGCTCACCTTGCCATGCTCTAGAGCTAAAGGGAATCTCAACGTGAGTCCTTGCCTCGAGGTAAGGCCCTGAGTAGCCCTGCAGAAAGGGAGGCATGCAGCTCTTTCCATGAGCTCTAAGTCGCTGTTCTGCTTTACTTTAAAGGAAGTACCCTTTTCAGGACTCCTAGGCCTCTCGGGTGAGCATCATTTTTGTTCCAAGATCCCTGAGTACCTCCACACCCCTGTAGGCCTGCTGAGCAACGACGAGGCCCATTGGTCCCTCGGAGGTCCTCTGTGTGTGCTGAGTCATGGGCAACACACTACACTCTTTCTTGTGATATCTTGATTCACAGCACTCGCATAGGTAAAAGAGCAACATTCTAGCAAGTTCCAACATGCCGTGGAAGTCGCACTCATTCCCTGGTCTGAGCTGCACAGAGAAAAACACTAGGCTTCTCCTTCCATCCAGGACCTCCTACCTGAAGTCATCCTGCCTCCAGGAGAAAGACGGCATGCGTTCCTATTGCAACTAAAGCACAGTTTTTCCTGTAGCACTGCAGGCTTTTGAAGAGGCAGGGGCCCAGAGGCCTAGCTAGGGCGTTCCTTGTTGAGGCCGTTCACAAGGAGCAGAACACCCTGCCTCGAGAAGTTGATTCAGGGAAGCAACTAGTGTGTACTCTGTGTCTCTTTTGACTTGTTAGAAACCACAGAGATGTATGCTGCCTGTGCCAATGGTAATGGGGGCATGATGGTCCTAGCCTTGCTTTCCATTTGGAAAGCTCCATTCTTGCTGCCGTGAAGCTCCCTGAAATTCTCTGCTGTTGACAGGCCTCTGGCCACTCTAGCATTGGTGTGGGAAGAAAATGAGTTTTCTCTGGCTACACACGGAGCTTCATTGCTCCGGGTGGGGCTCACCTTGCCATGCTCTAGAGCTAAAGGGAATCTCAACGTGAGTCCTTGCCTCGAGGTAAGGCCCTGAGTAGCCCTGCAGAAAGGGAGGCATGCAGCTCTTTCCATGAGCTCTAAGTCGCTGTTCTGCTTTACTTTAAAGGAAGTACCCTTTTCAGGACTCCTAGGCCTCTCGGGTGAGCATCATTTTTGTTCCAAGATCCCTGAGTACCTCCACACCCCTGTAGGCCTGCTGAGCAACGACGAGGCCCATTGGTCCCTCGGAGGTCCTCTGTGTGTGCTGAGTCATGGGCAACACACTACACTCTTTCTTGTGATATCTTGATTCATAGCACTCGCATAGGTAAAAGAGCAACATTCTAGCAAGTTCCAACATGCCGTGGAAGTCGCACTCATTCCCTGGTCTGAGCTGCACAGAGAAAAACACTAGGCTTCTCCTTCCATCCAGGACCTCCTACCTGAAGTCATCCTGCCTCCAGGAGAAAGACGGCATGCGTTCCTATTGCAACTAAAGCACAGTTTTTCCTGTAGCACTGCAGGCTTTTGAAGAGGCAGGGGCCCAGAGGCCTAGCTAGGGCGTTCCTGGTTGAGGCCGTTCACAAGGAGCAGAACACCCTGCCTCGAGAAGTTGATTCAGGGAAGCAACTAGTGTGTACTCTGTGTCTCTTTTGACTTGTTAGAAACCACAGAGATGTATGCTGCCTGTGCCAATGGTAATGGGGGCATGATGGTCCTAGCCTTGCTTTCCATTTGGAAAGCTCCATTCTTGCTGCCGTGAAGCTCCCTGAAATTCTCTGCTGTTGACAGGCCTCTGGCCACTCTAGCATTGGTGTGGGAAGAAAATGAGTTTTCTCTGGCTACACACGGAGCTTCATTGCTCCGGGTGGGGCTCACCTTGCCATGCTCTAGAGCTAAAGGGAATCTCAACGTGAGTCCTTGCCTCGAGGTAAGGCCCTGAGTAGCCCTGCAGAAAGGGAGGCATGCAGCTCTTTCCATGAGCTCTTAGTGGAGGTTCCGCTTTATCTTAAAGGAAGTACCCTTTTCAGGACTCCTAGGCCCCTCGGGTGAGCATCATTTTTGTTCCAAGATCACTGACGCACTCCACACCCCTGCGTGCCTGCTGAGCAGCATTGATTCCCATACGTCCCTCGGAGGCCCTCTGTGTCTGCCGAGTCTCGGGCAACACACTGTACGTTACTTGAGGAGAGCTCTATTTGCAGAGCAGTCGAACAGCATCAGAACCACATTTCTAGGCAGTCCAACATGCCCTGGAAGTTTTCGACATTGCCCTCGTCTGAATGTCCTGAGATAACACTCTTCTTAGAATTTATCGAGGACCTCTTTCCTGAAGTCACTCTATTCAAGGAGAAATACAGCATCCTAACATGCTGTGTCGCTCACAGTGCAAGCAACGTGAGAACTTGCCTCGAGGGAAGGCCCTGAAATGCTATGCAGAAGCGGAGGCGTGTAGCACTTTCCATGAGGCCGTAGTCGCTGCTCTGCAGCATTTTAACGCCAGTACGCTTTTCAGGACACCTAGGTGCCTCGCCTGGAAACCCTATTTCCTGCAAGAACAGCAAGTACCCTCAGGCTCCCCTGGCCCTTCTAAGCAATATCCAGGCCCGTAGCTTTCCGACTCACAGTGTGTATGCCGAGTGTAGGGCAACAGAGTGCACTCTTACTGGGACATCTTGAATTAGCCAGCACTCATACAGGTTCACGAGCACCGTTCTAGCAAGTTCCAAAATGCCATGGAAGTTGCACTCATTCCCTGGTCTGAGCTGCACAGAGAAAAACACTAGGCTTCTCCTTCCATCCAGGACCTCCTAACTGAAGTCACCCTGCCTCCAGGAAAAAGACGGCTTGCGTTCCTATTGCAACTAAAGCACAGTTTTTCCTGAAGTACGGCAGGCTTTTGAAGAGGCACGGGCCCAGAGGCCTAGCTAGGGCTTTCCTTGGTGAGGCCGTTCACTAGATGCAGAACACCCTGCCTCGAGAAGTTGATTCAGGGAAGCAACTAGTGTGTACTCTGTGTCTCTTTTGACTTGTTAAAAACCACAGAGATGTATGCTGCCTGTTCCCATGAAATGCGGGCATGATGGTCCTAGCCTTGCTTTCCATTTGGAAAGCTCCATTCTTGCTGCCGTGAAGCTCCCTGAAATTCTCTGCTGTTGACAGGCCTCTGGCCACTCTAGCATTGGTGTGGGAAGAAAATGAGTTTTCTCTGGCTACACACGGAGCTTCATTGCTCCGGGTGGGGCTCACCTTGCCATGCTCTAGAGCTAAAGGGAATCTCAACGTGAGTCCTTGCCTCGAGGTAAGGCCCTGAGTAGCCCTGCAGAAAGGTAGGCATGCAGCTCTTTCCATGAGCTCTAAGTCGCTGTTCTGCTTTACTTTAAAGGAAGTACCCTTTTCAGGACTCCTAGGCCTCTCGGGTGAGCATCATTTTTGTTCCAAGATCCCTGAGTACCTCCACACCCCTGTAGGCCTGCTGAGCAACGACGAGGCCCATTGGTCCCTCGGAGGTCCTCTGTGTGTGCTGAGTCATGGGCAACACACTACACTCTTTCTTGTGATATCTTGATTCACAGCACTCGCATAGGTAAAAGAGCAACATTCTAGCAAGTTCCAACATGCCGTGGAAGTCGCACTCATTCCCTGGTCTGAGCTGCACAGAGAAAAACACTAGGCTTCTCCTTCCATCCAGGACCTCCTACCTGAAGTCATCCTGCCTCCAGGAGAAAGACGGCATGCGTTCCTATTGCAACTAAAGCACAGTTTTTCCTGTAGCACTGCAGGCTTTTGAAGAGGCAGGGGCCCAGAGGCCTAGCTAGGGCGTTCCTTGTTGAGGCCGTTCACAAGGAGCAGAACACCCTGCCTCGAGAAGTTGATTCAGGGAAGCAACTAGTGTGTACTCTGTGTCTCTTTTGACTTGTTAGAAACCACAGAGATGTATGCTGCCTGTGCCAATGGTAATGGGGGCATGATGGTCCTAGCCTTGCTTTCCATTTGGAAAGCTCCATTCTTGCTGCCGTGAAGCTCCCTGAAATTCTCTGCTGTTGACAGGCCTCTGGCCACTCTAGCATTGGTGTGGGAAGAAAATGAGTTTTCTCTGGCTACACACGGAGCTTCATTGCTCCGGGTGGGGCTCACCTTGCCATGCTCTAGAGCTAAAGGGAATCTCAACGTGAGTCCTTGCCTCGAGGTAAGGCCCTGAGTAGCCCTGCAGAAAGGGAGGCATGCAGCTCTTTCCATGAGCTCTAAGTCGCTGTTCTGCTTTACTTTAAAGGAAGTACCCTTTTCAGGACTCCTAGGCCTCTCGGGTGAGCATCATTTTTGTTCCAAGATCCCTGAGTACCTCCACACCCCTGTAGGCCTGCTGAGCAACGACGAGGCCCATTGGTCCCTCGGAGGTCCTCTGTGTGTGCTGAGTCATGGGCAACACACTACACTCTTTCTTGTGATATCTTGATTCACAGCACTCGCATAGGTAAAAGAGCAACATTCTAGCAAGTTCCAACATGCCGTGGAAGTCGCACTCATTCCCTGGTCTGAGCTGCACAGAGAAAAACACTAGGCTTCTCCTTCCATCCAGGACCTCCTACCTGAAGTCATCCTGCCTCCAGGAGAAAGACGGCATGCGTTCCTATTGCAACTAAAGCACAGTTTTTCCTGTAGCACTGCAGGCTTTTGAAGAGGCAGGGGCCCAGAGGCCTAGCTAGGGCGTTCCTTGTTGAGGCCGTTCACAAGGAGCAGAACACCCTGCCTCGAGAAGTTGATTCAGGGAAGCAACTAGTGTGTACTCTGTGTCTCTTTTGACTTGTTAGAAACCACAGAGATGTATGCTGCCTGTGCCAATGGTAATGGGGGCATGATGGTCCTAGCCTTGCTTTCCATTTGGAAAGCTCCATTCTTGCTGCCGTGAAGCTCCCTGAAATTCTCTGCTGTTGACAGGCCTCTGGCCACTCTAGCATTGGTGTGGGAAGAAAATGAGTTTTCTCTGGCTACACACGGAGCTTCATTGCTCCGGGTGGGGCTCACCTTGCCATGCTCTAGAGCTAAAGGGAATCTCAACGTGAGTCCTTGCCTCGAGGTAAGGCCCTGAGTAGCCCTGCAGAAAGGGAGGCATGCAGCTCTTTCCATGAGCTCTAAGTCGCTGTTCTGCTTTACTTTAAAGGAAGTACCCTTTTCAGGACTCCTAGGCCTCTCGGGTGAGCATCATTTTTGTTCCAAGATCCCTGAGTACCTCCACACCCCTGTAGGCCTGCTGAGCAACGACGAGGCCCATTGGTCCCTCGGAGGTCCTCTGTGTGTGCTGAGTCATGGGCAACACACTACACTCTTTCTTGTGATATCTTGATTCATAGCACTCGCATAGGTAAAAGAGCAACATTCTAGCAAGTTCCAACATGCCGTGGAAGTCGCACTCATTCCCTGGTCTGAGCTGCACAGAGAAAAACACTAGGCTTCTCCTTCCATCCAGGACCTCCTACCTGAAGTCATCCTGCCTCCAGGAGAAAGACGGCATGCGTTCCTATTGCAACTAAAGCACAGTTTTTCCTGTAGCACTGCAGGCTTTTGAAGAGGCAGGGGCCCAGAGGCCTAGCTAGGGCGTTTCTGGTTGAGGCCGTTCACAAGGAGCAGAACACCCTGCCTCGAGAAGTTGATTCAGGGAAGCAACTAGTGTGTACTCTGTGTCTCTTTTGACTTGTTAGAAACCACAGAGATGTATGCTGCCTGTGCCAATGGTAATGGGGGCATGATGGTCCTAGCCTTGCTTTCCATTTGGAAAGCTCCATTCTTGCTGCCGTGAAGCTCCCTGAAATTCTCTGCTGTTGACAGGCCTCTGGCCACTCTAGCATTGGTGTGGGAAGAAAATGAGTTTTCTCTGGCTACACACGGAGCTTCATTGCTCCGGGTGGGGCTCACCTTGCCATGCTCTAGAGCTAAAGGGAATCTCAACGTGAGTCCTTGCCTCGAGGTAAGGCCCTGAGTAGCCCTGCAGAAAGGGAGGCATGCAGCTCTTTCCATGAGCTCTTAGTGGAGGTTCCGCTTTATCTTAAAGGAAGTACCCTTTTCAGGACTCCTAGGCCCCTCGGGTGAGCATCATTTTTGTTCCAAGATCACTGACGCACTCCACACCCCTGCGTGCCTGCTGAGCAGCATTGATTCCCATACGTCCCTCGGAGGCCCTCTGTGTCTGCCGAGTCTCGGGCAACACACTGTACGTTACTTGAGGAGAGCTCTATTTGCAGAGCAGTCGAACAGCATCAGAACCACATTTCTAGGCAGTCCAACATGCCCTGGAAGTTTTCGACATTGCCCTCGTCTGAATGTCCTGAGATAACACTCTTCTTAGAATTTATCGAGGACCTCTTTCCTGAAGTCACTCTATTCAAGGAGAAATACAGCATCCTAACATGCTGTGTCGCTCACAGTGCAAGCAACGTGAGAACTTGCCTCGAGGGAAGGCCCTGAAATGCTATGCAGAAGCGGAGGCGTGTAGCACTTTCCATGAGGCCGTAGTCGCTGCTCTGCAGCATTTTAACGCCAGTACGCTTTTCAGGACACCTAGGTGCCTCGCCTGGAAACCCTATTTCCTGCAAGAACAGCAAGTACCCTCAGGCTCCCCTGGCCCTTCTAAGCAATATCCAGGCCCGTAGCTTTCCGACTCACAGTGTGTATGCCGAGTGTAGGGCAACAGAGTGCACTCTTACTGGGACATCTTGAATTAGCCAGCACTCATACAGGTTCACGAGCACCGTTCTAGCAAGTTCCAAAATGCCATGGAAGTTGCACTCATTCCCTGGTCTGAGCTGCACAGAGAAAAACACTAGGCTTCTCCTTCCATCCAGGACCTCCTAACTGAAGTCACCCTGCCTCCAGGAAAAAGACGGCTTGCGTTCCTATTGCAACTAAAGCACAGTTTTTCCTGAAGTACGGCAGGCTTTTGAAGAGGCACGGGCCCAGAGGCCTAGCTAGGGCTTTCCTTGGTGAGGCCGTTCACTAGATGCAGAACACCCTGCCTCGAGAAGTTGATTCAGGGAAGCAACTAGTGTGTACTCTGTGTCTCTTTTGACTTGTTAAAAACCACAGAGATGTATGCTGCCTGTTCCCATGAAATGCGGGCATGATGGTACTAGCCTTGCTTTCCATTTGGAAAGCTCCATTCTTGCTGCCGTGAAGCTCCCTGAAATTCTCTGCTGTTGACAGGCCTCTGGCCACTCTAGCATTGGTGGGGGAAGAAAATGAGTTTTCTCTGGCTACACACGGAGCTTCATTGCTCCGGGTGGGGCTCACCTTGCCATGCTCTAGAGCTAAAGGGAATCTCAACGTGAGTCCTTGCCTCGAGGTAAGGCCCTGAGTAGCCCTGCAGAAAGGGAGGCATGCAGCTCTTTCCATGAGCTCTTAGTGGAGGTTCCGCTTTATCTTAAAGGAAGTACCCTTTTCAGGACTCCTAGGCCCCTCGGGTGAGCATCATTTTTGTTCCAAGATCACTGACGCACTCCACACCCCTGCGTGCCTGCTGAGCAGCATTGATTCCCATACGTCCCTCGGAGGCCCTCTGTGTCTGCCGAGTCTCGGGCAACACACTGTACGTTACTTGAGGAGAGCTCTATTTGCAGAGCAGTCGAACAGCATCAGAACCACATTTCTAGGCAGTCCAACATGCCCTGGAAGTTTTCGACATTGCCCTCGTCTGAATGTCCTGAGATAACACTCTTCTTAGAATTTATCGAGGACCTCTTTCCTGAAGTCACTCTATTCAAGGAGAAATACAGCATCCTAACATGCTGTGTCGCTCACAGTGCAAGCAACGTGAGAACTTGCCTCGAGGGAAGGCCCTGAAATGCTATGCAGAAGCGGAGGCGTGTAGCACTTTCCATGAGGCCGTAGTCGCTGCTCTGCAGCATTTTAACGCCAGTACGCTTTTCAGGACACCTAGGTGCCTCGCCTGGAAACCCTATTTCCTGCAAGAACAGCAAGTACCCTCAGGCTCCCCTGGCCCTTCTAAGCAATATCCAGGCCCGTAGCTTTCCGACTCACAGTGTGTATGCCGAGTGTAGGGCAACAGAGTGCACTCTTACTGGGACATCTTGAATTAGCCAGCACTCATACAGGTTCACGAGCACCGTTCTAGCAAGTTCCAAAATGCCATGGAAGTTGCACTCATTCCCTGGTCTGAGCTGCACAGAGAAAAACACTAGGCTTCTCCTTCCATCCAGGACCTCCTAACTGAAGTCACCCTGCCTCCAGGAAAAAGACGGCTTGCGTTCCT
Organism: Balaenoptera ricei; assembly: GCF_028023285.1. Taxonomy (NCBI): domain Eukaryota; kingdom Metazoa; phylum Chordata; class Mammalia; order Artiodactyla; family Balaenopteridae; genus Balaenoptera; species Balaenoptera ricei. Next base: position 81,982,814 of record NC_082654.1, read on the forward strand.
ATTGCAACTAAAGCACAGTTTTTCCTGAAGTACGGCAGGCTTTTGAAGAGGCACGGGCCCAGAGGCCTAGCTAGGGCTTTCCTTGGTGAGGCCGTTCACTAGATGCAGAACACCCTGCCTCGAGAAGTTGATTCAGGGAAGCAACTAGTGTGTACTCTGTGTCTCTTTTGACTTGTTAAAAACCACAGAGATGTATGCTGCCTGTTCCCATGAAATGCGGGCATGATGGTCCTAGCCTTGCTTTCCATTTGGAAAGCTCCATTCTTGCTGCCGTGAAGCTCCCTGAAATTCTCTGCTGTTGACAGGCCTCTGGCCACTCTAGCATTGGTGTGGGAAGAAAATGAGTTTTCTCTGGCTACACACGGAGCTTCATTGCTCCGGGTGGGGCTCACCTTGCCATGCTCTAGAGCTAAAGGGAATCTCAACGTGAGTCCTTGCCTCGAGGTAAGGCCCTGAGTAGCCCTGCAAAAAGGTAGGCATGCAGCTCTTTCCATGAGCTCTAAGTCGCTGTTCTGCTTTACTTTAAAGGAAGTACCCTTTTCAGGACTCCTAGGCCTCTCGGGTGAGCATCATTTTTGTTCCAAGATCCCTGAGTACCTCCACACCCCTGTAGGCCTGCTGAGCAACGACGAGGCCCATTGGTCCCTCGGAGGTCCTCTGTGTGTGCTGAGTCATGGGCAACACACTACACTCTTTCTTGTGATATCTTGATTCACAGCACTCGCATAGGTAAAAGAGCAACATTCTAGCAAGTTCCAACATGCCGTGGAAGTCGCACTCATTCCCTGGTCTGAGCTGCACAGAGAAAAACACTAGGCTTCTCCTTCCATCCAGGACCTCCTACCTGAAGTCATCCTGCCTCCAGGAGAAAGACGGCATGCGTTCCTATTGCAACTAAAGCACAGTTTTTCCTGTAGCACTGCAGGCTTTTGAAGAGGCAGGGGCCCAGAGGCCTAGCTAGGGCGTTCCTTGTTGAGGCCGTTCACAAGGAGCAGAACACCCTGCCTCGAGAAGTTGATTCAGGGAAGCAACTAGTGTGTACTCTGTGTCTCTTTTGACTTGTTAGAAACCACAGAGATGTATGCTGCCTGTGCCAATGGTAATGGGGGCATGATGGTCCTAGCCTTGCTTTCCATTTGGAAAGCTCCATTCTTGCTGCCGTGAAGCTCCCTGAAATTCTCTGCTGTTGACAGGCCTCTGGCCACTCTAGCATTGGTGTGGGAAGAAAATGAGTTTTCTCTGGCTACACACGGAGCTTCATTGCTCCGGGTGGGGCTCACCTTGCCATGCTCTAGAGCTAAAGGGAATCTCAACGTGAGTCCTTGCCTCGAGGTAAGGCCCTGAGTAGCCCTGCAGAAAGGTAGGCATGCAGCTCTTTCCATGAGCTCTAAGTCGCTGTTCTGCTTTACTTTAAAGGAAGTACCCTTTTCAGGACTCCTAGGCCTCTCGGGTGAGCATCATTTTTGTTCCAAGATCCCTGAGTACCTCCACACCCCTGTAGGCCTGCTGAGCAACGACGAGGCCCATTGGTCCCTCGGAGGTCCTCTGTGTGTGCTGAGTCATGGGCAACACACTACACTCTTTCTTGTGATATCTTGATTCACAGCACTCGCATAGGTAAAAGAGCAACATTCTAGCAAGTTCCAACATGCCGTGGAAGTCGCACTCATTCCCTGGTCTGAGCTGCACAGAGAAAAACACTAGGCTTCTCCTTCCATCCAGGACCTCCTACCTGAAGTCATCCTGCCTCCAGGAGAAAGACGGCATGCGTTCCTATTGCAACTAAAGCACAGTTTTTCCTGTAGCACTGCAGGCTTTTGAAGAGGCAGGGGCCCAGAGGCCTAGCTAGGGCGTTCCTTGTTGAGGCCGTTCACAAGGAGCAGAACACCCTGCCTCGAGAAGTTGATTCAGGGAAGCAACTAGTGTGTACTCTGTGTCTCTTTTGACTTGTTAGAAACCACAGAGATGTATGCTGCCTGTGCCAATGGTAATGGGGGCATGATGGTCCTAGCCTTGCTTTCCATTTGGAAAGCTCCATTCTTGCTGCCGTGAAGCTCCCTGAAATTCTCTGTTGTTGACAGGCCTCTGGCCACTCTAGCATTGGTGTGGGAAGAAAATGAGTTTTCTCTGGCTACACACGGAGCTTCATTGCTCCGGGTGGGGCTCACCTTGCCATGCTCTAGAGCTAAAGGGAATCTCAACGTGAGTCCTTGCCTCGAGGTAAGGCCCTGAGTAGCCCTGCAGAAAGGTAGGCATGCAGCTCTTTCCATGAGCTCTAAGTCGCTGTTCTGCTTTACTTTAAAGGAAGTACCCTTTTCAGGACTCCTAGGCCTCTCGGGTGAGCATCATTTTTGTTCCAAGATCCCTGAGTACCTCCACACCCCTGTAGGCCTGCTGAGCAACGACGAGGCCCATTGGTCCCTCGGAGGTCCTCTGTGTGTGCTGAGTCATGGGCAACACACTACACTCTTTCTTGTGATATCTTGATTCACAGCACTCGCATAGGTAAAAGAGCAACATTCTAGCAAGTTCCAACATGCCGTGGAAGTCGCACTCATTCCCTGGTCTGAGCTGCACAGAGAAAAACACTAGGCTTCTCCTTCCATCCAGGACCTCCTACCTGAAGTCATCCTGCCTCCAGGAGAAAGACGGCATGCGTTCCTATTGCAACTAAAGCACAGTTTTTCCTGTAGCACTGCAGGCTTTTGAAGAGGCAGGGGCCCAGAGGCCTAGCTAGGGCGTTCCTTGTTGAGGCCGTTCACAAGGAGCAGAACACCCTGCCTCGAGAAGTTGATTCAGGGAAGCAACTAGTGTGTACTCTGTGTCTCTTTTGACTTGTTAGAAACCACAGAGATGTATGCTGCCTGTGCCAATGGTAATGGGGGCATGATGGTCCTAGCCTTGCTTTCCATTTGGAAAGCTCCATTCTTGCTGCCGTGAAGCTCCCTGAAATTCTCTGCTGTTGACAGGCCTCTGGCCACTCTAGCATTGGTGTGGGAAGAAAATGAGTTTTCTCTGGCTACACACGGAGCTTCATTGCTCCGGGTGGGGCTCACCTTGCCATGCTCTAGAGCTAAAGGGAATCTCAACGTGAGTCCTTGCCTCGAGGTAAGGCCCTGAGTAGCCCTGCAGAAAGGGAGGCATGCAGCTCTTTCCATGAGCTCTTAGTGGAGGTTCCGCTTTATCTTAAAGGAAGTACCCTTTTCAGGACTCCTAGGCCCCTCGGGTGAGCATCATTTTTGTTCCAAGATCACTGACGCACTCCACACCCCTGCGTGCCTGCTGAGCAGCATTGATTCCCATACGTCCCTCGGAGGCCCTCTGTGTCTGCCGAGTCTCGGGCAACACACTGTACGTTACTTGAGGAGAGCTCTATTTGCAGAGCAGTCGAACAGCATCAGAACCACATTTCTAGGCAGTCCAACATGCCCTGGAAGTTTTCGACATTGCCCTCGTCTGAATGTCCTGAGATAACACTCTTCTTAGAATTTATCGAGGACCTCTTTCCTGAAGTCACTCTATTCAAGGAGAAATACAGCATCCTAACATGCTGTGTCGCTCACAGTGCAAGCAACGTGAGAACTTGCCTCGAGGGAAGGCCCTGAAATGCTATGCAGAAGCGGAGGCGTGTAGCTCTTTCCATGAGGCCGTAGTCGCTGCTCTGCAGCATTTTAACGCCAGTACGCTTTTCAGGACACCTAGGTGCCTCGCCTGGAAACCCTATTTCCTGCAAGAACAGCAAGTACCCTCAGGCTCCCCTGGCCCTTCTAAGCAATATCCAGGCCCGTAGCTTTCCGACTCACAGTGTGTATGCCGAGTGTAGGGCAACAGAGTGCACTCTTACTGGGACATCTTGAATTAGCCAGCACTCATACAGGTTCACGAGCACCGTTCTAGCAAGTTCCAAAATGCCATGGAAGTTGCACTCATTCCCTGGTCTGAGCTGCACAGAGAAAAACACTAGGCTTCTCCTTCCATCCAGAACCTCCTAACTGAAGTCACCCTGCCTCCAGGAAAAAGACGGCTTGCGTTCCTATTGCAACTAAAGCACAGTTTTTCCTGAAGTACGGCAGGCTTTTGAAGAGGCACGGGCCCAGAGGCCTAGCTAGGGCTTTCCTTGGTGAGGCCGTTCACAAGGAGCAGAACACCCTGCCTCGAGAAGTTGATTCAGGGAAGCAACTAGTGTGTACTCTGTGTCTCTTTTGACTTGTTAAAAACCACAGAGATGTATGCTGCCTGTTCCCATGAAATGCGGGCATGATGGTCCTAGCCTTGCTTTCCATTTGGAAAGCTCCATTCTTGCTGCCGTGAAGCTCCCTGAAATTCTCTGCTGTTGACAGGCCTCTGGCCACTCTAGCATTGGTGTGGGAAGAAAATGAGTTTTCTCTGGCTACACACGGAGCTTCATTGCTCCGGGTGGGGCTCACCTTGCCATGCTCTAGAGCTAAAGGGAATCTCAACGTGAGTCCTTGCCGCGAGGTAAGGCCCTGAGTAGCCCTGCAAAAAGGTAGGCATGCAGCTCTTTCCATGAGCTCTAAGTCGCTGTTCTGCTTTACTTTAAAGGAAGTACCCTTTTCAGGACTCCTAGGCCTCTCGGGTGAGCATCATTTTTGTTCCAAGATCCCTGAGTACCTCCACACCCCTGTAGGCCTGCTGAGCAACGACGAGGCCCATTGGTCCCTCGGAGGTCCTCTGTGTGTGCTGAGTCATGGGCAACACACTACACTCTTTCTTGTGATATCTTGATTCACAGCACTCGCATAGGTAAAAGAGCAACATTCTAGCAAGTTCCAACATGCCGTGGAAGTCGCACTCATTCCCTGGTCTGAGCTGCACAGAGAAAAACACTAGGCTTCTCCTTCCATCCAGGACCTCCTACCTGAAGTCATCCTGCCTCCAGGAGAAAGACGGCATGCGTTCCTATTGCAACTAAAGCACAGTTTTTCCTGTAGCACTGCAGGCTTTTGAAGAGGCAGGGGCCCAGAGGCCTAGCTAGGGCGTTCCTTGTTGAGGCCGTTCACAAGGAGCAGAACACCCTGCCTCGAGAAGTTGATTCAGGGAAGCAACTAGTGTGTACTCTGTGTCTCTTTTGACTTGTTAGAAACCACAGAGATGTATGCTGCCTGTGCCAATGGTAATGGGGGCATGATGGTCCTAGCCTTGCTTTCCATTTGGAAAGCTCCATTCTTGCTGCCGTGAAGCTCCCTGAAATTCTCTGCTGTTGACAGGCCTCTGGCCACTCTAGCATTGGTGTGGGAAGAAAATGAGTTTTCTCTGGCTACACACGGAGCTTCATTGCTCCGGGTGGGGCTCACCTTGCCATGCTCTAGAGCTAAAGGGAATCTCAACGTGAGTCCTTGCCTCGAGGTAAGGCCCTGAGTAGCCCTGCAGAAAGGGAGGCATGCAGCTCTTTCCATGAGCTCTAAGTCGCTGTTCTGCTTTACTTTAAAGGAAGTACCCTTTTCAGGACTCCTAGGCCTCTCGGGTGAGCATCATTTTTGTTCCAAGATCCCTGAGTACCTCCACACCCCTGTAGGCCTGCTGAGCAACGACGAGGCCCATTGGTCCCTCGGAGGTCCTCTGTGTGTGCTGAGTCATGGGCAACACACTACACTCTTTCTTGTGATATCTTGATTCACAGCACTCGCATAGGTAAAAGAGCAACATTCTAGCAAGTTCCAACATGCCGTGGAAGTCGCACTCATTCCCTGGTCTGAGCTGCACAGAGAAAAACACTAGGCTTCTCCTTCCATCCAGGACCTCCTACCTGAAGTCATCCTGCCTCCAGGAGAAAGACGGCATGCGTTCCTATTGCAACTAAAGCACAGTTTTTCCTGTAGCACTGCAGGCTTTTGAAGAGGCAGGGGCCCAGAGGCCTAGCTAGGGCGTTCCTTGTTGAGGCCGTTCACAAGGAGCAGAACACCCTGCCTCGAGAAGTTGATTCAGGGAAGCAACTAGTGTGTACTCTGTGTCTCTTTTGACTTGTTAGAAACCACAGAGATGTATGCTGCCTGTGCCAATGGTAATGGGGGCATGATGGTCCTAGCCTTGCTTTCCATTTGGAAAGCTCCATTCTTGCTGCCGTGAAGCTCCCTGAAATTCTCTGCTGTTGACAGGCCTCTGGCCACTCTAGCATTGGTGTGGGAAGAAAATGAGTTTTCTCTGGCTACACACGGAGCTTCATTGCTCCGGGTGGGGCTCACCTTGCCATGCTCTAGAGCTAAAGGGAATCTCAACGTGAGTCCTTGCCTCGAGGTAAGGCCCTGAGTAGCCCTGCAGAAAGGGAGGCATGCAGCTCTTTCCATGAGCTCTAAGTCGCTGTTCTGCTTTACTTTAAAGGAAGTACCCTTTTCAGGACTCCTAGGCCTCTCGGGTGAGCATCATTTTTGTTCCAAGATCCCTGAGTACCTCCACACCCCTGTAGGCCTGCTGAGCAACGACGAGGCCCATTGGTCCCTCGGAGGTCCTCTGTGTGTGCTGAGTCATGGGCAACACACTACACTCTTTCTTGTGATATCTTGATTCATAGCACTCGCATAGGTAAAAGAGCAACATTCTAGCAAGTTCCAACATGCCGTGGAAGTCGCACTCATTCCCTGGTCTGAGCTGCACAGAGAAAAACACTAGGCTTCTCCTTCCATCCAGGACCTCCTACCTGAAGTCATCCTGCCTCCAGGAGAAAGACGGCATGCGTTCCTATTGCAACTAAAGCACAGTTTTTCCTGTAGCACTGCAGGCTTTTGAAGAGGCAGGGGCCCAGAGGCCTAGCTAGGGCGTTCCTGGTTGAGGCCATTCACAAGGAGCAGAACACCCTGCCTCGAGAAGTTGATTCAGGGAAGCAACTAGTGTGTACTCTGTGTCTCTTTTGACTTGTTAGAAACCACAGAGATGTATGCTGCCTGTGCCAATGGTAATGGGGGCATGATGGTCCTAGCCTTGCTTTCCATTTGGAAAGCTCCATTCTTGCTGCCGTGAAGCTCCCTGAAATTCTCTGCTGTTGACAGGCCTCTGGCCACTCTAGCATTGGTGTGGGAAGAAAATGAGTTTTCTCTGGCTACACACGGAGCTTCATTGCTCCGGGTGGGGCTCACCTTGCCATGCTCTAGAGCTAAAGGGAATCTCAACGTGAGTCCTTGCCTCGAGGTAAGGCCCTGAGTAGCCCTGCAGAAAGGGAGGCATGCAGCTCTTTCCATGAGCTCTTAGTGGAGGTTCCGCTTTATCTTAAAGGAAGTACCCTTTTCAGGACTCCTAGGCCCCTCGGGTGAGCATCATTTTTGTTCCAAGATCACTGACGCACTCCACACCCCTGCGTGCCTGCTGAGCAGCATTGATTCCCATACGTCCCTCGGAGGCCCTCTGTGTCTGCCGAGTCTCGGGCAACACACTGTACGTTACTTGAGGAGAGCTCTATTTGCAGAGCAGTCGAACAGCATCAGAACCACATTTCTAGGCAGTCCAACATGCCCTGGAAGTTTTCGACATTGCCCTCGTCTGAATGTCCTGAGATAACACTCTTCTTAGAATTTATCGAGGACCTCTTTCCTGAAGTCACTCTATTCAAGGAGAAATACAGCATCCTAACATGCTGTGTCGCTCACAGTGCAAGCAACGTGAGAACTTGCCTCGAGGGAAGGCCCTGAAATGCTATGCAGAAGCGGAGGCGTGTAGCACTTTCCATGAGGCCGTAGTCGCTGCTCTGCAGCATTTTAACGCCAGTACGCTTTTCAGGACACCTAGGTGCCTCGCCTGGAAACCCTATTTCCTGCAAGAACAGCAAGTACCCTCAGGCTCCCCTGGCCCTTCTAAGCAATATCCAGGCCCGTAGCTTTCCGACTCACAGTGTGTATGCCGAGTGTAGGGCAACAGAGTGCACTCTTACTGGGACATCTTGAATTAGCCAGCACTCATACAGGTTCACGAGCACCGTTCTAGCAAGTTCCAAAATGCCATGGAAGTTGCACTCATTCCCTGGTCTGAGCTGCACAGAGAAAAACACTAGGCTTCTCCTTCCATCCAGGACCTCCTAACTGAAGTCACCCTGCCTCCAGGAAAAAGACGGCTTGCGTTCCTATTGCAACTAAAGCACAGTTTTTCCTGAAGTACGGCAGGCTTTTGAAGAGGCACGGGCCCAGAGGCCTAGCTAGGGCTTTCCTTGGTGAGGCCGTTCACTAGATGCAGAACACCCTGCCTCGAGAAGTTGATTCAGGGAAGCAACTAGTGTGTACTCTGTGTCTCTTTTGACTTGTTAAAAACCACAGAGATGTATGCTGCCTGTTCCCATGAAATGCGGGCATGATGGTACTAGCCTTGCTTTCCATTTGGAAAGCTCCATTCTTGCTGCCGTGAAGCTCCCTGAAATTCTCTGCTGTTGACAGGCCTCTGGCCACTCTAGCATTGGTGTGGGAAGAAAATGAGTTTTCTCTGGCTACACACGGAGCTTCATTGCTCCGGGTGGGGCTCACCTTGCCATGCTCTAGAGCTAAAGGGAATCTCAACGTGAGTCCTTGCCTCGAGGTAAGGCCCTGAGTAGCCCTGCAGAAAGGGAGGCATGCAGCTCTTTCCATGAGCTCTTAGTGGAGGTTCCGCTTTATCTTAAAGGAAGTACCCTTTTCAGGACTCCTAGGCCCCTCGGGTGAGCATCATTTTTGTTCCAAGATCACTGACGCACTCCACACCCCTGCGTGCCTGCTGAGCAGCATTGATTCCCATACGTCCCTCGGAGGCCCTCTGTGTCTGCCGAGTCTCGGGCAACACACTGTACGTTACTTGAGGAGAGCTCTATTTGCAGAGCAGTCGAACAGCATCAGAACCACATTTCTAGGCAGTCCAACATGCCCTGGAAGTTTTCGACATTGCCCTCGTCTGAATGTCCTGAGATAACACTCTTCTTAGAATTTATCGAGGACCTCTTTCCTGAAGTCACTCTATTCAAGGAGAAATACAGCATCCTAACATGCTGTGTCGCTCACAGTGCAAGCAACGTGAGAACTTGCCTCGAGGGAAGGCCCTGAAATGCTATGCAGAAGCGGAGGCGTGTAGCACTTTCCATGAGGCCGTAGTCGCTGCTCTGCAGCATTTTAACGCCAGTACGCTTTTCAGGACACCTAGGTGCCTCGCCTGGAAACCCTATTTCCTGCAAGAACAGCAAGTACCCTCAGGCTCCCCTGGCCCTTCTAAGCAATATCCAGGCCCGTAGCTTTCCGACTCACAGTGTGTATGCCGAGTGTAGGGCAACAGAGTGCACTCTTACTGGGACATCTTGAATTAGCCAGCACTCATACAGGTTCACGAGCACCGTTCTAGCAAGTTCCAAAATGCCATGGAAGTTGCACTCATTCCCTGGTCTGAGCTGCACAGAGAAAAACACTAGGCTTCTCCTTCCATCCAGGACCTCCTAACTGAAGTCACCCTGCCTCCAGGAAAAAGACGGCTTGCGTTCCTATTGCAACTAAAGCACAGTTTTTCCTGAAGTACGGCAGGCTTTTGAAGAGGCACGGGCCCAGAGGCCTAGCTAGGGCTTTCCTTGGTGAGGCCGTTCACTAGATGCAGAACACCCTGCCTCGAGAAGTTGATTCAGGGAAGCAACTAGTGTGTACTCTGTGTCTCTTTTGACTTGTTAAAAACCACAGAGATGTATGCTGCCTGTTCCCATGAAATGCGGGCATGATGGTCCTAGCCTTGCTTTCCATTTGGAAAGCTCCATTCTTGCTGCCGTGAAGCTCCCTGAAATTCTCTGCTGTTGACAGGCCTCTGGCCACTCTAGCATTGGTGTGGGAAGAAAATGAGTTTTCTCTGGCTACACACGGAGCTTCATTGCTCCGGGTGGGGCTCACCTTGCCATGCTCTAGAGCTAAAGGGAATCTCAACGTGAGTCCTTGCCGCGAGGTAAGGCCCTGAGTAGCCCTGCAAAAAGGTAGGCATGCAGCTCTTTCCATGAGCTCTAAGTCGCTGTTCTGCTTTACTTTAAAGGAAGTACCCTTTTCAGGACTCCTAGGCCTCTCGGGTGAGCATCATTTTTGTTCCAAGATCCCTGAGTACCTCCACACCCCTGTAGGCCTGCTGAGCAACGACGAGGCCCATTGGTCCCTCGGAGGTCCTCTGTGTGTGCTGAGTCATGGGCAACACACTACACTCTTTCTTGTGATATCTTGATTCACAGCACTCGCATAGGTAAAAGAGCAACATTCTAGCAAGTTCCAACATGCCGTGGAAGTCGCACTCATTCCCTGGTCTGAGCTGCACAGAGAAAAACACTAGGCTTCTCCTTCCATCCAGGACCTCCTACCTGAAGTCATCCTGCCTCCAGGAGAAAGACGGCATGCGTTCCTATTGCAACTAAAGCACAGTTTTTCCTGTAGCACTGCAGGCTTTTGAAGAGGCAGGGGCCCAGAGGCCTAGCTAGGGCGTTCCTTGTTGAGGCCGTTCACAAGGAGCAGAACACCCTGCCTCGAGAAGTTGATTCAGGGAAGCAACTAGTGTGTACTCTGTGTCTCTTTTGACTTGTTAGAAACCACAGAGATGTATGCTGCCTGTGCCAATGGTAATGGGGGCATGATGGTCCTAGCCTTGCTTTCCATTTGGAAAGCTCCATTCTTGCTGCCGTGAAGCTCCCTGAAATTCTCTGCTGTTGACAGGCCTCTGGCCACTCTAGCATTGGTGTGGGAAGAAAATGAGTTTTCTCTGGCTACACACGGAGCTTCATTGCTCCGGGTGGGGCTCACCTTGCCATGCTCTAGAGCTAAAGGGAATCTCAACGTGAGTCCTTGCCTCGAGGTAAGGCCCTGAGTAGCCCTGCAGAAAGGTAGGCATGCAGCTCTTTCCATGAGCTCTAAGTCGCTGTTCTGCTTTACTTTAAAGGAAGTACCCTTTTCAGGACTCCTAGGCCTCTCGGGTGAGCATCATTTTTGTTCCAAGATCCCTGAGTACCTCCACACCCCTGTAGGCCTGCTGAGCAACGACGAGGCCCATTGGTCCCTCGGAGGTCCTCTGTGTGTGCTGAGTCATGGGCAACACACTACACTCTTTCTTGTGATATCTTGATTCACAGCACTCGCATAGGTAAAAGAGCAACATTCTAGCAAGTTCCAACATGCCGTGGAAGTCGCACTCATTCCCTGGTCTGAGCTGCACAGAGAAAAACACTAGGCTTCTCCTTCCATCCAGGACCTCCTACCTGAAGTCATCCTGCCTCCAGGAGAAAGACGGCATGCGTTCCTATTGCAACTAAAGCACAGTTTTTCCTGTAGCACTGCAGGCTTTTGAAGAGGCAGGGGCCCAGAGGCCTAGCTAGGGCGTTCCTTGTTGAGGCCGTTCACAAGGAGCAGAACACCCTGCCTCGAGAAGTTGATTCAGGGAAGCAACTAGTGTGTACTCTGTGTCTCTTTTGACTTGTTAGAAACCACAGAGATGTATGCTGCCTGTGCCAATGGTAATGGGGGCATGATGGTCCTAGCCTTGCTTTCCATTTGGAAAGCTCCATTCTTGCTGCCGTGAAGCTCCCTGAAATTCTCTGCTGTTGACAGGCCTCTGGCCACTCTAGCATTGGTGTGGGAAGAAAATGAGTTTTCTCTGGCTACACACGGAGCTTCATTGCTCCGGGTGGGGCTCACCTTGCCATGCTCTAGAGCTAAAGGGAATCTCAACGTGAGTCCTTGCCTCGAGGTAAGGCCCTGAGTAGCCCTGCAGAAAGGTAGGCATGCAGCTCTTTCCATGAGCTCTAAGTCGCTGTTCTGCTTTACTTTAAAGGAAGTACCCTTTTCAGGACTCCTAGGCCTCTCGGGTGAGCATCATTTTTGTTCCAAGATCCCTGAGTACCTCCACACCCCTGTAGGCCTGCTGAGCAACGACGAGGCCCATTGGTCCCTCGGAGGTCCTCTGTGTGTGCTGAGTCATGGGCAACACACTACACTCTTTCTTGTGATATCTTGATTCACAGCACTCGCATAGGTAAAAGAGCAACATTCTAGCAAGTTCCAACATGCCGTGGAAGTCGCACTCATTCCCTGGTCTGAGCTGCACAGAGAAAAACACTAGGCTTCTCCTTCCATCCAGGACCTCCTACCTGAAGTCATCCTGCCTCCAGGAGAAAGACGGCATGCGTTCCTATTGCAACTAAAGCACAGTTTTTCCTGTAGCACTGCAGGCTTTTGAAGAGGCAGGGGCCCAGAGGCCTAGCTAGGGCGTTCCTTGTTGAGGCCGTTCACAAGGAGCAGAACACCCTGCCTCGAGAAGTTGATTCAGGGAAGCAACTAGTGTGTACTCTGTGTCTCTTTTGACTTGTTAGAAACCACAGAGATGTATGCTGCCTGTGCCAATGGTAATGGGGGCATGATGGTCCTAGCCTTGCTTTCCATTTGGAAAGCTCCATTCTTGCTGCCGTGAAGCTCCCTGAAATTCTCTGCTGTTGACAGGCCTCTGGCCACTCTAGCATTGGTGTGGGAAGAAAATGAGTTTTCTCTGGCTACACACGGAGCTTCATTGCTCCGGGTGGGGCTCACCTTGCCATGCTCTAGAGCTAAAGGGAATCTCAACGTGAGTCCTTGCCTCGAGGTAAGGCCCTGAGTAGCCCTGCAGAAAGGGAGGCATGCAGCTCTTTCCATGAGCTCTTAGTGGAGGTTCCGCTTTATCTTAAAGGAAGTACCCTTTTCAGGACTCCTAGGCCCCTCGGGTGAGCATCATTTTTGTTCCAAGATCACTGACGCACTCCACACCCCTGCGTGCCTGCTGAGCAGCATTGATTCCCATACGTCCCTCGGAGGCCCTCTGTGTCTGCCGAGTCTCGGGCAACACACTGTACGTTACTTGAGGAGAGCTCTATTTGCAGAGCAGTCGAACAGCATCAGAACCACATTTCTAGGCAGTCCAACATGCCCTGGAAGTTTTCGACATTGCCCTCGTCTGAATGTCCTGAGATAACACTCTTCTTAGAATTTATCGAGGACCTCTTTCCTGAAGTCACTCTATTCAAGGAGAAATACAGCATCCTAACATGCTGTGTCGCTCACAGTGCAAGCAACGTGAGAACTTGCCTCGAGGGAAGGCCCTGAAATGCTATGCAGAAGCGGAGGCGTGTAGCTCTTTCCATGAGGCCGTAGTCGCTGCTCTGCAGCATTTTAACGCCAGTACGCTTTTCAGGACACCTAGGTGCCTCGCCTGGAAACCCTATTTCCTGCAAGAACAGCAAGTACCCTCAGGCTCCCCTGGCCCTTCTAAGCAATATCCAGGCCCGTAGCTTTCCGACTCACAGTGTGTATGCCGAGTGTAGGGCAACAGAGTGCACTCTTACTGGGACATCTTGAATTAGCCAGCACTCATACAGGTTCACGAGCACCGTTCTAGCAAGTTCCAAAATGCCATGGAAGTTGCACTCATTCCCTGGTCTGAGCTGCACAGAGAAAAACACTAGGCTTCTCCTTCCATCCAGAACCTCCTAACTGAAGTCACCCTGCCTCCAGGAAAAAGACGGCTTGCGTTCCTATTGCAACTAAAGCACAGTTTTTCCTGAAGTACGGCAGGCTTTTGAAGAGGCACGGGCCCAGAGGCCTAGCTAGGGCTTTCCTTGGTGAGGCCGTTCACTAGAAGCAGAACACCCTGCCTCGAGAAGTTGATTCAGGGAAGCAACTAGTGTGTACTCTGTGTCTCTTTTGACTTGTTAAAAACCACAGAGATGTATGCTGCCTGTTCCCATGAAATGCGGGCATGATGGTCCTAGCCTTGCTTTCCATTTGGAAAGCTCCATTCTTGCTGCCGTGAAGCTCCCTGAAATTCTCTGCTGTTGACAGGCCTCTGGCCACTCTAGCATTGGTGTGGGAAGAAAATGAGTTTTCTCTGGCTACACACGGAGCTTCATTGCTCCGGGTGGGGCTCACCTTGCCATGCTCTAGAGCTAAAGGGAATCTCAACGTGAGTCCTTGCCTCGAGGTAAGGCCCTGAGTAGCCCTGCAGAAAGGTAGGCATGCAGCTCTTTCCATGAGCTCTAAGTCGCTGTTCTGCTTTACTTTAAAGGAAGTACCCTTTTCAGGACTCCTAGGCCTCTCGGGTGAGCATCATTTTTGTTCCAAGATCCCTGAGTACCTCCACACCCCTGTAGGCCTGCTGAGCAACGACGAGGCCCATTGGTCCCTCGGAGGTCCTCTGTGTGTGCTGAGTCATGGGCAACACACTACACTCTTTCTTGTGATATCTTGATTCACAGCACTCGCATAGGTAAAAGAGCAACATTCTAGCAAGTTCCAACATGCCGTGGAAGTCGCACTCATTCCCTGGTCTGAGCTGCACAGAGAAAAACACTAGGCTTCTCCTTCCATCCAGGACCTCCTACCTGAAGTCATCCTGCCTCCAGGAGAAAGACGGCATGCGTTCCTATTGCAACTAAAGCACAGTTTTTCCTGTAGCACTGCAGGCTTTTGAAGAGGCAGGGGCCCAGAGGCCTAGCTAGGGCGTTCCTTGTTGAGGCCGTTCACAAGGAGCAGAACACCCTGCCTCGAGAAGTTGATTCAGGGAAGCAACTAGTGTGTACTCTGTGTCTCTTTTGACTTGTTAGAAACCACAGAGATGTATGCTGCCTGTGCCAATGGTAATGGGGGCATGATGGTCCTAGCCTTGCTTTCCTTTTGGAAAGCTCCATTCTTGCTGCCGTGAAGCTCCCTGAAATTCTCTGCTGTTGACAGGCCTCTGGCCACTCTAGCATTGGTGTGGGAAGAAAATGAGTTTTCTCTGGCTACACACGGAGCTTCATTGCTCCGGGTGGGGCTCACCTTGCCATGCTCTAGAGCTAAAGGGAATCTCAACGTGAGTCCTTGCCTCGAGGTAAGGCCCTGAGTAGCCCTGCAGAAAGGGAGGCATGCAGCTCTTTCCATGAGCTCTTAGTGGAGGTTCCGCTTTATCTTAAAGGAAGTACCCTTTTCAGGACTCCTAGGCCCCTCGGGTGAGCATCATTTTTGTTCCAAGATCACTGACGCACTCCACACCCCTGCGTGCCTGCTGAGCAGCATTGATTCCCATACGTCCCTCGGAGGCCCTCTGTGTCTGCCGAGTCTCGGGCAACACACTGTACGTTACTTGAGGAGAGCTCTATTTGCAGAGCAGTCGAACAGCATCAGAACCACATTTCTAGGCAGTCCAACATGCCCTGGAAGTTTTCGACATTGCCCTCGTCTGAATGTCCTGAGATAACACTCTTCTTAGAATTTATCGAGGACCTCTTTCCTGAAGTCACTCTATTCAAGGAGAAATACAGCATCCTAACATGCTGTGTCGCTCACAGTGCAAGCAACGTGAGAACTTGCCTCGAGGGAAGGCCCTGAAATGCTATGCAGAAGCGGAGGCGTGTAGCTCTTTCCATGAGGCCGTAGTCGCTGCTCTGCAGCATTTTAACGCCAGTACGCTTTTCAGGACACCTAGGTGCCTCGCCTGGAAACCCTATTTCCTGCAAGAACAGCAAGTACCCTCAGGCTCCCCTGGCCCTTCTAAGCAATATCCAGGCCCGTAGCTTTCCGACTCACAGTGTGTATGCCGAGTGTAGGGCAACAGAGTGCACTCTTACTGGGACATCTTGAATTAGCCAGCACTCATACAGGTTCACGAGCACCGTTCTAGCAAGTTCCAAAATGCCATGGAAGTTGCACTCATTCCCTGGTCTGAGCTGCACAGAGAAAAACACTAGGCTTCTCCTTCCATCCAGAACCTCCTAACTGAAGTCACCCTGCCTCCAGGAAAAAGACGGCTTGCGTTCCTATTGCAACTAAAGCACAGTTTTTCCTGAAGTACGGCAGGCTTTTGAAGAGGCACGGGCCCAGAGGCCTAGCTAGGGCTTTCCTTGGTGAGGCCGTTCACTAGAAGCAGAACACCCTGCCTCGAGAAGTTGATTCAGGGAAGCAACTAGTGTGTACTCTGTGTCTCTTTTGACTTGTTAAAAACCACAGAGATGTATGCTGCCTGTTCCCATGAAATGCGGGCATGATGGTCCTAGCCTTGCTTTCCATTTGGAAAGCTCCATTCTTGCTGCCGTGAAGCTCCCTGAAATTCTCTGCTGTTGACAGGCCTCTGGCCACTCTAGCATTGGTGTGGGAAGAAAATGAGTTTTCTCTGGCTACACACGGAGCTTCATTGCTCCGGGTGGGGCTCACCTTGCCATGCTCTAGAGCTAAAGGGAATCTCAACGTGAGTCCTTGCCGCGAGGTAAGGCCCTGAGTAGCCCTGCAAAAAGGTAGGCATGCAGCTCTTTCCATGAGCTCTAAGTCGCTGTTCTGCTTTACTTTAAAGGAAGTACCCTTTTCAGGACTCCTAGGCCTCTCGGGTGAGCATCATTTTTGTTCCAAGATCCCTGAGTACCTCCACACCCCTGTAGGCCTGCTGAGCAACGACGAGGCCCATTGGTCCCTCGGAGGTCCTCTGTGTGTGCTGAGTCATGGGCAACACACTACACTCTTTCTTGTGATATCTTGATTCACAGCACTCGCATAGGTAAAAGAGCAACATTCTAGCAAGTTCCAACATGCCGTGGAAGTCGCACTCATTCCCTGGTCTGAGCTGCACAGAGAAAAACACTAGGCTTCTCCTTCCATCCAGGACCTCCTACCTGAAGTCATCCTGCCTCCAGGAGAAAGACGGCATGCGTTCCTATTGCAACTAAAGCACAGTTTTTCCTGTAGCACTGCAGGCTTTTGAAGAGGCAGGGGCCCAGAGGCCTAGCTAGGGCGTTCCTTGTTGAGGCCGTTCACAAGGAGCAGAACACCCTGCCTCGAGAAGTTGATTCAGGGAAGCAACTAGTGTGTACTCTGTGTCTCTTTTGACTTGTTAGAAACCACAGAGATGTATGCTGCCTGTGCCAATGGTAATGGGGGCATGATGGTCCTAGCCTTGCTTTCCATTTGGAAAGCTCCATTCTTGCTGCCGTGAAGCTCCCTGAAATTCTCTGCTGTTGACAGGCCTCTGGCCACTCTAGCATTGGTGTGGGAAGAAAATGAGTTTTCTCTGGCTACACACGGAGCTTCATTGCTCCGGGTGGGGCTCACCTTGCCATGCTCTAGAGCTAAAGGGAATCTCAACGTGAGTCCTTGCCTCGAGGTAAGGCCCTGAGTAGCCCTGCAGAAAGGGAGGCATGCAGCTCTTTCCATGAGCTCTAAGTCGCTGTTCTGCTTTACTTTAAAGGAAGTACCCTTTTCAGGACTCCTAGGCCTCTCGGGTGAGCATCATTTTTGTTCCAAGATCCCTGAGTACCTCCACACCCCTGTAGGCCTGCTGAGCAACGACGAGGCCCATTGGTCCCTCGGAGGTCCTCTGTGTGTGCTGAGTCATGGGCAACACACTACACTCTTTCTTGTGATATCTTGATTCACAGCACTCGCATAGGTAAAAGAGCAACATTCTAGCAAGTTCCAACATGCCGTGGAAGTCGCACTCATTCCCTGGTCTGAGCTGCACAGAGAAAAACACTAGGCTTCTCCTTCCATCCAGGACCTCCTACCTGAAGTCATCCTGCCTCCAGGAGAAAGACGGCATGCGTTCCTATTGCAACTAAAGCACAGTTTTTCCTGTAGCACTGCAGGCTTTTGAAGAGGCAGGGGCCCAGAGGCCTAGCTAGGGCGTTCCTTGTTGAGGCCGTTCACAAGGAGCAGAACACCCTGCCTCGAGAAGTTGATTCAGGGAAGCAACTAGTGTGTACTCTGTGTCTCTTTTGACTTGTTAGAAACCACAGAGATGTATGCTGCCTGTGCCAATGGTAATGGGGGCATGATGGTCCTAGCCTTGCTTTCCATTTGGAAAGCTCCATTCTTGCTGCCGTGAAGCTCCCTGAAATTCTCTGCTGTTGACAGGCCTCTGGCCACTCTAGCATTGGTGTGGGAAGAAAATGAGTTTTCTCTGGCTACACACGGAGCTTCATTGCTCCGGGTGGGGCTCACCTTGCCATGCTCTAGAGCTAAAGGGAATCTCAACGTGAGTCCTTGCCTCGAGGTAAGGCCCTGAGTAGCCCTGCAGAAAGGGAGGCATGCAGCTCTTTCCATGAGCTCTTAGTGGAGGTTCCGCTTTATCTTAAAGGAAGTACCCTTTTCAGGACTCCTAGGCCCCTCGGGTGAGCATCATTTTTGTTCCAAGATCACTGACGCACTCCACACCCCTGCGTGCCTGCTGAGCAGCATTGATTCCCATACGTCCCTCGGAGGCCCTCTGTGTCTGCCGAGTCTCGGGCAACACACTGTACGTTACTTGAGGAGAGCTCTATTTGCAGAGCAGTCGAACAGCATCAGAACCACATTTCTAGGCAGTCCAACATGCCCTGGAAGTTTTCGACATTGCCCTCGTCTGAATGTCCTGAGATAACACTCTTCTTAGAATTTATCGAGGACCTCTTTCCTGAAGTCACTCTATTCAAGGAGAAATACAGCATCCTAACATGCTGTGTCGCTCACAGTGCAAGCAACGTGAGAACTTGCCTCGAGGGAAGGCCCTGAAATGCTATGCAGAAGCGGAGGCGTGTAGCTCTTTCCATGAGGCCGTAGTCGCTGCTCTGCAGCATTTTAACGCCAGTACGCTTTTCAGGACACCTAGGTGCCTCGCCTGGAAACCCTATTTCCTGCAAGAACAGCAAGTACCCTCAGGCTCCCCTGGCCCTTCTAAGCAATATCCAGGCCCGTAGCTTTCCGACTCACAGTGTGTATGCCGAGTGTAGGGCAACAGAGTGCACTCTTACTGGGACATCTTGAATTAGCCAGCACTCATACAGGTTCACGAGCACCGTTCTAGCAAGTTCCAAAATGCCATGGAAGTTGCACTCATTCCCTGGTCTGAGCTGCACAGAGAAAAACACTAGGCTTCTCCTTCCATCCAGGACCTCCTAACTGAAGTCACCCTGCCTCCAGGAAAAAGACGGCTTGCGTTCCTATTGCAACTAAAGCACAGTTTTTCCTGAAGTACGGCAGGCTTTTGAAGAGGCACGGGCCCAGAGGCCTAGCTAGGGCTTTCCTTGGTGAGGCCGTTCACTAGATGCAGAACACCCTGCCTCGAGAAGTTGATTCAGGGAAGCAACTAGTGTGTACTCTGTGTCTCTTTTGACTTGTTAGAAACCACAGAGATGTATGCTGCCTGTGCCAATGGTAATGGGGGCATGATGGTCCTAGCCTTGCTTTCCATTTGGAAAGCTCCATTCTTGCTGCCGTGAAGCTCCCTGAAATTCTCTGCTGTTGACAGGCCTCTGGCCACTCTAGCATTGGTGTGGGAAGAAAATGAGTTTTCTCTGGCTACACACGGAGCTTCATTGCTCCGGGTGGGGCTCACCTTGCCATGCTCTAGAGCTAAAGGGAATCTCAACGTGAGTCCTTGCCTCGAGGTAAGGCCCTGAGTAGCCCTGCAGAAAGGGAGGCATGCAGCTCTTTCCATGAGCTCTTAGTGGAGGTTCCGCTTTATCTTAAAGGAAGTACCCTTTTCAGGACTCCTAGGCCCCTCGGGTGAGCATCATTTTTGTTCCAAGATCCCTGAGTACCTCCACACCCCTGTAGGCCTGCTGAGCAACAACGAGGCCCATTGGTCCCTCGGAGGTCCTCTGTGTGTGCTGAGTCATGGGCAACACACTACACTCTTTCTTGTGATATCTTGATTCACAGCACTCGCATAGGTAAAAGAGCAACATTCTAGCAAGTTCCAACATGCCGTGGAAGTCGCACTCATTCCCTGGTCTGAGCTGCACAGAGAAAAACACTAGGCTTCTCCTTCCATCCAGGACCTCCTACCTGAAGTCATCCTGCCTCCAGGAGAAAGACGGCATGCGTTCCTATTGCAACTAAAGCACAGTTTTTCCTGTAGCACTGCAGGCTTTTGAAGAGGCAGGGGCCCAGAGGCCTAGCTAGGGCGTTCCTTGTTGAGGCCGTTCACAAGGAGCAGAACACCCTGCCTCGAGAAGTTGATTCAGGGAAGCAACTAGTGTGTACTCTGTGTCTCTTTTGACTTGTTAGAAACCACAGAGATGTATGCTGCCTGTGCCAATGGTAATGGGGGCATGATGGTCCTAGCCTTGCTTTCCATTTGGAAAGCTCCATTCTTGCTGCCGTGAAGCTCCCTGAAATTCTATGCTGTTGACAGGCCTCTCGCCACTCTAGCATTGGTGTGGGAAGAAAATGAGTTTTCTCTGGCTACACACGGAGCTTCATTGCTCCGGGTGGGGCTCACCTTGCCATGCTCTAGAGCTAAAGGGAATCTCAACGTGAGTCCTTGCCTCGAGGTAAGGCCCTGAGTAGCCCTGCAGAAAGGGAGGCATGCAGCTCTTTCCATGAGCTCTTAGTGGAGGTTCCGCTTTATCTTAAAGGAAGTACCCTTTTCAGGACTCCTAGGCCCCTCGGGTGAGCATCATTTTTGTTCCAAGATCACTGACGCACTCCACACCCCTGCGTGCCTGCTGAGCAGCATTGATTCCCATACGTCCCTCGGAGGCCCTCTGTGTCTGCCGAGTCTCGGGCAACACACTGTACGTTACTTGAGGAGAGCTCTATTTGCAGAGCAGTCGAACAGCATCAGAACCACATTTCTAGGCAGTCCAACATGCCCTGGAAGTTTTCGACATTGCCCTCGTCTGAATGTCCTGAGATAACACTCTTCTTAGAATTTATCGAGGACCTCTTTCCTGAAGTCACTCTATTCAAGGAGAAATACAGCATCCTAACATGCTGTGTCGCTCACAGTGCAAGCAACGTGAGAACTTGCCTCGAGGGAAGGCCCTGAAATGCTATGCAGAAGCGGAGGCGTGTAGCTCTTTCCATGAGGCCGTAGTCGCTGCTCTGCAGCATTTTAACGCCAGTACGCTTTTCAGGACACCTAGGTGCCTCGCCTGGAAACCCTATTTCCTGCAAGAACAGCAAGTACCCTCAGGCTCCCCTGGCCCTTCTAAGCAATATCCAGGCCCGTAGCTTTCCGACTCACAGTGTGTATGCCGAGTGTAGGGCAACAGAGTGCACTCTTACTGGGACATCTTGAATTAGCCAGCACTCATACAGGTTCACGAGCACCGTTCTAGCAAGTTCCAAAATGCCATGGAAGTTGCACTCATTCCCTGGTCTGAGCTGCACAGAGAAAAACACTAGGCTTCTCCTTCCATCCAGAACCTCCTAACTGAAGTCACCCTGCCTCCAGGAAAAAGACGGCTTGCGTTCCTATTGCAACTAAAGCACAGTTTTTCCTGAAGTACGGCAGGCTTTTGAAGAGGCACGGGCCCAGAGGCCTAGCTAGGGCTTTCCTTGGTGAGGCCGTTCACTAGAAGCAGAACACCCTGCCTCGAGAAGTTGATTCAGGGAAGCAACTAGTGTGTACTCTGTGTCTCTTTTGACTTGTTAAAAACCACAGAGATGTATGCTGCCTGTTCCCATGAAATGCGGGCATGATGGTCCTAGCCTTGCTTTCCATTTGGAAAGCTCCATTCTTGCTGCCGTGAAGCTCCCTGAAATTCTCTGCTGTTGACAGGCCTCTGGCCACTCTAGCATTGGTGTGGGAAGAAAATGAGTTTTCTCTGGCTACACACGGAGCTTCATTGCTCCGGGTGGGGCTCACCTTGCCATGCTCTAGAGCTAAAGGGAATCTCAACGTGAGTCCTTGCCGCGAGGTAAGGCCCTGAGTAGCCCTGCAAAAAGGTAGGCATGCAGCTCTTTCCATGAGCTCTAAGTCGCTGTTCTGCTTTACTTTAAAGGAAGTACCCTTTTCAGGACTCCTAGGCCTCTCGGGTGAGCATCATTTTTGTTCCAAGATCCCTGAGTACCTCCACACCCCTGTAGGCCTGCTGAGCAACGACGAGGCCCATTGGTCCCTCGGAGGTCCTCTGTGTGTGCTGAGTCATGGGCAACACACTACACTCTTTCTTGTGATATCTTGATTCACAGCACTCGCATAGGTAAAAGAGCAACATTCTAGCAAGTTCCAACATGCCGTGGAAGTCGCACTCATTCCCTGGTCTGAGCTGCACAGAGAAAAACACTAGGCTTCTCCTTCCATCCAGGACCTCCTACCTGAAGTCATCCTGCCTCCAGGAGAAAGACGGCATGCGTTCCTATTGCAACTAAAGCACAGTTTTTCCTGTAGCACTGCAGGCTTTTGAAGAGGCAGGGGCCCAGAGGCCTAGCTAGGGCGTTCCTTGTTGAGGCCGTTCACAAGGAGCAGAACACCCTGCCTCGAGAAGTTGATTCAGGGAAGCAACTAGTGTGTACTCTGTGTCTCTTTTGACTTGTTAGAAACCACAGAGATGTATGCTGCCTGTGCCAATGGTAATGGGGGCATGATGGTCCTAGCCTTGCTTTCCATTTGGAAAGCTCCATTCTTGCTGCCGTGAAGCTCCCTGAAATTCTCTGCTGTTGACAGGCCTCTGGCCACTCTAGCATTGGTGTGGGAAGAAAATGAGTTTTCTCTGGCTACACACGGAGCTTCATTGCTCCGGGTGGGGCTCACCTTGCCATGCTCTAGAGCTAAAGGGAATCTCAACGTGAGTCCTTGCCTCGAGGTAAGGCCCTGAGTAGCCCTGCAGAAAGGGAGGCATGCAGCTCTTTCCATGAGCTCTAAGTCGCTGTTCTGCTTTACTTTAAAGGAAGTACCCTTTTCAGGACTCCTAGGCCTCTCGGGTGAGCATCATTTTTGTTCCAAGATCCCTGAGTACCTCCACACCCCTGTAGGCCTGCTGAGCAACGACGAGGCCCATTGGTCCCTCGGAGGTCCTCTGTGTGTGCTGAGTCATGGGCAACACACTACACTCTTTCTTGTGATATCTTGATTCACAGCACTCGCATAGGTAAAAGAGCAACATTCTAGCAAGTTCCAACATGCCGTGGAAGTCGCACTCATTCCCTGGTCTGAGCTGCACAGAGAAAAACACTAGGCTTCTCCTTCCATCCAGGACCTCCTACCTGAAGTCATCCTGCCTCCAGGAGAAAGACGGCATGCGTTCCTATTGCAACTAAAGCACAGTTTTTCCTGTAGCACTGCAGGCTTTTGAAGAGGCAGGGGCCCAGAGGCCTAGCTAGGGCGTTCCTTGTTGAGGCCGTTCACAAGGAGCAGAACACCCTGCCTCGAGAAGTTGATTCAGGGAAGCAACTAGTGTGTACTCTGTGTCTCTTTTGACTTGTTAGAAACCACAGAGATGTATGCTGCCTGTGCCAATGGTAATGGGGGCATGATGGTCCTAGCCTTGCTTTCCATTTGGAAAGCTCCATTCTTGCTGCCGTGAAGCTCCCTGAAATTCTCTGCTGTTGACAGGCCTCTGGCCACTCTAGCATTGGTGTGGGAAGAAAATGAGTTTTCTCTGGCTACACACGGAGCTTCATTGCTCCGGGTGGGGCTCACCTTGCCATGCTCTAGAGCTAAAGGGAATCTCAACGTGAGTCCTTGCCTCGAGGTAAGGCCCTGAGTAGCCCTGCAGAAAGGGAGGCATGCAGCTCTTTCCATGAGCTCTTAGTGGAGGTTCCGCTTTATCTTAAAGGAAGTACCCTTTTCAGGACTCCTAGGCCCCTCGGGTGAGCATCATTTTTGTTCCAAGATCACTGACGCACTCCACACCCCTGCGTGCCTGCTGAGCAGCATTGATTCCCATACGTCCCTCGGAGGCCCTCTGTGTCTGCCGAGTCTCGGGCAACACACTGTACGTTACTTGAGGAGAGCTCTATTTGCAGAGCAGTCGAACAGCATCAGAACCACATTTCTAGGCAGTCCAACATGCCCTGGAAGTTTTCGACATTGCCCTCGTCTGAATGTCCTGAGATAACACTCTTCTTAGAATTTATCGAGGACCTCTTTCCTGAAGTCACTCTATTCAAGGAGAAATACAGCATCCTAACATGCTGTGTCGCTCACAGTGCAAGCAACGTGAGAACTTGCCTCGAGGGAAGGCCCTGAAATGCTATGCAGAAGCGGAGGCGTGTAGCTCTTTCCATGAGGCCGTAGTCGCTGCTCTGCAGCATTTTAACGCCAGTACGCTTTTCAGGACACCTAGGTGCCTCGCCTGGAAACCCTATTTCCTGCAAGAACAGCAAGTACCCTCAGGCTCCCCTGGCCCTTCTAAGCAATATCCAGGCCCGTAGCTTTCCGACTCACAGTGTGTATGCCGAGTGTAGGGCAACAGAGTGCACTCTTACTGGGACATCTTGAATTAGCCAGCACTCATACAGGTTCACGAGCACCGTTCTAGCAAGTTCCAAAATGCCATGGAAGTTGCACTCATTCCCTGGTCTGAGCTGCACAGAGAAAAACACTAGGCTTCTCCTTCCATCCAGAACCTCCTAACTGAAGTCACCCTGCCTCCAGGAAAAAGACGGCTTGCGTTCCTATTGCAACTAAAGCACAGTTTTTCCTGAAGTACGGCAGGCTTTTGAAGAGGCACGGGCCCAGAGGCCTAGCTAGGGCTTTCCTTGGTGAGGCCGTTCACTAGAAGCAGAACACCCTGCCTCGAGAAGTTGATTCAGGGAAGCAACTAGTGTGTACTCTGTGTCTCTTTTGACTTGTTAAAAACCACAGAGATGTATGCTGCCTGTTCCCATGAAATGCGGGCATGATGGTCCTAGCCTTGCTTTCCATTTGGAAAGCTCCATTCTTGCTGCCGTGAAGCTCCCTGAAATTCTCTGCTGTTGACAGGCCTCTGGCCACTCTAGCATTGGTGTGGGAAGAAAATGAGTTTTCTCTGGCTACACACGGAGCTTCATTGCTCCGGGTGGGGCTCACCTTGCCATGCTCTAGAGCTAAAGGGAATCTCAACGTGAGTCCTTGCCGCGAGGTAAGGCCCTGAGTAGCCCTGCAAAAAGGTAGGCATGCAGCTCTTTCCATGAGCTCTAAGTCGCTGTTCTGCTTTACTTTAAAGGAAGTACCCTTTTCAGGACTCCTAGGCCTCTCGGGTGAGCATCATTTTTGTTCCAAGATCCCTGAGTACCTCCACACCCCTGTAGGCCTGCTGAGCAACGACGAGGCCCATTGGTCCCTCGGAGGTCCTCTGTGTGTGCTGAGTCATGGGCAACACACTACACTCTTTCTTGTGATATCTTGATTCACAGCACTCGCATAGGTAAAAGAGCAACATTCTAGCAAGTTCCAACATGCCGTGGAAGTCGCACTCATTCCCTGGTCTGAGCTGCACAGAGAAAAACACTAGGCTTCTCCTTCCATCCAGGACCTCCTACCTGAAGTCATCCTGCCTCCAGGAGAAAGACGGCATGCGTTCCTATTGCAACTAAAGCACAGTTTTTCCTGTAGCACTGCAGGCTTTTGAAGAGGCAGGGGCCCAGAGGCCTAGCTAGGGCGTTCCTTGTTGAGGCCGTTCACAAGGAGCAGAACACCCTGCCTCGAGAAGTTGATTCAGGGAAGCAACTAGTGTGTACTCTGTGTCTCTTTTGACTTGTTAGAAACCACAGAGATGTATGCTGCCTGTGCCAATGGTAATGGGGGCATGATGGTCCTAGCCTTGCTTTCCATTTGGAAAGCTCCATTCTTGCTGCCGTGAAGCTCCCTGAAATTCTCTGCTGTTGACAGGCCTCTGGCCACTCTAGCATTGGTGTGGGAAGAAAATGAGTTTTCTCTGGCTACACACGGAGCTTCATTGCTCCGGGTGGGGCTCACCTTGCCATGCTCTAGAGCTAAAGGGAATCTCAACGTGAGTCCTTGCCTCGAGGTAAGGCCCTGAGTAGCCCTGCAGAAAGGGAGGCATGCAGCTCTTTCCATGAGCTCTAAGTCGCTGTTCTGCTTTACTTTAAAGGAAGTACCCTTTTCAGGACTCCTAGGCCTCTCGGGTGAGCATCATTTTTGTTCCAAGATCCCTGAGTACCTCCACACCCCTGTAGGCCTGCTGAGCAACGACGAGGCCCATTGGTCCCTCGGAGGTCCTCTGTGTGTGCTGAGTCATGGGCAACACACTACACTCTTTCTTGTGATATCTTGATTCACAGCACTCGCATAGGTAAAAGAGCAACATTCTAGCAAGTTCCAACATGCCGTGGAAGTCGCACTCATTCCCTGGTCTGAGCTGCACAGAGAAAAACACTAGGCTTCTCCTTCCATCCAGGACCTCCTACCTGAAGTCATCCTGCCTCCAGGAGAAAGACGGCATGCGTTCCTATTGCAACTAAAGCACAGTTTTTCCTGTAGCACTGCAGGCTTTTGAAGAGGCAGGGGCCCAGAGGCCTAGCTAGGGCGTTCCTTGTTGAGGCCGTTCACAAGGAGCAGAACACCCTGCCTCGAGAAGTTGATTCAGGGAAGCAACTAGTGTGTACTCTGTGTCTCTTTTGACTTGTTAGAAACCACAGAGATGTATGCTGCCTGTGCCAATGGTAATGGGGGCATGATGGTCCTAGCCTTGCTTTCCATTTGGAAAGCTCCATTCTTGCTGCCGTGAAGCTCCCTGAAATTCTCTGCTGTTGACAGGCCTCTGGCCACTCTAGCATTGGTGTGGGAAGAAAATGAGTTTTCTCTGGCTACACACGGAGCTTCATTGCTCCGGGTGGGGCTCACCTTGCCATGCTCTAGAGCTAAAGGGAATCTCAACGTGAGTCCTTGCCTCAAGGTAAGGCCCTGAGTAGCCCTGCAGAAAGGTAGGCATGCAGCTCTTTCCATGAGCTCTAAGTCGCTGTTCTGCTTTACTTTAAAGGAAGTACCCTTTTCAGGACTCCTAGGCCTCTCGGGTGAGCATCATTTTTGTTCCAAGATCCCTGAGTACCTCCACACCCCTGTAGGCCTGCTGAGCAACGACGAGGCCCATTGGTCCCTCGGAGGTCCTCTGTGTGTGCTGAGTCATGGGCAACACACTACACTCTTTCTTGTGATATCTTGATTCATAGCACTCGCATAGGTAAAAGAGCAACATTCTAGCAAGTTCCAACATGCCGTGGAAGTCGCACTCATTCCCTGGTCTGAGCTGCACAGAGAAAAACACTAGGCTTCTCCTTCCATCCAGGACCTCCTACCTGAAGTCATCCTGCCTCCAGGAGAAAGACGGCATGCGTTCCTATTGCAACTAAAGCACAGTTTTTCCTGTAGCACTGCAGGCTTTTGAAGAGGCAGGGGCCCAGAGGCCTAGCTAGGGCGTTCCTTGTTGAGGCCGTTCACAAGGAGCAGAACACCCTGCCTCGAGAAGTTGATTCAGGGAAGCAACTAGTGTGTACTCTGTGTCTCTTTTGACTTGTTAGAAACCACAGAGATGTATGCTGCCTGTGCCAATGGTAATGGGGGCATGATGGTCCTAGCCTTGCTTTCCATTTGGAAAGCTCCATTCTTGCTGCCGTGAAGCTCCCTGAAATTCTCTGCTGTTGACAGGCCTCTGGCCACTCTAGCATTGGTGTGGGAAGAAAATGAGTTTTCTCTGGCTACACACGGAGCTTCATTGCTCCGGGTGGGGCTCACCTTGCCATGCTCTAGAGCTAAAGGGAATCTCAACGTGAGTCCTTGCCTCGAGGTAAGGCCCTGAGTAGCCCTGCAGAAAGGTAGGCATGCAGCTCTTTCCATGAGCTCTAAGTCGCTGTTCTGCTTTACTTTAAAGGAAGTACCCTTTTCAGGACTCCTAGGCCTCTCGGGTGAGCATCATTTTTGTTCCAAGATCCCTGAGTACCTCCACACCCCTGTAGGCCTGCTGAGCAACGACGAGGCCCATTGGTCCCTCGGAGGTCCTCTGTGTGTGCTGAGTCATGGGCAACACACTACACTCTTTCTTGTGATATCTTGATTCACAGCACTCGCATAGGTAAAAGAGCAACATTCTAGCAAGTTCCAACATGCCGTGGAAGTCGCACTCATTCCCTGGTCTGAGCTGCACAGAGAAAAACACTAGGCTTCTCCTTCCATCCAGGACCTCCTACCTGAAGTCATCCTGCCTCCAGGAGAAAGACGGCATGCGTTCCTATTGCAACTAAAGCACAGTTTTTCCTGTAGCACTGCAGGCTTTTGAAGAGGCAGGGGCCCAGAGGCCTAGCTAGGGCGTTCCTTGTTGAGGCCGTTCACAAGGAGCAGAACACCCTGCCTCGAGAAGTTGATTCAGGGAAGCAACTAGTGTGTACTCTGTGTCTCTTTTGACTTGTTAGAAACCACAGAGATGTATGCTGCCTGTGCCAATGGTAATGGGGGCATGATGGTCCTAGCCTTGCTTTCCATTTGGAAAGCTCCATTCTTGCTGCCGTGAAGCTCCCTGAAATTCTCTGCTGTTGACAGGCCTCTGGCCACTCTAGCATTGGTGTGGGAAGAAAATGAGTTTTCTCTGGCTACACACGGAGCTTCATTGCTCCGGGTGGGGCTCACCTTGCCATGCTCTAGAGCTAAAGGGAATCTCAACGTGAGTCCTTGCCTCGAGGTAAGGCCCTGAGTAGCCCTGCAGAAAGGGAGGCATGCAGCTCTTTCCATGAGCTCTTAGTGGAGGTTCCGCTTTATCTTAAAGGAAGTACCCTTTTCAGGACTCCTAGGCCCCTCGGGTGAGCATCATTTTTGTTCCAAGATCACTGACGCACTCCACACCCCTGCGTGCCTGCTGAGCAGCATTGATTCCCATACGTCCCTCGGAGGCCCTCTGTGTCTGCCGAGTCTCGGGCAACACACTGTACGTTACTTGAGGAGAGCTCTATTTGCAGAGCAGTCGAACAGCATCAGAACCACATTTCTAGGCAGTCCAACATGCCCTGGAAGTTTTCGACATTGCCCTCGTCTGAATGTCCTGAGATAACACTCTTCTTAGAATTTATCGAGGACCTCTTTCCTGAAGTCACTCTATTCAAGGAGAAATACAGCATCCTAACATGCTGTGTCACTCACAGTGCAAGCAACGTGAGAACTTGCCTCGAGGGAAGGCCCTGAAATGCTATGCAGAAGCGGAGGCGTGTAGCACTTTCCATGAGGCCGTAGTCGCTGCTCTGCAGCATTTTAACGCCAGTACGCTTTTCAGGACACCTAGGTGCCTCGCCTGGAAACCCTATTTCCTGCAAGAACAGCAAGTACCCTCAGGCTCCCCTGGCCCTTCTAAGCAATATCCAGGCCCGTAGCTTTCCGACTCACAGTGTGTATGCCGAGTGTAGGGCAACAGAGTGCACTCTTACTGGGACATCTTGAATTAGCCAGCACTCATACAGGTTCACGAGCACCGTTCTAGCAAGTTCCAAAATGCCATGGAAGTTGCACTCATTCCCTGGTCTGAGCTGCACAGAGAAAAACACTAGGCTTCTCCTTCCATCCAGGACCTCCTAACTGAAGTCACCCTGCCTCCAGGAAAAAGACGGCTTGCGTTCCTATTGCAACTAAAGCACAGTTTTTCCTGAAGTACGGCAGGCTTTTGAAGAGGCACGGGCCCAGAGGCCTAGCTAGGGCTTTCCTTGGTGAGGCCGTTCACTAGATGCAGAACACCCTGCCTCGAGAAGTTGATTCAGGGAAGCAACTAGTGTGTACTCTGTGTCTCTTTTGACTTGTTAAAAACCACAGAGATGTATGCTGCCTGTTCCCATGAAATGCGGGCATGATGGTCCTAGCCTTGCTTTCCATTTGGAAAGCTCCATTCTTGCTGCCGTGAAGCTCCCTGAAATTCTCTGCTGTTGACAGGCCTCTGGCCACTCTAGCATTGGTGTGGGAAGAAAATGAGTTTTCTCTGGCTACACACGGAGCTTCATTGCTCCGGGTGGGGCTCACCTTGCCATGCTCTAGAGCTAAAGGGAATCTCAACGTGAGTCCTTGCCTCGAGGTAAGGCCCTGAGTAGCCCTGCAGAAAGGTAGGCATGCAGCTCTTTCCATGAGCTCTAAGTCGCTGTTCTGCTTTACTTTAAAGGAAGTACCCTTTTCAGGACTCCTAGGCCTCTCGGGTGAGCATCATTTTTGTTCCAAGATCCCTGAGTACCTCCACACCCCTGTAGGCCTGCTGAGCAACGACGAGGCCCATTGGTCCCTCGGAGGTCCTCTGTGTGTGCTGAGTCATGGGCAACACACTACACTCTTTCTTGTGATATCTTGATTCACAGCACTCGCATAGGTAAAAGAGCAACATTCTAGCAAGTTCCAACATGCCGTGGAAGTCGCACTCATTCCCTGGTCTGAGCTGCACAGAGAAAAACACTAGGCTTCTCCTTCCATCCAGGACCTCCTACCTGAAGTCATCCTGCCTCCAGGAGAAAGACGGCATGCGTTCCTATTGCAACTAAAGCACAGTTTTTCCTGTAGCACTGCAGGCTTTTGAAGAGGCAGGGGCCCAGAGGCCTAGCTAGGGCGTTCCTTGTTGAGGCCGTTCACAAGGAGCAGAACACCCTGCCTCGAGAAGTTGATTCAGGGAAGCAACTAGTGTGTACTCTGTGTCTCTTTTGACTTGTTAGAAACCACAGAGATGTATGCTGCCTGTGCCAATGGTAATGGGGGCATGATGGTCCTAGCCTTGCTTTCCATTTGGAAAGCTCCATTCTTGCTGCCGTGAAGCTCCCTGAAATTCTCTGCTGTTGACAGGCCTCTGGCCACTCTAGCATTGGTGTGGGAAGAAAATGAGTTTTCTCTGGCTACACACGGAGCTTCATTGCTCCGGGTGGGGCTCACCTTGCCATGCTCTAGAGCTAAAGGGAATCTCAACGTGAGTCCTTGCCTCGAGGTAAGGCCCTGAGTAGCCCTGCAGAAAGGGAGGCATGCAGCTCTTTCCATGAGCTCTTAGTGGAGGTTCCGCTTTATCTTAAAGGAAGTACCCTTTTCAGGACTCCTAGGCCCCTCGGGTGAGCATCATTTTTGTTCCAAGATCACTGACGCACTCCACACCCCTGCGTGCCTGCTGAGCAGCATTGATTCCCATACGTCCCTCGGAGGCCCTCTGTGTCTGCCGAGTCTCGGGCAACACACTGTACGTTACTTGAGGAGAGCTCTATTTGCAGAGCAGTCGAACAGCATCAGAACCACATTTCTAGGCAGTCCAACATGCCCTGGAAGTTTTCGACATTGCCCTCGTCTGAATGTCCTGAGATAACACTCTTCTTAGAATTTATCGAGGACCTCTTTCCTGAAGTCACTCTATTCAAGGAGAAATACAGCATCCTAACATGCTGTGTCGCTCACAGTGCAAGCAACGTGAGAACTTGCCTCGAGGGAAGGCCCTGAAATGCTATGCAGAAGCGGAGGCGTGTAGCACTTTCCATGAGGCCGTAGTCGCTGCTCTGCAGCATTTTAACGCCAGTACGCTTTTCAGGACACCTAGGTGCCTCGCCTGGAAACCCTATTTCCTGCAAGAACAGCAAGTACCCTCAGGCTCCCCTGGCCCTTCTAAGCAATATCCAGGCCCGTAGCTTTCCGACTCACAGTGTGTATGCCGAGTGTAGGGCAACAGAGTGCACTCTTACTGGGACATCTTGAATTAGCCAGCACTCATACAGGTTCACGAGCACCGTTCTAGCAAGTTCCAAAATGCCATGGAAGTTGCACTCATTCCCTGGTCTGAGCTGCACAGAGAAAAACACTAGGCTTCTCCTTCCATCCAGGACCTCCTAACTGAAGTCACCCTGCCTCCAGGAAAAAGACGGCTTGCGTTCCTATTGCAACTAAAGCACAGTTTTTCCTGAAGTACGGCAGGCTTTTGAAGAGGCACGGGCCCAGAGGCCTAGCTAGGGCTTTCCTTGGTGAGGCCGTTCACTAGATGCAGAACACCCTGCCTCGAGAAGTTGATTCAGGGAAGCAACTAGTGTGTACTCTGTGTCTCTTTTGACTTGTTAAAAACCACAGAGATGTATGCTGCCTGTTCCCATGAAATGCGGGCATGATGGTCCTAGCCTTGCTTTCCATTTGGAAAGCTCCATTCTTGCTGCCGTGAAGCTCCCTGAAATTCTCTGCTGTTGACAGGCCTCTGGCCACTCTAGCATTGGTGTGGGAAGAAAATGAGTTTTCTCTGGCTACACACGGAGCTTCATTGCTCCGGGTGGGGCTCACCTTGCCATGCTCTAGAGCTAAAGGGAATCTCAACGTGAGTCCTTGCCTCGAGGTAAGGCCCTGAGTAGCCCTGCAAAAAGGTAGGCATGCAGCTCTTTCCATGAGCTCTAAGTCGCTGTTCTGCTTTACTTTAAAGGAAGTACCCTTTTCAGGACTCCTAGGCCTCTCGGGTGAGCATCATTTTTGTTCCAAGATCCCTGAGTACCTCCACACCCCTGTAGGCCTGCTGAGCAACGACGAGGCCCATTGGTCCCTCGGAGGTCCTCTGTGTGTGCTGAGTCATGGGCAACACACTACACTCTTTCTTGTGATATCTTGATTCACAGCACTCGCATAGGTAAAAGAGCAACATTCTAGCAAGTTCCAACATGCCGTGGAAGTCGCACTCATTCCCTGGTCTGAGCTGCACAGAGAAAAACACTAGGCTTCTCCTTCCATCCAGGACCTCCTACCTGAAGTCATCCTGCCTCCAGGAGAAAGACGGCATGCGTTCCTATTGCAACTAAAGCACAGTTTTTCCTGTAGCACTGCAGGCTTTTGAAGAGGCAGGGGCCCAGAGGCCTAGCTAGGGCGTTCCTTGTTGAGGCCGTTCACAAGGAGCAGAACACCCTGCCTCGAGAAGTTGATTCAGGGAAGCAACTAGTGTGTACTCTGTGTCTCTTTTGACTTGTTAGAAACCACAGAGATGTATGCTGCCTGTGCCAATGGTAATGGGGGCATGATGGTCCTAGCCTTGCTTTCCATTTGGAAAGCTCCATTCTTGCTGCCGTGAAGCTCCCTGAAATTCTCTGCTGTTGACAGGCCTCTGGCCACTCTAGCATTGGTGTGGGAAGAAAATGAGTTTTCTCTGGCTACACACGGAGCTTCATTGCTCCGGGTGGGGCTCACCTTGCCATGCTCTAGAGCTAAAGGGAATCTCAACGTGAGTCCTTGCCTCGAGGTAAGGCCCTGAGTAGCCCTGCAGAAAGGGAGGCATGCAGCTCTTTCCATGAGCTCTTAGTGGAGGTTCCGCTTTATCTTAAAGGAAGTACCCTTTTCAGGACTCCTAGGCCCCTCGGGTGAGCATCATTTTTGTTCCAAGATCACTGACGCACTCCACACCCCTGCGTGCCTGCTGAGCAGCATTGATTCCCATACGTCCCTCGGAGGCCCTCTGTGTCTGCCGAGTCTCGGGCAACACACTGTACGTTACTTGAGGAGAGCTCTATTTGCAGAGCAGTCGAACAGCATCAGAACCACATTTCTAGGCAGTCCAACATGCCCTGGAAGTTTTCGACATTGCCCTCGTCTGAATGTCCTGAGATAACACTCTTCTTAGAATTTATCGAGGACCTCTTTCCTGAAGTCACTCTATTCAAGGAGAAATACAGCATCCTAACATGCTGTGTCGCTCACAGTGCAAGCAACGTGAGAACTTGCCTCGAGGGAAGGCCCTGAAATGCTATGCAGAAGCGGAGGCGTGTAGCACTTTCCATGAGGCCGTAGTCGCTGCTCTGCAGCATTTTAACGCCAGTACGCTTTTCAGGACACCTAGGTGCCTCGCCTGGAAACCCTATTTCCTGCAAGAACAGCAAGTACCCTCAGGCTCCCCTGGCCCTTCTAAGCAATATCCAGGCCCGTAGCTTTCCGACTCACAGTGTGTATGCCGAGTGTAGGGCAACAGAGTGCACTCTTACTGGGACATCTTGAATTAGCCAGCACTCATACAGGTTCACGAGCACCGTTCTAGCAAGTTCCAAAATGCCATGGAAGTTGCACTCATTCCCTGGTCTGAGCTGCACAGAGAAAAACACTAGGCTTCTCCTTCCATCCAGAACCTCCTAACTGAAGTCACCCTGCCTCCAGGAAAAAGACGGCTTGCGTTCCTATTGCAACTAAAGCACAGTTTTTCCTGAAGTACGGCAGGCTTTTGAAGAGGCACGGGCCCAGAGGCCTAGCTAGGGCTTTCCTTGGTGAGGCCGTTCACTAGAAGCAGAACACCCTGCCTCGAGAAGTTGATTCAGGGAAGCAACTAGTGTGTACTCTGTGTCTCTTTTGACTTGTTAAAAACCACAGAGATGTATGCTGCCTGTTCCCATGAAATGCGGGCATGATGGTCCTAGCCTTGCTTTCCATTTGGAAAGCTCCATTCTTGCTGCCGTGAAGCTCCCTGAAATTCTCTGCTGTTGACAGGCCTCTGGCCACTCTAGCATTGGTGTGGGAAGAAAATGAGTTTTCTCTGGCTACACACGGAGCTTCATTGCTCCGGGTGGGGCTCACCTTGCCATGCTCTAGAGCTAAAGGGAATCTCAACGTGAGTCCTTGCCGCGAGGTAAGGCCCTGAGTAGCCCTGCAAAAAGGTAGGCATGCAGCTCTTTCCATGAGCTCTAAGTCGCTGTTCTGCTTTACTTTAAAGGAAGTACCCTTTTCAGGACTCCTAGGCCTCTCGGGTGAGCATCATTTTTGTTCCAAGATCCCTGAGTACCTCCACACCCCTGTAGGCCTGCTGAGCAACGACGAGGCCCATTGGTCCCTCGGAGGTCCTCTGTGTGTGCTGAGTCATGGGCAACACACTACACTCTTTCTTGTGATATCTTGATTCACAGCACTCGCATAGGTAAAAGAGCAACGTTCTAGCAAGTTCCAACATGCCGTGGAAGTCGCACTCATTCCCTGGTCTGAGCTGCACAGAGAAAAACACTAGGCTTCTCCTTCCATCCAGGACCTCCTACCTGAAGTCATCCTGCCTCCAGGAGAAAGACGGCATGCGTTCCTATTGCAACTAAAGCACAGTTTTTCCTGTAGCACTGCAGGCTTTTGAAGAGGCAGGGGCCCAGAGGCCTAGCTAGGGCGTTCCTTGTTGAGGCCGTTCACAAGGAGCAGAACACCCTGCCTCGAGAAGTTGATTCAGGGAAGCAACTAGTGTGTACTCTGTGTCTCTTTTGACTTGTTAGAAACCACAGAGATGTATGCTGCCTGTGCCAATGGTAATGGGGGCATGATGGTCCTAGCCTTGCTTTCCATTTGGAAAGCTCCATTCTTGCTGCCGTGAAGCTCCCTGAAATTCTCTGCTGTTGACAGGCCTCTGGCCACTCTAGCATTGGTGTGGGAAGAAAATGAGTTTTCTCTGGCTACACACGGAGCTTCATTGCTCCGGGTGGGGCTCACCTTGCCATGCTCTAGAGCTAAAGGGAATCTCAACGTGAGTCCTTGCCTCGAGGTAAGGCCCTGAGTAGCCCTGCAGAAAGGTAGGCATGCAGCTCTTTCCATGAGCTCTAAGTCGCTGTTCTGCTTTACTTTAAAGGAAGTACCCTTTTCAGGACTCCTAGGCCTCTCGGGTGAGCATCATTTTTGTTCCAAGATCCCTGAGTACCTCCACACCCCTGTAGGCCTGCTGAGCAACGACGAGGCCCATTGGTCCCTCGGAGGTCCTCTGTGTGTGCTGAGTCATGGGCAACACACTACACTCTTTCTTGTGATATCTTGATTCACAGCACTCGCATAGGTAAAAGAGCAACATTCTAGCAAGTTCCAACATGCCGTGGAAGTCGCACTCATTCCCTGGTCTGAGCTGCACAGAGAAAAACACTAGGCTTCTCCTTCCATCCAGGACCTCCTACCTGAAGTCATCCTGCCTCCAGGAGAAAGACGGCATGCGTTCCTATTGCAACTAAAGCACAGTTTTTCCTGTAGCACTGCAGGCTTTTGAAGAGGCAGGGGCCCAGAGGCCTAGCTAGGGCGTTCCTTGTTGAGGCCGTTCACAAGGAGCAGAACACCCTGCCTCGAGAAGTTGATTCAGGGAAGCAACTAGTGTGTACTCTGTGTCTCTTTTGACTTGTTAGAAACCACAGAGATGTATGCTGCCTGTGCCAATGGTAATGGGGGCATGATGGTCCTAGCCTTGCTTTCCATTTGGAAAGCTCCATTCTTGCTGCCGTGAAGCTCCCTGAAATTCTCTGCTGTTGACAGGCCTCTGGCCACTCTAGCATTGGTGTGGGAAGAAAATGAGTTTTCTCTGGCTACACACGGAGCTTCATTGCTCCGGGTGGGGCTCACCTTGCCATGCTCTAGAGCTAAAGGGAATCTCAACGTGAGTCCTTGCCTCAAGGTAAGGCCCTGAGTAGCCCTGCAGAAAGGTAGGCATGCAGCTCTTTCCATGAGCTCTAAGTCGCTGTTCTGCTTTACTTTAAAGGAAGTACCCTTTTCAGGACTCCTAGGCCTCTCGGGTGAGCATCATTTTTGTTCCAAGATCCCTGAGTACCTCCACACCCCTGTAGGCCTGCTGAGCAACGACGAGGCCCATTGGTCCCTCGGAGGTCCTCTGTGTGTGCTGAGTCATGGGCAACACACTACACTCTTTCTTGTGATATCTTGATTCATAGCACTCGCATAGGTAAAAGAGCAACATTCTAGCAAGTTCCAACATGCCGTGGAAGTCGCACTCATTCCCTGGTCTGAGCTGCACAGAGAAAAACACTAGGCTTCTCCTTCCATCCAGGACCTCCTACCTGAAGTCATCCTGCCTCCAGGAGAAAGACGGCATGCGTTCCTATTGCAACTAAAGCACAGTTTTTCCTGTAGCACTGCAGGCTTTTGAAGAGGCAGGGGCCCAGAGGCCTAGCTAGGGCGTTCCTTGTTGAGGCCGTTCACAAGGAGCAGAACACCCTGCCTCGAGAAGTTGATTCAGGGAAGCAACTAGTGTGTACTCTGTGTCTCTTTTGACTTGTTAGAAACCACAGAGATGTATGCTGCCTGTGCCAATGGTAATGGGGGCATGATGGTCCTAGCCTTGCTTTCCATTTGGAAAGCTCCATTCTTGCTGCCGTGAAGCTCCCTGAAATTCTCTGCTGTTGACAGGCCTCTGGCCACTCTAGCATTGGTGTGGGAAGAAAATGAGTTTTCTCTGGCTACACACGGAGCTTCATTGCTCCGGGTGGGGCTCACCTTGCCATGCTCTAGAGCTAAAGGGAATCTCAACGTGAGTCCTTGCCTCGAGGTAAGGCCCTGAGTAGCCCTGCAGAAAGGTAGGCATGCAGCTCTTTCCATGAGCTCTAAGTCGCTGTTCTGCTTTACTTTAAAGGAAGTACCCTTTTCAGGACTCCTAGGCCTCTCGGGTGAGCATCATTTTTGTTCCAAGATCCCTGAGTACCTCCACACCCCTGTAGGCCTGCTGAGCAACGACGAGGCCCATTGGTCCCTCGGAGGTCCTCTGTGTGTGCTGAGTCATGGGCAACACACTACACTCTTTCTTGTGATATCTTGATTCACAGCACTCGCATAGGTAAAAGAGCAACATTCTAGCAAGTTCCAACATGCCGTGGAAGTCGCACTCATTCCCTGGTCTGAGCTGCACAGAGAAAAACACTAGGCTTCTCCTTCCATCCAGGACCTCCTACCTGAAGTCATCCTGCCTCCAGGAGAAAGACGGCATGCGTTCCTATTGCAACTAAAGCACAGTTTTTCCTGTAGCACTGCAGGCTTTTGAAGAGGCAGGGGCCCAGAGGCCTAGCTAGGGCGTTCCTTGTTGAGGCCGTTCACAAGGAGCAGAACACCCTGCCTCGAGAAGTTGATTCAGGGAAGCAACTAGTGTGTACTCTGTGTCTCTTTTGACTTGTTAGAAACCACAGAGATGTATGCTGCCTGTGCCAATGGTAATGGGGGCATGATGGTCCTAGCCTTGCTTTCCATTTGGAAAGCTCCATTCTTGCTGCCGTGAAGCTCCCTGAAATTCTCTGCTGTTGACAGGCCTCTGGCCACTCTAGCATTGGTGTGGGAAGAAAATGAGTTTTCTCTGGCTACACACGGAGCTTCATTGCTCCGGGTGGGGCTCACCTTGCCATGCTCTAGAGCTAAAGGGAATCTCAACGTGAGTCCTTGCCTCAAGGTAAGGCCCTGAGTAGCCCTGCAGAAAGGTAGGCATGCAGCTCTTTCCATGAGCTCTAAGTCGCTGTTCTGCTTTACTTTAAAGGAAGTACCCTTTTCAGGACTCCTAGGCCTCTCGGGTGAGCATCATTTTTGTTCCAAGATCCCTGAGTACCTCCACACCCCTGTAGGCCTGCTGAGCAACGACGAGGCCCATTGGTCCCTCGGAGGTCCTCTGTGTGTGCTGAGTCATGGGCAACACACTACACTCTTTCTTGTGATATCTTGATTCATAGCACTCGCATAGGTAAAAGAGCAACATTCTAGCAAGTTCCAACATGCCGTGGAAGTCGCACTCATTCCCTGGTCTGAGCTGCACAGAGAAAAACACTAGGCTT
This sequence comes from Balaenoptera ricei, assembly GCF_028023285.1. NCBI lineage: Eukaryota > Metazoa > Chordata > Mammalia > Artiodactyla > Balaenopteridae > Balaenoptera > Balaenoptera ricei. The sequence continues at coordinate 82,020,916 of NC_082654.1, forward strand.
CTCCTTCCATCCAGGACCTCCTACCTGAAGTCATCCTGCCTCCAGGAGAAAGACGGCATGCGTTCCTATTGCAACTAAAGCACAGTTTTTCCTGTAGCACTGCAGGCTTTTGAAGAGGCAGGGGCCCAGAGGCCTAGCTAGGGCGTTCCTTGTTGAGGCCGTTCACAAGGAGCAGAACACCCTGCCTCGAGAAGTTGATTCAGGGAAGCAACTAGTGTGTACTCTGTGTCTCTTTTGACTTGTTAGAAACCACAGAGATGTATGCTGCCTGTGCCAATGGTAATGGGGGCATGATGGTCCTAGCCTTGCTTTCCATTTGGAAAGCTCCATTCTTGCTGCCGTGAAGCTCCCTGAAATTCTCTGCTGTTGACAGGCCTCTGGCCACTCTAGCATTGGTGTGGGAAGAAAATGAGTTTTCTCTGGCTACACACGGAGCTTCATTGCTCCGGGTGGGGCTCACCTTGCCATGCTCTAGAGCTAAAGGGAATCTCAACGTGAGTCCTTGCCTCGAGGTAAGGCCCTGAGTAGCCCTGCAGAAAGGTAGGCATGCAGCTCTTTCCATGAGCTCTAAGTCGCTGTTCTGCTTTACTTTAAAGGAAGTACCCTTTTCAGGACTCCTAGGCCTCTCGGGTGAGCATCATTTTTGTTCCAAGATCCCTGAGTACCTCCACACCCCTGTAGGCCTGCTGAGCAACGACGAGGCCCATTGGTCCCTCGGAGGTCCTCTGTGTGTGCTGAGTCATGGGCAACACACTACACTCTTTCTTGTGATATCTTGATTCACAGCACTCGCATAGGTAAAAGAGCAACATTCTAGCAAGTTCCAACATGCCGTGGAAGTCGCACTCATTCCCTGGTCTGAGCTGCACAGAGAAAAACACTAGGCTTCTCCTTCCATCCAGGACCTCCTACCTGAAGTCATCCTGCCTCCAGGAGAAAGACGGCATGCGTTCCTATTGCAACTAAAGCACAGTTTTTCCTGTAGCACTGCAGGCTTTTGAAGAGGCAGGGGCCCAGAGGCCTAGCTAGGGCGTTCCTTGTTGAGGCCGTTCACAAGGAGCAGAACACCCTGCCTCGAGAAGTTGATTCAGGGAAGCAACTAGTGTGTACTCTGTGTCTCTTTTGACTTGTTAGAAACCACAGAGATGTATGCTGCCTGTGCCAATGGTAATGGGGGCATGATGGTCCTAGCCTTGCTTTCCATTTGGAAAGCTCCATTCTTGCTGCCGTGAAGCTCCCTGAAATTCTCTGCTGTTGACAGGCCTCTGGCCACTCTAGCATTGGTGTGGGAAGAAAATGAGTTTTCTCTGGCTACACACGGAGCTTCATTGCTCCGGGTGGGGCTCACCTTGCCATGCTCTAGAGCTAAAGGGAATCTCAACGTGAGTCCTTGCCTCGAGGTAAGGCCCTGAGTAGCCCTGCAGAAAGGGAGGCATGCAGCTCTTTCCATGAGCTCTTAGTGGAGGTTCCGCTTTATCTTAAAGGAAGTACCCTTTTCAGGACTCCTAGGCCCCTCGGGTGAGCATCATTTTTGTTCCAAGATCACTGACGCACTCCACACCCCTGCGTGCCTGCTGAGCAGCATTGATTCCCATACGTCCCTCGGAGGCCCTCTGTGTCTGCCGAGTCTCGGGCAACACACTGTACGTTACTTGAGGAGAGCTCTATTTGCAGAGCAGTCGAACAGCATCAGAACCACATTTCTAGGCAGTCCAACATGCCCTGGAAGTTTTCGACATTGCCCTCGTCTGAATGTCCTGAGATAACACTCTTCTTAGAATTTATCGAGGACCTCTTTCCTGAAGTCACTCTATTCAAGGAGAAATACAGCATCCTAACATGCTGTGTCACTCACAGTGCAAGCAACGTGAGAACTTGCCTCGAGGGAAGGCCCTGAAATGCTATGCAGAAGCGGAGGCGTGTAGCACTTTCCATGAGGCCGTAGTCGCTGCTCTGCAGCATTTTAACGCCAGTACGCTTTTCAGGACACCTAGGTGCCTCGCCTGGAAACCCTATTTCCTGCAAGAACAGCAAGTACCCTCAGGCTCCCCTGGCCCTTCTAAGCAATATCCAGGCCCGTAGCTTTCCGACTCACAGTGTGTATGCCGAGTGTAGGGCAACAGAGTGCACTCTTACTGGGACATCTTGAATTAGCCAGCACTCATACAGGTTCACGAGCACCGTTCTAGCAAGTTCCAAAATGCCATGGAAGTTGCACTCATTCCCTGGTCTGAGCTGCACAGAGAAAAACACTAGGCTTCTCCTTCCATCCAGGACCTCCTAACTGAAGTCACCCTGCCTCCAGGAAAAAGACGGCTTGCGTTCCTATTGCAACTAAAGCACAGTTTTTCCTGAAGTACGGCAGGCTTTTGAAGAGGCACGGGCCCAGAGGCCTAGCTAGGGCTTTCCTTGGTGAGGCCGTTCACTAGATGCAGAACACCCTGCCTCGAGAAGTTGATTCAGGGAAGCAACTAGTGTGTACTCTGTGTCTCTTTTGACTTGTTAAAAACCACAGAGATGTATGCTGCCTGTTCCCATGAAATGCGGGCATGATGGTCCTAGCCTTGCTTTCCATTTGGAAAGCTCCATTCTTGCTGCCGTGAAGCTCCCTGAAATTCTCTGCTGTTGACAGGCCTCTGGCCACTCTAGCATTGGTGTGGGAAGAAAATGAGTTTTCTCTGGCTACACACGGAGCTTCATTGCTCCGGGTGGGGCTCACCTTGCCATGCTCTAGAGCTAAAGGGAATCTCAACGTGAGTCCTTGCCTCGAGGTAAGGCCCTGAGTAGCCCTGCAGAAAGGTAGGCATGCAGCTCTTTCCATGAGCTCTAAGTCGCTGTTCTGCTTTACTTTAAAGGAAGTACCCTTTTCAGGACTCCTAGGCCTCTCGGGTGAGCATCATTTTTGTTCCAAGATCCCTGAGTACCTCCACACCCCTGTAGGCCTGCTGAGCAACGACGAGGCCCATTGGTCCCTCGGAGGTCCTCTGTGGTGCTGAGTCATGGGCAACACACTACACTCTTTCTTGTGATATCTTGATTCACAGCACTCGCATAGGTAAAAGAGCAACATTCTAGCAAGTTCCAACATGCCGTGGAAGTCGCACTCATTCCCTGGTCTGAGCTGCACAGAGAAAAACACTAGGCTTCTCCTTCCATCCAGGACCTCCTACCTGAAGTCATCCTGCCTCCAGGAGAAAGACGGCATGCGTTCCTATTGCAACTAAAGCACAGTTTTTCCTGTAGCACTGCAGGCTTTTGAAGAGGCAGGGGCCCAGAGGCCTAGCTAGGGCGTTCCTTGTTGAGGCCGTTCACAAGGAGCAGAACACCCTGCCTCGAGAAGTTGATTCAGGGAAGCAACTAGTGTGTACTCTGTGTCTCTTTTGACTTGTTAGAAACCACAGAGATGTATGCTGCCTGTGCCAATGGTAATGGGGGCATGATGGTCCTAGCCTTGCTTTCCATTTGGAAAGCTCCATTCTTGCTGCCGTGAAGCTCCCTGAAATTCTCTGCTGTTGACAGGCCTCTGGCCACTCTAGCATTGGTGTGGGAAGAAAATGAGTTTTCTCTGGCTACACACGGAGCTTCATTGCTCCGGGTGGGGCTCACCTTGCCATGCTCTAGAGCTAAAGGGAATCTCAACGTGAGTCCTTGCCTCGAGGTAAGGCCCTGAGTAGCCCTGCAGAAAGGGAGGCATGCAGCTCTTTCCATGAGCTCTTAGTGGAGGTTCCGCTTTATCTTAAAGGAAGTACCCTTTTCAGGACTCCTAGGCCCCTCGGGTGAGCATCATTTTTGTTCCAAGATCACTGACGCACTCCACACCCCTGCGTGCCTGCTGAGCAGCATTGATTCCCATACGTCCCTCGGAGGCCCTCTGTGTCTGCCGAGTCTCGGGCAACACACTGTACGTTACTTGAGGAGAGCTCTATTTGCAGAGCAGTCGAACAGCATCAGAACCACATTTCTAGGCAGTCCAACATGCCCTGGAAGTTTTCGACATTGCCCTCGTCTGAATGTCCTGAGATAACACTCTTCTTAGAATTTATCGAGGACCTCTTTCCTGAAGTCACTCTATTCAAGGAGAAATACAGCATCCTAACATGCTGTGTCGCTCACAGTGCAAGCAACGTGAGAACTTGCCTCGAGGGAAGGCCCTGAAATGCTATGCAGAAGCGGAGGCGTGTAGCACTTTCCATGAGGCCGTAGTCGCTGCTCTGCAGCATTTTAACGCCAGTACGCTTTTCAGGACACCTAGGTGCCTCGCCTGGAAACCCTATTTCCTGCAAGAACAGCAAGTACCCTCAGGCTCCCCTGGCCCTTCTAAGCAATATCCAGGCCCGTAGCTTTCCGACTCACAGTGTGTATGCCGAGTGTAGGGCAACAGAGTGCACTCTTACTGGGACATCTTGAATTAGCCAGCACTCATACAGGTTCACGAGCACCGTTCTAGCAAGTTCCAAAATGCCATGGAAGTTGCACTCATTCCCTGGTCTGAGCTGCACAGAGAAAAACACTAGGCTTCTCCTTCCATCCAGGACCTCCTAACTGAAGTCACCCTGCCTCCAGGAAAAAGACGGCTTGCGTTCCTATTGCAACTAAAGCACAGTTTTTCCTGAAGTACGGCAGGCTTTTGAAGAGGCACGGGCCCAGAGGCCTAGCTAGGGCTTTCCTTGGTGAGGCCGTTCACTAGATGCAGAACACCCTGCCTCGAGAAGTTGATTCAGGGAAGCAACTAGTGTGTACTCTGTGTCTCTTTTGACTTGTTAAAAACCACAGAGATGTATGCTGCCTGTTCCCATGAAATGCGGGCATGATGGTCCTAGCCTTGCTTTCCATTTGGAAAGCTCCATTCTTGCTGCCGTGAAGCTCCCTGAAATTCTCTGCTGTTGACAGGCCTCTGGCCACTCTAGCATTGGTGTGGGAAGAAAATGAGTTTTCTCTGGCTACACACGGAGCTTCATTGCTCCGGGTGGGGCTCACCTTGCCATGCTCTAGAGCTAAAGGGAATCTCAACGTGAGTCCTTGCCTCGAGGTAAGGCCCTGAGTAGCCCTGCAAAAAGGTAGGCATGCAGCTCTTTCCATGAGCTCTAAGTCGCTGTTCTGCTTTACTTTAAAGGAAGTACCCTTTTCAGGACTCCTAGGCCTCTCGGGTGAGCATCATTTTTGTTCCAAGATCCCTGAGTACCTCCACACCCCTGTAGGCCTGCTGAGCAACGACGAGGCCCATTGGTCCCTCGGAGGTCCTCTGTGTGTGCTGAGTCATGGGCAACACACTACACTCTTTCTTGTGATATCTTGATTCACAGCACTCGCATAGGTAAAAGAGCAACATTCTAGCAAGTTCCAACATGCCGTGGAAGTCGCACTCATTCCCTGGTCTGAGCTGCACAGAGAAAAACACTAGGCTTCTCCTTCCATCCAGGACCTCCTACCTGAAGTCATCCTGCCTCCAGGAGAAAGACGGCATGCGTTCCTATTGCAACTAAAGCACAGTTTTTCCTGTAGCACTGCAGGCTTTTGAAGAGGCAGGGGCCCAGAGGCCTAGCTAGGGCGTTCCTTGTTGAGGCCGTTCACAAGGAGCAGAACACCCTGCCTCGAGAAGTTGATTCAGGGAAGCAACTAGTGTGTACTCTGTGTCTCTTTTGACTTGTTAGAAACCACAGAGATGTATGCTGCCTGTGCCAATGGTAATGGGGGCATGATGGTCCTAGCCTTGCTTTCCATTTGGAAAGCTCCATTCTTGCTGCCGTGAAGCTCCCTGAAATTCTCTGCTGTTGACAGGCCTCTGGCCACTCTAGCATTGGTGTGGGAAGAAAATGAGTTTTCTCTGGCTACACACGGAGCTTCATTGCTCCGGGTGGGGCTCACCTTGCCATGCTCTAGAGCTAAAGGGAATCTCAACGTGAGTCCTTGCCTCGAGGTAAGGCCCTGAGTAGCCCTGCAGAAAGGGAGGCATGCAGCTCTTTCCATGAGCTCTTAGTGGAGGTTCCGCTTTATCTTAAAGGAAGTACCCTTTTCAGGACTCCTAGGCCCCTCGGGTGAGCATCATTTTTGTTCCAAGATCACTGACGCACTCCACACCCCTGCGTGCCTGCTGAGCAGCATTGATTCCCATACGTCCCTCGGAGGCCCTCTGTGTCTGCCGAGTCTCGGGCAACACACTGTACGTTACTTGAGGAGAGCTCTATTTGCAGAGCAGTCGAACAGCATCAGAACCACATTTCTAGGCAGTCCAACATGCCCTGGAAGTTTTCGACATTGCCCTCGTCTGAATGTCCTGAGATAACACTCTTCTTAGAATTTATCGAGGACCTCTTTCCTGAAGTCACTCTATTCAAGGAGAAATACAGCATCCTAACATGCTGTGTCGCTCACAGTGCAAGCAACGTGAGAACTTGCCTCGAGGGAAGGCCCTGAAATGCTATGCAGAAGCGGAGGCGTGTAGCACTTTCCATGAGGCCGTAGTCGCTGCTCTGCAGCATTTTAACGCCAGTACGCTTTTCAGGACACCTAGGTGCCTCGCCTGGAAACCCTATTTCCTGCAAGAACAGCAAGTACCCTCAGGCTCCCCTGGCCCTTCTAAGCAATATCCAGGCCCGTAGCTTTCCGACTCACAGTGTGTATGCCGAGTGTAGGGCAACAGAGTGCACTCTTACTGGGACATCTTGAATTAGCCAGCACTCATACAGGTTCACGAGCACCGTTCTAGCAAGTTCCAAAATGCCATGGAAGTTGCACTCATTCCCTGGTCTGAGCTGCACAGAGAAAAACACTAGGCTTCTCCTTCCATCCAGAACCTCCTAACTGAAGTCACCCTGCCTCCAGGAAAAAGACGGCTTGCGTTCCTATTGCAACTAAAGCACAGTTTTTCCTGAAGTACGGCAGGCTTTTGAAGAGGCACGGGCCCAGAGGCCTAGCTAGGGCTTTCCTTGGTGAGGCCGTTCACTAGAAGCAGAACACCCTGCCTCGAGAAGTTGATTCAGGGAAGCAACTAGTGTGTACTCTGTGTCTCTTTTGACTTGTTAAAAACCACAGAGATGTATGCTGCCTGTTCCCATGAAATGCGGGCATGATGGTCCTAGCCTTGCTTTCCATTTGGAAAGCTCCATTCTTGCTGCCGTGAAGCTCCCTGAAATTCTCTGCTGTTGACAGGCCTCTGGCCACTCTAGCATTGGTGTGGGAAGAAAATGAGTTTTCTCTGGCTACACACGGAGCTTCATTGCTCCGGGTGGGGCTCACCTTGCCATGCTCTAGAGCTAAAGGGAATCTCAACGTGAGTCCTTGCCGCGAGGTAAGGCCCTGAGTAGCCCTGCAAAAAGGTAGGCATGCAGCTCTTTCCATGAGCTCTAAGTCGCTGTTCTGCTTTACTTTAAAGGAAGTACCCTTTTCAGGACTCCTAGGCCTCTCGGGTGAGCATCATTTTTGTTCCAAGATCCCTGAGTACCTCCACACCCCTGTAGGCCTGCTGAGCAACGACGAGGCCCATTGGTCCCTCGGAGGTCCTCTGTGTGTGCTGAGTCATGGGCAACACACTACACTCTTTCTTGTGATATCTTGATTCATAGCACTCGCATAGGTAAAAGAGCAACGTTCTAGCAAGTTCCAACATGCCGTGGAAGTCGCACTCATTCCCTGGTCTGAGCTGCACAGAGAAAAACACTAGGCTTCTCCTTCCATCCAGGACCTCCTACCTGAAGTCATCCTGCCTCCAGGAGAAAGACGGCATGCGTTCCTATTGCAACTAAAGCACAGTTTTTCCTGTAGCACTGCAGGCTTTTGAAGAGGCAGGGGCCCAGAGGCCTAGCTAGGGCGTTCCTTGTTGAGGCCGTTCACAAGGAGCAGAACACCCTGCCTCGAGAAGTTGATTCAGGGAAGCAACTAGTGTGTACTCTGTGTCTCTTTTGACTTGTTAGAAACCACAGAGATGTATGCTGCCTGTGCCAATGGTAATGGGGGCATGATGGTCCTAGCCTTGCTTTCCATTTGGAAAGCTCCATTCTTGCTGCCGTGAAGCTCCCTGAAATTCTCTGCTGTTGACAGGCCTCTGGCCACTCTAGCATTGGTGTGGGAAGAAAATGAGTTTTCTCTGGCTACACACGGAGCTTCATTGCTCCGGGTGGGGCTCACCTTGCCATGCTCTAGAGCTAAAGGGAATCTCAACGTGAGTCCTTGCCTCGAGGTAAGGCCCTGAGTAGCCCTGCAGAAAGGTAGGCATGCAGCTCTTTCCATGAGCTCTAAGTCGCTGTTCTGCTTTACTTTAAAGGAAGTACCCTTTTCAGGACTCCTAGGCCTCTCGGGTGAGCATCATTTTTGTTCCAAGATCCCTGAGTACCTCCACACCCCTGTAGGCCTGCTGAGCAACGACGAGGCCCATTGGTCCCTCGGAGGTCCTCTGTGTGTGCTGAGTCATGGGCAACACACTACACTCTTTCTTGTGATATCTTGATTCACAGCACTCGCATAGGTAAAAGAGCAACATTCTAGCAAGTTCCAACATGCCGTGGAAGTCGCACTCATTCCCTGGTCTGAGCTGCACAGAGAAAAACACTAGGCTTCTCCTTCCATCCAGGACCTCCTACCTGAAGTCATCCTGCCTCCAGGAGAAAGACGGCATGCGTTCCTATTGCAACTAAAGCACAGTTTTTCCTGTAGCACTGCAGGCTTTTGAAGAGGCAGGGGCCCAGAGGCCTAGCTAGGGCGTTCCTTGTTGAGGCCGTTCACAAGGAGCAGAACACCCTGCCTCGAGAAGTTGATTCAGGGAAGCAACTAGTGTGTACTCTGTGTCTCTTTTGACTTGTTAGAAACCACAGAGATGTATGCTGCCTGTGCCAATGGTAATGGGGGCATGATGGTCCTAGCCTTGCTTTCCATTTGGAAAGCTCCATTCTTGCTGCCGTGAAGCTCCCTGAAATTCTCTGCTGTTGACAGGCCTCTGGCCACTCTAGCATTGGTGTGGGAAGAAAATGAGTTTTCTCTGGCTACACACGGAGCTTCATTGCTCCGGGTGGGGCTCACCTTGCCATGCTCTAGAGCTAAAGGGAATCTCAACGTGAGTCCTTGCCTCAAGGTAAGGCCCTGAGTAGCCCTGCAGAAAGGTAGGCATGCAGCTCTTTCCATGAGCTCTAAGTCGCTGTTCTGCTTTACTTTAAAGGAAGTACCCTTTTCAGGACTCCTAGGCCTCTCGGGTGAGCATCATTTTTGTTCCAAGATCCCTGAGTACCTCCACACCCCTGTAGGCCTGCTGAGCAACGACGAGGCCCATTGGTCCCTCGGAGGTCCTCTGTGTGTGCTGAGTCATGGGCAACACACTACACTCTTTCTTGTGATATCTTGATTCATAGCACTCGCATAGGTAAAAGAGCAACATTCTAGCAAGTTCCAACATGCCGTGGAAGTCGCACTCATTCCCTGGTCTGAGCTGCACAGAGAAAAACACTAGGCTTCTCCTTCCATCCAGGACCTCCTACCTGAAGTCATCCTGCCTCCAGGAGAAAGACGGCATGCGTTCCTATTGCAACTAAAGCACAGTTTTTCCTGTAGCACTGCAGGCTTTTGAAGAGGCAGGGGCCCAGAGGCCTAGCTAGGGCGTTCCTTGGTGAGGCCGTTCACTAGATGCAGAACACCCTGCCTCGAGAAGTTGATTCAGGGAAGCAACTAGTGTGTACTCTGTGTCTCTTTTGACTTGTTAGAAACCACAGAGATGTATGCTGCCTGTGCCAATGGTAATGGGGGCATGATGGTCCTAGCCTTGCTTTCCATTTGGAAAGCTCCATTCTTGCTGCCGTGAAGCTCCCTGAAATTCTCTGCTGTTGACAGGCCTCTGGCCACTCTAGCATTGGTGTGGGAAGAAAATGAGTTTTCTCTGGCTACACACGGAGCTTCATTGCTCCGGGTGGGGCTCACCTTGCCATGCTCTAGAGCTAAAGGGAATCTCAACGTGAGTCCTTGCCTCGAGGTAAGGCCCTGAGTAGCCCTGCAGAAAGGTAGGCATGCAGCTCTTTCCATGAGCTCTAAGTCGCTGTTCTGCTTTACTTTAAAGGAAGTACCCTTTTCAGGACTCCTAGGCCTCTCGGGTGAGCATCATTTTTGTTCCAAGATCCCTGAGTACCTCCACACCCCTGTAGGCCTGCTGAGCAACGACGAGGCCCATTGGTCCCTCGGAGGTCCTCTGTGTGTGCTGAGTCATGGGCAACACACTACACTCTTTCTTGTGATATCTTGATTCACAGCACTCGCATAGGTAAAAGAGCAACATTCTAGCAAGTTCCAACATGCCGTGGAAGTCGCACTCATTCCCTGGTCTGAGCTGCACAGAGAAAAACACTAGGCTTCTCCTTCCATCCAGGACCTCCTACCTGAAGTCATCCTGCCTCCAGGAGAAAGACGGCATGCGTTCCTATTGCAACTAAAGCACAGTTTTTCCTGTAGCACTGCAGGCTTTTGAAGAGGCAGGGGCCCAGAGGCCTAGCTAGGGCGTTCCTTGTTGAGGCCGTTCACAAGGAGCAGAACACCCTGCCTCGAGAAGTTGATTCAGGGAAGCAACTAGTGTGTACTCTGTGTCTCTTTTGACTTGTTAGAAACCACAGAGATGTATGCTGCCTGTGCCAATGGTAATGGGGGCATGATGGTCCTAGCCTTGCTTTCCATTTGGAAAGCTCCATTCTTGCTGCCGTGAAGCTCCCTGAAATTCTCTGCTGTTGACAGGCCTCTGGCCACTCTAGCATTGGTGTGGGAAGAAAATGAGTTTTCTCTGGCTACACACGGAGCTTCATTGCTCCGGGTGGGGCTCACCTTGCCATGCTCTAGAGCTAAAGGGAATCTCAACGTGAGTCCTTGCCTCGAGGTAAGGCCCTGAGTAGCCCTGCAGAAAGGGAGGCATGCAGCTCTTTCCATGAGCTCTTAGTGGAGGTTCCGCTTTATCTTAAAGGAAGTACCCTTTTCAGGACTCCTAGGCCCCTCGGGTGAGCATCATTTTTGTTCCAAGATCACTGACGCACTCCACACCCCTGCGTGCCTGCTGAGCAGCATTGATTCCCATACGTCCCTCGGAGGCCCTCTGTGTCTGCCGAGTCTCGGGCAACACACTGTACGTTACTTGAGGAGAGCTCTATTTGCAGAGCAGTCGAACAGCATCAGAACCACATTTCTAGGCAGTCCAACATGCCCTGGAAGTTTTCGACATTGCCCTCGTCTGAATGTCCTGAGATAACACTCTTCTTAGAATTTTTCGAGGACCTCTTTCCTGAAGTCACTCTATTCAAGGAGAAATACAGCATCCTAACATGCTGTGTCACTCACAGTGCAAGCAACGTGAGAACTTGCCTCGAGGGAAGGCCCTGAAATGCTATGCAGAAGCGGAGGCGTGTAGCACTTTCCATGAGGCCGTAGTCGCTGCTCTGCAGCATTTTAACGCCAGTACGCTTTTCAGGACACCTAGGTGCCTCGCCTGGAAACCCTATTTCCTGCAAGAACAGCAAGTACCCTCAGGCTCCCCTGGCCCTTCTAAGCAATATCCAGGCCCGTAGCTTTCCGACTCACAGTGTGTATGCCGAGTGTAGGGCAACAGAGTGCACTCTTACTGGGACATCTTGAATTAGCCAGCACTCATACAGGTTCACGAGCACCGTTCTAGCAAGTTCCAAAATGCCATGGAAGTTGCACTCATTCCCTGGTCTGAGCTGCACAGAGAAAAACACTAGGCTTCTCCTTCCATCCAGGACCTCCTAACTGAAGTCACCCTGCCTCCAGGAAAAAGACGGCTTGCGTTCCTATTGCAACTAAAGCACAGTTTTTCCTGAAGTACGGCAGGCTTTTGAAGAGGCACGGGCCCAGAGGCCTAGCTAGGGCTTTCCTTGGTGAGGCCGTTCACTAGATGCAGAACACCCTGCCTCGAGAAGTTGATTCAGGGAAGCAACTAGTGTGTACTCTGTGTCTCTTTTGACTTGTTAAAAACCACAGAGATGTATGCTGCCTGTTCCCATGAAATGCGGGCATGATGGTCCTAGCCTTGCTTTCCATTTGGAAAGCTCCATTCTTGCTGCCGTGAAGCTCCCTGAAATTCTCTGCTGTTGACAGGCCTCTGGCCACTCTAGCATTGGTGTGGGAAGAAAATGAGTTTTCTCTGGCTACACACGGAGCTTCATTGCTCCGGGTGGGGCTCACCTTGCCATGCTCTAGAGCTAAAGGGAATCTCAACGTGAGTCCTTGCCTCGAGGTAAGGCCCTGAGTAGCCCTGCAGAAAGGTAGGCATGCAGCTCTTTCCATGAGCTCTAAGTCGCTGTTCTGCTTTACTTTAAAGGAAGTACCCTTTTCAGGACTCCTAGGCCTCTCGGGTGAGCATCATTTTTGTTCCAAGATCCCTGAGTACCTCCACACCCCTGTAGGCCTGCTGAGCAACGACGAGGCCCATTGGTCCCTCGGAGGTCCTCTGTGTGTGCTGAGTCATGGGCAACACACTACACTCTTTCTTGTGATATCTTGATTCACAGCACTCGCATAGGTAAAAGAGCAACATTCTAGCAAGTTCCAACATGCCGTGGAAGTCGCACTCATTCCCTGGTCTGAGCTGCACAGAGAAAAACACTAGGCTTCTCCTTCCATCCAGGACCTCCTACCTGAAGTCATCCTGCCTCCAGGAGAAAGACGGCATGCGTTCCTATTGCAACTAAAGCACAGTTTTTCCTGTAGCACTGCAGGCTTTTGAAGAGGCAGGGGCCCAGAGGCCTAGCTAGGGCGTTCCTTGTTGAGGCCGTTCACAAGGAGCAGAACACCCTGCCTCGAGAAGTTGATTCAGGGAAGCAACTAGTGTGTACTCTGTGTCTCTTTTGACTTGTTAGAAACCACAGAGATGTATGCTGCCTGTGCCAATGGTAATGGGGGCATGATGGTCCTAGCCTTGCTTTCCATTTGGAAAGCTCCATTCTTGCTGCCGTGAAGCTCCCTGAAATTCTCTGCTGTTGACAGGCCTCTGGCCACTCTAGCATTGGTGTGGGAAGAAAATGAGTTTTCTCTGGCTACACACGGAGCTTCATTGCTCCGGGTGGGGCTCACCTTGCCATGCTCTAGAGCTAAAGGGAATCTCAACGTGAGTCCTTGCCTCGAGGTAAGGCCCTGAGTAGCCCTGCAGAAAGGGAGGCATGCAGCTCTTTCCATGAGCTCTTAGTGGAGGTTCCGCTTTATCTTAAAGGAAGTACCCTTTTCAGGACTCCTAGGCCCCTCGGGTGAGCATCATTTTTGTTCCAAGATCACTGACGCACTCCACACCCCTGCGTGCCTGCTGAGCAGCATTGATTCCCATACGTCCCTCGGAGGCCCTCTGTGTCTGCCGAGTCTCGGGCAACACACTGTACGTTACTTGAGGAGAGCTCTATTTGCAGAGCAGTCGAACAGCATCAGAACCACATTTCTAGGCAGTCCAACATGCCCTGGAAGTTTTCGACATTGCCCTCGTCTGAATGTCCTGAGATAACACTCTTCTTAGAATTTTTCGAGGACCTCTTTCCTGAAGTCACTCTATTCAAGGAGAAATACAGCATCCTAACATGCTGTGTCACTCACAGTGCAAGCAACGTGAGAACTTGCCTCGAGGGAAGGCCCTGAAATGCTATGCAGAAGCGGAGGCGTGTAGCACTTTCCATGAGGCCGTAGTCGCTGCTCTGCAGCATTTTAACGCCAGTACGCTTTTCAGGACACCTAGGTGCCTCGCCTGGAAACCCTATTTCCTGCAAGAACAGCAAGTACCCTCAGGCTCCCCTGGCCCTTCTAAGCAATATCCAGGCCCGTAGCTTTCCGACTCACAGTGTGTATGCCGAGTGTAGGGCAACAGAGTGCACTCTTACTGGGACATCTTGAATTAGCCAGCACTCATACAGGTTCACGAGCACCGTTCTAGCAAGTTCCAAAATGCCATGGAAGTTGCACTCATTCCCTGGTCTGAGCTGCAGAGAGAAAAACACTAGGCTTCTCCTTCCATCCAGGACCTCCTAACTGAAGTCACCCTGCCTCCAGGAAAAAGACGGCTTGCGTTCCTATTGCAACTAAAGCACAGTTTTTCCTGAAGTACGGCAGGCTTTTGAAGAGGCACGGGCCCAGAGGCCTAGCTAGGGCTTTCCTTGGTGAGGCCGTTCACTAGATGCAGAACACCCTGCCTCGAGAAGTTGATTCAGGGAAGCAACTAGTGTGTACTCTGTGTCTCTTTTGACTTGTTAAAAACCACAGAGATGTATGCTGCCTGTTCCCATGAAATGCGGGCATGATGGTCCTAGCCTTGCTTTCCATTTGGAAAGCTCCATTCTTGCTGCCGTGAAGCTCCCTGAAATTCTCTGCTGTTGACAGGCCTCTGGCCACTCTAGCATTGGTGTGGGAAGAAAATGAGTTTTCTCTGGCTACACACGGAGCTTCATTGCTCCGGGTGGGGCTCACCTTGCCATGCTCTAGAGCTAAAGGGAATCTCAACGTGAGTCCTTGCCTCGAGGTAAGGCCCTGAGTAGCCCTGCAGAAAGGTAGGCATGCAGCTCTTTCCATGAGCTCTAAGTCGCTGTTCTGCTTTACTTTAAAGGAAGTACCCTTTTCAGGACTCCTAGGCCTCTCGGGTGAGCATCATTTTTGTTCCAAGATCCCTGAGTACCTCCACACCCCTGTAGGCCTGCTGAGCAACGACGAGGCCCATTGGTCCCTCGGAGGTCCTCTGTGTGTGCTGAGTCATGGGCAACACACTACACTCTTTCTTGTGATATCTTGATTCACAGCACTCGCATAGGTAAAAGAGCAACATTCTAGCAAGTTCCAACATGCCGTGGAAGTCGCACTCATTCCCTGGTCTGAGCTGCACAGAGAAAAACACTAGGCTTCTCCTTCCATCCAGGACCTCCTACCTGAAGTCATCCTGCCTCCAGGAGAAAGACGGCATGCGTTCCTATTGCAACTAAAGCACAGTTTTTCCTGTAGCACTGCAGGCTTTTGAAGAGGCAGGGGCCCAGAGGCCTAGCTAGGGCGTTCCTTGTTGAGGCCGTTCACAAGGAGCAGAACACCCTGCCTCGAGAAGTTGATTCAGGGAAGCAACTAGTGTGTACTCTGTGTCTCTTTTGACTTGTTAGAAACCACAGAGATGTATGCTGCCTGTGCCAATGGTAATGGGGGCATGATGGTCCTAGCCTTGCTTTCCATTTGGAAAGCTCCATTCTTGCTGCCGTGAAGCTCCCTGAAATTCTCTGCTGTTGACAGGCCTCTGGCCACTCTAGCATTGGTGTGGGAAGAAAATGAGTTTTCTCTGGCTACACACGGAGCTTCATTGCTCCGGGTGGGGCTCACCTTGCCATGCTCTAGAGCTAAAGGGAATCTCAACGTGAGTCCTTGCCTCGAGGTAAGGCCCTGAGTAGCCCTGCAGAAAGGGAGGCATGCAGCTCTTTCCATGAGCTCTTAGTGGAGGTTCCGCTTTATCTTAAAGGAAGTACCCTTTTCAGGACTCCTAGGCCCCTCGGGTGAGCATCATTTTTGTTCCAAGATCACTGACGCACTCCACACCCCTGCGTGCCTGCTGAGCAGCATTGATTCCCATACGTCCCTCGGAGGCCCTCTGTGTCTGCCGAGTCTCGGGCAACACACTGTACGTTACTTGAGGAGAGCTCTATTTGCAGAGCAGTCGAACAGCATCAGAACCACATTTCTAGGCAGTCCAACATGCCCTGGAAGTTTTCGACATTGCCCTCGTCTGAATGTCCTGAGATAACACTCTTCTTAGAATTTATCGAGGACCTCTTTCCTGAAGTCACTCTATTCAAGGAGAAATACAGCATCCTAACATGCTGTGTCGCTCACAGTGCAAGCAACGTGAGAACTTGCCTCGAGGGAAGGCCCTGAAATGCTATGCAGAAGCGGAGGCGTGTAGCACTTTCCATGAGGCCGTAGTCGCTGCTCTGCAGCATTTTAACGCCAGTACGCTTTTCAGGACACCTAGGTGCCTCGCCTGGAAACCCTATTTCCTGCAAGAACAGCAAGTACCCTCAGGCTCCCCTGGCCCTTCTAAGCAATATCCAGGCCCGTAGCTTTCCGACTCACAGTGTGTATGCCGAGTGTAGGGCAACAGAGTGCACTCTTACTGGGACATCTTGAATTAGCCAGCACTCATACAGGTTCACGAGCACCGTTCTAGCAAGTTCCAAAATGCCATGGAAGTTGCACTCATTCCCTGGTCTGAGCTGCACAGAGAAAAACACTAGGCTTCTCCTTCCATCCAGGACCTCCTAACTGAAGTCACCCTGCCTCCAGGAAAAAGACGGCTTGCGTTCCTATTGCAACTAAAGCACAGTTTTTCCTGAAGTACGGCAGGCTTTTGAAGAGGCACGGGCCCAGAGGCCTAGCTAGGGCTTTCCTTGGTGAGGCCGTTCACTAGATGCAGAACACCCTGCCTCGAGAAGTTGATTCAGGGAAGCAACTAGTGTGTACTCTGTGTCTCTTTTGACTTGTTAAAAACCACAGAGATGTATGCTGCCTGTTCCCATGAAATGCGGGCATGATGGTCCTAGCCTTGCTTTCCATTTGGAAAGCTCCATTCTTGCTGCCGTGAAGCTCCCTGAAATTCTCTGCTGTTGACAGGCCTCTGGCCACTCTAGCATTGGTGTGGGAAGAAAATGAGTTTTCTCTGGCTACACACGGAGCTTCATTGCTCCGGGTGGGGCTCACCTTGCCATGCTCTAGAGCTAAAGGGAATCTCAACGTGAGTCCTTGCCTCGAGGTAAGGCCCTGAGTAGCCCTGCAAAAAGGTAGGCATGCAGCTCTTTCCATGAGCTCTAAGTCGCTGTTCTGCTTTACTTTAAAGGAAGTACCCTTTTCAGGACTCCTAGGCCTCTCGGGTGAGCATCATTTTTGTTCCAAGATCCCTGAGTACCTCCACACCCCTGTAGGCCTGCTGAGCAACGACGAGGCCCATTGGTCCCTCGGAGGTCCTCTGTGTGTGCTGAGTCATGGGCAACACACTACACTCTTTCTTGTGATATCTTGATTCACAGCACTCGCATAGGTAAAAGAGCAACATTCTAGCAAGTTCCAACATGCCGTGGAAGTCGCACTCATTCCCTGGTCTGAGCTGCACAGAGAAAAACACTAGGCTTCTCCTTCCATCCAGGACCTCCTACCTGAAGTCATCCTGCCTCCAGGAGAAAGACGGCATGCGTTCCTATTGCAACTAAAGCACAGTTTTTCCTGTAGCACTGCAGGCTTTTGAAGAGGCAGGGGCCCAGAGGCCTAGCTAGGGCGTTCCTTGTTGAGGCCGTTCACAAGGAGCAGAACACCCTGCCTCGAGAAGTTGATTCAGGGAAGCAACTAGTGTGTACTCTGTGTCTCTTTTGACTTGTTAGAAACCACAGAGATGTATGCTGCCTGTGCCAATGGTAATGGGGGCATGATGGTCCTAGCCTTGCTTTCCATTTGGAAAGCTCCATTCTTGCTGCCGTGAAGCTCCCTGAAATTCTCTGCTGTTGACAGGCCTCTGGCCACTCTAGCATTGGTGTGGGAAGAAAATGAGTTTTCTCTGGCTACACACGGAGCTTCATTGCTCCGGGTGGGGCTCACCTTGCCATGCTCTAGAGCTAAAGGGAATCTCAACGTGAGTCCTTGCCTCGAGGTAAGGCCCTGAGTAGCCCTGCAGAAAGGGAGGCATGCAGCTCTTTCCATGAGCTCTTAGTGGAGGTTCCGCTTTATCTTAAAGGAAGTACCCTTTTCAGGACTCCTAGGCCCCTCGGGTGAGCATCATTTTTGTTCCAAGATCACTGACGCACTCCACACCCCTGCGTGCCTGCTGAGCAGCATTGATTCCCATACGTCCCTCGGAGGCCCTCTGTGTCTGCCGAGTCTCGGGCAACACACTGTACGTTACTTGAGGAGAGCTCTATTTGCAGAGCAGTCGAACAGCATCAGAACCACATTTCTAGGCAGTCCAACATGCCCTGGAAGTTTTCGACATTGCCCTCGTCTGAATGTCCTGAGATAACACTCTTCTTAGAATTTATCGAGGACCTCTTTCCTGAAGTCACTCTATTCAAGGAGAAATACAGCATCCTAACATGCTGTGTCACTCACAGTGCAAGCAACGTGAGAACTTGCCTCGAGGGAAGGCCCTGAAATGCTATGCAGAAGCGGAGGCGTGTAGCACTTTCCATGAGGCCGTAGTCGCTGCTCTGCAGCATTTTAACGCCAGTACGCTTTTCAGGACACCTAGGTGCCTCGCCTGGAAACCCTATTTCCTGCAAGAACAGCAAGTACCCTCAGGCTCCCCTGGCCCTTCTAAGCAATATCCAGGCCCGTAGCTTTCCGACTCACAGTGTGTATGCCGAGTGTAGGGCAACAGAGTGCACTCTTACTGGGACATCTTGAATTAGCCAGCACTCATACAGGTTCACGAGCACCGTTCTAGCAAGTTCCAAAATGCCATGGAAGTTGCACTCATTCCCTGGTCTGAGCTGCACAGAGAAAAACACTAGGCTTCTCCTTCCATCCAGGACCTCCTAACTGAAGTCACCCTGCCTCCAGGAAAAAGACGGCTTGCGTTCCTATTGCAACTAAAGCACAGTTTTTCCTGAAGTACGGCAGGCTTTTGAAGAGGCACGGGCCCAGAGGCCTAGCTAGGGCTTTCCTTGGTGAGGCCGTTCACTAGATGCAGAACACCCTGCCTCGAGAAGTTGATTCAGGGAAGCAACTAGTGTGTACTCTGTGTCTCTTTTGACTTGTTAAAAACCACAGAGATGTATGCTGCCTGTTCCCATGAAATGCGGGCATGATGGTCCTAGCCTTGCTTTCCATTTGGAAAGCTCCATTCTTGCTGCCGTGAAGCTCCCTGAAATTCTCTGCTGTTGACAGGCCTCTGGCCACTCTAGCATTGGTGTGGGAAGAAAATGAGTTTTCTCTGGCTACACACGGAGCTTCATTGCTCCGGGTGGGGCTCACCTTGCCATGCTCTAGAGCTAAAGGGAATCTCAACGTGAGTCCTTGCCTCGAGGTAAGGCCCTGAGTAGCCCTGCAAAAAGGTAGGCATGCAGCTCTTTCCATGAGCTCTAAGTCGCTGTTCTGCTTTACTTTAAAGGAAGTACCCTTTTCAGGACTCCTAGGCCTCTCGGGTGAGCATCATTTTTGTTCCAAGATCCCTGAGTACCTCCACACCCCTGTAGGCCTGCTGAGCAACGACGAGGCCCATTGGTCCCTCGGAGGTCCTCTGTGTGTGCTGAGTCATGGGCAACACACTACACTCTTTCTTGTGATATCTTGATTCACAGCACTCGCATAGGTAAAAGAGCAACATTCTAGCAAGTTCCAACATGCCGTGGAAGTCGCACTCATTCCCTGGTCTGAGCTGCACAGAGAAAAACACTAGGCTTCTCCTTCCATCCAGGACCTCCTACCTGAAGTCATCCTGCCTCCAGGAGAAAGACGGCATGCGTTCCTATTGCAACTAAAGCACAGTTTTTCCTGTAGCACTGCAGGCTTTTGAAGAGGCAGGGGCCCAGAGGCCTAGCTAGGGCGTTCCTTGTTGAGGCCGTTCACAAGGAGCAGAACACCCTGCCTCGAGAAGTTGATTCAGGGAAGCAACTAGTGTGTACTCTGTGTCTCTTTTGACTTGTTAGAAACCACAGAGATGTATGCTGCCTGTGCCAATGGTAATGGGGGCATGATGGTCCTAGCCTTGCTTTCCATTTGGAAAGCTCCATTCTTGCTGCCGTGAAGCTCCCTGAAATTCTCTGCTGTTGACAGGCCTCTGGCCACTCTAGCATTGGTGTGGGAAGAAAATGAGTTTTCTCTGGCTACACACGGAGCTTCATTGCTCCGGGTGGGGCTCACCTTGCCATGCTCTAGAGCTAAAGGGAATCTCAACGTGAGTCCTTGCCTCGAGGTAAGGCCCTGAGTAGCCCTGCAGAAAGGGAGGCATGCAGCTCTTTCCATGAGCTCTTAGTGGAGGTTCCGCTTTATCTTAAAGGAAGTACCCTTTTCAGGACTCCTAGGCCCCTCGGGTGAGCATCATTTTTGTTCCAAGATCACTGACGCACTCCACACCCCTGCGTGCCTGCTGAGCAGCATTGATTCCCATACGTCCCTCGGAGGCCCTCTGTGTCTGCCGAGTCTCGGGCAACACACTGTACGTTACTTGAGGAGAGCTCTATTTGCAGAGCAGTCGAACAGCATCAGAACCACATTTCTAGGCAGTCCAACATGCCCTGGAAGTTTTCGACATTGCCCTCGTCTGAATGTCCTGAGATAACACTCTTCTTAGAATTTTTCGAGGACCTCTTTCCTGAAGTCACTCTATTCAAGGAGAAATACAGCATCCTAACATGCTGTGTCACTCACAGTGCAAGCAACGTGAGAACTTGCCTCGAGGGAAGGCCCTGAAATGCTATGCAGAAGCGGAGGCGTGTAGCACTTTCCATGAGGCCGTAGTCGCTGCTCTGCAGCATTTTAACGCCAGTACGCTTTTCAGGACACCTAGGTGCCTCGCCTGGAAACCCTATTTCCTGCAAGAACAGCAAGTACCCTCAGGCTCCCCTGGCCCTTCTAAGCAATATCCAGGCCCGTAGCTTTCCGACTCACAGTGTGTATGCCGAGTGTAGGGCAACAGAGTGCACTCTTACTGGGACATCTTGAATTAGCCAGCACTCATACAGGTTCACGAGCACCGTTCTAGCAAGTTCCAAAATGCCATGGAAGTTGCACTCATTCCCTGGTCTGAGCTGCACAGAGAAAAACACTAGGCTTCTCCTTCCATCCAGGACCTCCTAACTGAAGTCACCCTGCCTCCAGGAAAAAGACGGCTTGCGTTCCTATTGCAACTAAAGCACAGTTTTTCCTGAAGTACGGCAGGCTTTTGAAGAGGCACGGGCCCAGAGGCCTAGCTAGGGCTTTCCTTGGTGAGGCCGTTCACTAGATGCAGAACACCCTGCCTCGAGAAGTTGATTCAGGGAAGCAACTAGTGTGTACTCTGTGTCTCTTTTGACTTGTTAAAAACCACAGAGATGTATGCTGCCTGTTCCCATGAAATGCGGGCATGATGGTCCTAGCCTTGCTTTCCATTTGGAAAGCTCCATTCTTGCTGCCGTGAAGCTCCCTGAAATTCTCTGCTGTTGACAGGCCTCTGGCCACTCTAGCATTGGTGTGGGAAGAAAATGAGTTTTCTCTGGCTACACACGGAGCTTCATTGCTCCGGGTGGGGCTCACCTTGCCATGCTCTAGAGCTAAAGGGAATCTCAACGTGAGTCCTTGCCTCGAGGTAAGGCCCTGAGTAGCCCTGCAGAAAGGTAGGCATGCAGCTCTTTCCATGAGCTCTAAGTCGCTGTTCTGCTTTACTTTAAAGGAAGTACCCTTTTCAGGACTCCTAGGCCTCTCGGGTGAGCATCATTTTTGTTCCAAGATCCCTGAGTACCTCCACACCCCTGTAGGCCTGCTGAGCAACGACGAGGCCCATTGGTCCCTCGGAGGTCCTCTGTGTGTGCTGAGTCATGGGCAACACACTACACTCTTTCTTGTGATATCTTGATTCACAGCACTCGCATAGGTAAAAGAGCAACATTCTAGCAAGTTCCAACATGCCGTGGAAGTCGCACTCATTCCCTGGTCTGAGCTGCACAGAGAAAAACACTAGGCTTCTCCTTCCATCCAGGACCTCCTACCTGAAGTCATCCTGCCTCCAGGAGAAAGACGGCATGCGTTCCTATTGCAACTAAAGCACAGTTTTTCCTGTAGCACTGCAGGCTTTTGAAGAGGCAGGGGCCCAGAGGCCTAGCTAGGGCGTTCCTTGTTGAGGCCGTTCACAAGGAGCAGAACACCCTGCCTCGAGAAGTTGATTCAGGGAAGCAACTAGTGTGTACTCTGTGTCTCTTTTGACTTGTTAGAAACCACAGAGATGTATGCTGCCTGTGCCAATGGTAATGGGGGCATGATGGTCCTAGCCTTGCTTTCCATTTGGAAAGCTCCATTCTTGCTGCCGTGAAGCTCCCTGAAATTCTCTGCTGTTGACAGGCCTCTGGCCACTCTAGCATTGGTGTGGGAAGAAAATGAGTTTTCTCTGGCTACACACGGAGCTTCATTGCTCCGGGTGGGGCTCACCTTGCCATGCTCTAGAGCTAAAGGGAATCTCAACGTGAGTCCTTGCCTCGAGGTAAGGCCCTGAGTAGCCCTGCAGAAAGGGAGGCATGCAGCTCTTTCCATGAGCTCTTAGTGGAGGTTCCGCTTTATCTTAAAGGAAGTACCCTTTTCAGGACTCCTAGGCCCCTCGGGTGAGCATCATTTTTGTTCCAAGATCACTGACGCACTCCACACCCCTGCGTGCCTGCTGAGCAGCATTGATTCCCATACGTCCCTCGGAGGCCCTCTGTGTCTGCCGAGTCTCGGGCAACACACTGTACGTTACTTGAGGAGAGCTCTATTTGCAGAGCAGTCGAACAGCATCAGAACCACATTTCTAGGCAGTCCAACATGCCCTGGAAGTTTTCGACATTGCCCTCGTCTGAATGTCCTGAGATAACACTCTTCTTAGAATTTTTCGAGGACCTCTTTCCTGAAGTCACTCTATTCAAGGAGAAATACAGCATCCTAACATGCTGTGTCACTCACAGTGCAAGCAACGTGAGAACTTGCCTCGAGGGAAGGCCCTGAAATGCTATGCAGAAGCGGAGGCGTGTAGCACTTTCCATGAGGCTGTAGTCGCTGCTCTGCAGCATTTTAACGCCAGTACGCTTTTCAGGACACCTAGGTGCCTCGCCTGGAAACCCTATTTCCTGCAAGAACAGCAAGTACCCTCAGGCTCCCCTGGCCCTTCTAAGCAATATCCAGGCCCGTAGCTTTCCGACTCACAGTGTGTATGCCGAGTGTAGGGCAACAGAGTGCACTCTTACTGGGACATCTTGAATTAGCCAGCACTCATACAGGTTCACGAGCACCGTTCTAGCAAGTTCCAAAATGCCATGGAAGTTGCACTCATTCCCTGGTCTGAGCTGCACAGAGAAAAACACTAGGCTTCTCCTTCCATCCAGGACCTCCTAACTGAAGTCACCCTGCCTCCAGGAAAAAGACGGCTTGCGTTCCTATTGCAACTAAAGCACAGTTTTTCCTGAAGTACGGCAGGCTTTTGAAGAGGCACGGGCCCAGAGGCCTAGCTAGGGCTTTCCTTGGTGAGGCCGTTCACTAGATGCAGAACACCCTGCCTCGAGAAGTTGATTCAGGGAAGCAACTAGTGTGTACTCTGTGTCTCTTTTGACTTGTTAAAAACCACAGAGATGTATGCTGCCTGTTCCCATGAAATGCGGGCATGATGGTCCTAGCCTTGCTTTCCATTTGGAAAGCTCCATTCTTGCTGCCGTGAAGCTCCCTGAAATTCTCTGCTGTTGACAGGCCTCTGGCCACTCTAGCATTGGTGTGGGAAGAAAATGAGTTTTCTCTGGCTACACACGGAGCTTCATTGCTCCGGGTGGGGCTCACCTTGCCATGCTCTAGAGCTAAAGGGAATCTCAACGTGAGTCCTTGCCTCGAGGTAAGGCCCTGAGTAGCCCTGCAGAAAGGTAGGCATGCAGCTCTTTCCATGAGCTCTAAGTCGCTGTTCTGCTTTACTTTAAAGGAAGTACCCTTTTCAGGACTCCTAGGCCTCTCGGGTGAGCATCATTTTTGTTCCAAGATCCCTGAGTACCTCCACACCCCTGTAGGCCTGCTGAGCAACGACGAGGCCCATTGGTCCCTCGGAGGTCCTCTGTGTGTGCTGAGTCATGGGCAACACACTACACTCTTTCTTGTGATATCTTGATTCACAGCACTCGCATAGGTAAAAGAGCAACATTCTAGCAAGTTCCAACATGCCGTGGAAGTCGCACTCATTCCCTGGTCTGAGCTGCACAGAGAAAAACACTAGGCTTCTCCTTCCATCCAGGACCTCCTACCTGAAGTCATCCTGCCTCCAGGAGAAAGACGGCATGCGTTCCTATTGCAACTAAAGCACAGTTTTTCCTGTAGCACTGCAGGCTTTTGAAGAGGCAGGGGCCCAGAGGCCTAGCTAGGGCGTTCCTTGTTGAGGCCGTTCACAAGGAGCAGAACACCCTGCCTCGAGAAGTTGATTCAGGGAAGCAACTAGTGTGTACTCTGTGTCTCTTTTGACTTGTTAGAAACCACAGAGATGTATGCTGCCTGTGCCAATGGTAATGGGGGCATGATGGTCCTAGCCTTGCTTTCCATTTGGAAAGCTCCATTCTTGCTGCCGTGAAGCTCCCTGAAATTCTCTGCTGTTGACAGGCCTCTGGCCACTCTAGCATTGGTGTGGGAAGAAAATGAGTTTTCTCTGGCTACACACGGAGCTTCATTGCTCCGGGTGGGGCTCACCTTGCCATGCTCTAGAGCTAAAGGGAATCTCAACGTGAGTCCTTGCCTCGAGGTAAGGCCCTGAGTAGCCCTGCAGAAAGGGAGGCATGCAGCTCTTTCCATGAGCTCTTAGTGGAGGTTCCGCTTTATCTTAAAGGAAGTACCCTTTTCAGGACTCCTAGGCCCCTCGGGTGAGCATCATTTTTGTTCCAAGATCACTGACGCACTCCACACCCCTGCGTGCCTGCTGAGCAGCATTGATTCCCATACGTCCCTCGGAGGCCCTCTGTGTCTGCCGAGTCTCGGGCAACACACTGTACGTTACTTGAGGAGAGCTCTATTTGCAGAGCAGTCGAACAGCATCAGAACCACATTTCTAGGCAGTCCAACATGCCCTGGAAGTTTTCGACATTGCCCTCGTCTGAATGTCCTGAGATAACACTCTTCTTAGAATTTATCGAGGACCTCTTTCCTGAAGTCACTCTATTCAAGGAGAAATACAGCATCCTAACATGCTGTGTCGCTCACAGTGCAAGCAACGTGAGAACTTGCCTCGAGGGAAGGCCCTGAAATGCTATGCAGAAGCGGAGGCGTGTAGCACTTTCCATGAGGCCGTAGTCGCTGCTCTGCAGCATTTTAACGCCAGTACGCTTTTCAGGACACCTAGGTGCCTCGCCTGGAAACCCTATTTCCTGCAAGAACAGCAAGTACCCTCAGGCTCCCCTGGCCCTTCTAAGCAATATCCAGGCCCGTAGCTTTCCGACTCACAGTGTGTATGCCGAGTGTAGGGCAACAGAGTGCACTCTTACTGGGACATCTTGAATTAGCCAGCACTCATACAGGTTCACGAGCACCGTTCTAGCAAGTTCCAAAATGCCATGGAAGTTGCACTCATTCCCTGGTCTGAGCTGCACAGAGAAAAACACTAGGCTTCTCCTTCCATCCAGGACCTCCTAACTGAAGTCACCCTGCCTCCAGGAAAAAGACGGCTTGCGTTCCTATTGCAACTAAAGCACAGTTTTTCCTGAAGTACGGCAGGCTTTTGAAGAGGCACGGGCCCAGAGGCCTAGCTAGGGCTTTCCTTGGTGAGGCCGTTCACTAGATGCAGAACACCCTGCCTCGAGAAGTTGATTCAGGGAAGCAACTAGTGTGTACTCTGTGTCTCTTTTGACTTGTTAAAAACCACAGAGATGTATGCTGCCTGTTCCCATGAAATGCGGGCATGATGGTCCTAGCCTTGCTTTCCATTTGGAAAGCTCCATTCTTGCTGCCGTGAAGCTCCCTGAAATTCTCTGCTGTTGACAGGCCTCTGGCCACTCTAGCATTGGTGTGGGAAGAAAATGAGTTTTCTCTGGCTACACACGGAGCTTCATTGCTCCGGGTGGGGCTCACCTTGCCATGCTCTAGAGCTAAAGGGAATCTCAACGTGAGTCCTTGCCTCGAGGTAAGGCCCTGAGTAGCCCTGCAAAAAGGTAGGCATGCAGCTCTTTCCATGAGCTCTAAGTCGCTGTTCTGCTTTACTTTAAAGGAAGTACCCTTTTCAGGACTCCTAGGCCTCTCGGGTGAGCATCATTTTTGTTCCAAGATCCCTGAGTACCTCCACACCCCTGTAGGCCTGCTGAGCAACGACGAGGCCCATTGGTCCCTCGGAGGTCCTCTGTGTGTGCTGAGTCATGGGCAACACACTACACTCTTTCTTGTGATATCTTGATTCACAGCACTCGCATAGGTAAAAGAGCAACATTCTAGCAAGTTCCAACATGCCGTGGAAGTCGCACTCATTCCCTGGTCTGAGCTGCACAGAGAAAAACACTAGGCTTCTCCTTCCATCCAGGACCTCCTACCTGAAGTCATCCTGCCTCCAGGAGAAAGACGGCATGCGTTCCTATTGCAACTAAAGCACAGTTTTTCCTGTAGCACTGCAGGCTTTTGAAGAGGCAGGGGCCCAGAGGCCTAGCTAGGGCGTTCCTTGTTGAGGCCGTTCACAAGGAGCAGAACACCCTGCCTCGAGAAGTTGATTCAGGGAAGCAACTAGTGTGTACTCTGTGTCTCTTTTGACTTGTTAGAAACCACAGAGATGTATGCTGCCTGTGCCAATGGTAATGGGGGCATGATGGTCCTAGCCTTGCTTTCCATTTGGAAAGCTCCATTCTTGCTGCCGTGAAGCTCCCTGAAATTCTCTGCTGTTGACAGGCCTCTGGCCACTCTAGCATTGGTGTGGGAAGAAAATGAGTTTTCTCTGGCTACACACGGAGCTTCATTGCTCCGGGTGGGGCTCACCTTGCCATGCTCTAGAGCTAAAGGGAATCTCAACGCGAGTCCTTGCCTCGAGGTAAGGCCCTGAGTAGCCCTGCAGAAAGGGAGGCATGCAGCTCTTTCCATGAGCTCTTAGTGGAGGTTCCGCTTTATCTTAAAGGAAGTACCCTTTTCAGGACTCCTAGGCCCCTCGGGTGAGCATCATTTTTGTTCCAAGATCACTGACGCACTCCACACCCCTGCGTGCCTGCTGAGCAGCATTGATTCCCATACGTCCCTCGGAGGCCCTCTGTGTCTGCCGAGTCTCGGGCAACACACTGTACGTTACTTGAGGAGAGCTCTATTTGCAGAGCAGTCGAACAGCATCAGAACCACATTTCTAGGCAGTCCAACATGCCCTGGAAGTTTTCGACATTGCCCTCGTCTGAATGTCCTGAGATAACACTCTTCTTAGAATTTATCGAGGACCTCTTTCCTGAAGTCACTCTATTCAAGGAGAAATACAGCATCCTAACATGCTGTGTCACTCACAGTGCAAGCAACGTGAGAACTTGCCTCGAGGGAAGGCCCTGAAATGCTATGCAGAAGCGGAGGCGTGTAGCACTTTCCATGAGGCCGTAGTCGCTGCTCTGCAGCATTTTAACGCCAGTACGCTTTTCAGGACACCTAGGTGCCTCGCCTGGAAACCCTATTTCCTGCAAGAACAGCAAGTACCCTCAGGCTCCCCTGGCCCTTCTAAGCAATATCCAGGCCCGTAGCTTTCCGACTCACAGTGTGTATGCCGAGTGTAGGGCAACAGAGTGCACTCTTACTGGGACATCTTGAATTAGCCAGCACTCATACAGGTTCACGAGCACCGTTCTAGCAAGTTCCAAAATGCCATGGAAGTTGCACTCATTCCCTGGTCTGAGCTGCACAGAGAAAAACACTAGGCTTCTCCTTCCATCCAGGACCTCCTAACTGAAGTCACCCTGCCTCCAGGAAAAAGACGGCTTGCGTTCCTATTGCAACTAAAGCACAGTTTTTCCTGAAGTACGGCAGGCTTTTGAAGAGGCACGGGCCCAGAGGCCTAGCTAGGGCTTTCCTTGGTGAGGCCGTTCACTAGATGCAGAACACCCTGCCTCGAGAAGTTGATTCAGGGAAGCAACTAGTGTGTACTCTGTGTCTCTTTTGACTTGTTAAAAACCACAGAGATGTATGCTGCCTGTTCCCATGAAATGCGGGCATGATGGTCCTAGCCTTGCTTTCCATTTGGAAAGCTCCATTCTTGCTGCCGTGAAGCTCCCTGAAATTCTCTGCTGTTGACAGGCCTCTGGCCACTCTAGCATTGGTGTGGGAAGAAAATGAGTTTTCTCTGGCTACACACGGAGCTTCATTGCTCCGGGTGGGGCTCACCTTGCCATGCTCTAGAGCTAAAGGGAATCTCAACGTGAGTCCTTGCCTCGAGGTAAGGCCCTGAGTAGCCCTGCAAAAAGGTAGGCATGCAGCTCTTTCCATGAGCTCTAAGTCGCTGTTCTGCTTTACTTTAAAGGAAGTACCCTTTTCAGGACTCCTAGGCCTCTCGGGTGAGCATCATTTTTGTTCCAAGATCCCTGAGTACCTCCACACCCCTGTAGGCCTGCTGAGCAACGACGAGGCCCATTGGTCCCTCGGAGGTCCTCTGTGTGTGCTGAGTCATGGGCAACACACTACACTCTTTCTTGTGATATCTTGATTCACAGCACTCGCATAGGTAAAAGAGCAACATTCTAGCAAGTTCCAACATGCCGTGGAAGTCGCACTCATTCCCTGGTCTGAGCTGCACAGAGAAAAACACTAGGCTTCTCCTTCCATCCAGGACCTCCTACCTGAAGTCATCCTGCCTCCAGGAGAAAGACGGCATGCGTTCCTATTGCAACTAAAGCACAGTTTTTCCTGTAGCACTGCAGGCTTTTGAAGAGGCAGGGGCCCAGAGGCCTAGCTAGGGCGTTCCTTGTTGAGGCCGTTCACAAGGAGCAGAACACCCTGCCTCGAGAAGTTGATTCAGGGAAGCAACTAGTGTGTACTCTGTGTCTCTTTTGACTTGTTAGAAACCACAGAGATGTATGCTGCCTGTGCCAATGGTAATGGGGGCATGATGGTCCTAGCCTTGCTTTCCATTTGGAAAGCTCCATTCTTGCTGCCGTGAAGCTCCCTGAAATTCTCTGCTGTTGACAGGCCTCTGGCCACTCTAGCATTGGTGTGGGAAGAAAATGAGTTTTCTCTGGCTACACACGGAGCTTCATTGCTCCGGGTGGGGCTCACCTTGCCATGCTCTAGAGCTAAAGGGAATCTCAACGTGAGTCCTTGCCTCGAGGTAAGGCCCTGAGTAGCCCTGCAGAAAGGGAGGCATGCAGCTCTTTCCATGAGCTCTTAGTGGAGGTTCCGCTTTATCTTAAAGGAAGTACCCTTTTCAGGACTCCTAGGCCCCTCGGGTGAGCATCATTTTTGTTCCAAGATCACTGACGCACTCCACACCCCTGCGTGCCTGCTGAGCAGCATTGATTCCCATACGTCCCTCGGAGGCCCTCTGTGTCTGCCGAGTCTCGGGCAACACACTGTACGTTACTTGAGGAGAGCTCTATTTGCAGAGCAGTCGAACAGCATCAGAACCACATTTCTAGGCAGTCCAACATGCCCTGGAAGTTTTCGACATTGCCCTCGTCTGAATGTCCTGAGATAACACTCTTCTTAGAATTTATCGAGGACCTCTTTCCTGAAGTCACTCTATTCAAGGAGAAATACAGCATCCTAACATGCTGTGTCACTCACAGTGCAAGCAACGTGAGAACTTGCCTCGAGGGAAGGCCCTGAAATGCTATGCAGAAGCGGAGGCGTGTAGCACTTTCCATGAGGCCGTAGTCGCTGCTCTGCAGCATTTTAACGCCAGTACGCTTTTCAGGACACCTAGGTGCCTCGCCTGGAAACCCTATTTCCTGCAAGAACAGCAAGTACCCTCAGGCTCCCCTGGCCCTTCTAAGCAATATCCAGGCCCGTAGCTTTCCGACTCACAGTGTGTATGCCGAGTGTAGGGCAACAGAGTGCACTCTTACTGGGACATCTTGAATTAGCCAGCACTCATACAGGTTCACGAGCACCGTTCTAGCAAGTTCCAAAATGCCATGGAAGTTGCACTCATTCCCTGGTCTGAGCTGCACAGAGAAAAACACTAGGCTTCTCCTTCCATCCAGGACCTCCTAACTGAAGTCACCCTGCCTCCAGGAAAAAGACGGCTTGCGTTCCTATTGCAACTAAAGCACAGTTTTTCCTGAAGTACGGCAGGCTTTTGAAGAGGCACGGGCCCAGAGGCCTAGCTAGGGCTTTCCTTGGTGAGGCCGTTCACTAGATGCAGAACACCCTGCCTCGAGAAGTTGATTCAGGGAAGCAACTAGTGTGTACTCTGTGTCTCTTTTGACTTGTTAAAAACCACAGAGATGTATGCTGCCTGTTCCCATGAAATGCGGGCATGATGGTCCTAGCCTTGCTTTCCATTTGGAAAGCTCCATTCTTGCTGCCGTGAAGCTCCCTGAAATTCTCTGCTGTTGACAGGCCTCTGGCCACTCTAGCATTGGTGTGGGAAGAAAATGAGTTTTCTCTGGCTACAAACGGAGCTTCATTGCTCCGGGTGGGGCTCACCTTGCCATGCTCTAGAGCTAAAGGGAATCTCAACGTGAGTCCTTGCCTCGAGGTAAGGCCCTGAGTAGCTCTGCAAAAAGGTAGGCATGCAGCTCTTTCCATGAGCTCTAAGTCGCTGTTCTGCTTTACTTTAAAGGAAGTACCCTTTTCAGGACTCCTAGGCCTCTCGGGTGAGCATCATTTTTGTTCCAAGATCCCTGAGTACCTCCACACCCCTGTAGGCCTGCTGAGCAACGACGAGGCCCATTGGTCCCTCGGAGGTCCTCTGTGTGTGCTGAGTCATGGGCAACACACTACACTCTTTCTTGTGATATCTTGATTCATAGCACTCGCATAGGTAAAAGAGCAACATTCTAGCAAGTTCCAACATGCCGTGGAAGTCGCACTCATTCCCTGGTCTGAGCTGCACAGAGAAAAACACTAGGCTTCTCCTTCCATCCAGGACCTCCTACCTGAAGTCATCCTGCCTCCAGGAGAAAGACGGCATGCGTTTCTATTGCAACTAAAGCACAGTTTTTCCTGTAGCACTGCAGGCTTTTGAAGAGGCAGGGGACCAGAGGCCTAGCTAGGGCGTTCCTTGTTGAGGCCGTTCACAAGAGGCAGAACACCTTGCCTCGAGAAATTGATTCAGGGAAGCAACTAGTGTGTACTCTGTGTCTCTTTTGACTTGTTAGAAACCACAGAGATGTATGCTGCCTGTGCCAATGGTAATGGGGGCATGATGGTCCTAGCCTTGCTTTCCATTTGGAAAGCTCCATGCTTGCTGCCGTGAAGCTCCCTGAAATTCTCTGCTGTTGACAGGCCTCTGGCCACTCTAGCATTGGTGTGGGAAGAAAATGAGTTTTCTCTGGCTACACACGGAGCTTCATTGCTCCGGGTGGGGCTCACCTTGCCATGCTCTAGAGCTAAAGGGAATCTCAACGTGAGTCCTTGCCTCGAGGTAAGGCCCTGAGTAGCCCTGCAGAAAGGGAGGCATGCAGCTCTTTCCATGAGCTCTTAGTGGAGGTTCCGCTTTATCTTAAAGGAAGTACCCTTTTCAGGACTCCTAGGCCCCTCGGGTGAGCATCATTTTTGTTCCAAGATCACTGACGCACTCCACACCCCTGCGTGCCTGCTGAGCAGCATTGATTCCCATACGTCCCTCGGAGGCCCTCTGTGTCTGCCGAGTCTCGGGCAACACACTGTACGTTACTTGAGGAGAGCTCTATTTGCAGAGCAGTCGAACAGCATCAGAACCACATTTCTAGGCAGTCCAACATGCCCTGGAAGTTTTCGACATTGCCCTCGTCTGAATGTCCTGAGATAACACTCTTCTTAGAATTTATCGAGGACCTCTTTCCTGAAGTCACTCTATTCAAGGAGAAATACAGCATCCTAACATGCTGTGTCGCTCACAGTGCAAGCAACGTGAGAACTTGCCTCGAGGGAAGGCCCTGAAATGCTATGCAGAAGCGGAGGCGTGTAGCACTTTCCATGAGGCCGTAGTCGCTGCTCTGCAGCATTTTAACGCCAGTACGCTTTTCAGGACACCTAGGTGCCTCGCCTGGAAACCCTATTTCCTGCAAGAACAGCAAGTACCCTCAGGCTCCCCTGGCCCTTCTAAGCAATATCCAGGCCCGTAGCTTTCCGACTCACAGTGTGTATGCCGAGTGTAGGGCAACAGAGTGCACTCTTACTGGGACATCTTGAATTAGCCAGCACTCATACAGGTTCACGAGCACCGTTCTAGCAAGTTCCAAAATGCCATGGAAGTTGCACTCATTCCCTGGTCTGAGCTGCACAGAGAAAAACACTAGGCTTCTCCTTCCATCCAGAACCTCCTAACTGAAGTCACCCTGCCTCCAGGAAAAAGACGGCTTGCGTTCCTATTGCAACTAAAGCACAGTTTTTCCTGAAGTACGGCAGGCTTTTGAAGAGGCACGGGCCCAGAGGCCTAGCTAGGGCTTTCCTTGGTGAGGCCGTTCACTAGAAGCAGAACACCCTGCCTCGAGAAGTTGATTCAGGGAAGCAACTAGTGTGTACTCTGTGTCTCTTTTGACTTGTTAAAAACCACAGAGATGTATGCTGCCTGTTCCCATGAAATGCGGGCATGATGGTCCTAGCCTTGCTTTCCATTTGGAAAGCTCCATTCTTGCTGCCGTGAAGCTCCCTGAAATTCTCTGCTGTTGACAGGCCTCTGGCCACTCTAGCATTGGTGTGGGAAGAAAATGAGTTTTCTCTGGCTACACACGGAGCTTCATTGCTCCGGGTGGGGCTCACCTTGCCATGCTCTAGAGCTAAAGGGAATCTCAACGTGAGTCCTTGCCGCGAGGTAAGGCCCTGAGTAGCCCTGCAAAAAGGTAGGCATGCAGCTCTTTCCATGAGCTCTAAGTCGCTGTTCTGCTTTACTTTAAAGGAAGTACCCTTTTCAGGACTCCTAGGCCTCTCGGGTGAGCATCATTTTTGTTCCAAGATCCCTGAGTACCTCCACACCCCTGTAGGCCTGCTGAGCAACGACGAGGCCCATTGGTCCCTCGGAGGTCCTCTGTGTGTGCTGAGT
Organism: Balaenoptera ricei; assembly: GCF_028023285.1. Taxonomy (NCBI): domain Eukaryota; kingdom Metazoa; phylum Chordata; class Mammalia; order Artiodactyla; family Balaenopteridae; genus Balaenoptera; species Balaenoptera ricei. The sequence goes on from NC_082654.1 coordinate 82,053,686, forward strand.
CATGGGCAACACACTACACTCTTTCTTGTGATATCTTGATTCACAGCACTCGCATAGGTAAAAGAGCAACATTCTAGCAAGTTCCAACATGCCGTGGAAGTCGCACTCATTCCCTGGTCTGAGCTGCACAGAGAAAAACACTAGGCTTCTCCTTCCATCCAGGACCTCCTACCTGAAGTCATCCTGCCTCCAGGAGAAAGACGGCATGCGTTCCTATTGCAACTAAAGCACAGTTTTTCCTGTAGCACTGCAGGCTTTTGAAGAGGCAGGGGCCCAGAGGCCTAGCTAGGGCGTTCCTTGTTGAGGCCGTTCACAAGGAGCAGAACACCCTGCCTCGAGAAGTTGATTCAGGGAAGCAACTAGTGTGTACTCTGTGTCTCTTTTGACTTGTTAGAAACCACAGAGATGTATGCTGCCTGTGCCAATGGTAATGGGGGCATGATGGTCCTAGCCTTGCTTTCCATTTGGAAAGCTCCATTCTTGCTGCCGTGAAGCTCCCTGAAATTCTCTGCTGTTGACAGGCCTCTGGCCACTCTAGCATTGGTGTGGGAAGAAAATGAGTTTTCTCTGGCTACACACGGAGCTTCATTGCTCCGGGTGGGGCTCACCTTGCCATGCTCTAGAGCTAAAGGGAATCTCAACGTGAGTCCTTGCCTCGAGGTAAGGCCCTGAGTAGCCCTGCAGAAAGGTAGGCATGCAGCTCTTTCCATGAGCTCTAAGTCGCTGTTCTGCTTTACTTTAAAGGAAGTACCCTTTTCAGGACTCCTAGGCCTCTCGGGTGAGCATCATTTTTGTTCCAAGATCCCTGAGTACCTCCACACCCCTGTAGGCCTGCTGAGCAACGACGAGGCCCATTGGTCCCTCGGAGGTCCTCTGTGTGTGCTGAGTCATGGGCAACACACTACACTCTTTCTTGTGATATCTTGATTCACAGCACTCGCACAGGTAAAAGAGCAACATTCTAGCAAGTTCCAACATGCCGTGGAAGTCGCACTCATTCCCTGGTCTGAGCTGCACAGAGAAAAACACTAGGCTTCTCCTTCCATCCAGGACCTCCTACCTGAAGTCATCCTGCCTCCAGGAGAAAGACGGCATGCGTTCCTATTGCAACTAAAGCACAGTTTTTCCTGTAGCACTGCAGGCTTTTGAAGAGGCAGGGGCCCAGAGGCCTAGCTAGGGCGTTCCTTGTTGAGGCCGTTCACAAGGAGCAGAACACCCTGCCTCGAGAAGTTGATTCAGGGAAGCAACTAGTGTGTACTCTGTGTCTCTTTTGACTTGTTAGAAACCACAGAGATGTATGCTGCCTGTGCCAATGGTAATGGGGGCATGATGGTCCTAGCCTTGCTTTCCATTTGGAAAGCTCCATTCTTGCTGCCGTGAAGCTCCCTGAAATTCTCTGCTGTTGACAGGCCTCTGGCCACTCTAGCATTGGTGTGGGAAGAAAATGAGTTTTCTCTGGCTACACACGGAGCTTCATTGCTCCGGGTGGGGCTCACCTTGCCATGCTCTAGAGCTAAAGGGAATCTCAACGTGAGTCCTTGCCTCGAGGTAAGGCCCTGAGTAGCCCTGCAGAAAGGTAGGCATGCAGCTCTTTCCATGAGCTCTAAGTCGCTGTTCTGCTTTACTTTAAAGGAAGTACCCTTTTCAGGACTCCTAGGCCTCTCGGGTGAGCATCATTTTTGTTCCAAGATCCCTGAGTACCTCCACACCCCTGTAGGCCTGCTGAGCAACGACGAGGCCCATTGGTCCCTCGGAGGTCCTCTGTGTGTGCTGAGTCATGGGCAACACACTACACTCTTTCTTGTGATATCTTGATTCACAGCACTCGCATAGGTAAAAGAGCAACATTCTAGCAAGTTCCAACATGCCGTGGAAGTCGCACTCATTCCCTGGTCTGAGCTGCACAGAGAAAAACACTAGGCTTCTCCTTCCATCCAGGACCTCCTACCTGAAGTCATCCTGCCTCCAGGAGAAAGACGGCATGCGTTCCTATTGCAACTAAAGCACAGTTTTTCCTGTAGCACTGCAGGCTTTTGAAGAGGCAGGGGCCCAGAGGCCTAGCTAGGGCGTTCCTTGTTGAGGCCGTTCACAAGGAGCAGAACACCCTGCCTCGAGAAGTTGATTCAGGGAAGCAACTAGTGTGTACTCTGTGTCTCTTTTGACTTGTTAGAAACCACAGAGATGTATGCTGCCTGTGCCAATGGTAATGGGGGCATGATGGTCCTAGCCTTGCTTTCCATTTGGAAAGCTCCATTCTTGCTGCCGTGAAGCTCCCTGAAATTCTCTGCTGTTGACAGGCCTCTGGCCACTCTAGCATTGGTGTGGGAAGAAAATGAGTTTTCTCTGGCTACACACGGAGCTTCATTGCTCCGGGTGGGGCTCACCTTGCCATGCTCTAGAGCTAAAGGGAATCTCAACGTGAGTCCTTGCCTCGAGGTAAGGCCCTGAGTAGCTCTGCAAAAAGGTAGGCATGCAGCTCTTTCCATGAGCTCTAAGTCGCTGTTCTGCTTTACTTTAAAGGAAGTACCCTTTTCAGGACTCCTAGGCCTCTCGGGTGAGCATCATTTTTGTTCCAAGATCCCTGAGTACCTCCACACCCCTGTAGGCCTGCTGAGCAACGACGAGGCCCATTGGTCCCTCGGAGGTCCTCTGTGTGTGCTGAGTCATGGGCAACACACTACACTCTTTCTTGTGATATCTTGATTCATAGCACTCGCATAGGTAAAAGAGCAACATTCTAGCAAGTTCCAACATGCCGTGGAAGTCGCACTCATTCCCTGGTCTGAGCTGCACAGAGAAAAACACTAGGCTTCTCCTTCCATCCAGGACCTCCTACCTGAAGTCATCCTGCCTCCAGGAGAAAGACGGCATGCGTTCCTATTGCAACTAAAGCACAGTTTTTCCTGTAGCACTGCAGGCTTTTGAAGAGGCAGGGGCCCAGAGGTCTAGCTAGGGCGTTCCTGGTTGAGGCCGTTCACAAGGAGCAGTACACCCTGCCTCGAGAAGTTGATTCAGGGAAGCAAATAGTGTGTACTCTGTGTCTCTTTTGACTTGTTAAAAACCACAGAGATGTATGCTGCCTGTGCCAATGGTAATGGGGGCATGATGGTCCTAGCCTTGCTTTCCATTTGGAAAGCTCCATTCTTGCTGCCGTGAAGCTCCCTGAAATTCTCTGCTGTTGACAGGCCTCTGGCCACTCTAGCATTGGTGTGGGAAGAAAATGAGTTTTCTCTGGCTACACACGGAGCTTCATTGCTCCGGGTGGGGCTCACCTTGCCATGCTCTAGAGCTAAAGGGAATCTCAACGTGAGTCCTTGCCTCGAGGTAAGGCCCTGAGTAGCCCTGCAGAAAGGTAGGCATGCAGCTCTTTCCATGAGCTCTAAGTCGCTGTTCTGCTTTACTTTAAAGGAAGTACCCTTTTCAGGACTCCTAGGCCTCTCGGGTGAGCATCATTTTTGTTCCAAGATCCCTGAGTACCTCCACACCCCTGTAGGCCTGCTGAGCAACGACGAGGCCCATTGGTCCCTCGGAGGTCCTCTGTGTGTGCTGAGTCATGGGCAACACACTACACTCTTTCTTGTGATATCTTGATTCATAGCACTCGCACAGGTAAAAGAGCAACATTCTAGCAAGTTCCAACATGCCGTGGAAGTCGCACTCATTCCCTGGTCTGAGCTGCACAGAGAAAAACACTAGGCTTCTCCTTCCATCCAGGACCTCTTACCTGAAGTCATCCTGCCTCCAGGAGAAAGACGGCATGCGTTCCTATTGCAACTAAAGCACAGTTTTTCCTGTAGCACTGCAGGCTTTTGAAGAGGCAGGGGCCCAGAGGCCTAGCTAAGGCGTTCCTTGTTGAGGCCGTTCACAAGGAGCAGAACACCCTGCCTCGAGAAGTTGATTCAGGGAAGCAACTAGTGTGTACTCTGTGTCTCTTTTGACTTGTTAGAAACCACAGAGATGTATGCTGCCTGTGCCAATGGTAATGGGGGCATGATGGTCCTAGCCTTGCTTTCCATTTGGAAAGCTCCATTCTTGCTGCCGTGAAGCTCCCTGAAATTCTCTGCTGTTGACAGGCCTCTGGCCACTCTAGCATTGGTGTGGGAAGAAAATGAGTTTTCTCTGGCTACACACGGAGCTTCATTGCTCCGGGTGGGGCTCACCTTGCCATGCTCTAGAGCTAAAGGGAATCTCAACGTGAGTCCTTGCCTCGAGGTAAGGCCCTGAGTAGCCCTGCAGAAAGGGAGGCATGCAGCTCTTTCCATGAGCTCTTAGTGGAGGTTCCACTTTATCTTAAAGGAAGTACCCTTTTCAGGACTCCTAGGCCCCTCGGGTGAGCATCATTTTTGTTCCAAGATCACTGACGCACTCCACACCCCTGCGTGCCTGCTGAGCAGCATTGATTCCCATACGTCCCTCGGAGGCCCTCTGTGTCTGCCGAGTCTCGGGCAACACACTGTACGTTACTTGAGGAGAGCTCTATTTGCAGAGCAGTCGAACAGCATCAGAACCACATTTCTAGGCAGTCCAACATGCCCTGGAAGTTTTCGACATTGCCCTCGTCTGAATGTCCTGAGATAACACTCTTCTTAGAATTTATCGAGGACCTCTTTCCTGAAGTCACTCTATTCAAGGAGAAATACAGCATCCTAACATGCTGTGTCGCTCACAGTGCAAGCAACGTGAGAACTTGCCTCGAGGGAAGGCCCTGAAATGCTATGCAGAAGCGGAGGCGTGTAGCACTTTCCATGAGGCCGTAGTCGCTGCTCTGCAGCATTTTAACGCCAGTACGCTTTTCAGGACACCTAGGTGCCTCGCCTGGAAACCCTATTTCCTGCAAGAACAGCAAGTACCCTCAGGCTCCCCTGGCCCTTCTAAGCAATATCCAGGCCCGTAGCTTTCCGACTCACAGTGTGTATGCCGAGTGTAGGGCAACAGAGTGCACTCTTACTGGGACATCTTGAATTAGCCAGCACTCATACAGGTTCACGAGCACCGTTCTAGCAAGTTCCAAAATGCCATGGAAGTTGCACTCATTCCCTGGTCTGAGCTGCACAGAGAAAAACACTAGGCTTCTCCTTCCATCCAGGACCTCCTAACTGAAGTCACCCTGCCTCCAGGAAAAAGACGGCTTGCGTTCCTATTGCAACTAAAGCACAGTTTTTCCTGAAGTACGGCAGGCTTTTGAAGAGGCACGGGCCCAGAGGCCTAGCTAGGGCTTTCCTTGGTGAGGCCGTTCACTAGATGCAGAACACCCTGCCTCGAGAAGTTGATTCAGGGAAGCAACTAGTGTGTACTCTGTGTCTCTTTTGACTTGTTAAAAACCACAGAGATGTATGCTGCCTGTTCCCATGAAATGCGGGCATGATGGTCCTAGCCTTGCTTTCCATTTGGAAAGCTCCATTCTTGCTGCCGTGAAGCTCCCTGAAATTCTCTGCTGTTGACAGGCCTCTGGCCACTCTAGCATTGGTGTGGGAAGAAAATGAGTTTTCTCTGGCTACACACGGAGCTTCATTGCTCCGGGTGGGGCTCACCTTGCCATGCTCTAGAGCTAAAGGGAATCTCAACGTGAGTCCTTGCCTCGAGGTAAGGCCCTGAGTAGCCCTGCAGAAAGGGAGGCATGCAGCTCTTTCCATGAGCTCTTAGTGGAGGTTCCGCTTTATCTTAAAGGAAGTACCCTTTTCAGGACTCCTAGGCCCCTCGGGTGAGCATCATTTTTGTTCCAAGATCACTGACGCACTCCACACCCCTGCGTGCCTGCTGAGCAGCATTGATTCCCATACGTCCCTCGGAGGCCCTCTGTGTCTGCCGAGTCTCGGGCAACACACTGTACGTTACTTGAGGAGAGCTCTATTTGCAGAGCAGTCGAACAGCATCAGAACCACATTTCTAGGCAGTCCAACATGCCCTGGAAGTTTTCGACATTGCCCTCGTCTGAATGTCCTGAGATAACACTCTTCTTAGAATTTATCGAGGACCTCTTTCCTGAAGTCACTCTATTCAAGGAGAAATACAGCATCCTAACATGCTGTGTCACTCACAGTGCAAGCAACGTGAGAACTTGCCTCGAGGGAAGGCCCTGAAATGCTATGCAGAAGCGGAGGCGTGTAGCACTTTCCATGAGGCCGTAGTCGCTGCTCTGCAGCATTTTAACGCCAGTACGCTTTTCAGGACACCTAGGTGCCTCGCCTGGAAACCCTATTTCCTGCAAGAACAGCAAGTACCCTCAGGCTCCCCTGGCCCTTCTAAGCAATATCCAGGCCCGTAGCTTTCCGACTCACAGTGTGTATGCCGAGTGTAGGGCAACAGAGTGCACTCTTACTGGGACATCTTGAATTAGCCAGCACTCATACAGGTTCACGAGCACCGTTCTAGCAAGTTCCAAAATGCCATGGAAGTTGCACTCATTCCCTGGTCTGAGCTGCACAGAGAAAAACACTAGGCTTCTCCTTCCATCCAGGACCTCCTAACTGAAGTCACCCTGCCTCCAGGAAAAAGACGGCTTGCGTTCCTATTGCAACTAAAGCACAGTTTTTCCTGAAGTACGGCAGGCTTTTGAAGAGGCACGGGCCCAGAGGCCTAGCTAGGGCTTTCCTTGGTGAGGCCGTTCACTAGATGCAGAACACCCTGCCTCGAGAAGTTGATTCAGGGAAGCAACTAGTGTGTACTCTGTGTCTCTTTTGACTTGTTAAAAACCACAGAGATGTATGCTGCCTGTTCCCATGAAATGCGGGCATGATGGTCCTAGCCTTGCTTTCCATTTGGAAAGCTCCATTCTTGCTGCCGTGAAGCTCCCTGAAATTCTCTGCTGTTGACAGGCCTCTGGCCACTCTAGCATTGGTGTGGGAAGAAAATGAGTTTTCTCTGGCTACACACGGAGCTTCATTGCTCCGGGTGGGGCTCACCTTGCCATGCTCTAGAGCTAAAGGGAATCTCAACGTGAGTCCTTGCCTCGAGGTAAGGCCCTGAGTAGCCCTGCAGAAAGGTAGGCATGCAGCTCTTTCCATGAGCTCTAAGTCGCTGTTCTGCTTTACTTTAAAGGAAGTACCCTTTTCAGGACTCCTAGGCCTCTCGGGTGAGCATCATTTTTGTTCCAAGATCCCTGAGTACCTCCACACCCCTGTAGGCCTGCTGAGCAACGACGAGGCCCATTGGTCCCTCGGAGGTCCTCTGTGTGTGCTGAGTCATGGGCAACACACTACACTCTTTCTTGTGATATCTTGATTCACAGCACTCGCATAGGTAAAAGAGCAACATTCTAGCAAGTTCCAAAATGCCGTGGAAGTCGCACTCATTCCCTGGTCTGAGCTGCACAGAGAAAAACACTAGGCTTCTCCTTCCATCCAGGACCTCCTACCTGAAGTCATCCTGCCTCCAGGAGAAAGACGGCATGCGTTCCTATTGTAACTAAAGCACAGTTTTTCCTGTAGCACTGCAGGCTTTTGAAGAGGCAGGGGCCCAGAGGCCTAGCTAGGGCGTTCCTTGTTGAGGCCGTTCACAAGGAGCAGAACACCCTGCCTCGAGAAGTTGATTCAGGGAAGCAACTAGTGTGTACTCTGTGTCTCTTTTGACTTGTTAGAAACCACAGAGATGTATGCTGCCTGTGCCAATGGTAATGGGGGCATGATGGTCCTAGCCTTGCTTTCCATTTGGAAAGCTCCATTCTTGCTGCCGTGAAGCTCCCTGAAATTCTCTGCTGTTGACAGGCCTCTGGCCACTCTAGCATTGGTGTGGGAAGAAAATGAGTTTTCTCTGGCTACACACGGAGCTTCATTGCTCCGGGTGGGGCTCACCTTGCCATGCTCTAGAGCTAAAGGGAATCTCAACGTGAGTCCTTGCCTCGAGGTAAGGCCCTGAGTAGCCCTGCAGAAAGGGAGGCATGCAGCTCTTTCCATGAGCTCTTAGTGGAGGTTCCGCTTTATCTTAAAGGAAGTACCCTTTTCAGGACTCCTAGGCCCCTCGGGTGAGCATCATTTTTGTTCCAAGATCACTGACGCACTCCACACCCCTGCGTGCCTGCTGAGCAGCATTGATTCCCATACGTCCCTCGGAGGCCCTCTGTGTCTGCCGAGTCTCGGGCAACACACTGTACGTTACTTGAGGAGAGCTCTATTTGCAGAGCAGTCGAACAGCATCAGAACCACATTTCTAGGCAGTCCAACATGCCCTGGAAGTTTTCGACATTGCCCTCGTCTGAATGTCCTGAGATAACACTCTTCTTAGAATTTATCGAGGACCTCTTTCCTGAAGTCACTCTATTCAAGGAGAAATACAGCATCCTAACATGCTGTGTCACTCACAGTGCAAGCAACGTGAGAACTTGCCTCGAGGGAAGGCCCTGAAATGCTATGCAGAAGCGGAGGCGTGTAGCACTTTCCATGAGGCCGTAGTCGCTGCTCTGCAGCATTTTAACGCCAGTACGCTTTTCAGGACACCTAGGTGCCTCGCCTGGAAACCCTATTTCCTGCAAGAACAGCAAGTACCCTCAGGCTCCCCTGGCCCTTCTAAGCAATATCCAGGCCCGTAGCTTTCCGACTCACAGTGTGTATGCCGAGTGTAGGGCAACAGAGTGCACTCTTACTGGGACATCTTGAATTAGCCAGCACTCATACAGGTTCACGAGCACCGTTCTAGCAAGTTCCAAAATGCCATGGAAGTTGCACTCATTCCCTGGTCTGAGCTGCACAGAGAAAAACACTAGGCTTCTCCTTCCATCCAGGACCTCCTAACTGAAGTCACCCTGCCTCCAGGAAAAAGACGGCTTGCGTTCCTATTGCAACTAAAGCACAGTTTTTCCTGAAGTACGGCAGGCTTTTGAAGAGGCACGGGCCCAGAGGCCTAGCTAGGGCTTTCCTTGGTGAGGCCGTTCACTAGATGCAGAACACCCTGCCTCGAGAAGTTGATTCAGGGAAGCAACTAGTGTGTACTCTGTGTCTCTTTTGACTTGTTAAAAACCACAGAGATGTATGCTGCCTGTTCCCATGAAATGCGGGCATGATGGTCCTAGCCTTGCTTTCCATTTGGAAAGCTCCATTCTTGCTGCCGTGAAGCTCCCTGAAATTCTCTGCTGTTGACAGGCCTCTGGCCACTCTAGCATTGGTGTGGGAAGAAAATGAGTTTTCTCTGGCTACACACGGAGCTTCATTGCTCCGGGTGGGGCTCACCTTGCCATGCTCTAGAGCTAAAGGGAATCTCAACGTGAGTCCTTGCCTCGAGGTAAGGCCCTGAGTAGCCCTGCAGAAAGGTAGGCATGCAGCTCTTTCCATGAGCTCTAAGTCGCTGTTCTGCTTTACTTTAAAGGAAGTACCCTTTTCAGGACTCCTAGGCCTCTCGGGTGAGCATCATTTTTGTTCCAAGATCCCTGAGTACCTCCACACCCCTGTAGGCCTGCTGAGCAACGACGAGGCCCATTGGTCCCTCGGAGGTCCTCTGTGTGTGCTGAGTCATGGGCAACACACTACACTCTTTCTTGTGATATCTTGATTCACAGCACTCGCATAGGTAAAAGAGCAACATTCTAGCAAGTTCCAACATGCCGTGGAAGTCGCACTCATTCCCTGGTCTGAGCTGCACAGAGAAAAACACTAGGCTTCTCCTTCCATCCAGGACCTCCTACCTGAAGTCATCCTGCCTCCAGGAGAAAGACGGCATGCGTTCCTATTGCAACTAAAGCACAGTTTTTCCTGTAGCACTGCAGGCTTTTGAAGAGGCAGGGGCCCAGAGGCCTAGCTAGGGCGTTCCTTGTTGAGGCCGTTCACAAGGAGCAGAACACCCTGCCTCGAGAAGTTGATTCAGGGAAGCAACTAGTGTGTACTCTGTGTCTCTTTTGACTTGTTAGAAACCACAGAGATGTATGCTGCCTGTGCCAATGGTAATGGGGGCATGATGGTCCTAGCCTTGCTTTCCATTTGGAAAGCTCCATTCTTGCTGCCGTGAAGCTCCCTGAAATTCTCTGCTGTTGACAGGCCTCTGGCCACTCTAGCATTGGTGTGGGAAGAAAATGAGTTTTCTCTGGCTACACACGGAGCTTCATTGCTCCGGGTGGGGCTCACCTTGCCATGCTCTAGAGCTAAAGGGAATCTCAACGTGAGTCCTTGCCTCGAGGTAAGGCCCTGAGTAGCCCTGCAGAAAGGGAGGCATGCAGCTCTTTCCATGAGCTCTTAGTGGAGGTTCCGCTTTATCTTAAAGGAAGTACCCTTTTCAGGACTCCTAGGCCCCTCGGGTGAGCATCATTTTTGTTCCAAGATCACTGACGCACTCCACACCCCTGCGTGCCTGCTGAGCAGCATTGATTCCCATACGTCCCTCGGAGGCCCTCTGTGTCTGCCGAGTCTCGGGCAACACACTGTACGTTACTTGAGGAGAGCTCTATTTGCAGAGCAGTCGAACAGCATCAGAACCACATTTCTAGGCAGTCCAACATGCCCTGGAAGTTTTCGACATTGCCCTCGTCTGAATGTCCTGAGATAACACTCTTCTTAGAATTTATCGAGGACCTCTTTCCTGAAGTCACTCTATTCAAGGAGAAATACAGCATCCTAACATGCTGTGTCGCTCACAGTGCAAGCAACGTGAGAACTTGCCTCGAGGGAAGGCCCTGAAATGCTATGCAGAAGCGGAGGCGTGTAGCACTTTCCATGAGGCCGTAGTCGCTGCTCTGCAGCATTTTAACGCCAGTACGCTTTTCAGGACACCTAGGTGCCTCGCCTGGAAACCCTATTTCCTGCAAGAACAGCAAGTACCCTCAGGCTCCCCTGGCCCTTCTAAGCAATATCCAGGCCCGTAGCTTTCCGACTCACAGTGTGTATGCCGAGTGTAGGGCAACAGAGTGCACTCTTACTGGGACATCTTGAATTAGCCAGCACTCATACAGGTTCACGAGCACCGTTCTAGCAAGTTCCAAAATGCCATGGAAGTTGCACTCATTCCCTGGTCTGAGCTGCACAGAGAAAAACACTAGGCTTCTCCTTCCATCCAGGACCTCCTAACTGAAGTCACCCTGCCTCCAGGAAAAAGACGGCTTGCGTTCCTATTGCAACTAAAGCACAGTTTTTCCTGAAGTACGGCAGGCTTTTGAAGAGGCACGGGCCCAGAGGCCTAGCTAGGGCTTTCCTTGGTGAGGCCGTTCACTAGATGCAGAACACCCTGCCTCGAGAAGTTGATTCAGGGAAGCAACTAGTGTGTACTCTGTGTCTCTTTTGACTTGTTAAAAACCACAGAGATGTATGCTGCCTGTTCCCATGAAATGCGGGCATGATGGTCCTAGCCTTGCTTTCCATTTGGAAAGCTCCATTCTTGCTGCCGTGAAGCTCCCTGAAATTCTCTGCTGTTGACAGGCCTCTGGCCACTCTAGCATTGGTGTGGGAAGAAAATGAGTTTTCTCTGGCTACACACGGAGCTTCATTGCTCCGGGTGGGGCTCACCTTGCCATGCTCTAGAGCTAAAGGGAATCTCAACGTGAGTCCTTGCCTCGAGGTAAGGCCCTGAGTAGCCCTGCAGAAAGGTAGGCATGCAGCTCTTTCCATGAGCTCTAAGTCGCTGTTCTGCTTTACTTTAAAGGAAGTACCCTTTTCAGGACTCCTAGGCCTCTCGGGTGAGCATCATTTTTGTTCCAAGATCCCTGAGTACCTCCACACCCCTGTAGGCCTGCTGAGCAACGACGAGGCCCATTGGTCCCTCGGAGGTCCTCTGTGTGTGCTGAGTCATGGGCAACACACTACACTCTTTCTTGTGATATCTTGATTCACAGCACTCGCATAGGTAAAAGAGCAACATTCTAGCAAGTTCCAACATGCCGTGGAAGTCGCACTCATTCCCTGGTCTGAGCTGCACAGAGAAAAACACTAGGCTTCTCCTTCCATCCAGGACCTCCTACCTGAAGTCATCCTGCCTCCAGGAGAAAGACGGCATGCGTTCCTATTGCAACTAAAGCACAGTTTTTCCTGTAGCACTGCAGGCTTTTGAAGAGGCAGGGGCCCAGAGGCCTAGCTAGGGCGTTCCTTGTTGAGGCCGTTCACAAGGAGCAGAACACCCTGCCTCGAGAAGTTGATTCAGGGAAGCAACTAGTGTGTACTCTGTGTCTCTTTTGACTTGTTAGAAACCACAGAGATGTATGCTGCCTGTGCCAATGGTAATGGGGGCATGATGGTCCTAGCCTTGCTTTCCATTTGGAAAGCTCCATTCTTGCTGCCGTGAAGCTCCCTGAAATTCTCTGCTGTTGACAGGCCTCTGGCCACTCTAGCATTGGTGTGGGAAGAAAATGAGTTTTCTCTGGCTACACACGGAGCTTCATTGCTCCGGGTGGGGCTCACCTTGCCATGCTCTAGAGCTAAAGGGAATCTCAACGTGAGTCCTTGCCTCGAGGTAAGGCCCTGAGTAGCCCTGCAGAAAGGGAGGCATGCAGCTCTTTCCATGAGCTCTTAGTGGAGGTTCCGCTTTATCTTAAAGGAAGTACCCTTTTCAGGACTCCTAGGCCCCTCGGGTGAGCATCATTTTTGTTCCAAGATCACTGACGCACTCCACACCCCTGCGTGCCTGCTGAGCAGCATTGATTCCCATACGTCCCTCGGAGGCCCTCTGTGTCTGCCGAGTCTCGGGCAACACACTGTACGTTACTTGAGGAGAGCTCTATTTGCAGAGCAGTCGAACAGCATCAGAACCACATTTCTAGGCAGTCCAACATGCCCTGGAAGTTTTCGACATTGCCCTCGTCTGAATGTCCTGAGATAACACTATTCTTAGAATTTATCGAGGACCTCTTTCCTGAAGTCACTCTATTCAAGGAGAAATACAGCATCCTAACATGCTGTGTCGCTCACAGTGCAAGCAACGTGAGAACTTGCCTCGAGGGAAGGCCCTGAAATGCTATGCAGAAGCGGAGGCGTGTAGCACTTTCCATGAGGCCGTAGTCGCTGCTCTGCAGCATTTTAACGCCAGTACGCTTTTCAGGACACCTAGGTGCCTCGCCTGGAAACCCTATTTCCTGCAAGAACAGCAAGTACCCTCAGGCTCCCCTGGCCCTTCTAAGCAATATCCAGGCCCGTAGCTTTCCGACTCACAGTGTGTATGCCGAGTGTAGGGCAACAGAGTGCACTCTTACTGGGACATCTTGAATTAGCCAGCACTCATACAGGTTCACGAGCACCGTTCTAGCAAGTTCCAAAATGCCATGGAAGTTGCACTCATTCCCTGGTCTGAGCTGCACAGAGAAAAACACTAGGCTTCTCCTTCCATCCAGGACCTCCTAACTGAAGTCACCCTGCCTCCAGGAAAAAGACGGCTTGCGTTCCTATTGCAACTAAAGCACAGTTTTTCCTGAAGTACGGCAGGCTTTTGAAGAGGCACGGGCCCAGAGGCCTAGCTAGGGCTTTCCTTGGTGAGGCCGTTCACTAGATGCAGAACACCCTGCCTCGAGAAGTTGATTCAGGGAAGCAACTAGTGTGTACTCTGTGTCTCTTTTGACTTGTTAAAAACCACAGAGATGTATGCTGCCTGTTCCCATGAAATGCGGGCATGATGGTCCTAGCCTTGCTTTCCATTTGGAAAGCTCCATTCTTGCTGCCGTGAAGCTCCCTGAAATTCTCTGCTGTTGACAGGCCTCTGGCCACTCTAGCATTGGTGTGGGAAGAAAATGAGTTTTCTCTGGCTACACACGGAGCTTCATTGCTCCGGGTGGGGCTCACCTTGCCATGCTCTAGAGCTAAAGGGAATCTCAACGTGAGTCCTTGCCTCGAGGTAAGGCCCTGAGTAGCCCTGCAAAAAGGTAGGCATGCAGCTCTTTCCATGAGCTCTAAGTCGCTGTTCTGCTTTACTTTAAAGGAAGTACCCTTTTCAGGACTCCTAGGCCTCTCGGGTGAGCATCATTTTTGTTCCAAGATCCCTGAGTACCTCCACACCCCTGTAGGCCTGCTGAGCAACGACGAGGCCCATTGGTCCCTCGGAGGTCCTCTGTGTGTGCTGAGTCATGGGCAACACACTACACTCTTTCTTGTGATATCTTGATTCACAGCACTCGCATAGGTAAAAGAGCAACATTCTAGCAAGTTCCAACATGCCGTGGAAGTCGCACTCATTCCCTGGTCTGAGCTGCACAGAGAAAAACACTAGGCTTCTCCTTCCATCCAGGACCTCCTACCTGAAGTCATCCTGCCTCCAGGAGAAAGACGGCATGCGTTCCTATTGCAACTAAAGCACAGTTTTTCCTGTAGCACTGCAGGCTTTTGAAGAGGCAGGGGCCCAGAGGCCTAGCTAGGGCGTTCCTTGTTGAGGCCGTTCACAAGGAGCAGAACACCCTGCCTCGAGAAGTTGATTCAGGGAAGCAACTAGTGTGTACTCTGTGTCTCTTTTGACTTGTTAGAAACCACAGAGATGTATGCTGCCTGTGCCAATGGTAATGGGGGCATGATGGTCCTAGCCTTGCTTTCCATTTGGAAAGCTCCATTCTTGCTGCCGTGAAGCTCCCTGAAATTCTCTGCTGTTGACAGGCCTCTGGCCACTCTAGCATTGGTGTGGGAAGAAAATGAGTTTTCTCTGGCTACACACGGAGCTTCATTGCTCCGGGTGGGGCTCACCTTGCCATGCTCTAGAGCTAAAGGGAATCTCAACGTGAGTCCTTGCCTCGAGGTAAGGCCCTGAGTAGCCCTGCAGAAAGGTAGGCATGCAGCTCTTTCCATGAGCTCTAAGTCGCTGTTCTGCTTTACTTTAAAGGAAGTACCCTTTTCAGGACTCCTAGGCCTCTCGGGTGAGCATCATTTTTGTTCCAAGATCCCTGAGTACCTCCACACCCCTGTAGGCCTGCTGAGCAACGACGAGGCCCATTGGTCCCTCGGAGGTCCTCTGTGTGTGCTGAGTCATGGGCAACACACTACACTCTTTCTTGTGATATCTTGATTCACAGCACTCGCATAGGTAAAAGAGCAACATTCTAGCAAGTTCCAACATGCCGTGGAAGTCGCACTCATTCCCTGGTCTGAGCTGCACAGAGAAAAACACTAGGCTTCTCCTTCCATCCAGGACCTCCTACCTGAAGTCATCCTGCCTCCAGGAGAAAGACGGCATGCGTTCCTATTGCAACTAAAGCACAGTTTTTCCTGTAGCACTGCAGGCTTTTGAAGAGGCAGGGGCCCAGAGGCCTAGCTAGGGCGTTCCTTGTTGAGGCCGTTCACAAGGAGCAGAACACCCTGCCTCGAGAAGTTGATTCAGGGAAGCAACTAGTGTGTACTCTGTGTCTCTTTTGACTTGTTAGAAACCACAGAGATGTATGCTGCCTGTGCCAATGGTAATGGGGGCATGATGGTCCTAGCCTTGCTTTCCATTTGGAAAGCTCCATTCTTGCTGCCGTGAAGCTCCCTGAAATTCTCTGCTGTTGACAGGCCTCTGGCCACTCTAGCATTGGTGTGGGAAGAAAATGAGTTTTCTCTGGCTACACACGGAGCTTCATTGCTCCGGGTGGGGCTCACCTTGCCATGCTCTAGAGCTAAAGGGAATCTCAACGTGAGTCCTTGCCTCGAGGTAAGGCCCTGAGTAGCCCTGCAGAAAGGGAGGCATGCAGCTCTTTCCATGAGCTCTAAGTCGCTGTTCTGCTTTACTTTAAAGGAAGTACCCTTTTCAGGACTCCTAGGCCTCTCGGGTGAGCATCATTTTTGTTCCAAGATCCCTGAGTACCTCCACACCCCTGTAGGCCTGCTGAGCAACGACGAGGCCCATTGGTCCCTCGGAGGTCCTCTGTGTGTGCTGAGTCATGGGCAACACACTACACTCTTTCTTGTGATATCTTGATTCACAGCACTCGCATAGGTAAAAGAGCAACATTCTAGCAAGTTCCAACATGCCGTGGAAGTCGCACTCATTCCCTGGTCTGAGCTGCACAGAGAAAAACACTAGGCTTCTCCTTCCATCCAGGACCTCCTACCTGAAGTCATCCTGCCTCCAGGAGAAAGACGGCATGCGTTCCTATTGCAACTAAAGCACAGTTTTTCCTGTAGCACTGCAGGCTTTTGAAGAGGCAGGGGCCCAGAGGCCTAGCTAGGGCGTTCCTGGTTGAGGCCGTTCACAAGGAGCAGAACACCCTGCCTCGAGAAGTTGATTCAGGGAAGCAACTAGTGTGTACTCTGTGTCTCTTTTGACTTGTTAGAAACCACAGAGATGTATGCTGCCTGTGCCAATGGTAATGGGGGCATGATGGTCCTAGCCTTGCTTTCCATTTGGAAAGCTCCATTCTTGCTGCCGTGAAGCTCCCTGAAATTCTCTGCTGTTGACAGCCCTCTGGCCACTGTAGGCATGGATGTGGGAAGAAATTGAGTTTTCTCTGGCTACACACGGAGCTTCATTGGCCGGGGTGGGGCTCACCTTGCCATGCTCTAGAGCTAAAGGGAATCTCAACGTGAGTCCTTGCCTCGAGGTAAGGCCCTGAGTAGCCCTGCAGAAAGGTAGGCATGCAGCTCTTTCCATGAGCTCTAAGTCGCTGTTCTGCTTTACTTTAAAGGAAGTACCCTTTTCAGGACTCCTAGGCCTCTCGGGTGAGCATCATTTTTGTTCCAAGATCCCTGAGTACCTCCACACCCCTGTAGGCCTGCTGAGCAACGACGAGGCCCATTGGTCCCTCGGAGGTCCTCTGTGTGTGCTGAGTCATGGGCAACACACTACACTCTTTCTTGTGATATCTTGATTCACAGCACTCGCATAGGTAAAAGAGCAACATTCTAGCAAGTTCCAACATGCCGTGGAAGTCGCACTCATTCCCTGGTCTGAGCTGCACAGAGAAAAACACTAGGCTTCTCCTTCCATCCAGGACCTCCTACCTGAAGTCATCCTGCCTCCAGGAGAAAGACGGCATGCGTTCCTATTGCAACTAAAGCACAGTTTTTCCTGTAGCACTGCAGGCTTTTGAAGAGGCAGGGGCCCAGAGGCCTAGCTAGGGCGTTCCTTGTTGAGGCCGTTCACAAGGAGCAGAACACCCTGCCTCGAGAAGTTGATTCAGGGAAGCAACTAGTGTGTACTCTGTGTCTCTTTTGACTTGTTAGAAACCACAGAGATGTATGCTGCCTGTGCCAATGGTAATGGGGGCATGATGGTCCTAGCCTTGCTTTCCATTTGGAAAGCTCCATTCTTGCTGCCGTGAAGCTCCCTGAAATTCTCTGCTGTTGACAGGCCTCTGGCCACTCTAGCATTGGTGTGGGAAGAAAATGAGTTTTCTCTGGCTACACACGGAGCTTCATTGCTCCGGGTGGGGCTCACCTTGCCATGCTCTAGAGCTAAAGGGAATCTCAACGTGAGTCCTTGCCTCGAGGTAAGGCCCTGAGTAGCCCTGCAGAAAGGTAGGCATGCAGCTCTTTCCATGAGCTCTAAGTCGCTGTTCTGCTTTACTTTAAAGGAAGTACCCTTTTCAGGACTCCTAGGCCTCTCGGGTGAGCATCATTTTTGTTCCAAGATCCCTGAGTACCTCCACACCCCTGTAGGCCTGCTGAGCAACGACGAGGCCCATTGGTCCCTCGGAGGTCCTCTGTGTGTGCTGAGTCATGGGCAACACACTACACTCTTTCTTGTGATATCTTGATTCACAGCACTCGCATAGGTAAAAGAGCAACATTCTAGCAAGTTCCAACATGCCGTGGAAGTCGCACTCATTCCCTGGTCTGAGCTGCACAGAGAAAAACACTAGGCTTCTCCTTCCATCCAGGACCTCCTACCTGAAGTCATCCTGCCTCCAGGAGAAAGACGGCATGCGTTCCTATTGCAACTAAAGCACAGTTTTTCCTGTAGCACTGCAGGCTTTTGAAGAGGCAGGGGCCCAGAGGCCTAGCTAGGGCGTTCCTTGTTGAGGCCGTTCACAAGGAGCAGAACACCCTGCCTCGAGAAGTTGATTCAGGGAAGCAACTAGTGTGTACTCTGTGTCTCTTTTGACTTGTTAGAAACCACAGAGATGTATGCTGCCTGTGCCAATGGTAATGGGGGCATGATGGTCCTAGCCTTGCTTTCCATTTGGAAAGCTCCATTCTTGCTGCCGTGAAGCTCCCTGAAATTCTCTGCTGTTGACAGGCCTCTGGCCACTCTAGCATTGGTGTGGGAAGAAAATGAGTTTTCTCTGGCTACACACGGAGCTTCATTGCTCCGGGTGGGGCTCACCTTGCCATGCTCTAGAGCTAAAGGGAATCTCAACGTGAGTCCTTGCCTCAAGGTAAGGCCCTGAGTAGCCCTGCAGAAAGGGAGGCATGCAGCTCTTTCCATGAGCTCTAAGTCGCTGTTCTGCTTTACTTTAAAGGAAGTACCCTTTTCAGGACTCCTAGGCCTCTCGGGTGAGCATCATTTTTGTTCCAAGATCCCTGAGTACCTCCACACCCCTGTAGGCCTGCTGAGCAACGACGAGGCCCATTGGTCCCTCGGAGGTCCTCTGTGTGTGCTGAGTCATGGGCAACACACTACACTCTTTCTTGTGATATCTTGATTCATAGCACTCGCATAGGTAAAAGAGCAACATTCTAGCAAGTTCCAACATGCCGTGGAAGTCGCACTCATTCCCTGGTCTGAGCTGCACAGAGAAAAACACTAGGCTTCTCCTTCCATCCAGGACCTCCTACCTGAAGTCATCCTGCCTCCAGGAGAAAGACGGCATGCGTTCCTATTGCAACTAAAGCACAGTTTTTCCTGTAGCACTGCAGGCTTTTGAAGAGGCAGGGGCCCAGAGGCCTAGCTAGGGCGTTCCTTGTTGAGGCCGTTCACAAGGAGCAGAACACCCTGCCTCGAGAAGTTGATTCAGGGAAGCAACTAGTGTGTACTCTGTGTCTCTTTTGACTTGTTAGAAACCACAGAGATGTATGCTGCCTGTGCCAATGGTAATGGGGGCATGATGGTCCTAGCCTTGCTTTCCATTTGGAAAGCTCCATTCTTGCTGCCGTGAAGCTCCCTGAAATTCTCTGCTGTTGACAGGCCTCTGGCCACTCTAGCATTGGTGTGGGAAGAAAATGAGTTTTCTCTGGCTACACACGGAGCTTCATTGCTCCGGGTGGGGCTCACCTTGCCATGCTCTAGAGCTAAAGGGAATCTCAACGTGAGTCCTTGCCTCGAGGTAAGGCCCTGAGTAGCCCTGCAGAAAGGTAGGCATGCAGCTCTTTCCATGAGCTCTAAGTCGCTGTTCTGCTTTACTTTAAAGGAAGTACCCTTTTCAGGACTCCTAGGCCTCTCGGGTGAGCATCATTTTTGTTCCAAGATCCCTGAGTACCTCCACACCCCTGTAGGCCTGCTGAGCAACGACGAGGCCCATTGGTCCCTCGGAGGTCCTCTGTGTGTGCTGAGTCATGGGCAACACACTACACTCTTTCTTGTGATATCTTGATTCACAGCACTCGCATAGGTAAAAGAGCAACATTCTAGCAAGTTCCAACATGCCGTGGAAGTCGCACTCATTCCCTGGTCTGAGCTGCACAGAGAAAAACACTAGGCTTCTCCTTCCATCCAGGACCTCCTACCTGAAGTCATCCTGCCTCCAGGAGAAAGACGGCATGCGTTCCTATTGCAACTAAAGCACAGTTTTTCCTGTAGCACTGCAGGCCTTTGAAGAGGCAGGGGCCCAGAGGCCTAGCTAGGGCGTTCCTTGTTGAGGCCGTTCACAAGGAGCAGAACACCCTGCCTCGAGAAGTTGATTCAGGGAAGCAACTAGTGTGTACTCTGTGTCTCTTTTGACTTGTTAAAAACCACAGAGATGTATGCTGCCTGTGCCAATGGTAATGGGGGCATGATGGTCCTAGCCTTGCTTTCCATTTGGAAAGCTCCATTCTTGCTGCCGTGAAGCTCCCTGAAATTCTCTGCTGTTGACAGGCCTCTGGCCACTCTAGCATTGGTGTGGGAAGAAAATGAGTTTTCTCTGGCTACACACGGAGCTTCATTGCTCCGGGTGGGGCTCACCTTGCCATGCTCTAGAGCTAAAGGGAATCTCAACGTGAGTCCTTGCCTCGAGGTAAGGCCCTGAGTAGCCCTGCAGAAAGGGAGGCATGCAGCTCTTTCCATGAGCTCTTAGTGGAGGTTCCACTTTATCTTAAAGGAAGTACCCTTTTCAGGACTCCTAGGCCCCTCGGGTGAGCATCATTTTTGTTCCAAGATCACTGACGCACTCCACACCCCTGCGTGCCTGCTGAGCAGCATTGATTCCCATACGTCCCTCGGAGGCCCTCTGTGTCTGCCGAGTCTCGGGCAACACACTGTACGTTACTTGAGGAGAGCTCTATTTGCAGAGCAGTCGAACAGCATCAGAACCACATTTCTAGGCAGTCCAACATGCCCTGGAAGTTTTCGACATTGCCCTCGTCTGAATGTCCTGAGATAACACTCTTCTTAGAATTTATCGAGGACCTCTTTCCTGAAGTCACTCTATTCAAGGAGAAATACAGCATCCTAACATGCTGTGTCGCTCACAGTGCAAGCAACGTGAGAACTTGCCTCGAGGGAAGGCCCTGAAATGCTATGCAGAAGCGGAGGCGTGTAGCACTTTCCATGAGGCCGTAGTCGCTGCTCTGCAGCATTTTAACGCCAGTACGCTTTTCAGGACACCTAGGTGCCTCGCCTGGAAACCCTATTTCCTGCAAGAACAGCAAGTACCCTCAGGCTCCCCTGGCCCTTCTAAGCAATATCCAGGCCCGTAGCTTTCCGACTCACAGTGTGTATGCCGAGTGTAGGGCAACAGAGTGCACTCTTACTGGGACATCTTGAATTAGCCAGCACTCATACAGGTTCACGAGCACCGTTCTAGCAAGTTCCAAAATGCCATGGAAGTTGCACTCATTCCCTGGTCTGAGCTGCACAGAGAAAAACACTAGGCTTCTCCTTCCATCCAGGACCTCCTAACTGAAGTCACCCTGCCTCCAGGAAAAAGACGGCTTGCGTTCCTATTGCAACTAAAGCACAGTTTTTCCTGAAGTACGGCAGGCTTTTGAAGAGGCACGGGCCCAGAGGCCTAGCTAGGGCTTTCCTTGGTGAGGCCGTTCACTAGATGCAGAACACCCTGCCTCGAGAAGTTGATTCAGGGAAGCAACTAGTGTGTACTCTGTGTCTCTTTTGACTTGTTAAAAACCACAGAGATGTATGCTGCCTGTTCCCATGAAATGCGGGCATGATGGTCCTAGCCTTGCTTTCCATTTGGAAAGCTCCATTCTTGCTGCCGTGAAGCTCCCTGAAATTCTCTGCTGTTGACAGGCCTCTGGCCACTCTAGCATTGGTGTGGGAAGAAAATGAGTTTTCTCTGGCTACACACGGAGCTTCATTGCTCCGGGTGGGGCTCACCTTGCCATGCTCTAGAGCTAAAGGGAATCTCAACGTGAGTCCTTGCCTCGAGGTAAGGCCCTGAGTAGCCCTGCAGAAAGGTAGGCATGCAGCTCTTTCCATGAGCTCTAAGTCGCTGTTCTGCTTTACTTTAAAGGAAGTACCCTTTTCAGGACTCCTAGGCCTCTCGGGTGAGCATCATTTTTGTTCCAAGATCCCTGAGTACCTCCACACCCCTGTAGGCCTGCTGAGCAACGACGAGGCCCATTGGTCCCTCGGAGGTCCTCTGTGTGTGCTGAGTCATGGGCAACACACTACACTCTTTCTTGTGATATCTTGATTCACAGCACTCGCATAGGTAAAAGAGCAACATTCTAGCAAGTTCCAACATGCCGTGGAAGTCGCACTCATTCCCTGGTCTGAGCTGCACAGAGAAAAACACTAGGCTTCTCCTTCCATCCAGGACCTCCTACCTGAAGTCATCCTGCCTCCAGGAGAAAGACGGCATGCGTTCCTATTGCAACTAAAGCACAGTTTTTCCTGTAGCACTGCAGGCTTTTGAAGAGGCAGGGGCCCAGAGGCCTAGCTAGGGCGTTCCTTGTTGAGGCCGTTCACAAGGAGCAGAACACCCTGCCTCGAGAAGTTGATTCAGGGAAGCAACTAGTGTGTACTCTGTGTCTCTTTTGACTTGTTAGAAACCACAGAGATGTATGCTGCCTGTGCCAATGGTAATGGGGGCATGATGGTCCTAGCCTTGCTTTCCATTTGGAAAGCTCCATTCTTGCTGCCGTGAAGCTCCCTGAAATTCTCTGCTGTTGACAGGCCTCTGGCCACTCTAGCATTGGTGTGGGAAGAAAATGAGTTTTCTCTGGCTACACACGGAGCTTCATTGCTCCGGGTGGGGCTCACCTTGCCATGCTCTAGAGCTAAAGGGAATCTCAACGTGAGTCCTTGCCTCGAGGTAAGGCCCTGAGTAGCCCTGCAGAAAGGTAGGCATGCAGCTCTTTCCATGAGCTCTAAGTCGCTGTTCTGCTTTACTTTAAAGGAAGTACCCTTTTCAGGACTCCTAGGCCTCTCGGGTGAGCATCATTTTTGTTCCAAGATCCCTGAGTACCTCCACACCCCTGTAGGCCTGCTGAGCAACGACGAGGCCCATTGGTCCCTCGGAGGTCCTCTGTGTGTGCTGAGTCATGGGCAACACACTACACTCTTTCTTGTGATATCTTGATTCACAGCACTCGCATAGGTAAAAGAGCAACATTCTAGCAAGTTCCAACATGCCGTGGAAGTCGCACTCATTCCCTGGTCTGAGCTGCACAGAGAAAAACACTAGGCTTCTCCTTCCATCCAGGACCTCCTACCTGAAGTCATCCTGCCTCCAGGAGAAAGACGGCATGCGTTCCTATTGCAACTAAAGCACAGTTTTTCCTGTAGCACTGCAGGCCTTTGAAGAGGCAGGGGCCCAGAGGCCTAGCTAGGGCGTTCCTTGTTGAGGCCGTTCACAAGGAGCAGAACACCCTGCCTCGAGAAGTTGATTCAGGGAAGCAACTAGTGTGTACTCTGTGTCTCTTTTGACTTGTTAGAAACCACAGAGATGTATGCTGCCTGTGCCAATGGTAATGGGGGCATGATGGTCCTAGCCTTGCTTTCCATTTGGAAAGCTCCATTCTTGCTGCCGTGAAGCTCCCTGAAATTCTCTGCTGTTGACAGGCCTCTGGCCACTCTAGCATTGGTGTGGGAAGAAAATGAGTTTTCTCTGGCTACACACGGAGCTTCATTGCTCCGGGTGGGGCTCACCTTGCCATGCTCTAGAGCTAAAGGGAATCTCAACGTGAGTCCTTGCCTCGAGGTAAGGCCCTGAGTAGCCCTGCAGAAAGGGAGGCATGCAGCTCTTTCCATGAGCTCTTAGTGGAGGTTCCACTTTATCTTAAAGGAAGTACCCTTTTCAGGACTCCTAGGCCCCTCGGGTGAGCATCATTTTTGTTCCAAGATCACTGACGCACTCCACACCCCTGCGTGCCTGCTGAGCAGCATTGATTCCCATACGTCCCTCGGAGGCCCTCTGTGTCTGCCGAGTCTCGGGCAACACACTGTACGTTACTTGAGGAGAGCTCTATTTGCAGAGCAGTCGAACAGCATCAGAACCACATTTCTAGGCAGTCCAACATGCCCTGGAAGTTTTCGACATTGCCCTCGTCTGAATGTCCTGAGATAACACTCTTCTTAGAATTTATCGAGGACCTCTTTCCTGAAGTCACTCTATTCAAGGAGAAATACAGCATCCTAACATGCTGTGTCGCTCACAGTGCAAGCAACGTGAGAACTTGCCTCGAGGGAAGGCCCTGAAATGCTATGCAGAAGCGGAGGCGTGTAGCACTTTCCATGAGGCCGTAGTCGCTGCTCTGCAGCATTTTAACGCCAGTACGCTTTTCAGGACACCTAGGTGCCTCGCCTGGAAACCCTATTTCCTGCAAGAACAGCAAGTACCCTCAGGCTCCCCTGGCCCTTCTAAGCAATATCCAGGCCCGTAGCTTTCCGACTCACAGTGTGTATGCCGAGTGTAGGGCAACAGAGTGCACTCTTACTGGGACATCTTGAATTAGCCAGCACTCATACAGGTTCACGAGCACCGTTCTAGCAAGTTCCAAAATGCCATGGAAGTTGCACTCATTCCCTGGTCTGAGCTGCACAGAGAAAAACACTAGGCTTCTCCTTCCATCCAGGACCTCCTAACTGAAGTCACCCTGCCTCCAGGAAAAAGACGGCTTGCGTTCCTATTGCAACTAAAGCACAGTTTTTCCTGAAGTACGGCAGGCTTTTGAAGAGGCACGGGCCCAGAGGCCTAGCTAGGGCTTTCCTTGGTGAGGCCGTTCACTAGATGCAGAACACCCTGCCTCGAGAAGTTGATTCAGGGAAGCAACTAGTGTGTACTCTGTGTCTCTTTTGACTTGTTAAAAACCACAGAGATGTATGCTGCCTGTTCCCATGAAATGCGGGCATGATGGTCCTAGCCTTGCTTTCCATTTGGAAAGCTCCATTCTTGCTGCCGTGAAGCTCCCTGAAATTCTCTGCTGTTGACAGGCCTCTGGCCACTCTAGCATTGGTGTGGGAAGAAAATGAGTTTTCTCTGGCTACACACGGAGCTTCATTGCTCCGGGTGGGGCTCACCTTGCCATGCTCTAGAGCTAAAGGGAATCTCAACGTGAGTCCTTGCCTCGAGGTAAGGCCCTGAGTAGCCCTGCAGAAAGGTAGGCATGCAGCTCTTTCCATGAGCTCTAAGTCGCTGTTCTGCTTTACTTTAAAGGAAGTACCCTTTTCAGGACTCCTAGGCCTCTCGGGTGAGCATCATTTTTGTTCCAAGATCCCTGAGTACCTCCACACCCCTGTAGGCCTGCTGAGCAACGACGAGGCCCATTGGTCCCTCGGAGGTCCTCTGTGTGTGCTGAGTCATGGGCAACACACTACACTCTTTCTTGTGATATCTTGATTCACAGCACTCGCATAGGTAAAAGAGCAACATTCTAGCAAGTTCCAACATGCCGTGGAAGTCGCACTCATTCCCTGGTCTGAGCTGCACAGAGAAAAACACTAGGCTTCTCCTTCCATCCAGGACCTCCTACCTGAAGTCATCCTGCCTCCAGGAGAAAGACGGCATGCGTTCCTATTGCAACTAAAGCACAGTTTTTCCTGTAGCACTGCAGGCTTTTGAAGAGGCAGGGGCCCAGAGGCCTAGCTAGGGCGTTCCTTGTTGAGGCCGTTCACAAGGAGCAGAACACCCTGCCTCGAGAAGTTGATTCAGGGAAGCAACTAGTGTGTACTCTGTGTCTCTTTTGACTTGTTAGAAACCACAGAGATGTATGCTGCCTGTGCCAATGGTAATGGGGGCATGATGGTCCTAGCCTTGCTTTCCATTTGGAAAGCTCCATTCTTGCTGCCGTGAAGCTCCCTGAAATTCTCTGCTGTTGACAGGCCTCTGGCCACTCTAGCATTGGTGTGGGAAGAAAATGAGTTTTCTCTGGCTACACACGGAGCTTCATTGCTCCGGGTGGGGCTCACCTTGCCATGCTCTAGAGCTAAAGGGAATCTCAACGTGAGTCCTTGCCTCGAGGTAAGGCCCTGAGTAGCCCTGCAGAAAGGTAGGCATGCAGCTCTTTCCATGAGCTCTAAGTCGCTGTTCTGCTTTACTTTAAAGGAAGTACCCTTTTCAGGACTCCTAGGCCTCTCGGGTGAGCATCATTTTTGTTCCAAGATCCCTGAGTACCTCCACACCCCTGTAGGCCTGCTGAGCAACGACGAGGCCCATTGGTCCCTCGGAGGTCCTCTGTGTGTGCTGAGTCATGGGCAACACACTACACTCTTTCTTGTGATATCTTGATTCACAGCACTCGCATAGGTAAAAGAGCAACATTCTAGCAAGTTCCAACATGCCGTGGAAGTCGCACTCATTCCCTGGTCTGAGCTGCACAGAGAAAAACACTAGGCTTCTCCTTCCATCCAGGACCTCCTACCTGAAGTCATCCTGCCTCCAGGAGAAAGACGGCATGCGTTCCTATTGCAACTAAAGCACAGTTTTTCCTGTAGCACTGCAGGCTTTTGAAGAGGCAGGGGCCCAGAGGCCTAGCTAGGGCGTTCCTTGTTGAGGCCGTTCACAAGGAGCAGAACACCCTGCCTCGAGAAGTTGATTCAGGGAAGCAACTAGTGTGTACTCTGTGTCTCTTTTGACTTGTTAGAAACCACAGAGATGTATGCTGCCTGTGCCAATGGTAATGGGGGCATGATGGTCCTAGCCTTGCTTTCCATTTGGAAAGCTCCATTCTTGCTGCCGTGAAGCTCCCTGAAATTCTCTGCTGTTGACAGGCCTCTGGCCACTCTAGCATTGGTGTGGGAAGAAAATGAGTTTTCTCTGGCTACACACGGAGCTTCATTGCTCCGGGTGGGGCTCACCTTGCCATGCTCTAGAGCTAAAGGGAATCTCAACGTGAGTCCTTGCCTCAAGGTAAGGCCCTGAGTAGCCCTGCAGAAAGGGAGGCATGCAGCTCTTTCCATGAGCTCTAAGTCGCTGTTCTGCTTTACTTTAAAGGAAGTACCCTTTTCAGGACTCCTAGGCCTCTCGGGTGAGCATCATTTTTGTTCCAAGATCCCTGAGTACCTCCACACCCCTGTAGGCCTGCTGAGCAACGACGAGGCCCATTGGTCCCTCGGAGGTCCTCTGTGTGTGCTGAGTCATGGGCAACACACTACACTCTTTCTTGTGATATCTTGATTCATAGCACTCGCATAGGTAAAAGAGCAACATTCTAGCAAGTTCCAACATGCCGTGGAAGTCGCACTCATTCCCTGGTCTGAGCTGCACAGAGAAAAACACTAGGCTTCTCCTTCCATCCAGGACCTCCTACCTGAAGTCATCCTGCCTCCAGGAGAAAGACGGCATGCGTTCCTATTGCAACTAAAGCACAGTTTTTCCTGTAGCACTGCAGGCTTTTGAAGAGGCAGGGGCCCAGAGGCCTAGCTAGGGCGTTCCTGGTTGAGGCCGTTCACAAGGAGCAGAACACCCTGCCTCGAGAAGTTGATTCAGGGAAGCAACTAGTGTGTACTCTGTGTCTCTTTTGACTTGTTAGAAACCACAGAGATGTATGCTGCCTGTGCCAATGGTAATGGGGGCATGATGGTCCTAGCCTTGCTTTCCATTTGGAAAGCTCCATTCTTGCTGCCGTGAAGCTCCCTGAAATTCTCTGCTGTTGACAGCCCTCTGGCCACTGTAGGCATGGATGTGGGAAGAAATTGAGTTTTCTCTGGCTACACACGGAGCTTCATTGGCCGGGGTGGGGCTCACCTTGCCATGCTCTAGAGCTAAAGGGAATCTCAACGTGAGTCCTTGCCTCGAGGTAAGGCCCTGAGTAGCCCTGCAGAAAGGTAGGCATGCAGCTCTTTCCATGAGCTCTAAGTCGCTGTTCTGCTTTACTTTAAAGGAAGTACCCTTTTCAGGACTCCTAGGCCTCTCGGGTGAGCATCATTTTTGTTCCAAGATCCCTGAGTACCTCCACACCCCTGTAGGCCTGCTGAGCAACGACGAGGCCCATTGGTCCCTCGGAGGTCCTCTGTGTGTGCTGAGTCATGGGCAACACACTACACTCTTTCTTGTGATATCTTGATTCACAGCACTCGCATAGGTAAAAGAGCAACATTCTAGCAAGTTCCAACATGCCGTGGAAGTCGCACTCATTCCCTGGTCTGAGCTGCACAGAGAAAAACACTAGGCTTCTCCTTCCATCCAGGACCTCCTACCTGAAGTCATCCTGCCTCCAGGAGAAAGACGGCATGCGTTCCTATTGCAACTAAAGCACAGTTTTTCCTGTAGCACTGCAGGCTTTTGAAGAGGCAGGGGCCCAGAGGCCTAGCTAGGGCGTTCCTTGTTGAGGCCGTTCACAAGGAGCAGAACACCCTGCCTCGAGAAGTTGATTCAGGGAAGCAACTAGTGTGTACTCTGTGTCTCTTTTGACTTGTTAGAAACCACAGAGATGTATGCTGCCTGTGCCAATGGTAATGGGGGCATGATGGTCCTAGCCTTGCTTTCCATTTGGAAAGCTCCATTCTTGCTGCCGTGAAGCTCCCTGAAATTCTCTGCTGTTGACAGGCCTCTGGCCACTCTAGCATTGGTGTGGGAAGAAAATGAGTTTTCTCTGGCTACACACGGAGCTTCATTGCTCCGGGTGGGGCTCACCTTGCCATGCTCTAGAGCTAAAGGGAATCTCAACGTGAGTCCTTGCCTCGAGGTAAGGCCCTGAGTAGCCCTGCAGAAAGGTAGGCATGCAGCTCTTTCCATGAGCTCTAAGTCGCTGTTCTGCTTTACTTTAAAGGAAGTACCCTTTTCAGGACTCCTAGGCCTCTCGGGTGAGCATCATTTTTGTTCCAAGATCCCTGAGTACCTCCACACCCCTGTAGGCCTGCTGAGCAACGACGAGGCCCATTGGTCCCTCGGAGGTCCTCTGTGTGTGCTGAGTCATGGGCAACACACTACACTCTTTCTTGTGATATCTTGATTCACAGCACTCGCATAGGTAAAAGAGCAACATTCTAGCAAGTTCCAACATGCCGTGGAAGTCGCACTCATTCCCTGGTCTGAGCTGCACAGAGAAAAACACTAGGCTTCTCCTTCCATCCAGGACCTCCTACCTGAAGTCATCCTGCCTCCAGGAGAAAGACGGCATGCGTTCCTATTGCAACTAAAGCACAGTTTTTCCTGTAGCACTGCAGGCTTTTGAAGAGGCAGGGGCCCAGAGGCCTAGCTAGGGCGTTCCTTGTTGAGGCCGTTCACAAGGAGCAGAACACCCTGCCTCGAGAAGTTGATTCAGGGAAGCAACTAGTGTGTACTCTGTGTCTCTTTTGACTTGTTAGAAACCACAGAGATGTATGCTGCCTGTGCCAATGGTAATGGGGGCATGATGGTCCTAGCCTTGCTTTCCATTTGGAAAGCTCCATTCTTGCTGCCGTGAAGCTCCCTGAAATTCTCTGCTGTTGACAGGCCTCTGGCCACTCTAGCATTGGTGTGGGAAGAAAATGAGTTTTCTCTGGCTACACACGGAGCTTCATTGCTCCGGGTGGGGCTCACCTTGCCATGCTCTAGAGCTAAAGGGAATCTCAACGTGAGTCCTTGCCTCAAGGTAAGGCCCTGAGTAGCCCTGCAGAAAGGGAGGCATGCAGCTCTTTCCATGAGCTCTAAGTCGCTGTTCTGCTTTACTTTAAAGGAAGTACCCTTTTCAGGACTCCTAGGCCTCTCGGGTGAGCATCATTTTTGTTCCAAGATCCCTGAGTACCTCCACACCCCTGTAGGCCTGCTGAGCAACGACGAGGCCCATTGGTCCCTCGGAGGTCCTCTGTGTGTGCTGAGTCATGGGCAACACACTACACTCTTTCTTGTGATATCTTGATTCATAGCACTCGCATAGGTAAAAGAGCAACATTCTAGCAAGTTCCAACATGCCGTGGAAGTCGCACTCATTCCCTGGTCTGAGCTGCACAGAGAAAAACACTAGGCTTCTCCTTCCATCCAGGACCTCCTACCTGAAGTCATCCTGCCTCCAGGAGAAAGACGGCATGCGTTCCTATTGCAACTAAAGCACAGTTTTTCCTGTAGCACTGCAGGCTTTTGAAGAGGCAGGGGCCCAGAGGCCTAGCTAGGGCGTTCCTTGTTGAGGCCGTTCACAAGGAGCAGAACACCCTGCCTCGAGAAGTTGATTCAGGGAAGCAACTAGTGTGTACTCTGTGTCTCTTTTGACTTGTTAGAAACCACAGAGATGTATGCTGCCTGTGCCAATGGTAATGGGGGCATGATGGTCCTAGCCTTGCTTTCCATTTGGAAAGCTCCATTCTTGCTGCCGTGAAGCTCCCTGAAATTCTCTGCTGTTGACAGGCCTCTGGCCACTCTAGCATTGGTGTGGGAAGAAAATGAGTTTTCTCTGGCTACACACGGAGCTTCATTGCTCCGGGTGGGGCTCACCTTGCCATGCTCTAGAGCTAAAGGGAATCTCAACGTGAGTCCTTGCCTCGAGGTAAGGCCCTGAGTAGCCCTGCAGAAAGGTAGGCATGCAGCTCTTTCCATGAGCTCTAAGTCGCTGTTCTGCTTTACTTTAAAGGAAGTACCCTTTTCAGGACTCCTAGGCCTCTCGGGTGAGCATCATTTTTGTTCCAAGATCCCTGAGTACCTCCACACCCCTGTAGGCCTGCTGAGCAACGACGAGGCCCATTGGTCCCTCGGAGGTCCTCTGTGTGTGCTGAGTCATGGGCAACACACTACACTCTTTCTTGTGATATCTTGATTCATAGCACTCGCATAGGTAAAAGAGCAACATTCTAGCAAGTTCCAACATGCCGTGGAAGTCGCACTCATTCCCTGGTCTGAGCTGCACAGAGAAAAACACTAGGCTTCTCCTTCCATCCAGGACCTCCTACCTGAAGTCATCCTGCCTCCAGGAGAAAGACGGCATGCGTTCCTATTGCAACTAAAGCACAGTTTTTCCTGTAGCACTGCAGGCCTTTGAAGAGGCAGGGGCCCAGAGGCCTAGCTAGGGCGTTCCTTGTTGAGGCCGTTCACAAGGAGCAGAACACCCTGCCTCGAGAAGTTGATTCAGGGAAGCAACTAGTGTGTACTCTGTGTCTCTTTTGACTTGTTAGAAACCACAGAGATGTATGCTGCCTGTGCCAATGGTAATGGGGGCATGATGGTCCTAGCCTTGCTTTCCATTTGGAAAGCTCCATTCTTGCTGCCGTGAAGCTCCCTGAAATTCTCTGCTGTTGACAGGCCTCTGGCCACTCTAGCATTGGTGTGGGAAGAAAATGAGTTTTCTCTGGCTACACACGGAGCTTCATTGCTCCGGGTGGGGCTCACCTTGCCATGCTCTAGAGCTAAAGGGAATCTCAACGTGAGTCCTTGCCTCGAGGTAAGGCCCTGAGTAGCCCTGCAGAAAGGGAGGCATGCAGCTCTTTCCATGAGCTCTTAGTGGAGGTTCCGCTTTATCTTAAAGGAAGTACCCTTTTCAGGACTCCTAGGCCCCTCGGGTGAGCATCATTTTTGTTCCAAGATCACTGACGCACTCCACACCCCTGCGTGCCTGCTGAGCAGCATTGATTCCCATACGTCCCTCGGAGGCCCTCTGTGTCTGCCGAGTCTCGGGCAACACACTGTACGTTACTTGAGGAGAGCTCTATTTGCAGAGCAGTCGAACAGCATCAGAACCACATTTCTAGGCAGTCCAACATGCCCTGGAAGTTTTCGACATTGCCCTCGTCTGAATGTCCTGAGATAACACTCTTCTTAGAATTTATCGAGGACCTCTTTCCTGAAGTCACTCTATTCAAGGAGAAATACAGCATCCTAACATGCTGTGTCGCTCACAGTGCAAGCAACGTGAGAACTTGCCTCGAGGGAAGGCCCTGAAATGCTATGCAGAAGCGGAGGCGTGTAGCACTTTCCATGAGGCCGTAGTCGCTGCTCTGCAGCATTTTAACGCCAGTACGCTTTTCAGGACACCTAGGTGCCTCGCCTGGAAACCCTATTTCCTGCAAGAACAGCAAGTACCCTCAGGCTCCCCTGGCCCTTCTAAGCAATATCCAGGCCCGTAGCTTTCCGACTCACAGTGTGTATGCCGAGTGTAGGGCAACAGAGTGCACTCTTACTGGGACATCTTGAATTAGCCAGCACTCATACAGGTTCACGAGCACCGTTCTAGCAAGTTCCAAAATGCCATGGAAGTTGCACTCATTCCCTGGTCTGAGCTGCACAGAGAAAAACACTAGGCTTCTCCTTCCATCCAGGACCTCCTAACTGAAGTCACCCTGCCTCCAGGAAAAAGACGGCTTGCGTTCCTATTGCAACTAAAGCACAGTTTTTCCTGAAGTACGGCAGGCTTTTGAAGAGGCACGGGCCCAGAGGCCTAGCTAGGGCTTTCCTTGGTGAGGCCGTTCACTAGATGCAGAACACCCTGCCTCGAGAAGTTGATTCAGGGAAGCAACTAGTGTGTACTCTGTGTCTCTTTTGACTTGTTAAAAACCACAGAGATGTATGCTGCCTGTGCCAATGGTAATGGGGGCATGATGGTCCTAGCCTTGCTTTCCATTTGGAAAGCTCCATTCTTGCTGCCGTGAAGCTCCCTGAAATTCTCTGCTGTTGACAGGCCTCTGGCCACTCTAGCATTGGTGTGGGAAGAAAATGAGTTTTCTCTGGCTACACACGGAGCTTCATTGCTCCGGGTGGGGCTCACCTTGCCATGCTCTAGAGCTAAAGGGAATCTCAACGTGAGTCCTTGCCTCGAGGTAAGGCCCTGAGTAGCCCTGCAGAAAGGTAGGCATGCAGCTCTTTCCATGAGCTCTAAGTCGCTGTTCTGCTTTACTTTAAAGGAAGTACCCTTTTCAGGACTCCTAGGCCTCTCGGGTGAGCATCATTTTTGTTCCAAGATCCCTGAGTACCTCCACACCCCTGTAGGCCTGCTGAGCAACGACGAGGCCCATTGGTCCCTCGGAGGTCCTCTGTGTGTGCTGAGTCATGGGCAACACACTACACTCTTTCTTGTGATATCTTGATTCACAGCACTCGCATAGGTAAAAGAGCAACATTCTAGCAAGTTCCAACATGCCGTGGAAGTCGCACTCATTCCCTGGTCTGAGCTGCACAGAGAAAAACACTAGGCTTCTCCTTCCATCCAGGACCTCCTACCTGAAGTCATCCTGCCTCCAGGAGAAAGACGGCATGCGTTCCTATTGCAACTAAAGCACAGTTTTTCCTGTAGCACTGCAGGCTTTTGAAGAGGCAGGGGCCCAGAGGCCTAGCTAGGGCGTTCCTTGTTGAGGCCGTTCACAAGGAGCAGAACACCCTGCCTCGAGAAGTTGATTCAGGGAAGCAACTAGTGTGTACTCTGTGTCTCTTTTGACTTGTTAGAAACCACAGAGATGTATGCTGCCTGTGCCAATGGGAATGGGGGCATGATGGTCCTAGCCTTGCTTTCCATTTGGAAAGCTCCATTCTTGCTGCCGTGAAGCTCCCTGAAATTCTCTGCTGTTGACAGGCCTCTGGCCACTCTAGCATTGGTGTGGGAAGAAAATGAGTTTTCTCTGGCTACACACGGAGCTTCATTGCTCCGGGTGGGGCTCACCTTGCCATGCTCTAGAGCTAAAGGGAATCTCAACGTGAGTCCTTGCCTCGAGGTAAGGCCCTGAGTAGCCCTGCAGAAAGGGAGGCATGCAGCTCTTTCCATGAGCTCTTAGTGGAGGTTCCGCTTTATCTTAAAGGAAGTACCCTTTTCAGGACTCCTAGACCCCTCGAGTGAGCATCATTTTTGTTCCAAGATCACTGACGCACTCCACACCCCTGCGTGCCTGCTGAGCAGCATTGATTCCCATACGTCCCTCGGAGGCCCTCTGTGTCTGCCGAGTCTCGGGCAACACACTGTACGTTACTTGAGGAGAGCTCTATTTGCAGAGCAGTCGAACAGCATCAGAACCACATTTCTAGGCAGTCCAACATGCCCTGGAAGTTTTCGACATTGCCCTCGTCTGAATGTCCTGAGATAACACTCTTCTTAGAATTTATCGAGGACCTCTTTCCTGAAGTCACTCTATTCAAGGAGAAATACAGCATCCTAACATGCTGTGTCGCTCACAGTGCAAGCAACGTGAGAACTTGCCTCGAGGGAAGGCCCTGAAATGCTATGCAGAAGCGGAGGCGTGTAGCACTTTCCATGAGGCCGTAGTCGCTGCTCTGCAGCATTTTAACGCCAGTACGCTTTTCAGGACACCTAGGTGCCTCGCCTGGAAACCCTATTTCCTGCAAGAACAGCAAGTACCCTCAGGCTCCCCTGGCCCTTCTAAGCAATATCCAGGCCCGTAGCTTTCCGACTCACAGTGTGTATGCCGAGTGTAGGGCAACAGAGTGCACTCTTACTGGGACATCTTGAATTAGCCAGCACTCATACAGGTTCACGAGCACCGTTCTAGCAAGTTCCAAAATGCCATGGAAGTTGCACTCATTCCCTGGTCTGAGCTGCACAGAGAAAAACACTAGGCTTCTCCTTCCATCCAGGACCTCCTAACTGAAGTCACCCTGCCTCCAGGAAAAAGACGGCTTGCGTTCCTATTGCAACTAAAGCACAGTTTTTCCTGAAGTACGGCAGGCTTTTGAAGAGGCACGGGCCCAGAGGCCTAGCTAGGGCTTTCCTTGGTGAGGCCGTTCACTAGATGCAGAACACCCTGCCTCGAGAAGTTGATTCAGGGAAGCAACTAGTGTGTACTCTGTGTCTCTTTTGACTTGTTAAAAACCACAGAGATGTATGCTGCCTGTGCCAATGGTAATGGGGGCATGATGGTCCTAGCCTTGCTTTCCATTTGGAAAGCTCCATTCTTGCTGCCGTGAAGCTCCCTGAAATTCTCTGCTGTTGACAGGCCTCTGGCCACTCTAGCATTGGTGTGGGAAGAAAATGAGTTTTCTCTGGCTACACACGGAGCTTCATTGCTCCGGGTGGGGCTCACCTTGCCATGCTCTAGAGCTAAAGGGAATCTCAACGTGAGTCCTTGCCTCGAGGTAAGGCCCTGAGTAGCCCTGCAGAAAGGTAGGCATGCAGCTCTTTCCATGAGCTCTAAGTCGCTGTTCTGCTTTACTTTAAAGGAAGTACCCTTTTCAGGACTCCTAGGCCTCTCGGGTGAGCATCATTTTTGTTCCAAGATCCCTGAGTACCTCCACACCCCTGTAGGCCTGCTGAGCAACGACGAGGCCCATTGGTCCCTCGGAGGTCCTCTGTGTGTGCTGAGTCA
Organism: Balaenoptera ricei; assembly: GCF_028023285.1. Classification (NCBI taxonomy): domain Eukaryota; kingdom Metazoa; phylum Chordata; class Mammalia; order Artiodactyla; family Balaenopteridae; genus Balaenoptera; species Balaenoptera ricei. Next base: position 82,088,231 of record NC_082654.1, read on the forward strand.
TGGGCAACACACTACACTCTTTCTTGTGATATCTTGATTCACAGCACTCGCATAGGTAAAAGAGCAACATTCTAGCAAGTTCCAACATGCCGTGGAAGTCGCACTCATTCCCTGGTCTGAGCTGCACAGAGAAAAACACTAGGCTTCTCCTTCCATCCAGGACCTCCTACCTGAAGTCATCCTGCCTCCAGGAGAAAGACGGCATGCGTTCCTATTGCAACTAAAGCACAGTTTTTCCTGTAGCACTGCAGGCTTTTGAAGAGGCAGGGGCCCAGAGGCCTAGCTAGGGCGTTCCTTGTTGAGGCCGTTCACAAGGAGCAGAACACCCTGCCTCGAGAAGTTGATTCAGGGAAGCAACTAGTGTGTACTCTGTGTCTCTTTTGACTTGTTAGAAACCACAGAGATGTATGCTGCCTGTGCCAATGGTAATGGGGGCATGATGGTCCTAGCCTTGCTTTCCATTTGGAAAGCTCCATTCTTGCTGCCGTGAAGCTCCCTGAAATTCTCTGCTGTTGACAGGCCTCTGGCCACTCTAGCATTGGTGTGGGAAGAAAATGAGTTTTCTCTGGCTACACACGGAGCTTCATTGCTCCGGGTGGGGCTCACCTTGCCATGCTCTAGAGCTAAAGGGAATCTCAACGTGAGTCCTTGCCTCGAGGTAAGGCCCTGAGTAGCCCTGCAGAAAGGGAGGCATGCAGCTCTTTCCATGAGCTCTTAGTGGAGGTTCCGCTTTATCTTAAAGGAAGTACCCTTTTCAGGACTCCTAGGCCCCTCGGGTGAGCATCATTTTTGTTCCAAGATCACTGACGCACTCCACACCCCTGCGTGCCTGCTGAGCAGCATTGATTCCCATACGTCCCTCGGAGGCCCTCTGTGTCTGCCGAGTCTCGGGCAACACACTGTACGTTACTTGAGGAGAGCTCTATTTGCAGAGCAGTCGAACAGCATCAGAACCACATTTCTAGGCAGTCCAACATGCCCTGGAAGTTTTCGACATTGCCCTCGTCTGAATGTCCTGAGATAACACTCTTCTTAGAATTTATCGAGGACCTCTTTCCTGAAGTCACTCTATTCAAGGAGAAATACAGCATCCTAACATGCTGTGTCGCTCACAGTGCAAGCAACGTGAGAACTTGCCTCGAGGGAAGGCCCTGAAATGCTATGCAGAAGCGGAGGCGTGTAGCACTTTCCATGAGGCCGTAGTCGCTGCTCTGCAGCATTTTAACGCCAGTACGCTTTTCAGGACACCTAGGTGCCTCGCCTGGAAACCCTATTTCCTGCAAGAACAGCAAGTACCCTCAGGCTCCCCTGGCCCTTCTAAGCAATATCCAGGCCCGTAGCTTTCCGACTCACAGTGTGTATGCCGAGTGTAGGGCAACAGAGTGCACTCTTACTGGGACATCTTGAATTAGCCAGCACTCATACAGGTTCACGAGCACCGTTCTAGCAAGTTCCAAAATGCCATGGAAGTTGCACTCATTCCCTGGTCTGAGCTGCACAGAGAAAAACACTAGGCTTCTCCTTCCATCCAGGACCTCTTAACTGAAGTCACCCTGCCTCCAGGAAAAAGACGGCTTGCGTTCCTATTGCAACTAAAGCACAGTTTTTCCTGAAGTACGGCAGGCTTTTGAAGAGGCACGGGCCCAGAGGCCTAGCTAGGGCTTTCCTTGGTGAGGCCGTTCACTAGATGCAGAACACCCTGCCTCGAGAAGTTGATTCAGGGAAGCAACTAGTGTGTACTCTGTGTCTCTTTTGACTTGTTAAAAACCACAGAGATGTATGCTGCCTGTGCCAATGGTAATGGGGGCATGATGGTCCTAGCCTTGCTTTCCATTTGGAAAGCTCCATTCTTGCTGCCGTGAAGCTCCCTGAAATTCTCTGCTGTTGACAGGCCTCTGGCCACTCTAGCATTGGTGTGGGAAGAAAATGAGTTTTCTCTGGCTACACACGGAGCTTCATTGCTCCGGGTGGGGCTCACCTTGCCATGCTCTAGAGCTAAAGGGAATCTCAACGTGAGTCCTTGCCTCGAGGTAAGGCCCTGAGTAGCCCTGCAAAAAGGTAGGCATGCAGCTCTTTCCATGAGCTCTAAGTCGCTGTTCTGCTTTACTTTAAAGGAAGTACCCTTTTCAGGACTCCTAGGCCTCTCGGGTGAGCATCATTTTTGTTCCAAGATCCCTGAGTACCTCCACACCCCTGTAGGCCTGCTGAGCAACGACGAGGCCCATTGGTCCCTCGGAGGTCCTCTGTGTGTGCTGAGTCATGGGCAACACACTACACTCTTTCTTGTGATATCTTGATTCACAGCACTCGCATAGGTAAAAGAGCAACATTCTAGCAAGTTCCAACATGCCGTGGAAGTCGCACTCATTCCCTGGTCTGAGCTGCACAGAGAAAAACACTAGGCTTCTCCTTCCATCCAGGACCTCCTACCTGAAGTCATCCTGCCTCCAGGAGAAAGACGGCATGCGTTCCTATTGCAACTAAAGCACAGTTTTTCCTGTAGCACTGCAGGCTTTTGAAGAGGCAGGGGCCCAGAGGCCTAGCTAGGGCGTTCCTTGTTGAGGCCGTTCACAAGGAGCAGAACACCCTGCCTCGAGAAGTTGATTCAGGGAAGCAACTAGTGTGTACTCTGTGTCTCTTTTGACTTGTTAGAAACCACAGAGATGTATGCTGCCTGTGCCAATGGTAATGGGGGCATGATGGTCCTAGCCTTGCTTTCCATTTGGAAAGCTCCATTCTTGCTGCCGTGAAGCTCCCTGAAATTCTCTGCTGTTGACAGGCCTCTGGCCACTCTAGCATTGGTGTGGGAAGAAAATGAGTTTTCTCTGGCTACACACGGAGCTTCATTGCTCCGGGTGGGGCTCACCTTGCCATGCTCTAGAGCTAAAGGGAATCTCAACGTGAGTCCTTGCCTCGAGGTAAGGCCCTGAGTAGCCCTGCAGAAAGGGAGGCATGCAGCTCTTTCCATGAGCTCTTAGTGGAGGTTCCGCTTTATCTTAAAGGAAGTACCCTTTTCAGGACTCCTAGGCCCCTCGGGTGAGCATCATTTTTGTTCCAAGATCACTGACGCACTCCACACCCCTGCGTGCCTGCTGAGCAGCATTGATTCCCATACGTCCCTCGGAGGCCCTCTGTGTCTGCCGAGTCTCGGGCAACACACTGTACGTTACTTGAGGAGAGCTCTATTTGCAGAGCAGTCGAACAGCATCAGAACCACATTTCTAGGCAGTCCAACATGCCCTGGAAGTTTTCGACATTGCCCTCGTCTGAATGTCCTGAGATAACACTCTTCTTAGAATTTATCGAGGACCTCTTTCCTGAAGTCACTCTATTCAAGGAGAAATACAGCATCCTAACATGCTGTGTCGCTCACAGTGCAAGCAACGTGAGAACTTGCCTCGAGGGAAGGCCCTGAAATGCTATGCAGAAGCGGAGGCGTGTAGCACTTTCCATGAGGCCGTAGTCGCTGCTCTGCAGCATTTTAACGCCAGTACGCTTTTCAGGACACCTAGGTGCCTCGCCTGGAAACCCTATTTCCTGCAAGAACAGCAAGTACCCTCAGGCTCCCCTGGCCCTTCTAAGCAATATCCAGGCCCGTAGCTTTCCGACTCACAGTGTGTATGCCGAGTGTAGGGCAACAGAGTGCACTCTTACTGGGACATCTTGAATTAGCCAGCACTCATACAGGTTCACGAGCACCGTTCTAGCAAGTTCCAAAATGCCATGGAAGTTGCACTCATTCCCTGGTCTGAGCTGCACAGAGAAAAACACTAGGCTTCTCCTTCCATCCAGGACCTCCTAACTGAAGTCACCCTGCCTCCAGGAAAAAGACGGCTTGCGTTCCTATTGCAACTAAAGCACAGTTTTTCCTGTAGCACTGCAGGCTTTTGAAGAGGCACGGGCCCAGAGGCCTAGCTAGGGCTTTCCTTGGTGAGGCCGTTCACTAGATGCAGAACACCCTGCCTCGAGAAGTTGATTCAGGGAAGCAACTAGTGTGTACTCTGTGTCTCTTTTGACTTGTTAAAAACCACAGAGATGTATGCTGCCTGTTCCCATGAAATGCGGGCATGAGGGTACTAGCCTTGCTTTCCATTTGGAAAGCTCCATTCTTGCTGCCGTGAAGCTCCCTGAAATTCTCTGCTGTTGACAGGCCTCTGGCCACTCTAGCATTGGTGTGGGAAGAAAATGAGTTTTCTCTGGCTACAAACGGAGCTTCATTGCTCCGGGTGGGGCTCACCTTGCCATGCTCTAGAGCTAAAGGGAATCTCAACGTGAGTCCTTGCCTCGAGGTAAGGCCCTGAGTAGCCCTGCAAAAAGGTAGGCATGCAGCTCTTTCCATTAGCTCTAAGTCGCTGTTCTGCTTTACTTTAAAGGAAGTACCCTTTTCAGGACTCCTAGGCCTCTCGGGTGAGCATCATTTTTGTTCCAAGATCCCTGAGTACCTCCACACCCCTGTAGGCCTGCTGAGCAACGACGAGGCCCATTGGTCCCTCGGAGGTCCTCTGTGTGTGCTGAGTCATGGGCAACACACTACACTCTTTCTTGTGATATCTTGATTCACAGCTCTCGCATAGGTAAAAGAGCAACATTCTAGCAAGTTCCAACATGCCGTGGAAGTCGCACTCATTCCCTGGTCTGAGCTGCACAGAGAAAAACACTAGGCTTCTCCTTCCATCCAGGACCTCCTACCTGAAGTCATCCTGCCTCCAGGAGAAAGACGGCATGCGTTCCTATTGCAACTAAAGCACAGTTTTTCCTGTAGCACTGCAGGCTTTTGAAGAGGCAGGGGCCCAGAGGCCTAGCTAGGGCGTTCCTTGTTGAGGCCGTTCACAAGGAGCAGAACACCCTGCCTCGAGAAGTTGATTCAGGGAAGCAACTAGTGTGTACTCTGTGTCTCTTTTGACTTGTTAGAAACCACAGAGATGTATGCTGCCTGTGCCAATGGTAATGGGGGCATGATGGTCCTAGCCTTGCTTTCCATTTGGAAAGCTCCATTCTTGCTGCCGTGAAGCTCCCTGAAATTCTCTGCTGTTGACAGGCCTCTGGCCACTCTAGCATTGGTGTGGGAAGAAAATGAGTTTTCTCTGGCTACACACGGAGCTTCATTGCTCCGGGTGGGGCTCACCTTGCCATGCTCTAGAGCTAAAGGGAATCTCAACGTGAGTCCTTGCCTCGAGGTAAGGCCCTGAGTAGCCCTGCAGAAAGGGAGGCATGCAGCTCTTTCCATGAGCTCTTAGTGGAGGTTCCGCTTTATCTTAAAGGAAGTACCCTTTTCAGGACTCCTAGGCCCCTCGGGTGAGCATCATTTTTGTTCCAAGATCACTGACGCACTCCACACCCCTGCGTGCCTGCTGAGCAGCATTGATTCCCATACGTCCCTCGGAGGCCCTCTGTGTCTGCCGAGTCTCGGGCAACACACTGTACGTTACTTGAGGAGAGCTCTATTTGCAGAGCAGTCGAACAGCATCAGAACCACATTTCTAGGCAGTCCAACATGCCCTGGAAGTTTTCGACATTGCCCTCGTCTGAATGTCCTGAGATAACACTCTTCTTAGAATTTATCGAGGACCTCTTTCCTGAAGTCACTCTATTCAAGGAGAAATACAGCATCCTAACATGCTGTGTCGCTCACAGTGCAAGCAACGTGAGAACTTGCCTCGAGGGAAGGCCCTGAAATGCTATGCAGAAGCGGAGGCGTGTAGCACTTTCCATGAGGCCGTAGTCGCTGCTCTGCAGCATTTTAACGCCAGTACGCTTTTCAGGACACCTAGGTGCCTCGCCTGGAAACCCTATTTCCTGCAAGAACAGCAAGTACCCTCAGGCTCCCCTGGCCCTTCTAAGCAATATCCAGGCCCGTAGCTTTCCGACTCACAGTGTGTATGCCGAGTGTAGGGCAACAGAGTGCACTCTTACTGGGACATCTTGAATTAGCCAGCACTCATACAGGTTCACGAGCACCGTTCTAGCAAGTTCCAAAATGCCATGGAAGTTGCACTCATTCCCTGGTCTGAGCTGCACAGAGAAAAACACTAGGCTTCTCCTTCCATCCAGGACCTCCTAACTGAAGTCACCCTGCCTCCAGGAAAAAGACGGCTTGCGTTCCTATTGCAACTAAAGCACAGTTTTTCCTGAAGTACGGCAGGCTTTTGGAGAGGCACGGGCCCAGAGGCCTAGCTAGGGCTTTCCTTGGTGAGGCCGTTCACTAGATGCAGAACACCCTGCCTCGAGAAGTTGATTCAGGGAAGCAACTAGTGTGTACTCTGTGTCTCTTTTGACTTGTTAAAAACCACAGAGATGTATGCTGCCTGTGCCAATGGTAATGGGGGCATGATGGTCCTAGCCTTGCTTTCCATTTGGAAAGCTCCATTCTTGCTGCCGTGAAGCTCCCTGAAATTCTCTGCTGTTGACAGGCCTCTGGCCACTCTAGCATTGGTGTGGGAAGAAAATGAGTTTTCTCTGGCTACACACGGAGCTTCATTGCTCCGGGTGGGGCTCACCTTGCCATGCTCTAGAGCTAAAGGGAATCTCAACGTGAGTCCTTGCCTCGAGGTAAGGCCCTGAGTAGCCCTGCAGAAAGGTAGGCATGCAGCTCTTTCCATGAGCTCTAAGTCGCTGTTCTGCTTTACTTTAAAGGAAGTACCCTTTTCAGGACTCCTAGGCCTCTCGGGTGAGCATCATTTTTGTTCCAAGATCCCTGAGTACCTCCACACCCCTGTAGGCCTGCTGAGCAACGACGAGGCCCATTGGTCCCTCGGAGGTCCTCTGTGTGTGCTGAGTCATGGGCAACACACTACACTCTTTCTTGTGATATCTTGATTCACAGCACTCGCATAGGTAAAAGAGCAACATTCTAGCAAGTTCCAACATGCCGTGGAAGTCGCACTCATTCCCTGGTCTGAGCTGCACAGAGAAAAACACTAGGCTTCTCCTTCCATCCAGGACCTCCTACCTGAAGTCATCCTGCCTCCAGGAGAAAGACGGCATGCGTTCCTATTGCAACTAAAGCACAGTTTTTCCTGTAGCACTGCAGGCTTTTGAAGAGGCAGGGGCCCAGAGGCCTAGCTAGGGCGTTCCTTGTTGAGGCCGTTCACAAGGAGCAGAACACCCTGCCTCGAGAAGTTGATTCAGGGAAGCAACTAGTGTGTACTCTGTGTCTCTTTTGACTTGTTAGAAACCACAGAGATGTATGCTGCCTGTGCCAATGGTAATGGGGGCATGATGGTCCTAGCCTTGCTTTCCATTTGGAAAGCTCCATTCTTGCTGCCGTGAAGCTCCCTGAAATTCTCTGCTGTTGACAGGCCTCTGGCCACTCTAGCATTGGTGTGGGAAGAAAATGAGTTTTCTCTGGCTACACACGGAGCTTCATTGCTCCGGGTGGGGCTCACCTTGCCATGCTCTAGAGCTAAAGGGAATCTCAACGTGAGTCCTTGCCTCGAGGTAAGGCCCTGAGTAGCCCTGCAGAAAGGGAGGCATGCAGCTCTTTCCATGAGCTCTTAGTGGAGGTTCCGCTTTATCTTAAAGGAAGTACCCTTTTCAGGACTCCTAGGCCCCTCGGGTGAGCATCATTTTTGTTCCAAGATCACTGACGCACTCCACACCCCTGCGTGCCTGCTGAGCAGCATTGATTCCCATACGTCCCTCGGAGGCCCTCTGTGTCTGCCGAGTCTCGGGCAACACACTGTACGTTACTTGAGGAGAGCTCTATTTGCAGAGCAGTCGAACAGCATCAGAACCACATTTCTAGGCAGTCCAACATGCCCTGGAAGTTTTCGACATTGCCCTCGTCTGAATGTCCTGAGATAACACTCTTCTTAGAATTTATCGAGGACCTCTTTCCTGAAGTCACTCTATTCAAGGAGAAATACAGCATCCTAACATGCTGTGTCGCTCACAGTGCAAGCAACGTGAGAACTTGCCTCGAGGGAAGGCCCTGAAATGCTATGCAGAAGCGGAGGCGTGTAGCACTTTCCATGAGGCCGTAGTCGCTGCTCTGCAGCATTTTAACGCCAGTACGCTTTTCAGGACACCTAGGTGCCTCGCCTGGAAACCCTATTTCCTGCAAGAACAGCAAGTACCCTCAGGCTCCCCTGGCCCTTCTAAGCAATATCCAGGCCCGTAGCTTTCCGACTCACAGTGTGTATGCCGAGTGTAGGGCAACAGAGTGCACTCTTACTGGGACATCTTGAATTAGCCAGCACTCATACAGGTTCACGAGCACCGTTCTAGCAAGTTCCAAAATGCCATGGAAGTTGCACTCATTCCCTGGTCTGAGCTGCACAGAGAAAAACACTAGGCTTCTCCTTCCATCCAGGACCTCCTAACTGAAGTCACCCTGCCTCCAGGAAAAAGACGGCTTGCGTTCCTATTGCAACTAAAGCACAGTTTTTCCTGAAGTACGGCAGGCTTTTGAAGAGGCACGGGCCCAGAGGCCTAGCTAGGGCTTTCCTTGGTGAGGCCGTTCACTAGATGCAGAACACCCTGCCTCGAGAAGTTGATTCAGGGAAGCAACTAGTGTGTACTCTGTGTCTCTTTTGACTTGTTAAAAACCACAGAGATGTATGCTGCCTGTTCCCATGAAATGCGGGCATGATGGTCCTAGCCTTGCTTTCCATTTGGAAAGCTCCATTCTTGCTGCCGTGAAGCTCCCTGAAATTCTCTGCTGTTGACAGGCCTCTGGCCACTCTAGCATTGGTGTGGGAAGAAAATGAGTTTTCTCTGGCTACACACGGAGCTTCATTGCTCCGGGTGGGGCTCACCTTGCCATGCTCTAGAGCTAAAGGGAATCTCAACGTGAGTCCTTGCCTCGAGGTAAGGCCCTGAGTAGCCCTGCAGAAAGGTAGGCATGCAGCTCTTTCCATGAGCTCTAAGTCGCTGTTCTGCTTTACTTTAAAGGAAGTACCCTTTTCAGGACTCCTAGGCCTCTCGGGTGAGCATCATTTTTGTTCCAAGATCCCTGAGTACCTCCACACCCCTGTAGGCCTGCTGAGCAACGACGAGGCCCATTGGTCCCTCGGAGGTCCTCTGTGTGTGCTGAGTCATGGGCAACACACTACACTCTTTCTTGTGATATCTTGATTCACAGCACTCGCATAGGTAAAAGAGCAACATTCTAGCAAGTTCCAACATGCCGTGGAAGTCGCACTCATTCCCTGGTCTGAGCTGCACAGAGAAAAACACTAGGCTTCTCCTTCCATCCAGGACCTCCTACCTGAAGTCATCCTGCCTCCAGGAGAAAGACGGCATGCGTTCCTATTGCAACTAAAGCACAGTTTTTCCTGTAGCACTGCAGGCTTTTGAAGAGGCAGGGGCCCAGAGGCCTAGCTAGGGCGTTCCTTGTTGAGGCCGTTCACAAGGAGCAGAACACCCTGCCTCGAGAAGTTGATTCAGGGAAGCAACTAGTGTGTACTCTGTGTCTCTTTTGACTTGTTAGAAACCACAGAGATGTATGCTGCCTGTGCCAATGGTAATGGGGGCATGATGGTCCTAGCCTTGCTTTCCATTTGGAAAGCTCCATTCTTGCTGCCGTGAAGCTCCCTGAAATTCTCTGCTGTTGACAGGCCTCTGGCCACTCTAGCATTGGTGTGGGAAGAAAATGAGTTTTCTCTGGCTACACACGGAGCTTCATTGCTCCGGGTGGGGCTCACCTTGCCATGCTCTAGAGCTAAAGGGAATCTCAACGTGAGTCCTTGCCTCGAGGTAAGGCCCTGAGTAGCCCTGCAGAAAGGGAGGCATGCAGCTCTTTCCATGAGCTCTTAGTGGAGGTTCCGCTTTATCTTAAAGGAAGTACCCTTTTCAGGACTCCTAGGCCCCTCGGGTGAGCATCATTTTTGTTCCAAGATCACTGACGCACTCCACACCCCTGCGTGCCTGCTGAGCAGCATTGATTCCCATACGTCCCTCGGAGGCCCTCTGTGTCTGCCGAGTCTCGGGCAACACACTGTACGTTACTTGAGGAGAGCTCTATTTGCAGAGCAGTCGAACAGCATCAGAACCACATTTCTAGGCAGTCCAACATGCCCTGGAAGTTTTCGACATTGCCCTCGTCTGAATGTCCTGAGATAACACTCTTCTTAGAATTTATCGAGGACCTCTTTCCTGAAGTCACTCTATTCAAGGAGAAATACAGCATCCTAACATGCTGTGTCGCTCACAGTGCAAGCAACGTGAGAACTTGCCTCGAGGGAAGGCCCTGAAATGCTATGCAGAAGCGGAGGCGTGTAGCACTTTCCATGAGGCCGTAGTCGCTGCTCTGCAGCATTTTAACGCCAGTACGCTTTTCAGGACACCTAGGTGCCTCGCCTGGAAACCCTATTTCCTGCAAGAACAGCAAGTACCCTCAGGCTCCCCTGGCCCTTCTAAGCAATATCCAGGCCCGTAGCTTTCCGACTCACAGTGTGTATGCCGAGTGTAGGGCAACAGAGTGCACTCTTACTGGGACATCTTGAATTAGCCAGCACTCATACAGGTTCACGAGCACCGTTCTAGCAAGTTCCAAAATGCCATGGAAGTTGCACTCATTCCCTGGTCTGAGCTGCACAGAGAAAAACACTAGGCTTCTCCTTCCATCCAGGACCTCCTAACTGAAGTCACCCTGCCTCCAGGAAAAAGACGGCTTGCGTTCCTATTGCAACTAAAGCACAGTTTTTCCTGAAGTACGGCAGGCTTTTGAAGAGGCACGGGCCCAGAGGCCTAGCTAGGGCTTTCCTTGGTGAGGCCGTTCACTAGATGCAGAACACCCTGCCTCGAGAAGTTGATTCAGGGAAGCAACTAGTGTGTACTCTGTGTCTCTTTTGACTTGTTAAAAACCACAGAGATGTATGCTGCCTGTGCCAATGGTAATGGGGGCATGATGGTCCTAGCCTTGCTTTCCATTTGGAAAGCTCCATTCTTGCTGCCGTGAAGCTCCCTGAAATTCTCTGCTGTTGACAGGCCTCTGGCCACTCTAGCATTGGTGTGGGAAGAAAATGAGTTTTCTCTGGCTACACACGGAGCTTCATTGCTCCGGGTGGGGCTCACCTTGCCATGCTCTAGAGCTAAAGGGAATCTCAACGTGAGTCCTTGCCTCGAGGTAAGGCCCTGAGTAGCCCTGCAAAAAGGTAGGCATGCAGCTCTTTCCATGAGCTCTAAGTCGCTGTTCTGCTTTACTTTAAAGGAAGTACCCTTTTCAGGACTCCTAGGCCTCTCGGGTGAGCATCATTTTTGTTCCAAGATCCCTGAGTACCTCCACACCCCTGTAGGCCTGCTGAGCAACGACGAGGCCCATTGGTCCCTCGGAGGTCCTCTGTGTGTGCTGAGTCATGGGCAACACACTACACTCTTTCTTGTGATATCTTGATTCACAGCACTCGCATAGGTAAAAGAGCAACATTCTAGCAAGTTCCAACATGCCGTGGAAGTCGCACTCATTCCCTGGTCTGAGCTGCACAGAGAAAAACACTAGGCTTCTCCTTCCATCCAGGACCTCCTACCTGAAGTCATCCTGCCTCCAGGAGAAAGACGGCATGCGTTCCTATTGCAACTAAAGCACAGTTTTTCCTGTAGCACTGCAGGCTTTTGAAGAGGCAGGGGCCCAGAGGCCTAGCTAGGGCGTTCCTTGTTGAGGCCGTTCACAAGGAGCAGAACACCCTGCCTCGAGAAGTTGATTCAGGGAAGCAACTAGTGTGTACTCTGTGTCTCTTTTGACTTGTTAGAAACCACAGAGATGTATGCTGCCTGTGCCAATGGTAATGGGGGCATGATGGTCCTAGCCTTGCTTTCCATTTGGAAAGCTCCATTCTTGCTGCCGTGAAGCTCCCTGAAATTCTCTGCTGTTGACAGGCCTCTGGCCACTCTAGCATTGGTGTGGGAAGAAAATGAGTTTTCTCTGGCTACACACGGAGCTTCATTGCTCCGGGTGGGGCTCACCTTGCCATGCTCTAGAGCTAAAGGGAATCTCAACGTGAGTCCTTGCCTCGAGGTAAGGCCCTGAGTAGCCCTGCAGAAAGGGAGGCATGCAGCTCTTTCCATGAGCTCTTAGTGGAGGTTCCGCTTTATCTTAAAGGAAGTACCCTTTTCAGGACTCCTAGGCCCCTCGGGTGAGCATCATTTTTGTTCCAAGATCACTGACGCACTCCACACCCCTGCGTGCCTGCTGAGCAGCATTGATTCCCATACGTCCCTCGGAGGCCCTCTGTGTCTGCCGAGTCTCGGGCAACACACTGTACGTTACTTGAGGAGAGCTCTATTTGCAGAGCAGTCGAACAGCATCAGAACCACATTTCTAGGCAGTCCAACATGCCCTGGAAGTTTTCGACATTGCCCTCGTCTGAATGTCCTGAGATAACACTCTTCTTAGAATTTATCGAGGACCTCTTTCCTGAAGTCACTCTATTCAAGGAGAAATACAGCATCCTAACATGCTGTGTCGCTCACAGTGCAAGCAACGTGAGAACTTGCCTCGAGGGAAGGCCCTGAAATGCTATGCAGAAGCGGAGGCGTGTAGCACTTTCCATGAGGCCGTAGTCGCTGCTCTGCAGCATTTTAACGCCAGTACGCTTTTCAGGACACCTAGGTGCCTCGCCTGGAAACCCTATTTCCTGCAAGAACAGCAAGTACCCTCAGGCTCCCCTGGCCCTTCTAAGCAATATCCAGGCCCGTAGCTTTCCGACTCACAGTGTGTATGCCGAGTGTAGGGCAACAGAGTGCACTCTTACTGGGACATCTTGAATTAGCCAGCACTCATACAGGTTCACGAGCACCGTTCTAGCAAGTTCCAAAATGCCATGGAAGTTGCACTCATTCCCTGGTCTGAGCTGCAGAGAGAAAAACACTAGGCTTCTCCTTCCATCCAGGACCTCCTAACTGAAGTCACCCTGCCTCCAGGAAAAAGACGGCTTGCGTTCCTATTGCAACTAAAGCACAGTTTTTCCTGAAGTACGGCAGGCTTTTGAAGAGGCACGGGCCCAGAGGCCTAGCTAGGGCTTTCCTTGGTGAGGCCGTTCACTAGATGCAGAACACCCTGCCTCGAGAAGTTGATTCAGGGAAGCAACTAGTGTGTACTCTGTGTCTCTTTTGACTTGTTAAAAACCACAGAGATGTATGCTGCCTGTTCCCATGAAATGCGGGCATGATGGTCCTAGCCTTGCTTTCCATTTGGAAAGCTCCATTCTTGCTGCCGTGAAGCTCCCTGAAATTCTCTGCTGTTGACAGGCCTCTGGCCACTCTAGCATTGGTGTGGGAAGAAAATGAGTTTTCTCTGGCTACACACGGAGCTTCATTGCTCCGGGTGGGGCTCACCTTGCCATGCTCTAGAGCTAAAGGGAATCTCAACGTGAGTCCTTGCCTCGAGGTAAGGCCCTGAGTAGCCCTGCAGAAAGGTAGGCATGCAGCTCTTTCCATGAGCTCTAAGTCGCTGTTCTGCTTTACTTTAAAGGAAGTACCCTTTTCAGGACTCCTAGGCCCCTCGGGTGAGCATCATTTTTGTTCCAAGATCACTGACGCACTCCACACCCCTGCGTGCCTGCTGAGCAGCATTGATTCCCATACGTCCCTCGGAGGCCCTCTGTGTCTGCCGAGTCTCGGGCAACACACTGTACGTTACTTCAGGAGAGCTCTATTTGCAGAGCAGTCGAACAGCATCAGAACCACATTTCTAGGCAGTCCAACATGCCCTGGAAGTTTTCGACATTGCCCTCGTCTGAATGTCCTGAGATAACACTCTTCTTAGCATTTTTCGAGGACCTCTTTCCTGAAGTCACTCTATTCAAGGAGAAATACAGCATCCTAACATGCTGTGTCGCTCACAGTGCAAGCAACGTGAGAACTTGCCTCGAGGGAAGGCCCTGAAATGCTATGCAGAAGCGGAGGCGTGTGGCACTTTCCATGAGGCCGTAGTCGCTGCTCTGCAGCATTTTAACGCCAGTACGCTTTTCAGGACACCTAGGTGCCTCGCCTGGAAACCCTATTTCCTGCAAGAACAGCAAGTACCCTCAGGCTCCCCTGGCCCTTCTAAGCAATATCCAGGCCCGTAGCTTTCCGACTCACAGTGTGTATGCCGAGTGTAGGGCAACAGAGTGCACTCTTACTGGGACATCTTGAATTAGCCAGCACTCATACAGGTTCACGAGCACCGTTGTAGCAAGTTCCAAAATGCCATGGAAGTTGCACTCATTCCCTGGTCTGAGCTGCACAGAGAAAAACACTAGGTTTCTCCTTCCATCCAGGACCTCCTAACTGAAGTCACCCTGCCTCCAGGAAAAAGACGGCTTGCGTTCCTATTGCAACTAAAGCACAGTTTTTCCTGAAGTACGGCAGGCTTTTGAAGAGGCACGGGCCCAGAGGCCTAGCTAGGGCTTTCCTTGGTGAGGCCGTTCACTAGATGCAGAACACCCTGCCTCGAGAAGTTGATTCAGGGAAGCAACTAGTGTGTACTCTGTGTCTCTTTTGACTTGTTAAAAACCACAGAGATGTATGCTGCCTGTTCCCATGAAATGCGGGCATGATGGTCCTAGCCTTGCTTTCCATTTGGAAAGCTCCATTCTTGCTGCCGTGAAGCTCCCTGAAATTCTCTGCTGTTGACAGGCCTCTGGCCACTCTAGCATTGGTGTGGGAAGAAAATGAGTTTTCTCTGGCTACACACGGAGCTTCATTGCTCCGGGTGGGGCTCACCTTGCCATGCTCTAGAGCTAAAGGGAATCTCAACGTGAGTCCTTGCCTCGAGGTAAGGCCCTGAGTAGCCCTGCAGAAAGGTAGGCATGCAGCTCTTTCCATGAGCTCTAAGTCGCTGTTCTGCTTTACTTTAAAGGAAGTACCCTTTTCAGGACTCCTAGGCCTCTCGGGTGAGCATCATTTTTGTTCCAAGATCCCTGAGTACCTCCACACCCCTGTAGGCCTGCTGAGCAACGACGAGGCCCATTGGTCCCTCGGAGGTCCTCTGTGTGTGCTGAGTCATGGGCAACACACTACACTCTTTCTTGTGATATCTTGATTCACAGCACTCGCATAGGTAAAAGAGCAACATTCTAGCAAGTTCCAACATGCCGTGGAAGTCGCACTCATTCCCTGGTCTGAGCTGCACAGAGAAAAACACTAGGCTTCTCCTTCCATCCAGGACCTCCTACCTGAAGTCATCCTGCCTCCAGGAGAAAGACGGCATGCGTTCCTATTGCAACTAAAGCACAGTTTTTCCTGTAGCACTGCAGGCTTTTGAAGAGGCAGGGGCCCAGAGGCCTAGCTAGGGCGTTCCTTGTTGAGGCCGTTCACAAGGAGCAGAACACCCTGCCTCGAGAAGTTGATTCAGGGAAGCAACTAGTGTGTACTCTGTGTCTCTTTTGACTTGTTAGAAACCACAGAGATGTATGCTGCCTGTGCCAATGGTAATGGGGGCATGATGGTCCTAGCCTTGCTTTCCATTTGGAAAGCTCCATTCTTGCTGCCGTGAAGCTCCCTGAAATTCTCTGCTGTTGACAGGCCTCTGGCCACTCTAGCATTGGTGTGGGAAGAAAATGAGTTTTCTCTGGCTACACACGGAGCTTCATTGCTCCGGGTGGGGCTCACCTTGCCATGCTCTAGAGCTAAAGGGAATCTCAACGTGAGTCCTTGCCTCGAGGTAAGGCCCTGAGTAGCCCTGCAGAAAGGGAGGCATGCAGCTCTTTCCATGAGCTCTTAGTGGAGGTTCCGCTTTATCTTAAAGGAAGTACCCTTTTCAGGACTCCTAGGCCCCTCGGGTGAGCATCATTTTTGTTCCAAGATCACTGACGCACTCCACACCCCTGCGTGCCTGCTGAGCAGCATTGATTCCCATACGTCCCTCGGAGGCCCTCTGTGTCTGCCGAGTCTCGGGCAACACACTGTACGTTACTTGAGGAGAGCTCTATTTGCAGAGCAGTCGAACAGCATCAGAACCACATTTCTAGGCAGTCCAACATGCCCTGGAAGTTTTCGACATTGCCCTCGTCTGAATGTCCTGAGATAACACTCTTCTTAGAATTTATCGAGGACCTCTTTCCTGAAGTCACTCTATTCAAGGAGAAATACAGCATCCTAACATGCTGTGTCGCTCACAGTGCAAGCAACGTGAGAACTTGCCTCGAGGGAAGGCCCTGAAATGCTATGCAGAAGCGGAGGCGTGTAGCACTTTCCATGAGGCCGTAGTCGCTGCTCTGCAGCATTTTAACGCCAGTACGCTTTTCAGGACACCTAGGTGCCTCGCCTGGAAACCCTATTTCCTGCAAGAACAGCAAGTACCCTCAGGCTCCCCTGGCCCTTCTAAGCAATATCCAGGCCCGTAGCTTTCCGACTCACAGTGTGTATGCCGAGTGTAGGGCAACAGAGTGCACTCTTACTGGGACATCTTGAATTAGCCAGCACTCATACAGGTTCACGAGCACCGTTCTAGCAAGTTCCAAAATGCCATGGAAGTTGCACTCATTCCCTGGTCTGAGCTGCAGAGAGAAAAACACTAGGCTTCTCCTTCCATCCAGGACCTCCTAACTGAAGTCACCCTGCCTCCAGGAAAAAGACGGCTTGCGTTCCTATTGCAACTAAAGCACAGTTTTTCCTGAAGTACGGCAGGCTTTTGAAGAGGCACGGGCCCAGAGGCCTAGCTAGGGCTTTCCTTGGTGAGGCCGTTCACTAGATGCAGAACACCCTGCCTCGAGAAGTTGATTCAGGGAAGCAACTAGTGTGTACTCTGTGTCTCTTTTGACTTGTTAAAAACCACAGAGATGTATGCTGCCTGTTCCCATGAAATGCGGGCATGATGGTCCTAGCCTTGCTTTCCATTTGGAAAGCTCCATTCTTGCTGCCGTGAAGCTCCCTGAAATTCTCTGCTGTTGACAGGCCTCTGGCCACTCTAGCATTGGTGTGGGAAGAAAATGAGTTTTCTCTGGCTACACACGGAGCTTCATTGCTCCGGGTGGGGCTCACCTTGCCATGCTCTAGAGCTAAAGGGAATCTCAACGTGAGTCCTTGCCTCGAGGTAAGGCCCTGAGTAGCCCTGCAGAAAGGTAGGCATGCAGCTCTTTCCATGAGCTCTAAGTCGCTGTTCTGCTTTACTTTAAAGGAAGTACCCTTTTCAGGACTCCTAGGCCTCTCGGGTGAGCATCATTTTTGTTCCAAGATCCCTGAGTACCTCCACACCCCTGTAGGCCTGCTGAGCAACGACGAGGCCCATTGGTCCCTCGGAGGTCCTCTGTGTGTGCTGAGTCATGGGCAACACACTACACTCTTTCTTGTGATATCTTGATTCACAGCACTCGCATAGGTAAAAGAGCAACATTCTAGCAAGTTCCAACATGCCGTGGAAGTCGCACTCATTCCCTGGTCTGAGCTGCACAGAGAAAAACACTAGGCTTCTCCTTCCATCCAGGACCTCCTACCTGAAGTCATCCTGCCTCCAGGAGAAAGACGGCATGCGTTCCTATTGCAACTAAAGCACAGTTTTTCCTGTAGCACTGCAGGCTTTTGAAGAGGCAGGGGCCCAGAGGCCTAGCTAGGGCGTTCCTTGTTGAGGCCGTTCACAAGGAGCAGAACACCCTGCCTCGAGAAGTTGATTCAGGGAAGCAACTAGTGTGTACTCTGTGTCTCTTTTGACTTGTTAGAAACCACAGAGATGTATGCTGCCTGTGCCAATGGTAATGGGGGCATGATGGTCCTAGCCTTGCTTTCCATTTGGAAAGCTCCATTCTTGCTGCCGTGAAGCTCCCTGAAATTCTCTGCTGTTGACAGGCCTCTGGCCACTCTAGCATTGGTGTGGGAAGAAAATGAGTTTTCTCTGGCTACACACGGAGCTTCATTGCTCCGGGTGGGGCTCACCTTGCCATGCTCTAGAGCTAAAGGGAATCTCAACGTGAGTCCTTGCCTCGAGGTAAGGCCCTGAGTAGCCCTGCAGAAAGGGAGGCATGCAGCTCTTTCCATGAGCTCTTAGTGGAGGTTCCGCTTTATCTTAAAGGAAGTACCCTTTTCAGGACTCCTAGGCCCCTCGGGTGAGCATCATTTTTGTTCCAAGATCACTGACGCACTCCACACCCCTGCGTGCCTGCTGAGCAGCATTGATTCCCATACGTCCCTCGGAGGCCCTCTGTGTCTGCCGAGTCTCGGGCAACACACTGTACGTTACTTGAGGAGAGCTCTATTTGCAGAGCAGTCGAACAGCATCAGAACCACATTTCTAGGCAGTCCAACATGCCCTGGAAGTTTTCGACATTGCCCTCGTCTGAATGTCCTGAGATAACACTCTTCTTAGAATTTATCGAGGACCTCTTTCCTGAAGTCACTCTATTCAAGGAGAAATACAGCATCCTAACATGCTGTGTCGCTCACAGTGCAAGCAACGTGAGAACTTGCCTCGAGGGAAGGCCCTGAAATGCTATGCAGAAGCGGAGGCGTGTAGCACTTTCCATGAGGCCGTAGTCGCTGCTCTGCAGCATTTTAACGCCAGTACGCTTTTCAGGACACCTAGGTGCCTCGCCTGGAAACCCTATTTCCTGCAAGAACAGCAAGTACCCTCAGGCTCCCCTGGCCCTTCTAAGCAATATCCAGGCCCGTAGCTTTCCGACTCACAGTGTGTATGCCGAGTGTAGGGCAACAGAGTGCACTCTTACTGGGACATCTTGAATTAGCCAGCACTCATACAGGTTCACGAGCACCGTTCTAGCAAGTTCCAAAATGCCATGGAAGTTGCACTCATTCCCTGGTCTGAGCTGCACAGAGAAAAACACTAGGCTTCTCCTTCCATCCAGGACCTCCTAACTGAAGTCACCCTGCCTCCAGGAAAAAGACGGCTTGCGTTCCTATTGCAACTAAAGCACAGTTTTTCCTGAAGTACGGCAGGCTTTTGAAGAGGCACGGGCCCAGAGGCCTAGCTAGGGCTTTCCTTGGTGAGGCCGTTCACTAGATGCAGAACACCCTGCCTCGAGAAGTTGATTCAGGGAAGCAACTAGTGTGTACTCTGTGTCTCTTTTGACTTGTTAAAAACCACAGAGATGTATGCTGCCTGTTCCCATGAAATGCGGGCATGATGGTCCTAGCCTTGCTTTCCATTTGGAAAGCTCCATTCTTGCTGCCGTGAAGCTCCCTGAAATTCTCTGCTGTTGACAGGCCTCTGGCCACTCTAGCATTGGTGTGGGAAGAAAATGAGTTTTCTCTGGCTACACACGGAGCTTCATTGCTCCGGGTGGGGCTCACCTTGCCATGCTCTAGAGCTAAAGGGAATCTCAACGTGAGTCCTTGCCTCGAGGTAAGGCCCTGAGTAGCCCTGCAAAAAGGTAGGCATGCAGCTCTTTCCATGAGCTCTAAGTCGCTGTTCTGCTTTACTTTAAAGGAAGTACCCTTTTCAGGACTCCTAGGCCTCTCGGGTGAGCATCATTTTTGTTCCAAGATCCCTGAGTACCTCCACACCCCTGTAGGCCTGCTGAGCAACGACGAGGCCCATTGGTCCCTCGGAGGTCCTCTGTGTGTGCTGAGTCATGGGCAACACACTACACTCTTTCTTGTGATATCTTGATTCACAGCACTCGCATAGGTAAAAGAGCAACATTCTAGCAAGTTCCAACATGCCGTGGAAGTCGCACTCATTCCCTGGTCTGAGCTGCACAGAGAAAAACACTAGGCTTCTCCTTCCATCCAGGACCTCCTACCTGAAGTCATCCTGCCTCCAGGAGAAAGACGGCATGCGTTCCTATTGCAACTAAAGCACAGTTTTTCCTGTAGCACTGCAGGCTTTTGAAGAGGCAGGGGCCCAGAGGCCTAGCTAGGGCGTTCCTTGTTGAGGCCGTTCACAAGGAGCAGAACACCCTGCCTCGAGAAGTTGATTCAGGGAAGCAACTAGTGTGTACTCTGTGTCTCTTTTGACTTGTTAGAAACCACAGAGATGTATGCTGCCTGTGCCAATGGTAATGGGGGCATGATGGTCCTAGCCTTGCTTTCCATTTGGAAAGCTCCATTCTTGCTGCCGTGAAGCTCCCTGAAATTCTCTGCTGTTGACAGGCCTCTGGCCACTCTAGCATTGGTGTGGGAAGAAAATGAGTTTTCTCTGGCTACACACGGAGCTTCATTGCTCCGGGTGGGGCTCACCTTGCCATGCTCTAGAGCTAAAGGGAATCTCAACGTGAGTCCTTGCCTCGAGGTAAGGCCCTGAGTAGCCCTGCAGAAAGGGAGGCATGCAGCTCTTTCCATGAGCTCTTAGTGGAGGTTCCGCTTTATCTTAAAGGAAGTACCCTTTTCAGGACTCCTAGGCCCCTCGGGTGAGCATCATTTTTGTTCCAAGATCACTGACGCACTCCACACCCCTGCGTGCCTGCTGAGCAGCATTGATTCCCATACGTCCCTCGGAGGCCCTCTGTGTCTGCCGAGTCTCGGGCAACACACTGTACGTTACTTGAGGAGAGCTCTATTTGCAGAGCAGTCGAACAGCATCAGAACCACATTTCTAGGCAGTCCAACATGCCCTGGAAGTTTTCGACATTGCCCTCGTCTGAATGTCCTGAGATAACACTCTTCTTAGAATTTATCGAGGACCTCTTTCCTGAAGTCACTCTATTCAAGGAGAAATACAGCATCCTAACATGCTGTGTCACTCACAGTGCAAGCAACGTGAGAACTTGCCTCGAGGGAAGGCCCTGAAATGCTATGCAGAAGCGGAGGCGTGTAGCACTTTCCATGAGGCCGTAGTCGCTGCTCTGCAGCATTTTAACGCCAGTACGCTTTTCAGGACACCTAGGTGCCTCGCCTGGAAACCCTATTTCCTGCAAGAACAGCAAGTACCCTCAGGCTCCCCTGGCCCTTCTAAGCAATATCCAGGCCCGTAGCTTTCCGACTCACAGTGTGTATGCCGAGTGTAGGGCAACAGAGTGCACTCTTACTGGGACATCTTGAATTAGCCAGCACTCATACAGGTTCACGAGCACCGTTCTAGCAAGTTCCAAAATGCCATGGAAGTTGCACTCATTCCCTGGTCTGAGCTGCACAGAGAAAAACACTAGGCTTCTCCTTCCATCCAGGACCTCCTAACTGAAGTCACCCTGCCTCCAGGAAAAAGACGGCTTGCGTTCCTATTGCAACTAAAGCACAGTTTTTCCTGAAGTACGGCAGGCTTTTGAAGAGGCACGGGCCCAGAGGCCTAGCTAGGGCTTTCCTTGGTGAGGCCGTTCACTAGATGCAGAACACCCTGCCTCGAGAAGTTGATTCAGGGAAGCAACTAGTGTGTACTCTGTGTCTCTTTTGACTTGTTAAAAACCACAGAGATGTATGCTGCCTGTTCCCATGAAATGCGGGCATGATGGTCCTAGCCTTGCTTTCCATTTGGAAAGCTCCATTCTTGCTGCCGTGAAGCTCCCTGAAATTCTCTGCTGTTGACAGGCCTCTGGCCACTCTAGCATTGGTGTGGGAAGAAAATGAGTTTTCTCTGGCTACACACGGAGCTTCATTGCTCCGGGTGGGGCTCACCTTGCCATGCTCTAGAGCTAAAGGGAATCTCAACGTGAGTCCTTGCCTCGAGGTAAGGCCCTGAGTAGCCCTGCAGAAAGGTAGGCATGCAGCTCTTTCCATGAGCTCTAAGTCGCTGTTCTGCTTTACTTTAAAGGAAGTACCCTTTTCAGGACTCCTAGGCCTCTCGGGTGAGCATCATTTTTGTTCCAAGATCCCTGAGTACCTCCACACCCCTGTAGGCCTGCTGAGCAACGACGAGGCCCATTGGTCCCTCGGAGGTCCTCTGTGTGTGCTGAGTCATGGGCAACACACTACACTCTTTCTTGTGATATCTTGATTCACAGCACTCGCATAGGTAAAAGAGCAACATTCTAGCAAGTTCCAACATGCCGTGGAAGTCGCACTCATTCCCTGGTCTGAGCTGCACAGAGAAAAACACTAGGCTTCTCCTTCCATCCAGGACCTCCTACCTGAAGTCATTCTGCCTCCAGGAGAAAGACGGCATGCGTTCCTATTGCAACTAAAGCACAGTTTTTCCTGTAGCACTGCAGGCTTTTGAAGAGGCAGGGGCCCAGAGGCCTAGCTAGGGCGTTCCTTGTTGAGGCCGTTCACAAGGAGCAGAACACCCTGCCTCGAGAAGTTGATTCAGGGAAGCAACTAGTGTGTACTCTGTGTCTCTTTTGACTTGTTAGAAACCACAGAGATGTATGCTGCCTGTGCCAATGGTAATGGGGGCATGATGGTCCTAGCCTTGCTTTCCATTTGGAAAGCTCCATTCTTGCTGCCGTGAAGCTCCCTGAAATTCTCTGCTGTTGACAGGCCTCTGGCCACTCTAGCATTGGTGTGGGAAGAAAATGAGTTTTCTCTGGCTACACACGGAGCTTCATTGCTCCGGGTGGGGCTCACCTTGCCATGCTCTAGAGCTAAAGGGAATCTCAACGTGAGTCCTTGCCTCGAGGTAAGGCCCTGAGTAGCCCTGCAGAAAGGGAGGCATGCAGCTCTTTCCATGAGCTCTTAGTGGAGGTTCCGCTTTATCTTAAAGGAAGTACCCTTTTCAGGACTCCTAGGCCCCTCGGGTGAGCATCATTTTTGTTCCAAGATCACTGACGCACTCCACACCCCTGCGTGCCTGCTGAGCAGCATTGATTCCCATACGTCCCTCGGAGGCCCTCTGTGTCTGCCGAGTCTCGGGCAACACACTGTACGTTACTTGAGGAGAGCTCTATTTGCAGAGCAGTCGAACAGCATCAGAACCACATTTCTAGGCAGTCCAACATGCCCTGGAAGTTTTCGACATTGCCCTCGTCTGAATGTCCTGAGATAACACTCTTCTTAGAATTTATCGAGGACCTCTTTCCTGAAGTCACTCTATTCAAGGAGAAATACAGCATCCTAACATGCTGTGTCGCTCACAGTGCAAGCAACGTGAGAACTTGCCTCGAGGGAAGGCCCTGAAATGCTATGCAGAAGCGGAGGCGTGTAGCACTTTCCATGAGGCCGTAGTCGCTGCTCTGCAGCATTTTAACGCCAGTACGCTTTTCAGGACACCTAGGTGCCTCGCCTGGAAACCCTATTTCCTGCAAGAACAGCAAGTACCCTCAGGCTCCCCTGGCCCTTCTAAGCAATATCCAGGCCCGTAGCTTTCCGACTCACAGTGTGTATGCCGAGTGTAGGGCAACAGAGTGCACTCTTACTGGGACATCTTGAATTAGCCAGCACTCATACAGGTTCACGAGCACCGTTCTAGCAAGTTCCAAAATGCCATGGAAGTTGCACTCATTCCCTGGTCTGAGCTGCACAGAGAAAAACACTAGGCTTCTCCTTCCATCCAGGACCTCCTAACTGAAGTCACCCTGCCTCCAGGAAAAAGACGGCTTGCGTTCCTATTGCAACTAAAGCACAGTTTTTCCTGAAGTACGGCAGGCTTTTGAAGAGGCACGGGCCCAGAGGCCTAGCTAGGGCTTTCCTTGGTGAGGCCGTTCACTAGATGCAGAACACCCTGCCTCGAGAAGTTGATTCAGGGAAGCAACTAGTGTGTACTCTGTGTCTCTTTTGACTTGTTAAAAACCACAGAGATGTATGCTGCCTGTTCCCATGAAATGCGGGCATGATGGTCCTAGCCTTGCTTTCCATTTGGAAAGCTCCATTCTTGCTGCCGTGAAGCTCCCTGAAATTCTCTGCTGTTGACAGGCCTCTGGCCACTCTAGCATTGGTGTGGGAAGAAAATGAGTTTTCTCTGGCTACACACGGAGCTTCATTGCTCCGGGTGGGGCTCACCTTGCCATGCTCTAGAGCTAAAGGGAATCTCAACGTGAGTCCTTGCCTCGAGGTAAGGCCCTGAGTAGCCCTGCAGAAAGGTAGGCATGCAGCTCTTTCCATGAGCTCTAAGTCGCTGTTCTGCTTTACTTTAAAGGAAGTACCCTTTTCAGGACTCCTAGGCCTCTCGGGTGAGCATCATTTTTGTTCCAAGATCCCTGAGTACCTCCACACCCCTGTAGGCCTGCTGAGCAACGACGAGGCCCATTGGTCCCTCGGAGGTCCTCTGTGTGTGCTGAGTCATGGGCAACACACTACACTCTTTCTTGTGATATCTTGATTCACAGCACTCGCATAGGTAAAAGAGCAACATTCTAGCAAGTTCCAACATGCCGTGGAAGTCGCACTCATTCCCTGGTCTGAGCTGCACAGAGAAAAACACTAGGCTTCTCCTTCCATCCAGGACCTCCTACCTGAAGTCATCCTGCCTCCAGGAGAAAGACGGCATGCGTTCCTATTGCAACTAAAGCACAGTTTTTCCTGTAGCACTGCAGGCTTTTGAAGAGGCAGGGGCCCAGAGGCCTAGCTAGGGCGTTCCTTGTTGAGGCCGTTCACAAGGAGCAGAACACCCTGCCTCGAGAAGTTGATTCAGGGAAGCAACTAGTGTGTACTCTGTGTCTCTTTTGACTTGTTAGAAACCACAGAGATGTATGCTGCCTGTGCCAATGGTAATGGGGGCATGATGGTCCTAGCCTTGCTTTCCATTTGGAAAGCTCCATTCTTGCTGCCGTGAAGCTCCCTGAAATTCTCTGCTGTTGACAGGCCTCTGGCCACTCTAGCATTGGTGTGGGAAGAAAATGAGTTTTCTCTGGCTACACACGGAGCTTCATTGCTCCGGGTGGGGCTCACCTTGCCATGCTCTAGAGCTAAAGGGAATCTCAACGTGAGTCCTTGCCTCGAGGTAAGGCCCTGAGTAGCCCTGCAGAAAGGGAGGCATGCAGCTCTTTCCATGAGCTCTTAGTGGAGGTTCCGCTTTATCTTAAAGGAAGTACCCTTTTCAGGACTCCTAGGCCCCTCGGGTGAGCATCATTTTTGTTCCAAGATCACTGACGCACTCCACACCCCTGCGTGCCTGCTGAGCAGCATTGATTCCCATACGTCCCTCGGAGGCCCTCTGTGTCTGCCGAGTCTCGGGCAACACACTGTACGTTACTTGAGGAGAGCTCTATTTGCAGAGCAGTCGAACAGCATCAGAACCACATTTCTAGGCAGTCCAACATGCCCTGGAAGTTTTCGACATTGCCCTCGTCTGAATGTCCTGAGATAACACTCTTCTTAGAATTTATCGAGGACCTCTTTCCTGAAGTCACTCTATTCAAGGAGAAATACAGCATCCTAACATGCTGTGTCGCTCACAGTGCAAGCAACGTGAGAACTTGCCTCGAGGGAAGGCCCTGAAATGCTATGCAGAAGCGGAGGCGTGTAGCACTTTCCATGAGGCCGTAGTCGCTGCTCTGCAGCATTTTAACGCCAGTACGCTTTTCAGGACACCTAGGTGCCTCGCCTGGAAACCCTATTTCCTGCAAGAACAGCAAGTACCCTCAGGCTCCCCTGGCCCTTCTAAGCAATATCCAGGCCCGTAGCTTTCCGACTCACAGTGTGTATGCCGAGTGTAGGGCAACAGAGTGCACTCTTACTGGGACATCTTGAATTAGCCAGCACTCATACAGGTTCACGAGCACCGTTCTAGCAAGTTCCAAAATGCCATGGAAGTTGCACTCATTCCCTGGTCTGAGCTGCACAGAGAAAAACACTAGGCTTCTCCTTCCATCCAGGACCTCCTAACTGAAGTCACCCTGCCTCCAGGAAAAAGACGGCTTGCGTTCCTATTGCAACTAAAGCACAGTTTTTCCTGAAGTACGGCAGGCTTTTGAAGAGGCACAGGCCCAGAGGCCTAGCTAGGGCTTTCCTTGGTGAGGCCGTTCACTAGATGCAGAACACCCTGCCTCGAGAAGTTGATTCAGGGAAGCAACTAGTGTGTACTCTGTGTCTCTTTTGACTTGTTAAAAACCACAGAGATGTATGCTGCCTGTTCCCATGAAATGCGGGCATGATGGTCCTAGCCTTGCTTTCCATTTGGAAAGCTCCATTCTTGCTGCCGTGAAGCTCCCTGAAATTCTCTGCTGTTGACAGGCCTCTGGCCACTCTAGCATTGGTGTGGGAAGAAAATGAGTTTTCTCTGGCTACACACGGAGCTTCATTGCTCCGGGTGGGGCTCACCTTGCCATGCTCTAGAGCTAAAGGGAATCTCAACGTGAGTCCTTGCCTCGAGGTAAGGCCCTGAGTAGCCCTGCAAAAAGGTAGGCATGCAGCTCTTTCCATGAGCTCTAAGTCGCTGTTCTGCTTTACTTTAAAGGAAGTACCCTTTTCAGGACTCCTAGGCCTCTCGGGTGAGCATCATTTTTGTTCCAAGATCCCTGAGTACCTCCACACCCCTGTAGGCCTGCTGAGCAACGACGAGGCCCATTGGTCCCTCGGAGGTCCTCTGTGTGTGCTGAGTCATGGGCAACACACTACACTCTTTCTTGTGATATCTTGATTCACAGCACTCGCATAGGTAAAAGAGCAACATTCTAGCAAGTTCCAACATGCCGTGGAAGTCGCACTCATTCCCTGGTCTGAGCTGCACAGAGAAAAACACTAGGCTTCTCCTTCCATCCAGGACCTCCTACCTGAAGTCATCCTGCCTCCAGGAGAAAGACGGCATGCGTTCCTATTGCAACTAAAGCACAGTTTTTCCTGTAGCACTGCAGGCTTTTGAAGAGGCAGGGGCCCAGAGGCCTAGCTAGGGCGTTCCTTGTTGAGGCCGTTCACAAGGAGCAGAACACCCTGCCTCGAGAAGTTGATTCAGGGAAGCAACTAGTGTGTACTCTGTGTCTCTTTTGACTTGTTAGAAACCACAGAGATGTATGCTGCCTGTGCCAATGGTAATGGGGGCATGATGGTCCTAGCCTTGCTTTCCATTTGGAAAGCTCCATTCTTGCTGCCGTGAAGCTCCCTGAAATTCTCTGCTGTTGACAGGCCTCTGGCCACTCTAGCATTGGTGTGGGAAGAAAATGAGTTTTCTCTGGCTACACACGGAGCTTCATTGCTCCGGGTGGGGCTCACCTTGCCATGCTCTAGAGCTAAAGGGAATCTCAACGTGAGTCCTTGCCTCGAGGTAAGGCCCTGAGTAGCCCTGCAGAAAGGTAGGCATGCAGCTCTTTCCATGAGCTCTAAGTCGCTGTTCTGCTTTACTTTAAAGGAAGTACCCTTTTCAGGACTCCTAGGCCTCTCGGGTGAGCATCATTTTTGTTCCAAGATCCCTGAGTACCTCCACACCCCTGTAGGCCTGCTGAGCAACGACGAGGCCCATTGGTCCCTCGG
This sequence comes from Balaenoptera ricei, assembly GCF_028023285.1. NCBI lineage: Eukaryota > Metazoa > Chordata > Mammalia > Artiodactyla > Balaenopteridae > Balaenoptera > Balaenoptera ricei. The sequence goes on from NC_082654.1 coordinate 82,115,318, forward strand.
AGGTCCTCTGTGTGTGCTGAGTCATGGGCAACACACTACACTCTTTCTTGTGATATCTTGATTCACAGCACTCGCATAGGTAAAAGAGCAACATTCTAGCAAGTTCCAACATGCCGTGGAAGTCGCACTCATTCCCTGGTCTGAGCTGCACAGAGAAAAACACTAGGCTTCTCCTTCCATCCAGGACCTCCTACCTGAAGTCATCCTGCCTCCAGGAGAAAGACGGCATGCGTTCCTATTGCAACTAAAGCACAGTTTTTCCTGTAGCACTGCAGGCTTTTGAAGAGGCAGGGGCCCAGAGGCCTAGCTAGGGCGTTCCTTGTTGAGGCCGTTCACAAGGAGCAGAACACCCTGCCTCGAGAAGTTGATTCAGGGAAGCAACTAGTGTGTACTCTGTGTCTCTTTTGACTTGTTAGAAACCACAGAGATGTATGCTGCCTGTGCCAATGGTAATGGGGGCATGATGGTCCTAGCCTTGCTTTCCATTTGGAAAGCTCCATTCTTGCTGCCGTGAAGCTCCCTGAAATTCTCTGCTGTTGACAGGCCTCTGGCCACTCTAGCATTGGTGTGGGAAGAAAATGAGTTTTCTCTGGCTACACACGGAGCTTCATTGCTCCGGGTGGGGCTGACCTTGCCATGCTCTAGAGCTAAAGGGAATCTCAACGTGAGTCCTTGCCTCGAGGTAAGGCCCTGAGTAGCCCTGCAGAAAGGGAGGCATGCAGCTCTTTCCATGAGCTCTAAGTCGCTGTTCTGCTTTACTTTAAAGGAAGTACCCTTTTCAGGACTCCTAGGCCTCTCGGGTGAGCATCATTTTTGTTCCAAGATCCCTGAGTACCTCCACACCCCTGTAGGCCTGCTGAGCAACGACGAGGCCCATTGGTCCCTCGGAGGTCCTCTGTGTGTGCTGAGTCATGGGCAACACACTACACTCTTTCTTGTGATATCTTGATTCATAGCACTCGCATAGGTAAAAGAGCAACATTCTAGCAAGTTCCAACATGCCGTGGAAGTCGCACTCATTCCCTGGTCTGAGCTGCACAGAGAAAAACACTAGGCTTCTCCTTCCATCCAGGACCTCCTACCTGAAGTCATCCTGCCTCCAGGAGAAAGACGGCATGCGTTCCTATTGCAACTAAAGCACAGTTTTTCCTGTAGCACTGCAGGCTTTTGAAGAGGCAGGGGCCCAGAGGCCTAGCTAGGGCGTTCCTGGTTGAGGCCGTTCACAAGGAGCAGAACACCCTGCCTCGAGAAGTTGATTCAGGGAAGCAACTAGTGTGTACTCTGTGTCTCTTTTGACTTGTTAGAAACCACAGAGATGTATGCTGCCTGTGCCAATGGTAATGGGGGCATGATGGTCCTAGCCTTGCTTTCCATTTGGAAAGCTCCATTCTTGCTGCCGTGAAGCTCCCTGAAATTCTCTGCTGTTGACAGCCCTCTGGCCACTGTAGGCATGGATGTGGGAAGAAATTGAGTTTTCTCTGGCTACACACGGAGCTTCATTGGCCGGGGTGGGGCTCACCTTGCCATGCTCTAGAGCTAAAGGGAATCTCAACGTGAGTCCTTGCCTCGAGGTAAGGCCCTGAGTAGCCCTGCAGAAAGGTAGGCATGCAGCTCTTTCCATGAGCTCTAAGTCGCTGTTCTGCTTTACTTTAAAGGAAGTACCCTTTTCAGGACTCCTAGGCCTCTCGGGTGAGCATCATTTTTGTTCCAAGATCCCTGAGTACCTCCACACCCCTGTAGGCCTGCTGAGCAACGACGAGGCCCATTGGTCCCTCGGAGGTCCTCTGTGTGTGCTGAGTCATGGGCAACACACTACACTCTTTCTTGTGATATCTTGATTCACAGCACTCGCATAGGTAAAAGAGCAACATTCTAGCAAGTTCCAACATGCCGTGGAAGTCGCACTCATTCCCTGGTCTGAGCTGCACAGAGAAAAACACTAGGCTTCTCCTTCCATCCAGGACCTCCTACCTGAAGTCATCCTGCCTCCAGGAGAAAGACGGCATGCGTTCCTATTGCAACTAAAGCACAGTTTTTCCTGTAGCACTGCAGGCTTTTGAAGAGGCAGGGGCCCAGAGGCCTAGCTAGGGCGTTCCTTGTTGAGGCCGTTCACAAGGAGCAGAACACCCTGCCTCGAGAAGTTGATTCAGGGAAGCAACTAGTGTGTACTCTGTGTCTCTTTTGACTTGTTAGAAACCACAGAGATGTATGCTGCCTGTGCCAATGGTAATGGGGGCATGATGGTCCTAGCCTTGCTTTCCATTTGGAAAGCTCCATTCTTGCTGCCGTGAAGCTCCCTGAAATTCTCTGCTGTTGACAGGCCTCTGGCCACTCTAGCATTGGTGTGGGAAGAAAATGAGTTTTCTCTGGCTACACATGGAGCTTCATTGCTCCGGGTGGGGCTCACCTTGCCATGCTCTAGAGCTAAAGGGAATCTCAACGTGAGTCCTTGCCTCGAGGTAAGGCCCTGAGTAGCCCTGCAGAAAGGGAGGCATGCAGCTCTTTCCATGAGCTCTAAGTCGCTGTTCTGCTTTACTTTAAAGGAAGTACCCTTTTCAGGACTCCTAGGCCTCTCGGGTGAGCATCATTTTTGTTCCAAGATCCCTGAGTACCTCCACACCCCTGTAGGCCTGCTGAGCAACGACGAGGCCCATTGGTCCCTCGGAGGTCCTCTGTGTGTGCTGAGTCATGGGCAACACACTACACTCTTTCTTGTGATATCTTGATTCACAGCACTCGCATAGGTAAAAGAGCAACATTCTAGCAAGTTCCAACATGCCGTGGAAGTCGCACTCATTCCCTGGTCTGAGCTGCACAGAGAAAAACACTAGGCTTCTCCTTCCATCCAGGACCTCCTACCTGAAGTCATCCTGCCTCCAGGAGAAAGACGGCATGCGTTCCTATTGCAACTAAAGCACAGTTTTTCCTGTAGCACTGCAGGCTTTTGAAGAGGCAGGGGCCCAGAGGCCTAGCTAGGGCGTTCCTTGTTGAGGCCGTTCACAAGGAGCAGAACACCCTGCCTCGAGAAGTTGATTCAGGGAAGCAACTAGTGTGTACTCTGTGTCTCTTTTGACTTGTTAGAAACCACAGAGATGTATGCTGCCTGTGCCAATGGTAATGGGGGCATGATGGTCCTAGCCTTGCTTTCCATTTGGAAAGCTCCATTCTTGCTGCCGTGAAGCTCCCTGAAATTCTCTGCTGTTGACAGGCCTCTGGCCACTCTAGCATTGGTGTGGGAAGAAAATGAGTTTTCTCTGGCTACACACGGAGCTTCATTGCTCCGGGTGGGGCTCACCTTGCCATGCTCTAGAGCTAAAGGGAATCTCAACGTGAGTCCTTGCCTCAAGGTAAGGCCCTGAGTAGCCCTGCAGAAAGGGAGGCATGCAGCTCTTTCCATGAGCTCTAAGTCGCTGTTCTGCTTTACTTTAAAGGAAGTACCCTTTTCAGGACTCCTAGGCCTCTCGGGTGAGCATCATTTTTGTTCCAAGATCCCTGAGTACCTCCACACCCCTGTAGGCCTGCTGAGCAACGACGAGGCCCATTGGTCCCTCGGAGGTCCTCTGTGTGTGCTGAGTCATGGGCAACACACTACACTCTTTCTTGTGATATCTTGATTCATAGCACTCGCATAGGTAAAAGAGCAACATTCTAGCAAGTTCCAACATGCCGTGGAAGTCGCACTCATTCCCTGGTCTGAGCTGCACAGAGAAAAACACTAGGCTTCTCCTTCCATCCAGGACCTCCTACCTGAAGTCATCCTGCCTCCAGGAGAAAGACGGCATGCGTTCCTATTGCAACTAAAGCACAGTTTTTCCTGTAGCACTGCAGGCTTTTGAAGAGGCAGGGGCCCAGAGGCCTAGCTAGGGCGTTCCTTGTTGAGGCCGTTCACAAGGAGCAGAACACCCTGCCTCGAGAAGTTGATTCAGGGAAGCAACTAGTGTGTACTCTGTGTCTCTTTTGACTTGTTAGAAACCACAGAGATGTATGCTGCCTGTGCCAATGGTAATGGGGGCATGATGGTCCTAGCCTTGCTTTCCATTTGGAAAGCTCCATTCTTGCTGCCGTGAAGCTCCCTGAAATTCTCTGCTGTTGACAGGCCTCTGGCCACTCTAGCATTGGTGTGGGAAGAAAATGAGTTTTCTCTGGCTACACACGGAGCTTCATTGCTCCGGGTGGGGCTCACCTTGCCATGCTCTAGAGCTAAAGGGAATCTCAACGTGAGTCCTTGCCTCGAGGTAAGGCCCTGAGTAGCCCTGCAGAAAGGTAGGCATGCAGCTCTTTCCATGAGCTCTAAGTCGCTGTTCTGCTTTACTTTAAAGGAAGTACCCTTTTCAGGACTCCTAGGCCTCTCGGGTGAGCATCATTTTTGTTCCAAGATCCCTGAGTACCTCCACACCCCTGTAGGCCTGCTGAGCAACGACGAGGCCCATTGGTCCCTCGGAGGTCCTCTGTGTGTGCTGAGTCATGGGCAACACACTACACTCTTTCTTGTGATATCTTGATTCATAGCACTCGCATAGGTAAAAGAGCAACATTCTAGCAAGTTCCAACATGCCGTGGAAGTCGCACTCATTCCCTGGTCTGAGCTGCACAGAGAAAAACACTAGGCTTCTCCTTCCATCCAGGACCTCCTACCTGAAGTCATCCTGCCTCCAGGAGAAAGACGGCATGCGTTCCTATTGCAACTAAAGCACCATTTTTCCTGTAGCACTGCAGGCCTTTGAAGAGGCAGGGGCCCAGAGGCCTAGCTAGGGCGTTCCTTGTTGAGGCCGTTCACAAGGAGCAGAACACCCTGCCTCGAGAAGTTGATTCAGGGAAGCAACTAGTGTGTACTCTGTGTCTCTTTTGACTTGTTAGAAACCACAGAGATGTATGCTGCCTGTGCCAATGGTAATGGGGGCATGATGGTCCTAGCCTTGCTTTCCATTTGGAAAGCTCCATTCTTGCTGCCGTGAAGCTCCCTGAAATTCTCTGCTGTTGACAGGCCTCTGGCCACTCTAGCATTGGTGTGGGAAGAAAATGAGTTTTCTCTGGCTACACACGGAGCTTCATTGCTCCGGGTGGGGCTCACCTTGCCATGCTCTAGAGCTAAAGGGAATCTCAACGTGAGTCCTTGCCTCGAGGTAAGGCCCTGAGTAGCCCTGCAGAAAGGGAGGCATGCAGCTCTTTCCATGAGCTCTTAGTGGAGGTTCCACTTTATCTTAAAGGAAGTACCCTTTTCAGGACTCCTAGGCCCCTCGGGTGAGCATCATTTTTGTTCCAAGATCACTGACGCACTCCACACCCCTGCGTGCCTGCTGAGCAGCATTGATTCCCATACGTCCCTCGGAGGCCCTCTGTGTCTGCCGAGTCTCGGGCAACACACTGTACGTTACTTGAGGAGAGCTCTATTTGCAGAGCAGTCGAACAGCATCAGAACCACATTTCTAGGCAGTCCAACATGCCCTGGAAGTTTTCGACATTGCCCTCGTCTGAATGTCCTGAGATAACACTCTTCTTAGAATTTATCGAGGACCTCTTTCCTGAAGTCACTCTATTCAAGGAGAAATACAGCATCCTAACATGCTGTGTCGCTCACAGTGCAAGCAACGTGAGAACTTGCCTCGAGGGAAGGCCCTGAAATGCTATGCAGAAGCGGAGGCGTGTAGCACTTTCCATGAGGCCGTAGTCGCTGCTCTGCAGCATTTTAACGCCAGTACGCTTTTCAGGACACCTAGGTGCCTCGCCTGGAAACCCTATTTCCTGCAAGAACAGCAAGTACCCTCAGGCTCCCCTGGCCCTTCTAAGCAATATCCAGGCCCGTAGCTTTCCGACTCACAGTGTGTATGCCGAGTGTAGGGCAACAGAGTGCACTCTTACTGGGACATCTTGAATTAGCCAGCACTCATACAGGTTCACGAGCACCGTTCTAGCAAGTTCCAAAATGCCATGGAAGTTGCACTCATTCCCTGGTCTGAGCTGCACAGAGAAAAACACTAGGCTTCTCCTTCCATCCAGGACCTCCTAACTGAAGTCACCCTGCCTCCAGGAAAAAGACGGCTTGCGTTCCTATTGCAACTAAAGCACAGTTTTTCCTGAAGTACGGCAGGCTTTTGAAGAGGCACGGGCCCAGAGGCCTAGCTAGGGCTTTCCTTGGTGAGGCCGTTCACTAGATGCAGAACACCCTGCCTCGAGAAGTTGATTCAGGGAAGCAACTAGTGTGTACTCTGTGTCTCTTTTGACTTGTTAAAAACCACAGAGATGTATGCTGCCTGTTCCCATGAAATGCGGGCATGATGGTCCTAGCCTTGCTTTCCATTTGGAAAGCTCCATTCTTGCTGCCGTGAAGCTCCCTGAAATTCTCTGCTGTTGACAGGCCTCTGGCCACTCTAGCATTGGTGTGGGAAGAAAATGAGTTTTCTCTGGCTACACACGGAGCTTCATTGCTCCGGGTGGGGCTCACCTTGCCATGCTCTAGAGCTAAAGGGAATCTCAACGTGAGTCCTTGCCTCGAGGTAAGGCCCTGAGTAGCCCTGCAGAAAGGTAGGCATGCAGCTCTTTCCATGAGCTCTAAGTCGCTGTTCTGCTTTACTTTAAAGGAAGTACCCTTTTCAGGACTCCTAGGCCTCTCGGGTGAGCATCATTTTTGTTCCAAGATCCCTGAGTACCTCCACACCCCTGTAGGCCTGCTGAGCAACGACGAGGCCCATTGGTCCCTCGGAGGTCCTCTGTGTGTGCTGAGTCATGGGCAACACACTACACTCTTTCTTGTGATATCTTGATTCACAGCACTCGCATAGGTAAAAGAGCAACATTCTAGCAAGTTCCAACATGCCGTGGAAGTCGCACTCATTCCCTGGTCTGAGCTGCACAGAGAAAAACACTAGGCTTCTCCTTCCATCCAGGACCTCCTACCTGAAGTCATCCTGCCTCCAGGAGAAAGACGGCATGCGTTCCTATTGCAACTAAAGCACAGTTTTTCCTGTAGCACTGCAGGCTTTTGAAGAGGCAGGGGCCCAGAGGCCTAGCTAGGGCGTTCCTTGTTGAGGCCGTTCACAAGGAGCAGAACACCCTGCCTCGAGAAGTTGATTCAGGGAAGCAACTAGTGTGTACTCTGTGTCTCTTTTGACTTGTTAGAAACCACAGAGATGTATGCTGCCTGTGCCAATGGTAATGGGGGCATGATGGTCCTAGCCTTGCTTTCCATTTGGAAAGCTCCATTCTTGCTGCCGTGAAGCTCCCTGAAATTCTCTGCTGTTGACAGGCCTCTGGCCACTCTAGCATTGGTGTGGGAAGAAAATGAGTTTTCTCTGGCTACACACGGAGCTTCATTGCTCCGGGTGGGGCTCACCTTGCCATGCTCTAGAGCTAAAGGGAATCTCAACGTGAGTCCTTGCCTCGAGGTAAGGCCCTGAGTAGCCCTGCAGAAAGGGAGGCATGCAGCTCTTTCCATGAGCTCTAAGTCGCTGTTCTGCTTTACTTTAAAGGAAGTACCCTTTTCAGGACTCCTAGGCCTCTCGGGTGAGCATCATTTTTGTTCCAAGATCCCTGAGTACCTCCACACCCCTGTAGGCCTGCTGAGCAACGACGAGGCCCATTGGTCCCTCGGAGGTCCTCTGTGTGTGCTGAGTCATGGGCAACACACTACACTCTTTCTTGTGATATCTTGATTCACAGCACTCGCATAGGTAAAAGAGCAACATTCTAGCAAGTTCCAACATGCCGTGGAAGTCGCACTCATTCCCTGGTCTGAGCTGCACAGAGAAAAACACTAGGCTTCTCCTTCCATCCAGGACCTCCTACCTGAAGTCATCCTGCCTCCAGGAGAAAGACGGCATGCGTTCCTATTGCAACTAAAGCACAGTTTTTCCTGTAGCACTGCAGGCTTTTGAAGAGGCAGGGGCCCAGAGGCCTAGCTAGGGCGTTCCTTGTTGAGGCCGTTCACAAGGAGCAGAACACCCTGCCTCGAGAAGTTGATTCAGGGAAGCAACTAGTGTGTACTCTGTGTCTCTTTTGACTTGTTAGAAACCACAGAGATGTATGCTGCCTGTGCCAATGGTAATGGGGGCATGATGGTCCTAGCCTTGCTTTCCATTTGGAAAGCTCCATTCTTGCTGCCGTGAAGCTCCCTGAAATTCTCTGCTGTTGACAGGCCTCTGGCCACTCTAGCATTGGTGTGGGAAGAAAATGAGTTTTCTCTGGCTACACACGGAGCTTCATTGCTCCGGGTGGGGCTGACCTTGCCATGCTCTAGAGCTAAAGGGAATCTCAACGTGAGTCCTTGCCTCGAGGTAAGGCCCTGAGTAGCCCTGCAGAAAGGGAGGCATGCAGCTCTTTCCATGAGCTCTAAGTCGCTGTTCTGCTTTACTTTAAAGGAAGTACCCTTTTCAGGACTCCTAGGCCTCTCGGGTGAGCATCATTTTTGTTCCAAGATCCCTGAGTACCTCCACACCCCTGTAGGCCTGCTGAGCAACGACGAGGCCCATTGGTCCCTCGGAGGTCCTCTGTGTGTGCTGAGTCATGGGCAACACACTACACTCTTTCTTGTGATATCTTGATTCATAGCACTCGCATAGGTAAAAGAGCAACATTCTAGCAAGTTCCAACATGCCGTGGAAGTCGCACTCATTCCCTGGTCTGAGCTGCACAGAGAAAAACACTAGGCTTCTCCTTCCATCCAGGACCTCCTACCTGAAGTCATCCTGCCTCCAGGAGAAAGACGGCATGCGTTCCTATTGCAACTAAAGCACAGTTTTTCCTGTAGCACTGCAGGCTTTTGAAGAGGCAGGGGCCCAGAGGCCTAGCTAGGGCGTTCCTGGTTGAGGCCGTTCACAAGGAGCAGAACACCCTGCCTCGAGAAGTTGATTCAGGGAAGCAACTAGTGTGTACTCTGTGTCTCTTTTGACTTGTTAGAAACCACAGAGATGTATGCTGCCTGTGCCAATGGTAATGGGGGCATGATGGTCCTAGCCTTGCTTTCCATTTGGAAAGCTCCATTCTTGCTGCCGTGAAGCTCCCTGAAATTCTCTGCTGTTGACAGCCCTCTGGCCACTGTAGGCATGGATGTGGGAAGAAATTGAGTTTTCTCTGGCTACACACGGAGCTTCATTGGCCGGGGTGGGGCTCACCTTGCCATGCTCTAGAGCTAAAGGGAATCTCAACGTGAGTCCTTGCCTCGAGGTAAGGCCCTGAGTAGCCCTGCAGAAAGGTAGGCATGCAGCTCTTTCCATGAGCTCTAAGTCGCTGTTCTGCTTTACTTTAAAGGAAGTACCCTTTTCAGGACTCCTAGGCCTCTCGGGTGAGCATCATTTTTGTTCCAAGATCCCTGAGTACCTCCACACCCCTGTAGGCCTGCTGAGCAACGACGAGGCCCATTGGTCCCTCGGAGGTCCTCTGTGTGTGCTGAGTCATGGGCAACACACTACACTCTTTCTTGTGATATCTTGATTCACAGCACTCGCATAGGTAAAAGAGCAACATTCTAGCAAGTTCCAACATGCCGTGGAAGTCGCACTCATTCCCTGGTCTGAGCTGCACAGAGAAAAACACTAGGCTTCTCCTTCCATCCAGGACCTCCTACCTGAAGTCATCCTGCCTCCAGGAGAAAGACGGCATGCGTTCCTATTGCAACTAAAGCACAGTTTTTCCTGTAGCACTGCAGGCTTTTGAAGAGGCAGGGGCCCAGAGGCCTAGCTAGGGCGTTCCTTGTTGAGGCCGTTCACAAGGAGCAGAACACCCTGCCTCGAGAAGTTGATTCAGGGAAGCAACTAGTGTGTACTCTGTGTCTCTTTTGACTTGTTAGAAACCACAGAGATGTATGCTGCCTGTGCCAATGGTAATGGGGGCATGATGGTCCTAGCCTTGCTTTCCATTTGGAAAGCTCCATTCTTGCTGCCGTGAAGCTCCCTGAAATTCTCTGCTGTTGACAGGCCTCTGGCCACTCTAGCATTGGTGTGGGAAGAAAATGAGTTTTCTCTGGCTACACACGGAGCTTCATTGCTCCGGGTGGGGCTCACCTTGCCATGCTCTAGAGCTAAAGGGAATCTCAACGTGAGTCCTTGCCTCGAGGTAAGGCCCTGAGTAGCCCTGCAGAAAGGTAGGCATGCAGCTCTTTCCATGAGCTCTAAGTCGCTGTTCTGCTTTACTTTAAAGGAAGTACCCTTTTCAGGACTCCTAGGCCTCTCGGGTGAGCATCATTTTTGTTCCAAGATCCCTGAGTACCTCCACACCCCTGTAGGCCTGCTGAGCAACGACGAGGCCCATTGGTCCCTCGGAGGTCCTCTGTGTGTGCTGAGTCATGGGCAACACACTACACTCTTTCTTGTGATATCTTGATTCACAGCACTCGCATAGGTAAAAGAGCAACATTCTAGCAAGTTCCAACATGCCGTGGAAGTCGCACTCATTCCCTGGTCTGAGCTGCACAGAGAAAAACACTAGGCTTCTCCTTCCATCCAGGACCTCCTACCTGAAGTCATCCTGCCTCCAGGAGAAAGACGGCATGCGTTCCTATTGCAACTAAAGCACAGTTTTTCCTGTAGCACTGCAGGCTTTTGAAGAGGCAGGGGCCCAGAGGCCTAGCTAGGGCGTTCCTTGTTGAGGCCGTTCACAAGGAGCAGAACACCCTGCCTCGAGAAGTTGATTCAGGGAAGCAACTAGTGTGTACTCTGTGTCTCTTTTGACTTGTTAGAAACCACAGAGATGTATGCTGCCTGTGCCAATGGTAATGGGGGCATGATGGTCCTAGCCTTGCTTTCCATTTGGAAAGCTCCATTCTTGCTGCCGTGAAGCTCCCTGAAATTCTCTGCTGTTGACAGGCCTCTGGCCACTCTAGCATTGGTGTGGGAAGAAAATGAGTTTTCTCTGGCTACACACGGAGCTTCATTGCTCCGGGTGGGGCTCACCTTGCCATGCTCTAGAGCTAAAGGGAATCTCAACGTGAGTCCTTGCCTCAAGGTAAGGCCCTGAGTAGCCCTGCAGAAAGGGAGGCATGCAGCTCTTTCCATGAGCTCTAAGTCGCTGTTCTGCTTTACTTTAAAGGAAGTACCCTTTTCAGGACTCCTAGGCCTCTCGGGTGAGCATCATTTTTGTTCCAAGATCCCTGAGTACCTCCACACCCCTGTAGGCCTGCTGAGCAACGACGAGGCCCATTGGTCCCTCGGAGGTCCTCTGTGTGTGCTGAGTCATGGGCAACACACTACACTCTTTCTTGTGATATCTTGATTCATAGCACTCGCATAGGTAAAAGAGCAACATTCTAGCAAGTTCCAACATGCCGTGGAAGTCGCACTCATTCCCTGGTCTGAGCTGCACAGAGAAAAACACTAGGCTTCTCCTTCCATCCAGGACCTCCTACCTGAAGTCATCCTGCCTCCAGGAGAAAGACGGCATGCGTTCCTATTGCAACTAAAGCACAGTTTTTCCTGTAGCACTGCAGGCCTTTGAAGAGGCAGGGGCCCAGAGGCCTAGCTAGGGCGTTCCTTGTTGAGGCCGTTCACAAGGAGCAGAACACCCTGCCTCGAGAAGTTGATTCAGGGAAGCAACTAGTGTGTACTCTGTGTCTCTTTTGACTTGTTAGAAACCACAGAGATGTATGCTGCCTGTGCCAATGGTAATGGGGGCATGATGGTCCTAGCCTTGCTTTCCATTTGGAAAGCTCCATTCTTGCTGCCGTGAAGCTCCCTGAAATTCTCTGCTGTTGACAGGCCTCTGGCCACTCTAGCATTGGTGTGGGAAGAAAATGAGTTTTCTCTGGCTACACACGGAGCTTCATTGCTCCGGGTGGGGCTCACCTTGCCATGCTCTAGAGCTAAAGGGAATCTCAACGTGAGTCCTTGCCTCGAGGTAAGGCCCTGAGTAGCCCTGCAGAAAGGGAGGCATGCAGCTCTTTCCATGAGCTCTTAGTGGAGGTTCCACTTTATCTTAAAGGAAGTACCCTTTTCAGGACTCCTAGGCCCCTCGGGTGAGCATCATTTTTGTTCCAAGATCACTGACGCACTCCACACCCCTGCGTGCCTGCTGAGCAGCATTGATTCCCATACGTCCCTCGGAGGCCCTCTGTGTCTGCCGAGTCTCGGGCAACACACTGTACGTTACTTGAGGAGAGCTCTATTTGCAGAGCAGTCGAACAGCATCAGAACCACATTTCTAGGCAGTCCAACATGCCCTGGAAGTTTTCGACATTGCCCTCGTCTGAATGTCCTGAGATAACACTCTTCTTAGAATTTATCGAGGACCTCTTTCCTGAAGTCACTCTATTCAAGGAGAAATACAGCATCCTAACATGCTGTGTCGCTCACAGTGCAAGCAACGTGAGAACTTGCCTCGAGGGAAGGCCCTGAAATGCTATGCAGAAGCGGAGGCGTGTAGCACTTTCCATGAGGCCGTAGTCGCTGCTCTGCAGCATTTTAACGCCAGTACGCTTTTCAGGACACCTAGGTGCCTCGCCTGGAAACCCTATTTCCTGCAAGAACAGCAAGTACCCTCAGGCTCCCCTGGCCCTTCTAAGCAATATCCAGGCCCGTAGCTTTCCGACTCACAGTGTGTATGCCGAGTGTAGGGCAACAGAGTGCACTCTTACTGGGACATCTTGAATTAGCCAGCACTCATACAGGTTCACGAGCACCGTTCTAGCAAGTTCCAAAATGCCATGGAAGTTGCACTCATTCCCTGGTCTGAGCTGCACAGAGAAAAACACTAGGCTTCTCCTTCCATCCAGGACCTCCTAACTGAAGTCACCCTGCCTCCAGGAAAAAGACGGCTTGCGTTCCTATTGCAACTAAAGCACAGTTTTTCCTGAAGTACGGCAGGCTTTTGAAGAGGCACGGGCCCAGAGGCCTAGCTAGGGCTTTCCTTGGTGAGGCCGTTCACTAGATGCAGAACACCCTGCCTCGAGAAGTTGATTCAGGGAAGCAACTAGTGTGTACTCTGTGTCTCTTTTGACTTGTTAAAAACCACAGAGATGTATGCTGCCTGTTCCCATGAAATGCGGGCATGATGGTCCTAGCCTTGCTTTCCATTTGGAAAGCTCCATTCTTGCTGCCGTGAAGCTCCCTGAAATTCTCTGCTGTTGACAGGCCTCTGGCCACTCTAGCATTGGTGTGGGAAGAAAATGAGTTTTCTCTGGCTACACACGGAGCTTCATTGCTCCGGGTGGGGCTCACCTTGCCATGCTCTAGAGCTAAAGGGAATCTCAACGTGAGTCCTTGCCTCGAGGTAAGGCCCTGAGTAGCCCTGCAGAAAGGTAGGCATGCAGCTCTTTCCATGAGCTCTAAGTCGCTGTTCTGCTTTACTTTAAAGGAAGTACCCTTTTCAGGACTCCTAGGCCTCTCGGGTGAGCATCATTTTTGTTCCAAGATCCCTGAGTACCTCCACACCCCTGTAGGCCTGCTGAGCAACGACGAGGCCCATTGGTCCCTCGGAGGTCCTCTGTGTGTGCTGAGTCATGGGCAACACACTACACTCTGTCTTGTGATATCTTGATTCACAGCACTCGCATAGGTAAAAGAGCAACATTCTAGCAAGTTCCAACATGCCGTGGAAGTCGCACTCATTCCCTGGTCTGAGCTGCACAGAGAAAAACACTAGGCTTCTCCTTCCATCCAGGACCTCCTACCTGAAGTCATCCTGCCTCCAGGAGAAAGACGGCATGCGTTCCTATTGCAACTAAAGCACAGTTTTTCCTGTAGCACTGCAGGCTTTTGAAGAGGCAGGGGCCCAGAGGCCTAGCTAGGGCGTTCCTTGTTGAGGCCGTTCACAAGGAGCAGAACACCCTGCCTCGAGAAGTTGATTCAGGGAAGCAACTAGTGTGTACTCTGTGTCTCTTTTGACTTGTTAGAAACCACAGAGATGTATGCTGCCTGTGCCAATGGTAATGGGGGCATGATGGTCCTAGCCTTGCTTTCCATTTGGAAAGCTCCATTCTTGCTGCCGTGAAGCTCCCTGAAATTCTCTGCTGTTGACAGGCCTCTGGCCACTCTAGCATTGGTGTGGGAAGAAAATGAGTTTTCTCTGGCTACACACGGAGCTTCATTGCTCCGGGTGGGGCTCACCTTGCCATGCTCTAGAGCTAAAGGGAATCTCAACGTGAGTCCTTGCCTCGAGGTAAGGCCCTGAGTAGCCCTGCAGAAAGGGAGGCATGCAGCTCTTTCCATGAGCTCTTAGTGGAGGTTCCGCTTTATCTTAAAGGAAGTACCCTTTTCAGGACTCCTAGACCCCTCGAGTGAGCATCATTTTTGTTCCAAGATCACTGACGCACTCCACACCCCTGCGTGCCTGCTGAGCAGCATTGATTCCCATACGTCCCTCGGAGGCCCTCTGTGTCTGCCGAGTCTCGGGCAACACACTGTACGTTACTTGAGGAGAGCTCTATTTGCAGAGCAGTCGAACAGCATCAGAACCACATTTCTAGGCAGTCCAACATGCCCTGGAAGTTTTCGACATTGCCCTCGTCTGAATGTCCTGAGATAACACTCTTCTTAGAATTTATCGAGGACCTCTTTCCTGAAGTCACTCTATTCAAGGAGAAATACAGCATCCTAACATGCTGTGTCGCTCACAGTGCAAGCAACGTGAGAACTTGCCTCGAGGGAAGGCCCTGAAATGCTATGCAGAAGCGGAGGCGTGTAGCACTTTCCATGAGGCCGTAGTCGCTGCTCTGCAGCATTTTAACGCCAGTACGCTTTTCAGGACACCTAGGTGCCTCGCCTGGAAACCCTATTTCCTGCAAGAACAGCAAGTACCCTCAGGCTCCCCTGGCCCTTCTAAGCAATATCCAGGCCCGTAGCTTTCCGACTCACAGTGTGTATGCCGAGTGTAGGGCAACAGAGTGCACTCTTACTGGGACATCTTGAATTAGCCAGCACTCATACAGGTTCACGAGCACCGTTCTAGCAAGTTCCAAAATGCCATGGAAGTTGCACTCATTCCCTGGTCTGAGCTGCACAGAGAAAAACACTAGGCTTCTCCTTCCATCCAGGACCTCCTAACTGAAGTCACCCTGCCTCCAGGAAAAAGACGGCTTGCGTTCCTATTGCAACTAAAGCACAGTTTTTCCTGAAGTACGGCAGGCTTTTGAAGAGGCACGGGCCCAGAGGCCTAGCTAGGGCTTTCCTTGGTGAGGCCGTTCACTAGATGCAGAACACCCTGCCTCGAGAAGTTGATTCAGGGAAGCAACTAGTGTGTACTCTGTGTCTCTTTTGACTTGTTAAAAACCACAGAGATGTATGCTGCCTGTTCCCATGAAATGCGGGCATGATGGTCCTAGCCTTGCTTTCCATTTGGAAAGCTCCATTCTTGCTGCCGTGAAGCTCCCTGAAATTCTCTGCTGTTGACAGGCCTCTGGCCACTCTAGCATTGGTGTGGGAAGAAAATGAGTTTTCTCTGGCTACACACGGAGCTTCATTGCTCCGGGTGGGGCTCACCTTGCCATGCTCTAGAGCTAAAGGGAATCTCAACGTGAGTCCTTGCCTCGAGGTAAGGCCCTGAGTAGCCCTGCAGAAAGGTAGGCATGCAGCTCTTTCCATGAGCTCTAAGTCGCTGTTCTGCTTTACTTTAAAGGAAGTACCCTTTTCAGGACTCCTAGGCCTCTCGGGTGAGCATCATTTTTGTTCCAAGATCCCTGAGTACCTCCACACCCCTGTAGGCCTGCTGAGCAACGACGAGGCCCATTGGTCCCTCGGAGGTCCTCTGTGTGTGCTGAGTCATGGGCAACACACTACACTCTTTCTTGTGATATCTTGATTCACAGCACTCGCATAGGTAAAAGAGCAACATTCTAGCAAGTTCCAACATGCCGTGGAAGTCGCACTCATTCCCTGGTCTGAGCTGCACAGAGAAAAACACTAGGCTTCTCCTTCCATCCAGGACCTCCTACCTGAAGTCATCCTGCCTCCAGGAGAAAGACGGCATGCGTTCCTATTGCAACTAAAGCACAGTTTTTCCTGTAGCACTGCAGGCTTTTGAAGAGGCAGGGGCCCAGAGGCCTAGCTAGGGCGTTCCTTGTTGAGGCCGTTCACAAGGAGCAGAACACCCTGCCTCGAGAAGTTGATTCAGGGAAGCAACTAGTGTGTACTCTGTGTCTCTTTTGACTTGTTAGAAACCACAGAGATGTATGCTGCCTGTGCCAATGGTAATGGGGGCATGATGGTCCTAGCCTTGCTTTCCATTTGGAAAGCTCCATTCTTGCTGCCGTGAAGCTCCCTGAAATTCTCTGCTGTTGACAGGCCTCTGGCCACTCTAGCATTGGTGTGGGAAGAAAATGAGTTTTCTCTGGCTACACACGGAGCTTCATTGCTCCGGGTGGGGCTCACCTTGCCATGCTCTAGAGCTAAAGGGAATCTCAACGTGAGTCCTTGCCTCGAGGTAAGGCCCTGAGTAGCCCTGCAGAAAGGGAGGCATGCAGCTCTTTCCATGAGCTCTTAGTGGAGGTTCCGCTTTATCTTAAAGGAAGTACCCTTTTCAGGACTCCTAGGCCCCTCGGGTGAGCATCATTTTTGTTCCAAGATCACTGACGCACTCCACACCCCTGCGTGCCTGCTGAGCAGCATTGATTCCCATACGTCCCTCGGAGGCCCTCTGTGTCTGCCGAGTCTCGGGCAACACACTGTACGTTACTTGAGGAGAGCTCTATTTGCAGAGCAGTCGAACAGCATCAGAACCACATTTCTAGGCAGTCCAACATGCCCTGGAAGTTTTCGACATTGCCCTCGTCTGAATGTCCTGAGATAACACTCTTCTTAGAATTTATCGAGGACCTCTTTCCTGAAGTCACTCTATTCAAGGAGAAATACAGCATCCTAACATGCTGTGTCGCTCACAGTGCAAGCAACGTGAGAACTTGCCTCGAGGGAAGGCCCTGAAATGCTATGCAGAAGCGGAGGCGTGTAGCACTTTCCATGAGGCCGTAGTCGCTGCTCTGCAGCATTTTAACGCCAGTACGCTTTTCAGGACACCTAGGTGCCTCGCCTGGAAACCCTATTTCCTGCAAGAACAGCAAGTACCCTCAGGCTCCCCTGGCCCTTCTAAGCAATATCCAGGCCCGTAGCTTTCCGACTCACAGTGTGTATGCCGAGTGTAGGGCAACAGAGTGCACTCTTACTGGGACATCTTGAATTAGCCAGCACTCATACAGGTTCACGAGCACCGTTCTAGCAAGTTCCAAAATGCCATGGAAGTTGCACTCATTCCCTGGTCTGAGCTGCAGAGAGAAAAACACTAGGCTTCTCCTTCCATCCAGGACCTCCTAACTGAAGTCACCCTGCCTCCAGGAAAAAGACGGCTTGCGTTCCTATTGCAACTAAAGCACAGTTTTTCCTGAAGTACGGCAGGCTTTTGAAGAGGCACGGGCCCAGAGGCCTAGCTAGGGCTTTCCTTGGTGAGGCCGTTCACTAGATGCAGAACACCCTGCCTCGAGAAGTTGATTCAGGGAAGCAACTAGTGTGTACTCTGTGTCTCTTTTGACTTGTTAAAAACCACAGAGATGTATGCTGCCTGTTCCCATGAAATGCGGGCATGATGGTCCTAGCCTTGCTTTCCATTTGGAAAGCTCCATTCTTGCTGCCGTGAAGCTCCCTGAAATTCTCTGCTGTTGACAGGCCTCTGGCCACTCTAGCATTGGTGTGGGAAGAAAATGAGTTTTCTCTGGCTACACACGGAGCTTCATTGCTCCGGGTGGGGCTCACCTTGCCATGCTCTAGAGCTAAAGGGAATCTCAACGTGAGTCCTTGCCTCGAGGTAAGGCCCTGAGTAGCCCTGCAGAAAGGTAGGCATGCAGCTCTTTCCATGAGCTCTAAGTCGCTGTTCTGCTTTACTTTAAAGGAAGTACCCTTTTCAGGACTCCTAGGCCCCTCGGGTGAGCATCATTTTTGTTCCAAGATCACTGACGCACTCCACACCCCTGCGTGCCTGCTGAGCAGCATTGATTCCCATACGTCCCTCGGAGGCCCTCTGTGTCTGCCGAGTCTCGGGCAACACACTGTACGTTACTTCAGGAGAGCTCTATTTGCAGAGCAGTCGAACAGCATCAGAACCACATTTCTAGGCAGTCCAACATGCCCTGGAAGTTTTCGACATTGCCCTCGTCTGAATGTCCTGAGATAACACTCTTCTTAGCATTTTTCGAGGACCTCTTTCCTGAAGTCACTCTATTCAAGGAGAAATACAGCATCCTAACATGCTGTGTCGCTCACAGTGCAAGCAACGTGAGAACTTGCCTCGAGGGAAGGCCCTGAAATGCTATGCAGAAGCGGAGGCGTGTGGCACTTTCCATGAGGCCGTAGTCGCTGCTCTGCAGCATTTTAACGCCAGTACGCTTTTCAGGACACCTAGGTGCCTCGCCTGGAAACCCTATTTCCTGCAAGAACAGCAAGTACCCTCAGGCTCCCCTGGCCCTTCTAAGCAATATCCAGGCCCGTAGCTTTCCGACTCACAGTGTGTATGCCGAGTGTAGGGCAACAGAGTGCACTCTTACTGGGACATCTTGAATTAGCCAGCACTCATACAGGTTCACGAGCACCGTTGTAGCAAGTTCCAAAATGCCATGGAAGTTGCACTCATTCCCTGGTCTGAGCTGCACAGAGAAAAACACTAGGTTTCTCCTTCCATCCAGGACCTCCTAACTGAAGTCACCCTGCCTCCAGGAAAAAGACGGCTTGCGTTCCTATTGCAACTAAAGCACAGTTTTTCCTGAAGTACGGCAGGCTTTTGAAGAGGCACGGGCCCAGAGGCCTAGCTAGGGCTTTCCTTGGTGAGGCCGTTCACTAGATGCAGAACACCCTGCCTCGAGAAGTTGATTCAGGGAAGCAACTAGTGTGTACTCTGTGTCTCTTTTGACTTGTTAAAAACCACAGAGATGTATGCTGCCTGTTCCCATGAAATGCGGGCATGATGGTCCTAGCCTTGCTTTCCATTTGGAAAGCTCCATTCTTGCTGCCGTGAAGCTCCCTGAAATTCTCTGCTGTTGACAGGCCTCTGGCCACTCTAGCATTGGTGTGGGAAGAAAATGAGTTTTCTCTGGCTACACACGGAGCTTCATTGCTCCGGGTGGGGCTCACCTTGCCATGCTCTAGAGCTAAAGGGAATCTCAACGTGAGTCCTTGCCTCGAGGTAAGGCCCTGAGTAGCCCTGCAGAAAGGTAGGCATGCAGCTCTTTCCATGAGCTCTAAGTCGCTGTTCTGCTTTACTTTAAAGGAAGTACCCTTTTCAGGACTCCTAGGCCTCTCGGGTGAGCATCATTTTTGTTCCAAGATCCCTGAGTACCTCCACACCCCTGTAGGCCTGCTGAGCAACGACGAGGCCCATTGGTCCCTCGGAGGTCCTCTGTGTGTGCTGAGTCATGGGCAACACACTACACTCTTTCTTGTGATATCTTGATTCACAGCACTCGCATAGGTAAAAGAGCAACATTCTAGCAAGTTCCAACATGCCGTGGAAGTCGCACTCATTCCCTGGTCTGAGCTGCACAGAGAAAAACACTAGGCTTCTCCTTCCATCCAGGACCTCCTACCTGAAGTCATCCTGCCTCCAGGAGAAAGACGGCATGCGTTCCTATTGCAACTAAAGCACAGTTTTTCCTGTAGCACTGCAGGCTTTTGAAGAGGCAGGGGCCCAGAGGCCTAGCTAGGGCGTTCCTTGTTGAGGCCGTTCACAAGGAGCAGAACACCCTGCCTCGAGAAGTTGATTCAGGGAAGCAACTAGTGTGTACTCTGTGTCTCTTTTGACTTGTTAGAAACCACAGAGATGTATGCTGCCTGTGCCAATGGTAATGGGGGCATGATGGTCCTAGCCTTGCTTTCCATTTGGAAAGCTCCATTCTTGCTGCCGTGAAGCTCCCTGAAATTCTCTGCTGTTGACAGGCCTCTGGCCACTCTAGCATTGGTGTGGGAAGAAAATGAGTTTTCTCTGGCTACACACGGAGCTTCATTGCTCCGGGTGGGGCTCACCTTGCCATGCTCTAGAGCTAAAGGGAATCTCAACGTGAGTCCTTGCCTCGAGGTAAGGCCCTGAGTAGCCCTGCAGAAAGGGAGGCATGCAGCTCTTTCCATGAGCTCTTAGTGGAGGTTCCGCTTTATCTTAAAGGAAGTACCCTTTTCAGGACTCCTAGACCCCTCGAGTGAGCATCATTTTTGTTCCAAGATCACTGACGCACTCCACACCCCTGCGTGCCTGCTGAGCAGCATTGATTCCCATACGTCCCTCGGAGGCCCTCTGTGTCTGCCGAGTCTCGGGCAACACACTGTACGTTACTTGAGGAGAGCTCTATTTGCAGAGCAGTCGAACAGCATCAGAACCACATTTCTAGGCAGTCCAACATGCCCTGGAAGTTTTCGACATTGCCCTCGTCTGAATGTCCTGAGATAACACTCTTCTTAGAATTTATCGAGGACCTCTTTCCTGAAGTCACTCTATTCAAGGAGAAATACAGCATCCTAACATGCTGTGTCGCTCACAGTGCAAGCAACGTGAGAACTTGCCTCGAGGGAAGGCCCTGAAATGCTATGCAGAAGCGGAGGCGTGTAGCACTTTCCATGAGGCCGTAGTCGCTGCTCTGCAGCATTTTAACGCCAGTACGCTTTTCAGGACACCTAGGTGCCTCGCCTGGAAACCCTATTTCCTGCAAGAACAGCAAGTACCCTCAGGCTCCCCTGGCCCTTCTAAGCAATATCCAGGCCCGTAGCTTTCCGACTCACAGTGTGTATGCCGAGTGTAGGGCAACAGAGTGCACTCTTACTGGGACATCTTGAATTAGCCAGCACTCATACAGGTTCACGAGCACCGTTCTAGCAAGTTCCAAAATGCCATGGAAGTTGCACTCATTCCCTGGTCTGAGCTGCACAGAGAAAAACACTAGGCTTCTCCTTCCATCCAGGACCTCCTAACTGAAGTCACCCTGCCTCCAGGAAAAAGACGGCTTGCGTTCCTATTGCAACTAAAGCACAGTTTTTCCTGAAGTACGGCAGGCTTTTGAAGAGGCACGGGCCCAGAGGCCTAGCTAGGGCTTTCCTTGGTGAGGCCGTTCACTAGATGCAGAACACCCTGCCTCGAGAAGTTGATTCAGGGAAGCAACTAGTGTGTACTCTGTGTCTCTTTTGACTTGTTAAAAACCACAGAGATGTATGCTGCCTGTTCCCATGAAATGCGGGCATGATGGTCCTAGCCTTGCTTTCCATTTGGAAAGCTCCATTCTTGCTGCCGTGAAGCTCCCTGAAATTCTCTGCTGTTGACAGGCCTCTGGCCACTCTAGCATTGGTGTGGGAAGAAAATGAGTTTTCTCTGGCTACACACGGAGCTTCATTGCTCCGGGTGGGGCTCACCTTGCCATGCTCTAGAGCTAAAGGGAATCTCAACGTGAGTCCTTGCCTCGAGGTAAGGCCCTGAGTAGCCCTGCAGAAAGGTAGGCATGCAGCTCTTTCCATGAGCTCTAAGTCGCTGTTCTGCTTTACTTTAAAGGAAGTACCCTTTTCAGGACTCCTAGGCCTCTCGGGTGAGCATCATTTTTGTTCCAAGATCCCTGAGTACCTCCACACCCCTGTAGGCCTGCTGAGCAACGACGAGGCCCATTGGTCCCTCGGAGGTCCTCTGTGTGTGCTGAGTCATGGGCAACACACTACACTCTTTCTTGTGATATCTTGATTCACAGCACTCGCATAGGTAAAAGAGCAACATTCTAGCAAGTTCCAACATGCCGTGGAAGTCGCACTCATTCCCTGGTCTGAGCTGCACAGAGAAAAACACTAGGCTTCTCCTTCCATCCAGGACCTCCTACCTGAAGTCATCCTGCCTCCAGGAGAAAGACGGCATGCGTTCCTATTGCAACTAAAGCACAGTTTTTCCTGTAGCACTGCAGGCTTTTGAAGAGGCAGGGGCCCAGAGGCCTAGCTAGGGCGTTCCTTGTTGAGGCCGTTCACAAGGAGCAGAACACCCTGCCTCGAGAAGTTGATTCAGGGAAGCAACTAGTGTGTACTCTGTGTCTCTTTTGACTTGTTAGAAACCACAGAGATGTATGCTGCCTGTGCCAATGGTAATGGGGGCATGATGGTCCTAGCCTTGCTTTCCATTTGGAAAGCTCCATTCTTGCTGCCGTGAAGCTCCCTGAAATTCTCTGCTGTTGACAGGCCTCTGGCCACTCTAGCATTGGTGTGGGAAGAAAATGAGTTTTCTCTGGCTACACACGGAGCTTCATTGCTCCGGGTGGGGCTCACCTTGCCATGCTCTAGAGCTAAAGGGAATCTCAACGTGAGTCCTTGCCTCGAGGTAAGGCCCTGAGTAGCCCTGCAGAAAGGGAGGCATGCAGCTCTTTCCATGAGCTCTTAGTGGAGGTTCCGCTTTATCTTAAAGGAAGTACCCTTTTCAGGACTCCTAGGCCCCTCGGGTGAGCATCATTTTTGTTCCAAGATCACTGACGCACTCCACACCCCTGCGTGCCTGCTGAGCAGCATTGATTCCCATACGTCCCTCGGAGGCCCTCTGTGTCTGCCGAGTCTCGGGCAACACACTGTACGTTACTTGAGGAGAGCTCTATTTGCAGAGCAGTCGAACAGCATCAGAACCACATTTCTAGGCAGTCCAACATGCCCTGGAAGTTTTCGACATTGCCCTCGTCTGAATGTCCTGAGATAACACTCTTCTTAGAATTTATCGAGGACCTCTTTCCTGAAGTCACTCTATTCAAGGAGAAATACAGCATCCTAACATGCTGTGTCGCTCACAGTGCAAGCAACGTGAGAACTTGCCTCGAGGGAAGGCCCTGAAATGCTATGCAGAAGCGGAGGCGTGTAGCACTTTCCATGAGGCCGTAGTCGCTGCTCTGCAGCATTTTAACGCCAGTACGCTTTTCAGGACACCTAGGTGCCTCGCCTGGAAACCCTATTTCCTGCAAGAACAGCAAGTACCCTCAGGCTCCCCTGGCCCTTCTAAGCAATATCCAGGCCCGTAGCTTTCCGACTCACAGTGTGTATGCCGAGTGTAGGGCAACAGAGTGCACTCTTACTGGGACATCTTGAATTAGCCAGCACTCATACAGGTTCACGAGCACCGTTCTAGCAAGTTCCAAAATGCCATGGAAGTTGCACTCATTCCCTGGTCTGAGCTGCAGAGAGAAAAACACTAGGCTTCTCCTTCCATCCAGGACCTCCTAACTGAAGTCACCCTGCCTCCAGGAAAAAGACGGCTTGCGTTCCTATTGCAACTAAAGCACAGTTTTTCCTGAAGTACGGCAGGCTTTTGAAGAGGCACGGGCCCAGAGGCCTAGCTAGGGCTTTCCTTGGTGAGGCCGTTCACTAGATGCAGAACACCCTGCCTCGAGAAGTTGATTCAGGGAAGCAACTAGTGTGTACTCTGTGTCTCTTTTGACTTGTTAAAAACCACAGAGATGTATGCTGCCTGTTCCCATGAAATGCGGGCATGATGGTCCTAGCCTTGCTTTCCATTTGGAAAGCTCCATTCTTGCTGCCGTGAAGCTCCCTGAAATTCTCTGCTGTTGACAGGCCTCTGGCCACTCTAGCATTGGTGTGGGAAGAAAATGAGTTTTCTCTGGCTACACACGGAGCTTCATTGCTCCGGGTGGGGCTCACCTTGCCATGCTCTAGAGCTAAAGGGAATCTCAACGTGAGTCCTTGCCTCGAGGTAAGGCCCTGAGTAGCCCTGCAGAAAGGTAGGCATGCAGCTCTTTCCATGAGCTCTAAGTCGCTGTTCTGCTTTACTTTAAAGGAAGTACCCTTTTCAGGACTCCTAGGCCCCTCGGGTGAGCATCATTTTTGTTCCAAGATCACTGACGCACTCCACACCCCTGCGTGCCTGCTGAGCAGCATTGATTCCCATACGTCCCTCGGAGGCCCTCTGTGTCTGCCGAGTCTCGGGCAACACACTGTACGTTACTTCAGGAGAGCTCTATTTGCAGAGCAGTCGAACAGCATCAGAACCACATTTCTAGGCAGTCCAACATGCCCTGGAAGTTTTCGACATTGCCCTCGTCTGAATGTCCTGAGATAACACTCTTCTTAGCATTTTTCGAGGACCTCTTTCCTGAAGTCACTCTATTCAAGGAGAAATACAGCATCCTAACATGCTGTGTCGCTCACAGTGCAAGCAACGTGAGAACTTGCCTCGAGGGAAGGCCCTGAAATGCTATGCAGAAGCGGAGGCGTGTGGCACTTTCCATGAGGCCGTAGTCGCTGCTCTGCAGCATTTTAACGCCAGTACGCTTTTCAGGACACCTAGGTGCCTCGCCTGGAAACCCTATTTCCTGCAAGAACAGCAAGTACCCTCAGGCTCCCCTGGCCCTTCTAAGCAATATCCAGGCCCGTAGCTTTCCGACTCACAGTGTGTATGCCGAGTGTAGGGCAACAGAGTGCACTCTTACTGGGACATCTTGAATTAGCCAGCACTCATACAGGTTCACGAGCACCGTTGTAGCAAGTTCCAAAATGCCATGGAAGTTGCACTCATTCCCTGGTCTGAGCTGCACAGAGAAAAACACTAGGTTTCTCCTTCCATCCAGGACCTCCTAACTGAAGTCACCCTGCCTCCAGGAAAAAGACGGCTTGCGTTCCTATTGCAACTAAAGCACAGTTTTTCCTGAAGTACGGCAGGCTTTTGAAGAGGCACGGGCCCAGAGGCCTAGCTAGGGCTTTCCTTGGTGAGGCCGTTCACTAGATGCAGAACACCCTGCCTCGAGAAGTTGATTCAGGGAAGCAACTAGTGTGTACTCTGTGTCTCTTTTGACTTGTTAAAAACCACAGAGATGTATGCTGCCTGTTCCCATGAAATGCGGGCATGATGGTCCTAGCCTTGCTTTCCATTTGGAAAGCTCCATTCTTGCTGCCGTGAAGCTCCCTGAAATTCTCTGCTGTTGACAGGCCTCTGGCCACTCTAGCATTGGTGTGGGAAGAAAATGAGTTTTCTCTGGCTACACACGGAGCTTCATTGCTCCGGGTGGGGCTCACCTTGCCATGCTCTAGAGCTAAAGGGAATCTCAACGTGAGTCCTTGCCTCGAGGTAAGGCCCTGAGTAGCCCTGCAGAAAGGTAGGCATGCAGCTCTTTCCATGAGCTCTAAGTCGCTGTTCTGCTTTACTTTAAAGGAAGTACCCTTTTCAGGACTCCTAGGCCTCTCGGGTGAGCATCATTTTTGTTCCAAGATCCCTGAGTACCTCCACACCCCTGTAGGCCTGCTGAGCAACGACGAGGCCCATTGGTCCCTCGGAGGTCCTCTGTGTGTGCTGAGTCATGGGCAACACACTACACTCTTTCTTGTGATATCTTGATTCACAGCACTCGCATAGGTAAAAGAGCAACATTCTAGCAAGTTCCAACATGCCGTGGAAGTCGCACTCATTCCCTGGTCTGAGCTGCACAGAGAAAAACACTAGGCTTCTCCTTCCATCCAGGACCTCCTACCTGAAGTCATCCTGCCTCCAGGAGAAAGACGGCATGCGTTCCTATTGCAACTAAAGCACAGTTTTTCCTGTAGCACTGCAGGCTTTTGAAGAGGCAGGGGCCCAGAGGCCTAGCTAGGGCGTTCCTTGTTGAGGCCGTTCACAAGGAGCAGAACACCCTGCCTCGAGAAGTTGATTCAGGGAAGCAACTAGTGTGTACTCTGTGTCTCTTTTGACTTGTTAGAAACCACAGAGATGTATGCTGCCTGTGCCAATGGTAATGGGGGCATGATGGTCCTAGCCTTGCTTTCCATTTGGAAAGCTCCATTCTTGCTGCCGTGAAGCTCCCTGAAATTCTCTGCTGTTGACAGGCCTCTGGCCACTCTAGCATTGGTGTGGGAAGAAAATGAGTTTTCTCTGGCTACACACGGAGCTTCATTGCTCCGGGTGGGGCTCACCTTGCCATGCTCTAGAGCTAAAGGGAATCTCAACGTGAGTCCTTGCCTCGAGGTAAGGCCCTGAGTAGCCCTGCAGAAAGGGAGGCATGCAGCTCTTTCCATGAGCTCTTAGTGGAGGTTCCGCTTTATCTTAAAGGAAGTACCCTTTTCAGGACTCCTAGGCCCCTCGGGTGAGCATCATTTTTGTTCCAAGATCACTGACGCACTCCACACCCCTGCGTGCCTGCTGAGCAGCATTGATTCCCATACGTCCCTCGGAGGCCCTCTGTGTCTGCCGAGTCTCGGGCAACACACTGTACGTTACTTGAGGAGAGCTCTATTTGCAGAGCAGTCGAACAGCATCAGAACCACATTTCTAGGCAGTCCAACATGCCCTGGAAGTTTTCGACATTGCCCTCGTCTGAATGTCCTGAGATAACACTCTTCTTAGAATTTATCGAGGACCTCTTTCCTGAAGTCACTCTATTCAAGGAGAAATACAGCATCCTAACATGCTGTGTCGCTCACAGTGCAAGCAACGTGAGAACTTGCCTCGAGGGAAGGCCCTGAAATGCTATGCAGAAGCGGAGGCGTGTAGCACTTTCCATGAGGCCGTAGTCGCTGCTCTGCAGCATTTTAACGCCAGTACGCTTTTCAGGACACCTAGGTGCCTCGCCTGGAAACCCTATTTCCTGCAAGAACAGCAAGTACCCTCAGGCTCCCCTGGCCCTTCTAAGCAATATCCAGGCCCGTAGCTTTCCGACTCACAGTGTGTATGCCGAGTGTAGGGCAACAGAGTGCACTCTTACTGGGACATCTTGAATTAGCCAGCACTCATACAGGTTCACGAGCACCGTTCTAGCAAGTTCCAAAATGCCATGGAAGTTGCACTCATTCCCTGGTCTGAGCTGCACAGAGAAAAACACTAGGCTTCTCCTTCCATCCAGGACCTCCTAACTGAAGTCACCCTGCCTCCAGGAAAAAGACGGCTTGCGTTCCTATTGCAACTAAAGCACAGTTTTTCCTGAAGTACGGCAGGCTTTTGAAGAGGCACGGGCCCAGAGGCCTAGCTAGGGCTTTCCTTGGTGAGGCCGTTCACTAGATGCAGAACACCCTGCCTCGAGAAGTTGATTCAGGGAAGCAACTAGTGTGTACTCTGTGTCTCTTTTGACTTGTTAAAAACCACAGAGATGTATGCTGCCTGTTCCCATGAAATGCGGGCATGATGGTCCTAGCCTTGCTTTCCATTTGGAAAGCTCCATTCTTGCTGCCGTGAAGCTCCCTGAAATTCTCTGCTGTTGACAGGCCTCTGGCCACTCTAGCATTGGTGTGGGAAGAAAATGAGTTTTCTCTGGCTACACACGGAGCTTCATTGCTCCGGGTGGGGCTCACCTTGCCATGCTCTAGAGCTAAAGGGAATCTCAACGTGAGTCCTTGCCTCGAGGTAAGGCCCTGAGTAGCCCTGCAGAAAGGTAGGCATGCAGCTCTTTCCATGAGCTCTAAGTCGCTGTTCTGCTTTACTTTAAAGGAAGTACCCTTTTCAGGACTCCTAGGCCTCTCGGGTGAGCATCATTTTTGTTCCAAGATCCCTGAGTACCTCCACACCCCTGTAGGCCTGCTGAGCAACGACGAGGCCCATTGGTCCCTCGGAGGTCCTCTGTGTGTGCTGAGTCATGGGCAACACACTACACTCTTTCTTGTGATATCTTGATTCACAGCACTCGCATAGGTAAAAGAGCAACATTCTAGCAAGTTCCAACATGCCGTGGAAGTCGCACTCATTCCCTGGTCTGAGCTGCACAGAGAAAAACACTAGGCTTCTCCTTCCATCCAGGACCTCCTACCTGAAGTCATCCTGCCTCCAGGAGAAAGACGGCATGCGTTCCTATTGCAACTAAAGCACAGTTTTTCCTGTAGCACTGCAGGCTTTTGAAGAGGCAGGGGCCCAGAGGCCTAGCTAGGGCGTTCCTTGTTGAGGCCGTTCACAAGGAGCAGAACACCCTGCCTCGAGAAGTTGATTCAGGGAAGCAACTAGTGTGTACTCTGTGTCTCTTTTGACTTGTTAGAAACCACAGAGATGTATGCTGCCTGTGCCAATGGTAATGGGGGCATGATGGTCCTAGCCTTGCTTTCCATTTGGAAAGCTCCATTCTTGCTGCCGTGAAGCTCCCTGAAATTCTCTGCTGTTGACAGGCCTCTGGCCACTCTAGCATTGGTGTGGGAAGAAAATGAGTTTTCTCTGGCTACACACGGAGCTTCATTGCTCCGGGTGGGGCTCACCTTGCCATGCTCTAGAGCTAAAGGGAATCTCAACGTGAGTCCTTGCCTCGAGGTAAGGCCCTGAGTAGCCCTGCAGAAAGGGAGGCATGCAGCTCTTTCCATGAGCTCTTAGTGGAGGTTCCGCTTTATCTTAAAGGAAGTACCCTTTTCAGGACTCCTAGGCCCCTCGGGTGAGCATCATTTTTGTTCCAAGATCACTGACGCACTCCACACCCCTGCGTGCCTGCTGAGCAGCATTGATTCCCATACGTCCCTCGGAGGCCCTCTGTGTCTGCCGAGTCTCGGGCAACACACTGTACGTTACTTGAGGAGAGCTCTATTTGCAGAGCAGTCGAACAGCATCAGAACCACATTTCTAGGCAGTCCAACATGCCCTGGAAGTTTTCGACATTGCCCTCGTCTGAATGTCCTGAGATAACACTCTTCTTAGAATTTATCGAGGACCTCTTTCCTGAAGTCACTCTATTCAAGGAGAAATACAGCATCCTAACATGCTGTGTCGCTCACAGTGCAAGCAACGTGAGAACTTGCCTCGAGGGAAGGCCCTGAAATGCTATGCAGAAGCGGAGGCGTGTAGCACTTTCCATGAGGCCGTAGTCGCTGCTCTGCAGCATTTTAACGCCAGTACGCTTTTCAGGACACCTAGGTGCCTCGCCTGGAAACCCTATTTCCTGCAAGAACAGCAAGTACCCTCAGGCTCCCCTGGCCCTTCTAAGCAATATCCAGGCCCGTAGCTTTCCGACTCACAGTGTGTATGCCGAGTGTAGGGCAACAGAGTGCACTCTTACTGGGACATCTTGAATTAGCCAGCACTCATACAGGTTCACGAGCACCGTTCTAGCAAGTTCCAAAATGCCATGGAAGTTGCACTCATTCCCTGGTCTGAGCTGCACAGAGAAAAACACTAGGCTTCTCCTTCCATCCAGGACCTCCTAACTGAAGTCACCCTGCCTCCAGGAAAAAGACGGCTTGCGTTCCTATTGCAACTAAAGCACAGTTTTTCCTGAAGTACGGCAGGCTTTTGAAGAGGCACGGGCCCAGAGGCCTAGCTAGGGCTTTCCTTGGTGAGGCCGTTCACTAGATGCAGAACACCCTGCCTCGAGAAGTTGATTCAGGGAAGCAACTAGTGTGTACTCTGTGTCTCTTTTGACTTGTTAAAAACCACAGAGATGTATGCTGCCTGTTCCCATGAAATGCGGGCATGATGGTCCTAGCCTTGCTTTCCATTTGGAAAGCTCCATTCTTGCTGCCGTGAAGCTCCCTGAAATTCTCTGCTGTTGACAGGCCTCTGGCCACTCTAGCATTGGTGTGGGAAGAAAATGAGTTTTCTCTGGCTACACACGGAGCTTCATTGCTCCGGGTGGGGCTCACCTTGCCATGCTCTAGAGCTAAAGGGAATCTCAACGTGAGTCCTTGCCTCGAGGTAAGGCCCTGAGTAGCCCTGCAAAAAGGTAGGCATGCAGCTCTTTCCATGAGCTCTAAGTCGCTGTTCTGCTTTACTTTAAAGGAAGTACCCTTTTCAGGACTCCTAGGCCTCTCGGGTGAGCATCATTTTTGTTCCAAGATCCCTGAGTACCTCCACACCCCTGTAGGCCTGCTGAGCAACGACGAGGCCCATTGGTCCCTCGGAGGTCCTCTGTGTGTGCTGAGTCATGGGCAACACACTACACTCTTTCTTGTGATATCTTGATTCACAGCACTCGCATAGGTAAAAGAGCAACATTCTAGCAAGTTCCAACATGCCGTGGAAGTCGCACTCATTCCCTGGTCTGAGCTGCACAGAGAAAAACACTAGGCTTCTCCTTCCATCCAGGACCTCCTACCTGAAGTCATCCTGCCTCCAGGAGAAAGACGGCATGCGTTC
The DNA here is from genome assembly GCF_028023285.1 of Balaenoptera ricei. Classification (NCBI taxonomy): domain Eukaryota; kingdom Metazoa; phylum Chordata; class Mammalia; order Artiodactyla; family Balaenopteridae; genus Balaenoptera; species Balaenoptera ricei. The sequence goes on from NC_082654.1 coordinate 82,145,249, forward strand.
CTATTGCAACTAAAGCACAGTTTTTCCTGTAGCACTGCAGGCTTTTGAAGAGGCAGGGGCCCAGAGGCCTAGCTAGGGCGTTCCTTGTTGAGGCCGTTCACAAGGAGCAGAACACCCTGCCTCGAGAAGTTGATTCAGGGAAGCAACTAGTGTGTACTCTGTGTCTCTTTTGACTTGTTAGAAACCACAGAGATGTATGCTGCCTGTGCCAATGGTAATGGGGGCATGATGGTCCTAGCCTTGCTTTCCATTTGGAAAGCTCCATTCTTGCTGCCGTGAAGCTCCCTGAAATTCTCTGCTGTTGACAGGCCTCTGGCCACTCTAGCATTGGTGTGGGAAGAAAATGAGTTTTCTCTGGCTACACACGGAGCTTCATTGCTCCGGGTGGGGCTCACCTTGCCATGCTCTAGAGCTAAAGGGAATCTCAACGTGAGTCCTTGCCTCGAGGTAAGGCCCTGAGTAGCCCTGCAGAAAGGGAGGCATGCAGCTCTTTCCATGAGCTCTTAGTGGAGGTTCCGCTTTATCTTAAAGGAAGTACCCTTTTCAGGACTCCTAGGCCCCTCGGGTGAGCATCATTTTTGTTCCAAGATCACTGACGCACTCCACACCCCTGCGTGCCTGCTGAGCAGCATTGATTCCCATACGTCCCTCGGAGGCCCTCTGTGTCTGCCGAGTCTCGGGCAACACACTGTACGTTACTTGAGGAGAGCTCTATTTGCAGAGCAGTCGAACAGCATCAGAACCACATTTCTAGGCAGTCCAACATGCCCTGGAAGTTTTCGACATTGCCCTCGTCTGAATGTCCTGAGATAACACTCTTCTTAGAATTTATCGAGGACCTCTTTCCTGAAGTCACTCTATTCAAGGAGAAATACAGCATCCTAACATGCTGTGTCGCTCACAGTGCAAGCAACGTGAGAACTTGCCTCGAGGGAAGGCCCTGAAATGCTATGCAGAAGCGGAGGCGTGTAGCACTTTCCATGAGGCCGTAGTCGCTGCTCTGCAGCATTTTAACGCCAGTACGCTTTTCAGGACACCTAGGTGCCTCGCCTGGAAACCCTATTTCCTGCAAGAACAGCAAGTACCCTCAGGCTCCCCTGGCCCTTCTAAGCAATATCCAGGCCCGTAGCTTTCCGACTCACAGTGTGTATGCCGAGTGTAGGGCAACAGAGTGCACTCTTACTGGGACATCTTGAATTAGCCAGCACTCATACAGGTTCACGAGCACCGTTCTAGCAAGTTCCAAAATGCCATGGAAGTTGCACTCATTCCCTGGTCTGAGCTGCACAGAGAAAAACACTAGGCTTCTCCTTCCATCCAGGACCTCCTAACTGAAGTCACCCTGCCTCCAGGAAAAAGACGGCTTGCGTTCCTATTGCAACTAAAGCACAGTTTTTCCTGAAGTACGGCAGGCTTTTGAAGAGGCACGGGCCCAGAGGCCTAGCTAGGGCTTTCCTTGGTGAGGCCGTTCACTAGATGCAGAACACCCTGCCTCGAGAAGTTGATTCAGGGAAGCAACTAGTGTGTACTCTGTGTCTCTTTTGACTTGTTAAAAACCACAGAGATGTATGCTGCCTGTTCCCATGAAATGCGGGCATGATGGTCCTAGCCTTGCTTTCCATTTGGAAAGCTCCATTCTTGCTGCCGTGAAGCTCCCTGAAATTCTCTGCTGTTGACAGGCCTCTGGCCACTCTAGCATTGGTGTGGGAAGAAAATGAGTTTTCTCTGGCTACACACGGAGCTTCATTGCTCCGGGTGGGGCTCACCTTGCCATGCTCTAGAGCTAAAGGGAATCTCAACGTGAGTCCTTGCCTCGAGGTAAGGCCCTGAGTAGCCCTGCAGAAAGGTAGGCATGCAGCTCTTTCCATGAGCTCTAAGTCGCTGTTCTGCTTTACTTTAAAGGAAGTACCCTTTTCAGGACTCCTAGGCCTCTCGGGTGAGCATCATTTTTGTTCCAAGATCCCTGAGTACCTCCACACCCCTGTAGGCCTGCTGAGCAACGACGAGGCCCATTGGTCCCTCGGAGGTCCTCTGTGTGTGCTGAGTCATGGGCAACACACTACACTCTTTCTTGTGATATCTTGATTCACAGCACTCGCATAGGTAAAAGAGCAACATTCTAGCAAGTTCCAACATGCCGTGGAAGTCGCACTCATTCCCTGGTCTGAGCTGCACAGAGAAAAACACTAGGCTTCTCCTTCCATCCAGGACCTCCTACCTGAAGTCATCCTGCCTCCAGGAGAAAGACGGCATGCGTTCCTATTGCAACTAAAGCACAGTTTTTCCTGTAGCACTGCAGGCTTTTGAAGAGGCAGGGGCCCAGAGGCCTAGCTAGGGCGTTCCTTGTTGAGGCCGTTCACAAGGAGCAGAACACCCTGCCTCGAGAAGTTGATTCAGGGAAGCAACTAGTGTGTACTCTGTGTCTCTTTTGACTTGTTAGAAACCACAGAGATGTATGCTGCCTGTGCCAATGGTAATGGGGGCATGATGGTCCTAGCCTTGCTTTCCATTTGGAAAGCTCCATTCTTGCTGCCGTGAAGCTCCCTGAAATTCTCTGCTGTTGACAGGCCTCTGGCCACTCTAGCATTGGTGTGGGAAGAAAATGAGTTTTCTCTGGCTACACACGGAGCTTCATTGCTCCGGGTGGGGCTCACCTTGCCATGCTCTAGAGCTAAAGGGAATCTCAACGTGAGTCCTTGCCTCGAGGTAAGGCCCTGAGTAGCCCTGCAGAAAGGGAGGCATGCAGCTCTTTCCATGAGCTCTTAGTGGAGGTTCCGCTTTATCTTAAAGGAAGTACCCTTTTCAGGACTCCTAGGCCCCTCGGGTGAGCATCATTTTTGTTCCAAGATCACTGACGCACTCCACACCCCTGCGTGCCTGCTGAGCAGCATTGATTCCCATACGTCCCTCGGAGGCCCTCTGTGTCTGCCGAGTCTCGGGCAACACACTGTACGTTACTTGAGGAGAGCTCTATTTGCAGAGCAGTCGAACAGCATCAGAACCACATTTCTAGGCAGTCCAACATGCCCTGGAAGTTTTCGACATTGCCCTCGTCTGAATGTCCTGAGATAACACTCTTCTTAGAATTTATCGAGGACCTCTTTCCTGAAGTCACTCTATTCAAGGAGAAATACAGCATCCTAACATGCTGTGTCGCTCACAGTGCAAGCAACGTGAGAACTTGCCTCGAGGGAAGGCCCTGAAATGCTATGCAGAAGCGGAGGCGTGTAGCACTTTCCATGAGGCCGTAGTCGCTGCTCTGCAGCATTTTAACGCCAGTACGCTTTTCAGGACACCTAGGTGCCTCGCCTGGAAACCCTATTTCCTGCAAGAACAGCAAGTACCCTCAGGCTCCCCTGGCCCTTCTAAGCAATATCCAGGCCCGTAGCTTTCCGACTCACAGTGTGTATGCCGAGTGTAGGGCAACAGAGTGCACTCTTACTGGGACATCTTGAATTAGCCAGCACTCATACAGGTTCACGAGCACCGTTCTAGCAAGTTCCAAAATGCCATGGAAGTTGCACTCATTCCCTGGTCTGAGCTGCACAGAGAAAAACACTAGGCTTCTCCTTCCATCCAGGACCTCCTAACTGAAGTCACCCTGCCTCCAGGAAAAAGACGGCTTGCGTTCCTATTGCAACTAAAGCACAGTTTTTCCTGAAGTACGGCAGGCTTTTGAAGAGGCACGGGCCCAGAGGCCTAGCTAGGGCTTTCCTTGGTGAGGCCGTTCACTAGATGCAGAACACCCTGCCTCGAGAAGTTGATTCAGGGAAGCAACTAGTGTGTACTCTGTGTCTCTTTTGACTTGTTAAAAACCACAGAGATGTATGCTGCCTGTTCCCATGAAATGCGGGCATGATGGTCCTAGCCTTGCTTTCCATTTGGAAAGCTCCATTCTTGCTGCCGTGAAGCTCCCTGAAATTCTCTGCTGTTGACAGGCCTCTGGCCACTCTAGCATTGGTGTGGGAAGAAAATGAGTTTTCTCTGGCTACACACGGAGCTTCATTGCTCCGGGTGGGGCTCACCTTGCCATGCTCTAGAGCTAAAGGGAATCTCAACGTGAGTCCTTGCCTCGAGGTAAGGCCCTGAGTAGCCCTGCAGAAAGGTAGGCATGCAGCTCTTTCCATGAGCTCTAAGTCGCTGTTCTGCTTTACTTTAAAGGAAGTACCCTTTTCAGGACTCCTAGGCCTCTCGGGTGAGCATCATTTTTGTTCCAAGATCCCTGAGTACCTCCACACCCCTGTAGGCCTGCTGAGCAACGACGAGGCCCATTGGTCCCTCGGAGGTCCTCTGTGTGTGCTGAGTCATGGGCAACACACTACACTCTTTCTTGTGATATCTTGATTCACAGCACTCGCATAGGTAAAAGAGCAACATTCTAGCAAGTTCCAACATGCCGTGGAAGTCGCACTCATTCCCTGGTCTGAGCTGCACAGAGAAAAACACTAGGCTTCTCCTTCCATCCAGGACCTCCTACCTGAAGTCATCCTGCCTCCAGGAGAAAGACGGCATGCGTTCCTATTGCAACTAAAGCACAGTTTTTCCTGTAGCACTGCAGGCTTTTGAAGAGGCAGGGGCCCAGAGGCCTAGCTAGGGCGTTCCTTGTTGAGGCCGTTCACAAGGAGCAGAACACCCTGCCTCGAGAAGTTGATTCAGGGAAGCAACTAGTGTGTACTCTGTGTCTCTTTTGACTTGTTAGAAACCACAGAGATGTATGCTGCCTGTGCCAATGGTAATGGGGGCATGATGGTCCTAGCCTTGCTTTCCATTTGGAAAGCTCCATTCTTGCTGCCGTGAAGCTCCCTGAAATTCTCTGCTGTTGACAGGCCTCTGGCCACTCTAGCATTGGTGTGGGAAGAAAATGAGTTTTCTCTGGCTACACACGGAGCTTCATTGCTCCGGGTGGGGCTCACCTTGCCATGCTCTAGAGCTAAAGGGAATCTCAACGTGAGTCCTTGCCTCGAGGTAAGGCCCTGAGTAGCCCTGCAGAAAGGGAGGCATGCAGCTCTTTCCATGAGCTCTTAGTGGAGGTTCCGCTTTATCTTAAAGGAAGTACCCTTTTCAGGACTCCTAGGCCCCTCGGGTGAGCATCATTTTTGTTCCAAGATCACTGACGCACTCCACACCCCTGCGTGCCTGCTGAGCAGCATTGATTCCCATACGTCCCTCGGAGGCCCTCTGTGTCTGCCGAGTCTCGGGCAACACACTGTACGTTACTTGAGGAGAGCTCTATTTGCAGAGCAGTCGAACAGCATCAGAACCACATTTCTAGGCAGTCCAACATGCCCTGGAAGTTTTCGACATTGCCCTCGTCTGAATGTCCTGAGATAACACTCTTCTTAGAATTTATCGAGGACCTCTTTCCTGAAGTCACTCTATTCAAGGAGAAATACAGCATCCTAACATGCTGTGTCGCTCACAGTGCAAGCAACGTGAGAACTTGCCTCGAGGGAAGGCCCTGAAATGCTATGCAGAAGCGGAGGCGTGTAGCACTTTCCATGAGGCCGTAGTCGCTGCTCTGCAGCATTTTAACGCCAGTACGCTTTTCAGGACACCTAGGTGCCTCGCCTGGAAACCCTATTTCCTGCAAGAACAGCAAGTACCCTCAGGCTCCCCTGGCCCTTCTAAGCAATATCCAGGCCCGTAGCTTTCCGACTCACAGTGTGTATGCCGAGTGTAGGGCAACAGAGTGCACTCTTACTGGGACATCTTGAATTAGCCAGCACTCATACAGGTTCACGAGCACCGTTCTAGCAAGTTCCAAAATGCCATGGAAGTTGCACTCATTCCCTGGTCTGAGCTGCACAGAGAAAAACACTAGGCTTCTCCTTCCATCCAGGACCTCCTAACTGAAGTCACCCTGCCTCCAGGAAAAAGACGGCTTGCGTTCCTATTGCAACTAAAGCACAGTTTTTCCTGAAGTACGGCAGGCTTTTGAAGAGGCACGGGCCCAGAGGCCTAGCTAGGGCTTTCCTTGGTGAGGCCGTTCACTAGATGCAGAACACCCTGCCTCGAGAAGTTGATTCAGGGAAGCAACTAGTGTGTACTCTGTGTCTCTTTTGACTTGTTAAAAACCACAGAGATGTATGCTGCCTGTTCCCATGAAATGCGGGCATGATGGTCCTAGCCTTGCTTTCCATTTGGAAAGCTCCATTCTTGCTGCCGTGAAGCTCCCTGAAATTCTCTGCTGTTGACAGGCCTCTGGCCACTCTAGCATTGGTGTGGGAAGAAAATGAGTTTTCTCTGGCTACACACGGAGCTTCATTGCTCCGGGTGGGGCTCACCTTGCCATGCTCTAGAGCTAAAGGGAATCTCAACGTGAGTCCTTGCCTCGAGGTAAGGCCCTGAGTAGCCCTGCAGAAAGGTAGGCATGCAGCTCTTTCCATGAGCTCTAAGTCGCTGTTCTGCTTTACTTTAAAGGAAGTACCCTTTTCAGGACTCCTAGGCCTCTCGGGTGAGCATCATTTTTGTTCCAAGATCCCTGAGTACCTCCACACCCCTGTAGGCCTGCTGAGCAACGACGAGGCCCATTGGTCCCTCGGAGGTCCTCTGTGTGTGCTGAGTCATGGGCAACACACTACACTCTTTCTTGTGATATCTTGATTCACAGCACTCGCATAGGTAAAAGAGCAACATTCTAGCAAGTTCCAACATGCCGTGGAAGTCGCACTCATTCCCTGGTCTGAGCTGCACAGAGAAAAACACTAGGCTTCTCCTTCCATCCAGGACCTCCTACCTGAAGTCATCCTGCCTCCAGGAGAAAGACGGCATGCGTTCCTATTGCAACTAAAGCACAGTTTTTCCTGTAGCACTGCAGGCTTTTGAAGAGGCAGGGGCCCAGAGGCCTAGCTAGGGCGTTCCTTGTTGAGGCCGTTCACAAGGAGCAGAACACCCTGCCTCGAGAAGTTGATTCAGGGAAGCAACTAGTGTGTACTCTGTGTCTCTTTTGACTTGTTAGAAACCACAGAGATGTATGCTGCCTGTGCCAATGGTAATGGGGGCATGATGGTCCTAGCCTTGCTTTCCATTTGGAAAGCTCCATTCTTGCTGCCGTGAAGCTCCCTGAAATTCTCTGCTGTTGACAGGCCTCTGGCCACTCTAGCATTGGTGTGGGAAGAAAATGAGTTTTCTCTGGCTACACACGGAGCTTCATTGCTCCGGGTGGGGCTCACCTTGCCATGCTCTAGAGCTAAAGGGAATCTCAACGTGAGTCCTTGCCTCGAGGTAAGGCCCTGAGTAGCCCTGCAGAAAGGGAGGCATGCAGCTCTTTCCATGAGCTCTTAGTGGAGGTTCCGCTTTATCTTAAAGGAAGTACCCTTTTCAGGACTCCTAGGCCCCTCGGGTGAGCATCATTTTTGTTCCAAGATCACTGACGCACTCCACACCCCTGCGTGCCTGCTGAGCAGCATTGATTCCCATACGTCCCTCGGAGGCCCTCTGTGTCTGCCGAGTCTCGGGCAACACACTGTACGTTACTTGAGGAGAGCTCTATTTGCAGAGCAGTCGAACAGCATCAGAACCACATTTCTAGGCAGTCCAACATGCCCTGGAAGTTTTCGACATTGCCCTCGTCTGAATGTCCTGAGATAACACTCTTCTTAGAATTTATCGAGGACCTCTTTCCTGAAGTCACTCTATTCAAGGAGAAATACAGCATCCTAACATGCTGTGTCACTCACAGTGCAAGCAACGTGAGAACTTGCCTCGAGGGAAGGCCCTGAAATGCTATGCAGAAGCGGAGGCGTGTAGCACTTTCCATGAGGCCGTAGTCGCTGCTCTGCAGCATTTTAACGCCAGTACGCTTTTCAGGACACCTAGGTGCCTCGCCTGGAAACCCTATTTCCTGCAAGAACAGCAAGTACCCTCAGGCTCCCCTGGCCCTTCTAAGCAATATCCAGGCCCGTAGCTTTCCGACTCACAGTGTGTATGCCGAGTGTAGGGCAACAGAGTGCACTCTTACTGGGACATCTTGAATTAGCCAGCACTCATACAGGTTCACGAGCACCGTTCTAGCAAGTTCCAAAATGCCATGGAAGTTGCACTCATTCCCTGGTCTGAGCTGCACAGAGAAAAACACTAGGCTTCTCCTTCCATCCAGGACCTCCTAACTGAAGTCACCCTGCCTCCAGGAAAAAGACGGCTTGCGTTCCTATTGCAACTAAAGCACAGTTTTTCCTGAAGTACGGCAGGCTTTTGAAGAGGCACGGGCCCAGAGGCCTAGCTAGGGCTTTCCTTGGTGAGGCCGTTCACTAGATGCAGAACACCCTGCCTCGAGAAGTTGATTCAGGGAAGCAACTAGTGTGTACTCTGTGTCTCTTTTGACTTGTTAAAAACCACAGAGATGTATGCTGCCTGTTCCCATGAAATGCGGGCATGATGGTCCTAGCCTTGCTTTCCATTTGGAAAGCTCCATTCTTGCTGCCGTGAAGCTCCCTGAAATTCTCTGCTGTTGACAGGCCTCTGGCCACTCTAGCATTGGTGTGGGAAGAAAATGAGTTTTCTCTGGCTACACACGGAGCTTCATTGCTCCGGGTGGGGCTCACCTTGCCATGCTCTAGAGCTAAAGGGAATCTCAACGTGAGTCCTTGCCTCGAGGTAAGGCCCTGAGTAGCCCTGCAGAAAGGTAGGCATGCAGCTCTTTCCATGAGCTCTAAGTCGCTGTTCTGCTTTACTTTAAAGGAAGTACCCTTTTCAGGACTCCTAGGCCTCTCGGGTGAGCATCATTTTTGTTCCAAGATCCCTGAGTACCTCCACACCCCTGTAGGCCTGCTGAGCAACGACGAGGCCCATTGGTCCCTCGGAGGTCCTCTGTGTGTGCTGAGTCATGGGCAACACACTACACTCTTTCTTGTGATATCTTGATTCACAGCACTCGCATAGGTAAAAGAGCAACATTCTAGCAAGTTCCAACATGCCGTGGAAGTCGCACTCATTCCCTGGTCTGAGCTGCACAGAGAAAAACACTAGGCTTCTCCTTCCATCCAGGACCTCCTACCTGAAGTCATCCTGCCTCCAGGAGAAAGACGGCATGCGTTCCTATTGCAACTAAAGCACAGTTTTTCCTGTAGCACTGCAGGCTTTTGAAGAGGCAGGGGCCCAGAGGCCTAGCTAGGGCGTTCCTTGTTGAGGCCGTTCACAAGGAGCAGAACACCCTGCCTCGAGAAGTTGATTCAGGGAAGCAACTAGTGTGTACTCTGTGTCTCTTTTGACTTGTTAGAAACCACAGAGATGTATGCTGCCTGTGCCAATGGTAATGGGGGCATGATGGTCCTAGCCTTGCTTTCCATTTGGAAAGCTCCATTCTTGCTGCCGTGAAGCTCCCTGAAATTCTCTGCTGTTGACAGGCCTCTGGCCACTCTAGCATTGGTGTGGGAAGAAAATGAGTTTTCTCTGGCTACACACGGAGCTTCATTGCTCCGGGTGGGGCTCACCTTGCCATGCTCTAGAGCTAAAGGGAATCTCAACGTGAGTCCTTGCCTCGAGGTAAGGCCCTGAGTAGCCCTGCAGAAAGGGAGGCATGCAGCTCTTTCCATGAGCTCTTAGTGGAGGTTCCGCTTTATCTTAAAGGAAGTACCCTTTTCAGGACTCCTAGGCCCCTCGGGTGAGCATCATTTTTGTTCCAAGATCACTGACGCACTCCACACCCCTGCGTGCCTGCTGAGCAGCATTGATTCCCATACGTCCCTCGGAGGCCCTCTGTGTCTGCCGAGTCTCGGGCAACACACTGTACGTTACTTGAGGAGAGCTCTATTTGCAGAGCAGTCGAACAGCATCAGAACCACATTTCTAGGCAGTCCAACATGCCCTGGAAGTTTTCGACATTGCCCTCGTCTGAATGTCCTGAGATAACACTCTTCTTAGAATTTATCGAGGACCTCTTTCCTGAAGTCACTCTATTCAAGGAGAAATACAGCATCCTAACATGCTGTGTCGCTCACAGTGCAAGCAACGTGAGAACTTGCCTCGAGGGAAGGCCCTGAAATGCTATGCAGAAGCGGAGGCGTGTAGCACTTTCCATGAGGCCGTAGTCGCTGCTCTGCAGCATTTTAAGGCCAGTACGCTTTTCAGGACACCTAGGTGCCTCGCCTGGAAACCCTATTTCCTGCAAGAACAGCAAGTACCCTCAGGCTCCCCTGGCCCTTCTAAGCAATATCCAGGCCCGTAGCTTTCCGACTCACAGTGTGTATGCCGAGTGTAGGGCAACAGAGTGCACTCTTACTGGGACATCTTGAATTAGCCAGCACTCATACAGGTTCACGAGCACCGTTCTAGCAAGTTCCAAAATGCCATGGAAGTTGCACTCATTCCCTGGTCTGAGCTGCACAGAGAAAAACACTAGGCTTCTCCTTCCATCCAGGACCTCCTAACTGAAGTCACCCTGCCTCCAGGAAAAAGACGGCTTGCGTTCCTATTGCAACTAAAGCACAGTTTTTCCTGAAGTACGGCAGGCTTTTGAAGAGGCACGGGCCCAGAGGCCTAGCTAGGGCTTTCCTTGGTGAGGCCGTTCACTAGATGCAGAACACCCTGCCTCGAGAAGTTGATTCAGGGAAGCAACTAGTGTGTACTCTGTGTCTCTTTTGACTTGTTAAAAACCACAGAGATGTATGCTGCCTGTTCCCATGAAATGCGGGCATGATGGTCCTAGCCTTGCTTTCCATTTGGAAAGCTCCATTCTTGCTGCCGTGAAGCTCCCTGAAATTCTCTGCTGTTGACAGGCCTCTGGCCACTCTAGCATTGGTGTGGGAAGAAAATGAGTTTTCTCTGGCTACACACGGAGCTTCATTGCTCCGGGTGGGGCTCACCTTGCCATGCTCTAGAGCTAAAGGGAATCTCAACGTGAGTCCTTGCCTCGAGGTAAGGCCCTGAGTAGCCCTGCAAAAAGGTAGGCATGCAGCTCTTTCCATGAGCTCTAAGTCGCTGTTCTGCTTTACTTTAAAGGAAGTACCCTTTTCAGGACTCCTAGGCCTCTCGGGTGAGCATCATTTTTGTTCCAAGATCCCTGAGTACCTCCACACCCCTGTAGGCCTGCTGAGCAACGACGAGGCCCATTGGTCCCTCGGAGGTCCTCTGTGTGTGCTGAGTCATGGGCAACACACTACACTCTTTCTTGTGATATCTTGATTCACAGCACTCGCATAGGTAAAAGAGCAACATTCTAGCAAGTTCCAACATGCCGTGGAAGTCGCACTCATTCCCTGGTCTGAGCTGCACAGAGAAAAACACTAGGCTTCTCCTTCCATCCAGGACCTCCTACCTGAAGTCATCCTGCCTCCAGGAGAAAGACGGCATGCGTTCCTATTGCAACTAAAGCACAGTTTTTCCTGTAGCACTGCAGGCTTTTGAAGAGGCAGGGGCCCAGAGGCCTAGCTAGGGCGTTCCTTGTTGAGGCCGTTCACAAGGAGCAGAACACCCTGCCTCGAGAAGTTGATTCAGGGAAGCAACTAGTGTGTACTCTGTGTCTCTTTTGACTTGTTAGAAACCACAGAGATGTATGCTGCCTGTGCCAATGGTAATGGGGGCATGATGGTCCTAGCCTTGCTTTCCATTTGGAAAGCTCCATTCTTGCTGCCGTGAAGCTCCCTGAAATTCTCTGCTGTTGACAGGCCTCTGGCCACTCTAGCATTGGTGTGGGAAGAAAATGAGTTTTCTCTGGCTACACACGGAGCTTCATTGCTCCGGGTGGGGCTCACCTTGCCATGCTCTAGAGCTAAAGGGAATCTCAACGTGAGTCCTTGCCTCGAGGTAAGGCCCTGAGTAGCCCTGCAGAAAGGGAGGCATGCAGCTCTTTCCATGAGCTCTTAGTGGAGGTTCCGCTTTATCTTAAAGGAAGTACCCTTTTCAGGACTCCTAGGCCCCTCGGGTGAGCATCATTTTTGTTCCAAGATCACTGACGCACTCCACACCCCTGCGTGCCTGCTGAGCAGCATTGATTCCCATACGTCCCTCGGAGGCCCTCTGTGTCTGCCGAGTCTCGGGCAACACACTGTACGTTACTTGAGGAGAGCTCTATTTGCAGAGCAGTCGAACAGCATCAGAACCACATTTCTAGGCAGTCCAACATGCCCTGGAAGTTTTCGACATTGCCCTCGTCTGAATGTCCTGAGATAACACTCTTCTTAGAATTTATCGAGGACCTCTTTCCTGAAGTCACTCTATTCAAGGAGAAATACAGCATCCTAACATGCTGTGTCACTCACAGTGCAAGCAACGTGAGAACTTGCCTCGAGGGAAGGCCCTGAAATGCTATGCAGAAGCGGAGGCGTGTAGCACTTTCCATGAGGCCGTAGTCGCTGCTCTGCAGCATTTTAACGCCAGTACGCTTTTCAGGACACCTAGGTGCCTCGCCTGGAAACCCTATTTCCTGCAAGAACAGCAAGTACCCTCAGGCTCCCCTGGCCCTTCTAAGCAATATCCAGGCCCGTAGCTTTCCGACTCACAGTGTGTATGCCGAGTGTAGGGCAACAGAGTGCACTCTTACTGGGACATCTTGAATTAGCCAGCACTCATACAGGTTCACGAGCACCGTTCTAGCAAGTTCCAAAATGCCATGGAAGTTGCACTCATTCCCTGGTCTGAGCTGCACAGAGAAAAACACTAGGCTTCTCCTTCCATCCAGGACCTCCTAACTGAAGTCACCCTGCCTCCAGGAAAAAGACGGCTTGCGTTCCTATTGCAACTAAAGCACAGTTTTTCCTGAAGTACGGCAGGCTTTTGAAGAGGCACGGGCCCAGAGGCCTAGCTAGGGCTTTCCTTGGTGAGGCCGTTCACTAGATGCAGAACACCCTGCCTCGAGAAGTTGATTCAGGGAAGCAACTAGTGTGTACTCTGTGTCTCTTTTGACTTGTTAAAAACCACAGAGATGTATGCTGCCTGTTCCCATGAAATGCGGGCATGATGGTCCTAGCCTTGCTTTCCATTTGGAAAGCTCCATTCTTGCTGCCGTGAAGCTCCCTGAAATTCTCTGCTGTTGACAGGCCTCTGGCCACTCTAGCATTGGTGTGGGAAGAAAATGAGTTTTCTCTGGCTACACACGGAGCTTCATTGCTCCGGGTGGGGCTCACCTTGCCATGCTCTAGAGCTAAAGGGAATCTCAACGTGAGTCCTTGCCTCGAGGTAAGGCCCTGAGTAGCCCTGCAGAAAGGTAGGCATGCAGCTCTTTCCATGAGCTCTAAGTCGCTGTTCTGCTTTACTTTAAAGGAAGTACCCTTTTCAGGACTCCTAGGCCTCTCGGGTGAGCATCATTTTTGTTCCAAGATCCCTGAGTACCTCCACACCCCTGTAGGCCTGCTGAGCAACGACGAGGCCCATTGGTCCCTCGGAGGTCCTCTGTGTGTGCTGAGTCATGGGCAACACACTACACTCTTTCTTGTGATATCTTGATTCACAGCACTCGCATAGGTAAAAGAGCAACATTCTAGCAAGTTCCAACATGCCGTGGAAGTCGCACTCATTCCCTGGTCTGAGCTGCACAGAGAAAAACACTAGGCTTCTCCTTCCATCCAGGACCTCCTACCTGAAGTCATCCTGCCTCCAGGAGAAAGACGGCATGCGTTCCTATTGCAACTAAAGCACAGTTTTTCCTGTAGCACTGCAGGCTTTTGAAGAGGCAGGGGCCCAGAGGCCTAGCTAGGGCGTTCCTTGTTGAGGCCGTTCACAAGGAGCAGAACACCCTGCCTCGAGAAGTTGATTCAGGGAAGCAACTAGTGTGTACTCTGTGTCTCTTTTGACTTGTTAGAAACCACAGAGATGTATGCTGCCTGTGCCAATGGTAATGGGGGCATGATGGTCCTAGCCTTGCTTTCCATTTGGAAAGCTCCATTCTTGCTGCCGTGAAGCTCCCTGAAATTCTCTGCTGTTGACAGGCCTCTGGCCACTCTAGCATTGGTGTGGGAAGAAAATGAGTTTTCTCTGGCTACACACGGAGCTTCATTGCTCCGGGTGGGGCTCACCTTGCCATGCTCTAGAGCTAAAGGGAATCTCAACGTGAGTCCTTGCCTCGAGGTAAGGCCCTGAGTAGCCCTGCAGAAAGGGAGGCATGCAGCTCTTTCCATGAGCTCTTAGTGGAGGTTCCGCTTTATCTTAAAGGAAGTACCCTTTTCAGGACTCCTAGGCCCCTCGGGTGAGCATCATTTTTGTTCCAAGATCACTGACGCACTCCACACCCCTGCGTGCCTGCTGAGCAGCATTGATTCCCATACGTCCCTCGGAGGCCCTCTGTGTCTGCCGAGTCTCGGGCAACACACTGTACGTTACTTGAGGAGAGCTCTATTTGCAGAGCAGTCGAACAGCATCAGAACCACATTTCTAGGCAGTCCAACATGCCCTGGAAGTTTTCGACATTGCCCTCGTCTGAATGTCCTGAGATAACACTCTTCTTAGAATTTATCGAGGACCTCTTTCCTGAAGTCACTCTATTCAAGGAGAAATACAGCATCCTAACATGCTGTGTCGCTCACAGTGCAAGCAACGTGAGAACTTGCCTCGAGGGAAGGCCCTGAAATGCTATGCAGAAGCGGAGGCGTGTAGCACTTTCCATGAGGCCGTAGTCGCTGCTCTGCAGCATTTTAACGCCAGTACGCTTTTCAGGACACCTAGGTGCCTCGCCTGGAAACCCTATTTCCTGCAAGAACAGCAAGTACCCTCAGGCTCCCCTGGCCCTTCTAAGCAATATCCAGGCCCGTAGCTTTCCGACTCACAGTGTGTATGCCGAGTGTAGGGCAACAGAGTGCACTCTTACTGGGACATCTTGAATTAGCCAGCACTCATACAGGTTCACGAGCACCGTTCTAGCAAGTTCCAAAATGCCATGGAAGTTGCACTCATTCCCTGGTCTGAGCTGCACAGAGAAAAACACTAGGCTTCTCCTTCCATCCAGGACCTCCTAACTGAAGTCACCCTGCCTCCAGGAAAAAGACGGCTTGCGTTCCTATTGCAACTAAAGCACAGTTTTTCCTGAAGTACGGCAGGCTTTTGAAGAGGCACGGGCCCAGAGGCCTAGCTAGGGCTTTCCTTGGTGAGGCCGTTCACTAGATGCAGAACACCCTGCCTCGAGAAGTTGATTCAGGGAAGCAACTAGTGTGTACTCTGTGTCTCTTTTGACTTGTTAAAAACCACAGAGATGTATGCTGCCTGTTCCCATGAAATGCGGGCATGATGGTCCTAGCCTTGCTTTCCATTTGGAAAGCTCCATTCTTGCTGCCGTGAAGCTCCCTGAAATTCTCTGCTGTTGACAGGCCTCTGGCCACTCTAGCATTGGTGTGGGAAGAAAATGAGTTTTCTCTGGCTACACACGGAGCTTCATTGCTCCGGGTGGGGCTCACCTTGCCATGCTCTAGAGCTAAAGGGAATCTCAACGTGAGTCCTTGCCTCGAGGTAAGGCCCTGAGTAGCCCTGCAGAAAGGTAGGCATGCAGCTCTTTCCATGAGCTCTAAGTCGCTGTTCTGCTTTACTTTAAAGGAAGTACCCTTTTCAGGACTCCTAGGCCTCTCGGGTGAGCATCATTTTTGTTCCAAGATCCCTGAGTACCTCCACACCCCTGTAGGCCTGCTGAGCAACGACGAGGCCCATTGGTCCCTCGGAGGTCCTCTGTGTGTGCTGAGTCATGGGCAACACACTACACTCTTTCTTGTGATATCTTGATTCACAGCACTCGCATAGGTAAAAGAGCAACATTCTAGCAAGTTCCAACATGCCGTGGAAGTCGCACTCATTCCCTGGTCTGAGCTGCACAGAGAAAAACACTAGGCTTCTCCTTCCATCCAGGACCTCCTACCTGAAGTCATCCTGCCTCCAGGAGAAAGACGGCATGCGTTCCTATTGCAACTAAAGCACAGTTTTTCCTGTAGCACTGCAGGCTTTTGAAGAGGCAGGGGCCCAGAGGCCTAGCTAGGGCGTTCCTTGTTGAGGCCGTTCACAAGGAGCAGAACACCCTGCCTCGAGAAGTTGATTCAGGGAAGCAACTAGTGTGTACTCTGTGTCTCTTTTGACTTGTTAGAAACCACAGAGATGTATGCTGCCTGTGCCAATGGTAATGGGGGCATGATGGTCCTAGCCTTGCTTTCCATTTGGAAAGCTCCATTCTTGCTGCCGTGAAGCTCCCTGAAATTCTCTGCTGTTGACAGGCCTCTGGCCACTCTAGCATTGGTGTGGGAAGAAAATGAGTTTTCTCTGGCTACACACGGAGCTTCATTGCTCCGGGTGGGGCTCACCTTGCCATGCTCTAGAGCTAAAGGGAATCTCAACGTGAGTCCTTGCCTCGAGGTAAGGCCCTGAGTAGCCCTGCAGAAAGGGAGGCATGCAGCTCTTTCCATGAGCTCTTAGTGGAGGTTCCGCTTTATCTTAAAGGAAGTACCCTTTTCAGGACTCCTAGGCCCCTCGGGTGAGCATCATTTTTGTTCCAAGATCACTGACGCACTCCACACCCCTGCGTGCCTGCTGAGCAGCATTGATTCCCATACGTCCCTCGGAGGCCCTCTGTGTCTGCCGAGTCTCGGGCAACACACTGTACGTTACTTGAGGAGAGCTCTATTTGCAGAGCAGTCGAACAGCATCAGAACCACATTTCTAGGCAGTCCAACATGCCCTGGAAGTTTTCGACATTGCCCTCGTCTGAATGTCCTGAGATAACACTCTTCTTAGAATTTATCGAGGACCTCTTTCCTGAAGTCACTCTATTCAAGGAGAAATACAGCATCCTAACATGCTGTGTCACTCACAGTGCAAGCAACGTGAGAACTTGCCTCGAGGGAAGGCCCTGAAATGCTATGCAGAAGCGGAGGCGTGTAGCACTTTCCATGAGGCCGTAGTCGCTGCTCTGCAGCATTTTAACGCCAGTACGCTTTTCAGGACACCTAGGTGCCTCGCCTGGAAACCCTATTTCCTGCAAGAACAGCAAGTACCCTCAGGCTCCCCTGGCCCTTCTAAGCAATATCCAGGCCCGTAGCTTTCCGACTCACAGTGTGTATGCCGAGTGTAGGGCAACAGAGTGCACTCTTACTGGGACATCTTGAATTAGCCAGCACTCATACAGGTTCACGAGCACCGTTCTAGCAAGTTCCAAAATGCCATGGAAGTTGCACTCATTCCCTGGTCTGAGCTGCACAGAGAAAAACACTAGGCTTCTCCTTCCATCCAGGACCTCCTAACTGAAGTCACCCTGCCTCCAGGAAAAAGACGGCTTGCGTTCCTATTGCAACTAAAGCACAGTTTTTCCTGAAGTACGGCAGGCTTTTGAAGAGGCACGGGCCCAGAGGCCTAGCTAGGGCTTTCCTTGGTGAGGCCGTTCACTAGATGCAGAACACCCTGCCTCGAGAAGTTGATTCAGGGAAGCAACTAGTGTGTACTCTGTGTCTCTTTTGACTTGTTAAAAACCACAGAGATGTATGCTGCCTGTTCCCATGAAATGCGGGCATGATGGTCCTAGCCTTGCTTTCCATTTGGAAAGCTCCATTCTTGCTGCCGTGAAGCTCCCTGAAATTCTCTGCTGTTGACAGGCCTCTGGCCACTCTAGCATTGGTGTGGGAAGAAAATGAGTTTTCTCTGGCTACACACGGAGCTTCATTGCTCCGGGTGGGGCTCACCTTGCCATGCTCTAGAGCTAAAGGGAATCTCAACGTGAGTCCTTGCCTCGAGGTAAGGCCCTGAGTAGCCCTGCAGAAAGGTAGGCATGCAGCTCTTTCCATGAGCTCTAAGTCGCTGTTCTGCTTTACTTTAAAGGAAGTACCCTTTTCAGGACTCCTAGGCCTCTCGGGTGAGCATCATTTTTGTTCCAAGATCCCTGAGTACCTCCACACCCCTGTAGGCCTGCTGAGCAACGACGAGGCCCATTGGTCCCTCGGAGGTCCTCTGTGTGTGCTGAGTCATGGGCAACACACTACACTCTTTCTTGTGATATCTTGATTCACAGCACTCGCATAGGTAAAAGAGCAACATTCTAGCAAGTTCCAACATGCCGTGGAAGTCGCACTCATTCCCTGGTCTGAGCTGCACAGAGAAAAACACTAGGCTTCTCCTTCCATCCAGGACCTCCTACCTGAAGTCATCCTGCCTCCAGGAGAAAGACGGCATGCGTTCCTATTGCAACTAAAGCACAGTTTTTCCTGTAGCACTGCAGGCTTTTGAAGAGGCAGGGGCCCAGAGGCCTAGCTAGGGCGTTCCTTGTTGAGGCCGTTCACAAGGAGCAGAACACCCTGCCTCGAGAAGTTGATTCAGGGAAGCAACTAGTGTGTACTCTGTGTCTCTTTTGACTTGTTAGAAACCACAGAGATGTATGCTGCCTGTGCCAATGGTAATGGGGGCATGATGGTCCTAGCCTTGCTTTCCATTTGGAAAGCTCCATTCTTGCTGCCGTGAAGCTCCCTGAAATTCTCTGCTGTTGACAGGCCTCTGGCCACTCTAGCATTGGTGTGGGAAGAAAATGAGTTTTCTCTGGCTACACACGGAGCTTCATTGCTCCGGGTGGGGCTCACCTTGCCATGCTCTAGAGCTAAAGGGAATCTCAACGTGAGTCCTTGCCTCGAGGTAAGGCCCTGAGTAGCCCTGCAGAAAGGGAGGCATGCAGCTCTTTCCATGAGCTCTTAGTGGAGGTTCCGCTTTATCTTAAAGGAAGTACCCTTTTCAGGACTCCTAGGCCCCTCGGGTGAGCATCATTTTTGTTCCAAGATCACTGACGCACTCCACACCCCTGCGTGCCTGCTGAGCAGCATTGATTCCCATACGTCCCTCGGAGGCCCTCTGTGTCTGCCGAGTCTCGGGCAACACACTGTACGTTACTTGAGGAGAGCTCTATTTGCAGAGCAGTCGAACAGCATCAGAACCACATTTCTAGGCAGTCCAACATGCCCTGGAAGTTTTCGACATTGCCCTCGTCTGAATGTCCTGAGATAACACTCTTCTTAGAATTTATCGAGGACCTCTTTCCTGAAGTCACTCTATTCAAGGAGAAATACAGCATCCTAACATGCTGTGTCACTCACAGTGCAAGCAACGTGAGAACTTGCCTCGAGGGAAGGCCCTGAAATGCTATGCAGAAGCGGAGGCGTGTAGCACTTTCCATGAGGCCGTAGTCGCTGCTCTGCAGCATTTTAACGCCAGTACGCTTTTCAGGACACCTAGGTGCCTCGCCTGGAAACCCTATTTCCTGCAAGAACAGCAAGTACCCTCAGGCTCCCCTGGCCCTTCTAAGCAATATCCAGGCCCGTAGCTTTCCGACTCACAGTGTGTATGCCGAGTGTAGGGCAACAGAGTGCACTCTTACTGGGACATCTTGAATTAGCCAGCACTCATACAGGTTCACGAGCACCGTTCTAGCAAGTTCCAAAATGCCATGGAAGTTGCACTCATTCCCTGGTCTGAGCTGCACAGAGAAAAACACTAGGCTTCTCCTTCCATCCAGGACCTCCTAACTGAAGTCACCCTGCCTCCAGGAAAAAGACGGCTTGCGTTCCTATTGCAACTAAAGCACAGTTTTTCCTGAAGTACGGCAGGCTTTTGAAGAGGCACGGGCCCAGAGGCCTAGCTAGGGCTTTCCTTGGTGAGGCCGTTCACTAGATGCAGAACACCCTGCCTCGAGAAGTTGATTCAGGGAAGCAACTAGTGTGTACTCTGTGTCTCTTTTGACTTGTTAAAAACCACAGAGATGTATGCTGCCTGTTCCCATGAAATGCGGGCATGATGGTCCTAGCCTTGCTTTCCATTTGGAAAGCTCCATTCTTGCTGCCGTGAAGCTCCCTGAAATTCTCTGCTGTTGACAGGCCTCTGGCCACTCTAGCATTGGTGTGGGAAGAAAATGAGTTTTCTCTGGCTACACACGGAGCTTCATTGCTCCGGGTGGGGCTCACCTTGCCATGCTCTAGAGCTAAAGGGAATCTCAACGTGAGTCCTTGCCTCGAGGTAAGGCCCTGAGTAGCCCTGCAGAAAGGTAGGCATGCAGCTCTTTCCATGAGCTCTAAGTCGCTGTTCTGCTTTACTTTAAAGGAAGTACCCTTTTCAGGACTCCTAGGCCTCTCGGGTGAGCATCATTTTTGTTCCAAGATCCCTGAGTACCTCCACACCCCTGTAGGCCTGCTGAGCAACGACGAGGCCCATTGGTCCCTCGGAGGTCCTCTGTGTGTGCTGAGTCATGGGCAACACACTACACTCTTTCTTGTGATATCTTGATTCACAGCACTCGCATAGGTAAAAGAGCAACATTCTAGCAAGTTCCAACATGCCGTGGAAGTCGCACTCATTCCCTGGTCTGAGCTGCACAGAGAAAAACACTAGGCTTCTCCTTCCATCCAGGACCTCCTACCTGAAGTCATCCTGCCTCCAGGAGAAAGACGGCATGCGTTCCTATTGCAACTAAAGCACAGTTTTTCCTGTAGCACTGCAGGCTTTTGAAGAGGCAGGGGCCCAGAGGCCTAGCTAGGGCGTTCCTTGTTGAGGCCGTTCACAAGGAGCAGAACACCCTGCCTCGAGAAGTTGATTCAGGGAAGCAACTAGTGTGTACTCTGTGTCTCTTTTGACTTGTTAGAAACCACAGAGATGTATGCTGCCTGTGCCAATGGTAATGGGGGCATGATGGTCCTAGCCTTGCTTTCCATTTGGAAAGCTCCATTCTTGCTGCCGTGAAGCTCCCTGAAATTCTCTGCTGTTGACAGGCCTCTGGCCACTCTAGCATTGGTGTGGGAAGAAAATGAGTTTTCTCTGGCTACACACGGAGCTTCATTGCTCCGGGTGGGGCTCACCTTGCCATGCTCTAGAGCTAAAGGGAATCTCAACGTGAGTCCTTGCCTCGAGGTAAGGCCCTGAGTAGCCCTGCAGAAAGGGAGGCATGCAGCTCTTTCCATGAGCTCTTAGTGGAGGTTCCGCTTTATCTTAAAGGAAGTACCCTTTTCAGGACTCCTAGGCCCCTCGGGTGAGCATCATTTTTGTTCCAAGATCACTGACGCACTCCACACCCCTGCGTGCCTGCTGAGCAGCATTGATTCCCATACGTCCCTCGGAGGCCCTCTGTGTCTGCCGAGTCTCGGGCAACACACTGTACGTTACTTGAGGAGAGCTCTATTTGCAGAGCAGTCGAACAGCATCAGAACCACATTTCTAGGCAGTCCAACATGCCCTGGAAGTTTTCGACATTGCCCTCGTCTGAATGTCCTGAGATAACACTCTTCTTAGAATTTATCGAGGACCTCTTTCCTGAAGTCACTCTATTCAAGGAGAAATACAGCATCCTAACATGCTGTGTCGCTCACAGTGCAAGCAACGTGAGAACTTGCCTCGAGGGAAGGCCCTGAAATGCTATGCAGAAGCGGAGGCGTGTAGCACTTTCCATGAGGCCGTAGTCGCTGCTCTGCAGCATTTTAACGCCAGTACGCTTTTCAGGACACCTAGGTGCCTCGCCTGGAAACCCTATTTCCTGCAAGAACAGCAAGTACCCTCAGGCTCCCCTGGCCCTTCTAAGCAATATCCAGGCCCGTAGCTTTCCGACTCACAGTGTGTATGCCGAGTGTAGGGCAACAGAGTGCACTCTTACTGGGACATCTTGAATTAGCCAGCACTCATACAGGTTCACGAGCACCGTTCTAGCAAGTTCCAAAATGCCATGGAAGTTGCACTCATTCCCTGGTCTGAGCTGCACAGAGAAAAACACTAGGCTTCTCCTTCCATCCAGGACCTCCTAACTGAAGTCACCCTGCCTCCAGGAAAAAGACGGCTTGCGTTCCTATTGCAACTAAAGCACAGTTTTTCCTGAAGTACGGCAGGCTTTTGAAGAGGCACGGGCCCAGAGGCCTAGCTAGGGCTTTCCTTGGTGAGGCCGTTCACTAGATGCAGAACACCCTGCCTCGAGAAGTTGATTCAGGGAAGCAACTAGTGTGTACTCTGTGTCTCTTTTGACTTGTTAAAAACCACAGAGATGTATGCTGCCTGTTCCCATGAAATGCGGGCATGATGGTCCTAGCCTTGCTTTCCATTTGGAAAGCTCCATTCTTGCTGCCGTGAAGCTCCCTGAAATTCTCTGCTGTTGACAGGCCTCTGGCCACTCTAGCATTGGTGTGGGAAGAAAATGAGTTTTCTCTGGCTACACACGGAGCTTCATTGCTCCGGGTGGGGCTCACCTTGCCATGCTCTAGAGCTAAAGGGAATCTCAACGTGAGTCCTTGCCTCGAGGTAAGGCCCTGAGTAGCCCTGCAAAAAGGTAGGCATGCAGCTCTTTCCATGAGCTCTAAGTCGCTGTTCTGCTTTACTTTAAAGGAAGTACCCTTTTCAGGACTCCTAGGCCTCTCGGGTGAGCATCATTTTTGTTCCAAGATCCCTGAGTACCTCCACACCCCTGTAGGCCTGCTGAGCAACGACGAGGCCCATTGGTCCCTCGGAGGTCCTCTGTGTGTGCTGAGTCATGGGCAACACACTACACTCTTTCTTGTGATATCTTGATTCACAGCACTCGCATAGGTAAAAGAGCAACATTCTAGCAAGTTCCAACATGCCGTGGAAGTCGCACTCATTCCCTGGTCTGAGCTGCACAGAGAAAAACACTAGGCTTCTCCTTCCATCCAGGACCTCCTACCTGAAGTCATCCTGCCTCCAGGAGAAAGACGGCATGCGTTCCTATTGCAACTAAAGCACAGTTTTTCCTGTAGCACTGCAGGCTTTTGAAGAGGCAGGGGCCCAGAGGCCTAGCTAGGGCGTTCCTTGTTGAGGCCGTTCACAAGGAGCAGAACACCCTGCCTCGAGAAGTTGATTCAGGGAAGCAACTAGTGTGTACTCTGTGTCTCTTTTGACTTGTTAGAAACCACAGAGATGTATGCTGCCTGTGCCAATGGTAATGGGGGCATGATGGTCCTAGCCTTGCTTTCCATTTGGAAAGCTCCATTCTTGCTGCCGTGAAGCTCCCTGAAATTCTCTGCTGTTGACAGGCCTCTGGCCACTCTAGCATTGGTGTGGGAAGAAAATGAGTTTTCTCTGGCTACACACGGAGCTTCATTGCTCCGGGTGGGGCTCACCTTGCCATGCTCTAGAGCTAAAGGGAATCTCAACGTGAGTCCTTGCCTCGAGGTAAGGCCCTGAGTAGCCCTGCAGAAAGGGAGGCATGCAGCTCTTTCCATGAGCTCTTAGTGGAGGTTCCGCTTTATCTTAAAGGAAGTACCCTTTTCAGGACTCCTAGGCCCCTCGGGTGAGCATCATTTTTGTTCCAAGATCACTGACGCACTCCACACCCCTGCGTGCCTGCTGAGCAGCATTGATTCCCATACGTCCCTCGGAGGCCCTCTGTGTCTGCCGAGTCTCGGGCAACACACTGTACGTTACTTGAGGAGAGCTCTATTTGCAGAGCAGTCGAACAGCATCAGAACCACATTTCTAGGCAGTCCAACATGCCCTGGAAGTTTTCGACATTGCCCTCGTCTGAATGTCCTGAGATAACACTCTTCTTAGAATTTATCGAGGACCTCTTTCCTGAAGTCACTCTATTCAAGGAGAAATACAGCATCCTAACATGCTGTGTCACTCACAGTGCAAGCAACGTGAGAACTTGCCTCGAGGGAAGGCCCTGAAATGCTATGCAGAAGCGGAGGCGTGTAGCACTTTCCATGAGGCCGTAGTCGCTGCTCTGCAGCATTTTAACGCCAGTACGCTTTTCAGGACACCTAGGTGCCTCGCCTGGAAACCCTATTTCCTGCAAGAACAGCAAGTACCCTCAGGCTCCCCTGGCCCTTCTAAGCAATATCCAGGCCCGTAGCTTTCCGACTCACAGTGTGTATGCCGAGTGTAGGGCAACAGAGTGCACTCTTACTGGGACATCTTGAATTAGCCAGCACTCATACAGGTTCACGAGCACCGTTCTAGCAAGTTCCAAAATGCCATGGAAGTTGCACTCATTCCCTGGTCTGAGCTGCACAGAGAAAAACACTAGGCTTCTCCTTCCATCCAGGACCTCCTAACTGAAGTCACCCTGCCTCCAGGAAAAAGACGGCTTGCGTTCCTATTGCAACTAAAGCACAGTTTTTCCTGAAGTACGGCAGGCTTTTGAAGAGGCACGGGCCCAGAGGCCTAGCTAGGGCTTTCCTTGGTGAGGCCGTTCACTAGATGCAGAACACCCTGCCTCGAGAAGTTGATTCAGGGAAGCAACTAGTGTGTACTCTGTGTCTCTTTTGACTTGTTAAAAACCACAGAGATGTATGCTGCCTGTTCCCATGAAATGCGGGCATGATGGTCCTAGCCTTGCTTTCCATTTGGAAAGCTCCATTCTTGCTGCCGTGAAGCTCCCTGAAATTCTCTGCTGTTGACAGGCCTCTGGCCACTCTAGCATTGGTGTGGGAAGAAAATGAGTTTTCTCTGGCTACACACGGAGCTTCATTGCTCCGGGTGGGGCTCACCTTGCCATGCTCTAGAGCTAAAGGGAATCTCAACGTGAGTCCTTGCCTCGAGGTAAGGCCCTGAGTAGCCCTGCAGAAAGGTAGGCATGCAGCTCTTTCCATGAGCTCTAAGTCGCTGTTCTGCTTTACTTTAAAGGAAGTACCCTTTTCAGGACTCCTAGGCCTCTCGGGTGAGCATCATTTTTGTTCCAAGATCCCTGAGTACCTCCACACCCCTGTAGGCCTGCTGAGCAACGACGAGGCCCATTGGTCCCTCGGAGGTCCTCTGTGTGTGCTGAGTCATGGGCAACACACTACACTCTTTCTTGTGATATCTTGATTCACAGCACTCGCATAGGTAAAAGAGCAACATTCTAGCAAGTTCCAACATGCCGTGGAAGTCGCACTCATTCCCTGGTCTGAGCTGCACAGAGAAAAACACTAGGCTTCTCCTTCCATCCAGGACCTCCTACCTGAAGTCATCCTGCCTCCAGGAGAAAGACGGCATGCGTTCCTATTGCAACTAAAGCACAGTTTTTCCTGTAGCACTGCAGGCTTTTGAAGAGGCAGGGGCCCAGAGGCCTAGCTAGGGCGTTCCTTGTTGAGGCCGTTCACAAGGAGCAGAACACCCTGCCTCGAGAAGTTGATTCAGGGAAGCAACTAGTGTGTACTCTGTGTCTCTTTTGACTTGTTAGAAACCACAGAGATGTATGCTGCCTGTGCCAATGGTAATGGGGGCATGATGGTCCTAGCCTTGCTTTCCATTTGGAAAGCTCCATTCTTGCTGCCGTGAAGCTCCCTGAAATTCTCTGCTGTTGACAGGCCTCTGGCCACTCTAGCATTGGTGTGGGAAGAAAATGAGTTTTCTCTGGCTACACACGGAGCTTCATTGCTCCGGGTGGGGCTCACCTTGCCATGCTCTAGAGCTAAAGGGAATCTCAACGTGAGTCCTTGCCTCGAGGTAAGGCCCTGAGTAGCCCTGCAGAAAGGGAGGCATGCAGCTCTTTCCATGAGCTCTTAGTGGAGGTTCCGCTTTATCTTAAAGGAAGTACCCTTTTCAGGACTCCTAGGCCCCTCGGGTGAGCATCATTTTTGTTCCAAGATCACTGACGCACTCCACACCCCTGCGTGCCTGCTGAGCAGCATTGATTCCCATACGTCCCTCGGAGGCCCTCTGTGTCTGCCGAGTCTCGGGCAACACACTGTACGTTACTTGAGGAGAGCTCTATTTGCAGAGCAGTCGAACAGCATCAGAACCACATTTCTAGGCAGTCCAACATGCCCTGGAAGTTTTCGACATTGCCCTCGTCTGAATGTCCTGAGATAACACTCTTCTTAGAATTTATCGAGGACCTCTTTCCTGAAGTCACTCTATTCAAGGAGAAATACAGCATCCTAACATGCTGTGTCGCTCACAGTGCAAGCAACGTGAGAACTTGCCTCGAGGGAAGGCCCTGAAATGCTATGCAGAAGCGGAGGCGTGTAGCACTTTCCATGAGGCCGTAGTCGCTGCTCTGCAGCATTTTAACGCCAGTACGCTTTTCAGGACACCTAGGTGCCTCGCCTGGAAACCCTATTTCCTGCAAGAACAGCAAGTACCCTCAGGCTCCCCTGGCCCTTCTAAGCAATATCCAGGCCCGTAGCTTTCCGACTCACAGTGTGTATGCCGAGTGTAGGGCAACAGAGTGCACTCTTACTGGGACATCTTGAATTAGCCAGCACTCATACAGGTTCACGAGCACCGTTCTAGCAAGTTCCAAAATGCCATGGAAGTTGCACTCATTCCCTGGTCTGAGCTGCACAGAGAAAAACACTAGGCTTCTCCTTCCATCCAGGACCTCCTAACTGAAGTCACCCTGCCTCCAGGAAAAAGACGGCTTGCGTTCCTATTGCAACTAAAGCACAGTTTTTCCTGAAGTACGGCAGGCTTTTGAAGAGGCACGGGCCCAGAGGCCTAGCTAGGGCTTTCCTTGGTGAGGCCGTTCACTAGATGCAGAACACCCTGCCTCGAGAAGTTGATTCAGGGAAGCAACTAGTGTGTACTCTGTGTCTCTTTTGACTTGTTAAAAACCACAGAGATGTATGCTGCCTGTTCCCATGAAATGCGGGCATGATGGTCCTAGCCTTGCTTTCCATTTGGAAAGCTCCATTCTTGCTGCCGTGAAGCTCCCTGAAATTCTCTGCTGTTGACAGGCCTCTGGCCACTCTAGCATTGGTGTGGGAAGAAAATGAGTTTTCTCTGGCTACACACGGAGCTTCATTGCTCCGGGTGGGGCTCACCTTGCCATGCTCTAGAGCTAAAGGGAATCTCAACGTGAGTCCTTGCCTCGAGGTAAGGCCCTGAGTAGCCCTGCAGAAAGGTAGGCATGCAGCTCTTTCCATGAGCTCTAAGTCGCTGTTCTGCTTTACTTTAAAGGAAGTACCCTTTTCAGGACTCCTAGGCCTCTCGGGTGAGCATCATTTTTGTTCCAAGATCCCTGAGTACCTCCACACCCCTGTAGGCCTGCTGAGCAACGACGAGGCCCATTGGTCCCTCGGAGGTCCTCTGTGTGTGCTGAGTCATGGGCAACACACTACACTCTTTCTTGTGATATCTTGATTCACAGCACTCGCATAGGTAAAAGAGCAACATTCTAGCAAGTTCCAACATGCCGTGGAAGTCGCACTCATTCCCTGGTCTGAGCTGCACAGAGAAAAACACTAGGCTTCTCCTTCCATCCAGGACCTCCTACCTGAAGTCATCCTGCCTCCAGGAGAAAGACGGCATGCGTTCCTATTGCAACTAAAGCACAGTTTTTCCTGTAGCACTGCAGGCTTTTGAAGAGGCAGGGGCCCAGAGGCCTAGCTAGGGCGTTCCTTGTTGAGGCCGTTCACAAGGAGCAGAACACCCTGCCTCGAGAAGTTGATTCAGGGAAGCAACTAGTGTGTACTCTGTGTCTCTTTTGACTTGTTAGAAACCACAGAGATGTATGCTGCCTGTGCCAATGGTAATGGGGGCATGATGGTCCTAGCCTTGCTTTCCATTTGGAAAGCTCCATTCTTGCTGCCGTGAAGCTCCCTGAAATTCTCTGCTGTTGACAGGCCTCTGGCCACTCTAGCATTGGTGTGGGAAGAAAATGAGTTTTCTCTGGCTACACACGGAGCTTCATTGCTCCGGGTGGGGCTCACCTTGCCATGCTCTAGAGCTAAAGGGAATCTCAACGTGAGTCCTTGCCTCGAGGTAAGGCCCTGAGTAGCCCTGCAGAAAGGGAGGCATGCAGCTCTTTCCATGAGCTCTTAGTGGAGGTTCCGCTTTATCTTAAAGGAAGTACCCTTTTCAGGACTCCTAGGCCCCTCGGGTGAGCATCATTTTTGTTCCAAGATCACTGACGC
The DNA here is from genome assembly GCF_028023285.1 of Balaenoptera ricei. Taxonomy (NCBI): domain Eukaryota; kingdom Metazoa; phylum Chordata; class Mammalia; order Artiodactyla; family Balaenopteridae; genus Balaenoptera; species Balaenoptera ricei. Next base: position 82,172,956 of record NC_082654.1, read on the forward strand.
ACTCCACACCCCTGCGTGCCTGCTGAGCAGCATTGATTCCCATACGTCCCTCGGAGGCCCTCTGTGTCTGCCGAGTCTCGGGCAACACACTGTACGTTACTTGAGGAGAGCTCTATTTGCAGAGCAGTCGAACAGCATCAGAACCACATTTCTAGGCAGTCCAACATGCCCTGGAAGTTTTCGACATTGCCCTCGTCTGAATGTCCTGAGATAACACTCTTCTTAGAATTTATCGAGGACCTCTTTCCTGAAGTCACTCTATTCAAGGAGAAATACAGCATCCTAACATGCTGTGTCACTCACAGTGCAAGCAACGTGAGAACTTGCCTCGAGGGAAGGCCCTGAAATGCTATGCAGAAGCGGAGGCGTGTAGCACTTTCCATGAGGCCGTAGTCGCTGCTCTGCAGCATTTTAACGCCAGTACGCTTTTCAGGACACCTAGGTGCCTCGCCTGGAAACCCTATTTCCTGCAAGAACAGCAAGTACCCTCAGGCTCCCCTGGCCCTTCTAAGCAATATCCAGGCCCGTAGCTTTCCGACTCACAGTGTGTATGCCGAGTGTAGGGCAACAGAGTGCACTCTTACTGGGACATCTTGAATTAGCCAGCACTCATACAGGTTCACGAGCACCGTTCTAGCAAGTTCCAAAATGCCATGGAAGTTGCACTCATTCCCTGGTCTGAGCTGCACAGAGAAAAACACTAGGCTTCTCCTTCCATCCAGGACCTCCTAACTGAAGTCACCCTGCCTCCAGGAAAAAGACGGCTTGCGTTCCTATTGCAACTAAAGCACAGTTTTTCCTGAAGTACGGCAGGCTTTTGAAGAGGCACGGGCCCAGAGGCCTAGCTAGGGCTTTCCTTGGTGAGGCCGTTCACTAGATGCAGAACACCCTGCCTCGAGAAGTTGATTCAGGGAAGCAACTAGTGTGTACTCTGTGTCTCTTTTGACTTGTTAAAAACCACAGAGATGTATGCTGCCTGTTCCCATGAAATGCGGGCATGATGGTCCTAGCCTTGCTTTCCATTTGGAAAGCTCCATTCTTGCTGCCGTGAAGCTCCCTGAAATTCTCTGCTGTTGACAGGCCTCTGGCCACTCTAGCATTGGTGTGGGAAGAAAATGAGTTTTCTCTGGCTACACACGGAGCTTCATTGCTCCGGGTGGGGCTCACCTTGCCATGCTCTAGAGCTAAAGGGAATCTCAACGTGAGTCCTTGCCTCGAGGTAAGGCCCTGAGTAGCCCTGCAGAAAGGTAGGCATGCAGCTCTTTCCATGAGCTCTAAGTCGCTGTTCTGCTTTACTTTAAAGGAAGTACCCTTTTCAGGACTCCTAGGCCTCTCGGGTGAGCATCATTTTTGTTCCAAGATCCCTGAGTACCTCCACACCCCTGTAGGCCTGCTGAGCAACGACGAGGCCCATTGGTCCCTCGGAGGTCCTCTGTGTGTGCTGAGTCATGGGCAACACACTACACTCTTTCTTGTGATATCTTGATTCACAGCACTCGCATAGGTAAAAGAGCAACATTCTAGCAAGTTCCAACATGCCGTGGAAGTCGCACTCATTCCCTGGTCTGAGCTGCACAGAGAAAAACACTAGGCTTCTCCTTCCATCCAGGACCTCCTACCTGAAGTCATCCTGCCTCCAGGAGAAAGACGGCATGCGTTCCTATTGCAACTAAAGCACAGTTTTTCCTGTAGCACTGCAGGCTTTTGAAGAGGCAGGGGCCCAGAGGCCTAGCTAGGGCGTTCCTTGTTGAGGCCGTTCACAAGGAGCAGAACACCCTGCCTCGAGAAGTTGATTCAGGGAAGCAACTAGTGTGTACTCTGTGTCTCTTTTGACTTGTTAGAAACCACAGAGATGTATGCTGCCTGTGCCAATGGTAATGGGGGCATGATGGTCCTAGCCTTGCTTTCCATTTGGAAAGCTCCATTCTTGCTGCCGTGAAGCTCCCTGAAATTCTCTGCTGTTGACAGGCCTCTGGCCACTCTAGCATTGGTGTGGGAAGAAAATGAGTTTTCTCTGGCTACACACGGAGCTTCATTGCTCCGGGTGGGGCTCACCTTGCCATGCTCTAGAGCTAAAGGGAATCTCAACGTGAGTCCTTGCCTCGAGGTAAGGCCCTGAGTAGCCCTGCAGAAAGGGAGGCATGCAGCTCTTTCCATGAGCTCTTAGTGGAGGTTCCGCTTTATCTTAAAGGAAGTACCCTTTTCAGGACTCCTAGGCCCCTCGGGTGAGCATCATTTTTGTTCCAAGATCACTGACGCACTCCACACCCCTGCGTGCCTGCTGAGCAGCATTGATTCCCATACGTCCCTCGGAGGCCCTCTGTGTCTGCCGAGTCTCGGGCAACACACTGTACGTTACTTGAGGAGAGCTCTATTTGCAGAGCAGTCGAACAGCATCAGAACCACATTTCTAGGCAGTCCAACATGCCCTGGAAGTTTTCGACATTGCCCTCGTCTGAATGTCCTGAGATAACACTCTTCTTAGAATTTATCGAGGACCTCTTTCCTGAAGTCACTCTATTCAAGGAGAAATACAGCATCCTAACATGCTGTGTCGCTCACAGTGCAAGCAACGTGAGAACTTGCCTCGAGGGAAGGCCCTGAAATGCTATGCAGAAGCGGAGGCGTGTAGCACTTTCCATGAGGCCGTAGTCGCTGCTCTGCAGCATTTTAACGCCAGTACGCTTTTCAGGACACCTAGGTGCCTCGCCTGGAAACCCTATTTCCTGCAAGAACAGCAAGTACCCTCAGGCTCCCCTGGCCCTTCTAAGCAATATCCAGGCCCGTAGCTTTCCGACTCACAGTGTGTATGCCGAGTGTAGGGCAACAGAGTGCACTCTTACTGGGACATCTTGAATTAGCCAGCACTCATACAGGTTCACGAGCACCGTTCTAGCAAGTTCCAAAATGCCATGGAAGTTGCACTCATTCCCTGGTCTGAGCTGCACAGAGAAAAACACTAGGCTTCTCCTTCCATCCAGGACCTCCTAACTGAAGTCACCCTGCCTCCAGGAAAAAGACGGCTTGCGTTCCTATTGCAACTAAAGCACAGTTTTTCCTGAAGTACGGCAGGCTTTTGAAGAGGCACGGGCCCAGAGGCCTAGCTAGGGCTTTCCTTGGTGAGGCCGTTCACTAGATGCAGAACACCCTGCCTCGAGAAGTTGATTCAGGGAAGCAACTAGTGTGTACTCTGTGTCTCTTTTGACTTGTTAAAAACCACAGAGATGTATGCTGCCTGTTCCCATGAAATGCGGGCATGATGGTCCTAGCCTTGCTTTCCATTTGGAAAGCTCCATTCTTGCTGCCGTGAAGCTCCCTGAAATTCTCTGCTGTTGACAGGCCTCTGGCCACTCTAGCATTGGTGTGGGAAGAAAATGAGTTTTCTCTGGCTACACACGGAGCTTCATTGCTCCGGGTGGGGCTCACCTTGCCATGCTCTAGAGCTAAAGGGAATCTCAACGTGAGTCCTTGCCTCGAGGTAAGGCCCTGAGTAGCCCTGCAGAAAGGTAGGCATGCAGCTCTTTCCATGAGCTCTAAGTCGCTGTTCTGCTTTACTTTAAAGGAAGTACCCTTTTCAGGACTCCTAGGCCTCTCGGGTGAGCATCATTTTTGTTCCAAGATCCCTGAGTACCTCCACACCCCTGTAGGCCTGCTGAGCAACGACGAGGCCCATTGGTCCCTCGGAGGTCCTCTGTGTGTGCTGAGTCATGGGCAACACACTACACTCTTTCTTGTGATATCTTGATTCACAGCACTCGCATAGGTAAAAGAGCAACATTCTAGCAAGTTCCAACATGCCGTGGAAGTCGCACTCATTCCCTGGTCTGAGCTGCACAGAGAAAAACACTAGGCTTCTCCTTCCATCCAGGACCTCCTACCTGAAGTCATCCTGCCTCCAGGAGAAAGACGGCATGCGTTCCTATTGCAACTAAAGCACAGTTTTTCCTGTAGCACTGCAGGCTTTTGAAGAGGCAGGGGCCCAGAGGCCTAGCTAGGGCGTTCCTTGTTGAGGCCGTTCACAAGGAGCAGAACACCCTGCCTCGAGAAGTTGATTCAGGGAAGCAACTAGTGTGTACTCTGTGTCTCTTTTGACTTGTTAGAAACCACAGAGATGTATGCTGCCTGTGCCAATGGTAATGGGGGCATGATGGTCCTAGCCTTGCTTTCCATTTGGAAAGCTCCATTCTTGCTGCCGTGAAGCTCCCTGAAATTCTCTGCTGTTGACAGGCCTCTGGCCACTCTAGCATTGGTGTGGGAAGAAAATGAGTTTTCTCTGGCTACACACGGAGCTTCATTGCTCCGGGTGGGGCTCACCTTGCCATGCTCTAGAGCTAAAGGGAATCTCAACGTGAGTCCTTGCCTCGAGGTAAGGCCCTGAGTAGCCCTGCAGAAAGGGAGGCATGCAGCTCTTTCCATGAACTCTTAGTGGAGGTTCCGCTTTATCTTAAAGGAAGTACCCTTTTCAGGACTCCTAGGCCCCTCGGGTGAGCATCATTTTTGTTCCAAGATCACTGACGCACTCCACACCCCTGCGTGCCTGCTGAGCAGCATTGATTCCCATACGTCCCTCGGAGGCCCTCTGTGTCTGCCGAGTCTCGGGCAACACACTGTACGTTACTTGAGGAGAGCTCTATTTGCAGAGCAGTCGAACAGCATCAGAACCACATTTCTAGGCAGTCCAACATGCCCTGGAAGTTTTCGACATTGCCCTCGTCTGAATGTCCTGAGATAACACTCTTCTTAGAATTTATCGAGGACCTCTTTCCTGAAGTCACTCTATTCAAGGAGAAATACAGCATCCTAACATGCTGTGTCGCTCACAGTGCAAGCAACGTGAGAACTTGCCTCGAGGGAAGGCCCTGAAATGCTATGCAGAAGCGGAGGCGTGTAGCACTTTCCATGAGGCCGTAGTCGCTGCTCTGCAGCATTTTAACGCCAGTACGCTTTTCAGGACACCTAGGTGCCTCGCCTGGAAACCCTATTTCCTGCAAGAACAGCAAGTACCCTCAGGCTCCCCTGGCCCTTCTAAGCAATATCCAGGCCCGTAGCTTTCCGACTCACAGTGTGTATGCCGAGTGTAGGGCAACAGAGTGCACTCTTACTGGGACATCTTGAATTAGCCAGCACTCATACAGGTTCACGAGCACCGTTCTAGCAAGTTCCAAAATGCCATGGAAGTTGCACTCATTCCCTGGTCTGAGCTGCACAGAGAAAAACACTAGGCTTCTCCTTCCATCCAGGACCTCCTAACTGAAGTCACCCTGCCTCCAGGAAAAAGACGGCTTGCGTTCCTATTGCAACTAAAGCACAGTTTTTCCTGAAGTACGGCAGGCTTTTGAAGAGGCACGGGCCCAGAGGCCTAGCTAGGGCTTTCCTTGGTGAGGCCGTTCACTAGATGCAGAACACCCTGCCTCGAGAAGTTGATTCAGGGAAGCAACTAGTGTGTACTCTGTGTCTCTTTTGACTTGTTAAAAACCACAGAGATGTATGCTGCCTGTTCCCATGAAATGCGGGCATGATGGTCCTAGCCTTGCTTTCCATTTGGAAAGCTCCATTCTTGCTGCCGTGAAGCTCCCTGAAATTCTCTGCTGTTGACAGGCCTCTGGCCACTCTAGCATTGGTGTGGGAAGAAAATGAGTTTTCTCTGGCTACACACGGAGCTTCATTGCTCCGGGTGGGGCTCACCTTGCCATGCTCTAGAGCTAAAGGGAATCTCAACGTGAGTCCTTGCCTCGAGGTAAGGCCCTGAGTAGCCCTGCAGAAAGGTAGGCATGCAGCTCTTTCCATGAGCTCTAAGTCGCTGTTCTGCTTTACTTTAAAGGAAGTACCCTTTTCAGGACTCCTAGGCCTCTCGGGTGAGCATCATTTTTGTTCCAAGATCCCTGAGTACCTCCACACCCCTGTAGGCCTGCTGAGCAACGACGAGGCCCATTGGTCCCTCGGAGGTCCTCTGTGTGTGCTGAGTCATGGGCAACACACTACACTCTTTCTTGTGATATCTTGATTCACAGCACTCGCATAGGTAAAAGAGCAACATTCTAGCAAGTTCCAACATGCCGTGGAAGTCGCACTCATTCCCTGGTCTGAGCTGCACAGAGAAAAACACTAGGCTTCTCCTTCCATCCAGGACCTCCTACCTGAAGTCATCCTGCCTCCAGGAGAAAGACGGCATGCGTTCCTATTGCAACTAAAGCACAGTTTTTCCTGTAGCACTGCAGGCTTTTGAAGAGGCAGGGGCCCAGAGGCCTAGCTAGGGCGTTCCTTGTTGAGGCCGTTCACAAGGAGCAGAACACCCTGCCTCGAGAAGTTGATTCAGGGAAGCAACTAGTGTGTACTCTGTGTCTCTTTTGACTTGTTAGAAACCACAGAGATGTATGCTGCCTGTGCCAATGGTAATGGGGGCATGATGGTCCTAGCCTTGCTTTCCATTTGGAAAGCTCCATTCTTGCTGCCGTGAAGCTCCCTGAAATTCTCTGCTGTTGACAGGCCTCTGGCCACTCTAGCATTGGTGTGGGAAGAAAATGAGTTTTCTCTGGCTACACACGGAGCTTCATTGCTCCGGGTGGGGCTCACCTTGCCATGCTCTAGAGCTAAAGGGAATCTCAACGTGAGTCCTTGCCTCGAGGTAAGGCCCTGAGTAGCCCTGCAGAAAGGGAGGCATGCAGCTCTTTCCATGAGCTCTTAGTGGAGGTTCCGCTTTATCTTAAAGGAAGTACCCTTTTCAGGACTCCTAGGCCCCTCGGGTGAGCATCATTTTTGTTCCAAGATCCCTGAGTACCTCCACACCCCTGTAGGCCTGCTGAGCAACGACGAGGCCCATTGGTCCCTCGGAGGTCCTCTGTGTGTGCTGAGTCATGGGCAACACACTACACTCTTTCTTGTGATATCTTGATTCACAGCACTCGCATAGGTAAAAGAGCAACATTCTAGCAAGTTCCAACATGCCGTGGAAGTCGCACTCATTCCCTGGTCTGAGCTGCACAGAGAAAAACACTAGGCTTCTCCTTCCATCCAGGACCTCCTACCTGAAGTCATCCTGCCTCCAGGAGAAAGACGGCATGCGTTCCTATTGCAACTAAAGCACAGTTTTTCCTGTAGCACTGCAGGCTTTTGAAGAGGCAGGGGCCCAGAGGCCTAGCTAGGGCGTTCCTTGTTGAGGCCGTTCACAAGGAGCAGAACACCCTGCCTCGAGAAGTTGATTCAGGGAAGCAACTAGTGTGTACTCTGTGTCTCTTTTGACTTGTTAGAAACCACAGAGATGTATGCTGCCTGTGCCAATGGTAATGGGGGCATGATGGTCCTAGCCTTGCTTTCCATTTGGAAAGCTCCATTCTTGCTGCCGTGAAGCTCCCTGAAATTCTCTGCTGTTGACAGGCCTCTGGCCACTCTAGCATTGGTGTGGGAAGAAAATGAGTTTTCTCTGGCTACACACGGAGCTTCATTGCTCCGGGTGGGGCTGACCTTGCCATGCTCTAGAGCTAAAGGGAATCTCAACGTGAGTCCTTGCCTCGAGGTAAGGCCCTGAGTAGCCCTGCAGAAAGGGAGGCATGCAGCTCTTTCCATGAGCTCTAAGTCGCTGTTCTGCTTTACTTTAAAGGAAGTACCCTTTTCAGGACTCCTAGGCCTCTCGGGTGAGCATCATTTTTGTTCCAAGATCCCTGAGTACCTCCACACCCCTGTAGGCCTGCTGAGCAACGACGAGGCCCATTGGTCCCTCGGAGGTCCTCTGTGTGTGCTGAGTCATGGGCAACACACTACACTCTTTCTTGTGATATCTTGATTCACAGCACTCGCATAGGTAAAAGAGCAACATTCTAGCAAGTTCCAACATGCCGTGGAAGTCGCACTCATTCCCTGGTCTGAGCTGCACAGAGAAAAACACTAGGCTTCTCCTTCCATCCAGGACCTCCTACCTGAAGTCATCCTGCCTCCAGGAGAAAGACGGCATGCGTTCCTATTGCAACTAAAGCACAGTTTTTCCTGTAGCACTGCAGGCTTTTGAAGAGGCAGGGGCCCAGAGGCCTAGCTAGGGCGTTCCTTGTTGAGGCCGTTCACAAGGAGCAGAACACCCTGCCTCGAGAAGTTGATTCAGGGAAGCAACTAGTGTGTACTCTGTGTCTCTTTTGACTTGTTAGAAACCACAGAGATGTATGCTGCCTGTGCCAATGGTAATGGGGGCATGATGGTCCTAGCCTTGCTTTCCATTTGGAAAGCTCCATTCTTGCTGCCGTGAAGCTCCCTGAAATTCTCTGCTGTTGACAGGCCTCTGGCCACTCTAGCATTGGTGTGGGAAGAAAATGAGTTTTCTCTGGCTACACACGGAGCTTCATTGCTCCGGGTGGGGCTCACCTTGCCATGCTCTAGAGCTAAAGGGAATCTCAACGTGAGTCCTTGCCTCGAGGTAAGGCCCTGAGTAGCCCTGCAGAAAGGGAGGCATGCAGCTCTTTCCATGAGCTCTTAGTGGAGGTTCCGCTTTATCTTAAAGGAAGTACCCTTTTCAGGACTCCTAGGCCCCTCGGGTGAGCATCATTTTTGTTCCAAGATCACTGACGCACTCCACACCCCTGCGTGCCTGCTGAGCAGCATTGATTCCCATACGTCCCTCGGAGGCCCTCTGTGTCTGCCGAGTCTCGGGCAACACACTGTACGTTACTTGAGGAGAGCTCTATTTGCAGAGCAGTCGAACAGCATCAGAACCACATTTCTAGGCAGTCCAACATGCCCTGGAAGTTTTCGACATTGCCCTCGTCTGAATGTCCTGAGATAACACTCTTCTTAGAATTTATCGAGGACCTCTTTCCTGAAGTCACTCTATTCAAGGAGAAATACAGCATCCTAACATGCTGTGTCGCTCACAGTGCAAGCAACGTGAGAACTTGCCTCGAGGGAAGGCCCTGAAATGCTATGCAGAAGCGGAGGCGTGTAGCACTTTCCATGAGGCCGTAGTCGCTGCTCTGCAGCATTTTAACGCCAGTACGCTTTTCAGGACACCTAGGTGCCTCGCCTGGAAACCCTATTTCCTGCAAGAACAGCAAGTACCCTCAGGCTCCCCTGGCCCTTCTAAGCAATATCCAGGCCCGTAGCTTTCCGACTCACAGTGTGTATGCCGAGTGTAGGGCAACAGAGTGCACTCTTACTGGGACATCTTGAATTAGCCAGCACTCATACAGGTTCACGAGCACCGTTCTAGCAAGTTCCAAAATGCCATGGAAGTTGCACTCATTCCCTGGTCTGAGCTGCACAGAGAAAAACACTAGGCTTCTCCTTCCATCCAGGACCTCCTAACTGAAGTCACCCTGCCTCCAGGAAAAAGACGGCTTGCGTTCCTATTGCAACTAAAGCACAGTTTTTCCTGTAGCACTGCAGGCTTTTGAAGAGGCACGGGCCCAGAGGCCTAGCTAGGGCTTTCCTTGGTGAGGCCGTTCACTAGATGCAGAACACCCTGCCTCGAGAAGTTGATTCAGGGAAGCAACTAGTGTGTACTCTGTGTCTCTTTTGACTTGTTAAAAACCACAGAGATGTATGCTGCCTGTTCCCATGAAATGCGGGCATGAGGGTACTAGCCTTGCTTTCCATTTGGAAAGCTCCATTCTTGCTGCCGTGAAGCTCCCTGAAATTCTCTGCTGTTGACAGGCCTCTGGCCACTCTAGCATTGGTGTGGGAAGAAAATGAGTTTTCTCTGGCTACAAACGGAGCTTCATTGCTCCGGGTGGGGCTCACCTTGCCATGCTCTAGTGCTAAAGGGAATCTCAACGTGAGTCCTTGCCTCGAGGTAAGGCCCTGAGTAGCCCTGCAAAAAGGTAGGCATGCAGCTCTTTCCATTAGCTCTAAGTCGCTGTTCTGCTTTACTTTAAAGGAAGTACCCTTTTCAGGACTCCTAGGCCTCTCGGGTGAGCATCATTTTTGTTCCAAGATCCCTGAGTACCTCCACACCCCTGTAGGCCTGCTGAGCAACGACGAGGCCCATTGGTCCCTCGGAGGTCCTCTGTGTGTGCTGAGTCATGGGCAACACACTACACTCTTTCTTGTGATATCTTGATTCACAGCTCTCGCATAGGTAAAAGAGCAACATTCTAGCAAGTTCCAACATGCCGTGGAAGTCGCACTCATTCCCTGGTCTGAGCTGCACAGAGAAAAACACTAGGCTTCTCCTTCCATCCAGGACCTCCTACCTGAAGTCATCCTGCCTCCAGGAGAAAGACGGCATGCGTTCCTATTGCAACTAAAGCACAGTTTTTCCTGTAGCACTGCAGGCTTTTGAAGAGGCAGGGGCCCAGAGGCCTAGCTAGGGCGTTCCTTGTTGAGGCCGTTCACAAGGAGCAGAACACCCTGCCTCGAGAAGTTGATTCAGGGAAGCAACTAGTGTGTACTCTGTGTCTCTTTTGACTTGTTAGAAACCACAGAGATGTATGCTGCCTGTGCCAATGGTAATGGGGGCATGATGGTCCTAGCCTTGCTTTCCATTTGGAAAGTTCCATTCTTGCTGCCGTGAAGCTCCCTGAAATTCTCTGCTGTTGACAGGCCTCTGGCCACTCTAGCATTGGTGTGGGAAGAAAATGAGTTTTCTCTGGCTACACACGGAGCTTCATTGCTCCGGGTGGGGCTCACCTTGCCATGCTCTAGAGCTAAAGGGAATCTCAACGTGAGTCCTTGCCTCGAGGTAAGGCCCTGAGTAGCCCTGCAGAAAGGGAGGCATGCAGCTCTTTCCATGAGCTCTTAGTGGAGGTTCCGCTTTATCTTAAAGGAAGTACCCTTTTCAGGACTCCTAGGCCCCTCGGGTGAGCATCATTTTTGTTCCAAGATCACTGACGCACTCCACACCCCTGCGTGCCTGCTGAGCAGCATTGATTCCCATACGTCCCTCGGAGGCCCTCTGTGTCTGCCGAGTCTCGGGCAACACACTGTACGTTACTTGAGGAGAGCTCTATTTGCAGAGCAGTCGAACAGCATCAGAACCACATTTCTAGGCAGTCCAACATGCCCTGGAAGTTTTCGACATTGCCCTCGTCTGAATGTCCTGAGATAACACTCTTCTTAGAATTTATCGAGGACCTCTTTCCTGAAGTCACTCTATTCAAGGAGAAATACAGCATCCTAACATGCTGTGTCACTCACAGTGCAAGCAACGTGAGAACTTGCCTCGAGGGAAGGCCCTGAAATGCTATGCAGAAGCGGAGGCGTGTAGCACTTTCCATGAGGCCGTAGTCGCTGCTCTGCAGCATTTTAACGCCAGTACGCTTTTCAGGACACCTAGGTGCCTCGCCTGGAAACCCTATTTCCTGCAAGAACAGCAAGTACCCTCAGGCTCCCCTGGCCCTTCTAAGCAATATCCAGGCCCGTAGCTTTCCGACTCACAGTGTGTATGCCGAGTGTAGGGCAACAGAGTGCACTCTTACTGGGACATCTTGAATTAGCCAGCACTCATACAGGTTCACGAGCACCGTTCTAGCAAGTTCCAAAATGCCATGGAAGTTGCACTCATTCCCTGGTCTGAGCTGCACAGAGAAAAACACTAGGCTTCTCCTTCCATCCAGGACCTCCTAACTGAAGTCACCCTGCCTCCAGGAAAAAGACGGCTTGCGTTCCTATTGCAACTAAAGCACAGTTTTTCCTGAAGTACGGCAGGCTTTTGAAGAGGCACGGGCCCAGAGGCCTAGCTAGGGCTTTCCTTGGTGAGGCCGTTCACTAGATGCAGAACACCCTGCCTCGAGAAGTTGATTCAGGGAAGCAACTAGTGTGTACTCTGTGTCTCTTTTGACTTGTTAAAAACCACAGAGATGTATGCTGCCTGTTCCCATGAAATGCGGGCATGATGGTCCTAGCCTTGCTTTCCATTTGGAAAGCTCCATTCTTGCTGCCGTGAAGCTCCCTGAAATTCTCTGCTGTTGACAGGCCTCTGGCCACTCTAGCATTGGTGTGGGAAGAAAATGAGTTTTCTCTGGCTACACACGGAGCTTCATTGCTCCGGGTGGGGCTCACCTTGCCATGCTCTAGAGCTAAAGGGAATCTCAACGTGAGTCCTTGCCTCGAGGTAAGGCCCTGAGTAGCCCTGCAGAAAGGTAGGCATGCAGCTCTTTCCATGAGCTCTAAGTCGCTGTTCTGCTTTACTTTAAAGGAAGTACCCTTTTCAGGACTCCTAGGCCTCTCGGGTGAGCATCATTTTTGTTCCAAGATCCCTGAGTACCTCCACACCCCTGTAGGCCTGCTGAGCAACGACGAGGCCCATTGGTCCCTCGGAGGTCCTCTGTGTGTGCTGAGTCATGGGCAACACACTACACTCTTTCTTGTGATATCTTGATTCACAGCACTCGCATAGGTAAAAGAGCAACATTCTAGCAAGTTCCAACATGCCGTGGAAGTCGCACTCATTCCCTGGTCTGAGCTGCACAGAGAAAAACACTAGGCTTCTCCTTCCATCCAGGACCTCCTACCTGAAGTCATCCTGCCTCCAGGAGAAAGACGGCATGCGTTCCTATTGCAACTAAAGCACAGTTTTTCCTGTAGCACTGCAGGCTTTTGAAGAGGCAGGGGCCCAGAGGCCTAGCTAGGGCGTTCCTTGTTGAGGCCGTTCACAAGGAGCAGAACACCCTGCCTCGAGAAGTTGATTCAGGGAAGCAACTAGTGTGTACTCTGTGTCTCTTTTGACTTGTTAGAAACCACAGAGATGTATGCTGCCTGTGCCAATGGTAATGGGGGCATGATGGTCCTAGCCTTGCTTTCCATTTGGAAAGCTCCATTCTTGCTGCCGTGAAGCTCCCTGAAATTCTCTGCTGTTGACAGGCCTCTGGCCACTCTAGCATTGGTGTGGGAAGAAAATGAGTTTTCTCTGGCTACACACGGAGCTTCATTGCTCCGGGTGGGGCTCACCTTGCCATGCTCTAGAGCTAAAGGGAATCTCAACGTGAGTCCTTGCCTCGAGGTAAGGCCCTGAGTAGCCCTGCAGAAAGGGAGGCATGCAGCTCTTTCCATGAGCTCTTAGTGGAGGTTCCGCTTTATCTTAAAGGAAGTACCCTTTTCAGGACTCCTAGGCCCCTCGGGTGAGCATCATTTTTGTTCCAAGATCACTGACGCACTCCACACCCCTGCGTGCCTGCTGAGCAGCATTGATTCCCATACGTCCCTCGGAGGCCCTCTGTGTCTGCCGAGTCTCGGGCAACACACTGTACGTTACTTGAGGAGAGCTCTATTTGCAGAGCAGTCGAACAGCATCAGAACCACATTTCTAGGCAGTCCAACATGCCCTGGAAGTTTTCGACATTGCCCTCGTCTGAATGTCCTGAGATAACACTCTTCTTAGAATTTATCGAGGACCTCTTTCCTGAAGTCACTCTATTCAAGGAGAAATACAGCATCCTAACATGCTGTGTCGCTCACAGTGCAAGCAACGTGAGAACTTGCCTCGAGGGAAGGCCCTGAAATGCTATGCAGAAGCGGAGGCGTGTAGCACTTTCCATGAGGCCGTAGTCGCTGCTCTGCAGCATTTTAACGCCAGTACGCTTTTCAGGACACCTAGGTGCCTCGCCTGGAAACCCTATTTCCTGCAAGAACAGCAAGTACCCTCAGGCTCCCCTGGCCCTTCTAAGCAATATCCAGGCCCGTAGCTTTCCGACTCACAGTGTGTATGCCGAGTGTAGGGCAACAGAGTGCACTCTTACTGGGACATCTTGAATTAGCCAGCACTCATACAGGTTCACGAGCACCGTTCTAGCAAGTTCCAAAATGCCATGGAAGTTGCACTCATTCCCTGGTCTGAGCTGCACAGAGAAAAACACTAGGCTTCTCCTTCCATCCAGGACCTCCTAACTGAAGTCACCCTGCCTCCAGGAAAAAGACGGCTTGCGTTCCTATTGCAACTAAAGCACAGTTTTTCCTGAAGTACGGCAGGCTTTTGAAGAGGCACGGGCCCAGAGGCCTAGCTAGGGCTTTCCTTGGTGAGGCCGTTCACTAGATGCAGAACACCCTGCCTCGAGAAGTTGATTCAGGGAAGCAACTAGTGTGTACTCTGTGTCTCTTTTGACTTGTTAAAAACCACAGAGATGTATGCTGCCTGTTCCCATGAAATGCGGGCATGATGGTCCTAGCCTTGCTTTCCATTTGGAAAGCTCCATTCTTGCTGCCGTGAAGCTCCCTGAAATTCTCTGCTGTTGACAGGCCTCTGGCCACTCTAGCATTGGTGTGGGAAGAAAATGAGTTTTCTCTGGCTACACACGGAGCTTCATTGCTCCGGGTGGGGCTCACCTTGCCATGCTCTAGAGCTAAAGGGAATCTCAACGTGAGTCCTTGCCTCGAGGTAAGGCCCTGAGTAGCCCTGCAGAAAGGTAGGCATGCAGCTCTTTCCATGAGCTCTAAGTCGCTGTTCTGCTTTACTTTAAAGGAAGTACCCTTTTCAGGACTCCTAGGCCTCTCGGGTGAGCATCATTTTTGTTCCAAGATCCCTGAGTACCTCCACACCCCTGTAGGCCTGCTGAGCAACGACGAGGCCCATTGGTCCCTCGGAGGTCCTCTGTGTGTGCTGAGTCATGGGCAACACACTACACTCTTTCTTGTGATATCTTGATTCACAGCACTCGCATAGGTAAAAGAGCAACATTCTAGCAAGTTCCAACATGCCGTGGAAGTCGCACTCATTCCCTGGTCTGAGCTGCACAGAGAAAAACACTAGGCTTCTCCTTCCATCCAGGACCTCCTACCTGAAGTCATCCTGCCTCCAGGAGAAAGACGGCATGCGTTCCTATTGCAACTAAAGCACAGTTTTTCCTGTAGCACTGCAGGCTTTTGAAGAGGCAGGGGCCCAGAGGCCTAGCTAGGGCGTTCCTTGTTGAGGCCGTTCACAAGGAGCAGAACACCCTGCCTCGAGAAGTTGATTCAGGGAAGCAACTAGTGTGTACTCTGTGTCTCTTTTGACTTGTTAGAAACCACAGAGATGTATGCTGCCTGTGCCAATGGTAATGGGGGCATGATGGTCCTAGCCTTGCTTTCCATTTGGAAAGCTCCATTCTTGCTGCCGTGAAGCTCCCTGAAATTCTCTGCTGTTGACAGGCCTCTGGCCACTCTAGCATTGGTGTGGGAAGAAAATGAGTTTTCTCTGGCTACACACGGAGCTTCATTGCTCCGGGTGGGGCTCACCTTGCCATGCTCTAGAGCTAAAGGGAATCTCAACGTGAGTCCTTGCCTCGAGGTAAGGCCCTGAGTAGCCCTGCAGAAAGGGAGGCATGCAGCTCTTTCCATGAGCTCTTAGTGGAGGTTCCGCTTTATCTTAAAGGAAGTACCCTTTTCAGGACTCCTAGGCCCCTCGGGTGAGCATCATTTTTGTTCCAAGATCCCTGAGTACCTCCACACCCCTGTAGGCCTGCTGAGCAACGACGAGGCCCATTGGTCCCTCGGAGGTCCTCTGTGTGTGCTGAGTCATGGGCAACACACTACACTCTTTCTTGTGATATCTTGATTCACAGCACTCGCATAGGTAAAAGAGCAACATTCTAGCAAGTTCCAACATGCCGTGGAAGTCGCACTCATTCCCTGGTCTGAGCTGCACAGAGAAAAACACTAGGCTTCTCCTTCCATCCAGGACCTCCTACCTGAAGTCATCCTGCCTCCAGGAGAAAGACGGCATGCGTTCCTATTGCAACTAAAGCACAGTTTTTCCTGTAGCACTGCAGGCTTTTGAAGAGGCAGGGGCCCAGAGGCCTAGCTAGGGCGTTCCTTGTTGAGGCCGTTCACAAGGAGCAGAACACCCTGCCTCGAGAAGTTGATTCAGGGAAGCAACTAGTGTGTACTCTGTGTCTCTTTTGACTTGTTAGAAACCACAGAGATGTATGCTGCCTGTGCCAATGGTAATGGGGGCATGATGGTCCTAGCCTTGCTTTCCATTTGGAAAGCTCCATTCTTGCTGCCGTGAAGCTCCCTGAAATTCTCTGCTGTTGACAGGCCTCTGGCCACTCTAGCATTGGTGTGGGAAGAAAATGAGTTTTCTCTGGCTACACACGGAGCTTCATTGCTCCGGGTGGGGCTGACCTTGCCATGCTCTAGAGCTAAAGGGAATCTCAACGTGAGTCCTTGCCTCGAGGTAAGGCCCTGAGTAGCCCTGCAGAAAGGGAGGCATGCAGCTCTTTCCATGAGCTCTAAGTCGCTGTTCTGCTTTACTTTAAAGGAAGTACCCTTTTCAGGACTCCTAGGCCTCTCGGGTGAGCATCATTTTTGTTCCAAGATCCCTGAGTACCTCCACACCCCTGTAGGCCTGCTGAGCAACGACGAGGCCCATTGGTCCCTCGGAGGTCCTCTGTGTGTGCTGAGTCATGGGCAACACACTACACTCTTTCTTGTGATATCTTGATTCACAGCACTCGCATAGGTAAAAGAGCAACATTCTAGCAAGTTCCAACATGCCGTGGAAGTCGCACTCATTCCCTGGTCTGAGCTGCACAGAGAAAAACACTAGGCTTCTCCTTCCATCCAGGACCTCCTACCTGAAGTCATCCTGCCTCCAGGAGAAAGACGGCATGCGTTCCTATTGCAACTAAAGCACAGTTTTTCCTGTAGCACTGCAGGCTTTTGAAGAGGCAGGGGCCCAGAGGCCTAGCTAGGGCGTTCCTTGTTGAGGCCGTTCACAAGGAGCAGAACACCCTGCCTCGAGAAGTTGATTCAGGGAAGCAACTAGTGTGTACTCTGTGTCTCTTTTGACTTGTTAGAAACCACAGAGATGTATGCTGCCTGTGCCAATGGTAATGGGGGCATGATGGTCCTAGCCTTGCTTTCCATTTGGAAAGCTCCATTCTTGCTGCCGTGAAGCTCCCTGAAATTCTCTGCTGTTGACAGGCCTCTGGCCACTCTAGCATTGGTGTGGGAAGAAAATGAGTTTTCTCTGGCTACACACGGAGCTTCATTGCTCCGGGTGGGGCTCACCTTGCCATGCTCTAGAGCTAAAGGGAATCTCAACGTGAGTCCTTGCCTCGAGGTAAGGCCCTGAGTAGCCCTGCAGAAAGGGAGGCATGCAGCTCTTTCCATGAGCTCTTAGTGGAGGTTCCGCTTTATCTTAAAGGAAGTACCCTTTTCAGGACTCCTAGGCCCCTCGGGTGAGCATCATTTTTGTTCCAAGATCACTGACGCACTCCACACCCCTGCGTGCCTGCTGAGCAGCATTGATTCCCATACGTCCCTCGGAGGCCCTCTGTGTCTGCCGAGTCTCGGGCAACACACTGTACGTTACTTGAGGAGAGCTCTATTTGCAGAGCAGTCGAACAGCATCAGAACCACATTTCTAGGCAGTCCAACATGCCCTGGAAGTTTTCGACATTGCCCTCGTCTGAATGTCCTGAGATAACACTCTTCTTAGAATTTATCGAGGACCTCTTTCCTGAAGTCACTCTATTCAAGGAGAAATACAGCATCCTAACATGCTGTGTCGCTCACAGTGCAAGCAACGTGAGAACTTGCCTCGAGGGAAGGCCCTGAAATGCTATGCAGAAGCGGAGGCGTGTAGCACTTTCCATGAGGCCGTAGTCGCTGCTCTGCAGCATTTTAACGCCAGTACGCTTTTCAGGACACCTAGGTGCCTCGCCTGGAAACCCTATTTCCTGCAAGAACAGCAAGTACCCTCAGGCTCCCCTGGCCCTTCTAAGCAATATCCAGGCCCGTAGCTTTCCGACTCACAGTGTGTATGCCGAGTGTAGGGCAACAGAGTGCACTCTTACTGGGACATCTTGAATTAGCCAGCACTCATACAGGTTCACGAGCACCGTTCTAGCAAGTTCCAAAATGCCATGGAAGTTGCACTCATTCCCTGGTCTGAGCTGCACAGAGAAAAACACTAGGCTTCTCCTTCCATCCAGGACCTCCTAACTGAAGTCACCCTGCCTCCAGGAAAAAGACGGCTTGCGTTCCTATTGCAACTAAAGCACAGTTTTTCCTGTAGCACTGCAGGCTTTTGAAGAGGCACGGGCCCAGAGGCCTAGCTAGGGCTTTCCTTGGTGAGGCCGTTCACTAGATGCAGAACACCCTGCCTCGAGAAGTTGATTCAGGGAAGCAACTAGTGTGTACTCTGTGTCTCTTTTGACTTGTTAAAAACCACAGAGATGTATGCTGCCTGTTCCCATGAAATGCGGGCATGAGGGTACTAGCCTTGCTTTCCATTTGGAAAGCTCCATTCTTGCTGCCGTGAAGCTCCCTGAAATTCTCTGCTGTTGACAGGCCTCTGGCCACTCTAGCATTGGTGTGGGAAGAAAAT
This sequence comes from Balaenoptera ricei, assembly GCF_028023285.1. Taxonomy (NCBI): domain Eukaryota; kingdom Metazoa; phylum Chordata; class Mammalia; order Artiodactyla; family Balaenopteridae; genus Balaenoptera; species Balaenoptera ricei. The sequence goes on from NC_082654.1 coordinate 82,191,179, forward strand.
GAGTTTTCTCTGGCTACAAACGGAGCTTCATTGCTCCGGGTGGGGCTCACCTTGCCATGCTCTAGAGCTAAAGGGAATCTCAACGTGAGTCCTTGCCTCGAGGTAAGGCCCTGAGTAGCCCTGCAAAAAGGTAGGCATGCAGCTCTTTCCATTAGCTCTAAGTCGCTGTTCTGCTTTACTTTAAAGGAAGTACCCTTTTCAGGACTCCTAGGCCTCTCGGGTGAGCATCATTTTTGTTCCAAGATCCCTGAGTACCTCCACACCCCTGTAGGCCTGCTGAGCAACGACGAGGCCCATTGGTCCCTCGGAGGTCCTCTGTGTGTGCTGAGTCATGGGCAACACACTACACTCTTTCTTGTGATATCTTGATTCACAGCACTCGCATAGGTAAAAGAGCAACATTCTAGCAAGTTCCAACATGCCGTGGAAGTCGCACTCATTCCCTGGTCTGAGCTGCACAGAGAAAAACACTAGGCTTCTCCTTCCATCCAGGACCTCCTACCTGAAGTCATCCTGCCTCCAGGAGAAAGACGGCATGCGTTCCTATTGCAACTAAAGCACAGTTTTTCCTGTAGCACTGCAGGCTTTTGAAGAGGCAGGGGCCCAGAGGCCTAGCTAGGGCGTTCCTTGTTGAGGCCGTTCACAAGGAGCAGAACACCCTGCCTCGAGAAGTTGATTCAGGGAAGCAACTAGTGTGTACTCTGTGTCTCTTTTGACTTGTTAGAAACCACAGAGATGTATGCTGCCTGTGCCAATGGTAATGGGGGCATGATGGTCCTAGCCTTGCTTTCCATTTGGAAAGCTCCATTCTTGCTGCCGTGAAGCTCCCTGAAATTCTCTGCTGTTGACAGGCCTCTGGCCACTCTAGCATTGGTGTGGGAAGAAAATGAGTTTTCTCTGGCTACACACGGAGCTTCATTGCTCCGGGTGGGGCTCACCTTGCCATGCTCTAGAGCTAAAGGGAATCTCAACGTGAGTCCTTGCCTCGAGGTAAGGCCCTGAGTAGCCCTGCAGAAAGGGAGGCATGCAGCTCTTTCCATGAGCTCTTAGTGGAGGTTCCGCTTTATCTTAAAGGAAGTACCCTTTTCAGGACTCCTAGGCCCCTCGGGTGAGCATCATTTTTGTTCCAAGATCACTGACGCACTCCACACCCCTGCGTGCCTGCTGAGCAGCATTGATTCCCATACGTCCCTCGGAGGCCCTCTGTGTCTGCCGAGTCTCGGGCAACACACTGTACGTTACTTGAGGAGAGCTCTATTTGCAGAGCAGTCGAACAGCATCAGAACCACATTTCTAGGCAGTCCAACATGCCCTGGAAGTTTTCGACATTGCCCTCGTCTGAATGTCCTGAGATAACACTCTTCTTAGAATTTATCGAGGACCTCTTTCCTGAAGTCACTCTATTCAAGGAGAAATACAGCATCCTAACATGCTGTGTCGCTCACAGTGCAAGCAACGTGAGAACTTGCCTCGAGGGAAGGCCCTGAAATGCTATGCAGAAGCGGAGGCGTGTAGCACTTTCCATGAGGCCGTAGTCGCTGCTCTGCAGCATTTTAACGCCAGTACGCTTTTCAGGACACCTAGGTGCCTCGCCTGGAAACCCTATTTCCTGCAAGAACAGCAAGTACCCTCAGGCTCCCCTGGCCCTTCTAAGCAATATCCAGGCCCGTAGCTTTCCGACTCACAGTGTGTATGCCGAGTGTAGGGCAACAGAGTGCACTCTTACTGGGACATCTTGAATTAGCCAGCACTCATACAGGTTCACGAGCACCGTTCTAGCAAGTTCCAAAATGCCATGGAAGTTGCACTCATTCCCTGGTCTGAGCTGCACAGAGAAAAACACTAGGCTTCTCCTTCCATCCAGGACCTCCTAACTGAAGTCACCTTGCCTCCAGGAAAAAGACGGCTTGCGTTCCTATTGCAACTAAAGCACAGTTTTTCCTGAAGTACGGCAGGCTTTTGAAGAGGCACGGGCCCAGAGGCCTAGCTAGGGCTTTCCTTGGTGAGGCCGTTCACTAGATGCAGAACACCCTGCCTCGAGAAGTTGATTCAGGGAAGCAACTAGTGTGTACTCTGTGTCTCTTTTGACTTGTTAAAAACCACAGAGATGTATGCTGCCTGTGCCAATGGTAATGGGGGCATGATGGTCCTAGCCTTGCTTTCCATTTGGAAAGCTCCATTCTTGCTGCCGTGAAGCTCCCTGAAATTCTCTGCTGTTGACAGGCCTCTGGCCACTCTAGCATTGGTGTGGGAAGAAAATGAGTTTTCTCTGGCTACACACGGAGCTTCATTGCTCCGGGTGGGGCTCACCTTGCCATGCTCTAGAGCTAAAGGGAATCTCAACGTGAGTCCTTGCCTCGAGGTAAGGCCCTGAGTAGCCCTGCAGAAAGGTAGGCATGCAGCTCTTTCCATGAGCTCTAAGTCGCTGTTCTGCTTTACTTTAAAGGAAGTACCCTTTTCAGGACTCCTAGGCCTCTCGGGTGAGCATCATTTTTGTTCCAAGATCCCTGAGTACCTCCACACCCCTGTAGGCCTGCTGAGCAACGACGAGGCCCATTGGTCCCTCGGAGGTCCTCTGTGTGTGCTGAGTCATGGGCAACACACTACACTCTTTCTTGTGATATCTTGATTCACAGCACTCGCATAGGTAAAAGAGCAACATTCTAGCAAGTTCCAACATGCCGTGGAAGTCGCACTCATTCCCTGGTCTGAGCTGCACAGAGAAAAACACTAGGCTTCTCCTTCCATCCAGGACCTCCTACCTGAAGTCATCCTGCCTCCAGGAGAAAGACGGCATGCGTTCCTATTGCAACTAAAGCACAGTTTTTCCTGTAGCACTGCAGGCTTTTGAAGAGGCAGGGGCCCAGAGGCCTAGCTAGGGCGTTCCTTGTTGAGGCCGTTCACAAGGAGCAGAACACCCTGCCTCGAGAAGTTGATTCAGGGAAGCAACTAGTGTGTACTCTGTGTCTCTTTTGACTTGTTAGAAACCACAGAGATGTATGCTGCCTGTGCCAATGGTAATGGGGGCATGATGGTCCTAGCCTTGCTTTCCATTTGGAAAGCTCCATTCTTGCTGCCGTGAAGCTCCCTGAAATTCTCTGCTGTTGACAGGCCTCTGGCCACTCTAGCATTGGTGTGGGAAGAAAATGAGTTTTCTCTGGCTACACACGGAGCTTCATTGCTCCGGGTGGGGCTCACCTTGCCATGCTCTAGAGCTAAAGGGAATCTCAACGTGAGTCCTTGCCTCGAGGTAAGGCCCTGAGTAGCCCTGCAGAAAGGGAGGCATGCAGCTCTTTCCATGAGCTCTTAGTGGAGGTTCCGCTTTATCTTAAAGGAAGTACCCTTTTCAGGACTCCTAGACCCCTCGGGTGAGCATCATTTTTGTTCCAAGATCACTGACGCACTCCACACCCCTGCGTGCCTGCTGAGCAGCATTGATTCCCATACGTCCCTCGGAGGCCCTCTGTGTCTGCCGAGTCTCGGGCAACACACTGTACGTTACTTGAGGAGAGCTCTATTTGCAGAGCAGTCGAACAGCATCAGAACCACATTTCTAGGCAGTCCAACATGCCCTGGAAGTTTTCGACATTGCCCTCGTCTGAATGTCCTGAGATAACACTCTTCTTAGAATTTATCGAGGACCTCTTTCCTGAAGTCACTCTATTCAAGGAGAAATACAGCATCCTAACATGCTGTGTCGCTCACAGTGCAAGCAACGTGAGAACTTGCCTCGAGGGAAGGCCCTGAAATGCTATGCAGAAGCGGAGGCGTGTAGCACTTTCCATGAGGCCGTAGTCGCTGCTCTGCAGCATTTTAACGCCAGTACGCTTTTCAGGACACCTAGGTGCCTCGCCTGGAAACCCTATTTCCTGCAAGAACAGCAAGTACCCTCAGGCTCCCCTGGCCCTTCTAAGCAATATCCAGGCCCGTAGCTTTCCGACTCACAGTGTGTATGCCGAGTGTAGGGCAACAGAGTGCACTCTTACTGGGACATCTTGAATTAGCCAGCACTCATACAGGTTCACGAGCACCGTTCTAGCAAGTTCCAAAATGCCATGGAAGTTGCACTCATTCCCTGGTCTGAGCTGCACAGAGAAAAACACTAGGCTTCTCCTTCCATCCAGGACCTCCTAACTGAAGTCACCCTGCCTCCAGGAAAAAGACGGCTTGCGTTCCTATTGCAACTAAAGCACAGTTTTTCCTGAAGTACGGCAGGCTTTTGAAGAGGCACGGGCCCAGAGGCCTAGCTAGGGCTTTCCTTGGTGAGGCCGTTCACTAGATGCAGAACACCCTGCCTCGAGAAGTTGATTCAGGGAAGCAACTAGTGTGTACTCTGTGTCTCTTTTGACTTGTTAAAAACCACAGAGATGTATGCTGCCTGTTCCCATGAAATGCGGGCATGATGGTCCTAGCCTTGCTTTCCATTTGGAAAGCTCCATTCTTGCTGCCGTGAAGCTCCCTGAAATTCTCTGCTGTTGACAGGCCTCTGGCCACTCTAGCATTGGTGTGGGAAGAAAATGAGTTTTCTCTGGCTACACACGGAGCTTCATTGCTCCGGGTGGGGCTCACCTTGCCATGCTCTAGAGCTAAAGGGAATCTCAACGTGAGTCCTTGCCTCGAGGTAAGGCCCTGAGTAGCCCTGCAGAAAGGTAGGCATGCAGCTCTTTCCATGAGCTCTAAGTCGCTGTTCTGCTTTACTTTAAAGGAAGTACCCTTTTCAGGACTCCTAGGCCTCTCGGGTGAGCATCATTTTTGTTCCAAGATCCCTGAGTACCTCCACACCCCTGTAGGCCTGCTGAGCAACGACGAGGCCCATTGGTCCCTCGGAGGTCCTCTGTGTGTGCTGAGTCATGGGCAACACACTACACTCTTTCTTGTGATATCTTGATTCACAGCACTCGCATAGGTAAAAGAGCAACATTCTAGCAAGTTCCAACATGCCGTGGAAGTCGCACTCATTCCCTGGTCTGAGCTGCACAGAGAAAAACACTAGGCTTCTCCTTCCATCCAGGACCTCCTACCTGAAGTCATCCTGCCTCCAGGAGAAAGACGGCATGCGTTCCTATTGCAACTAAAGCACAGTTTTTCCTGTAGCACTGCAGGCTTTTGAAGAGGCAGGGGCCCAGAGGCCTAGCTAGGGCGTTCCTTGTTGAGGCCGTTCACAAGGAGCAGAACACCCTGCCTCGAGAAGTTGATTCAGGGAAGCAACTAGTGTGTACTCTGTGTCTCTTTTGACTTGTTAGAAACCACAGAGATGTATGCTGCCTGTGCCAATGGTAATGGGGGCATGATGGTCCTAGCCTTGCTTTCCATTTGGAAAGCTCCATTCTTGCTGCCGTGAAGCTCCCTGAAATTCTCTGCTGTTGACAGGCCTCTGGCCACTCTAGCATTGGTGTGGGAAGAAAATGAGTTTTCTCTGGCTACACACGGAGCTTCATTGCTCCGGGTGGGGCTCACCTTGCCATGCTCTAGAGCTAAAGGGAATCTCAACGTGAGTCCTTGCCTCGAGGTAAGGCCCTGAGTAGCCCTGCAGAAAGGGAGGCATGCAGCTCTTTCCATGAGCTCTTAGTGGAGGTTCCGCTTTATCTTAAAGGAAGTACCCTTTTCAGGACTCCTAGGCCCCTCGGGTGAGCATCATTTTTGTTCCAAGATCACTGACGCACTCCACACCCCTGCGTGCCTGCTGAGCAGCATTGATTCCCATACGTCCCTCGGAGGCCCTCTGTGTCTGCCGAGTCTCGGGCAACACACTGTACGTTACTTGAGGAGAGCTCTATTTGCAGAGCAGTCGAACAGCATCAGAACCACATTTCTAGGCAGTCCAACATGCCCTGGAAGTTTTCGACATTGCCCTCGTCTGAATGTCCTGAGATAACACTCTTCTTAGAATTTATCGAGGACCTCTTTCCTGAAGTCACTCTATTCAAGGAGAAATACAGCATCCTAACATGCTGTGTCGCTCACAGTGCAAGCAACGTGAGAACTTGCCTCGAGGGAAGGCCCTGAAATGCTATGCAGAAGCGGAGGCGTGTAGCACTTTCCATGAGGCCGTAGTCGCTGCTCTGCAGCATTTTAACGCCAGTACGCTTTTCAGGACACCTAGGTGCCTCGCCTGGAAACCCTATTTCCTGCAAGAACAGCAAGTACCCTCAGGCTCCCCTGGCCCTTCTAAGCAATATCCAGGCCCGTAGCTTTCCGACTCACAGTGTGTATGCCGAGTGTAGGGCAACAGAGTGCACTCTTACTGGGACATCTTGAATTAGCCAGCACTCATACAGGTTCACGAGCACCGTTCTAGCAAGTTCCAAAATGCCATGGAAGTTGCACTCATTCCCTGGTCTGAGCTGCACAGAGAAAAACACTAGGCTTCTCCTTCCATCCAGGACCTCCTAACTGAAGTCACCCTGCCTCCAGGAAAAAGACGGCTTGCGTTCCTATTGCAACTAAAGCACAGTTTTTCCTGAAGTACGGCAGGCTTTTGAAGAGGCACGGGCCCAGAGGCCTAGCTAGGGCTTTCCTTGGTGAGGCCGTTCACTAGATGCAGAACACCCTGCCTCGAGAAGTTGATTCAGGGAAGCAACTAGTGTGTACTCTGTGTCTCTTTTGACTTGTTAAAAACCACAGAGATGTATGCTGCCTGTGCCAATGGTAATGGGGGCATGATGGTCCTAGCCTTGCTTTCCATTTGGAAAGCTCCATTCTTGCTGCCGTGAAGCTCCCTGAAATTCTCTGCTGTTGACAGGCCTCTGGCCACTCTAGCATTGGTGTGGGAAGAAAATGAGTTTTCTCTGGCTACACACGGAGCTTCATTGCTCCGGGTGGGGCTCACCTTGCCATGCTCTAGAGCTAAAGGGAATCTCAACGTGAGTCCTTGCCTCGAGGTAAGGCCCTGAGTAGCCCTGCAAAAAGGTAGGCATGCAGCTCTTTCCATGAGCTCTAAGTCGCTGTTCTGCTTTACTTTAAAGGAAGTACCCTTTTCAGGACTCCTAGGCCTCTCGGGTGAGCATCATTTTTGTTCCAAGATCCCTGAGTACCTCCACACCCCTGTAGGCCTGCTGAGCAACGACGAGGCCCATTGGTCCCTCGGAGGTCCTCTGTGTGTGCTGAGTCATGGGCAACACACTACACTCTTTCTTGTGATATCTTGATTCACAGCACTCGCATAGGTAAAAGAGCAACATTCTAGCAAGTTCCAACATGCCGTGGAAGTCGCACTCATTCCCTGGTCTGAGCTGCACAGAGAAAAACACTAGGCTTCTCCTTCCATCCAGGACCTCCTACCTGAAGTCATCCTGCCTCCAGGAGAAAGACGGCATGCGTTCCTATTGCAACTAAAGCACAGTTTTTCCTGTAGCACTGCAGGCTTTTGAAGAGGCAGGGGCCCAGAGGCCTAGCTAGGGCGTTCCTTGTTGAGGCCGTTCACAAGGAGCAGAACACCCTGCCTCGAGAAGTTGATTCAGGGAAGCAACTAGTGTGTACTCTGTGTCTCTTTTGACTTGTTAGAAACCACAGAGATGTATGCTGCCTGTGCCAATGGTAATGGGGGCATGATGGTCCTAGCCTTGCTTTCCATTTGGAAAGCTCCATTCTTGCTGCCGTGAAGCTCCCTGAAATTCTCTGCTGTTGACAGGCCTCTGGCCACTCTAGCATTGGTGTGGGAAGAAAATGAGTTTTCTCTGGCTACACACGGAGCTTCATTGCTCCGGGTGGGGCTCACCTTGCCATGCTCTAGAGCTAAAGGGAATCTCAACGTGAGTCCTTGCCTCGAGGTAAGGCCCTGAGTAGCCCTGCAGAAAGGGAGGCATGCAGCTCTTTCCATGAGCTCTTAGTGGAGGTTCCGCTTTATCTTAAAGGAAGTACCCTTTTCAGGACTCCTAGGCCCCTCGGGTGAGCATCATTTTTGTTCCAAGATCACTGACGCACTCCACACCCCTGCGTGCCTGCTGAGCAGCATTGATTCCCATACGTCCCTCGGAGGCCCTCTGTGTCTGCCGAGTCTCGGGCAACACACTGTACGTTACTTGAGGAGAGCTCTATTTGCAGAGCAGTCGAACAGCATCAGAACCACATTTCTAGGCAGTCCAACATGCCCTGGAAGTTTTCGACATTGCCCTCGTCTGAATGTCCTGAGATAACACTCTTCTTAGAATTTATCGAGGACCTCTTTCCTGAAGTCACTCTATTCAAGGAGAAATACAGCATCCTAACATGCTGTGTCGCTCACAGTGCAAGCAACGTGAGAACTTGCCTCGAGGGAAGGCCCTGAAATGCTATGCAGAAGCGGAGGCGTGTAGCACTTTCCATGAGGCCGTAGTCGCTGCTCTGCAGCATTTTAACGCCAGTACGCTTTTCAGGACACCTAGGTGCCTCGCCTGGAAACCCTATTTCCTGCAAGAACAGCAAGTACCCTCAGGCTCCCCTGGCCCTTCTAAGCAATATCCAGGCCCGTAGCTTTCCGACTCACAGTGTGTATGCCGGGTGTAGGGCAACAGAGTGCACTCTTACTGGGACATCTTGAATTAGCCAGCACTCATACAGGTTCACGAGCACCGTTCTAGCAAGTTCCAAAATGCCATGGAAGTTGCACTCATTCCCTGGTCTGAGCTGCACAGAGAAAAACACTAGGCTTCTCCTTCCATCCAGGACCTCCTAACTGAAGTCACCCTGCCTCCAGGAAAAAGACGGCTTGCGTTCCTATTGCAACTAAAGCACAGTTTTTCCTGAAGTACGGCAGGCTTTTGAAGAGGCACGGGCCCAGAGGCCTAGCTAGGGCTTTCCTTGGTGAGGCCGTTCACTAGATGCAGAACACCCTGCCTCGAGAAGTTGATTCAGGGAAGCAACTAGTGTGTACTCTGTGTCTCTTTTGACTTGTTAAAAACCACAGAGATGTATGCTGCCTGTTCCCATGAAATGCGGGCATGATGGTCCTAGCCTTGCTTTCCATTTGGAAAGCTCCATTCTTGCTGCCGTGAAGCTCCCTGAAATTCTCTGCTGTTGACAGGCCTCTGGCCACTCTAGCATTGGTGTGGGAAGAAAATGAGTTTTCTCTGGCTACACACGGAGCTTCATTGCTCCGGGTGGGGCTCACCTTGCCATGCTCTAGAGCTAAAGGGAATCTCAACGTGAGTCCTTGCCTCGAGGTAAGGCCCTGAGTAGCCCTGCAGAAAGGTAGGCATGCAGCTCTTTCCATGAGCTCTAAGTCGCTGTTCTGCTTTACTTTAAAGGAAGTACCCTTTTCAGGACTCCTAGGCCCCTCGGGTGAGCATCATTTTTGTTCCAAGATCACTGACGCACTCCACACCCCTGCGTGCCTGCTGAGCAGCATTGATTCCCATACGTTCCTCGGAGGCCCTCTGTGTCTGCCGAGTCTCGGGCAACACACTGTACGTTACTTCAGGAGAGCTCTATTTGCAGAGCAGTCGAACAGCATCAGAACCACATTTCTAGGCAGTCCAACATGCCCTGGAAGTTTTCGACATTGCCCTCGTCTGAATGTCCTGAGATAACACTCTTCTTAGCATTTTTCGAGGACCTCTTTCCTGAAGTCACTCTATTCAAGGAGAAATACAGCATCCTAACATGCTGTGTCGCTCACAGTGCAAGCAACGTGAGAACTTGCCTCGAGGGAAGGCCCTGAAATGCTATGCAGAAGCGGAGGCGTGTGGCACTTTCCATGAGGCCGTAGTCGCTGCTCTGCAGCATTTTAACGCCAGTACGCTTTTCAGGACACCTAGGTGCCTCGCCTGGAAACCCTATTTCCTGCAAGAACAGCAAGTACCCTCAGGCTCCCCTGGCCCTTCTAAGCAATATCCAGGCCCGTAGCTTTCCGACTCACAGTGTGTATGCCGAGTGTAGGGCAACAGAGTGCACTCTTACTGGGACATCTTGAATTAGCCAGCACTCATACAGGTTCACGAGCACCGTTCTAGCAAGTTCCAAAATGCCATGGAAGTTGCACTCATTCCCTGGTCTGAGCTGCACAGAGAAAAACACTAGGTTTCTCCTTCCATCCAGGACCTCCTAACTGAAGTCACCCTGCCTCCAGGAAAAAGACGGCTTGCGTTCCTATTGCAACTAAAGCACAGTTTTTCCTGAAGTACGGCAGGCTTTTGAAGAGGCACGGGCCCAGAGGCCTAGCTAGGGCTTTCCTTGGTGAGGCCGTTCACTAGATGCAGAACACCCTGCCTCGAGAAGTTGATTCAGGGAAGCAACTAGTGTGTACTCTGTGTCTCTTTTGACTTGTTAAAAACCACAGAGATGTATGCTGCCTGTTCCCATGAAATGCGGGCATGATGGTCCTAGCCTTGCTTTCCATTTGGAAAGCTCCATTCTTGCTGCCGTGAAGCTCCCTGAAATTCTCTGCTGTTGACAGGCCTCTGGCCACTCTAGCATTGGTGTGGGAAGAAAATGAGTTTTCTCTGGCTACACACGGAGCTTCATTGCTCCGGGTGGGGCTCACCTTGCCATGCTCTAGAGCTAAAGGGAATCTCAACGTGAGTCCTTGCCTCGAGGTAAGGCCCTGAGTAGCCCTGCAGAAAGGTAGGCATGCAGCTCTTTCCATGAGCTCTAAGTCGCTGTTCTGCTTTACTTTAAAGGAAGTACCCTTTTCAGGACTCCTAGGCCTCTCGGGTGAGCATCATTTTTGTTCCAAGATCCCTGAGTACCTCCACACCCCTGTAGGCCTGCTGAGCAACGACGAGGCCCATTGGTCCCTCGGAGGTCCTCTGTGTGTGCTGAGTCATGGGCAACACACTACACTCTTTCTTGTGATATCTTGATTCACAGCACTCGCATAGGTAAAAGAGCAACATTCTAGCAAGTTCCAACATGCCGTGGAAGTCGCACTCATTCCCTGGTCTGAGCTGCACAGAGAAAAACACTAGGCTTCTCCTTCCATCCAGGACCTCCTACCTGAAGTCATCCTGCCTCCAGGAGAAAGACGGCATGCGTTCCTATTGCAACTAAAGCACAGTTTTTCCTGTAGCACTGCAGGCTTTTGAAGAGGCAGGGGCCCAGAGGCCTAGCTAGGGCGTTCCTTGTTGAGGCCGTTCACAAGGAGCAGAACACCCTGCCTCGAGAAGTTGATTCAGGGAAGCAACTAGTGTGTACTCTGTGTCTCTTTTGACTTGTTAGAAACCACAGAGATGTATGCTGCCTGTGCCAATGGTAATGGGGGCATGATGGTCCTAGCCTTGCTTTCCATTTGGAAAGCTCCATTCTTGCTGCCGTGAAGCTCCCTGAAATTCTCTGCTGTTGACAGGCCTCTGGCCACTCTAGCATTGGTGTGGGAAGAAAATGAGTTTTCTCTGGCTACACACGGAGCTTCATTGCTCCGGGTGGGGCTCACCTTGCCATGCTCTAGAGCTAAAGGGAATCTCAACGTGAGTCCTTGCCTCGAGGTAAGGCCCTGAGTAGCCCTGCAGAAAGGGAGGCATGCAGCTCTTTCCATGAGCTCTTAGTGGAGGTTCCGCTTTATCTTAAAGGAAGTACCCTTTTCAGGACTCCTAGGCCCCTCGGGTGAGCATCATTTTTGTTCCAAGATCACTGACGCACTCCACACCCCTGCGTGCCTGCTGAGCAGCATTGATTCCCATACGTCCCTCGGAGGCCCTCTGTGTCTGCCGAGTCTCGGGCAACACACTGTACGTTACTTGAGGAGAGCTCTATTTGCAGAGCAGTCGAACAGCATCAGAACCACATTTCTAGGCAGTCCAACATGCCCTGGAAGTTTTCGACATTGCCCTCGTCTGAATGTCCTGAGATAACACTCTTCTTAGAATTTATCGAGGACCTCTTTCCTGAAGTCACTCTATTCAAGGAGAAATACAGCATCCTAACATGCTGTGTCGCTCACAGTGCAAGCAACGTGAGAACTTGCCTCGAGGGAAGGCCCTGAAATGCTATGCAGAAGCGGAGGCGTGTAGCACTTTCCATGAGGCCGTAGTCGCTGCTCTGCAGCATTTTAACGCCAGTACGCTTTTCAGGACACCTAGGTGCCTCGCCTGGAAACCCTATTTCCTGCAAGAACAGCAAGTACCCTCAGGCTCCCCTGGCCCTTCTAAGCAATATCCAGGCCCGTAGCTTTCCGACTCACAGTGTGTATGCCGAGTGTAGGGCAACAGAGTGCACTCTTACTGGGACATCTTGAATTAGCCAGCACTCATACAGGTTCACGAGCACCGTTCTAGCAAGTTCCAAAATGCCATGGAAGTTGCACTCATTCCTTGGTCTGAGCTGCACAGAGAAAAACACTAGGCTTCTCCTTCCATCCAGGACCTCCTAACTGAAGTCACCCTGCCTCCAGGAAAAAGACGGCTTGCGTTCCTATTGCAACTAAAGCACAGTTTTTCCTGAAGTACGGCAGGCTTTTGAAGAGGCACGGGCCCAGAGGCCTAGCTAGGGCTTTCCTTGGTGAGGCCGTTCACTAGATGCAGAACACCCTGCCTCGAGAAGTTGATTCAGGGAAGCAACTAGTGTGTACTCTGTGTCTCTTTTGACTTGTTAAAAACCACAGAGATGTATGCTGCCTGTTCCCATGAAATGCGGGCATGATGGTCCTAGCCTTGCTTTCCATTTGGAAAGCTCCATTCTTGCTGCCGTGAAGCTCCCTGAAATTCTCTGCTGTTGACAGGCCTCTGGCCACTCTAGCATTGGTGTGGGAAGAAAATGAGTTTTCTCTGGCTACACACGGAGCTTCATTGCTCCGGGTGGGGCTCACCTTGCCATGCTCTAGAGCTAAAGGGAATCTCAACGTGAGTCCTTGCCTCGAGGTAAGGCCCTGAGTAGCCCTGCAAAAAGGTAGGCATGCAGCTCTTTCCATGAGCTCTAAGTCGCTGTTCTGCTTTACTTTAAAGGAAGTACCCTTTTCAGGACTCCTAGGCCTCTCGGGTGAGCATCATTTTTGTTCCAAGATCCCTGAGTACCTCCACACCCCTGTAGGCCTGCTGAGCAACGACGAGGCCCATTGGTCCCTCGGAGGTCCTCTGTGTGTGCTGAGTCATGGGCAACACACTACACTCTTTCTTGTGATATCTTGATTCACAGCACTCGCATAGGTAAAAGAGCAACATTCTAGCAAGTTCCAACATGCCGTGGAAGTCGCACTCATTCCCTGGTCTGAGCTGCACAGAGAAAAACACTAGGCTTCTCCTTCCATCCAGGACCTCCTACCTGAAGTCATCCTGCCTCCAGGAGAAAGACGGCATGCGTTCCTATTGCAACTAAAGCACAGTTTTTCCTGTAGCACTGCAGGCTTTTGAAGAGGCAGGGGCCCAGAGGCCTAGCTAGGGCGTTCCTTGTTGAGGCCGTTCACAAGGAGCAGAACACCCTGCCTCGAGAAGTTGATTCAGGGAAGCAACTAGTGTGTACTCTGTGTCTCTTTTGACTTGTTAGAAACCACAGAGATGTATGCTGCCTGTGCCAATGGTAATGGGGGCATGATGGTCCTAGCCTTGCTTTCCATTTGGAAAGCTCCATTCTTGCTGCCGTGAAGCTCCCTGAAATTCTCTGCTGTTGACAGGCCTCTGGCCACTCTAGCATTGGTGTGGGAAGAAAATGAGTTTTCTCTGGCTACACACGGAGCTTCATTGCTCCGGGTGGGGCTCACCTTGCCATGCTCTAGAGCTAAAGGGAATCTCAACGTGAGTCCTTGCCTCGAGGTAAGGCCCTGAGTAGCCCTGCAGAAAGGGAGGCATGCAGCTCTTTCCATGAGCTCTTAGTGGAGGTTCCGCTTTATCTTAAAGGAAGTACCCTTTTCAGGACTCCTAGGCCCCTCGGGTGAGCATCATTTTTGTTCCAAGATCACTGACGCACTCCACACCCCTGCGTGCCTGCTGAGCAGCATTGATTCCCATACGTCCCTCGGAGGCCCTCTGTGTCTGCCGAGTCTCGGGCAACACACTGTACGTTACTTGAGGAGAGCTCTATTTGCAGAGCAGTCGAACAGCATCAGAACCACATTTCTAGGCAGTCCAACATGCCCTGGAAGTTTTCGACATTGCCCTCGTCTGAATGTCCTGAGATAACACTCTTCTTAGAATTTATCGAGGACCTCTTTCCTGAAGTCACTCTATTCAAGGAGAAATACAGCATCCTAACATGCTGTGTCGCTCACAGTGCAAGCAACGTGAGAACTTGCCTCGAGGGAAGGCCCTGAAATGCTATGCAGAAGCGGAGGCGTGTAGCACTTTCCATGAGGCCGTAGTCGCTGCTCTGCAGCATTTTAACGCCAGTACGCTTTTCAGGACACCTAGGTGCCTCGCCTGGAAACCCTATTTCCTGCAAGAACAGCAAGTACCCTCAGGCTCCCCTGGCCCTTCTAAGCAATATCCAGGCCCGTAGCTTTCCGACTCACAGTGTGTATGCCGAGTGTAGGGCAACAGAGTGCACTCTTACTGGGACATCTTGAATTAGCCAGCACTCATACAGGTTCACGAGCACCGTTCTAGCAAGTTCCAAAATGCCATGGAAGTTGCACTCATTCCTTGGTCTGAGCTGCACAGAGAAAAACACTAGGCTTCTCCTTCCATCCAGGACCTCCTAACTGAAGTCACCCTGCCTCCAGGAAAAAGACGGCTTGCGTTCCTATTGCAACTAAAGCACAGTTTTTCCTGAAGTACGGCAGGCTTTTGAAGAGGCACGGGCCCAGAGGCCTAGCTAGGGCTTTCCTTGGTGAGGCCGTTCACTAGATGCAGAACACCCTGCCTCGAGAAGTTGATTCAGGGAAGCAACTAGTGTGTACTCTGTGTCTCTTTTGACTTGTTAAAAACCACAGAGATGTATGCTGCCTGTGCCAATGGTAATGGGGGCATGATGGTCCTAGCCTTGCTTTCCATTTGGAAAGCTCCATTCTTGCTGCCGTGAAGCTCCCTGAAATTCTCTGCTGTTGACAGGCCTCTGGCCACTCTAGCATTGGTGTGGGAAGAAAATGAGTTTTCTCTGGCTACACACGGAGCTTCATTGCTCCGGGTGGGGCTCACCTTGCCATGCTCTAGAGCTAAAGGGAATCTCAACGTGAGTCCTTGCCTCGAGGTAAGGCCCTGAGTAGCCCTGCAAAAAGGTAGGCATGCAGCTCTTTCCATGAGCTCTAAGTCGCTGTTCTGCTTTACTTTAAAGGAAGTACCCTTTTCAGGACTCCTAGGCCTCTCGGGTGAGCATCATTTTTGTTCCAAGATCCCTGAGTACCTCCACACCCCTGTAGGCCTGCTGAGCAACGACGAGGCCCATTGGTCCCTCGGAGGTCCTCTGTGTGTGCTGAGTCATGGGCAACACACTACACTCTTTCTTGTGATATCTTGATTCACAGCACTCGCATAGGTAAAAGAGCAACATTCTAGCAAGTTCCAACATGCCGTGGAAGTCGCACTCATTCCCTGGTCTGAGCTGCACAGAGAAAAACACTAGGCTTCTCCTTCCATCCAGGACCTCCTACCTGAAGTCATCCTGCCTCCAGGAGAAAGACGGCATGCGTTCCTATTGCAACTAAAGCACAGTTTTTCCTGTAGCACTGCAGGCTTTTGAAGAGGCAGGGGCCCAGAGGCCTAGCTAGGGCGTTCCTTGTTGAGGCCGTTCACAAGGAGCAGAACACCCTGCCTCGAGAAGTTGATTCAGGGAAGCAACTAGTGTGTACTCTGTGTCTCTTTTGACTTGTTAGAAACCACAGAGATGTATGCTGCCTGTGCCAATGGTAATGGGGGCATGATGGTCCTAGCCTTGCTTTCCATTTGGAAAGCTCCATTCTTGCTGCCGTGAAGCTCCCTGAAATTCTCTGCTGTTGACAGGCCTCTGGCCACTCTAGCATTGGTGTGGGAAGAAAATGAGTTTTCTCTGGCTACACACGGAGCTTCATTGCTCCGGGTGGGGCTCACCTTGCCATGCTCTAGAGCTAAAGGGAATCTCAACGTGAGTCCTTGCCTCGAGGTAAGGCCCTGAGTAGCCCTGCAGAAAGGGAGGCATGCAGCTCTTTCCATGAGCTCTTAGTGGAGGTTCCGCTTTATCTTAAAGGAAGTACCCTTTTCAGGACTCCTAGGCCCCTCGGGTGAGCATCATTTTTGTTCCAAGATCACTGACGCACTCCACACCCCTGCGTGCCTGCTGAGCAGCATTGATTCCCATACGTCCCTCGGAGGCCCTCTGTGTCTGCCGAGTCTCGGGCAACACACTGTACGTTACTTGAGGAGAGCTCTATTTGCAGAGCAGTCGAACAGCATCAGAACCACATTTCTAGGCAGTCCAACATGCCCTGGAAGTTTTCGACATTGCCCTCGTCTGAATGTCCTGAGATAACACTCTTCTTAGAATTTATCGAGGACCTCTTTCCTGAAGTCACTCTATTCAAGGAGAAATACAGCATCCTAACATGCTGTGTCGCTCACAGTGCAAGCAACGTGAGAACTTGCCTCGAGGGAAGGCCCTGAAATGCTATGCAGAAGCGGAGGCGTGTAGCACTTTCCATGAGGCCGTAGTCGCTGCTCTGCAGCATTTTAACGCCAGTACGCTTTTCAGGACACCTAGGTGCCTCGCCTGGAAACCCTATTTCCTGCAAGAACAGCAAGTACCCTCAGGCTCCCCTGGCCCTTCTAAGCAATATCCAGGCCCGTAGCTTTCCGACTCACAGTGTGTATGCCGAGTGTAGGGCAACAGAGTGCACTCTTACTGGGACATCTTGAATTAGCCAGCACTCATACAGGTTCACGAGCACCGTTCTAGCAAGTTCCAAAATGCCATGGAAGTTGCACTCATTCCCTGGTCTGAGCTGCACAGAGAAAAACACTAGGCTTCTCCTTCCATCCAGGACCTCCTAACTGAAGTCACCCTGCCTCCAGGAAAAAGACGGCTTGCGTTCCTATTGCAACTAAAGCACAGTTTTTCCTGAAGTACGGCAGGCTTTTGAAGAGGCACGGGCCCAGAGGCCTAGCTAGGGCTTTCCTTGGTGAGGCCGTTCACTAGATGCAGAACACCCTGCCTCGAGAAGTTGATTCAGGGAAGCAACTAGTGTGTACTCTGTGTCTCTTTTGACTTGTTAAAAACCACAGAGATGTATGCTGCCTGTGCCAATGGTAATGGGGGCATGATGGTCCTAGCCTTGCTTTCCATTTGGAAAGCTCCATTCTTGCTGCCGTGAAGCTCCCTGAAATTCTCTGCTGTTGACAGGCCTCTGGCCACTCTAGCATTGGTGTGGGAAGAAAATGAGTTTTCTCTGGCTACACACGGAGCTTCATTGCTCCGGGTGGGGCTCACCTTGCCATGCTCTAGAGCTAAAGGGAATCTCAACGTGAGTCCTTGCCTCGAGGTAAGGCCCTGAGTAGCCCTGCAAAAAGGTAGGCATGCAGCTCTTTCCATGAGCTCTAAGTCGCTGTTCTGCTTTACTTTAAAGGAAGTACCCTTTTCAGGACTCCTAGGCCTCTCGGGTGAGCATCATTTTTGTTCCAAGATCCCTGAGTACCTCCACACCCCTGTAGGCCTGCTGAGCAACGACGAGGCCCATTGGTCCCTCGGAGGTCCTCTGTGTGTGCTGAGTCATGGGCAACACACTACACTCTTTCTTGTGATATCTTGATTCACAGCACTCGCATAGGTAAAAGAGCAACATTCTAGCAAGTTCCAACATGCCGTGGAAGTCGCACTCATTCCCTGGTCTGAGCTGCACAGAGAAAAACACTAGGCTTCTCCTTCCATCCAGGACCTCCTACCTGAAGTCATCCTGCCTCCAGGAGAAAGACGGCATGCGTTCCTATTGCAACTAAAGCACAGTTTTTCCTGTAGCACTGCAGGCTTTTGAAGAGGCAGGGGCCCAGAGGCCTAGCTAGGGCGTTCCTTGTTGAGGCCGTTCACAAGGAGCAGAACACCCTGCCTCGAGAAGTTGATTCAGGGAAGCAACTAGTGTGTACTCTGTGTCTCTTTTGACTTGTTAGAAACCACAGAGATGTATGCTGCCTGTGCCAATGGTAATGGGGGCATGATGGTCCTAGCCTTGCTTTCCATTTGGAAAGCTCCATTCTTGCTGCCGTGAAGCTCCCTGAAATTCTCTGCTGTTGACAGGCCTCTGGCCACTCTAGCATTGGTGTGGGAAGAAAATGAGTTTTCTCTGGCTACACACGGAGCTTCATTGCTCCGGGTGGGGCTCACCTTGCCATGCTCTAGAGCTAAAGGGAATCTCAACGTGAGTCCTTGCCTCGAGGTAAGGCCCTGAGTAGCCCTGCAGAAAGGGAGGCATGCAGCTCTTTCCATGAGCTCTTAGTGGAGGTTCCGCTTTATCTTAAAGGAAGTACCCTTTTCAGGACTCCTAGGCCCCTCGGGTGAGCATCATTTTTGTTCCAAGATCACTGACGCACTCCACACCCCTGCGTGCCTGCTGAGCAGCATTGATTCCCATACGTCCCTCGGAGGCCCTCTGTGTCTGCCGAGTCTCGGGCAACACACTGTACGTTACTTGAGGAGAGCTCTATTTGCAGAGCAGTCGAACAGCATCAGAACCACATTTCTAGGCAGTCCAACATGCCCTGGAAGTTTTCGACATTGCCCTCGTCTGAATGTCCTGAGATAACACTCTTCTTAGAATTTATCGAGGACCTCTTTCCTGAAGTCACTCTATTCAAGGAGAAATACAGCATCCTAACATGCTGTGTCGCTCACAGTGCAAGCAACGTGAGAACTTGCCTCGAGGGAAGGCCCTGAAATGCTATGCAGAAGCGGAGGCGTGTAGCACTTTCCATGAGGCCGTAGTCGCTGCTCTGCAGCATTTTAACGCCAGTACGCTTTTCAGGACACCTAGGTGCCTCGCCTGGAAACCCTATTTCCTGCAAGAACAGCAAGTACCCTCAGGCTCCCCTGGCCCTTCTAAGCAATATCCAGGCCCGTAGCTTTCCGACTCACAGTGTGTATGCCGAGTGTAGGGCAACAGAGTGCACTCTTACTGGGACATCTTGAATTAGCCAGCACTCATACAGGTTCACGAGCACCGTTCTAGCAAGTTCCAAAATGCCATGGAAGTTGCACTCATTCCCTGGTCTGAGCTGCAGAGAGAAAAACACTAGGCTTCTCCTTCCATCCAGGACCTCCTAACTGAAGTCACCCTGCCTCCAGGAAAAAGACGGCTTGCGTTCCTATTGCAACTAAAGCACAGTTTTTCCTGAAGTACGGCAGGCTTTTGAAGAGGCACGGGCCCAGAGGCCTAGCTAGGGCTTTCCTTGGTGAGGCCGTTCACTAGATGCAGAACACCCTGCCTCGAGAAGTTGATTCAGGGAAGCAACTAGTGTGTACTCTGTGTCTCTTTTGACTTGTTAAAAACCACAGAGATGTATGCTGCCTGTTCCCATGAAATGCGGGCATGATGGTCCTAGCCTTGCTTTCCATTTGGAAAGCTCCATTCTTGCTGCCGTGAAGCTCCCTGAAATTCTCTGCTGTTGACAGGCCTCTGGCCACTCTAGCATTGGTGTGGGAAGAAAATGAGTTTTCTCTGGCTACACACGGAGCTTCATTGCTCCGGGTGGGGCTCACCTTGCCATGCTCTAGAGCTAAAGGGAATCTCAACGTGAGTCCTTGCCTCGAGGTAAGGCCCTGAGTAGCCCTGCAGAAAGGTAGGCATGCAGCTCTTTCCATGAGCTCTAAGTCGCTGTTCTGCTTTACTTTAAAGGAAGTACCCTTTTCAGGACTCCTAGGCCCCTCGGGTGAGCATCATTTTTGTTCCAAGATCACTGACGCACTCCACACCCCTGCGTGCCTGCTGAGCAGCATTGATTCCCATACGTCCCTCGGAGGCCCTCTGTGTCTGCCGAGTCTCGGGCAACACACTGTACGTTACTTCAGGAGAGCTCTATTTGCAGAGCAGTCGAACAGCATCAGAACCACATTTCTAGGCAGTCCAACATGCCCTGGAAGTTTTCGACATTGCCCTCGTCTGAATGTCCTGAGATAACACTCTTCTTAGCATTTTTCGAGGACCTCTTTCCTGAAGTCACTCTATTCAAGGAGAAATACAGCATCCTAACATGCTGTGTCGCTCACAGTGCAAGCAACGTGAGAACTTGCCTCGAGGGAAGGCCCTGAAATGCTATGCAGAAGCGGAGGCGTGTGGCACTTTCCATGAGGCCGTAGTCGCTGCTCTGCAGCATTTTAACGCCAGTACGCTTTTCAGGACACCTAGGTGCCTCGCCTGGAAACCCTATTTCCTGCAAGAACAGCAAGTACCCTCAGGCTCCCCTGGCCCTTCTAAGCAATATCCAGGCCCGTAGCTTTCCGACTCACAGTGTGTATGCCGAGTGTAGGGCAACAGAGTGCACTCTTACTGGGACATCTTGAATTAGCCAGCACTCATACAGGTTCACGAGCACCGTTGTAGCAAGTTCCAAAATGCCATGGAAGTTGCACTCATTCCCTGGTCTGAGCTGCACAGAGAAAAACACTAGGTTTCTCCTTCCATCCAGGACCTCCTAACTGAAGTCACCCTGCCTCCAGGAAAAAGACGGCTTGCGTTCCTATTGCAACTAAAGCACAGTTTTTCCTGAAGTACGGCAGGCTTTTGAAGAGGCACGGGCCCAGAGGCCTAGCTAGGGCTTTCCTTGGTGAGGCCGTTCACTAGATGCAGAACACCCTGCCTCGAGAAGTTGATTCAGGGAAGCAACTAGTGTGTACTCTGTGTCTCTTTTGACTTGTTAAAAACCACAGAGATGTATGCTGCCTGTTCCCATGAAATGCGGGCATGATGGTCCTAGCCTTGCTTTCCATTTGGAAAGCTCCATTCTTGCTGCCGTGAAGCTCCCTGAAATTCTCTGCTGTTGACAGGCCTCTGGCCACTCTAGCATTGGTGTGGGAAGAAAATGAGTTTTCTCTGGCTACACACGGAGCTTCATTGCTCCGGGTGGGGCTCACCTTGCCATGCTCTAGAGCTAAAGGGAATCTCAACGTGAGTCCTTGCCTCGAGGTAAGGCCCTGAGTAGCCCTGCAGAAAGGTAGGCATGCAGCTCTTTCCATGAGCTCTAAGTCGCTGTTCTGCTTTACTTTAAAGGAAGTACCCTTTTCAGGACTCCTAGGCCTCTCGGGTGAGCATCATTTTTGTTCCAAGATCCCTGAGTACCTCCACACCCCTGTAGGCCTGCTGAGCAACGACGAGGCCCATTGGTCCCTCGGAGGTCCTCTGTGTGTGCTGAGTCATGGGCAACACACTACACTCTTTCTTGTGATATCTTGATTCACAGCACTCGCATAGGTAAAAGAGCAACATTCTAGCAAGTTCCAACATGCCGTGGAAGTCGCACTCATTCCCTGGTCTGAGCTGCACAGAGAAAAACACTAGGCTTCTCCTTCCATCCAGGACCTCCTACCTGAAGTCATCCTGCCTCCAGGAGAAAGACGGCATGCGTTCCTATTGCAACTAAAGCACAGTTTTTCCTGTAGCACTGCAGGCTTTTGAAGAGGCAGGGGCCCAGAGGCCTAGCTAGGGCGTTCCTTGTTGAGGCCGTTCACAAGGAGCAGAACACCCTGCCTCGAGAAGTTGATTCAGGGAAGCAACTAGTGTGTACTCTGTGTCTCTTTTGACTTGTTAGAAACCACAGAGATGTATGCTGCCTGTGCCAATGGTAATGGGGGCATGATGGTCCTAGCCTTGCTTTCCATTTGGAAAGCTCCATTCTTGCTGCCGTGAAGCTCCCTGAAATTCTCTGCTGTTGACAGGCCTCTGGCCACTCTAGCATTGGTGTGGGAAGAAAATGAGTTTTCTCTGGCTACACACGGAGCTTCATTGCTCCGGGTGGGGCTCACCTTGCCATGCTCTAGAGCTAAAGGGAATCTCAACGTGAGTCCTTGCCTCGAGGTAAGGCCCTGAGTAGCCCTGCAGAAAGGGAGGCATGCAGCTCTTTCCATGAGCTCTTAGTGGAGGTTCCGCTTTATCTTAAAGGAAGTACCCTTTTCAGGACTCCTAGGCCCCTCGGGTGAGCATCATTTTTGTTCCAAGATCACTGACGCACTCCACACCCCTGCGTGCCTGCTGAGCAGCATTGATTCCCATACGTCCCTCGGAGGCCCTCTGTGTCTGCCGAGTCTCGGGCAACACACTGTACGTTACTTGAGGAGAGCTCTATTTGCAGAGCAGTCGAACAGCATCAGAACCACATTTCTAGGCAGTCCAACATGCCCTGGAAGTTTTCGACATTGCCCTCGTCTGAATGTCCTGAGATAACACTCTTCTTAGAATTTATCGAGGACCTCTTTCCTGAAGTCACTCTATTCAAGGAGAAATACAGCATCCTAACATGCTGTGTCGCTCACAGTGCAAGCAACGTGAGAACTTGCCTCGAGGGAAGGCCCTGAAATGCTATGCAGAAGCGGAGGCGTGTAGCACTTTCCATGAGGCCGTAGTCGCTGCTCTGCAGCATTTTAACGCCAGTACGCTTTTCAGGACACCTAGGTGCCTCGCCTGGAAACCCTATTTCCTGCAAGAACAGCAAGTACCCTCAGGCTCCCCTGGCCCTTCTAAGCAATATCCAGGCCCGTAGCTTTCCGACTCACAGTGTGTATGCCGAGTGTAGGGCAACAGAGTGCACTCTTACTGGGACATCTTGAATTAGCCAGCACTCATACAGGTTCACGAGCACCGTTCTAGCAAGTTCCAAAATGCCATGGAAGTTGCACTCATTCCCTGGTCTGAGCTGCAGAGAGAAAAACACTAGGCTTCTCCTTCCATCCAGGACCTCCTAACTGAAGTCACCCTGCCTCCAGGAAAAAGACGGCTTGCGTTCCTATTGCAACTAAAGCACAGTTTTTCCTGAAGTACGGCAGGCTTTTGAAGAGGCACGGGCCCAGAGGCCTAGCTAGGGCTTTCCTTGGTGAGGCCGTTCACTAGATGCAGAACACCCTGCCTCGAGAAGTTGATTCAGGGAAGCAACTAGTGTGTACTCTGTGTCTCTTTTGACTTGTTAAAAACCACAGAGATGTATGCTGCCTGTTCCCATGAAATGCGGGCATGATGGTCCTAGCCTTGCTTTCCATTTGGAAAGCTCCATTCTTGCTGCCGTGAAGCTCCCTGAAATTCTCTGCTGTTGACAGGCCTCTGGCCACTCTAGCATTGGTGTGGGAAGAAAATGAGTTTTCTCTGGCTACACACGGAGCTTCATTGCTCCGGGTGGGGCTCACCTTGCCATGCTCTAGAGCTAAAGGGAATCTCAACGTGAGTCCTTGCCTCGAGGTAAGGCCCTGAGTAGCCCTGCAGAAAGGTAGGCATGCAGCTCTTTCCATGAGCTCTAAGTCGCTGTTCTGCTTTACTTTAAAGGAAGTACCCTTTTCAGGACTCCTAGGCCTCTCGGGTGAGCATCATTTTTGTTCCAAGATCCCTGAGTACCTCCACACCCCTGTAGGCCTGCTGAGCAACGACGAGGCCCATTGGTCCCTCGGAGGTCCTCTGTGTGTGCTGAGTCATGGGCAACACACTACACTCTTTCTTGTGATATCTTGATTCACAGCACTCGCATAGGTAAAAGAGCAACATTCTAGCAAGTTCCAACATGCCGTGGAAGTCGCACTCATTCCCTGGTCTGAGCTGCACAGAGAAAAACACTAGGCTTCTCCTTCCATCCAGGACCTCCTACCTGAAGTCATCCTGCCTCCAGGAGAAAGACGGCATGCGTTCCTATTGCAACTAAAGCACAGTTTTTCCTGTAGCACTGCAGGCTTTTGAAGAGGCAGGGGCCCAGAGGCCTAGCTAGGGCGTTCCTTGTTGAGGCCGTTCACAAGGAGCAGAACACCCTGCCTCGAGAAGTTGATTCAGGGAAGCAACTAGTGTGTACTCTGTGTCTCTTTTGACTTGTTAGAAACCACAGAGATGTATGCTGCCTGTGCCAATGGTAATGGGGGCATGATGGTCCTAGCCTTGCTTTCCATTTGGAAAGCTCCATTCTTGCTGCCGTGAAGCTCCCTGAAATTCTCTGCTGTTGACAGGCCTCTGGCCACTCTAGCATTGGTGTGGGAAGAAAATGAGTTTTCTCTGGCTACACACGGAGCTTCATTGCTCCGGGTGGGGCTCACCTTGCCATGCTCTAGAGCTAAAGGGAATCTCAACGTGAGTCCTTGCCTCGAGGTAAGGCCCTGAGTAGCCCTGCAGAAAGGGAGGCATGCAGCTCTTTCCATGAGCTCTTAGTGGAGGTTCCGCTTTATCTTAAAGGAAGTACCCTTTTCAGGACTCCTAGGCCCCTCGGGTGAGCATCATTTTTGTTCCAAGATCACTGACGCACTCCACACCCCTGCGTGCCTGCTGAGCAGCATTGATTCCCATACGTCCCTCGGAGGCCCTCTGTGTCTGCCGAGTCTCGGGCAACACACTGTACGTTACTTGAGGAGAGCTCTATTTGCAGAGCAGTCGAACAGCATCAGAACCACATTTCTAGGCAGTCCAACATGCCCTGGAAGTTTTCGACATTGCCCTCGTCTGAATGTCCTGAGATAACACTCTTCTTAGAATTTATCGAGGACCTCTTTCCTGAAGTCACTCTATTCAAGGAGAAATACAGCATCCTAACATGCTGTGTCGCTCACAGTGCAAGCAACGTGAGAACTTGCCTCGAGGGAAGGCCCTGAAATGCTATGCAGAAGCGGAGGCGTGTAGCACTTTCCATGAGGCCGTAGTCGCTGCTCTGCAGCATTTTAACGCCAGTACGCTTTTCAGGACACCTAGGTGCCTCGCCTGGAAACCCTATTTCCTGCAAGAACAGCAAGTACCCTCAGGCTCCCCTGGCCCTTCTAAGCAATATCCAGGCCCGTAGCTTTCCGACTCACAGTGTGTATGCCGAGTGTAGGGCAACAGAGTGCACTCTTACTGGGACATCTTGAATTAGCCAGCACTCATACAGGTTCACGAGCACCGTTCTAGCAAGTTCCAAAATGCCATGGAAGTTGCACTCATTCCCTGGTCTGAGCTGCACAGAGAAAAACACTAGGCTTCTCCTTCCATCCAGGACCTCCTAACTGAAGTCACCCTGCCTCCAGGAAAAAGACGGCTTGCGTTCCTATTGCAACTAAAGCACAGTTTTTCCTGAAGTACGGCAGGCTTTTGAAGAGGCACGGGCCCAGAGGCCTAGCTAGGGCTTTCCTTGGTGAGGCCGTTCACTAGATGCAGAACACCCTGCCTCGAGAAGTTGATTCAGGGAAGCAACTAGTGTGTACTCTGTGTCTCTTTTGACTTGTTAAAAACCACAGAGATGTATGCTGCCTGTTCCCATGAAATGCGGGCATGATGGTCCTAGCCTTGCTTTCCATTTGGAAAGCTCCATTCTTGCTGCCGTGAAGCTCCCTGAAATTCTCTGCTGTTGACAGGCCTCTGGCCACTCTAGCATTGGTGTGGGAAGAAAATGAGTTTTCTCTGGCTACACACGGAGCTTCATTGCTCCGGGTGGGGCTCACCTTGCCATGCTCTAGAGCTAAAGGGAATCTCAACGTGAGTCCTTGCCTCGAGGTAAAGCCCTGAGTAGCCCTGCAAAAAGGTAGGCATGCAGCTCTTTCCATGAGCTCTAAGTCGCTGTTCTGCTTTACTTTAAAGGAAGTACCCTTTTCAGGACTCCTAGGCCTCTCGGGTGAGCATCATTTTCGTTCCAAGATCCCTGAGTACCTCCACACCCCTGTAGGCCTGCTGAGCAACGACGAGGCCCATTGGTCCCTCGGAAGTCCTCTGTGTGTGCTGAGTCATGGGCAACACACTACACTCTTTCTTGTGATATCTTGATTCACAGCACTCGCACAGGTAAAAGAGCAACATTCTAGCAAGTTCCAACAGGCCTGGAAATCGCACTCATTCCCTAGTCTGAGCTGCACAGAGAAAAACACTAGGCTTCTCCTTCCATCCAGGACCTCCTACCTGAAGTCATCCTGCCTCCAGGAGAAAGACGGCATGCGTTCCTATTGCAACTAAAGCACAGTTTTTCCTGTAGCACTGCAGGCTTTTGAAGAGGCAGGGGCCCAGAGGCCTAGCTAGGGCGTTCCTTGTTGAGGCCGTTCACAAGGTGCAGAACACCCTGCCTCGAGAAGTTGATTCAGGGAAGCAACTAGTGTGTACTCTGTGTCTCTTTTGACTTGTTAGAAACCACAGAGATGTATGCTGCCTGTGCCAATGGTAATGGGGGCATGATGGTCCTAGCCTTGCTTTCCATTTGGAAAGCTCCATTCTTGCTGCCGTGAAGCTCCCTGAAATTCTCTGCTGTTGACAGGCCTCTGGCCACTCTAGCATTGGTGTGGGAAGAAAATGAGTTTTCTCTGGCTACACATGGAGCTTCATTGCTCCGGGTGGGGCTCACCTTGCCATGCTCTAGAGCTAAAGGGAATCTCAACGTGAGTCCTTGCCTCGAGGTAAGGCCCTGAGTAGCCCTGCAAAAAGGTAGGCATGCAGCTCTTTCCATGAGCTCTAAGTCGCTGTTCTGCTTTACTTTAAAGGAAGTACCCTTTTCAGGACTCCTAGGCCTCTCGGGTGAGCATCATTTTTGTTCCAAGATCCCTGAGTACCTCCACACCCCTGTAGGCCTGCTGAGCAACGACGAGGCCCATTGGTCCCTCGGAGGTCCTCTGTGTGTGCTGAGTCATGGGCAACACACTACACTCTTTCTTGTGATATCTTGATTCACAGCACTCGCACAGGTAAAAGAGCAACATTCTAGCAAGTTCCAACAGGCCTGGAAATCGCACTCATTCCCTAGTCTGAGCTGCACAGAGAAAAACACTAGGCTTCTCCTTCCATCCAGGACCTCCTACCTGAAGTCATCCTGCCTCCAGGAGAAAGACGGCATGCGTTCCTATTGCAACTAAAGCACAGTTTTTCCTGTAGCACTGCAGGCTTTTGAAGAGGCAGGGGCCCAGAGGCCTAGCTAGGGCGTTCCTTGTTGAGGCCGTTCACAAGGTGCAGAACACCCTGCCTCGAGAAGTTGATTCAGGGAAGCAACTAGTGTGTACTCTGTGTCTCTTTTGACTTGTTAGAAACCACAGAGATGTATGCTGCCTGTGCCAATGGTAATGGGGGCATGATGGTCCTAGCCTTGCTTTCCATTTGGAAAGCTCCATTCTTGCTGCCGTGAAGCTCCCTGAAATTCTCTGCTGTTGACAGGCCTCTGGCCACTCTAGCATTGGTGTGGGAAGAAAATGAGTTTTCTCTGGCTACACACGGAGCTTCATTGCTCCGGGTGGGGCTCACCTTGCCATGCTCTAGAGCTAAAGGGAATCTCAACGTGAGTCCTTGCCTCGAGGTAAGGCCCTGAGTAGCCCTGCAAAAAGGTAGGCATGCAGCTCTTTCCATTAGCTCTAAGTCGCTGTTCTGCTTTACTTTAAAGGAAGTACCCTTTTCAGGACTCCTAGGCCTCTCGGGTGAGCATCATTTTTGTTCCAAGATCCCTGAGTACCTCCACACCCCTGTAGGCCTGCTGAGCAACGACGAGGCCCATTGGTCCCTCGGAGGTCCTCTGTGTGTGCTGAGTCATGGGCAACACACTACACTCTTTCTTGTGATATCTTGATTCACAGCACTCGCATAGGTAAAAGAGCAACATTCTAGCAAGTTCCAACATGCCGTGGAAGTCGCACTCATTCCCTGGTCTGAGCTGCACAGAGAAAAACACTAGGCTTCTCCTTCCATCCAGGACCTCCTACCTGAAGTCATCCTGCCTCCAGGAGAAAGACGGCATGCGTTCCTATTGCAACTAAAGCACAGTTTTTCCTGTAGCACTGCAGGCTTTTGAAGAGGCAGGGGCCCAGAGGCCTAGCTAGGGCGTTCCTTGTTGAGGCCGTTCACAAGGTGCAGAACACCCTGCCTCGAGAAGTTGATTCAGGGAAGCAACTAGTGTGTACTCTGTGTCTCTTTTGACTTGTTAGAAACCACAGAGATGTATGCTGCCTGTGCCAATGGTAATGCGGGCATGATGGTCCTAGCCTTGCTTTCCATTTGGAAAGCTCCATTCTTGCTGCCGTGAAGCTCCCTGAAATTCTCTGCTGTTGACAGGCCTCTGGCCACTCTAGCATTGGTGTGGGAAGAAAATGAGTTTTCTCTGGCTACACACGGAGCTTCATTGCTCCGGGTGGGGCTCACCTTGCCATGCTCTAGAGCTAAAGGGAATCTCAACGTGAGTCCTTGCCTCGCGGTAAGGCCCTGAGTAGCCCTGCAGAAAGGGAGGCATGCAGCTCTTTCCATGAGCTCTTAGTGGAGGTTCCGCTTTATCTTAAAGGAAGTACCCTTTTCAGGACTCCTAGGCCCCTCGGGTGAGCATCATTTTTGTTCCAAGATCACTGACGCACTCCACACCCCTGCGTGCCTGCTGAGCAGCATTGATTCCCATACGTCCCTCGGAGGCCCTCTGTGTCTGCCGAGTCTCGGGCAACACACTGTACGTTACTTGAGGAGAGCTCTATTTGCAGAGCAGTCGAACAGCATCAGAACCACATTTCTAGGCAGTCCAACATGCCCTGGAAGTTTTCGACATTGCCCTCGTCTGAATGTCCTGAGATAACACTCTTCTTAGAATTTATCGAGGACCTCTTTCCTGAAGTCACTCTATTCAAGGAGAAATACAGCATCCTAACATGCTGTGTCGCTCACAGTGCAAGCAACGTGAGAACTTGCCTCGAGGGAAGGCCCTGAAATGCTATGCAGAAGCGGAGGCGTGTAGCACTTTCCATGAGGCCGTAGTCGCTGCTCTGCAGCATTTTAACGCCAGTACGCTTTTCAGGACACCTAGGTGCCTCGCCTGGAAACCCTATTTCCTGCAAGAACAGCAAGTACCCTCAGGCTCCCCTGGCCCTTCTAAGCAATATCCAGGCCCGTAGCTTTCCGACTCACAGTGTGTATGCCGAGTGTAGGGCAACAGAGTGCACTCTTACTGGGACATCTTGAATTAGCCAGCACTCATACAGGTTCACGAGCACCGTTCTAGCAAGTTCCAAAATGCCATGGAAGTTGCACTCATTCCCTGGTCTGAGCTGCACAGAGAAAAACACTAGGCTTCTCCTTCCATCCAGGACCTCCTAACTGAAGTCACCCTGCCTCCAGGAAAAAGACGGCTTGCGTTCCTATTGCAACTAAAGCACAGTTTTTCCTGAAGTACGGCAGGCTTTTGAAGAGGCACGGGCCCAGAGGCCTAGCTAGGGCTTTCCTTGGTGAGGCCGTTCACTAGATGCAGAACACCCTGCCTCGAGAAGTTGATTCAGGGAAGCAACTAGTGTGTACTCTGTGTCTCTTTTGACTTGTTAAAAACCACAGAGATGTATGCTGCCTGTGCCAATGGTAATGGGGGCATGATGGTCCTAGCCTTGCTTTCCATTTGGAAAGCTCCATTCTTGCTGCCGTGAAGCTCCCTGAAATTCTCTGCTGTTGACAGGCCTCTGGCCACTCTAGCATTGGTGTGGGAAGAAAATGAGTTTTCTCTGGCTACACACGGAGCTTCATTGCTCCGGGTGGGGCTCACCTTGCCATGCTCTAGAGCTAAAGGGAATCTCAACGTGAGTCCTTGCCTCGAGGTAAGGCCCTGAGTAGCCCTGCAAAAAGGTAGGCATGCAGCTCTTTCCATGAGCTCTAAGTCGCTGTTCTGCTTTACTTTAAAGGAAGTACCCTTTTCAGGACTCCTAGGCCTCTCGGGTGAGCATCATTTTTGTTCCAAGATCCCTGAGTACCTCCACACCCCTGTAGGCCTGCTGAGCAACGACGAGGCCCATTGGTCCCTCGGAGGTCCTCTGTGTGTGCTGAGTCATGGGCAACACACTACACTCTTTCTTGTGATATCTTGATTCACAGCACTCGCATAGGTAAAAGAGCAACATTCTAGCAAGTTCCAACATGCCGTGGAAGTCGCACTCATTCCCTGGTCTGAGCTGCACAGAGAAAAACACTAGGCTTCTCCTTCCATCCAGGACCTCCTACCTGAAGTCATCCTGCCTCCAGGAGAAAGACGGCATGCGTTCCTATTGCAACTAAAGCACAGTTTTTCCTGTAGCACTGCAGGCTTTTGAAGAGGCAGGGGCCCAGAGGCCTAGCTAGGGCGTTCCTTGTTGAGGCCGTTCACAAGGAGCAGAACACCCTGCCTCGAGAAGTTGATTCAGGGAAGCAACTAGTGTGTACTCTGTGTCTCTTTTGACTTGTTAGAAACCACAGAGATGTATGCTGCCTGTGCCAATGGTAATGGGGGCATGATGGTCCTAGCCTTGCTTTCCATTTGGAAAGCTCCATTCTTGCTGCCGTGAAGCTCCCTGAAATTCTCTGCTGTTGACAGGCCTCTGGCCACTCTAGCATTGGTGTGGGAAGAAAATGAGTTTTCTCTGGCTACACACGGAGCTTCATTGCTCCGGGTGGGGCTCACCTTGCCATGCTCTAGAGCTAAAGGGAATCTCAACGTGAGTCCTTGCCTCGAGGTAAGGCCCTGAGTAGCCCTGCAGAAAGGGAGGCATGCAGCTCTTTCCATGAGCTCTTAGTGGAGGTTCCGCTTTATCTTAAAGGAAGTACCCTTTTCAGGACTCCTAGGCCCCTCGGGTGAGCATCATTTTTGTTCCAAGATCACTGACGCACTCCACACCCCTGCGTGCCTGCTGAGCAGCATTGATTCCCATACGTCCCTCGGAGGCCCTCTGTGTCTGCCGAGTCTCGGGCAACACACTGTACGTTACTTGAGGAGAGCTCTATTTGCAGAGCAGTCGAACAGCATCAGAACCACATTTCTAGGCAGTCCAACATGCCCTGGAAGTTTTCGACATTGCCCTCGTCTGAATGTCCTGAGATAACACTCTTCTTAGAATTTATCGAGGACCTCTTTCCTGAAGTCACTCTATTCAAGGAGAAATACAGCATCCTAACATGCTGTGTCGCTCACAGTGCAAGCAACGTGAGAACTTGCCTCGAGGGAAGGCCCTGAAATGCTATGCAGAAGCGGAGGCGTGTAGCACTTTCCATGAGGCCGTAGTCGCTGCTCTGCAGCATTTTAACGCCAGTACGCTTTTCAGGACACCTAGGTGCCTCGCCTGGAAACCCTATTTCCTGCAAGAACAGCAAGTACCCTCAGGCTCCCCTGGCCCTTCTAAGCAATATCCAGGCCCGTAGCTTTCCGACTCACAGTGTGTATGCCGAGTGTAGGGCAACAGAGTGCACTCTTACTGGGACATCTTGAATTAGCCAGCACTCATACAGGTTCACGAGCACCGTTCTAGCAAGTTCCAAAATGCCATGGAAGTTGCACTCATTCCCTGGTCTGAGCTGCAGAGAGAAAAACACTAGGCTTCTCCTTCCATCCAGGACCTCCTAACTGAAGTCACCCTGCCTCCAGGAAAAAGACGGCTTGCGTTCCTATTGCAACTAAAGCACAGTTTTTCCTGAAGTACGGCAGGCTTTTGAAGAGGCACGGGCCCAGAGGCCTAGCTAGGGCTTTCCTTGGTGAGGCCGTTCACTAGATGCAGAACACCCTGCCTCGAGAAGTTGATTCAGGGAAGCAACTAGTGTGTACTCTGTGTCTCTTTTGACTTGTTAAAAACCACAGAGATGTATGCTGCCTGTTCCCATGAAATGCGGGCATGATGGTCCTAGCCTTGCTTTCCATTTGGAAAGCTCCATTCTTGCTGCCGTGAAGCTCCCTGAAATTCTCTGCTGTTGACAGGCCTCTGGCCACTCTAGCATTGGTGTGGGAAGAAAATGAGTTTTCTCTGGCTACACACGGAGCTTCATTGCTCCGGGTGGGGCTCACCTTGCCATGCTCTAGAGCTAAAGGGAATCTCAACGTGAGTCCTTGCCTCGAGGTAAGGCCCTGAGTAGCCCTGCAGAAAGGTAGGCATGCAGCTCTTTCCATGAGCTCTAAGTCGCTGTTCTGCTTTACTTTAAAGGAAGTACCCTTTTCAGGACTCCTAGGCCCCTCGGGTGAGCATCATTTTTGTTCCAAGATCACTGACGCACTCCACACCCCTGCGTGCCTGCTGAGCAGCATTGATTCCCATACGTCCCTCGGAGGCCCTCTGTGTCTGCCGAGTCTCGGGCAACACACTGTACGTTACTTCAGGAGAGCTCTATTTGCAGAGCAGTCGAACAGCATCAGAACCACATTTCTAGGCAGTCCAACATGCCCTGGAAGTTTTCGACATTGCCCTCGTCTGAATGTCCTGAGATAACACTCTTCTTAGCATTTTTCGAGGACCTCTTTCCTGAAGTCACTCTATTCAAGGAGAAATACAGCATCCTAACATGCTGTGTCGCTCACAGTGCAAGCAACGTGAGAACTTGCCTCGAGGGAAGGCCCTGAAATGCTATGCAGAAGCGGAGGCGTGTGGCACTTTCCATGAGGCCGTAGTCGCTGCTCTGCAGCATTTTAACGCCAGTACGCTTTTCAGGACACCTAGGTGCCTCGCCTGGAAACCCTATTTCCTGCAAGAACAGCAAGTACCCTCAGGCTCCCCTGGCCCTTCTAAGCAATATCCAGGCCCGTAGCTTTCCGACTCACAGTGTGTATGCCGAGTGTAGGGCAACAGAGTGCACTCTTACTGGGACATCTTGAATTAGCCAGCACTCATACAGGTTCACGAGCACCGTTGTAGCAAGTTCCAAAATGCCATGGAAGTTGCACTCATTCCCTGGTCTGAGCTGCACAGAGAAAAACACTAGGTTTCTCCTTCCATCCAGGACCTCCTAACTGAAGTCACCCTGCCTCCAGGAAAAAGACGGCTTGCGTTCCTATTGCAACTAAAGCACAGTTTTTCCTGAAGTACGGCAGGCTTTTGAAGAGGCACGGGCCCAGAGGCCTAGCTAGGGCTTTCCTTGGTGAGGCCGTTCACTAGATGCAGAACACCCTGCCTCGAGAAGTTGATTCAGGGAAGCAACTAGTGTGTACTCTGTGTCTCTTTTGACTTGTTAAAAACCACAGAGATGTATGCTGCCTGTTCCCATGAAATGCGGGCATGATGGTCCTAGCCTTGCTTTCCATTTGGAAAGCTCCATTCTTGCTGCCGTGAAGCTCCCTGAAATTCTCTGCTGTTGACAGGCCTCTGGCCACTCTAGCATTGGTGTGGGAAGAAAATGAGTTTTCTCTGGCTACACACGGAGCTTCATTGCTCCGGGTGGGGCTCACCTTGCCATGCTCTAGAGCTAAAGGGAATCTCAACGTGAGTCCTTGCCTCGAGGTAAGGCCCTGAGTAGCCCTGCAGAAAGGTAGGCATGCAGCTCTTTCCATGAGCTCTAAGTCGCTGTTCTGCTTTACTTTAAAGGAAGTACCCTTTTCAGGACTCCTAGGCCTCTCGGGTGAGCATCATTTTTGTTCCAAGATCCCTGAGTACCTCCACACCCCTGTAGGCCTGCTGAGCAACGACGAGGCCCATTGGTCCCTCGGAGGTCCTCTGTGTGTGCTGAGTCATGGGCAACACACTACACTCTTTCTTGTGATATCTTGATTCACAGCACTCGCATAGGTAAAAGAGCAACATTCTAGCAAGTTCCAACATGCCGTGGAAGTCGCACTCATTCCCTGGTCTGAGCTGCACAGAGAAAAACACTAGGCTTCTCCTTCCATCCAGGACCTCCTACCTGAAGTCATCCTGCCTCCAGGAGAAAGACGGCATGCGTTCCTATTGCAACTAAAGCACAGTTTTTCCTGTAGCACTGCAGGCTTTTGAAGAGGCAGGGGCCCAGAGGCCTAGCTAGGGCGTTCCTTGTTGAGGCCGTTCACAAGGAGCAGAACACCCTGCCTCGAGAAGTTGATTCAGGGAAGCAACTAGTGTGTACTCTGTGTCTCTTTTGACTTGTTAGAAACCACAGAGATGTATGCTGCCTGTGCCAATGGTAATGGGGGCATGATGGTCCTAGCCTTGCTTTCCATTTGGAAAGCTCCATTCTTGCTGCCGTGAAGCTCCCTGAAATTCTCTGCTGTTGACAGGCCTCTGGCCACTCTAGCATTGGTGTGGGAAGAAAATGAGTTTTCTCTGGCTACACACGGAGCTTCATTGCTCCGGGTGGGGCTCACCTTGCCATGCTCTAGAGCTAAAGGGAATCTCAACGTGAGTCCTTGCCTCGAGGTAAGGCCCTGAGTAGCCCTGCAGAAAGGGAGGCATGCAGCTCTTTCCATGAGCTCTTAGTGGAGGTTCCGCTTTATCTTAAAGGAAGTACCCTTTTCAGGACTCCTAGGCCCCTCGGGTGAGCATCATTTTTGTTCCAAGATCACTGACGCACTCCACACCCCTGCGTGCCTGCTGAGCAGCATTGATTCCCATACGTCCCTCGGAGGCCCTCTGTGTCTGCCGAGTCTCGGGCAACACACTGTACGTTACTTGAGGAGAGCTCTATTTGCAGAGCAGTCGAACAGCATCAGAACCACATTTCTAGGCAGTCCAACATGCCCTGGAAGTTTTCGACATTGCCCTCGTCTGAATGTCCTGAGATAACACTCTTCTTAGAATTTATCGAGGACCTCTTTCCTGAAGTCACTCTATTCAAGGAGAAATACAGCATCCTAACATGCTGTGTCGCTCACAGTGCAAGCAACGTGAGAACTTGCCTCGAGGGAAGGCCCTGAAATGCTATGCAGAAGCGGAGGCGTGTAGCACTTTCCATGAGGCCGTAGTCGCTGCTCTGCAGCATTTTAACGCCAGTACGCTTTTCAGGACACCTAGGTGCCTCGCCTGGAAACCCTATTTCCTGCAAGAACAGCAAGTACCCTCAGGCTCCCCTGGCCCTTCTAAGCAATATCCAGGCCCGTAGCTTTCCGACTCACAGTGTGTATGCCGAGTGTAGGGCAACAGAGTGCACTCTTACTGGGACATCTTGAATTAGCCAGCACTCATACAGGTTCACGAGCACCGTTCTAGCAAGTTCCAAAATGCCATGGAAGTTGCACTCATTCCCTGGTCTGAGCTGCAGAGAGAAAAACACTAGGCTTCTCCTTCCATCCAGGACCTCCTAACTGAAGTCACCCTGCCTCCAGGAAAAAGACGGCTTGCGTTCCTATTGCAACTAAAGCACAGTTTTTCCTGAAGTACGGCAGGCTTTTGAAGAGGCACGGGCCCAGAGGCCTAGCTAGGGCTTTCCTTGGTGAGGCCGTTCACTAGATGCAGAACACCCTGCCTCGAGAAGTTGATTCAGGGAAGCAACTAGTGTGTACTCTGTGTCTCTTTTGACTTGTTAAAAACCACAGAGATGTATGCTGCCTGTTCCCATGAAATGCGGGCATGATGGTCCTAGCCTTGCTTTCCATTTGGAAAGCTCCATTCTTGCTGCCGTGAAGCTCCCTGAAATTCTCTGCTGTTGACAGGCCTCTGGCCACTCTAGCATTGGTGTGGGAAGAAAATGAGTTTTCTCTGGCTACACACGGAGCTTCATTGCTCCGGGTGGGGCTCACCTTGCCATGCTCTAGAGCTAAAGGGAATCTCAACGTGAGTCCTTGCCTCGAGGTAAGGCCCTGAGTAGCCCTGCAGAAAGGTAGGCATGCAGCTCTTTCCATGAGCTCTAAGTCGCTGTTCTGCTTTACTTTAAAGGAAGTACCCTTTTCAGGACTCCTAGGCCTCTCGGGTGAGCATCATTTTTGTTCCAAGATCCCTGAGTACCTCCACACCCCTGTAGGCCTGCTGAGCAACGACGAGGCCCATTGGTCCCTCGGAGGTCCTCTGTGTGTGCTGAGTCATGGGCAACACACTACACTCTTTCTTGTGATATCTTGATTCACAGCACTCGCATAGGTAAAAGAGCAACATTCTAGCAAGTTCCAACATGCCGTGGAAGTCGCACTCATTCCCTGGTCTGAGCTGCACAGAGAAAAACACTAGGCTTCTCCTTCCATCCAGGACCTCCTACCTGAAGTCATCCTGCCTCCAGGAGAAAGACGGCATGCGTTCCTATTGCAACTAAAGCACAGTTTTTCCTGTAGCACTGCAGGCTTTTGAAGAGGCAGGGGCCCAGAGGCCTAGCTAGGGCGTTCCTTGTTGAGGCCGTTCACAAGGAGCAGAACACCCTGCCTCGAGAAGTTGATTCAGGGAAGCAACTAGTGTGTACTCTGTGTCTCTTTTGACTTGTTAGAAACCACAGAGATGTATGCTGCCTGTGCCAATGGTAATGGGGGCATGATGGTCCTAGCCTTGCTTTCCATTTGGAAAGCTCCATTCTTGCTGCCGTGAAGCTCCCTGAAATTCTCTGCTGTTGACAGGCCTCTGGCCACTCTAGCATTGGTGTGGGAAGAAAATGAGTTTTCTCTGGCTACACACGGAGCTTCATTGCTCCGGGTGGGGCTCACCTTGCCATGCTCTAGAGCTAAAGGGAATCTCAACGTGAGTCCTTGCCTCGAGGTAAGGCCCTGAGTAGCCCTGCAGAAAGGGAGGCATGCAGCTCTTTCCATGAGCTCTTAGTGGAGGTTCCGCTTTATCTTAAAGGAAGTACCCTTTTCAGGACTCCTAGGCCCCTCGGGTGAGCATCATTTTTGTTCCAAGATCACTGACGCACTCCACACCCCTGCGTGCCTGCTGAGCAGCATTGATTCCCATACGTCCCTCGGAGGCCCTCTGTGTCTGCCGAGTCTCGGGCAACACACTGTACGTTACTTGAGGAGAGCTCTATTTGCAGAGCAGTCGAACAGCATCAGAACCACATTTCTAGGCAGTCCAACATGCCCTGGAAGTTTTCGACATTGCCCTCGTCTGAATGTCCTGAGATAACACTCTTCTTAGAATTTATCGAGGACCTCTTTCCTGAAGTCACTCTATTCAAGGAGAAATACAGCATCCTAACATGCTGTGTCGCTCACAGTGCAAGCAACGTGAGAACTTGCCTCGAGGGAAGGCCCTGAAATGCTATGCAGAAGCGGAGGCGTGTAGCACTTTCCATGAGGCCGTAGTCGCTGCTCTGCAGCATTTTAACGCCAGTACGCTTTTCAGGACACCTAGGTGCCTCGCCTGGAAACCCTATTTCCTGCAAGAACAGCAAGTACCCTCAGGCTCCCCTGGCCCTTCTAAGCAATATCCAGGCCCGTAGCTTTCCGACTCACAGTGTGTATGCCGAGTGTAGGGCAACAGAGTGCACTCTTACTGGGACATCTTGAATTAGCCAGCACTCATACAGGTTCACGAGCACCGTTCTAGCAAGTTCCAAAATGCCATGGAAGTTGCACTCATTCCCTGGTCTGAGCTGCACAGAGAAAAACACTAGGCTTCTCCTTCCATCCAGGACCTCCTAACTGAAGTCACCCTGCCTCCAGGAAAAAGACGGCTTGCGTTCCTATTGCAACTAAAGCACAGTTTTTCCTGAAGTACGGCAGGCTTTTGAAGAGGCACGGGCCCAGAGGCCTAGCTAGGGCTTTCCTTGGTGAGGCCGTTCACTAGATGCAGAACACCCTGCCTCGAGAAGTTGATTCAGGGAAGCAACTAGTGTGTACTCTGTGTCTCTTTTGACTTGTTAAAAACCACAGAGATGTATGCTGCCTGTTCCCATGAAATGCGGGCATGATGGTCCTAGCCTTGCTTTCCATTTGGAAAGCTCCATTCTTGCTGCCGTGAAGCTCCCTGAAATTCTCTGCTGTTGACAGGCCTCTGGCCACTCTAGCATTGGTGTGGGAAGAAAATGAGTTTTCTCTGGCTACACACGGAGCTTCATTGCTCCGGGTGGGGCTCACCTTGCCATGCTCTAGAGCTAAAGGGAATCTCAACGTGAGTCCTTGCCTCGAGGTAAAGCCCTGAGTAGCCCTGCAAAAAGGTAGGCATGCAGCTCTTTCCATGAGCTCTAAGTCGCTGTTCTGCTTTACTTTAAAGGAAGTACCCTTTTCAGGACTCCTAGGCCTCTCGGGTGAGCATCATTTTCGTTCCAAGATCCCTGAGTACCTCCACACCCCTGTAGGCCTGCTGAGCAACGACGAGGCCCATTGGTCCCTCGGAAGTCCTCTGTGTGTGCTGAGTCATGGGCAACACACTACACTCTTTCTTGTGATATCTTGATTCACAGCACTCGCACAGGTAAAAGAGCAACATTCTAGCAAGTTCCAACAGGCCTGGAAATCGCACTCATTCCCTAGTCTGAGCTGCACAGAGAAAAACACTAGGCTTCTCCTTCCATCCAGGACCTCCTACCTGAAGTCATCCTGCCTCCAGGAGAAAGACGGCATGCGTTCCTATTGCAACTAAAGCACAGTTTTTCCTGTAGCACTGCAGGCTTTTGAAGAGGCAGGGGCCCAGAGGCCTAGCTAGGGCGTTCCTTGTTGAGGCCGTTCACAAGGTGCAGAACACCCTGCCTCGAGAAGTTGATTCAGGGAAGCAACTAGTGTGTACTCTGTGTCTCTTTTGACTTGTTAGAAACCACAGAGATGTATGCTGCCTGTGCCAATGGTAATGGGGGCATGATGGTCCTAGCCTTGCTTTCCATTTGGAAAGCTCCATTCTTGCTGCCGTGAAGCTCCCTGAAATTCTCTGCTGTTGACAGGCCTCTGGCCACTCTAGCATTGGTGTGGGAAGAAAATGAGTTTTCTCTGGCTACACATGGAGCTTCATTGCTCCGGGTGGGGCTCACCTTGCCATGCTCTAGAGCTAAAGGGAATCTCAACGTGAGTCCTTGCCTCGAGGTAAGGCCCTGAGTAGCCCTGCAAAAAGGTAGGCATGCAGCTCTTTCCATGAGCTCTAAGTCGCTGTTCTGCTTTACTTTAAAGGAAGTACCCTTTTCAGGACTCCTAGGCCTCTCGGGTGAGCATCATTTTTGTTCCAAGATCCCTGAGTACCTCCACACCCCTGTAGGCCTGCTGAGCAACGACGAGGCCCATTGGTCCCTCGGAGGTCCTCTGTGTGTGCTGAGTCATGGGCAACACACTACACTCTTTCTTGTGATATCTTGATTCACAGCACTCGCACAGGTAAAAGAGCAACATTCTAGCAAGTTCCAACAGGCCTGGAAATCGCACTCATTCCCTAGTCTGAGCTGCACAGAGAAAAACACTAGGCTTCTCCTTCCATCCAGGACCTCCTACCTGAAGTCATCCTGCCTCCAGGAGAAAGACGGCATGCGTTCCTATTGCAACTAAAGCACAGTTTTTCCTGTAGCACTGCAGGCTTTTGAAGAGGCAGGGGCCCAGAGGCCTAGCTAGGGCGTTCCTTGTTGAGGCCGTTCACAAGGTGCAGAACACCCTGCCTCGAGAAGTTGATTCAGGGAAGCAACTAGTGTGTACTCTGTGTCTCTTTTGACTTGTTAGAAACCACAGAGATGTATGCTGCCTGTGCCAATGGTAATGGGGGCATGATGGTCCTAGCCTTGCTTTCCATTTGGAAAGCTCCATTCTTGCTGCCGTGAAGCTCCCTGAAATTCTCTGCTGTTGACAGGCCTCTGGCCACTCTAGCATTGGTGTGGGAAGAAAATGAGTTTTCTCTGGCTACACACGGAGCTTCATTGCTCCGGGTGGGGCTCACCTTGCCATGCTCTAGAGCTAAAGGGAATCTCAACGTGAGTCCTTGCCTCGAGGTAAGGCCCTGAGTAGCCCTGCAAAAAGGTAGGCATGCAGCTCTTTCCATTAGCTCTAAGTCGCTGTTCTGCTTTACTTTAAAGGAAGTACCCTTTTCAGGACTCCTAGGCCTCTCGGGTGAGCATCATTTTTGTTCCAAGATCCCTGAGTACCTCCACACCCCTGTAGGCCTGCTGAGCAACGACGAGGCCCATTGGTCCCTCGGAGGTCCTCTGTGTGTGCTGAGTCATGGGCAACACACTACACTCTTTCTTGTGATATCTTGATTCACAGCACTCGCATAGGTAAAAGAGCAACATTCTAGCAAGTTCCAACATGCCGTGGAAGTCGCACTCATTCCCTGGTCTGAGCTGCACAGAGAAAAACACTAGGCTTCTCCTTCCATCCAGGACCTCCTACCTGAAGTCATCCTGCCTCCAGGAGAAAGACGGCATGCGTTCCTATTGCAACTAAAGCACAGTTTTTCCTGTAGCACTGCAGGCTTTTGAAGAGGCAGGGGCCCAGAGGCCTAGCTAGGGCGTTCCTTGTTGAGGCCGTTCACAAGGTGCAGAACACCCTGCCTCGAGAAGTTGATTCAGGGAAGCAACTAGTGTGTACTCTGTGTCTCTTTTGACTTGTTAGAAACCACAGAGATGTATGCTGCCTGTGCCAATGGTAATGCGGGCATGATGGTCCTAGCCTTGCTTTCCATTTGGAAAGCTCCATTCTTGCTGCCGTGAAGCTCCCTGAAATTCTCTGCTGTTGACAGGCCTCTGGCCACTCTAGCATTGGTGTGGGAAGAAAATGAGTTTTCTCTGGCTACACACGGAGCTTCATTGCTCCGGGTGGGGCTCACCTTGCCATGCTCTAGAGCTAAAGGGAATCTCAACGTGAGTCCTTGCCTCGCGGTAAGGCCCTGAGTAGCCCTGCAGAAAGGGAGGCATGCAGCTCTTTCCATGAGCTCTTAGTGGAGGTTCCGCTTTATCTTAAAGGAAGTACCCTTTTCAGGACTCCTAGGCCCCTCGGGTGAGCATCATTTTTGTTCCAAGATCACTGACGCACTCCACACCCCTGCGTGCCTGCTGAGCAGCATTGATTCCCATACGTCCCTCGGAGGCCCTCTGTGTCTGCCGAGTCTCGGGCAACACACTGTACGTTACTTGAGGAGAGCTCTATTTGCAGAGCAGTCGAACAGCATCAGAACCACATTTCTAGGCAGTCCAACATGCCCTGGAAGTTTTCGACATTGCCCTCGTCTGAATGTCCTGAGATAACACTCTTCTTAGAATTTATCGAGGACCTCTTTCCTGAAGTCACTCTATTCAAGGAGAAATACAGCATCCTAACATGCTGTGTCGCTCACAGTGCAAGCAACGTGAGAACTTGCCTCGAGGGAAGGCCCTGAAATGCTATGCAGAAGCGGAGGCGTGTAGCACTTTCCATGAGGCCGTAGTCGCTGCTCTGCAGCATTTTAACGCCAGTACGCTTTTCAGGACACCTAGGTGCCTCGCCTGGAAACCCTATTTCCTGCAAGAACAGCAAGTACCCTCAGGCTCCCCTGGCCCTTCTAAGCAATATCCAGGCCCGTAGCTTTCCGACTCACAGTGTGTATGCCGAGTGTAGGGCAACAGAGTGCACTCTTACTGGGACATCTTGAATTAGCCAGCACTCATACAGGTTCACGAGCACCGTTCTAGCAAGTTCCAAAATGCCATGGAAGTTGCACTCATTCCCTGGTCTGAGCTGCACAGAGAAAAACACTAGGCTTCTCCTTCCATCCAGGACCTCCTAACTGAAGTCACCCTGCCTCCAGGAAAAAGACGGCTTGCGTTCCTATTGCAACTAAAGCACAGTTTTTCCTGAAGTACGGCAGGCTTTTGAAGAGGCACGGGCCCAGAGGCCTAGCTAGGGCTTTCCTTGGTGAGGCCGTTCACTAGATGCAGAACACCCTGCCTCGAGAAGTTGATTCAGGGAAGCAACTAGTGTGTACTCTGTGTCTCTTTTGACTTGTTAAAAACCACAGAGATGTATGCTGCCTGTTCCCATGAAATGCGGGCATGATGGTACTAGCCTTGCTTTCCATTTGGAAAGCTCCATTCTTGCTGCCGTGAAGCTCCCTGAAATTCTCTGCTGTTGACAGGCCTCTGGCCACTCTAGCATTGGTGTGGGAAGAAAATGAGTTTTCTCTGGCTACACACGGAGCTTCTTTGGCCGGGGTGGGTTCACCTTGCCATGCTCTAGAGCTAAAGGGAATCTCAACGTGAGTCCTTGCCTCGAGGTAAAGCCCTGAGTAGCCCTGCAAAAAGGTAGGCATGCAGCTCTTTCCATGAGCTCTAAGTCGCTGTTCTGCTTTACTTTAAAGGAAGTACCCTTTTCAGGACTCCTAGGCCTCTCGGGTGAGCATCATTTTCGTTCCAAGATCCCTGAGTACCTCCACACCCCTGTAGGCCTGCTGAGCAACGACGAGGCCCACTGGTCCCTCGGAAGTCCTCTGTGTGTGCTGAGTCATGGGCAACACACTACACTCTTTCTT
This sequence comes from Balaenoptera ricei, assembly GCF_028023285.1. Lineage (NCBI taxonomy): Eukaryota > Metazoa > Chordata > Mammalia > Artiodactyla > Balaenopteridae > Balaenoptera > Balaenoptera ricei. The sequence continues at coordinate 82,233,086 of NC_082654.1, forward strand.
GTGATATCTTGATTCACAGCACTCGCACAGGTAAAAGAGCAACATTCTAGCAAGTTCCAACAGGCGTGGAAATCGCACTCATTCCCTAGTCTGAGCTGCACAGAGAAAAAAACTAGGCTTCTCCTTCCATCCAGGACCTCCTACCTGAAGTCATCCTGCCTCCAGGAGAAAGACGGCATGCGTTCCTATTGCAACTAAAGCACAGTTTTTCCTGTAGCACTGCAGGCTTTTGAAGAGGCAGGGGCCCAGAGGCCTAGCTAGGGCGTTCCTTGTTGAGGCCGTTCACAAGGTGCAGAACACCCTGCCTCGAGAAGTTGATTCAGGGAAGCAACTAGTGTGTACTCTGTGTCTCTTTTGACTTGTTAGAAACCACAGAGATGTATGCTGCCTGTGCCAATGGTAATGGGGGCATGATGGTCCTAGCCTTGCTTTCCATTTGGAAAGCTCCATTCTTGCTGCCGTGAAGCTCCCTGAAATTCTCTGCTGTTGACAGGCCTCTGGCCACTCTAGCATTGGTGTGGGAAGAAAATGAGTTTTCTCTGGCTACACATGGAGCTTCATTGCTCCGGGTGGGGCTCACCTTGCCATGCTCTAGAGCTAAAGGGAATCTCAACGTGAGTCCTTGCCTCGAGGTAAGGCCCTGAGTAGCCCTGCAAAAAGGTAGGCATGCAGCTCTTTCCATGAGCTCTAAGTCGCTGTTCTGCTTTACTTTAAAGGAAGTACCCTTTTCAGGACTCCTAGGCCTCTCGGGTGAGCATCATTTTTGTTCCAAGATCCCTGAGTACCTCCACACCCCTGTAGGCCTGCTGAGCAACGACGAGGCCCATTGGTCCCTCGGAGGTCCTCTGTGTGTGCTGAGTCATGGGCAACACACTACACTCTTTCTTGTGATATCTTGATTCACAGCACTCGCACAGGTAAAAGAGCAACATTCTAGCAAGTTCCAACAGGCCTGGAAATCGCACTCATTCCCTAGTCTGAGCTGCACAGAGAAAAACACTAGGCTTCTCCTTCCATCCAGGACCTCCTACCTGAAGTCATCCTGCCTCCAGGAGAAAGACGGCATGCGTTCCTATTGCAACTAAAGCACAGTTTTTCCTGTAGCACTGCAGGCTTTTGAAGAGGCAGGGGCCCAGAGGCCTAGCTAGGGCGTTCCTTGTTGAGGCCGTTCACAAGGTGCAGAACACCCTGCCTCGAGAAGTTGATTCAGGGAAGCAACTAGTGTGTACTCTGTGTCTCTTTTGACTTGTTAGAAACCACAGAGATGTATGCTGCCTGTGCCAATGGTAATGGGGGCATGATGGTCCTAGCCTTGCTTTCCATTTGGAAAGCTCCATTCTTGCTGCCGTGAAGCTCCCTGAAATTCTCTGCTGTTGACAGGCCTCTGGCCACTCTAGCATTGGTGTGGGAAGAAAATGAGTTTTCTCTGGCTACACACGGAGCTTCTTTGGCCGGGGTGGGTTCACCTTGCCATGCTCTAGAGCTAAAGGGAATCTCAACGTGAGTCCTTGCCTCGAGGTAAGGCCCTGAGTAGCCCTGCAGAAAGGGAGGCATGCAGCTCTTTCCATGAGCTCTTAGTGGAGGTTCCGCTTTATCTTAAAGGAAGTACCCTTTTCAGGACTCCTAGGCCCCTCGGGTGAGCATCATTTTTGTTCCAAGATCACTGACGCACTCCACACCCCTGCGTGCCTGCTGAGCAGCATTGATTCCCATACGTCCCTCGGAGGCCCTCTGTGTCTGCCGAGTCTCGGGCAACACACTGTACGTTACTTCAGGAGAGCTCTATTTGCAGAGCAGTCGAACAGCATCAGAACCACATTTCTAGGCAGTCCAACATGCCCTGGAAGTTTTCGACATTGCCCTCGTCTGAATGTCCTGAGATAACACTCTTCTTAGAATTTATCGAGGACCTCTTTCCTGAAGTCACTCTATTCAAGGAGAAATACAGCATCCTAACATGCTGTGTCGCTCACAGTGCAAGCAACGTGAGAACTTGCCTCGAGGGAAGGCCCTGAAATGCTATGCAGAAGCGGAGGCGTGTAGCACTTTCCATGAGGCCGTAGTCGCTGCTCTGCAGCATTTTAACGCCAGTACGCTTTTCAGACACCTAGGTGCCTCGCCTGGAAACCCTATTTCCTGCAAGAACAGCAAGTACCCTCAGGCTCCCCTGGCCCTTCTAAGCAATATCCAGGCCCGTAGCTTTCCGACTCACAGTGTGTATGCCGAGTGTAGGGCAACAGAGTGCACTCTTACTGGGACATCTTGAATTAGCCAGCACTCATACAGGTTCACGAGCACCGTTCTAGCAAGTTCCAAAATGCCATGGAAGTTGCACTCATTCCCTGGTCTGAGCTGCACAGAGAAAAACACTAGGCTTCTCCTTCCATCCAGGACCTCCTAACTGAAGTCACCCCGCCTCCAGGAAAAAGACGGCTTGCGTTCCTATTGCAACTAAAGCACAGTTTTTCCTGAAGTACGGCAGGCTTTTGAAGAGGCACGGGCCCAGAGGCCTAGCTAGGGCTTTCCTTGGTGAGGCCGTTCACTAGATGCAGAACACCCTGCCTCGAGAAGTTGATTCAGGGAAGAAAACAGTGTGTACTCTGTGTCTCTTTTGACTTGTTAAAAACCACAGAGATGTATGCTGCCTGTTCCCATGAAATGCGGGCATGATGGTACTAGCCTTGCTTTCCATTTGGAAAGCTCCATTCTTGCTGCCGTGAAGCTCCCTGAAATTCTCTGCTGTTGACAGGCCTCTGGCCACTCTAGCATTGGTGTGGGAAGAAAATGAGTTTTCTCTGGCTACACACGGAGCTTCTTTGGCCGGGGTGGGTTCACCTTGCCATGCTCTAGAGCTAAAGGGAATCTCAACGTGAGTCCTTGCCTCGAGGTAAAGCCCTGAGTAGCCCTGCAAAAAGGTAGGCATGCAGCTCTTTCCATGAGCTCTAAGTCGCTGTTCTGCTTTACTTTAAAGGAAGTACCCTTTTCAGGACTCCTAGGCCTCTCGGGTGAGCATCATTTTCGTTCCAAGATCCCTGAGTACCTCCACACCCCTGTAGGCCTGCTGAGCAACGACGAGGCCCATTGGTCCCTCGGAAGTCCTCTGTGTGTGCTGAGTCATGGGCAACACACTACACTCTTTCTTGTGATATCTTGATTCACAGCACTCGCACAGGTAAAAGAGCAACATTCTAGCAAGTTCCAACAGGCCTGGAAATCGCACTCATTCCCTAGTCTGAGCTGCACAGAGAAAAACACTAGGCTTCTCCTTCCATCCAGGACCTCCTACCTGAAGTCATCCTGCCTCCAGGAGAAAGACGGCATGCGTTCCTATTGCAACTAAAGCACAGTTTTTCCTGTAGCACTGCAGGCTTTTGAAGAGGCAGGGGCCCAGAGGCCTAGCTAGGGCGTTCCTTGTTGAGGCCGTTCACAAGGTGCAGAACACCCTGCCTCGAGAAGTTGATTCAGGGAAGCAACTAGTGTGTACTCTGTGTCTCTTTTGACTTGTTAGAAACCACAGAGATGTATGCTGCCTGTGCCAATGGTAATGGGGGCATGATGGTCCTAGCCTTGCTTTCCATTTGGAAAGCTCCATTCTTGCTGCCGTGAAGCTCCCTGAAATTCTCTGCTGTTGACAGGCCTCTGGCCACTCTAGCATTGGTGTGGGAAGAAAATGAGTTTTCTCTGGCTACACATGGAGCTTCATTGCTCCGGGTGGGGCTCACCTTGCCATGCTCTAGAGCTAAAGGGAATCTCAACGTGAGTCCTTGCCTCGAGGTAAGGCCCTGAGTAGCCCTGCAAAAAGGTAGGCATGCAGCTCTTTCCATGAGCTCTAAGTCGCTGTTCTGCTTTACTTTAAAGGAAGTACCCTTTTCAGGACTCCTAGGCCTCTCGGGTGAGCATCATTTTTGTTCCAAGATCCCTGAGTACCTCCACACCCCTGTAGGCCTGCTGAGCAACGACGAGGCCCATTGGTCCCTCGGAGGTCCTCTGTGTGTGCTGAGTCATGGGCAACACACTACACTCTTTCTTGTGATATCTTGATTCACAGCACTCGCACAGGTAAAAGAGCAACATTCTAGCAAGTTCCAACAGGCCTGGAAATCGCACTCATTCCCTAGTCTGAGCTGCACAGAGAAAAACACTAGGCTTCTCCTTCCATCCAGGACCTCCTACCTGAAGTCATCCTGCCTCCAGGAGAAAGACGGCATGCGTTCCTATTGCAACTAAAGCACAGTTTTTCCTGTAGCACTGCAGGCTTTTGAAGAGGCAGGGGCCCAGAGGCCTAGCTAGGGCGTTCCTTGTTGAGGCCGTTCACAAGGTGCAGAACACCCTGCCTCGAGAAGTTGATTCAGGGAAGCAACTAGTGTGTACTCTGTGTCTCTTTTGACTTGTTAGAAACCACAGAGATGTATGCTGCCTGTGCCAATGGTAATGGGGGCATGATGGTCCTAGCCTTGCTTTCCATTTGGAAAGCTCCATTCTTGCTGCCGTGAAGCTCCCTGAAATTCTCTGCTGTTGACAGGCCTCTGGCCACTCTAGCATTGGTGTGGGAAGAAAATGAGTTTTCTCTGGCTACACACGGAGCTTCTTTGGCCGGGGTGGGTTCACCTTGCCATGCTCTAGAGCTAAAGGGAATCTCAACGTGAGTCCTTGCCTCGAGGTAAGGCCCTGAGTAGCCCTGCAGAAAGGGAGGCATGCAGCTCTTTCCATGAGCTCTTAGTGGAGGTTCCGCTTTATCTTAAAGGAAGTACCCTTTTCAGGACTCCTAGGCCCCTCGGGTGAGCATCATTTTTGTTCCAAGATCACTGACGCACTCCACACCCCTGCGTGCCTGCTGAGCAGCATTGATTCCCATACGTCCCTCGGAGGCCCTCTGTGTCTGCCGAGTCTCGGGCAACACACTGTACGTTACTTCAGGAGAGCTCTATTTGCAGAGCAGTCGAACAGCATCAGAACCACATTTCTAGGCAGTCCAACATGCCCTGGAAGTTTTCGACATTGCCCTCGTCTGAATGTCCTGAGATAACACTCTTCTTAGAATTTATCGAGGACCTCTTTCCTGAAGTCACTCTATTCAAGGAGAAATACAGCATCCTAACATGCTGTGTCGCTCACAGTGCAAGCAACGTGAGAACTTGCCTCGAGGGAAGGCCCTGAAATGCTATGCAGAAGCGGAGGCGTGTAGCACTTTCCATGAGGCCGTAGTCGCTGCTCTGCAGCATTTTAACGCCAGTACGCTTTTCAGACACCTAGGTGCCTCGCCTGGAAACCCTATTTCCTGCAAGAACAGCAAGTACCCTCAGGCTCCCCTGGCCCTTCTAAGCAATATCCAGGCCCGTAGCTTTCCGACTCACAGTGTGTATGCCGAGTGTAGGGCAACAGAGTGCACTCTTACTGGGACATCTTGAATTAGCCAGCACTCATACAGGTTCACGAGCACCGTTCTAGCAAGTTCCAAAATGCCATGGAAGTTGCACTCATTCCCTGGTCTGAGCTGCACAGAGAAAAACACTAGGCTTCTCCTTCCATCCAGGACCTCCTAACTGAAGTCACCCCGCCTCCAGGAAAAAGACGGCTTGCGTTCCTATTGCAACTAAAGCACAGTTTTTCCTGAAGTACGGCAGGCTTTTGAAGAGGCACGGGCCCAGAGGCCTAGCTAGGGCTTTCCTTGGTGAGGCCGTTCACTAGATGCAGAACACCCTGCCTCGAGAAGTTGATTCAGGGAAGAAAACAGTGTGTACTCTGTGTCTCTTTTGACTTGTTAAAAACCACAGAGATGTATGCTGCCTGTTCCCATGAAATGCGGGCATGATGGTACTAGCCTTGCTTTCCATTTGGAAAGCTCCATTCTTGCTGCCGTGAAGCTCCCTGAAATTCTCTGCTGTTGACAGGCCTCTGGCCACTCTAGCATTGGTGTGGGAAGAAAATGAGTTTTCTCTGGCTACACACGGAGCTTCTTTGGCCGGGGTGGGTTCACCTTGCCATGCTCTAGAGCTAAAGGGAATCTCAACGTGAGTCCTTGCCTCGAGGTAAAGCCCTGAGTAGCCCTGCAAAAAGGTAGGCATGCAGCTCTTTCCATGAGCTCTAAGTCGCTGTTCTGCTTTACTTTAAAGGAAGTACCCTTTTCAGGACTCCTAGGCCTCTCGGGTGAGCATCATTTTCGTTCCAAGATCCCTGAGTACCTCCACACCCCTGTAGGCCTGCTGAGCAACGACGAGGCCCATTGGTCCCTCGGAAGTCCTCTGTGTGTGCTGAGTCATGGGCAACACACTACACTCTTTCTTGTGATATCTTGATTCACAGCACTCGCACAGGTAAAAGAGCAACATTCTAGCAAGTTCCAACAGGCCTGGAAATCGCACTCATTCCCTAGTCTGAGCTGCACAGAGAAAAACACTAGGCTTCTCCTTCCATCCAGGACCTCCTACCTGAAGTCATCCTGCCTCCAGGAGAAAGACGGCATGCGTTCCTATTGCAACTAAAGCACAGTTTTTCCTGTAGCACTGCAGGCTTTTGAAGAGGCAGGGGCCCAGAGGCCTAGCTAGGGCGTTCCTTGTTGAGGCCGTTCACAAGGTGCAGAACACCCTGCCTCGAGAAGTTGATTCAGGGAAGCAACTAGTGTGTACTCTGTGTCTCTTTTGACTTGTTAGAAACCACAGAGATGTATGCTGCCTGTGCCAATGGTAATGGGGGCATGATGGTCCTAGCCTTGCTTTCCATTTGGAAAGCTCCATTCTTGCTGCCGTGATGCTCCCTGAAATTCTCTGCTGTTGACAGGCCTCTGGCCACTCTAGCATTGGTGTGGGAAGAAAATGAGTTTTCTCTGGCTACACATGGAGCTTCATTGCTCCGGGTGGGGCTCACCTTGCCATGCTCTAGAGCTAAAGGGAATCTCAACGTGAGTCCTTGCCTCGAGGTAAGGCCCTGAGTAGCCCTGCAAAAAGGTAGGCATGCAGCTCTTTCCATGAGCTCTAAGTCGCTGTTCTGCTTTACTTTAAAGGAAGTACCCTTTTCAGGACTCCTAGGCCTCTCGGGTGAGCATCATTTTTGTTCCAAGATCCCTGAGTACCTCCACACCCCTGTAGGCCTGCTGAGCAACGACGAGGCCCATTGGTCCCTCGGAGGTCCTCTGTGTGTGCTGAGTCATGGGCAACACACTACACTCTTTCTTGTGATATCTTGATTCACAGCACTCGCACAGGTAAAAGAGCAACATTCTAGCAAGTTCCAACAGGCCTGGAAATCGCACTCATTCCCTAGTCTGAGCTGCACAGAGAAAAACACTAGGCTTCTCCTTCCATCCAGGACCTCCTACCTGAAGTCATCCTGCCTCCAGGAGAAAGACGGCATGCGTTCCTATTGCAACTAAAGCACAGTTTTTCCTGTAGCACTGCAGGCTTTTGAAGAGGCAGGGGCCCAAAGGCCTAGCTAGGGCGTTCCTTGTTGAGGCCGTTCACAAGGTGCAGAACACCCTGCCTCGAGAAGTTGATTCAGGGAAGCAACTAGTGTGTACTCTGTGTCTCTTTTGACTTGTTAGAAACCACAGAGATGTATGCTGCCTGTGCCAATGGTAATGGGGGCATGATGGTCCTAGCCTTGCTTTCCATTTGGAAAGCTCCATTCTTGCTGCCGTGAAGCTCCCTGAAATTCTCTGCTGTTGACAGGCCTCTGGCCACTCTAGCATTGGTGTGGGAAGAAAATGAGTTTTCTCTGGCTACACACGGAGCTTCATTGCTCCGGGTGGGGCTCACCTTGCCATGCTCTAGAGCTAAAGGGAATCTCAACGTGAGTCCTTGCCTCGAGGTAAGGCCCTGAGTAGCCCTGCAAAAAGGTAGGCATGCAGGTCTTTCCATTAGCTCTAAGTCGCTGTTCTGCTTTACTTTAAAGGAAGTACCCTTTTCAGGACTCCTAGGCCTCTCGGGTGAGCATCATTTTTGTTCCAAGATCCCTGAGTACCTCCACACCCCTGTAGGCCTGCTGAGCAACGACGAGGCCCATTGGTCCCTCGGAGGTCCTCTGTGTGTGCTGAGTCATGGGCAACACACTACACTCTTTCTTGTGATATCTTGATTCACAGCACTCGCATAGGTAAAAGAGCAACATTCTAGCAAGTTCCAACATGCCGTGGAAGTCGCACTCATTCCCTGGTCTGAGCTGCACAGAGAAAAACACTAGGCTTCTCCTTCCATCCAGGACCTCCTACCTGAAGTCATCCTGCCTCCAGGAGAAAGACGGCATGCGTTCCTATTGCAACTAAAGCACAGTTTTTCCTGTAGCACTGCAGGCTTTTGAAGAGGCAGGGGCCCAGAGGCCTAGCTAGGGCGTTCCTTGTTGAGGCCGTTCACAAGGTGCAGAACACCCTGCCTCGAGAAGTTGATTCAGGGAAGCAACTAGTGTGTACTCTGTGTCTCTTTTGACTTGTTAGAAACCACAGAGATGTATGCTGCCTGTGCCAATGGTAATGGGGGCATGATGGTCCTAGCCTTGCTTTCCATGTGGAAAGCTCCATTCTTGCTGCCGTGAAGCTCCCTGAAATTCTCTGCTGTTGACAGGCCTCTGGCCACTCTAGCATTGGTGTGGGAAGAAAATGAGTTTTCTCTGGCTACACACGGAGCTTCATTGCTCCGGGTGGGGCTCACCTTGCCATGCTCTAGAGCTAAAGGGAATCTCAACGTGAGTCCTTGCCTCGAGGTAAGGCCCTGAGTAGCCCTGCAGAAAGGGAGGCATGCAGCTCTTTCCATGAGCTCTTAGTGGAGGTTCCGCTTTATCTTAAAGGAAGTACCCTTTTCAGGACTCCTAGGCCCCTCGGGTGAGCATCATTTTTGTTCCAAGATCACTGACGCACTCCACACCCCTGCGTGCCTGCTGAGCAGCATTGATTCCCATACGTCCCTCGGAGGCCCTCTGTGTCTGCCGAGTCTCGGGCAACACACTGTACGTTACTTCAGGAGAGCTCTATTTGCAGAGCAGTCGAACAGCATCAGAACCACATTTCTAGGCAGTCCAACATGCCCTGGAAGTTTTCGACATTGCCCTCGTCTGAATGTCCTGAGATAACACTCTTCTTAGAATTTATCGAGGACCTCTTTCCTGAAGTCACTCTATTCAAGGAGAAATACAGCATCCTAACATGCTGTGTCACTCACAGTGCAAGCAACGTGAGAACTTGCCTCGAGGGAAGGCCCTGAAATGCTATGCAGAAGCGGAGGCGTGTAGCACTTTCCATGAGGCCGTAGTCGCTGCTCTGCAGCATTTTAACGCCAGTACGCTTTTCAGACACCTAGGTGCCTCGCCTGGAAACCCTATTTCCTGCAAGAACAGCAAGTACCCTCAGGCTCCCCTGGCCCTTCTAAGCAATATCCAGGCCCGTAGCTTTCCGACTCACAGTGTGTATGCCGAGTGTAGGGCAACAGAGTGCACTCTTACTGGGACATCTTGAATTAGCCAGCACTCATACAGGTTCACGAGCACCGTTCTAGCAAGTTCCAAAATGCCATGGAAGTTGCACTCATTCCCTGGTCTGAGCTGCACAGAGAAAAACACTAGGCTTCTCCTTCCATCCAGGACCTCCTAACTGAAGTCACCCCGCCTCCAGGAAAAAGACGGCTTGCGTTCCTATTGCAACTAAAGCACAGTTTTTCCTGAAGTACGGCAGGCTTTTGAAGAGGCACGGGCCCAGAGGCCTAGCTAGGGCTTTCCTTGGTGAGGCCGTTCACTAGATGCAGAACACCCTGCCTCGAGAAGTTGATTCAGGGAAGAAAACAGTGTGTACTCTGTGTCTCTTTTGACTTGTTAAAAACCACAGAGATGTATGCTGCCTGTTCCCATGAAATGCGGGCATGATGGTACTAGCCTTGCTTTCCATTTGGAAAGCTCCATTCTTGCCGTGAAGCTCCCTGAAATTCTCTGCTGTTGACAGGCCTCTGGCCACTCTAGCATTGGTGTGGGAAGAAAATGAGTTTTCTCTGGCTACACACGGAGCTTCATTGCTCCGGGTGGGGCTCACCTTGCCATGCTCTAGAGCTAAAGGGAATCTCAACGTGAGTCCTTGCCTCGAGGTAAGGCCCTGAGTAGCCCTGCAAAAAGGTAGGCATGCAGCTCTTTCCATGAGCTCTAAGTCGCTGTTCTGCTTTACTTTAAAGGAAGTACCCTTTTCAGGACTCCTAGGCCTCTCGGGTGAGCATCATTTTTGTTCCAAGATCCCTGAGTACCTCCACACCCCTGTAGGCCTGCTGAGCAACGACGAGGCCCATTGGTCCCTCGGAGGTCCTCTGTGTGTGCTGAGTCATGGGCAACACACTACACTCTTTCTTGTGATATCTTGATTCACAGCACTCGCATAGGTAAAAGAGCAACATTCTAGCAAGTTCCAACATGCCGTGGAAGTCGCACTCATTCCCTGGTCTGAGCTGCACAGAGAAAAACACTAGGCTTCTCCTTCCATCCAGGACCTCCTACCTGAAGTCATCCTGCCTCCAGGAGAAAGACGGCATGCGTTCCTATTGCAACTAAAGCACAGTTTTTCCTGTAGCACTGCAGGCTTTTGAAGAGGCAGGGGCCCAGAGGCCTAGCTAGGGCGTTCCTTGTTGAGGCCGTTCACAAGGAGCAGAACACCCTGCCTCGAGAAGTTGATTCAGGGAAGCAACTAGTGTGTACTCTGTGTCTCTTTTGACTTGTTAGAAACCACAGAGATGTATGCTGCCTGTGCCAATGGTAATGGGGGCATGATGGTCCTAGCCTTGCTTTCCATTTGGAAAGCTCCATTCTTGCTGCCGTGAAGCTCCCTGAAATTCTCTGCTGTTGACAGGCCTCTGGCCACTCTAGCATTGGTGTGGGAAGAAAATGAGTTTTCTCTGGCTACACACGGAGCTTCATTGCTCCGGGTGGGGCTCACCTTGCCATGCTCTAGAGCTAAAGGGAATCTCAACGTGAGTCCTTGCCTCGAGGTAAGGCCCTGAGTAGCCCTGCAGAAAGGGAGGCATGCAGCTCTTTCCATGAGCTCTTAGTGGAGGTTCCGCTTTATCTTAAAGGAAGTACCCTTTTCAGGACTCCTAGGCCCCTCGGGTGAGCATCATTTTTGTTCCAAGATCACTGACGCACTCCACACCCCTGCGTGCCTGCTGAGCAGCATTGATTCCCATACGTCCCTCGGAGGCCCTCTGTGTCTGCCGAGTCTCGGGCAACACACTGTACGTTACTTGAGGAGAGCTCTATTTGCAGAGCAGTCGAACAGCATCAGAACCACATTTCTAGGCAGTCCAACATGCCCTGGAAGTTTTCGACATTGCCCTCGTCTGAATGTCCTGAGATAACACTCTTCTTAGAATTTATCGAGGACCTCTTTCCTGAAGTCACTCTATTCAAGGAGAAATACAGCATCCTAACATGCTGTGTCGCTCACAGTGCAAGCAACGTGAGAACTTGCCTCGAGGGAAGGCCCTGAAATGCTATGCAGAAGCGGAGGCGTGTAGCACTTTCCATGAGGCCGTAGTCGCTGCTCTGCAGCATTTTAACGCCAGTACGCTTTTCAGGACACCTAGGTGCCTCGCCTGGAAACCCTATTTCCTGCAAGAACAGCAAGTACCCTCAGGCTCCCCTGGCCCTTCTAAGCAATATCCAGGCCCGTAGCTTTCCGACTCACAGTGTGTATGCCGAGTGTAGGGCAACAGAGTGCACTCTTACTGGGACATCTTGAATTAGCCAGCACTCATACAGGTTCACGAGCACCGTTCTAGCAAGTTCCAAAATGCCATGGAAGTTGCACTCATTCCCTGGTCTGAGCTGCACAGAGAAAAACACTAGGCTTCTCCTTCCATCCAGGACCTTCTAACTGAAGTCACCCTGCCTCCAGGAAAAAGACGGCTTGCGTTCCTATTGCAACTAAAGCACAGTTTTTCCTGAAGTACGGCAGGCTTTTGAAGAGGCACGGGCCCAGAGGCCTAGCTAGGGCTTTCCTTGGTGAGGCCGTTCACTAGATGCAGAACACCCTGCCTCGAGAAGTTGATTCAGGGAAGCAACTAGTGTGTACTCTGTGTCTCTTTTGACTTGTTAAAAACCACAGAGATGTATGCTGCCTGTTCCCATGAAATGCGGGCATGATGGTACTAGCCTTGCTTTCCATTTGGAAAGCTCCATTCTTGCTGCCGTGAAGCTCCCTGAAATTCTCTGCTGTTGACAGGCCTCTGGCCACTCTAGCATTGGTGTGGGAAGAAAATGAGTTTTCTCTGGCTACACACGGAGCTTCTTTGGCCGGGGTGGGTTCGCCTTGCCATGCTCTAGAGCTAAAGGGAATCTCAACGTGAGTCCTTGCCTCGAGGTAAAGCCCTGAGTAGCCCTGCAAAAAGGTAGGCATGCAGCTCTTTCCATGAGCTCTAAGTCGCTGTTCTGCTTTACTTTAAAGGAAGTACCCTTTTCAGGACTCCTAGGCCTCTCGGGTGAGCATCATTTTTGTTCCAAGATCCCTGAGTACCTCCACACCCCTGTAGGCCTGCTGAGCAACGACGAGGCCCATTGGTCCCTCGGAGGTCCTCTGTGTGTGCTGAGTCATGGGCAACACACTACACTCTTTCTTGTGATATCTTGATTCACAGCACTCGCACAGGTAAAAGAGCAACATTCTAGCAAGTTCCAACAGGCCTGGAAATCGCACTCATTCCCTAGTCTGAGCTGCACAGAGAAAAACACTAGGCTTCTCCTTCCATCCAGGACCTCCTACCTGAAGTCATCCTGCCTCCAGGAGAAAGACGGCATGCGTTCCTATTGCAACTAAAGCACAGTTTTTCCTGTAGCACTGCAGGCTTTTGAAGAGGCAGGGGCCCAGAGGCCTAGCTAGGGCGTTCCTTGTTGAGGCCGTTCACAAGGTGCAGAACACCCTGCCTCGAGAAGTTGATTCAGGGAAGCAACTAGTGTGTACTCTGTGTCTCTTTTGACTTGTTAGAAACCACAGAGATGTATGCTGCCTGTGCCAATGGTAATGGGGGCATGATGGTCCTAGCCTTGCTTTCCATTTGGAAAGCTCCATTCTTGCTGCCGTGAAGCTCCCTGAAATTCTCTGCTGTTGACAGGCCTCTGGCCACTCTAGCATTGGTGTGGGAAGAAAATGAGTTTTCTCTGGCTACACACGGAGCTTCATTGCTCCGGGTGGGGCTCACCTTGCCATGCTCTAGAGCTAAAGGGAATCTCAACGTGAGTCCTTGCCTCGAGGTAAGGCCCTGAGTAGCCCTGCAGAAAGGGAGGCATGCAGCTCTTTCCATGAGCTCTAAGTCGCTGTTCTGCTTTACTTTAAAGGAAGTACCCTTTTCAGGACTCCTAGGCCTCTCGGGTGAGCATCATTTTTGTTCCAAGATCCCTGAGTACCTCCACACCCCTGTAGGCCTGCTGAGCAACGACGAGGCCCATTGGTCCCTCGGAGGTCCTCTGTGTGTGCTGAGTCATGGGCAACACACTACACTCTTTCTTGTGATATCTTGATTCACAGCACTCGCATAGGTAAAAGAGCAACATTCTAGCAAGTTCCAACATGCCGTGGAAGTCGCACTCATTCCCTGGTCTGAGCTGCACAGAGAAAAACACTAGGCTTCTCCTTCCATCCAGGACCTCCTACCTGAAGTCATCCTGCCTCCAGGAGAAAGACGGCATGCGTTCCTATTGCAACTAAAGCACAGTTTTTCCTGTAGCACTGCAGGCTTTTGAAGAGGCAGGGGCCCAGAGGCCTAGCTAGGGCGTTCCTTGTTGAGGCCGTTCACAAGGAGCAGAACACCCTGCCTCGAGAAGTTGATTCAGGGAAGCAACTAGTGTGTACTCTGTGTCTCTTTTGACTTGTTAAAAACCACAGAGATGTATGCTGCCTGTGCCAATGGTAATGGGGGCATGATGGTCCTAGCCTTGCTTTCCATTTGGAAAGCTCCATTCTTGCTGCCGTGAAGCTCCCTGAAATTCTCTGCTGTTGACAGGCCTCTGGCCACTCTAGCATTGGTGTGGGAAGAAAATGAGTTTTCTCTGGCTACACACGGAGCTTCATTGCTCCGGGTGGGGCTCACCTTGCCATGCTCTAGAGCTAAAGGGAATCTCAACGTGAGTCCTTGCCTCGAGGTAAGGCCCTGAGTAGCCCTGCAGAAAGGGAGGCATGCAGCTCTTTCCATGAGCTCTTAGTGGAGGTTCCGCTTTATCTTAAAGGAAGTACCCTTTTCAGGACTCCTAGGCCCCTCGGGTGAGCATCATTTTTGTTCCAAGATCACTGACGCACTCCACACCCCTGCGTGCCTGCTGAGCAGCATTGATTCCCATACGTCCCTCGGAGGCCCTCTGTGTCTGCCGAGTCTCGGGCAACACACTGTACGTTACTTGAGGAGAGCTCTATTTGCAGAGCAGTCGAACAGCATCAGAACCACATTTCTAGGCAGTCCAACATGCCCTGGAAGTTTTCGACATTGCCCTCGTCTGAATGTCCTGAGATAACACTCTTCTTAGAATTTATCGAGGACCTCTTTCCTGAAGTCACTCTATTCAAGGAGAAATACAGCATCCTAACATGCTGTGTCACTCACAGTGCAAGCAACGTGAGAACTTGCCTCGAGGGAAGGCCCTGAAATGCTATGCAGAAGCGGAGGCGTGTAGCACTTTCCATGAGGCCGTAGTCGCTGCTCTGCAGCATTTTAACGCCAGTACGCTTTTCAGACACCTAGGTGCCTCGCCTGGAAACCCTATTTCCTGCAAGAACAGCAAGTACCCTCAGGCTCCCCTGGCCCTTCTAAGCAATATCCAGGCCCGTAGCTTTCCGACTCACAGTGTGTATGCCGAGTGTAGGGCAACAGAGTGCACTCTTACTGGGACATCTTGAATTAGCCAGCACTCATACAGGTTCACGAGCACCGTTCTAGCAAGTTCCAAAATGCCATGGAAGTTGCACTCATTCCCTGGTCTGAGCTGCACAGAGAAAAACACTAGGCTTCTCCTTCCATCCAGGACCTCCTAACTGAAGTCACCCCGCCTCCAGGAAAAAGACGGCTTGCGTTCCTATTGCAACTAAAGCACAGTTTTTCCTGAAGTACGGCAGGCTTTTGAAGAGGCACGGGCCCAGAGGCCTAGCTAGGGCTTTCCTTGGTGAGGCCGTTCACTAGATGCAGAACACCCTGCCTCGAGAAGTTGATTCAGGGAAGAAAACAGTGTGTACTCTGTGTCTCTTTTGACTTGTTAAAAACCACAGAGATGTATGCTGCCTGTTCCCATGAAATGCGGGCATGATGGTACTAGCCTTGCTTTCCATTTGGAAAGCTCCATTCTTGCCGTGAAGCTCCCTGAAATTCTCTGCTGTTGACAGGCCTCTGGCCACTCTAGCATTGGTGTGGGAAGAAAATGAGTTTTCTCTGGCTACACACGGAGCTTCATTGCTCCGGGTGGGGCTCACCTTGCCATGCTCTAGAGCTAAAGGGAATCTCAACGTGAGTCCTTGCCTCGAGGTAAGGCCCTGAGTAGCCCTGCAAAAAGGTAGGCATGCAGCTCTTTCCATGAGCTCTAAGTCGCTGTTCTGCTTTACTTTAAAGGAAGTACCCTTTTCAGGACTCCTAGGCCTCTCGGGTGAGCATCATTTTTGTTCCAAGATCCCTGAGTACCTCCACACCCCTGTAGGCCTGCTGAGCAACGACGAGGCCCATTGGTCCCTCGGAGGTCCTCTGTGTGTGCTGAGTCATGGGCAACACACTACACTCTTTCTTGTGATATCTTGATTCACAGCACTCGCATAGGTAAAAGAGCAACATTCTAGCAAGTTCCAACATGCCGTGGAAGTCGCACTCATTCCCTGGTCTGAGCTGCACAGAGAAAAACACTAGGCTTCTCCTTCCATCCAGGACCTCCTACCTGAAGTCATCCTGCCTCCAGGAGAAAGACGGCATGCGTTCCTATTGCAACTAAAGCACAGTTTTTCCTGTAGCACTGCAGGCTTTTGAAGAGGCAGGGGCCCAGAGGCCTAGCTAGGGCGTTCCTTGTTGAGGCCGTTCACAAGGAGCAGAACACCCTGCCTCGAGAAGTTGATTCAGGGAAGCAACTAGTGTGTACTCTGTGTCTCTTTTGACTTGTTAGAAACCACAGAGATGTATGCTGCCTGTGCCAATGGTAATGGGGGCATGATGGTCCTAGCCTTGCTTTCCATTTGGAAAGCTCCATTCTTGCTGCCGTGAAGCTCCCTGAAATTCTCTGCTGTTGACAGGCCTCTGGCCACTCTAGCATTGGTGTGGGAAGAAAATGAGTTTTCTCTGGCTACACACGGAGCTTCATTGCTCCGGGTGGGGCTCACCTTGCCATGCTCTAGAGCTAAAGGGAATCTCAACGTGAGTCCTTGCCTCGAGGTAAGGCCCTGAGTAGCCCTGCAGAAAGGGAGGCATGCAGCTCTTTCCATGAGCTCTTAGTGGAGGTTCCGCTTTATCTTAAAGGAAGTACCCTTTTCAGGACTCCTAGGCCCCTCGGGTGAGCATCATTTTTGTTCCAAGATCACTGACGCACTCCACACCCCTGCGTGCCTGCTGAGCAGCATTGATTCCCATACGTCCCTCGGAGGCCCTCTGTCTGCCGAGTCTCGGGCAACACACTGTACGTTACTTCAGGAGAGCTCTATTTGCAGAGCAGTCGAACAGCATCAGAACCACATTTCTAGGCAGTCCAACATGCCCTGGAAGTTTTCGACATTGCCCTCGTCTGAATGTCCTGAGATAACACTCTTCTTAGAATTTATCGAGGACCTCTTTCCTGAAGTCACTCTATTCAAGGAGAAATACAGCATCCTAACATGCTGTGTCGCTCACAGTGCAAGCAACGTGAGAACTTGCCTCGAGGGAAGGCCCTGAAATGCTATGCAGAAGCGGAGGCGTGTAGCACTTTCCATGAGGCCGTAGTCGCTGCTCTGCAGCATTTTAACGCCAGTACGCTTTTCAGACACCTAGGTGCCTCGCCTGGAAACCCTATTTCCTGCAAGAACAGCAAGTACCCTCAGGCTCCCCTGGCCCTTCTAAGCAATATCCAGGCCCGTAGCTTTCCGACTCACAGTGTGTATGCCGAGTGTAGGGCAACAGAGTGCACTCTTACTGGGACATCTTGAATTAGCCAGCACTCATACAGGTTCACGAGCACCGTTCTAGCAAGTTCCAAAATGCCATGGAAGTTGCACTCATTCCCTGGTCTGAGCTGCACAGAGAAAAACACTAGGCTTCTCCTTCCATCCAGGACCTCCTAACTGAAGTCACCCCGCCTCCAGGAAAAAGACGGCTTGCGTTCCTATTGCAACTAAAGCACAGTTTTTCCTGAAGTACGGCAGGCTTTTGAAGAGGCACGGGCCCAGAGGCCTAGCTAGGGCTTTCCTTGGTGAGGCCGTTCACTAGATGCAGAACACCCTGCCTCGAGAAGTTGATTCAGGGAAGAAAACAGTGTGTACTCTGTGTCTCTTTTGACTTGTTAAAAACCACAGAGATGTATGCTGCCTGTTCCCATGAAATGCGGGCATGATGGTACTAGCCTTGCTTTCCATTTGGAAAGCTCCATTCTTGCTGCCGTGAAGCTCCCTGAAATTCTCTGCTGTTGACAGGCCTCTGGCCACTCTAGCATTGGTGTGGGAAGAAAATGAGTTTTCTCTGGCTACACACGGAGCTTCATTGCTCCGGGTGGGGCTCACCTTGCCATGCTCTAGAGCTAAAGGGAATCTCAACGTGAGTCCTTGCCTCGAGGTAAGGCCCTGAGTAGCCCTGCAAAAAGGTAGGCATGCAGCTCTTTCCATGAGCTCTAAGTCGCTGTTCTGCTTTACTTTAAAGGAAGTACCCTTTTCAGGACTCCTAGGCCTCTCGGGTGAGCATCATTTTTGTTCCAAGATCCCTGAGTACCTCCACACCCCTGTAGGCCTGCTGAGCAACGACGAGGCCCATTGGTCCCTCGGAGGTCCTCTGTGTGTGCTGAGTCATGGGCAACACACTACACTCTTTCTTGTGATATCTTGATTCACAGCACTCGCATAGGTAAAAGAGCAACATTCTAGCAAGTTCCAACATGCCGTGGAAGTCGCACTCATTCCCTGGTCTGAACTGCACAGAGAAAAACACTAGGCTTCTCCTTCCATCCAGGACCTCCTAACTGAAGTCACCCTGCCTCCAGGAAAAAGACGGCTTGCGTTCCTATTGCAACTAAAGCACAGTTTTTCCTGAAGTACGGCAGGCTTTTGAAGAGGCACGGGCCCAGAGGCCTAGCTAGGGCTTTCCTTGGTGAGGCCGTTCACTAGATGCAGAACACCCTGCCTCGAGAAGTTGATTCAGGGAAGCAACTAGTGTGTACTCTGTGTCTCTTTTGACTTGTTAAAAACCACAGAGATGTATGCTGCCTGTTCCCATGAAATGCGGGCATGATGGTACTAGCCTTGCTTTCCATTTGGAAAGCTCCATTCTTGCTGCCGTGAAGCTCCCTGAAATTCTCTGCTGTTGACAGGCCTCTGGCCACTCTAGCATTGGTGTGGGAAGAAAATGAGTTTTCTCTGGCTACACACGGAGCTTCATTGCTCCAGGTGGGGCTCACCTTGCCATGCTCTAGAGCTAAAGGGAATCTCAACGTGAGTCCTTGCCTCGAGGTAAGGCCCTGAGTAGCCCTGCAGAAAGGTAGGCATGCAGCTCTTTCCATGAGCTCTAAGTCGCTGTTCTGCTTTACTTTAAAGGAAGTACCCTTTTCAGGACTCCTAGGCCTCTCGGGTGAGCATCATTTTTGTTCCAAGATCCCTGAGTACCTCCACACCCCTGTAGGCCTGCTGAGCAACGACGAGGCCCATTGGTCCCTCGGAGGTCCTCTGTGTGTGCTGAGTCATGGGCAACACACTACACTCTTTCTTGTGATATCTTGATTCACAGCACTCGCATAGGTAAAAGAGCAACATTCTAGCAAGTTCCAACATGCCGTGGAAGTCGCACTCATTCCCTGGTCTGAGCTGCACAGAGAAAAACACTAGGCTTCTCCTTCCATCCAGGACCTCCTACCTGAAGTCATCCTGCCTCCAGGAGAAAGACGGCATGCGTTCCTATTGCAACTAAAGCACAGTTTTTCCTGTAGCACTGCAGGCTTTTGAAGAGGCAGGGGCCCAGAGGCCTAGCTAGGGCGTTCCTTGTTGAGGCCGTTCACAAGGAGCAGAACACCCTGCCTCGAGAAGTTGATTCAGGGAAGCAACTAGTGTGTACTCTGTGTCTCTTTTGACTTGTTAGAAACCACAGAGATGTATGCTGCCTGTGCCAATGGTAATGGGGGCATGATGGTCCTAGCCTTGCTTTCCATTTGGAAAGCTCCATTCTTGCTGCCGTGAAGCTCCCTGAAATTCTCTGCTGTTGACAGGCCTCTGGCCACTCTAGCATTGGTGTGGGAAGAAAATGAGTTTTCTCTGGCTACACACGGAGCTTCATTGCTCCGGGTGGGGCTCACCTTGCCATGCTCTAGAGCTAAAGGGAATCTCAACGTGAGTCCTTGCCTCGAGGTAAGGCCCTGAGTAGCCCTGCAGAAAGGGAGGCATGCAGCTCTTTCCATGAGCTCTTAGTGGAGGTTCCGCTTTATCTTAAAGGAAGTACCCTTTTCAGGACTCCTAGGCCCCTCGGGTGAGCATCATTTTTGTTCCAAGATCACTGACGCACTCCACACCCCTGCGTGCCTGCTGAGCAGCATTGATTCCCATACGTCCCTCGGAGGCCCTCTGTCTGCCGAGTCTCGGGCAACACACTGTACGTTACTTCAGGAGAGCTCTATTTGCAGAGCAGTCGAACAGCATCAGAACCACATTTCTAGGCAGTCCAACATGCCCTGGAAGTTTTCGACATTGCCCTCGTCTGAATGTCCTGAGATAACACTCTTCTTAGAATTTATCGAGGACCTCTTTCCTGAAGTCACTCTATTCAAGGAGAAATACAGCATCCTAACATGCTGTGTCACTCACAGTGCAAGCAACGTGAGAACTTGCCTCGAGGGAAGGCCCTGAAATGCTATGCAGAAGCGGAGGCGTGTAGCACTTTCCATGAGGCCGTAGTCGCTGCTCTGCAGCATTTTAACGCCAGTACGCTTTTCAGACACCTAGGTGCCTCGCCTGGAAACCCTATTTCCTGCAAGAACAGCAAGTACCCTCAGGCTCCCCTGGCCCTTCTAAGCAATATCCAGGCCCGTAGCTTTCCGACTCACAGTGTGTATGCCGAGTGTAGGGCAACAGAGTGCACTCTTACTGGGACATCTTGAATTAGCCAGCACTCATACAGGTTCACGAGCACCGTTCTAGCAAGTTCCAAAATGCCATGGAAGTTGCACTCATTCCCTGGTCTGAGCTGCACAGAGAAAAACACTAGGCTTCTCCTTCCATCCAGGACCTCCTAACTGAAGTCACCCCGCCTCCAGGAAAAAGACGGCTTGCGTTCCTATTGCAACTAAAGCACAGTTTTTCCTGAAGTACGGCAGGCTTTTGAAGAGGCACGGGCCCAGAGGCCTAGCTAGGGCTTTCCTTGGTGAGGCCGTTCACTAGATGCAGAACACCCTGCCTCGAGAAGTTGATTCAGGGAAGAAAACAGTGTGTACTCTGTGTCTCTTTTGACTTGTTAAAAACCACAGAGATGTATGCTGCCTGTTCCCATGAAATGCGGGCATGATGGTACTAGCCTTGCTTTCCATTTGGAAAGCTCCATTCTTGCTGCCGTGAAGCTCCCTGAAATTCTCTGCTGTTGACAGGCCTCTGGCCACTCTAGCATTGGTGTGGGAAGAAAATGAGTTTTCTCTGGCTACACACGGAGCTTCATTGCTCCGGGTGGGGCTCACCTTGCCATGCTCTAGAGCTAAAGGGAATCTCAACGTGAGTCCTTGCCTCGAGGTAAGGCCCTGAGTAGCCCTGCAAAAAGGTAGGCATGCAGCTCTTTCCATGAGCTCTAAGTCGCTGTTCTGCTTTACTTTAAAGGAAGTACCCTTTTCAGGACTCCTAGGCCTCTCGGGTGAGCATCATTTTTGTTCCAAGATCCCTGAGTACCTCCACACCCCTGTAGGCCTGCTGAGCAACGACGAGGCCCATTGGTCCCTCGGAGGTCCTCTGTGTGTGCTGAGTCATGGGCAACACACTACACTCTTTCTTGTGATATCTTGATTCACAGCACTCGCATAGGTAAAAGAGCAACATTCTAGCAAGTTCCAACATGCCGTGGAAGTCGCACTCATTCCCTGGTCTGAACTGCACAGAGAAAAACACTAGGCTTCTCCTTCCATCCAGGACCTCCTAACTGAAGTCACCCTGCCTCCAGGAAAAAGACGGCTTGCGTTCCTATTGCAACTAAAGCACAGTTTTTCCTGAAGTACGGCAGGCTTTTGAAGAGGCACGGGCCCAGAGGCCTAGCTAGGGCTTTCCTTGGTGAGGCCGTTCACTAGATGCAGAACACCCTGCCTCGAGAAGTTGATTCAGGGAAGCAACTAGTGTGTACTCTGTGTCTCTTTTGACTTGTTAAAAACCACAGAGATGTATGCTGCCTGTTCCCATGAAATGCGGGCATGATGGTACTAGCCTTGCTTTCCATTTGGAAAGCTCCATTCTTGCTGCCGTGAAGCTCCCTGAAATTCTCTGCTGTTGACAGGCCTCTGGCCACTCTAGCATTGGTGTGGGAAGAAAATGAGTTTTCTCTGGCTACACACGGAGCTTCATTGCTCCAGGTGGGGCTCACCTTGCCATGCTCTAGAGCTAAAGGGAATCTCAACGTGAGTCCTTGCCTCGAGGTAAGGCCCTGAGTAGCCCTGCAGAAAGGTAGGCATGCAGCTCTTTCCATGAGCTCTAAGTCGCTGTTCTGCTTTACTTTAAAGGAAGTACCCTTTTCAGGACTCCTAGGCCTCTCGGGTGAGCATCATTTTTGTTCCAAGATCCCTGAGTACCTCCACACCCCTGTAGGCCTGCTGAGCAACGACGAGGCCCATTGGTCCCTCGGAGGTCCTCTGTGTGTGCTGAGTCATGGGCAACACACTACACTCTTTCTTGTGATATCTTGATTCACAGCACTCGCATAGGTAAAAGAGCAACATTCTAGCAAGTTCCAACATGCCGTGGAAGTCGCACTCATTCCCTGGTCTGAGCTGCACAGAGAAAAACACTAGGCTTCTCCTTCCATCCAGGACCTCCTACCTGAAGTCATCCTGCCTCCAGGAGAAAGACGGCATGCGTTCCTATTGCAACTAAAGCACAGTTTTTCCTGTAGCACTGCAGGCTTTTGAAGAGGCAGGGGCCCAGAGGCCTAGCTAGGGCGTTCCTTGTTGAGGCCGTTCACAAGGAGCAGAACACCCTGCCTCGAGAAGTTGATTCAGGGAAGCAACTAGTGTGTACTCTGTGTCTCTTTTGACTTGTTAAAAACCACAGAGATGTATGCTGCCTGTGCCAATGGTAATGGGGGCATGATGGTCCTAGCCTTGCTTTCCATTTGGAAAGCTCCATTCTTGCTGCCGTGAAGCTCCCTGAAATTCTCTGCTGTTGACAGGCCTCTGGCCACTCTAGCATTGGTGTGGGAAGAAAATGAGTTTTCTCTGGCTACACACGGAGCTTCATTGCTCCGGGTGGGGCTCACCTTGCCATGCTCTAGAGCTAAAGGGAATCTCAACGTGAGTCCTTGCCTCGAGGTAAGGCCCTGAGTAGCCCTGCAGAAAGGGAGGCATGCAGCTCTTTCCATGAGCTCTTAGTGGAGGTTCCGCTTTATCTTAAAGGAAGTACCCTTTTCAGGACTCCTAGGCCCCTCGGGTGAGCATCATTTTTGTTCCAAGATCACTGACGCACTCCACACCCCTGCGTGCCTGCTGAGCAGCATTGATTCCCATACGTCCCTCGGAGGCCCTCTGTGTCTGCCGAGTCTCGGGCAACACACTGTACGTTACTTGAGGAGAGCTCTATTTGCAGAGCAGTCGAACAGCATCAGAACCACATTTCTAGGCAGTCCAACATGCCCTGGAAGTTTTCGACATTGCCCTCGTCTGAATGTCCTGAGATAACACTCTTCTTAGAATTTATCGAGGACCTCTTTCCTGAAGTCACTCTATTCAAGGAGAAATACAGCATCCTAACATGCTGTGTCACTCACAGTGCAAGCAACGTGAGAACTTGCCTCGAGGGAAGGCCCTGAAATGCTATGCAGAAGCGGAGGCGTGTAGCACTTTCCATGAGGCCGTAGTCGCTGCTCTGCAGCATTTTAACGCCAGTACGCTTTTCAGACACCTAGGTGCCTCGCCTGGAAACCCTATTTCCTGCAAGAACAGCAAGTACCCTCAGGCTCCCCTGGCCCTTCTAAGCAATATCCAGGCCCGTAGCTTTCCGACTCACAGTGTGTATGCCGAGTGTAGGGCAACAGAGTGCACTCTTACTGGGACATCTTGAATTAGCCAGCACTCATACAGGTTCACGAGCACCGTTCTAGCAAGTTCCAAAATGCCATGGAAGTTGCACTCATTCCCTGGTCTGAGCTGCACAGAGAAAAACACTAGGCTTCTCCTTCCATCCAGGACCTCCTAACTGAAGTCACCCCGCCTCCAGGAAAAAGACGGCTTGCGTTCCTATTGCAACTAAAGCACAGTTTTTCCTGAAGTACGGCAGGCTTTTGAAGAGGCACGGGCCCAGAGGCCTAGCTAGGGCTTTCCTTGGTGAGGCCGTTCACTAGATGCAGAACACCCTGCCTCGAGAAGTTGATTCAGGGAAGAAAACAGTGTGTACTCTGTGTCTCTTTTGACTTGTTAAAAACCACAGAGATGTATGCTGCCTGTTCCCATGAAATGCGGGCATGATGGTACTAGCCTTGCTTTCCATTTGGAAAGCTCCATTCTTGCCGTGAAGCTCCCTGAAATTCTCTGCTGTTGACAGGCCTCTGGCCACTCTAGCATTGGTGTGGGAAGAAAATGAGTTTTCTCTGGCTACACACGGAGCTTCATTGCTCCGGGTGGGGCTCACCTTGCCATGCTCTAGAGCTAAAGGGAATCTCAACGTGAGTCCTTGCCTCGAGGTAAGGCCCTGAGTAGCCCTGCAAAAAGGTAGGCATGCAGCTCTTTCCATGAGCTCTAAGTCGCTGTTCTGCTTTACTTTAAAGGAAGTACCCTTTTCAGGACTCCTAGGCCTCTCGGGTGAGCATCATTTTTGTTCCAAGATCCCTGAGTACCTCCACACCCCTGTAGGCCTGCTGAGCAACGACGAGGCCCATTGGTCCCTCGGAGGTCCTCTGTGTGTGCTGAGTCATGGGCAACACACTACACTCTTTCTTGTGATATCTTGATTCACAGCACTCGCATAGGTAAAAGAGCAACATTCTAGCAAGTTCCAACATGCCGTGGAAGTCGCACTCATTCCCTGGTCTGAGCTGCACAGAGAAAAACACTAGGCTTCTCCTTCCATCCAGGACCTCCTACCTGAAGTCATCCTGCCTCCAGGAGAAAGACGGCATGCGTTCCTATTGCAACTAAAGCACAGTTTTTCCTGTAGCACTGCAGGCTTTTGAAGAGGCAGGGGCCCAGAGGCCTAGCTAGGGCGTTCCTTGTTGAGGCCGTTCACAAGGAGCAGAACACCCTGCCTCGAGAAGTTGATTCAGGGAAGCAACTAGTGTGTACTCTGTGTCTCTTTTGACTTGTTAGAAACCACAGAGATGTATGCTGCCTGTGCCAATGGTAATGGGGGCATGATGGTCCTAGCCTTGCTTTCCATTTGGAAAGCTCCATTCTTGCTGCCGTGAAGCTCCCTGAAATTCTCTGCTGTTGACAGGCCTCTGGCCACTCTAGCATTGGTGTGGGAAGAAAATGAGTTTTCTCTGGCTACACACGGAGCTTCATTGCTCCGGGTGGGGCTCACCTTGCCATGCTCTAGAGCTAAAGGGAATCTCAACGTGAGTCCTTGCCTCGAGGTAAGGCCCTGAGTAGCCCTGCAGAAAGGGAGGCATGCAGCTCTTTCCATGAGCTCTTAGTGGAGGTTCCGCTTTATCTTAAAGGAAGTACCCTTTTCAGGACTCCTAGGCCCCTCGGGTGAGCATCATTTTTGTTCCAAGATCACTGACGCACTCCACACCCCTGCGTGCCTGCTGAGCAGCATTGATTCCCATACGTCCCTCGGAGGCCCTCTGTCTGCCGAGTCTCGGGCAACACACTGTACGTTACTTCAGGAGAGCTCTATTTGCAGAGCAGTCGAACAGCATCAGAACCACATTTCTAGGCAGTCCAACATGCCCTGGAAGTTTTCGACATTGCCCTCGTCTGAATGTCCTGAGATAACACTCTTCTTAGAATTTATCGAGGACCTCTTTCCTGAAGTCACTCTATTCAAGGAGAAATACAGCATCCTAACATGCTGTGTCGCTCACAGTGCAAGCAACGTGAGAACTTGCCTCGAGGGAAGGCCCTGAAATGCTATGCAGAAGCGGAGGCGTGTAGCACTTTCCATGAGGCCGTAGTCGCTGCTCTGCAGCATTTTAACGCCAGTACGCTTTTCAGACACCTAGGTGCCTCGCCTGGAAACCCTATTTCCTGCAAGAACAGCAAGTACCCTCAGGCTCCCCTGGCCCTTCTAAGCAATATCCAGGCCCGTAGCTTTCCGACTCACAGTGTGTATGCCGAGTGTAGGGCAACAGAGTGCACTCTTACTGGGACATCTTGAATTAGCCAGCACTCATACAGGTTCACGAGCACCGTTCTAGCAAGTTCCAAAATGCCATGGAAGTTGCACTCATTCCCTGGTCTGAGCTGCACAGAGAAAAACACTAGGCTTCTCCTTCCATCCAGGACCTCCTAACTGAAGTCACCCCGCCTCCAGGAAAAAGACGGCTTGCGTTCCTATTGCAACTAAAGCACAGTTTTTCCTGAAGTACGGCAGGCTTTTGAAGAGGCACGGGCCCAGAGGCCTAGCTAGGGCTTTCCTTGGTGAGGCCGTTCACTAGATGCAGAACACCCTGCCTCGAGAAGTTGATTCAGGGAAGAAAACAGTGTGTACTCTGTGTCTCTTTTGACTTGTTAAAAACCACAGAGATGTATGCTGCCTGTTCCCATGAAATGCGGGCATGATGGTACTAGCCTTGCTTTCCATTTGGAAAGCTCCATTCTTGCTGCCGTGAAGCTCCCTGAAATTCTCTGCTGTTGACAGGCCTCTGGCCACTCTAGCATTGGTGTGGGAAGAAAATGAGTTTTCTCTGGCTACACACGGAGCTTCATTGCTCCGGGTGGGGCTCACCTTGCCATGCTCTAGAGCTAAAGGGAATCTCAACGTGAGTCCTTGCCTCGAGGTAAGGCCCTGAGTAGCCCTGCAAAAAGGTAGGCATGCAGCTCTTTCCATGAGCTCTAAGTCGCTGTTCTGCTTTACTTTAAAGGAAGTACCCTTTTCAGGACTCCTAGGCCTCTCGGGTGAGCATCATTTTTGTTCCAAGATCCCTGAGTACCTCCACACCCCTGTAGGCCTGCTGAGCAACGACGAGGCCCATTGGTCCCTCGGAGGTCCTCTGTGTGTGCTGAGTCATGGGCAACACACTACACTCTTTCTTGTGATATCTTGATTCACAGCACTCGCATAGGTAAAAGAGCAACATTCTAGCAAGTTCCAACATGCCGTGGAAGTCGCACTCATTCCCTGGTCTGAGCTGCACAGAGAAAAACACTAGGCTTCTCCTTCCATCCAGGACCTCCTAACTGAAGTCACCCTGCCTCCAGGAAAAAGACGGCTTGCGTTCCTATTGCAACTAAAGCACAGTTTTTCCTGAAGTACGGCAGGCTTTTGAAGAGGCACGGGCCCAGAGGCCTAGCTAGGGCTTTCCTTGGTGAGGCCGTTCACTAGATGCAGAACACCCTGCCTCGAGAAGTTGATTCAGGGAAGCAACTAGTGTGTACTCTGTGTCTCTTTTGACTTGTTAAAAACCACAGAGATGTATGCTGCCTGTTCCCATGAAATGCGGGCATGATGGTACTAGCCTTGCTTTCCATTTGGAAAGCTCCATTCTTGCTGCCGTGAAGCTCCCTGAAATTCTCTGCTGTTGACAGGCCTCTGGCCACTCTAGCATTGGTGTGGGAAGAAAATGAGTTTTCTCTGGCTACACACGGAGCTTCATTGCTCCGGGTGGGGCTCACCTTGCCATGCTCTAGAGCTAAAGGGAATCTCAACGTGAGTCCTTGCCTCGAGGTAAGGCCCTGAGTAGCCCTGCAGAAAGGGAGGCATGCAGCTCTTTCCATGAGCTCTAAGTCGCTGTTCTGCTTTACTTTAAAGGAAGTACCCTTTTCAGGACTCCTAGGCCTCTCGGGTGAGCATCATTTTCGTTCCAAGATCCCTGAGTACCTCCACACCCCTGTAGGCCTGCTGAGCAACGACGAGGCCCATTGGTCCCTCGGAAGTCCTCTGTGTGTGCTGAGTCATGGGCAACACACTACACTCTTTCTTGTGATATCTTGATTCACAGCACTCGCACAGGTAAAAGAGCAACATTCTAGCAAGTTCCAACCGGCGTGGAAATCGCACTCATTCCCTAGTCTGAGCTGCACAGAGAAAAACACTAGGCTTCTCCTTCCATCCAGGACCTCCTACCTGAAGTCATCCTGCCTCCAGGAGAAAGACGGCATGCGTTCCTATTGCAACTAAAGCACAGTTTTTCCTGTAGCACTGCAGGCTTTTGAAGAGGAAGGGGCCCAGAGGCCTAGCTAGGGCGTTCCTTGTTGAGGCCGTTCACAAGGTGCAGAACACCCTGCCTCGAGAAGTTGATTCAGGGAAGCAACTAGTGTGTACTCTGTGTCTCTTTTGACTTGTTAGAAACCACAGAGATGTATGCTGCCTGTGCCAATGGTAATGGGGGCATGATGGTCCTAGCCTTGCTTTCCATTTGGAAAGCTCCATTCTTGCTGCCGTGAAGCTCCCTGAAATTCTCTGCTGTTGACAGGCCTCTGGCCACTCTAGCATTGGTGTGGGAAGAAAATGAGTTTTCTCTGGCTACACATGGAGCTTCATTGCTCTGGGTGGGGCTCACCTTGCCATGCTCTAGAGCTAAAGGGAATCTCAACGTGAGTCCTTGCCTCGAGGTAAGGCCCTGAGTAGCCCTGCAAAAAGGTAGGCATGCAGCTCTTTCCATGAGCTCTAAGTCGCTGTTCTGCTTTACTTTAAAGGAAGTACCCTTTTCAGGACTCCTAGGCCTCTCGGGTGAGCATCATTTTTGTTCCAAGATCCCTGAGTACCTCCACACCCCTGTAGGCCTGCTGAGCAACGACGAGGCCCATTGGTCCCTCGGAGGTCCTCTGTGTGTGCTGAGTCATGGGCAACACACTACACTCTTTCTTGTGATATCTTGATTCACAGCACTCGCACAGGTAAAAGAGCAACATTCTAGCAAGTTCCAACATGCCGTGGAAGTCGCACTCATTCCCTGGTCTGAGCTGCACAGAGAAAAACACTAGGCTTCTCCTTCCATCCAGGACCTCCTACCTGAAGTCATCCTGCCTCCAGGAGAAAGACGGCATGCGTTCCTATTGCAACTAAAGCACAGTTTTTCCTGTAGCACTGCAGGCTTTTGAAGAGGCAGGGGCCCAGAGGCCTAGCTAGGGCGTTCCTTGTTGAGGCCGTTCACAAGGTGCAGAACACCCTGCCTCGAGAAGTTGATTCAGGGAAGCAACTAGTGTGTACTCTGTGTCTCTTTTGACTTGTTAGAAACCACAGAGATGTATGCTGCCTGTGCCAATGGTAATGGGGGCATGATGGTCCTAGCCTTGCTTTCCATTTGGAAAGCTCCATTCTTGCTGCCGTGAAGCTCCCTGAAATTCTCTGCTGTTGACAGGCCTCTGGCCACTCTAGCATTGGTGTGGGAAGAAAATGAGTTTTCTCTGGCTACACACGGAGCTTCATTGCTCCGGGTGGGGCTCACCTTGCCATGCTCTAGAGCTAAAGGGAATCTCAACGTGAGTCCTTGCCTCGAGGTAAGGCCCTGAGTAGCCCTGCAAAAAGGTAGGCATGCAGCTCTTTCCATGAGCTCTAAGTCGCTGTTCTGCTTTACTTTAAAGGAAGTACCCTTTTCAGGACTCCTAGGCCTCTCGGGTGAGCATCATTTTTGTTCCAAGATCCCTGAGTACCTCCACACCCCTGTAGGCCTGCTGAGCAACGACGAGGCCCATTGGTCCCTCGGAGGTCCTCTGTGTGTGCTGAGTCATGGGCAACACACTACACTCTTTCTTGTGATATCTTGATTCACAGCACTCGCATAGGTAAAAGAGCAACATTCTAGCAAGTTCCAACATGCCGTGGAAGTCGCACTCATTCCCTGGTCTGAGCTGCACAGAGAAAAACACTAGGCTTCTCCTTCCATCCAGGACCTCCTACCTGAAGTCATCCTGCCTCCAGGAGAAAGACGGCATGCGTTCCTATTGCAACTAAAGCACAGTTTTTCCTGTAGCACTGCAGGCTTTTGAAGAGGCAGGGGCCCAGAGGCCTAGCTAGGGCGTTCCTTGTTGAGGCCGTTCACAAGGTGCAGAACACCCTGCCTCGAGAAGTTGATTCAGGGAAGCAACTAGTGTGTACTCTGTGTCTCTTTTGACTTGTTAGAAACCACAGAGATGTATGCTGCCTGTGCCAATGGTAATGCGGGCATGATGGTCCTAGCCTTGCTTTCCATTTGGAAAGCTCCATTCTTGCTGCCGTGAAGCTCCCTGAAATTCTCTGCTGTTGACAGGCCTCTGGCCACTCTAGCATTGGTGTGGGAAGAAAATGAGTTTTCTCTGGCTACACACGGAGCTTCATTGCTCCGGGTGGGGCTCACCTTGCCATGCTCTAGAGCTAAAGGGAATCTCAACGTGAGTCCTTGCCTCGCGGTAAGGCCCTGAGTAGCCCTGCAGAAAGGGAGGCATGCAGCTCTTTCCATGAGCTCTTAGTGGAGGTTCCGCTTTATCTTAAAGGAAGTACCCTTTTCAGGACTCCTAGGCCCCTCGGGTGAGCATCATTTTTGTTCCAAGATCACTGACGCACTCCACACCCCTGCGTGCCTGCTGAGCAGCATTGATTCCCATACGACCCTCGGAGGCCCTCTGTGTCTGCCGAGTCTCGGGCAACACACTGTACGTTACTTGAGGAGAGCTCTATTTGCAGAGCAGTCGAACAGCATCAGAACCACATTTCTAGGCAGTCCAACATGCCCTGGAAGTTTTCGACATTGCCCTCGTCTGAATGTCCTGAGATAACACTCTTCTTAGAATTTATCGAGGACCTCTTTCCTGAAGTCACTCTATTCAAGGAGAAATACAGCATCCTAACATGCTGTGTCGCTCACAGTGCAAGCAACGTGAGAACTTGCCTCGAGGGAAGGCCCTGAAATGCTATGCAGAAGCGGAGGCGTGTAGCACTTTCCATGAGGCCGTAGTCGCTGCTCTGCAGCATTTTAACGCCAGTACGCTTTTCAGGACACCTAGGTGCCTCGCCTGGAAACCCTATTTCCTGCAAGAACAGCAAGTACCCTCAGGCTCCCCTGGCCCTTCTAAGCAATATCCAGGCCCGTAGCTTTCCGACTCACAGTGTGTATGCCGAGTGTAGGGCAACAGAGTGCACTCTTACTGGGACATCTTGAATTAGCCAGCACTCATACAGGTTCACGAGCACCGTTCTAGCAAGTTCCAAAATGCCATGGAAGTTGCACTCATTCCCTGGTCTGAGCTGCACAGAGAAAAACACTAGGCTTCTCCTTCCATCCAGGACCTCCTAACTGAAGTCACCCTGCCTCCAGGAAAAAGACGGCTTGCGTTCCTATTGCAACTAAAGCACAGTTTTTCCTGAAGTACGGCAGGCTTTTGAAGAGGCACGGGCCCAGAGGCCTAGCTAGGGCTTTCCTTGGTGAGGCCGTTCACTAGATGCAGAACACCCTGCCTCGAGAAGTTGATTCAGGGAAGCAACTAGTGTGTACTCTGTGTCTCTTTTGACTTGTTAAAAACCACAGAGATGTATGCTGCCTGTTCCCATGAAATGCGGGCATGATGGTACTAGCCTTGCTTTCCATTTGGAAAGCTCCATTCTTGCTGCCGTGAAGCTCCCTGAAATTCTCTGCTGTTGACAGGCCTCTGGCCACTCTAGCATTGGTGTGGGAAGAAAATGAGTTTTCTCTGGCTACACACGGAGCTTCTTTGGCCGGGGTGGGTTCACCTTGCCATGCTCTAGAGCTAAAGGGAATCTCAACGTGAGTCCTTGCCTCGAGGTAAAGCCCTGAGTAGCCCTGCAAAAAGGTAGGCATGCAGCTCTTTCCATGAGCTCTAAGTCGCTGTTCTGCTTTACTTTAAAGGAAGTACCCTTTTCAGGACTCCTAGGCCTCTCGGGTGAGCATCATTTTTGTTCCAAGATCCCTGAGTACCTCCACACCCCTGTAGGCCTGCTGAGCAACGACGAGGCCCATTGGTCCCTCGGAGGTCCTCTGTGTGTGCTGAGTCATGGGCAACACACTACACTCTTTCTTGTGATATCTTGATTCACAGCACTCGCACAGGTAAAAGAGCAACATTCTAGCAAGTTCCAACAGGCCTGGAAATCGCACTCATTCCCTAGTCTGAGCTGCACAGAGAAAAACACTAGGCTTCTCCTTCCATCCAGGACCTCCTACCTGAAGTCATCCTGCCTCCAGGAGAAAGACGGCATGCGTTCCTATTGCAACTAAAGCACAGTTTTTCCTGTAGCACTGCAGGCTTTTGAAGAGGCAGGGGCCCAGAGGCCTAGCTAGGGCGTTCCTTGTTGAGGCCGTTCACAAGGTGCAGAACACCCTGCCTCGAGAAGTTGATTCAGGGAAGCAACTAGTGTGTACTCTGTGTCTCTTTTGACTTGTTAGAAACCACAGAGATGTATGCTGCCTGTGCCAATGGTAATGGGGGCATGATGGTCCTAGCCTTGCTTTCCATTTGGAAAGCTCCATTCTTGCTGCCGTGAAGCTCCCTGAAATTCTCTGCTGTTGACAGGCCTCTGGCCACTCTAGCATTGGTGTGGGAAGAAAATGAGTTTTCTCTGGCTACACACGGAGCTTCATTGCTCCGGGTGGGGCTCACCTTGCCATGCTCTAGAGCTAAAGGGAATCTCAACGTGAGTCCTTGCCTCGAGGTAAGGCTCTGAGTAGCCCTGCAGAAAGGTAGGCATGCAGCTCTTTCCATTAGCTCTAAGTCGCTGTTCTGCTTTACTTTAAAGGAAGTACCCTTTTCAGGACTCCTAGGCCTCTCGGGTGAGCATCATTTTTGTTCCAAGATCCCTGAGTACCTCCACACCCCTGTAGGCCTGCTGAGCAACGACGAGGCCCATTGGTCCCTCGGAGGTCCACTGTGTGTGCTGAGTCATGGGCAACACACTACACTCTTTCTTGTGATATCTTGATTCACAGCACTCGCATAGGTAAAAGAGCAACATTCTAGCAAGTTCCAACATGCCGTGGAAGTCGCACTCATTCCCTGGTCTGAGCTGCACAGAGAAAAACACTAGGCTTCTCCTTCCATCCAGGACCTCCTACCTGAAGTCATCCTGCCTCCAGGAGAAAGACGGCATGCGTTCCTATTGCAACTAAAGCACAGTTTTTCCTGTAGCACTGCAGGCTTTTGAAGAGGCAGGGGCCCAGAGGCCTAGCTAGGGCGTTCCTTGTTGAGGCCGTTCACAAGGAGCAGAACACCCTGCCTCGAGAAGTTGATTCAGGGAAGCAACTAGTGTGTACTCTGTGTCTCTTTTGACTTGTTAGAAACCACAGAGATGTATGCTGCCTGTGCCAATGGTAATGGGGGCATGATGGTCCTAGCCTTGCTTTCCATTTGGAAAGCTCCATTCTTGCTGCCGTGAAGCTCCCTGAAATTCTCTGCTGTTGACAGGCCTCTGGCCACTCTAGCATTGGTGTGGGAAGAAAATGAGTTTTCTCTGGCTACACACGGAGCTTCATTGCTCCGGGTGGGGCTCACCTTGCCATGCTCTAGAGCTAAAGGGAATCTCAACGTGAGTCCTTGCCTCGAGGTAAGGCCCTGAGTAGCCCTGCAGAAAGGGAGGCATGCAGCTCTTTCCATGAGCTCTTAGTGGAGGTTCCGCTTTATCTTAAAGGAAGTACCCTTTTCAGGACTCCTAGGCCCCTCGGGTGAGCATCATTTTTGTTCCAAGATCACTGACGCACTCCACACCCCTGCGTGCCTGCTGAGCAGCATTGATTCCCATACGTCCCTCGGAGGCCCTCTGTGTCTGCCGAGTCTCGGGCAACACACTGTACGTTACTTGAGGAGAGCTCTATTTGCAGAGCAGTCGAACAGCATCAGAACCACATTTCTAGGCAGTCCAACATGCCCTGGAAGTTTTCGACATTGCCCTCGTCTGAATGTCCTGAGATAACACTCTTCTTAGAATTTATCGAGGACCTCTTTCCTGAAGTCACTCTATTCAAGGAGAAATACAGCATCCTAACATGCTGTGTCACTCACAGTGCAAGCAACGTGAGAACTTGCCTCGAGGGAAGGCCCTGAAATGCTATGCAGAAGCGGAGGCGTGTAGCACTTTCCATGAGGCCGTAGTCGCTGCTCTGCAGCATTTTAACGCCAGTACGCTTTTCAGACACCTAGGTGCCTCGCCTGGAAACCCTATTTCCTGCAAGAACAGCAAGTACCCTCAGGCTCCCCTGGCCCTTCTAAGCAATATCCAGGCCCGTAGCTTTCCGACTCACAGTGTGTATGCCGAGTGTAGGGCAACAGAGTGCACTCTTACTGGGACATCTTGAATTAGCCAGCACTCATACAGGTTCACGAGCACCGTTCTAGCAAGTTCCAAAATGCCATGGAAGTTGCACTCATTCCCTGGTCTGAGCTGCACAGAGAAAAACACTAGGCTTCTCCTTCCATCCAGGACCTCCTAACTGAAGTCACCCCGCCTCCAGGAAAAAGACGGCTTGCGTTCCTATTGCAACTAAAGCACAGTTTTTCCTGAAGTACGGCAGGCTTTTGAAGAGGCACGGGCCCAGAGGCCTAGCTAGGGCTTTCCTTGGTGAGGCCGTTCACTAGATGCAGAACACCCTGCCTCGAGAAGTTGATTCAGGGAAGAAAACAGTGTGTACTCTGTGTCTCTTTTGACTTGTTAAAAACCACAGAGATGTATGCTGCCTGTTCCCATGAAATGCGGGCATGATGGTACTAGCCTTGCTTTCCATTTGGAAAGCTCCATTCTTGCCGTGAAGCTCCCTGAAATTCTCTGCTGTTGACAGGCCTCTGGCCACTCTAGCATTGGTGTGGGAAGAAAATGAGTTTTCTCTGGCTACACATGGAGCTTCATTGCTCCGGGTGGGGCTCACCTTGCCATGCTCTAGAGCTAAAGGGAATCTCAACGTGAGTCCTTGCCTCGAGGTAAGGCCCTGAGTAGCCCTGCCAAAAGGTAGGCATGCAGCTCTTTCCATGAGCTCTAAGTCGCTGTTCTGCTTTACTTTAAAGGAAGTACCCTTTTCAGGACTCCTAGGCCTCTCGGGTGAGCATCATTTTTGTTCCAAGATCCCTGAGTACCTCCACACCCCGGTAGGCCTGCTGAGCAACGACGAGGCCCATTGGTCCCTCGGAGGTCCTCTGTGTGTGCTGAGTCATGGGCAACACACTACACTCTTTCTTGTGATATCTTGATTCACAGCACTCGCATAGGTAAAAGAGCAACATTCTAGCAAGTTCCAACATGCCGTGGAAGTCGCACTCATTCCCTAGTCTGAGCTGCACAGAGAAAAACACTAGGCTTCTCCTTCCATCCAGGACCTCCTACCTGAAGTCATCCTGCCTCCAGGAGAAAGACGGCATGCGTTCCTATTGCAACTAAAGCACAGTTTTTCCTGTAGCACTGCAGGCTTTTGAAGAGGCAGGGGCCCAGAGGCCTAGCTAGGGCGTTCCTTGTTGAGGCCGTTCACAAGGAGCAGAACACCCTGCTTCGAGAAGTTGATTCAGGGAAGCAACTAGTGTGTACTCTGTGTCTCTTTTGACTTGTTAGAAACCACAGAGATGTATGCTGCCTGTGCCAATGGTAATGGGGGCATGATGGTCCTAGCCTTGCTTTCCATTTGGAAAGCTCCATTCTTGCTGCCGTGAAGCTCCCTGAAATTCTCTGCTGTTGACAGGCCTCTGGCCACTCTAGCATTGGTGTGGGAAGAAAATGAGTTTTCTCTGGCTACACACGGAGCTTCATTGCTCCGGGTGGGGCTCACCTTGCCATGCTCTAGAGCTAAAGGGAATCTCAACGTGAGTCCTTGCCTCGAGGTAAGGCCCTGAGTAGCCCTGCAAAAAGGTAGGCATGCAGCTCTTTCCATGAGCTCTAAGTCGCTGTTCTGCTTTACTTTAAAGGAAGTACCCTTTTCAGGACTCCTAGGCCTCTCGGGTGAGCATCATTTTTGTTCCAAGATCCCTGAGTACCTCCACACCCCTGTAGGCCTGCTGAGCAACGACGAGGCCCATTGGTCCCTCGGAGGTCCTCTGTGTGTGCTGAGTCATGGGCAACACACTACACTCTTTCTTGTGATATCTTGATTCACAGCACTCGCATAGGTAAAAGAGCAACATTCTAGCAAGTTCCAACATGCCGTGGAAGTCGCACTCATTCCCTGGTCTGAGCTGCACAGAGAAAAACACTAGGCTTCTCCTTCCATCCAGGACCTCCTACCTGAAGTCATCCTGCCTCCAGGAGAAAGACGGCATGCGTTCCTATTGCAACTAAAGCACAGTTTTTCCTGTAGCACTGCAGGCTTTTGAAGAGGCAGGGGCCCAGAGGCCTAGCTAGGGCGTTCCTTGTTGAGGCCGTTCACAAGGAGCAGAACACCCTGCCTCGAGAAGTTGATTCAGGGAAGCAACTAGTGTGTACTCTGTGTCTCTTTTGACTTGTTAGAAACCACAGAGATGTATGCTGCCTGTGCCAATGGTAATGGGGGCATGATGGTCCTAGCCTTGCTTTCCATTTGGAAAGCTCCATTCTTGCTGCCGTGAAGCTCCCTGAAATTCTCTGCTGTTGACAGGCCTCTGGCCACTCTAGCATTGGTGTGGGAAGAAAATGAGTTTTCTCTGGCTACACACGGAGCTTCATTGCTCCGGGTGGGGCTCACCTTGCCATGCTCTAGAGCTAAAGGGAATCTCAACGTGAGTCCTTGCCTCGAGGTAAGGCCCTGAGTAGCCCTGCAAAAAGGTAGGCATGCAGCTCTTTCCATGAGCTCTAAGTCGCTGTTCTGCTTTACTTTAAAGGAAGTACCCTTTTCAGGACTCCTAGGCCTCTCGGGTGAGCATCATTTTTGTTCCAAGATCCCTGAGTACCTCCACACCCCTGTAGGCCTGCTGAGCAACGACGAGGCCCATTGGTCCCTCGGAGGTCCTCTGTGTGTGCTGAGTCATGGGCAACACACTACACTCTTTCTTGTGATATCTTGATTCACAGCACTCGCATAGGTAAAAGAGCAACATTCTAGCAAGTTCCAACATGCCGTGGAAGTCGCACTCATTCCCTGGTCTGAGCTGCACAGAGAAAAACACTAGGCTTCTCCTTCCATCCAGGACCTCCTACCTGAAGTCATCCTGCCTCCAGGAGAAAGACGGCATGCGTTCCTATTGCAACTAAAGCACAGTTTTTCCTGTAGCACTGCAGGCTTTTGAAGAGGCAGGGGCCCAGAGGCCTAGCTAGGGCGTTCCTTGTTGAGGCCGTTCACAAGGAGCAGAACACCCTGCCTCGAGAAGTTGATTCAGGGAAGCAACTAGTGTGTACTCTGTGTCTCTTTTGACTTGTTAGAAACCACAGAGATGTATGCTGCCTGTGCCAATGGTAATGGGGGCATGATGGTCCTAGCCTTGCTTTCCATTTGGAAAGCTCCATTCTTGCTGCCGTGAAGCTCCCTGAAATTCTCTGCTGTTGACAGGCCTCTGGCCACTCTAGCATTGGTGTGGGAAGAAAATGAGTTTTCTCTGGCTACACACGGAGCTTCATTGCTCCGGGTGGGGCTCACCTTGCCATGCTCTAGAGCTAAAGGGAATCTCAACGTGAGTCCTTGCCTCGAGGTAAGGCCCTGAGTAGCCCTGCAGAAAGGGAGGCATGCAGCTCTTTCCATGAGCTCTTAGTGGAGGTTCCGCTTTATCTTAAAGGAAGTACCCTTTTCAGGACTCCTAGGCCCCTCGGGTGAGCATCATTTTTGTTCCAAGATCACTGACGCACTCCACACCCCTGCGTGCCTGCTGAGCAGCATTGATTCCCATACGTCCCTCGGAGGCCCTCTGTGTCTGCCGAGTCTCGGGCAACACACTGTACGTTACTTCAGGAGAGCTCTATTTGCAGAGCAGTCGAACAGCATCAGAACCACATTTCTAGGCAGTCCAACATGCCCTGGAAGTTTTCGACATTGCCCTCGTCTGAATGTCCTGAGATAACACTCTTCTTAGAATTTATCGAGGACCTCTTTCCTGAAGTCACTCTATTCAAGGAGAAATACAGCATCCTAACATGCTGTGTCACTCACAGTGCAAGCAACGTGAGAACTTGCCTCGAGGGAAGGCCCTGAAATGCTATGCAGAAGCGGAGGCGTGTAGCACTTTCCATGAGGCCGTAGTCGCTGCTCTGCAGCATTTTAACGCCAGTACGCTTTTCAGACACCTAGGTGCCTCGCCTGGAAACCCTATTTCCTGCAAGAACAGCAAGTACCCTCAGGCTCCCCTGGCCCTTCTAAGCAATATCCAGGCCCGTAGCTTTCCGACTCACAGTGTGTATGCCGAGTGTAGGGCAACAGAGTGCACTCTTACTGGGACATCTTGAATTAGCCAGCACTCATACAGGTTCACGAGCACCGTTCTAGCAAGTTCCAAAATGCCATGGAAGTTGCACTCATTCCCTGGTCTGAGCTGCACAGAGAAAAACACTAGGCTTCTCCTTCCATCCAGGACCTCCTAACTGAAGTCACCCCGCCTCCAGGAAAAAGACGGCTTGCGTTCCTATTGCAACTAAAGCACAGTTTTTCCTGAAGTACGGCAGGCTTTTGAAGAGGCACGGGCCCAGAGGCCTAGCTAGGGCTTTCCTTGGTGAGGCCGTTCACTAGATGCAGAACACCCTGCCTCGAGAAGTTGATTCAGGGAAGAAAACAGTGTGTACTCTGTGTCTCTTTTGACTTGTTAAAAACCACAGAGATGTATGCTGCCTGTTCCCATGAAATGCGGGCATGATGGTACTAGCCTTGCTTTCCATTTGGAAAGCTCCATTCTTGCCGTGAAGCTCCCTGAAATTCTCTGCTGTTGACAGGCCTCTGGCCACTCTAGCATTGGTGTGGGAAGAAAATGAGTTTTCTCTGGCTACACATGGAGCTTCATTGCTCCGGGTGGGGCTCACCTTGCCATGCTCTAGAGCTAAAGGGAATCTCAACGTGAGTCCTTGCCTCGAGGTAAGGCCCTGAGTAGCCCTGCAAAAAGGTAGGCATGCAGCTCTTTCCATGAGCTCTAAGTCGCTGTTCTGCTTTACTTTAAAGGAAGTACCCTTTTCAGGACTCCTAGGCCTCTCGGGTGAGCATCATTTTTGTTCCAAGATCCCTGAGTACCTCCACACCCCTGTAGGCCTGCTGAGCAACGACGAGGTCCATTGGTCCCTCGGAGGTCCTCTGTGTGTGCTGAGTCATGGGCAACACACTACACTCTTTCTTGTGATATCTTGATTCACAGCACTCGCATAGGTAAAAGAGCAACATTCTAGCAAGTTCCAACATGCCGTGGAAGTCGCACTCATTCCCTGGTCTGAGCTGCACAGAGAAAAACACTAGGCTTCTCCTTCCATCCAGGACCTCCTACCTGAAGTCATCCTGCCTCCAGGAGAAAGACGGCATGCGTTCCTATTGCAACTAAAGCACAGTTTTTCCTGTAGCACTGCAGGCTTTTGAAGAGGCAGGGGCCCAGAGGCCTAGCTAGGGCGTTCCTTGTTGAGGCCGTTCACAAGGAGCAGAACACCCTGCCTCGAGAAGTTGATTCAGGGAAGCAACTAGTGTGTACTCTGTGTCTCTTTTGACTTGTTAGAAACCACAGAGATGTATGCTGCCTGTGCCAATGGTAATGGGGGCATGATGGTCCTAGCCTTGCTTTCCATTTGGAAAGCTCCATTCTTGCTGCCGTGAAGCTCCCTGAAATTCTCTGCTGTTGACAGGCCTCTGGCCACTCTAGCATTGGTGTGGGAAGAAAATGAGTTTTCTCTGGCTACACACGGAGCTTCATTGCTCCGGGTGGGGCTCACCTTGCCATGCTCTAGAGCTAAAGGGAATCTCAACGTGAGTCCTTGCCTCGAGGTAAGGCCCTGAGTAGCCCTGCAAAAAGGTAGGCATGCAGCTCTTTCCATGAGCTCTAAGTCGCTGTTCTGCTTTACTTTAAAGGAAGTACCCTTTTCAGGACTCCTAGGCCTCTCGGGTGAGCATCATTTTTGTTCCAAGATCCCTGAGTACCTCCACACCCCTGTAGGCCTGCTGAGCAACGACGAGGCCCATTGGTCCCTCGGAGGTCCTCTGTGTGTGCTGAGTCATGGGCAACACACTACACTCTTTCTTGTGATATCTTGATTCACAGCACTCGCATAGGTAAAAGAGCAACATTCTAGCAAGTTCCAACATGCCGTGGAAGTCGCACTCATTCCCTGGTCTGAGCTGCACAGAGAAAAACACTAGGCTTCTCCTTCCATCCAGGACCTCCTACCTGAAGTCATCCTGCCTCCAGGAGAAAGACGGCATGCGTTCCTATTGCAACTAAAGCACAGTTTTTCCTGTAGCACTGCAGGCTTTTGAAGAGGCAGGGGCCCAGAGGCCTAGCTAGGGCGTTCCTTGTTGAGGCCGTTCACAAGGTGCAGAACACCCTGCCTCGAGAAGTTGATTCAGGGAAGCAACTAGTGTGTACTCTGTGTCTCTTTTGACTTGTTAGAAACCACAGAGATGTATGCTGCCTGTGCCAATGGTAATGCGGGCATGATGGTCCTAGCCTTGCTTTCCATTTGGAAAGCTCCATTCTTGCTGCCGTGAAGCTCCCTGAAATTCTCTGCTGTTGACAGGCCTCTGGCCACTCTAGCATTGGTGTGGGAAGAAAATGAGTTTTCTCTGGCTACACACGGAGCTTCATTGCTCCGGGTGGGGCTCACCTTGCCATGCTCTAGAGCTAAAGGGAATCTCAACGTGAGTCCTTGCCTCGCGGTAAGGCCCTGAGTAGCCCTGCAGAAAGGGAGGCATGCAGCTCTTTCCATGAGCTCTTAGTGGAGGTTCCGCTTTATCTTAAAGGAAGTACCCTTTTCAGGACTCCTAGGCCCCTCGGGTGAGCATCATTTTTGTTCCAAGATCACTGACGCACTCCACACCCCTGCGTGCCTGCTGAGCAGCATTGATTCCCATACGACCCTCGGAGGCCCTCTGTGTCTGCCGAGTCTCGGGCAACACACTGTACGTTACTTGAGGAGAGCTCTATTTGCAGAGCAGTCGAACAGCATCAGAACCACATTTCTAGGCAGTCCAACATGCCCTGGAAGTTTTCGACATTGCCCTCGTCTGAATGTCCTGAGATAACACTCTTCTTAGAATTTATCGAGGACCTCTTTCCTGAAGTCACTCTATTCAAGGAGAAATACAGCATCCTAACATGCTGTGTCGCTCACAGTGCAAGCAACGTGAGAACTTGCCTCGAGGGAAGGCCCTGAAATGCTATGCAGAAGCGGAGGCGTGTAGCACTTTCCATGAGGCCGTAGTCGCTGCTCTGCAGCATTTTAACGCCAGTACGCTTTTCAGGACACCTAGGTGCCTCGCCTGGAAACCCTATTTCCTGCAAGAACAGCAAGTACCCTCAGGCTCCCCTGGCCCTTCTAAGCAATATCCAGGCCCGTAGCTTTCCGACTCACAGTGTGTATGCCGAGTGTAGGGCAACAGAGTGCACTCTTACTGGGACATCTTGAATTAGCCAGCACTCATACAGGTTCACGAGCACCGTTCTAGCAAGTTCCAAAATGCCATGGAAGTTGCACTCATTCCCTGGTCTGAGCTGCACAGAGAAAAACACTAGGCTTCTCCTTCCATCCAGGACCTCCTAACTGAAGTCACCCTGCCTCCAGGAAAAAGACGGCTTGCGTTCCTATTGCAACTAAAGCACAGTTTTTCCTGAAGTACGGCAGGCTTTTGAAGAGGCACGGGCCCAGAGGCCTAGCTAGGGCTTTCCTTGGTGAGGCCGTTCACTAGATGCAGAACACCCTGCCTCGAGAAGTTGATTCAGGGAAGCAACTAGTGTGTACTCTGTGTCTCTTTTGACTTGTTAAAAACCACAGAGATGTATGCTGCCTGTTCCCATGAAATGCGGGCATGATGGTACTAGCCTTGCTTTCCATTTGGAAAGCTCCATTCTTGCTGCCGTGAAGCTCCCTGAAATTCTCTGCTGTTGACAGGCCTCTGGCCACTCTAGCATTGGTGTGGGAAGAAAATGAGTTTTCTCTGGCTACACACGGAGCTTCTTTGGCCGGGGTGGGTTCACCTTGCCATGCTCTAGAGCTAAAGGGAATCTCAACGTGAGTCCTTGCCTCGAGGTAAAGCCCTGAGTAGCCCTGCAAAAAGGTAGGCATGCAGCTCTTTCCATGAGCTCTAAGTCGCTGTTCTGCTTTACTTTAAAGGAAGTACCCTTTTCAGGACTCCTAGGCCTCTCGGGTGAGCATCATTTTTGTTCCAAGATCCCTGAGTACCTCCACACCCCTGTAGGCCTGCTGAGCAACGACGAGGCCCATTGGTCCCTCGGAGGTCCTCTGTGTGTGCTGAGTCATGGGCAACACACTACACTCTTTCTTGTGATATCTTGATTCACAGCACTCGCACAGGTAAAAGAGCAACATTCTAGCAAGTTCCAACAGGCCTGGAAATCGCACTCATTCCCTAGTCTGAGCTGCACAGAGAAAAACACTAGGCTTCTCCTTCCATCCAGGACCTCCTACCTGAAGTCATCCTGCCTCCAGGAGAAAGACGGCATGCGTTCCTATTGCAACTAAAGCACAGTTTTTCCTGTAGCACTGCAGGCTTTTGAAGAGGCAGGGGCCCAGAGGCCTAGCTAGGGCGTTCCTTGTTGAGGCCGTTCACAAGGTGCAGAACACCCTGCCTCGAGAAGTTGATTCAGGGAAGCAACTAGTGTGTACTCTGTGTCTCTTTTGACTTGTTAGAAACCACAGAGATGTATGCTGCCTGTGCCAATGGTAATGGGGGCATGATGGTCCTAGCCTTGCTTTCCATTTGGAAAGCTCCATTCTTGCTGCCGTGAAGCTCCCTGAAATT
This sequence comes from Balaenoptera ricei, assembly GCF_028023285.1. Lineage (NCBI taxonomy): Eukaryota > Metazoa > Chordata > Mammalia > Artiodactyla > Balaenopteridae > Balaenoptera > Balaenoptera ricei. The sequence continues at coordinate 82,275,313 of NC_082654.1, forward strand.
CTCTGCTGTTGACAGGCCTCTGGCCACTCTAGCATTGGTGTGGGAAGAAAATGAGTTTTCTCTGGCTACACACGGAGCTTCATTGCTCCGGGTGGGGCTCACCTTGCCATGCTCTAGAGCTAAAGGGAATCTCAACGTGAGTCCTTGCCTCGAGGTAAGGCCCTGAGTAGCCCTGCAAAAAGGTAGGCATGCAGCTCTTTCCATTAGCTCTAAGTCGCTGTTCTGCTTTACTTTAAAGGAAGTACCCTTTTCAGGACTCCTAGGCCTCTCGGGTGAGCATCATTTTTGTTCCAAGATCCCTGAGTACCTCCACACCCCTGTAGGCCTGCTGAGCAACGACGAGGCCCATTGGTCCCTCGGAGGTCCTCTGTGTGTGCTGAGTCATGGGCAACACACTACACTCTTTCTTGTGATATCTTGATTCACAGCACTCGCATAGGTAAAAGAGCAACATTCTAGCAAGTTCCAACATGCCGTGGAAGTCGCACTCATTCCCTGGTCTGAGCTGCACAGAGAAAAACACTAGGCTTCTCCTTCCATCCAGGACCTCCTACCTGAAGTCATCCTGCCTCCAGGAGAAAGACGGCATGCGTTCCTATTGCAACTAAAGCACAGTTTTTCCTGTAGCACTGCAGGCTTTTGAAGAGGCAGGGGCCCAGAGGCCTAGCTAGGGCGTTCCTTGTTGAGGCCGTTCACAAGGAGCAGAACACCCTGCCTCGAGAAGTTGATTCAGGGAAGCAACTAGTGTGTACTCTGTGTCTCTTTTGACTTGTTAGAAACCACAGAGATGTATGCTGCCTGTGCCAATGGTAATGGGGGCATGATGGTCCTAGCCTTGCTTTCCATTTGGAAAGCTCCATTCTTGCTGCCGTGAAGCTCCCTGAAATTCTCTGCTGTTGACAGGCCTCTGGCCACTCTAGCATTGGTGTGGGAAGAAAATGAGTTTTCTCTGGCTACACACGGAGCTTCATTGCTCCGGGTGGGGCTCACCTTGCCATGCTCTAGAGCTAAAGGGAATCTCAACGTGAGTCCTTGCCTCGAGGTAAGGCCCTGAGTAGCCCTGCAGAAAGGGAGGCATGCAGCTCTTTCCATGAGCTCTTAGTGGAGGTTCCGCTTTATCTTAAAGGAAGTACCCTTTTCAGGACTCCTAGGCCCCTCGGGTGAGCATCATTTTTGTTCCAAGATCACTGACGCACTCCACACCCCTGCGTGCCTGCTGAGCAGCATTGATTCCCATACGTCCCTCGGAGGCCCTCTGTGTCTGCCGAGTCTCGGGCAACACACTGTACGTTACTTGAGGAGAGCTCTATTTGCAGAGCAGTCGAACAGCATCAGAACCACATTTCTAGGCAGTCCAACATGCCCTGGAAGTTTTCGACATTGCCCTCGTCTGAATGTCCTGAGATAACACTCTTCTTAGAATTTATCGAGGACCTCTTTCCTGAAGTCACTCTATTCAAGGAGAAATACAGCATCCTAACATGCTGTGTCACTCACAGTGCAAGCAACGTGAGAACTTGCCTCGAGGGAAGGCCCTGAAATGCTATGCAGAAGCGGAGGCGTGTAGCACTTTCCATGAGGCCGTAGTCGCTGCTCTGCAGCATTTTAACGCCAGTACGCTTTTCAGACACCTAGGTGCCTCGCCTGGAAACCCTATTTCCTGCAAGAACAGCAAGTACCCTCAGGCTCCCCTGGCCCTTCTAAGCAATATCCAGGCCCGTAGCTTTCCGACTCACAGTGTGTATGCCGAGTGTAGGGCAACAGAGTGCACTCTTACTGGGACATCTTGAATTAGCCAGCACTCATACAGGTTCACGAGCACCGTTCTAGCAAGTTCCAAAATGCCATGGAAGTTGCACTCATTCCCTGGTCTGAGCTGCACAGAGAAAAACACTAGGCTTCTCCTTCCATCCAGGACCTCCTAACTGAAGTCACCCCGCCTCCAGGAAAAAGACGGCTTGCGTTCCTATTGCAAATAAAGCACAGTTTTTCCTGAAGTACGGCAGGCTTTTGAAGAGGCACGGGCCCAGAGGCCTAGCTAGGGCTTTCCTTGGTGAGGCCGTTCACTAGATGCAGAACACCCTGCCTCGAGAAGTTGATTCAGGGAAGAAAACAGTGTGTACTCTGTGTCTCTTTTGACTTGTTAAAAACCACAGAGATGTATGCTGCCTGTTCCCATGAAATGCGGGCATGATGGTACTAGCCTTGCTTTCCATTTGGAAAGCTCCATTCTTGCCGTGAAGCTCCCTGAAATTCTCTGCTGTTGACAGGCCTCTGGCCACTCTAGCATTGGTGTGGGAAGAAAATGAGTTTTCTCTGGCTACACATGGAGCTTCATTGCTCCGGGTGGGGCTCACCTTGCCATGCTCTAGAGCTAAAGGGAATCTCAACGTGAGTCCTTGCCTCGAGGTAAGGCCCTGAGTAGCCCTGCAAAAAGGTAGGCATGCAGCTCTTTCCATGAGCTCTAAGTCGCTGTTCTGCTTTACTTTAAAGGAAGTACCCTTTTCAGGACTCCTAGGCCTCTCGGGTGAGCATCATTTTTGTTCCAAGATCCCTGAGTACCTCCACACCCCTGTAGGCCTGCTGAGCAACGACGAGGCCCATTGGTCCCTCGGAGGTCCTCTGTGTGTGCTGAGTCATGGGCAACACACTACACTCTTTCTTGTGATATCTTGATTCACAGCACTCGCACAGGTAAAAGAGCAACATTCTAGCAAGTTCCAACATGCCGTGGAAGTCGCACTCATTCCCTGGTCTGAGCTGCACAGAGAAAAACACTAGGCTTCTCCTTCCATCCAGGACCTCCTACCTGAAGTCATCCTGCCTCCAGGAGAAAGACGGCATGCGTTCCTATTGCAACTAAAGCACAGTTTTTCCTGTAGCACTGCAGGCTTTTGAAGAGGCAGGGGCCCAGAGGCCTAGCTAGGGCGTTCCTTGTTGAGGCCGTTCACAAGGAGCAGAACACCCTGCCTCGAGAAGTTGATTCAGGGAAGCAACTAGTGTGTACTCTGTGTCTCTTTTGACTTGTTAGAAACCACAGAGATGTATGCTGCCTGTGCCAATGGTAATGGGGGCATGATGGTCCTAGCCTTGCTTTCCATTTGGAAAGCTCCATTCTTGCTGCCGTGAAGCTCCCTGAAATTCTCTGCTGTTGACAGGCCTCTGGCCACTCTAGCATTGGTGTGGGAAGAAAATGAGTTTTCTCTGGCTACACACGGAGCTTCATTGCTCCGGGTGGGGCTCACCTTGCCATGCTCTAGAGCTAAAGGGAATCTCAACGTGAGTCCTTGCCTCGAGGTAAGGCCCTGAGTAGCCCTGCAGAAAGGGAGGCATGCAGCTCTTTCCATGAGCTCTTAGTGGAGGTTCCGCTTTATCTTAAAGGAAGTACCCTTTTCAGGACTCCTAGGCCCCTCGGGTGAGCATCATTTTTGTTCCAAGATCACTGACGCACTCCACACCCCTGCGTGCCTGCTGAGCAGCATTGATTCCCATACGTCCCTCGGAGGCCCTCTGTGTCTGCCGAGTCTCGGGCAACACACTGTACGTTACTTCAGGAGAGCTCTATTTGCAGAGCAGTCGAACAGCATCAGAACCACATTTCTAGGCAGTCCAACATGCCCTGGAAGTTTTCGACATTGCCCTCGTCTGAATGTCCTGAGATAACACTCTTCTTAGAATTTATCGAGGACCTCTTTCCTGAAGTCACTCTATTCAAGGAGAAATACAGCATCCTAACATGCTGTGTCACTCACAGTGCAAGCAACGTGAGAACTTGCCTCGAGGGAAGGCCCTGAAATGCTATGCAGAAGCGGAGGCGTGTAGCACTTTCCATGAGGCCGTAGTCGCTGCTCTGCAGCATTTTAACGCCAGTACGCTTTTCAGACACCTAGGTGCCTCGCCTGGAAACCCTATTTCCTGCAAGAACAGCAAGTACCCTCAGGCTCCCCTGGCCCTTCTAAGCAATATCCAGGCCCGTAGCTTTCCGACTCACAGTGTGTATGCCGAGTGTAGGGCAACAGAGTGCACTCTTACTGGGACATCTTGAATTAGCCAGCACTCATACAGGTTCACGAGCACCGTTCTAGCAAGTTCCAAAATGCCATGGAAGTTGCACTCATTCCCTGGTCTGAGCTGCACAGAGAAAAACACTAGGCTTCTCCTTCCATCCAGGACCTCCTAACTGAAGTCACCCTGCCTCCAGGAAAAAGACGGCTTGCGTTCCTATTGCAACTAAAGCACAGTTTTTCCTGAAGTACGGCAGGCTTTTGAAGAGGCACGGGCCCAGAGGCCTAGCTAGGGCTTTCCTTGGTGAGGCCGTTCACTAGATGCAGAACACCCTGCCTCGAGAAGTTGATTCAGGGAAGCAACTAGTGTGTACTCTGTGTCTCTTTTGACTTGTTAAAAACCACAGAGATGTATGCTGCCTGTTCCCATGAAATGCGGGCATGATGGTACTAGCCTTGCTTTCCATTTGGAAAGCTCCATTCTTGCTGCCGTGAAGCTCCCTGAAATTCTCTGCTGTTGACAGGCCTCTGGCCACTCTAGCATTGGTGTGGGAAGAAAATGAGTTTTCTCTGGCTACACACGGAGCTTCTTTGGCCGGGGTGGGTTCACCTTGCCATGCTCTAGAGCTAAAGGGAATCTCAACGTGAGTCCTTGCCTCGAGGTAAAGCCCTGAGTAGCCCTGCAAAAAGGTAGGCATGCAGCTCTTTCCATGAGCTCTAAGTCGCTGTTCTGCTTTACTTTAAAGGAAGTACCCTTTTCAGGACTCCTAGGCCTCTCGGGTGAGCATCATTTTTGTTCCAAGATCCCTGAGTACCTCCACACCCCTGTAGGCCTGCTGAGCAACGACGAGGCCCATTGGTCCCTCGGAGGTCCTCTGTGTGTGCTGAGTCATGGGCAACACACTACACTCTTTCTTGTGATATCTTGATTCACAGCACTCGCACAGGTAAAAGAGCAACATTCTAGCAAGTTCCAACAGGCCTGGAAATCGCACTCATTCCCTAGTCTGAGCTGCACAGAGAAAAACACTAGGCTTCTCCTTCCATCCAGGACCTCCTACCTGAAGTCATCCTGCCTCCAGGAGAAAGACGGCATGCGTTCCTATTGCAACTAAAGCACAGTTTTTCCTGTAGCACTGCAGGCTTTTGAAGAGGCAGGGGCCCAGAGGCCTAGCTAGGGCGTTCCTTGTTGAGGCCGTTCACAAGGTGCAGAACACCCTGCCTCGAGAAGTTGATTCAGGGAAGCAACTAGTGTGTACTCTGTGTCTCTTTTGACTTGTTAGAAACCACAGAGATGTATGCTGCCTGTGCCAATGGTAATGGGGGCATGATGGTCCTAGCCTTGCTTTCCATTTGGAAAGCTCCATTCTTGCTGCCGTGAAGCTCCCTGAAATTCTCTGCTGTTGACAGGCCTCTGGCCACTCTAGCATTGGTGTGGGAAGAAAATGAGTTTTCTCTGGCTACACACGGAGCTTCATTGCTCCGGGTGGGGCTCACCTTGCCATGCTCTAGAGCTAAAGGGAATCTCAACGTGAGTCCTTGCCTCGAGGTAAGGCCCTGAGTAGCCCTGCAAAAAGGTAGGCATGCAGCTCTTTCCATTAGCTCTAAGTCGCTGTTCTGCTTTACTTTAAAGGAAGTACCCTTTTCAGGACTCCTAGGCCTCTCGGGTGAGCATCATTTTTGTTCCAAGATCCCTGAGTACCTCCACACCCCTGTAGGCCTGCTGAGCAACGACGAGGCCCATTGGTCCCTCGGAGGTCCTCTGTGTGTGCTGAGTCATGGGCAACACACTACACTCTTTCTTGTGATATCTTGATTCACAGCACTCGCATAGGTAAAAGAGCAACATTCTAGCAAGTTCCAACATGCCGTGGAAGTCGCACTCATTCCCTGGTCTGAGCTGCACAGAGAAAAACACTAGGCTTCTCCTTCCATCCAGGACCTCCTACCTGAAGTCATCCTGCCTCCAGGAGAAAGACGGCATGCGTTCCTATTGCAACTAAAGCACAGTTTTTCCTGTAGCACTGCAGGCTTTTGAAGAGGCAGGGGCCCAGAGGCCTAGCTAGGGCGTTCCTTGTTGAGGCCGTTCACAAGGAGCAGAACACCCTGCCTCGAGAAGTTGATTCAGGGAAGCAACTAGTGTGTACTCTGTGTCTCTTTTGACTTGTTAGAAACCACAGAGATGTATGCTGCCTGTGCCAATGGTAATGGGGGCATGATGGTCCTAGCCTTGCTTTCCATTTGGAAAGCTCCATTCTTGCTGCCGTGAAGCTCCCTGAAATTCTCTGCTGTTGACAGGCCTCTGGCCACTCTAGCATTGGTGTGGGAAGAAAATGAGTTTTCTCTGGCTACACACGGAGCTTCATTGCTCCGGGTGGGGCTCACCTTGCCATGCTCTAGAGCTAAAGGGAATCTCAACGTGAGTCCTTGCCTCGAGGTAAGGCCCTGAGTAGCCCTGCAGAAAGGGAGGCATGCAGCTCTTTCCATGAGCTCTTAGTGGAGGTTCCGCTTTATCTTAAAGGAAGTACCCTTTTCAGGACTCCTAGGCCCCTCGGGTGAGCATCATTTTTGTTCCAAGATCACTGACGCACTCCACACCCCTGCGTGCCTGCTGAGCAGCATTGATTCCCATACGTCCCTCGGAGGCCCTCTGTGTCTGCCGAGTCTCGGGCAACACACTGTACGTTACTTGAGGAGAGCTCTATTTGCAGAGCAGTCGAACAGCATCAGAACCACATTTCTAGGCAGTCCAACATGCCCTGGAAGTTTTCGACATTGCCCTCGTCTGAATGTCCTGAGATAACACTCTTCTTAGAATTTATCGAGGACCTCTTTCCTGAAGTCACTCTATTCAAGGAGAAATACAGCATCCTAACATGCTGTGTCACTCACAGTGCAAGCAACGTGAGAACTTGCCTCGAGGGAAGGCCCTGAAATGCTATGCAGAAGCGGAGGCGTGTAGCACTTTCCATGAGGCCGTAGTCGCTGCTCTGCAGCATTTTAACGCCAGTACGCTTTTCAGACACCTAGGTGCCTCGCCTGGAAACCCTATTTCCTGCAAGAACAGCAAGTACCCTCAGGCTCCCCTGGCCCTTCTAAGCAATATCCAGGCCCGTAGCTTTCCGACTCACAGTGTGTATGCCGAGTGTAGGGCAACAGAGTGCACTCTTACTGGGACATCTTGAATTAGCCAGCACTCATACAGGTTCACGAGCACCGTTCTAGCAAGTTCCAAAATGCCATGGAAGTTGCACTCATTCCCTGGTCTGAGCTGCACAGAGAAAAACACTAGGCTTCTCCTTCCATCCAGGACCTCCTAACTGAAGTCACCCCGCCTCCAGGAAAAAGACGGCTTGCGTTCCTATTGCAAATAAAGCACAGTTTTTCCTGAAGTACGGCAGGCTTTTGAAGAGGCACGGGCCCAGAGGCCTAGCTAGGGCTTTCCTTGGTGAGGCCGTTCACTAGATGCAGAACACCCTGCCTCGAGAAGTTGATTCAGGGAAGAAAACAGTGTGTACTCTGTGTCTCTTTTGACTTGTTAAAAACCACAGAGATGTATGCTGCCTGTTCCCATGAAATGCGGGCATGATGGTACTAGCCTTGCTTTCCATTTGGAAAGCTCCATTCTTGCCGTGAAGCTCCCTGAAATTCTCTGCTGTTGACAGGCCTCTGGCCACTCTAGCATTGGTGTGGGAAGAAAATGAGTTTTCTCTGGCTACACACGGAGCTTCATTGCTCCGGGTGGGGCTCACCTTGCCATGCTCTAGAGCTAAAGGGAATCTCAACGTGAGTCCTTGCCTCGAGGTAAGGCCCTGAGTAGCCCTGCAAAAAGGTAGGCATGCAGCTCTTTCCATGAGCTCTAAGTCGCTGTTCTGCTTTACTTTAAAGGAAGTACCCTTTTCAGGACTCCTAGGCCTCTCGGGTGAGCATCATTTTTGTTCCAAGATCCCTGAGTACCTCCACACCCCTGTAGGCCTGCTGAGCAACGACGAGGCCCATTGGTCCCTCGGAGGTCCTCTGTGTGTGCTGAGTCATGGGCAACACACTACACTCTTTCTTGTGATATCTTGATTCACAGCACTCGCACAGGTAAAAGAGCAACATTCTAGCAAGTTCCAACATGCCGTGGAAGTCGCACTCATTCCCTGGTCTGAGCTGCACAGAGAAAAACACTAGGCTTCTCCTTCCATCCAGGACCTCCTACCTGAAGTCATCCTGCCTCCAGGAGAAAGACGGCATGCGTTCCTATTGCAACTAAAGCACAGTTTTTCCTGTAGCACTGCAGGCTTTTGAAGAGGCAGGGGCCCAGAGGCCTAGCTAGGGCGTTCCTTGTTGAGGCCGTTCACAAGGAGCAGAACACCCTGCCTCGAGAAGTTGATTCAGGGAAGCAACTAGTGTGTACTCTGTGTCTCTTTTGACTTGTTAGAAACCACAGAGATGTATGCTGCCTGTGCCAATGGTAATGGGGGCATGATGGTCCTAGCCTTGCTTTCCATTTGGAAAGCTCCATTCTTGCTGCCGTGAAGCTCCCTGAAATTCTCTGCTGTTGACAGGCCTCTGGCCACTCTAGCATTGGTGTGGGAAGAAAATGAGTTTTCTCTGGCTACACACGGAGCTTCATTGCTCCGGGTGGGGCTCAACTTGCCATGCTCTAGAGCTAAAGGGAATCTCAACGTGAGTCCTTGCCTCGAGGTAAGGCCCTGAGTAGCCCTGCAGAAAGGGAGGCATGCAGCTCTTTCCATGAGCTCTTAGTGGAGGTTCCGCTTTATCTTAAAGGAAGTACCCTTTTCAGGACTCCTAGGCCCCTCGGGTGAGCATCATTTTTGTTCCAAGATCACTGACGCACTCCACACCCCTGCGTGCCTGCTGAGCAGCATTGATTCCCATACGTCCCTCGGAGGCCCTCTGTGTCTGCCGAGTCTCGGGCAACACACTGTACGTTACTTGAGGAGAGCTCTATTTGCAGAGCAGTCGAACAGCATCAGAACCACATTTCTAGGCAGTCCAACATGCCCTGGAAGTTTTCGACATTGCCCTCGTCTGAATGTCCTGAGATAACACTCTTCTTAGAATTTATCGAGGACCTCTTTCCTGAAGTCACTCTATTCAAGGAGAAATACAGCATCCTAACATGCTGTGTCACTCACAGTGCAAGCAACGTGAGAACTTGCCTCGAGGGAAGGCCCTGAAATGCTATGCAGAAGCGGAGGCGTGTAGCACTTTCCATGAGGCCGTAGTCGCTGCTCTGCAGCATTTTAACGCCAGTACGCTTTTCAGACACCTAGGTGCCTCGCCTGGAAACCCTATTTCCTGCAAGAACAGCAAGTACCCTCAGGCTCCCCTGGCCCTTCTAAGCAATATCCAGGCCCGTAGCTTTCCGACTCACAGTGTGTATGCCGAGTGTAGGGCAACAGAGTGCACTCTTACTGGGACATCTTGAATTAGCCAGCACTCATACAGGTTCACGAGCACCGTTCTAGCAAGTTCCAAAATGCCATGGAAGTTGCACTCATTCCCTGGTCTGAGCTGCACAGAGAAAAACACTAGGCTTCTCCTTCCATCCAGGACCTCCTAACTGAAGTCACCCCGCCTCCAGGAAAAAGACGGCTTGCGTTCCTATTGCAACTAAAGCACAGTTTTTCCTGAAGTACGGCAGGCTTTTGAAGAGGCACGGGCCCAGAGGCCTAGCTAGGGCTTTCCTTGGTGAGGCCGTTCACTAGATGCAGAACACCCTGCCTCGAGAAGTTGATTCAGGGAAGAAAACAGTGTGTACTCTGTGTCTCTTTTGACTTGTTAAAAACCACAGAGATGTATGCTGCCTGTTCCCATGAAATGCGGGCATGATGGTACTAGCCTTGCTTTCCATTTGGAAAGCTCCATTCTTGCTGCCGTGAAGCTCCCTGAAATTCTCTGCTGTTGACAGGCCTCTGGCCACTCTAGCATTGGTGTGGGAAGAAAATGAGTTTTCTCTGGCTACACACGGAGCTTCATTGCTCCGGGTGGGGCTCACCTTGCCATGCTCTAGAGCTAAAGGGAATCTCAACGTGAGTCCTTGCCTCGAGGTAAGGCCCTGAGTAGCCCTGCAAAAAGGTAGGCATGCAGCTCTTTCCATGAGCTCTAAGTCGCTGTTCTGCTTTACTTTAAAGGAAGTACCCTTTTCAGGACTCCTAGGCCTCTCGGGTGAGCATCATTTTTGTTCCAAGATCCCTGAGTACCTCCACACCCCTGTAGGCCTGCTGAGCAACGACGAGGCCCATTGGTCCCTCGGAGGTCCTCTGTGTGTGCTGAGTCATGGGCAACACACTACACTCTTTCTTGTGATATCTTGATTCACAGCACTCGCATAGGTAAAAGAGCAACATTCTAGCAAGTTCCAACATGCCGTGGAAGTCGCACTCATTCCCTGGTCTGAGCTGCACAGAGAAAAACACTAGGCTTCTCCTTCCATCCAGGACCTCCTAACTGAAGTCACCCTGCCTCCAGGAAAAAGACGGCTTGCGTTCCTATTGCAACTAAAGCACAGTTTTTCCTGAAGTACGGCAGGCTTTTGAAGAGGCACGGGCCCAGAGGCCTAGCTAGGGCTTTCCTTGGTGAGGCCGTTCACTAGATGCAGAACACCCTGCCTCGAGAAGTTGATTCAGGGAAGCAACTAGTGTGTACTCTGTGTCTCTTTTGACTTGTTAGAAACCACAGAGATGTATGCTGCCTGTGCCAATGGTAATGGGGGCATGATGGTCCTAGCCTTGCTTTCCATTTGGAAAGCTCCATTCTTGCTGCCGTGAAGCTCCCTGAAATTCTCTGCTGTTGACAGGCCTCTGGCCACTCTAGCATTGGTGTGGGAAGAAAATGAGTTTTCTCTGGCTACACACGGAGCTTCATTGCTCCGGGTGGGGCTCACCTTGCCATGCTCTAGAGCTAAAGGGAATCTCAACGTGAGTCCTTGCCTCGCGGTAAGGCCCTGAGTAGCCCTGCAGAAAGGGAGGCATGCAGCTCTTTCCATGAGCTCTTAGTGGAGGTTCCGCTTTATCTTAAAGGAAGTACCCTTTTCAGGACTCCTAGGCCCCTCGGGTGAGCATCATTTTTGTTCCAAGATCACTGACGCACTCCACACCCCTGCGTGCCTGCTGAGCAGCATTGATTCCCATACGTCCCTCGGAGGCCCTCTGTGTCTGCCGAGTCTCGGGCAACACACTGTACGTTACTTCAGGAGAGCTCTATTTGCAGAGCAGTCGAACAGCATCAGAACCACATTTCTAGGCAGTCCAACATGCCCTGGAAGTTTTCGACATTGCCCTCGTCTGAATGTCCTGAGATAACACTCTTCTTAGAATTTATCGAGGACCTCTTTCCTGAAGTCACTCTATTCAAGGAGAAATACAGCATCCTAACATGCTGTGTCACTCACAGTGCAAGCAACGTGAGAACTTGCCTCGAGGGAAGGCCCTGAAATGCTATGCAGAAGCGGAGGCGTGTAGCACTTTCCATGAGGCCGTAGTCGCTGCTCTGCAGCATTTTAACGCCAGTACGCTTTTCAGGACACCTAGGTGCCTCGCCTGGAAACCCTATTTCCTGCAAGAACAGCAAGCACCCTCAGGCTCCCCTGGCCCTTCTAAGCAATATCCAGGCCCGTAGCTTTCCGACTCACAGTGTGTATGCCGAGTGTAGGGCAACAGAGTGCACTCTTACTGGGACATCTTGAATTAGCCAGCACTCATACAGGTTCACGAGCACCGTTCTAGCAAGTTCCAAAATGCCATGGAAGTTGCACTCATTCCCTGGTCTGAGCTGCACAGAGAAAAACACTAGGCTTCTCCTTCCATCCAGGACCTCCTAACTGAAGTCACCCCGCCTCCAGGAAAAAGACGGCTTGCGTTCCTATTGCAACTAAAGCACAGTTTTTCCTGAAGTACGGCAGGCTTTTGAAGAGGCACGGGCCCAGAGGCCTAGCTAGGGCTTTCCTTGGTGAGGCCGTTCACTAGATGCAGAACACCCTGCCTCGAGAAGTTGATTCAGGGAAGAAAACAGTGTGTACTCTGTGTCTCTTTTGACTTGTTAAAAACCACAGAGATGTATGCTGCCTGTTCCCATGAAATGCGGGCATGATGGTACTAGCCTTGCTTTCCATTTGGAAAGCTCCATTCTTGCTGCCGTGAAGCTCCCTGAAATTCTCTGCTGTTGACAGGCCTCTGGCCACTCTAGCATTGGTGTGGGAAGAAAATGAGTTTTCTCTGGCTACACACGGAGCTTCTTTGGCCGGGGTGGGTTCACCTTGCCATGCTCTAGAGCTAAAGGGAATCTCAACGTGAGTCCTTGCCTCGAGGTAAAGCCCTGAGTAGCCCTGCAAAAAGGTAGGCATGCAGCTCTTTCCATGAGCTCTAAGTCGCTGTTCTGCTTTACTTTAAAGGAAGTACCCTTTTCAGGACTCCTAGGCCTCTCGGGTGAGCATCATTTTTGTTCCAAGATCCCTGAGTACCTCCACACCCCTGTAGGCCTGCTGAGCAACGACGAGGCCCATTGGTCCCTCGGAGGTCCTCTGTGTGTGCTGAGTCATGGGCAACACACTACACTCTTTCTTGTGATATCTTGATTCACAGCACTCGCACAGGTAAAAGAGCAACATTCTAGCAAGTTCCAACAGGCCTGGAAATCGCACTCATTCCCTAGTCTGAGCTGCACAGAGAAAAACACTAGGCTTCTCCTTCCATCCAGGACCTCCTACCTGAAGTCATCCTGCCTCCAGGAGAAAGACGGCATGCGTTCCTATTGCAACTAAAGCACAGTTTTTCCTGTAGCACTGCAGGCTTTTGAAGAGGCAGGGGCCCAGAGGCCTAGCTAGGGCGTTCCTTGTTGAGGCCGTTCACAAGGTGCAGAACACCCTGCCTCGAGAAGTTGATTCAGGGAAGCAACTAGTGTGTACTCTGTGTCTCTTTTGACTTGTTAGAAACCACAGAGATGTATGCTGCCTGTGCCAATGGTAATGGGGGCATGATGGTCCTAGCCTTGCTTTCCATTTGGAAAGCTCCATTCTTGCTGCCGTGAAGCTCCCTGAAATTCTCTGCTGTTGACAGGCCTCTGGCCACTCTAGCATTGGTGTGGGAAGAAAATGAGTTTTCTCTGGCTACACACGGAGCTTCATTGCTCCGGGTGGGGCTCACCTTGCCATGCTCTAGAGCTAAAGGGAATCTCAACGTGAGTCCTTGCCTCGAGGTAAGGCCCTGAGTAGCCCTGCAAAAAGGTAGGCATGCAGCTCTTTCCATTAGCTCTAAGTCGCTGTTCTGCTTTACTTTAAAGGAAGTACCCTTTTCAGGACTCCTAGGCCTCTCGGGTGAGCATCATTTTTGTTCCAAGATCCCTGAGTACCTCCACACCCCTGTAGGCCTGCTGAGCAACGACGAGGCCCATTGGTCCCTCGGAGGTCCTCTGTGTGTGCTGAGTCATGGGCAACACACTACACTCTTTCTTGTGATATCTTGATTCACAGCACTCGCATAGGTAAAAGAGCAACATTCTAGCAAGTTCCAACATGCCGTGGAAGTCGCACTCATTCCCTGGTCTGAGCTGCACAGAGAAAAACACTAGGCTTCTCCTTCCATCCAGGACCTCCTACCTGAAGTCATCCTGCCTCCAGGAGAAAGACGGCATGCGTTCCTATTGCAACTAAAGCACAGTTTTTCCTGTAGCACTGCAGGCTTTTGAAGAGGCAGGGGCCCAGAGGCCTAGCTAGGGCGTTCCTTGTTGAGGCCGTTCACAAGGAGCAGAACACCCTGCCTCGAGAAGTTGATTCAGGGAAGCAACTAGTGTGTACTCTGTGTCTCTTTTGACTTGTTAGAAACCACAGAGATGTATGCTGCCTGTGCCAATGGTAATGGGGGCATGATGGTCCTAGCCTTGCTTTCCATTTGGAAAGCTCCATTCTTGCTGCCGTGAAGCTCCCTGAAATTCTCTGCTGTTGACAGGCCTCTGGCCACTCTAGCATTGGTGTGGGAAGAAAATGAGTTTTCTCTGGCTACACACGGAGCTTCATTGCTCCGGGTGGGGCTCACCTTGCCATGCTCTAGAGCTAAAGGGAATCTCAACGTGAGTCCTTGCCTCGAGGTAAGGCCCTGAGTAGCCCTGCAGAAAGGGAGGCATGCAGCTCTTTCCATGAGCTCTTAGTGGAGGTTCCGCTTTATCTTAAAGGAAGTACCCTTTTCAGGACTCCTAGGC